>NC_138548.1:98374419-99697251 GCF_964273705.1 Natrix helvetica | reverse complement strand
TAGATGGGATGTTCCAATTGGTGTTATATTTAGTTACGAAGGGGTGAGGTACCGTCTGAATACAATAGATAAAGCCAGATACTTTTATCATGGAATACTCAAGAAAAATGCAACCCCCCCCCCCCACGTACATCTACACCAACACCAGTAGATTTGGATGTCTTAGAGCAGAGGATGTTTGAGAAAGAGACAGAAGAGCAAAGAATGCAGACACAAAAAGAGAACGAGGGGCAGGGTGCTGCAGGTGGAGTCGACCCCTCTGGATCTCTGTTGTGTTCCTTCTTGGAAGAAGGACCTTCTAAGTCTCTCACTGAAATGCCGATATTTAAACCTGTCGAACAACTTATTACCAGATCCACGACTAGAGAAATGTTAGAATCTCACAAGCGCGTCGACCCTCAAACACAATGTGCTAAGAAAGAAGCTAAGAAGCAAACCGGAGCCATGGGAGGAGCAGGGCCGAAGATTGGTCTTGTGGAGAGAGATCTTCAGCAAATGCTTTCAGCGTTCCAGACCAGATCTAAAGATGCTTAAGCTATTATCTTGGAACGTGAATGGAATGAACTCCCCACAAAAAAGGAAAAAAATATTTTATTATTTGAAGCAATTTAATAATGATGTTGTTTGCCTTCAAGAGACTCATATTAGGTTGCAAGACCAGAAGTACTTAGTGAATTCAAAACTGGGAACATTTTATGCTGCCTCTGATTTGGTAAAGAAAAATGGTGTGGTGATATATATAAATAAAAGATTTTCAACTAAAGTTATAGAGGCAGATGACGCTGGTAGATATATAGCAATTCAATTTGATACAGACTTCGGTTCCATTTTGGTGCTAGGAATATATGCTCCTAACCAATGCCAAGAAAGTTTTTATAAGATGCTCCATTTAAAAATTTTAGACTGGAACTTTAAAAGTATTCTAATAATGGGAGATTGGAATGGAGTGATTTCTCCAAAGATAGACAAGAGTACAAAGACGAAATTCACTACCAAATTACCAAAGGCTTTTTTTGATTTACAAGACGATTTGAAATTAAAAGATGTTTGGAGGATGCAACATCTAAATGAGATGGATTTTTCTTTCTATTCAGATAGACATAAATCCTTTTCAAGGATTGATTTCTTTTTGTTAACACCGGATCTACTTCCTAAAGCTAAGAAATCCAAGATTTTCGCCAGGACACTTAGTGATCATAGTCCGGTGTGGTTACAAATTGAATTAGGGTTGAGGCCAAGAAGGTCTTGGAGAGTAAATGAAAATTTATTTAGATATGAAAAAAATGTTGATGAACTTAAAAAACACATGAAGGAATTTTTCAGTTTTAATATGAATAAGGGCACTCCCATTGAAATAGTTTGGGATGCAAGTAAAGCTTATATGTGTGGGGTCCTGATACATATGAACTCTAAACACAAACAAATTAGACAGAAAAGGAGAATGGAATTGGAAGATGAAATAAAACGCAAAGAACAGCTGCTTATAATAAACCCGAATGACCAGGCGCTCCAGATGGCGCTAAAGCTGTTGAAAGATCAATTTCAGATGCTTATAGCAGAACAAACAGCAACCAATTTGCAATTTGCTAAACATAACACCTTTGCCAACGCTAATTTGGGCGTCCTCCTTGATGCCCGGCTGTCTATGGAAGATCATGTGACAGCCGTGGCGAGAGGGGCGTTCCACCAGGTTCGCCTGGTGCGCCAGTTGCGGCCCCTTTTGGACCGGGAGGCCTTGCGTACAGTCACTCACGCGCTGGTGACGTCTCGCCTGGACTACTGTAATGCTCTCTACATGGGGCTCCCCTTGAGGTGCACCCGGAGACTGCAGTTGGTCCAGAATGCAGCCGCGCGGGTAATTATGGGGAGATCGAGGTTCTCCCATATAACACCTATCCTGCGCGAGCTGCACTGGCTTCCTGTGGTCTACCGGGTGCGCTTCAAGGTACTGGTTACCACCTTCAAAGCGCTCCATGGCACAGGGCCTAGTTACCTGCGGGATCGCGTCCTGCCCCATACATCCCTGCGACCCGTCCACTCACACAGAGAGGGACTACTCCGGGTGCCGTCCTCCAGAGAGTGCCAGAGGGCAGCGCCCAGAAGTAGGGCCTTCTCTGTAGTGGGCCCCACCCTTTGGAATGACCTCCCCCCAGACATCAGAACTACAACCGACCTTCGCTCCTTCCGTATGAAGCTGAAAACCTACCTGTTTCGACTAGCTGACCTGGCATAACTCTACAACCTCCCCAGCCCAGGGCATTTTTAATTGTAATTTTAGTTTTTAAGGGTTAATTTCACTGGGGTTTTAACTTTTTAAGTATTGTAACTTATTTATTTATTCTTACCTCCTCTATACGCTATATAATACCTTTGTACGTCGCCCCGAGTCCCTGTGGGGAGAGGGGGCGACTAATAAGTTCAAGTAATAAATAAAATAAATAAATAATAAACCTGGTAGATGGTTAGCATATACTTTGAGAAGGAATATGAATGACAGAATTATTGATAAAATTGAGTTTCGAGGGAAGATGGTATATCAACAAGAGTTGATTAAAAAATCATTTGTGGACTATTATACTAAGCTATATGTACAGGATAATATACAGAACAAGTTAATAGATGATTTTTTGGAAGGAAAAAGGGTTGCAAAAATTTCTGTGCTTCAAAAGGCAAATTTGGAACGTCTTATAACCGCTGATGAGATCACTTTAGTTATAAATCAACTTAAATTAGCTAAGGCTCCAGGGACTGATGGTTTGACTGCAATGTATTATAAAACTTTACAACTGGAAATGATTGAATATCTTACACAACTATTTTGTAATATACAACAAGGAGGTAAAATACCTCCCTCATGGAAAGCGGCTTTTATCTCATTGATACCTAAAGATAAAGAGGGCCCTAAGAAACCAGAGGATTACAGGCCGATATCTCTTCTGAACACAGATTATAAAATATTTGCTAAGGTACTAGCCAACAGATTGATGCCGGTTATTCAAGAGATTATTCATCATGATCAAGCAGGATTTATTGAAGGCAGACATATGAAAGAGAATGTAAGGCAACTCATAGATTTAATTGACTATCTTGATAAGAATAAGCAGATCTCTGCAGTGCTGGTTTTCTTGGATGCAGAGAAGGCCTTCGATCGAGTGAATTGGAACTTTCTAACCAAGACTTTGGAAAAGATGGATATGGGACCACGATTGCGGCAGGCGATTGGAGCAATTTATCAGCAACAAAATGCACAACTTATTATTAATGGAAATTTGTCAACAACTTTCGAGATACAAAAAGGCACAAGACAAGGTTGCCCATTATCCCCATTGTTATTTATTTTAACTTTGGAAGTCTTGTTGAACGCAATTCGGGACTCAAAATCCTTAGATGGCATAGCTATCAGGCAAAAGGAATACAGAACTAGAGCATTCGCCGATGATCTGGTTGTTACCCTTTCACATCCTTTGAAATCAATAATCCAGATGAAAAATATCATAATAGAATTTGGCATGGTGTCTGGGTTTAGACTAAATCAAAACAAAACGAAAATGATGGTTAAAAACATGACAGAGACTCAAAGAAAGAGACTTGTAAGTTTAGCAGGTTTTGAAATAGTTTCTAAAGTTAAATATTTAGGAATACAAATTTCAGAATCAAACACAAAACTTTTCTCAAATAACTATGAAGTGTTGTGGCAAAAGATACAGAAAGATCTTGAAGCGTGGAAAAAGTTACAATTGTCTTTGCTTGGAAGGATCTCAGCAATTAAAATGAACATTCTACCTAGATTTATCTTTCTATTCCAGATGATTCCGGTGCTTAAGTCAGATAAAACCTTGTTAAATTGGCAAACAACATTAAATAAATTTGTTTGGAAGGAGAAAAAACCGAGAGTAAAGATGAAGATTATGCAAGATACACGTGAAAGAGGCGGCCTCAGACTCCCAAACTTCAATTGTATTATGAAGCTGCGGTATTAACACATGTAGCAGATTGGTTCGGGAAAACAAAAATGGAATTGCTCAATATAGAAGGCCATGATCTTGTTCTGGGATGGCATGCATATCTTTTTTATGAAGACGGGGTGGATAAAGTGTTCAACAACCATGTTCTCCGTAGTGCCTTGATGAGAATATGGAAGAAGCACCGGCCCAATTGGGATTATAAAATACCGCTTTGGTTGGATCTTGCAGACACCATGGGGATTATGAATATTAAGTCACTCGGGGGTTGTTTATATAAAGATGTGCTTATTGCTGATGGGGGCGAATGGAAGTTAAAAACTTTGGAACAGCTGTTGGAAGAAGGAATTACTTTAAATTGGTTACATTACATACAGCTTCAGAAGAGATGGGAAGAAGATTGCAGGGTCGGCTTTATGGATAAAGAAGTGGAACTGATTAAGCAGATAAAAGAGACTGGTCCAAAACAAGTTAAAAGAATATATAATGTACTGTTAGAAAGAGACTCAGAAAGTGAATTGGTTAAGGATTGTATGATTAAATGGGCTCAGAATTTTGGTGAAGTGGTTATGTTGGAAACGTGGGAAAAAATATGGGTTCAGAATGTTAAATTTACACAGTCACAGAATTTAAAGGAGAATTTCTATAAAATGTTTTACAGATGGTATTTAGATCCTAAAAAATTATCATGCATGTACCCAAATGTTCAACCAAAATGTTGGAGATGCGGGTGTCTAGATGCTACCTTTTTTCATGTATGGTGGACTTGTAACAAGGTTAAAGCTTTTTGGATAAAAATATGGTGGGTTATGCAGAATGTATTTAAGAAAAGAATACAATTCACTCCACAAATGTTTTTATTGGGTATAGTTAAGGATTTTACCAAAGGGGAAACAAAATTGGCCTTGTATATGGTTACAGCAGCTAGGTTGTTGATTGCGCAACATTGGAAAAAAGGGGTTCGCTGAAATGGCAAAAATTTCAGCTTTCTTAAAAGCTCAGAAACAGGAGGATTACACACAGGAATGGGCAAAATGGATTGATTATATACAGAATAAATACCAGACTAGGAGTTATTATCTAGCCTTTAGGTAAGAATGTTTAGACCGATAGATGATCAGAGTAAATAGTATATGGGATGTTTGGAATTGTTAGAGTGGTATACAGCGGAAGCCAGGGGGGTGGGTTTGTGTGGGAGGTGGGGGAGGGTTAGGGTGGAGGGTGGGGCAATATATATGTATGAATAAATTAGAAGATGGGACTAATGAAACATTGTTAGGCTAGGAGAAATTTATATTAAGAGTTATAGATGTTAAATTAGCTTAGAAAATGATCAATGTGTTATTATTAATTTAAGAGTAATTTATATAGTGTTTGTTGGGAGGAGAGGGGTTATGAGTAATCTATTTTAAGATGGGGGGAGGGGAGGGGGTAAAGTGTTTGGTATAATATTTGAATGTGAATTTTTGCAGGGGGGTTAGGGGGGTATAGCATTTGTATGAGATTTATATTGTGTGGAGGGGGGTGAAAAGGGGGAAAATTTGTTTGTACAAAACTCTTTTAATAAAAAAAAAAAATTTGCCCTCAAAAAAAACATTATTTAGTTTGGGCAATGAAATGTCTGCAAGAAAACAACCAAGCTCAAGGAGCACCAAAGACCTCTCTTATAAATGTTATTCTTTGGCATCTAGAAATATGAAGGCTCAGACAAAAAAAAAAACAAACAGGAAGGAAATTAAAATGTTTTGCCACCACAATGGAAGAACTGTGAAATAAAGTATTATGAAATATTTTATGTTTTCTTTTTTAAAATGATACCATGAAAAGTCAGGATATGAAATAAATTGGTCCATGTTTAGTAGTAAAAGTTAAAAAAAAGATAAAGGAATCCCTGTGAATTTTACTCCGCTAGTTATTGCCAACTATAGGGGAGGTGCTCATCTCCATTTCAAGGGCTATTGAGCCAGTGCTATCTGAAGACATTTCTGTGCTCATGTGGCCAACGACCTCTCAGAGCACTACTACCTTCCCACCAAAGAGGTACCTAATTATCTACTCACATTCGCATGCCTTCAAACTGCTAAGTTGGCAGGAGCTGGAGCGAGGACGGGAGCCCATCCTATTGTGTGGGCTTGAGTCTCGAAGCTGGACTGCCAGTTTTCCAGCTGACAAGTCCGGTAACTTAACCACTGAGCCACCATGTCACCCCATGTTTGGCAATACTGAACATCAAATTGAAAAATAAATTAAAATAGGGGAGAAGAGAAATATCCCCGAAATGGTAAAATAATACAAATGAAAAGTCAAAACTGCTGAAGCCTTAATATTTCAGATTTAGAAAAATAGAGTGAATAAATGCTTCATAGGATCAAATTTTTCTTACCTTTTTGCATGGGAGGGAACAGGAGGCTCTGAGATTGCTGCTGAAATTTCACAGGATGAAAGATAGTGTGGAAAGTCCATCTTCAGGCTGTGGCTGACCAGCCCCCATTAAAATGGATTAATCAATAACAACACATCTTAAATCTTACAAACCACAATGTTATTACCATTAATTGAAAAATGAATGTATCCCTTATTTATTTGGCAATAAGCAAAAGCAGTCCCCCCACAAGTTGAAGCACAGCTAAAATTATAACACAGCTAACCAAGAAGCAATAAAAATAGATGGCGACATCTATAAACCTATTTTAAATTAGTTTGATTTTATTGATTTTTCTAAAGCTTAACTTAGAAAGCAAGAGCCGATTATACTGCCTGGAGAGGGCATAGCAGAACATAGCTGCCATCACGGAGTAACAATGATTATTGGGCCTTCTAATCTCATGGAAATGGGGGCTACTAACATATTTGACCTCTACATAGAATAGACTCCTAGGGTATTTTTTAATGCTTTTGGGTACTTGTTATACTAGAATGATATTTTTATGCTCATGTTCTTTTGGGGATCTGTAGGAAAATTCTAAAAAGTACTAATTTCTAAGATTGAGTATTCTCTTCTATTTACCCTGAATTTTTTCCTATACTTATATTAAGTATATGACTGTTGAGAGGTTACCGCTAAATCTTCTCCCTGACTATAAAGGTAAGATCTTTTTTTCTGTCTAGCTGTTGAGCCATTCTACTGTTCCATCAGAGGTGGCATTCAGCAGGTTCTGACCAGTTCAGGAGAATCAGTAGCAACATTTTTGAGTAGTTCGGAGAGCTGGTAAATACCACCTCTAACTGGTCCCGCCCCTATCTATTCTCTGCCTCCCAAGTCCCAGCTGATAGGGAGGAAATGGGGATTTTGCAATGGATTGGGGAGGGAATGGAGATTTTACAGTATCCTTCCTCTGCTATGCCCACCAAGCCACGTCCACAGAACCGGTAGTAAAAAAATTGAATCCCACTACTGTGTTCCATGGTTGTATTTTCATTGTGGAAGGCCTTAAGAACTGTTCCTATGTGATTTAGAGTCTAGAAGACAATTGAGCTGAGCTAATGTCATGAGTTATGTATGATATTCCCAGTCTGATTGATATTTCCCTCTTAAATTGAATGCTAACCCATTGATGCAGAAACAATTGACAGGTTGTCTACAATTATCTCAGAAAATTAATCTTCTCTGGTTGTAATGAATAGCCCAAACAGATCTAAATTGCAAACAAACAACTTTTGAGCATGGGTTCAGTCTCAGTTACCAAAATAAATTCCAAGGACATGATAAATTTTGTTGTTTGTCATTTATATTTTCTCTTTCACACAAACAGCTCAGTCATATGCATATTCACTTTTTTAGAAACTCACTAAGACTGATTCAGATAGTTCTGATAGTCCCTAGGATAGCCCATGTGACACCACTGTTGTGTGTGGTGTGATTACCAGTTTGCTTCCAAGTCCAGTTCAAAGTGTTGGTTATTACCTTGAAAACCCTTTATGGCATAAGTAAAGGTAAAGGTTCCCCTCGCACATATGTGCTAGTTGTTCCCGACTCTAGGGGGCAGTGCTCATCTCTGTTTCAAAGACGAAGAGCCAGCGCTATCTGAAGACGTCTCCGTGGTAATGTGGCCGGCATGACTAAAAGCCAAAGGTGCACAGAACACTGTTACCTTCCCACCAAAGATGGTCCCTATTTTTCTACTTGCATTTTTTCATGCTTTCGAACTGCTAGGTTGGCAGAAGCTGGGACAAGTAATGGGAGCTCACTCCATTACACGACACTAGGTATTTGAACCGCTGAACTGCCAACATTCTGATTGACAAGCTCAGTGTCTTAGCCACTGAGTCGCCGCATTCCGTGACTTTATGGCATAGGTCCAGGTTACTTGAGGAATTGTCTCACTCTAATGGAATTGGCCCGCCCCACTCTTGTTGGCAGAGGGGGCATGCTGCAGATCCCAAGGAATTCTAGCTTGCAAAATATAGGAAAAGAGCCTTTTCTGCTGGGGCTCCTGCGCTCTGGAACATTGTCCCCCTCGAGTTGAGATATGCACCCCTTCTCCTGGACCTTCTTAAAACCTGGCTCTATCATTGGCCTGGAGCCCTGATGGGAGCAAGTCATACTGGATGTGCTTAATGGACTGAGAGAAGATTCTACCTCCACCCCATTTGTATCTTATTCCCTTCCTTGGCCACTTTTTAAATTTTCAATGTTAACACTTATTGTAATATTTTAACAATACAAAATGTATTGTTGCTTTTACTTTATTTTAAGCTGCTGCTAGGTGAGATGGGTGGCATATAAATATAATAAATAAATATATTAATACAACATATGAATTGTGGAATCCTTAGTGCTCTCTGAGCTGGTTGTTTGCTTGTAGACATTTCATTACCCAATCAGGTAACATCATATCAAGTACTCATGTGTATCATAAACCAGCCATCCCTATTTCAGAGTAGCATCTTGTGCAAACCTAACTTGTGAGATTAACACAATGTGTGAAGTTATAAAAATGGTTAATTCCATGAAACATGGTTAAAATAATCTTGCCTAAGTGTGTTGTACAAATAATCCTAAATATGCCCAAGGGAAATGAAGCAGAAGATAGCCTGCTTCTTAATCTTACATCATGCTGGCTTTAATCAGAGATGGAAAAAACACCCTTGCTAAGTTTTAAGCCCACCTGGTGTTTATGATTTGAAATTTATTTCCTTTAAAATCAGTGCAAGAATTAGTTACATCAGTTGCACACTGGTGTGGCTAAAACATCGGATCCTAGAACCTTCTTGGTGGAAGAAAGAAGCTTTCCTCATTCAACCTAGAAATAAGGAGAAATTTTCTGACAGTGAAAACAATCGACCAATGGAACAGCTTGCCTTCACAAGTTGCGTGAGCTTCATCACTAGAAACTTTCAAGAAGAGACTGGACTGCCATATGTCAAAAATGGTGTAGGGTCTCTTGCTTGGGTGAGGGTTGGACTAGATCACCTACAAGGTCCCTTTCAACTTTATTATTCTATTCTATTCTACATTTTGTACAAATGTAAATCTACATTTTTTGTCTATGCAACTTGCCAGGACACACCACTTCGGTGCTAACTTGCTCTGGTTATGAAATAATAACTTTACCTGACCTTTACCCTTTCTAGCTAGCAGATTTTAAAGTTAAGGTGGTAGATCTGATTGCATTCAGTAGAACTTATAAGAATAGATATTTTTTTTTTATAGCCTAAATTGAAAATCATGGCATATATAAGAAAATGCAGTATAAAGGTCCAGTATGAAGCTCATTTTGGGGGTTTGTGTCCCATTTTTTGTGTATTTATGAATTTCTTTTACTTAGGATGTTTAGAGCACATTGCAAAAAATAAAAATTATGTCAGAATTGGGATTTGCATGTAGAAGTTTGTAGATTGGATTAAACCTCCAAAAAGCTAAATAAAAATCAGTGTTCATCAGACGAAAATGCTTTATCATTCTGATTTTCATAATGTAATTCAGTAATGCAAATAATCAAAGAGCCCAAGGCTAAATGAAGGAATCTTCCCTTATGTTCTGCTTTGTTCTGGCTTCATGCTTCAATATGCTTTTCAAAAGTCAACCAACATTTTAACCTGTTTTGGGAAATTGCCAATATTTTTAAGATGTCATCTTACAAGCTGACACCTGACAGATGTGTCTCTTAACAGAACAATTGACCAGAGAGTCAATTAAATGTATGAAGCTTTAAAAGGCTTCATGTGGCCTTTGGAAAATCTCAGGTCCTTTAGAAGTGGTAGCAGTTATCCATATTGAAAGCGGCCATTAAAAAATGTTAACTTTAAGCCTGGTAGCTACATATTTTACAGAGCATTCCTTTGATATCAATGATCCAATTATCTCTGTTCAGCACAGCAGATCCTACTACACTTACCAATTGCTCACCCAATTAGAAGCAAGCATTTACAGACATAACACTGTGCTTGCATTCACATGACAACACTGTTCCATAAATGAGTCAACCACATTTTTGCCCAGTATGTTGTACAACTCCCAGTTTAGGTAATTCGTTTATAGCTTAGCATCTCAGGAGGTACTAGAATGTTGGGTTAAGTAAGTGAATGGTGACTTTCTTAAGCAGGAAGAAGTTTGAACCCAACCAATAAAACCATTCTTCATTTGTGTTGTGGCTCACCAGCGGCCAGCAGAGCTGGCAGCAGATTCAGAAGTGAGGAGGTTGGGGAGGAACATGGGCCAGTCCTGGAGTCTGGGGAAGGCTATGATGAGGGCTCTGTGTTGGAGGCAGAGAGGGGGCCAGTGCCGTATGCCAGTTATCAGCTGCCTTCAGAGTCAGACAACAATGAGGCAGACGAACAGCTGGAGCCTGTTCTCAGGTTGCGCATGTGCAGAGTTGCTAGACAAAGGGAACAGCTAAAAACAGGGATCAACTTGGGAGTAAGGCCACAGGTGGACGATGAATGGCCCCCTGCAGAGAAAATAAAAGAGGAGCGAAAGGGGAGTGGAGTTTACAGGAGACAATTAGTTTGCTTAATTGGTTTGTGACTCTCCAAGACTCCTTGCCAAGTTTTGCAGATATCAGCCTGTTAGTTCTTCAAACCAGATAAGGTCTGCAACTGTAAATTCTTCCTTGAAATACTTCATTGGATGTGAATGAGAAGAATTCACAGTAAATTAATAAAAGGGCTTTTGTCGGGACAAGGAGTTTGCTTCATGCTCTTGGGAAGCCTAGGGCAGAACAATTTGATTAAGGAACTATTTGTAGGCTCATTTCCTCTTTATTTATTTATTTATTTATTTCTTAGATTTTTAGACTGCCCCTCTCCCAGAAAGGGACTCGGGGCGGTGTACAGTCAATACAAATAAAATCGGTAATAATAAAATACATTTAAGATACATTTGGAGGGGGAGATAGGCTGTACTAAGAAATAAATATATTCTAATCCTAAAAACATCACAATTAAAACCCCAAACCCAATTAAAATAAAATAAATCCCCGGGAGGTAAAACTAAGAAAGTGCCAAGCCAGCTGATTGAAATAGGTGAGTCTTTAACTTTTGCCGGAAGGAACGGAGTCGGTGGTAGTTC
This sequence comes from Natrix helvetica, assembly GCF_964273705.1. NCBI lineage: Eukaryota > Metazoa > Chordata > Lepidosauria > Squamata > Natricidae > Natrix > Natrix helvetica. The sequence goes on along the minus strand of NC_138548.1, from coordinate 99,685,779 downwards.
GAATGTCTGGGGGGAGGTCATTCCAGAGGGTTGGGCCCATCACAGAGAAGGATCTACTCCTAGGCGTCGCCCGCTGGCATTGCCTAGCAGACGGCACCAGGAGGAGCCCCTCCCTGTGTGAGCGGATAGGTCGCAGGGACGTGTGTGGTAGGATGCGATCCTGCAGATAACTAGGTCCTATGCCATGGAGCGCTTTAAAGATGGTGATCAATACCTTGAAACGCACCCGAAAGGCCACAGGTAGCCAGTGCAGCTCGCGCAGGAGAGGTGTTACGTGGGAGTAACGTGTACTTCCCATAATAACCCGCGCGGCTGCGTTCTGAACTAGCTGCAGTCTCCGGATGCGTCCCAAGGGAAGCCCCATGTAGAGGGCATTGCAGTAGTCCAGGCGAGACGTCACCAGCGCATGAGTGACCGTGCGCAGGGCACTCCGGTCCAGTAGGGGGCGCAATTGGCGCACCAGGCGGACCTGGTGGAACGCCCCCCTTGCCACGGCTGCCACATGGTCCTCCATTGACAGCCGGGCATCGAGGAGGACGCCCAAGTTGCGCGCCCGCTCCACGGGGGACAGTTGTTCGCCCCCTATGGCCAGCGATGGAGTCAGCTGGCTGAACCGAGGCGCCGGTACCCACAGCCACTCAGTCTTGGAGGGGTTGAGTTTGAGTCTGTTGTCCCCCATCCAGACCCCGACGGCTTCCAAACACCGGGACATCACTTCGACAGCCTCGTTGGGGTGGTTTGGGGTTGAAATGTACAGCTGAGTATCATCAGCGTAAAGATGGTACTCAACCCCAAAACCACGGGTGATCTCACCCAGCGGCTTCACATATGCGTTGAACAGGAGAGGCGAGAGGACCGACCCCTGTGGCACCCCACAAGTGAGTGGCCTCAGGGACGACCTCTGCCCCCCTGTCAACACACATTGCTTCCGGTCGGAGAGGTAGGAGCCGAACCACCGCAAAACGGTGCCTCCGACTCCCATCCCCTCCAACCGGCGCAATAGGATACCATGGTCGATGATATCAAAAGCCGCCGAGAGGTCTAATAGGACCAGGATAGAGGAACAGCCCCTATCTCTGGCCCTCCAGAGATCATCGACCAACGCGACCAAGGCTGTCTCAGTGCAGTGCCCGGGTCGGAAGCCGGACTGGCGTGGGTCTAGATAGTCGGATTCGTCTAGGTGTCGTGGAAATTGCTGCGCCACCACATTCTCAACAACCTTCGCCAAGAAGGGGAGGTTGGAGACTGGATGATAATTAGCTAGCTCCATTGGGTCGAGCGAAGGTCTCTTGAGCAAGGGTCTCACCACCGCCTCTTTCAAGGCGGTTGGTAAGTATCCCTCACCCAATGAGGCGTTCACCAGGCCCAGGAGCCAGCCTCGTGTCACCTCCCAGGCTGCCAGTACCAGCCAGGAGGGGCACGGGTCCGTTAAACATGTGGTGGGTCGCAGCCGTCCACGCAACCTGTCCAAATCCTCGGGGGCAACAGAGTCAAACTCCTCCCAGAATGGTCTCTCAAGACTCGCTGTTGGCGGCTCGTCTGGTCCACTGACGGAGGTCCACCCGCTCCGGATCTGATCGATTTTGTCCTGAAGATATTCCCCAAACTCCTCTGCTCTACCCTGTAAGGGTGTCTCCCGCGCCCCCTGCGATAAAAGGGAGCGGGTCACCCTAAACAGGGCGGCAGGGCGGTTATCTGTGGACGCAATAAGAGCAGCACAATGTCTACGTTTGGCTGCTCTTATTGCCACAAGGTAAGTCCGCAAATAGGCTCTTACCTGTGTTCGGTCAGATTCGGAGCGTGAGGACCTCCACCTGCTCTCTAGACGTCTCCTGTGGCGCTTCATCACCCTAAGCTCCTCAGTAAACCAAGGAGCCTGGGTGGGTCAATGCCGCAGGAGAGGTCGCAAAGGCGCAACCCAGTCCAAGGCCCCAGTCGTCGCCCTATTCCAGGCAGTCACTAGGTCCTCGGAGCGGGAGCGGGACAAGGCTACAGGTATTGGCCCAAGCTCCGTCTGGAATCTATCAGATTCCATCAGGTGCCTGGGGCGGTACCAGTTTATAGAGTCTGGTTCCGCCTCCTCGCGGTGGGGGATAGCGCCGGGAAAGTCCAGCCGGAGGGATGAGTGGTCTGACCATGACAGGGGCGTGATGACTAAATCCCCTATTCCCAGATCACTCGTCCACTGTTCAGATACAAAAATGAGGTCCAGTGTGTGGCCCCCTTCGTGAGTGGGGCCCTGCACTAATTGGGTCAGGTCCATGGCCGTCATGGAAGCCATGAACTCCCGAGCCACCTCGGAAGCCGCTCCTGTTGACGGCAAGTTGAAGTCCCCCATGACCAAAAGTCTGGGAGTCTCAACTGCCGTCGCTGAGATTAGCTCGAGGAGCTCGGGCAGGGCTGCTGATGCATAGCGAGGAGCCAAGTATACAATCAGCAAGCCCCACTGCCTCCCTGGGCCCCAGTTCACACCAAGGGACTCACACCTGGGTATCTGAGGGACAGTGAACTCCCTCGGCTCTAAACATTCCCGCATAACCACCGCCACCCCACCACCCTTACCCAGGGCCCGAGGCTGATGGAATGCACGGAAACCCGGTGGGCACATTTCCACGAGGGGTAAACCACCCTCGTGGCCCAGCCAGGTCTCCGTTATCCCTGCAAGGTCTAGCTCCCCCTCTGAGATCAACTCATTAATGAGGGGGGCCTTGTTGGTAACAGACCTTGCATTGCAAAGCATCAGCCGCAGGCCCTGGCTCTGTAGCACCTGTCCACCTAGACTACAGGGGTTGGTACAAGCGACCGGGCATAACCAGCAGCCGCGGTCTCCCAACCGACCTTGGGATCTTATCCTGTCCTCGCATCCCCTCCTCCCCGCGACCGTTGTAATAGGACAACCCTCTGCTTTAGTGACCTTTATATTCCCCCCCTCCACCGCATCCCCGTCCTTCCTGGACTCACCTGTCTCTAATGTTGACTAGCTCAGTCCTCTGAACTCAGCATGGCTACTAGGTGGCACATTGGCACATCCCTTTCGATCTTCAATCATTATAAGAAGTTTGTGAAAATATGCTTAATTCTTCCTCGAGAGATTCACTGGCAGCATAGCTATCAATGCACGGAAGCAAGACATGTTCACTGCAAGGTGATGATCTGTAGTTTAAGGTGCATTCCAGGGAGTGCATTGCAATTTTCCCCTATTCAAGCCAACAGTTTTCTGTGTGGAAGTTCAAAATTGAGCTTGGCTTGTCTGTCTTTGAGTTCCGAAATTTGGAATCCATATAGCAAATTTTCTGCCTGAAATCCTTTCTTGTTTTTGTTCATTCTATTTTGATTGTTTTTAAATCTTGTTAGTTGTTGATCCTTTCGCCTCCGTTTTATTAGTTTGAGGGCATGCTAGAACAATGAGAAAGCAATAGTTTAAATAAATCATATATTTGCATTACCTCCATTGCAGATACCTGACATTACTGCCATAACAATTGCCTTTGCCGTCAGCTTCAAGAGAAGATTCCCTAATTCTTAAAAACATATTTAATGATTGGAAAAGTACGCTGTCTATACATGGTTAGTTGCAGTTTTAAGAGATTTTGTTTTTAAAAGCAAACATATTATGTAACTTTTTATAGGGACAAAATGCTACTGCAAGAATTAGCATACTAATCAAGCATACAACACAAAATAAACATTACTAGAAAGATAGATAAATACATTGAATTAAATATAAAATATGATATCACATTATTCTATCTATCATCTATATAGGTTTTCTATCCTCAGAATAAGCATGGATTACAGTTCAAAACATTAGGGCCTTCTTTTTTTAAGGAAAAAAACCAGCATTCAATAACATCAACTGCAGTACTCTTAACGGGGTATGTTCTTTTAAAACCTCTGGATAATGAAAACAAGAGTTGATGGCACTGATTATTGTAACTGCTTCCAGACTTGTTTTAAAAAGAAGCAAGGTTAGTATGTTTCACGCAATAATAAGTATGTAGGTATAACTATCTGATTCATGATGCATGGAGAAAGTGGGATTCCAAGATTGGATTTCAGTTTTCAAATGTCTGACATAGGAAACGGTGATAGATAAGAGTCAATAGAATTCACGGTAGGCTGGCCTTAGATCTGCTGTGGGCATAAAGGGATTGAAGACTGATGACACATTTGACCCCTCCCTGAGGCTCACCCTGGTCATCTCCTACAAAAAAGTTCATGAGGCTTTTGAAAAAGGAATGTGTGGATACAATGGAGGAATACAATATAATTAGGAGAAAACTCAATGGGCACCTGATCATATTCAAATTTCTTACAGGGCCCAATAGTTAGGATGATGAAATTCACATTTTAAGTTTCGGATTCAAAAACTATGTTTAGGGTAGACACATAACATAACATAACATCATGCATACATGGGGATTTAAACTTTCCTCACATCACTGAATCTTGCTGAGGTCCTGAGAGAGGCTGTGATGTTTTTTATAAATATATAAAAGGACAGAAAGAGCAAATCTAAGCATGTTTTTTTAATCATTCGCTTAATACAAAAGTCCAATAACCTTGACAGATATTCTTTTCTGAAAAAGAGAGAAAATAAATCTGGATGGGAGGGAAAAGGAATGTTCTGGCAGACACATGTTTGAACATCTTGCGTGTTACATAATCTGCTGTAAATGGCATTTGTTTCGGCTTGTCTGGGCTGCATTGAGTAAAGAGGAATTGTCTTGGGCTACCCTTATATAATATAGTATTAATCACATATAAATATATTTATACCTATATAAATCACATAATAATGTCAAAAATTTGCAATCTTGTGGAGCCATATTATTAGCTGTCCAGGTCCACATATGGCCTGCAGGTAATGGGTTGGACATGCCAGCCCTCGAATAATAACTCATTCCATTTTTAATTCCATCTGCTCGGTGAGGAAAGTATCAGGTTTGAGCTCCCTTGTCAATGCTGTCCAGCTACATTGGGCCACAACAACTGGACTTTCCTGCTAGTGAGTCATTCAGCACATTGTGGTCCAACATTGGTTAATTAAACAGCAGATGTTTTCAAGTGAGGCAAGAGAGTGTTGAGCTCCCTGTTGAAGTGTCACTGACTTTAAGGAGGTACCTTCCCTAGTTTTCCAGAGCATGAAAGGAAAAAAAGGGGAGAATTATTTTTAGTCTTGTAAAATCCTATTACTATAACCATACTATGAGTACAGTTTGTACTCATAATTGTGTTTGTTGCCCCAGGTACCTCAAAAGACCAGTGCAGGTGTGTCAAATCTGTGACCCATGGGCTGAATTCATCACACACTGGCTTATGCCCTCACCTGGCTTAGCGAAGGGGGAGAAAGTTGCAATATGTCACGTGATGCGGCTGTGACAACAGGTTTGATCCCTGGAATAGTGGATTGTAAGTTTGGAAAACTCTTTTCCAAACATTTCAGCCCAAAATGGTATATGGAACCTTTTGTCTTGCTTTCCTTTATGGAGGTTTTCATATTAAAGCAGAGCTAATTGCTAAATGAGAGCCAGTTTGGTACATAGGCCAAAGACAAAATCCTAGAAACCAAAAGACCATGAGTCCTAGTCTTGTCTTAGGCATGAAGCCAACTGGGTAACCCTGGACCAATCACTGTTTGTCAATCCTAGGAAGAAAGCAGTGGTAATCCACTTTTGAAATCTTACCAAATAAACTTCAGAGACTAGTCTAGGCAATCGGCAATAGTCAACACTAATTCAACGGCACATGCATGTGCTGCTAAATGTGATTACTTGTCTAAATTAGTCTTTACAATCCACTGGAAATTTAAAGATGTAGTGATACCAACGAATATTTTCAAGTCAAACTAATTTAAGAATGTACTTTCTAGTCTGTCTTGAATGCATTTCTGTGCTAGAGTGTTTGTTATCTGGCTTTCTTATCTATCATTGAGAATGAGGAAATAAATGAAAAGGGAACCACATTGTCTAGTCCAGTGGTTGGCAAACCTCGGCTCGTGAGCCACATGCGGCTCTTTGGCCCCTTGAGTGTGGCTCTTCCACAAAATATCATGTGCGGGTGCACACATACAGTACAATTGAAACTTCATGGCCCATGCGCAGAAGTCAGTTTTTGGCCTGGACCAGAGGTAAGTTTCAGGGGGTATGCCCCGGTACGCCCATACCAGTTGGTCAAATTTAGTGTGTCTTCCAGTACCTGTTCTTCCAGAGGCTGTGCACTGGAACACTCCCTCCCATTGCCTGCCTCCTTGTTCACTCCCCCCACCTGCCCAGTCGCCACTCACTTGCCCCGCCTGTCCGCACCAGACGTACCCCGCCAACAGCTGCCTCGTTACCAATAAGGGGTGGGAAATCCATGCAGAGGGAGGCCGGCAATGACTCTGGAGTCCATCCTCGGGTGGCGGGGTCCCCCTTGCGTTCCTCATCAACCCAGATGGGCTCCAGAGTCATCGCCAACCGTGTAGAGCCTTACTGCGGCTCACGCTGTGAAAAACATAGGTGCATGCACACAGCCCGTACAATTACAGCCTCAGAGACTTCGTAGCAGCGGGAACTTGTTCTCACTCACCTGGGCTTCTGCAGAAGCTGCCCTCCAAAGCCCTCAAGGGAGGAAGGGCCAGTTGGGAGAGGGGCTTTGGTCCTGCTCCGGGCTGTAATTGTGCGGGTATGCTTGCGCCTATGTTTTCCACGGCATGAGGCCACGGCCGGAAGACAAGGAATGTGAGAGGACCAGCAGGGCCTTGTCCTTCTGAAGAGGACATGTCCCTGAAGATGGCAGATGTGGTGGCATTGGTCTTGGTATGTTCTGCGCAGCTCCCCAGGGAAAAATGCCGCTGCCAGGTACTTTTAACCATATATTTTGGTCCTATGACTGCAGAATGCTGCAAAAAACCATAAATGCAGGCCAGTTGTTGAGTGTTTCAAATGTGATTGGAACACTTAACAAGGTGACCACAGTATGTGTGTGTCTGTGTCTCTGTGTTTGTGTGAGTGAGAGAGAGAGAGACAGACAGACAAACAGAAACACAGCGAGAGGCACATACACACACACACACACACACAGAGAGAGAGGGGGGGAAATCAGAGAGAGAGGGACAGATACACAGAGACAGAGAGAGAGACAGAGAGGTGGAGGGAGTGAAGAAGGGAGGGAGAGACAGACACACCGACACACACACACACACACACACACACAGAAAGAGAGAGAGAGACAGAGAGAGAGACAGAAAGAGAAAGAAAGAAAGAAAGAAAGAAAGAAAGAAAGAAAGAAAGAAAGAAAGAAAGAAAAAAGGGGGGAAAGAAAGAAAAAGAAAGTGGGAGAGAGAGATAAAGAAAGAAAGAAAAAGAAAGAAAGAAAGAAAGAAAGAAAGAAAGAAAGAAAGAAAGAAAGAAAGAAAGAAAGAAAGAAAGAAAGAAAGAAAGAAAGAAAATTTATAAACACAAAATTTTGGTTGCTAAGCAACAGCGTCAGTAAGTGAGTTTCACCACATTTTACAAGTTGGCCATGCCCACCCGGTCACATGTCTGCTGAGCCTCTCCCACAAAACAGGCCACACCTAATTAAATTAATAATAATGTACCTACCTATATAGTTTAAGTTTAAAAAAATTGGCTCTCAAAATAAATTTCAATCGTTGTACTGTTGATATTTGGCTCTGTTGACTAATGAGTTTGCCAACCACTGGTCTAGTCAAATTTTGGGGCACTTCATATTCAGTGTTTGTGTCAATTGTTGGAAGAAATATCCATCTGGTTCAGTTCCAAGTGGGGCGAAAGACACTGGAAACATGGAGGCTGATTGGAAATATAGTTTAATGGAGCAGAACCACCAAGCACATGTGATTCTGGGTAGCTGACCACATGGAGTGGAGAGTGAGGGTTATTTATATCCTCTCTTGGGCCTTGCTCTTGAGCTTCCTGTTCCTGTGGCAAGAGCATGTATTCTATTGGCTGTAGTCAGACTCCCATGGGGCCACGTGGAGTCATGTTTGTCTGAATCAAGTTTGGTTCTGGGCTGATTCACTGTCCTTCAGGTGATTTTGTAATGCAGTGAGCCCTACTGCTAAATAATCCTATTAAATCCTGGTGGGTCATGTCTTAATCCCATCACCTTGGAGCTGAATGTCTTTTGTTTTGTAGATAGGGTGACCCAGTCCTTCTCAATGGGCATCAAATAACTGCTGGGAGCAGGGAGCTGAGGCTCTGAGTTTCTGTCTCCCTTAAGATTTCTATTTCTCTTTTAGAGGAAATATAATATTCTGTCTTTTTAATATTTCCTAAAATATTTAATTCTTCTAGGAGAGGACTGGGTGCTAATTTTCTATACGATGAATGAGAAATGCATTTACCACTGAAATATGTACACACACACCACATATTTTTGAGAATCAATGTCGTCAAATGATCAAGAAGCCTTAAGCCTGGAAGCCAATTAGGGACCTTGGACCAGTCCCTTACTCAGCCAGAGGTGGGTTCCTCCCTATATGTATGCCAGAAGAGGTAGTGAAATCTGGCGTATGGATAGGAGCGGTAGTAACAATGGTGGCTTGGCTATGCCCCTGAACTTTTTCTCCTGTCAGAAGCTTCGTCAGAAGCTTTAAAAAAATAGTTTTCCCCCTGCCAGTTCAAGCTTTAAAAGCTTTAAAAAGTAAGAGCGGGAAGGAGGGAGGGAGGGAGGAAAAAGGAAGGAAACTCACTTTTCACCTGGGACATTCAGCAAAGGAGAAAAACAAATGCTGTCGCTTTAAATCAGAACTGAGCATGCTTGGCTGTAGAATTCTTTGGAGTTGAAGTCCACAAGTCTTAAAGCTGCAAACTTTGGAGTCCTGCTTTAAATTGAAAAGCTGCTCAGGTTTGCAAAGTGACATTCAGAAGTTATTGGGGGGGAGTGTTTCTTCTGACAGAGGGAAGGGAGGGAGAAAGAAAGAAAGAAAGAAAGAAAGAAAGAAAGAAAGAAAGAAAGAAAGAAAGAAAGAAAGAAAGAAAGAAAGAAAGATAGAAAGAAATAAAGAAAAACAGCACAGCAATTTAGGGCTAAAAGGCTACTCAGAGGTCATCTAGTCCAACCCTTGCTGCAGCAGGAAGCCTTACATTGTCTAGATTATTTTGGTGCCTCTAACAGAGAAGAAAATTGCCAGAAAGGAGAAGGAGTTTACTAGGACAAGACTGCCATGTAGACAAAGGCAGAGATAGTCCTTGATTTATGCCTATAATTGAGCCCAAAATTTTGATTGCTAAGCAAGAGCATTGTTAAGTGAGTTTCACCACATTTTACCCAATCCATGACATCTCCTGGTGAGTGACATCAAGTTGGCCATACCCAAGCCATCACATGACTATCAAGCCACACCCATAAAATAGGTAGTTAAAAATTTTGAAACCCACCCCTGCTCTCAGCCTAATCCACTTCCAATTCTATAGCCAGCTGGTTGAATGAACAAAATCCTTCATTAACTCACACACAGAGAGAGATGCTGTAAGAACTAGTGAGCACGTTGCAAACAGAAGCAGATTCTGCAATCACACAGGACAAAAGCTAAGAATTGCAATTGTTCCTCATACTCCTGAAACCAGAATAATTCCAAGAAGATCAAGGCAAAGATAATGGCTCCCCATGGTGGATGTTCCCACAGGTATTCTTCTTTTTGTTTGCATCTTCTTAATCCCAAAGCATTGTCCTATCCAAAACAACACCTGCTTGGCAACTATTCAGAATTCTCAACTCTCTCCTGCCTGGATTCTAGCTTTCTCAGCTGGTTAATCTGAGTGCACAACGATTAATCACCGGTGCTTAAAAAAAAAGCTTCACTGGAAAACCAAAGAAAACATCACTTAGTTAAATAATATTTTAAAGAGGAAGTAAATCATTTTGTTAATAGATTCATTTCCAGGCCTTAGTTAAAATACGTAGATAACCTACTGGAGATAAATAACGGGCATTTGCACATAATTAGTATACAAACAGAGTAATTGCACTTATTTGTGTACTGCAAACAAAGCCATAAACTAGAGAGACTTTCCTTGCCATGAACCAGAAATAATCTACTTCCTTGTAGCCTCCTGGCAGGGGCAGGGGAAAGAGATTCTTTACCGTTTTCATGCAGTTTTCATTCAGAATATGGGAAATGCAGTTTCTAATTATATTCTGAAGGGAGCCAAATTAAGTGCTGACATTGTACGAAACTTTTGCTTCTCCCTTCTTTGCCTCTGCACATCTTGTACTCCCTCAGTGTAATCACCGAAGTGTTGTGATTGCAATGAAATAGATAGAATGCCTGTCTCTTATTGCTCTGGGGTTCGTTCTCACTGAAAGATTCCATCTCATTTTGCCCTCTTTGGGTCTCCAAAGGCAGAGTAGCTCTTTATGAATCCATTTTTTTCCCTAAAGAAGAAAATTGCAGTCCTTTGTAAAGGTGACCCTCATTATCTTCCCGACCTCTTGCACGTCATCTAACATGGAGTGTTTGCCTGTGGCAACAAAAAATAGTGACAATATTTGCAGGCACAATGCAAAGGACTTGCACACAGCATCTCTTGCTGCATAAGATATGTCTTCTCTCTAGTCTGATGAATATTTACCACATACAAGATGCCTCATCCAATTGCAAAGGACTATTTATTTTCTTCTTAGGTTGACAAAGTATTTGACTTCTGCTGAAGGCTCACTATATTTATCTATCCCCACTAAATGGAATGGGGGTGTTTATGTATTTTATTATCTATAAACTTCCATTTTATACCACTGCCTGCTTTGGTTTGAAAGCCTAGCAGATATTTTGAAGTTCTAACCATCCGGGATCTCCTCTGCCTGAGCTCATATTAAACTGGTTTGGCCTCAGAAGTCCAGTGAATGTGAACAATTAAGAGCAAATAAAAGAGAGAGAAAGAGTGACATTGTTTTCTTGGTGATACTGCCAGACTTCTTTCTCAGTCAAATGATTCCCTTTTGCTAGCCTTCTAGTGGAAATAGAAAATGTTTCCATAAGGACCTTCAGTTTTGTTGCTGTTTTTCATAACTAAAGCTTATCACAATGATATACTTCCACCTGTAGTTCTGCTTTTATGTATAAAGCATAGGATTTTTTTTCAGGTGTTGCAAAGGTGCTTACTGATTGGAAAAGCAAGGTATGGATATTATGCAGCAATCTTATTAAAGTATACTGTACATGGAGTGGTAAGGAAGTGTATAGGACAGAAGCTAAAGTTGTTCTGGTACTATATCCCACTGCAACCTCGAGAGACAACAGCTACACTGAATGTAAGATAAAGGTTAAGGATCACTGCTAAGGTTGGGTTTAGAAAATTTGAGTCATGGCTGCCCAATTCATGATACCTTCAATTTCAAGGCATAGTGTATCCATGAGGTGCTAAGCAAATCCATCCAGGTTCTTCTATTATCATTTCAAATATTTGCTTAGTCCTACATTTACTTTAAGAAAGATTTTATTATCTGTATTTTTGAATGCATCACTGCTTTCAGTTGCTTCAGGCTACCTAGTTGTCCTGCTTCCCTACTTGTTTTTTCTTTAATTCATGTGTGTATATTGATAGAACCCTGTGCAACATAAATTGTGATATAATTGCACCAAAGGATTGTATCAAGTTTCTTCTTTCTATGGAGTGTGCTTTAGACTTGGAATGCACAGGTATTGAAAATTCAGAATACTTAAATGTAGTAAAGAGAGTGTTTGAATGCATTTCATTTATTTAAACAATCTTACGTTGCTCAGAATCATGCAAAACTGAAAAATTATAAAGCATAATGAACAGAACATAAGAACAGCTCTTCTGAATACAGTTTAGTGGCCCAGCTATAACATTCCTTATCAGGAACCTGACCAGGAAGCTCTGATGCAAGGCCTTTTTCTTATGATTCATAGCAGGTGAGAGTCTGTTGTGTGTAATTCAGAAGGCAGCAGATTACTAGCAATTTGTAGCTTAGTTCGCCATGAATGCATTTGTCTCCTTTTAAAACCATCTAAATAGATGGTTATGATCACAACTTAATTCTGCATTATATAAATGCAGAATTTGTGTATCATGGCCAACTTTGACTTAGAGGAGTGTTGTGGCCCAGCAGGAGCCGTTGGAGCTGCCACCAGACTCCGACAGTGAGGGTCCCTATGAGTCGGCTCTGGAGGATGTGGAGGACCCTGGACAGGGTTCCAACTCTGAGCAGGGATCAGAGAGGCTGGTTGGCCACCAGGAGGCGCCTGAGGCATGGAGCAGTGGTGAAAACCAAAGGGAGTGTGCTCCTGATGTCATGCCTTGGAGCAGCAGGGAGGAGACAAGGGAGTGGTTTCTGGATGCCAGGCAATGGTGAGCTGATAGGCGGAGAGAACAGCTACGCATTTACAAGAGATGATTGGATTCAGGTGATCGTAATCAGGCTCCTCTCAAGGCTATTTAAGGAGGGACTTTCCAACAGTTGTTTTGCAGGAATCAACTGATCATTAGAGTTGGAGATGCTCTCAAATCTGTGTCGTACCTTGGCAGGCTGGATTGCTGCCAAGGTGGTATCTGGACCTCGGCAGGCTGGATTGCTGCCAATGTGCTATCAGGACCTCGGCAGGCTGGATTGCTGCCAAAGTCTTATCTGTAATTGGATTGCTGCCAAGGTTTAAACTGTATGTATATAAAACATCTTACAGAGACCTTGTTTTGGAGTGATTTGGTATACAAGAAGGGGGGAGTCAGAACAGAGGAGTATGATGGGAGAACCAGCTGGACCTCAGCCTGAAAAAGCCATAAGCATTCAAATATCTGAGGATGATCCACCTGTAATCACCTGGAACAACTGTGCCCTCTCTATAAAAATGAGGAACCAGAGCTGGAAACACCTCCCAATCCTGATACATGCCATGAAAAGTGGAGTCGTGAAATGTGGCATGCCTCCTTCATTGGAGTGAACCCCATCAATCAGGGAATTCTGATTGGCAAGTCTAGGAGAAGAGCATTTTCTGACATGGCTCTGGCTCTTTGGAACAGCTTGCCCTCTGGAGTGTGATTGGTTTCCACCCTCCTGACCTTCCACAAGAGTCTGAAGATCTGCCTCTGCCTGTTGGCCTGGAGTTCCAATGGCGGAGTATCACACTGGAGGAGGTTGATGGACCAATAGATCTCCCCTCCCCTATGCATAATTTATTGTTTTCAATGTTGTAAGCTGCTCAAAGTCGCCTTGCAGTGAGATGAAGGGCAAACAAATTTAATAAATCATAATAATAGCTGGATTCATTGACATGGGCTCTATTTAAGAACCACTATTACTAGTCCGGTTTCCCTTATTGGGAACAATTGATCAGAACTCTGTTTTTCCTACTGAATCTGTTTCCTGTGGAAGCTCTATTCCTTTGAATGTGAACCAGCTGACAACTGACTCACATAATGGTTCTGAAGAAGGATAACTCGAGCCTGTTCATTTGTGCCTCAAGTAGGAATCTGCATTGATTTGTTCCATGTATGTGTTTTCTTGGCTGTCCATGGTGTTTTCAGGAGTCTTTCCCAACAGCAATGGTCAAAATAATCAATAGCCTCCCTACCCTGTTTCTTCAATGTTCAACTTTAATTGCCATAGTGTGTCAGAAGAAATATCATGGCTTTCACAGATCTCATCTTTGTGGAGACACCACAGCATCTGCATATCTTTTTCAAAGCTTTTATGGCTGTTCTACCACATGGTAATCTGTGGTATATTCCTTCATTGTTTCATCCTTTACTGTTGAAGGTTAATTTAAAAGGAAAATGCTTCAATAGATTCATTGTAAATTCTGGTTGGTTTTACCTATTGTTGTTAGTTTGGTCTTCTTTATATATAATTTTAGTTCATTCCCCCCCCCTGCTCCCTAATGTCTTGATTCAGTGTCTGAAAGGTGTTTGGGTCTGGATAAGATAGAAAAGACCCAGACTGAATTCCAACAGGATGATGTTGTAATTGGTAAAGAAGCCTTTAGGGCTTAGAAATCAGGAATGTATTATCTTGTAGAAAATTGACATAATCATTTATAGGTGGTCCTCTTTATTTATTTATTTATTACAGTATATATATATATATATATATATATATATATATATATATATATATATATATATATATATATATATATATATATATATATATATATATATATATATATATATATTACAATATATAAAATAATCAAGCAACGAATTTGCGAACACCTAGAAGCAAACAAAGTAATAGCCAAAAGTCAACATGGATTTGTCAAAAACAGATCATGCCAGACTAATCTTATTGCATTCTTTGATAATGTGACAAAATTAGTGGACCAGAGGAATGTGTTGATATAGTTTACTTGGACTTCAGTAAGGCTTTTGATAAGGTAGACCATAACCTACTACTAGATAAAGTAGAAGAATGTGGGTTAGACAGCATCACCACCAGATGGATTCGTAACTGGCTGACCAACCGCACTCAACATGTAGTCCTCAATGGAACTGCATCTACATGGAGGGAAGTATGCAGTGGAGTACCCCAAGGCTCTGTTTTAGGCCCAGTACTCTTCAACATCTTCATCAATGATTTGGATGAGGGAATAAATGGGGAACTCATCAAATTTGCAGATGACACCAAGCTGGTAGGAATAGCTAACACTCCAGAAGATAGGCTTAAGATACAGAAGGATCTTGACAAACTTGAACATGGGGCACTATCTAATAAAATGAAATTCAATGGTGAAAAGAGTAAGGTTCTACATTTAGGCAACAAAAACGGAATGCACAGGTACAGTATAGGTGGTACCGTGCTCAATAGTAGTAACTGTGAGAGGGATCTTGGAGTTCTAGTGGACAACCATTTAAATATGAGCCAGCAGTGTGCAGCAGCTGCCAAAAAAGCCAACACAGTTCTAGGCTGCATCAACAGAGGGATAGAATCAAGAGCACGTGAAGTGTTAATACCACTTTATAATGCCTTGGTAAGGCCACACTTGGAATACTGCATTCAGTTCTGGTCGCCATGATGTAGAAAAGATGTGGAGACTCTAGAAAGAGTGCAGAGAAGAGCAACAAAGATGATTAGGGGACTGGAGACTAAAACATATGAAGAACGGTTGCAGGAACTGGGTATGTCTAGCTTAAGAGAAAGAAGGACTAGGGGAGACATGATAGCAGTGTTCCAATATCTCAGGGGTTGCCACAAAGAAGAGGGAGTCAAACTATTCTCCAAGGCACCTGAGGGTAGAACAAGAAGCAATGGGTGGAAACTAATCAAGGAGAGAAGCAACTTAGAACTGAGGAGAAACTTCCTGACAGTTAGAACAATTAATCAGTGGAACATCTTGACTCCAGAAGTTGTGAATGCCCCAACACTGGAAGTCTTTAAGAAGATGTTGGATAGCCATCTGTCTGAAACGGTATAGGGTTTCCTGCCTAGGCAGGGGGTTGGACTAGAAGACCTCCAAGGTCCCTTCCAACTCTACTATTGTATTGTATTGTATTGTATACAGTTGTGAGCTATCCATTTTGTCTAAAGGTGGTTTTCAGTCTCTCCTACTCTTCTGTTGCGTATATTTCATTGAAGAAATACTGGGAAATCATTTCTATAAACATTTTTATCCTCAAGTATTTTTTCAATAATGCTGCTCCCAAAACACTCAGAGCCCAACATAATTCTTTATTGTGTTTAGGAAAAGAAATATATAAAATTGGTTTTGGGGAAATGTTTATTTTGAAAACCATTTTGATTTTGTTTTTTAGGTAACTGACTCCATGGACTCTAGTTATGGTCCTGATTATGGTGGGAAGAATATGTGACAAGAAGACTTGGTTTTTTCCTCCCATAGATTTTTAATCTTTGAATGGCACCCAGAGTCACTGTTGTGAAATGGCCAGTCATATAAATCATTTAAATGACTCAAATAAGTAGATAAAATAAATAAATACAATCACATAATTGGAAACATTGTTCATAAGGTTACCAATATCAGACCCAGAATTTAGTCTGAGATTCAGGACTGTGGTCGGAACTTGTCTACTGATCAATGATCAACATTTTGAAGCTCTTTGACTTTGAGAATTAATATACGATTGAGAGAGGCAGTGTTTGGATCTAATCCAATTTAATTTTTTTTACTACTTTATCCTAGCCTGCATTTTCTATTTTTCCACAAAATCATTTGGAGAAGTTGGAAGAACAGGTACAAATAGTATAAAAATGAGCTATCACCAAGAATTGCATCTTTGATGATGCAAAGGAAGCCTTCTGCCTCTGTTTTTTGTGTGATCTCTTTGTTTCCTGTCTAGTTTGCCAAAGGTTTTACCTCTTTGACATAGGACATTTCCTATGGCTTAAGAACTGGGGAATAATGATAGCCTTAGGTGCAGCCTCAGGCTAGATAATTTTTTCTGTCCTGGAACTTTGCTATGCCATGTTGCTATGTCTGCTATTTAATTAGACCTCAAAGCAGCCTTCATAGCTGCAGGACAAGTCTTAGTCTACAAAATGAATCACATATTGCAATACCTGATCGTGTTTGGTAACATCTGGAAATAAACAAGCCAGCAAACACCTATGTATATATATATTTTCAAATGGACTGTAAGAATGCAAAACAAGATGTTCTAATTTCTGTTAATAGATACTTACTGTAGATATGAACTTAATCAACAAATTGAAATTCCCTTCATACAAGATACACACTACATATTGAAGCACAGAACCATGTCCAAAGGTACTGTGGCAGAATACATTTTCAATAAGCATGAGATTATATTTTATTAATATCTGATCAGACCATTATTAAAGGTAAAGGTTCATCTCACACCTACTGTATGTGCTAATTGTTCCCAACTCTAGGGCGTGGTGCTCATCTCCGTTTCAAAGCTGAAGAGCCAGCATTGTCCAAAAATGTCTCTGTGGTCATGTGGCCAGCATGACTAAATGCTGAAGGTGCACCGAACGCTGTTACCTTCAAACGAAAGGTGGTCCCTGTTTTTTCTACTTGCATTTGTACATGCTTTTGAACGGCTAGGTTGGCAGAAGCTGGAACAAGTAACGGGAGCTCACTCCATTACCCGGCACTAGGGATTCAAACTGCCGAACTGCCAACCTTTCGATCGACAAGCTCAGCGTCTTAGCCACTGAGCCACCGGGTCTTCAGACCATCATTACACAACATCAAAATGCAAATATTAAAATTTACATTTCAGTTTTAGGTCAATTCACCATACACTTGCATAATGTGATTACTCAGCATAGAATTATTTTGCACCTCATTGGATGGCAAGCAATTAATATATAAACAAACTTTACAAAAAATATATTTGAATATGAAGATGTTGAACTGTTATAGAGATTGAATTGTTGCAGCTGGATTGTAGCAGATTCATGACAACACAAATTATTGATTCTGCCCTTCAGAATATAAGATGATGAAATGTGAGCTTATTTCATTATAAAACCACATGCTCCAATCTAATGGCTGGGTCAAAGTTTATTTACCCAAAACTTAACTGATTTGTTAGAGATATTTCCATGGATTGAAATAGATAGGTGCACAGGATTGGTTTTACTTGGAAACGAAGCAACCATTTGTGAGTTCTCCAAATGTCAGCTAAAGCTGTGATTCATCTTGAGATCTAAGGAGTCTTAGAAATAAGCCAAATCGTCTGGGATTAATATATTGTTGGTATCATATTTTAAGTTTTTATTGGTTTGCTTACAAAAGCAAAAGTTCTGAAATCATATTGTTTCAACATAGATTCCATTGTTGAGAATAAACTAGTATAATCACTTTTTCCTCCCATCTGCTTGCTCTGTGTTTTAACTTGATATTTCATTCAAATATCTATAATCACAATAATAACTGTAAAGTCCAATATTGTCAGAAGCAGGGGTCTAATTTTGTCTAACCATTATCATTGTCTAACCTCTAACCATTTCGAGTAGGCGTCCACAACTACTAAGAATGTCTGGCCATGAATTGGAACAGCAAAATCTATGTGCACCCTAGACCATGGTACTTGAGGTCACTCCCACTTCTTAGTGGGTGCCTCTTGGGGAACTGGTCTGGACTCCTGGCACGCTGTGCAGGTAGCCACCCATTCTTCGATCTCCCTGTCCATGTTAGGTCACCACACGTAACTCCTAGCCAAAGACTTCATGCTGACAATTCCAGGATACCCTACGTGTAAAGCCTCTAATACTGCAACTCGCAGTTTGGGTGGAACAATGACCCAGTCCCCCCACAGCAAGCAGCCATTAATAACAGACAATTCATCTCTTTTACAATAATACATTTTGAAATCAGACCCAATAGGCCCCTTGGGCCACCCCCTCCACACCCAGTTCAAAACTTGTTTGATGGTGGAGTCTCTTGAAGAGTAGCGTGCAATGTCACTAGACAAGACAGGACCAATCTCTAAGCAGTCAATAAGAAGGACTGGCATCTTGGGGGTAGGCTCTGCAAGAAGTTCTGGCAGTGGACAGCTACTCAAAGCCTTGGCATGCCCCAAGGTTGAGCCTGGTCGATGGATGAGGCGATAGGCGTAGGCCGCTAGGAAAATAATCCATCTGGTCATTTGCAGTGATAATGACACAGAAGTGGGTCGATCCCCAGCTAGCAAGCCTAGTAGCGGTTTGTGGTCCGTGATGAGTTCGAAATCATAGCCGTAGAGGTACTCATGGAACCTTTTTACCCTGGCCACTGCAGCCAAAGCCTCACAGTTCAGCTGGCTGTAGTTCCACTCGGCAGCGGACAAGGTCCTTGAGTAATAGACTATGGGTGCCTCGGTTCCATTGGACATGCAGTGGCTGAGGACAGCTCCAACGCCAAACAGGGAAGTGTCACAAGCTAACACCAGTGGCAGGGTCTGGCTGTACTGAACTAGGAACGTGTCTGCTGACAGTAGTCTTTTTACTGCGGCGAATGTGGCTGCTTCGGCTCTGCCCCAGGACGACTTCACGTACTTTGCCAGGAGATGATGTAAGGGCTCAGCAACAGTGGCTTTCTGTTTAAGAAAGACGCTGTAGAAATTAAGGAGCCTGAGAAATGCCTGCAGCTCGGTCTGATTGCGAGGTGTAGGGGCATCCTGGATTGCTTTAATTTTTTTAGTGGTCGGGTGAATCCCAGAGCCGTCAATTAGGTACCCTAAGAATTCAACCCTTGGCACTTTAAGTTGGCATTTTTCTTTTTTGAGACAGAGACCTTTGACCTTAATTCTGGTCAAAACAGTTCTTAAACGTTTGAAAAGTTGCGCCTCATTTGCAGCCGATACCAAGATGTCATCAAAATTGGGGACGACTCCTGGAATCCCCTGCAAAAGCTGTTCCATGACGCTTTGGAACAGTCCAGGGGCGATACTAACTCCAAATTGCAGGCGGTTACATTTGAATGCACCCCTGTGTGTCACAATGGTTTGGGCCTCTGCCGTAGCGCCATCTACAGGCAATTGTTGGTATGCCTGCACCATGTCTAATTTAGCGAATACTTTGCCGGAGCCTAAAGAATGTAATAAATGCTGTACAATGGGTACTGGGTACGCGCTTTGTTGTAGCGCTTTATTGATTGTGCACTTGTAGTCCACGCAGATGTGGACAGACCCATCAGATTTGTTACTATAGGGGTCTCCCAGCATGTGTGATCAACCGGCTCTAGGATTCCCTGGCCTATGAGGTTGTCAATTTCCAGATCAATTTTAGGGCGGAGAGCAAAATGTACTCTCCTGGGTTTTAGCCTTATTGGGGATATGTTGGGGTCCAAATTAAAAGAGATTGGGGTCCCCACATACTTACCTAGACCGGTGCCAAAGACCTCCTCGAACTCCTTAAAGAATTCTTTGGCGCTCTCGTCTTTCAAGGCATTGATACCAGTCACTTCTAGGCCCAGGGCTTCTAACCAGTCAAGCCCCAGGAGGCTCTGCAGGTCCCTGCTGACCACTGTCACTGGGAGCTGGCTGCTGAAGTTTTTGAATTGTACCTAGAAGGTGCCCTGGCCCATGATGGGAACTCGGTTCCCCTGGTAATTGCAAAGTCGGATGTCAGGGGCGTGAAGATGCTTCTTCTTCAAGATAGCCTGCATGATGGTCAGCGATGACCCCATGTTGATCTCCATCTCACATGGAGAGCCCTCGATGAGGACTGTGACCTTCAGCTTTTTTGGCCACCTTGTGCGGACTTGGCTGATTGAGGTGTGGTAGGTGACTCTGGTGTCACCCTCTGAGTGCCATGGTCATGCCCCTTGGTTGGGCCTCTGCTGGATGTTTGGTCAGCTTCTGGGCTTCCAGGTCATCGTGGGGTGTTCACTTCTGCAAACCTTGGCGATGTGCCCCTTTTGCTCACAGCGCTGGCAGATAGTGTCGCGGAAACATCAAGATGATCTGGCATGGTCTCCTCCACAGCTTGCGCAAGGCAGGAAACACGGTTCAAATTTGCACCCCAGCTTGGCGTGGCTACTGCGCATGAGGCCGCTGTCATCTTCACTGTCTGTGCCCTCGGCCTATGTAGCCTCATGATGTACGCATGCACTCTTTCACATGTCTTGTGGAGTGCTTTGACGCTTCAGGGTTTCTATAGACTTAACGGCAGATTTGGATGCCCTGGCTTCGTCTAAGGCAATTTGTAGAGTGAGATTAGATTTGGCAAGTAATCTCCTCTGTAAATTAGTGTCCCGCACACCGCATATGATGTGGTCAAGTATAAGTTCATCTAGGTCTCAGAACTCGCAGTACGCTGCAGCCTTTCTTACCGCCGCAATGTACTCATTGATCGATTCGCCTTCCTTCTGATTGCAAATATTAAATTCGTGCTGGCAGACGTGCTTAGATAGCTTGGGAGTGTAGTGTGTCCTCAGCGTCTGTTGGAGCACTGACCAAGTGACCGATTGGAGTGGCGTTGGCTCTGATAGGTCTTTGGCTGTTTCGAACACTTCCCGTCCACAGTAACCCAGGAACATGTTCTTCTTGCGGCTTCAGAAAGACCCATGAGGTCCTTGGCTTCGAGGAAGCAGTCGAACCTCAGCATTTACGATTCCCAGTGCTTGGTGACTGGGTCGTATGGAATCGGTGGGGCATGCATGGCCATTTTGTATTCTGAGGGCATTTTGAGTTTACCATTCAAAAATGGCTGCTCGAAGCCGCGCTACTTTTTGGTTCGCCTAGTTGCCTTCCAATCCCACCTTCGTTGCCAGTGTGAAATCAGGTAATGGAAAGGCACACTCAGGCTAAAGGCAACAACAGCTCTTATTGTAACAGAACAAGTATGTACAATCCAGCGAAGGTTCAGTCTGACAGCAGCCCTTTTATAGGGAGTTGTCAGACCCTTTTACCAATCAGATTAAACCTCTGTTCCCGCCGGAACAGAGGACCTTGTTGGAAACCATTGTGACAGTTGCTAGTATCTAACAATGTGCATGTGTTATAATAGTTGCATTTTTCACATAACACTTAATGCAAACTTAAACTTTCCCCACTATTTCTGAATGAAAGGAGAGAATGTAACTTGATGGATTTGTTTGTTTGTGTGTGTGTTTTAGTGTATCCATATGTATATATAATTTTAACTGAAAAAGTTTACATAAAAGATAGACATGGCTATATATATAAAGTTAGAAAATAGAAAAAGTATAAAACATAAAGCAGTTAGAAAAAAAGAAGCAACTTCTAACCTTCTTTGCAGCAACTATACAATTATTATCCTTCCTCTCTATTCCAAATTATATAACAAAGATCTCATCTGCCCCATATTCAATCCTTTGTTCAATCAGCAAACCTAGAAATCCCCATTTCACTTTTTTTTCAGCAAAAAGTCTATAAAAGGTTTCCAGTCTTTTATAAAAGTACTTGCTGTTTTGTCCCTGCTCAGACAAGTCAGTTTTTCCACTTCTACTAATTCTGCCATCTTTATAACCCATTCCTCCATTGTGAGTATTTCAGTGTTTCTTCATTATTGTATGTAAAGTAATCTTGCTGCAGTTACCATATATAAAATCAATTTTCCATAAGTTCTTTCTAATCTATTGTCCAAATGCCCCAGTAAAAAAAATCACATTTCATTTTAATATTAACATTTAAAATTAGTGATTCCTACATATTTGTATCCATTTTCTTTCATAAGTTCACCATGCATGGTAAAATGTCCTTTTGTGATTTTCACATTTCCAGTATTGATTAGATGCACTTTTATACATCTTAGATAATTCATTTGGTGTTGCGTACTAGTATTATATCATTTGATACAAATTCCCTCTTAAATTTTAACACAATGTAAATTTCAATCCTTTACCCACATTTCTTTCCATATAGATCCATCCAGTGACGTGCGGTGAGGTTTATGACTGGTGAGGCACTGACACAGTGCTGGGTTTCAAATATTTTTAGACTTGTGGACTTCAACTCCCAGAATTCCACAGCCAGGCATGCTCAGTTCCAATTTAAAGCGACAGCATTTGTTTTTCTCCTTTGCTCCTTCTTTCTTTTTCTTTTTCTTCTCCTTCCCCTCCTTCCTCCCTCTCTCCCTTCCTCCCCCTCTCTCAAACACACACACACACATACACACACACACACACACACACACACACACACACACACACAGAAGTTGGATTGGACTATCTCTCCTACCCCTTCCCTCTCTCACTCACTCTCAAACAAACCCCCCCCCACACACACACAAAAGTTGGATTGGATATCTTTTCCAGTGGCTTGAAAGCAGCTCCTCTGCCATCCCCCCCCCCATTCCCCTGCTGCCTTTCCCAAACACCTCCACCATTGCAAATGCAGCCTGCTGTCTGGGTGGGAAATGCCTGGAACACAATAAAGCCCACCCACCACCTCCTGCTGGCAGGCTGGGGTGAGACGAGAGGCAGAGAAGCTGGAGGGGAGCCGATCTGAGCCTTCCAAAAGAAAGAGGCTGGGGGGGAAGTGTGTGTACTACAGCATGGCTCTTTGCCTGGCTTCCTGCCTCCTCCTGTGGTCTCCTCAGTGCTCGCTTGTGCTCTCCCTCCCCAAGTGTAGTTTGATTGTAGGTGGAGCCCCGTTGCCTTTTCAAACTTGTAATCAGTGAAGCTGGGCTAAATTTTTATATAGTTTTATCCAGCTGTGTGTGTGTGAGAGAGAAATGAATGGGGGCCTGTGGAGGAAGTCACTACACTTGGGGAGGGAGAGCACCAGTGAGGTTAAGCAGAGTTGGTTGCAGGTGGAGCCATGTTGCCTTTTCAAACTTGTAATCAGTGAAGCTGGGCTAGATTTTTATATAGTTTTATCCAGCAATGTGTGTGTGAGAGAGAAATGAATGGGGGCCTGGGGAGGAAGTCACTACACTTGAAGAGGGAGAGCACCAGTGAGGTTAAGCAGAGTTGATTGCAGGTGGAGCCACGTTTCCTTTTCAAACTTGTAATCAGTGAAGCTGGGCTAGATTTTTATATAGTTTTATCCAGCTGTGTGTGCGTGAGAGAGAAATGAATGGGGGCCTGGGGAGGAAGTCACTACACTTGGGGAGGGAGAGCACCAGTGAGGTTAAGCAGAGTCATCCACGGTGAGGCAGCAACTAGTTCAGCTTTTTCCTTTTACTTTTTTTTTTCATGATGAGAGTGGTGAGGCTGTACCTCACCTGCCTCACCTGACTGCACGTCACTGGATCCATCTGTATGTTATAGGCAACGTTCTTAGCCCTTTTTATCTTGCAGGCTTTAGCTTGTCCTTCTTCCATTTCAAATCTCTGCAACAGTTAATACATTTTGCAATCGTATGTTCATCATTCACATACAATTCGATTTCAAATTCCATGTTCAATCCCAACAAACTTTTTATCTCTATTAAATTGTTCTCTCAATTCTGCATACGAAAACATATCCTCCTGCAGCCAGTTGTTCTCTTAATTTCAGATGCTCTGGGTTTCATTGCAAGAAGCTGCTTTCCAATGCTCCAGTGGGTAATTTGTGACTTTTTCCTTGTTCAGGAAAGCTCCATTAGTGTTGGATCATCGCCTGGCTGTCAGTCTTTGCCTCAGGGTTGTCCCCACAGCATATAGATGTGTTGGTCATCATGCACTCCACCCGGAAGTTAATTATCTGCACATCTCCAGAGTTATATGAATAGTCTGCCATTCTCACAGTTTGCTATTGGAAATGTGATATCCAAATCAGGGTCCCATAGATTCATGCTTCGCTAGTTGTTCACGGAATTGGTATGGACTACTGATAATGTTTGCCAAATACTTTTGGAAGCATTCTAATCAGTTCAGCTGAAATTGAGCATTCAATGGAGAACCCATCTGATTATCTAGGTCCTGAAACTTTTGAAAATGAGAGTATTTTATTTTTTTCATACAGACATCACCAACTCCCATTTTAAAAAAAATAGTACAGATGAAGAGAAATACAGTTATGTTGCCAGAATCTGTAGTTTTAAAATTGTGTGATACAGTTTGCAATAGTAAAGGTGCCTGCATTACCAAAATGCATACAATTATGTGAACTGTCATGCGAATTTGCCATTATTTATTCTTGATACATGCACACTGGCCCAATGTTCACAAACTGACTGCTTTAAAGTCTGTTCCACAGTTTTCCCTGCATCTGCAACAAGATGAACAGTCTGCAATTACATGGATCTTTTCTTTCTTTCTTTCTTTTTTGGCTCTTTGGAACCTAAGCATATTTGCTTTTCTCCAAAACTCAGGCACTGGTAGGAAATTGCCTGCACCCATGTTTTCTCAAACTTCATTCTCAAAGGCCTACTGAGATAAAATCTGCACAAATGTTCATGATTCTTGGATGTTCTCAGGTCAGACGGCATGAGAACTTTCCATCTTCATGTGCATCGTTCTTATGCAATATAATTATCATCATCATTAGTGAAGAAAGAGGGTAGAATTTGCTGTTAAATTATTTCACATAATAAAAACATATGACAACCTATACTTGCAGTAATTCAATTTGTGTTCAATATGGATATTTTTTTCAGTTCAGAAATATAAAGAGATACATTGCCATTCATGTTTAGGGTAGGGTATTGCCATCCTTGTTCCTCAGTATCTCTAAAGTATGTGTATTGCTGTCTATATTACCTATTATAGATATATAATATTCTGTGTGTGTATATATATACATATACATATACATATACATATACATATACATATACATATACATATACATATACATATACATATACATATACATATACATATACATATACATATACATATACATATACATATACATATACATATACATATACATATACATATACATATACATATACATATACATATACATATACATATACATATACATATACATATACATATATATATATATATATATATATATATATATATATATATATATATATGCTGGTTTTGTTGTATTCTCCCATGTAGGATTGAGATTGTCTTTGCAACGTTTCAGTGAGATCGCACTCACCATCTTCAGGCTGGGGTCTTAAAGTGTGACCGGAGCTGCCGTCTTTCTGTATATCTTGGTGGAAGGGGATGGAGTGCTGGCTTTGTTTCAGTAGGTGGAATGATTGGTTGTGTGGTTGTATCATGATTGGTAGATTGGTGCTGACTGGTGCTGGCTGTGTGTGCATTGTTGTTTTGTATTATAACGGCTTGAGTGGTGGGTGGTGTTCGTTTATTGGCTAGGGCTGGTTTCCAGATGTTTGGTAGGCAGGAGGTATCATCACTTTTATTCATGTTGTGGGGGTGTTTCTCTATTTCGATGGCTTCCATAATTATTCTCTTGTTGAGGTGTTCTGTTTTGGAGATTAGCCTGGCTCCTTCAAAATTGATTTCATGTCCTGTAGCTTTAAGATGCTGGAAAATATATATGTTTGTATGTGTGTGTATATGTTGTATTTGTACTGGTAAATAAATAAAGGGAGAGTAGTATAGATCTATTTCGAGCTAATTAGCTCTCATCAGCTAGCCATACCCTTACTGTGATTTGAACCTGGGCTGTATTATATCTTAGGCAGGAGTTTTAGCCACTAAGCCACAGGCTCGCCTCCTTATCAGTTGAGGGAGTAGTGACCTTCCTGCCATATTTTGGCATACCAGGGGTTGTAACACAAATACATACCTATTTCTCTGGCTCAACTGATAAGGAGGCAAGCCTGTGGCTTAGTGGCTAAGACTCCTGCCTAAGATATAATACAGCCCAGGTTCAAATCCCAGTAAGGGTATGGATGGCTGATGAGAGCTAATTAGCTCGAAATAGATCTATACTAGTCTCTCTTTATTTATTTATCAGTACAAATGCAACGCAAATATAAAAAGGCAACATTAAAAAATAAAAATATGGTTTTCTGCCTGCATGGTCTTCTGTGATGAGCTGAAGGACAGAAAGAGGGAGTAGTGACCTTCCTCCCATATTTAGGCATACCAGGGGTTGTAACACAAATACATACATACATACATACATACATACATACATACATACATACATATGTTGTATTTGTGCTGATAAATAAATCAAGCCACAGGCTCTCCTCCTTATCAGCTGAGCCAGGGAAATAGGTATGTATTTGTGTTACAACCCCTGGTATGGCCAAATATGGGAGGGAGCTCACTACTCCCCCTTTCTGTCCTTTCGGCTCATTACAGGCTTAGTGGCTAAGACTTCTGCCTAATATGTAATACAGCCCAGGTTCAAATCCCAGTAAGGGTATGGCTAGCTGATGAGAGCTAAATAGCTTGAAATAGATCTATACTAGTCTCCCTTTATTTATTTATCAGCACAAATACAACACAAACATAGCAAAGGCAACATTAAAAATAAAAATATGGTTTTCTGCCTGGATGGTCTTCTGTAATGTGCCGAAAGGACAGAAAGGGGGAGTAGTGAGCTCCCTCCCATATTTGGGCATACCAGGGGTTGTAACACAAATACATACCTATTTCCCTGGCTCAGCTGATAAGGAGGAGAGCCTGTGGCTTAGTGGCTAAGACTTCTGCCTAATATGTAATACAGCCCAGGTTCAAATCCCAGTAAGGGTATGGCTAGCTGATGAGAGCTAAATAGCTTGAAATAGATCTATACTAGTCTCCCTTTATTTATTTATCAGCACAAATACAACACAAACATAGCAAAGGCAACATTAAAAATAAAATATGGTTTTCTGCCTGGATGGTCTTTATATATATAAACATATATATAAATGTTTAAAAGACAACCTGCAAGAAGTGTAAATTATGTACAATGTCACTGAATTTTTCCCCCCGCCAATGAAAGCAAATGCTTTTCCTAATATAAATTGGAGCCACAATGATTGTAAAGGGGGATTTTCTAATCCCCAACCAGGAAAGTTTCATTTTTCAAAAAAAATATCTCAGAGTATGGTTGTAGTTGTGCTTTTAGAATATACAAAAAGGGGATGGAATTTATATAAATCAGGAGCAGAAATAAAGTTTTAAGATGTTTCTCCCCCAACCACAATGATTCTCATTGAAAATAGATCACTTTGCATGTACTCTAAGCTAAAAGTGAAAGTTCCATTTTACACATATGTGCTAGTCATTCCCGACTCTAGGAGGCAATGCTCATCTTCATTTCAAAGCCGAAGAGCCAGCAATGTCTGAAGATGTCTCCATGGTATGTGACTGGCATGACTAAATGCCAAAGGCTCATGGAACACTGTTACCTTCCCACCAGAGATGGTTCCTATTTTTCTACTTGCATTTTTACGTGCTTTTGAACTGCTAGGTTGGCAGAAGCTGGGGCAAATAATGGGAGCTCACTCTGTTATGTGACACTAGGGATTCGAACTGCCAAATTGCTGACCTTTCTGATCGACAAGCTCAGCATCTTAGTCACTGAGCCATAGCATCTCTTGCATGTACTCTAGAAATCAAAACAGAAAGTAAGTTTCACAATAAATATTTTACATATTGCGCAATGTAACTTAAGATTTCATTAACAAACTTTTCAAAAGATTCCTTGCAAACATTTAAACTTTTCAATGTAATGTTTACTTGAAGGAAAAATATTTAATTGCACAATTCTATCCTGTCAACAGAAGAATAGAATATAAACCAATCACTAAATGAACATTATATGAATCTAAATTGTTTTGCCAGAAAAATAAAAGTACCAAGCATGTTCAATTATTTTTTTGTGGAACTAAAATGAAATCCACACCTATGATTTTGATTTTATTCTCTTGTGTGCTGCCCATTTTAATCATATCTCCTACAAAAAAAGAAAACTGACATTCCATCATACTTCTAAATGAAAATTTACTTATTTATAAAATTTACAAGGATGCCCAATTCATAATTTATGGGTAGCGAATGTCAATAAAAACTCAACTCCCCACCCAACCCCATCCTGAAACTGACCAATATCAAATTCCATATAGCAGCCATAACAGTGGAGACTAAAAATAACAAATGCTTGATCAGCCAATACAGCAGATTTGATTACTATCTTGGTCCCTTTCCTTGGGATGCTCAGGGGAGTATCTCAAGTATTTTGGGGGAATACTTTGATTTGGATTTTTAATCTGACCATGATTCTGTGACTTCGTCATTTTGCCTGTTCTGGGAAGTCTGATCTATATGTCAAATTGTAGGGTAGACATGCTTATCTTTTCTTCAAGGAAAATAAAGCAAAGTGTTTCTTTTCAGATTTAGAGTTAAGAAGTATTAATCTCAGGAGGGGGTCCACAGCCATACAATCAAAGTCCTTCTTTTTTTAATGTGTCATGGTGGATGGTTGGGAGTGTCATCTTCACTTTTTAAATCTTTCTTGGCATGCATGACCAAGTCATCCATTAAACAGACTATTACACTAAGGCAAAAAGACATTCTTAACTAAATAGAATAAGGTTCACATAAGCCTACTTTCCTCAGTTATTTTCAGTTCAGTTGCCCTCTTCTTGCCTTTCAATAGTTCATTTGCTTCCACATTTCCTCCATTGCTTTATTAAAGGCTCCTTTAAAAAAAATCTACCTATATATTGACAACACTTGCTGAGAAAAAAGTTGGGATGCCTTGCTGTGCTCTAATGATTAGAATCATTTAAAAACCATCTATAAAGTAAAAGCTTCATCAAAAGCTCATCTCGGACATGACTGGAATGAGGGCACAGCAGGCGAGCGCCCTTCATTTTGAGCATAAGACTCAATGGTGGTCACCTTGGGTTTTTCCTCTCCATCATATTTATGCAAGCAACAAAGTTCTCTTTACACAATATAAATCTGTTTCAGCAACATTGAGATTCACAGGTGTCTGACAAGGGTGATTCATCTTTTCTGATCCCCTGCAGACCACCTGTCAAACACCCAAACAACTTTTTTGTCTCTAATTGTAACATTCTCAGTGTTACCAGAAAACTACTAAAAGGGTATTATATTATTGGTTAGGGATGTTGCTCTATTACAGAGTTTGAAAATGTGTTGGGAGAAAGACAAATGAATAATAAATCCATTATCTGAATGTTTACCCTTATGAAGATGGAGCTGCAGGTTTCATCAATAAAGAAATTGGATCTCCATTTTAGGGGAATTAAAAGGTCTACTACAGAAACACTAAATGTTTTTTTTAAAAAAACAAACCTAAAGAATCTTAAGGGTGAAAAATCTAGAAAGGGCAGTGAGAAATGAGTGTGCTCAATACAGGTCATAGATCATTGGAAGACAGTCTGCTTGGGGTACAAAGATCTTTGGCTTCTTAAAAGAGAACTGAGAAAATTTCTTGTCTGAAACCTTAAGGAGATATTATCAGTCAGTGTAGGCTGTTCTGAGCTACATAAAGCTTACAGTTCAATTTCTAAGACATGACTTGTGGTTTAAAATTTAAGTAACTACAACAAACAATGCTGCTTCAATAATCCATGATTCAACAAAGAGTGGCTTCATATGATACATAGATACCACATTACTATAAGTTAATAATTAGAAGCCCTGGAATTCTAATCAACTTATGCAAAAGCAGTGAAAGAAGAAGAAGAAAGGAACAGGGTAGAGTATTCTTGCCAAAAACCTGAGTTGGAACATTTCACACCAGCTTTATAGATTCTCGCACATATGTGCTAGTTTTTCCGGACTGTAGGGGGCGGTGCTCATCTCTGTTTCAAAGCTGAAGGGCCAGTGCTGTCAGAAGATGTCTCCATGGCCATGTGGCCGGCATGACTAAACACCAAAGGCGCACGGAACGCTGTTACCTTCCCACCAAAGGTGGCTCCTATTTTTTCTACTTGCATTTTTTACATGCTTTCAAACTGCTAGGTTGGCAGAAGATGGGACAAGTAACAGGAGGTCACTCCATTGCGTGGCACTAGGGATTTGAACTTCCAAACTGACGATCTTTCTGATCAACAAGCTGAGCATCTTAGCCACTGAGCCACATTAATTTATAAGCAAAATTCCAAATACACATATTTTGACATTTCTTGAGAATTTCCAATCAAAAACAAATACATAATTTTTTAGATTCTCACTATATATGCTTTGAATTATACAGTAATTCCATTCTGGAGTATAGTTTCATAAAGGCTGTCCCTTCCAATCGTTTGCAAAAATTCCCTGAAGACATTCAGATAGAGATTGTATTTTGGTTTAGTTAACTACCTTCCTTCTGTGCCATTCTAAATTAGCTTTTAAGTATAATTATATAAAATAAACCAATATTCAGTTGCTCTTCACAAGTTATTGCTAAAGGCAAACATTTTACACGATATTAACTTTTCTTCCGGATCTGTAAAAATGAGCAAGAGAAATTTATAGCAATGGTGTTTCTGAGTAAGCAAAGGGAGAAACAAACTACAGAGCAACATTACCATATAGAATATTTTGTGAATATTCCAGGACTCAGAAACTCATTATCAGAGTTTTGAAACTAAGTTTCTTTGTTGTAAATTCATTGTGAGAAAATATTGTCTCCCTCCATGTAAGACCTTTCAGGAGAACACTACAATAAGGCCTAGATCCATCCATTTTCATTTTCTCATAAGACAATCTATGGGGGACAAATTATATTCTGCCCTCACAAACATGATTTCTGTGATGGATTCTGCATTGTGTAACAAAAGAAAGAGGCAAGCTAATGATCCTGGCAAAGACACAGATAACAAAAGCCAGCTTGTTGTCTTTTCCTTGGGAGTAAAAGGACCCGTATATGGACCCCATAAGGGAAGTTGCCTATGTTAGAAGGTGGTAGTATCAGGAGAGAAGGTTAGAGCTTTCTTAGAAAAGTAGAATTTGGAGGCATTGGATCAACCCTTAGTAAGGTCACCCCTTGTTCTTATCAGATGCTTCATTGTGACTGTAATGGTCATGTTTTTATTTGCTTTCCCATGTAATCCTCAACATATAGCAATAGCACTTAGACTTTTCATAATGCTTTACAGCCCTCTCTAAGCAGCTTATAGCAGTTTACAGCATATTTCTCCCAACAATCTAAGTCCTCGTTTTACTGACCTTGGAAGGATGGAAGGCTAAGTCAACCTTGAACCAATCAGAATTGAACTCCTGGCAGTTAGCAGAATTAGCTTGCAGCACTGCATTCTAACCACTGCGCCACTACGGCTCTCATATCATTTCAGGAGAGGTAGAATCTGTAATCTTGCAGGTCTTTGGGCCTCTTCTGTGTTTCTTTGGCAAGTAGCTCAATGATCACTAGTTTTCTATACCTATAAACATCCTTCCCTGCATCTCTGTCTAAATCCTTTGATTCTTTTTTTTTTTATTTAAGCGGGCATTTTTCCCCACAACAAGAGAACTTTAATGAAATGTTCAGTTCATCCATTCATAATTTTTATATTGCAAAAATATAGGAATCAGTTTGGTTATTGAGCGACACTTCATCAGAGGAGGGAATTTGCAGCAGAATAACAAGCTGCTGGTCCAGAAATGCTAAAGATTGGCAAGATCCTAAGGGGATCAACAGAAAGCAATATTCTTCATCATTATTTTATTACCATTATAAAGAAGAGCTTTCCAGATGTATTTCTTTTTCAGAGAAGATATTTTTACTTAAGTACAGTGAAGCATTTTTCACATTTGCTTTAGTTATGCAGTGACTGGGCAACAGGAGGTAGCATCTGGCCTTGACAACAATTATGACCAACAATCTGCAGCCTGCCTGGATTCCCGGACTTCAACTCAGTCCCAAAGGAAGATATCAAGAAGGCATTTCTACAGTTAGCCTTTTCCACATGGATGGAGAGTAAAATAAACACTAACAAGTCCCCTACTTTGCAAATCAAATCAGCTAAAAACAGCAAAAAATCAAAAAAAATTCTCAAAATGAAACCAGAAGCCTCTTTTCCCTGGCCAGAGGGGGGGGGAGCAGGGGAGGGAACTTTAGCGCAACTGGAGGATGTATCTCTATGTAATATTCTTTCTTAATATTAATATTAAGGAAATGCTAAGAGCAGTCATTGGTCAGCAAGATCTTTAACATTGTCAATTGTTCAACATTTCCCCCCAAATGAGTCAACTTACTGAAGGTACCTGTAGCCAGTTTGATGGGACAGGATGTATAAATGAAGAATATTTTACAGCTCTGACTGAAGTAATCTGGAAAGGTTTTGAATGTAACAGAGCATTGATTCTCATCATTATTGCTTCTATACAATTCCCCTTTGAGTGAGATGTTTTCTGTGGATTTCGTTTTTCTTTTACACACTTAATTTTAATAACAGCAACTAGTCTACTTCAGTGAGTCAAGGATAATACAAATAGTACTATATCTGATCATGCGCCAGTACCCTTTCAATTAACACTAACCGAAGAGCATCCTTTTCATTGAAAACAATCCATCTAGAAGCCAACATATTTAGATAATAAGCAGTATGAAGGAAATACTTATTGATGCATGGAAAGATGATGATTACACCTGCTAACCCCAAAGCATGAGAGAAAGATATTAAGGGCATCACATAGCAATTGAACTTGGTTCTTATTACAGAGCCTCCAGCTTTGGGCAATCAGGAATAACTTGGAATGGGAAGGTGACCTAACTGAGAATGATAAAGCTATGATCGGCCATACTCTGGAAAGCATGTTTAATTTAATATGTTATATATTGGGAAGAAGGATGGCACTATAATAACATCATCATATTTTGATTAAAATAAATCCCAAGGCAGAAAATATCATACCTAGATTATCCATATTATTCATGAATGATTCTGACCCAAGCGATGGGAATGCTGCAATGGCTTAGATGATTTGGATTTAATGTGTACATTCCTTTAACACCAGTATATGGATGCATATGCATATGCACAGGCATGCAAAAGAAAACATTATTTTTTTCCTAAGAATAAAAGCTACATCTAGACATTCCAAGAAATGAATGAAAACAGCACTGGGCTTGATTTTCAAGACAAAGGAAAACAAAAGGCAAAAGAAAATGGAGGTGAGTCTAGAGGGAAAGATGGGGAGCAACCTTACTAACTGGCAAATGAACACTCTGAGATTGGCCAGCACCACTATGAAGCCATTTGACAATGGATAACCCCTCACATTCACTGGAACTGTTTTTATGAGAACATGTACATCAAACATTGAACGTTATCTATCAGCTCAAAAGGTTTGTATCTCCCTGACCTAATGAGTTCCTGGCAGAAATGATTCACACTTCCAAACTGGGGTCTTAACCACTTAGCAGTTCTGCTACTATATCGATATTATTTATATTATGCTACTCAGATTAATGATTGCTTCTGTCTTGTGTACATGATATGTGTCTGTGTGGGTGGAAGTTCCAATTCCCTAGATTTCCTTCCTTATAAATTGGTCTAATAACAAGGTTTCATATATAACTATCACACATCTCAATGATATTTAAAATGAATGCAGCAATGCAACTCAGGCTAACAGTGGCACTGTTTTTCATATGTGCACTATTTTATGTGGGTTCATTAATTAAAGTTGGATCCCTTCACTTAAAATAGGAATATCAAAAGAGCATTTAACTGCACACAAACTAGTTAAAAAAATTCTGACTGAATAATTTAAACAGCATGCAATTTTCTTATATTCGCTCACACAGAGAGGGACTCCTCCGGGTGCCGTCCACTAGGCTGTGCCAGCGGGCGACGCCCAGGGGAAGGGCCTTCTCTGTGATGGGCCCGACCCTCTGGAATGACCTTCCCCCTGATATTAGAACAACCACGGACCTCCGCTCCTTCCGTAAGAAGCTCAAAACCCACCTGTTTAATCTAGCCGGCTTGGCCTAATTCCAGCTCTCCCACCTCAGTCTGTATTTTTAAATTTTGGTCTTAGGCTAATTTTTTAATTTTTATAAATTTGTACAGGGGTTTAAAGTTTAATTCGATTTTATCTATATTTATGATTATTTGTAAGGTTTTTAATTTGGTACCTGTACACCGCCCTGAGTCCCTTCGGGGAGAGGGGGCGGTCTAGAAATCAAATCGAAATCGAAAATATAAAAATTAAGCTGAACATCTTCAAAAAGAGTTAAATTTTACCACATATAAGCAAATTTTTAATGATGCATTATTTGACAATCTTCTAGTGTGGCATATAAAGCATTTCAGAAACAAACAGGATAATTTCAGAAGGTATCCTATTTATTTCAACATCACTGCAGTTAGGTGGTTGCATGATAATAAGGAGAATTTAGAAAGATAGTTCAGGAAGACATAAAACCAGAGAATGAAATTCAATAAAACCAAACTAGTAATAAAAGAGGACTTAACAAACTCCATTTAAAGCTATGTTTCTATTTCATTCAAGGGTAAGACTAAAGCTAATGGAATAATGACACACTGTGAAAAGGACTGAAATTAGGAATTCCAAATGTTATAAATTCTAGGTTTCATCAACCACAGGCAATATGGGAAATGTAATCCAACAGTTTGTGCAGGTCCAAAGATCCCTGACTAAAGAGCAGACTAGTCTACAAATCTCTGCAATTTGCAAGCATTCAACTACAGATACAGTAAACCCACAATCCCTTCCCATTAGCCAAGATGGCAGCGATAGAGCATAACATTCTAAACATAGATATGGCACCAGTTTTTCTGCCTCTACATCAAAGGAATGTAAAATAAATGAAGCTTTCAATCCCATGGTTTTAAAAAAAATGCATGTACAATGCTTATCAATTGTCCTAGTTACTTGAGAGAACCAGTTTGACATTGGTTTAGGCATCAGACTAGAAACCCCAGGAAACTATGACTTCTACTCCCACTCTGGGCACAAAGCTAGCTGCGGGAACCTGTGCCTGTTATTTTCTCCCAGTTCTGCAAAGGAAGCAATGACAAACCACTTCTGAAAAACCTTGCCAAGAAAACTGCAAGGACTTGGCCAGGCAATCTCCAAGAATTGGACACAATTGAACAAAACAACAATAAAAAAATTTCTGAGCTTCTAAATGGGTGATAATTGTCAAGTTTATCTTAATAGAGTATCTCAGGCTTTTAGAAGGTAGTTTTCCATTGCCTCCTCCTACCAAGGGCTGAGAGAGAGTAACTGATTCAAGATCATCTAATTAGTTTTGTGCCTAAAGTGGGATTAGAATTCACAATCTTCCACTTTCTAGTCTGGCACCTTAACCACTTCACTAAAATGGATCTTTTTGATTGATTACATGAAAGCATGTGGCAATTTCCAGAAAGTTCAATTGTGAAAAATATGGTGATGTTTTATATCAGTCAAAATATTCTTGGTCTTACAAAAACAAGACAAAGGAAGCACAAGCACTAAGGGGGGCTTCAAGATTTTCTTGTATTGGGTTTGGTGATGATTTCATTGACAAAGATGCTAAATAAGACAAAACATGAGTATTAACTTTCAAAGGAAGGTTTTAAAAAATCCCCCATCTTTTTATATAGACAATCTATATGCTAAATCAAAGTGAAACTGAAATCATGACTATAGTTATGATGAAGATAAGGAATTGGAAAAAGTTACAGGTTTTGTGAATAAAAATTGTCCCAAAAATGGAAAATAAATTAAACCATGGTATCAGTTGTTAGTGGGGCATTAAGCACAAGACTGCAAGGATTTACAGTTTGGATGGCCTAAATCTGGAACAACTTATAACAGCCCAACCACACACAACAGCACAGATGAATATCTTATGCATAATTAGATGTTACCTTTACAATTTCCAAGCCATTGGGTAGGGTTCAAATCATGAAGAAGAAAACCAATCAAGTTTGCTCATGATTAGTGGAATTGGAATAATAATAATGAAATGTCACTAACTTCTTCCACAACAATGTTATAAAATAGGCTTAGAAATCCTATCATAAGAAATTCTTTAGGACCCAAGAACAAATTTGAAAACCAGAAGCCCCCCTTTTCAGTAGAAAATAACATTGAGTACACTATAAGTCAGAGTTTGGCCTAATAGAAAGTGCCAATGAATACCTGCCATGGATATTTATATTGCAACCACTCCCTTTTAAAATGTTGCTTTTGACAATCGAGCTCCCAGGAGCCCACCAAAAAGCTCTTCCAAATCTTGTCAAGAGAAGTGTTGAAAAATAAAAAAAATGCAGTGCAATCTTTTCCATCTTTGAGGAAAACACTCATTTCATCAAAAATATTTTTGATGAAAGAAGGAAAAATGAACATTTTTATCTTCACAACTCAGATTGTAGTTTTTAATCATGATCACAATCGCGACCGACAATTACTAAACATTGCAGCTGCTAAGCAAAACATGATGTGACTATGATGGGCTTATGACTTCATTTTTCCTTTGGTCATTAAGCAAATCATGAAATGTCTTCATTTTCATCTCAAAATGAACATTGCCCACCATCGTTATCTGTCAGTAAAGGCCCCAAATTACGCCGGAGCAGGAGTGGAGAATAAGTCAAGCCTGGCTACCTCAATATATAGTGTTGTAAAACAGTCCCAAATTAAGTCCAGAGTTAAGATAAATTATTTACTCAACACTGTAAACATATTAAAATATAAATTCAATCAGATAGCTGAAGCAAAGTTGTAATATTCAGTTGCCTGTAGCCAATGTGGATTATCTTTTTTCAACAGCTTTGAGGCTTTTCAACAATTGGTGTTGAGCCTCTTAATAGTTATGTATGTTATTATTGTTTCAATTCTTTTGTACAATTGTATTTTCCAGATGAGGGGATCCTGTGATTGAGAAGAGACAAAATAATAGACTATTCTTCCTTCACCAATCCCTGTGTAATATTCCCATTTACAAAATTCATGCACAATTCCCATTTACAGAATTCATGAATAGTCATATCATTTTTAAAACAAATATCTTAATTTACTGAAGTAATTTATCATAATAGTTTTCAGAGGTTTGTTTTTACTTCCTATTTTCTCTCACAACCAGATATTTTCCTGCTGGTCTCCATCCAAGTACTAATCAGATCCAAACTTGTTTAGATATCTGAAGATTAAGTCAAAGTTGTCTAGAACTTGCTCTCTATGGTGAACCACGCTGGCAGACATGTAGAAGAAGAAAAAATAGGAAGTGACAGGGCAATGTGTAGCAATATTTTCTTTTGGCAAAACTGATTTGTGGCTTTTGATATTTCATGTTGTATTTCTGAATGTATAATATATTTAGGTCCTAACAAATATAATACGAAACAAAAGTGACTATATATCTGTGCACAACTACTGAAGTTTTCAAAGTTGATTTAGCCTTAAAAATACTTGTAGGTTGCCTTCCATTCTTACTTCTGTGCTTTCAAATAGATTAAATTTTATCAGTGTTCTTTTTGTGTGTAGCAAATATGAACTGTGTAATGGAAATACAAGGAGAAAGAAATGAGGATTTCAAAGTAGTACAAATGAATATGCACTTATGAAATGCCCATTGTTTATAGTATATATTAATATTCCCTCATATCTGCATTATCAATATTCTGAGGACAGCTTCAGATGTCATTACTACTGCTGGTATATTTATATGTTTTCTTTCCTACACATTACTTAGCAAATGGAATGCTTCCTTCCACTTTTCCTGATCAACAAATGGATCATCTAGAAATCTAGAAAGTCCTCCAATAGTTTGCAAAGGCATATAGTATCCCATTTAAATGAAATATATGTAATTCAGGAATAAATTAAGTCTTTCCAACTCTTCAGATTCTCTCTAAGTGGCTAACCAATATTATCTTAGGCTAGCATTTAGCAGGTTTAAAATAATGTCAAACCCAGTGCCCACCTGCAATGGCTGGCTGTCTCCCATTTTGGCCACTAGCCCACCTGCATTTCTGATGGATACATTGTGAAGATTTCTCACATTTTTACAGTTTAATACAACATCATATTAAAAATCATATTGGCCAAAGAAGTGTCAGGGCCATTGCCAGCTGGAAGGAGAAATGTTAAACTTCCCCATCCATGACCTTCCATGACCCTCTTTTCTGAGGGAATAAGATACATATCCAGAAGTATCAGTGATGTAGTTAGAGAGGATCCAGTTTGCACCAGCTCCTATTCACATCTACAGGTAGTCCTTGATTTATGACAAATCATTTAGCGACTGTTCAAAGATACAGTGTTGAAAAAAGTGATTTATGACTGGTCCTCACATGATAACCATCTCAGCATTCCCATGGTCACATGATCACAGTCTAGACACTTGGCAACTGCTCTGCATGTAATGAGAGTTGCGGTGTCCTGTGGTAACATGATAGCCATTTGCAACAGTTCCACCTGGCTTCCGACAAGAAAAGTCAATGGAGAAGCTAGCAGGGAAGATCACAAATGGTGATTACATGATACCTCACTTAAGGACTAGAACAACATAGGTTGTAAAATTGTGTGCAGTTACTAGATCCCTCACATAATAACTGCACCATTGCACTACATAATAACAAATGTTCTGGTCCCAATTGTGCTCATAAGTTGAGGACTACCTATATGAGACTAGAGCATATCAACCAGTAGGGCAGGGTTGTGGGGAGTACAACTACCAGGAACCATCTTATTAAAGTAAATTAAATAAAGTAATTAAAGTGAAACCAGCATGGCTTCATAAAGAACTCTCTGACAAATTGAAAGACAAAAAGGACAAGTATAAAATGTGGGGGAAAAGGCAAATAACTAAGGCAGAATATTAGCAAATAGCCCAAGCTGTAAAGGTGAAGTGAGGAAAGCCAAGGCTCACATTGAAAAGGGCTTGGGACAAAAGTAAAAAATAACAAAAAAGCTTCTTCCAACATGATAAAAACAAGACAAAATCAAGGAAACAATTGGTCCACTGCTGGGAGAAAGTGGCAAGAAGGTGACAAGCAATAGGGAGAAAGTAGAACTACTTAACTCATTTTTTGCATCTGTCTTTACACAAAGGGAAAAAACAGTCCAACCTATCAAAAAAGTACCACAAAAAACAGAAAATTATAAGTGAGCATCTGTCTACCCCAGATGAGTTGAAATCACCAGGACCGTATGGATTATACCTCAAAGTTCGGAAGGAACTGGCAGACGAGATCTCAGAACACTGAACTATATCTTTCAAAAATCCTGGAGCACTGGGGAACTGCCAGAGCACTGGAAAAGAGCTGATGTAGTTCCCATCTTCAAAAAAAAGGGGGGAAAATAGATCCAGAAAACTACAGACCTATCAGCCTGACTTCAATACCAGGGAAGATTCTGGAAAAGATAAGCAAGCAATGAATCAGCAAACACCTAGAAGCAAACGAAGTAATTACCAAAAGCCAACATGGGTTTGTCAAAAACAGATCATGCCAGACTAATCTTATTGCATTCTTTGACAAAGTGATAGAATTAGTGGACCAGAGGAATGCCATCGATATAGTTTACTTGGACTTCAGTAAGGCATTTGATAAAGTAGACCATAACCTACTACTAGATAAAATTGAAAAATGTGGATTAGATAGTATCATCACCACCAGATGGATTCGTAACAGGCTGACCAACCGCACTCAATGTGTAGTCCTCAATGGAACTGCATCTACATGGAGGGAAGTATGCAGTGGAGTACCCCAAGGCTCTGTTTTAGGCCCAGTACTCTTCAATGTCTTCATCAATTATTTGGATGGGGGGATAAATGGGGAACTCATCAAATTTGCAGATGACACCAAGCTGGCAGGAATAGCCAACACTCCAGAAGATAGGCTTAAGATACAGAAGGACCTTGACAAACTTGAACATTGGGCACTATCTAACAAAATGAAATTCAATGGTGAAAAAAGTGAGATTCTACATTTAGGCAGGAGAAACAAGGTACAGTATAGATGGCACCTTGCTCAATAGTAGTAACTGTGAGAGGGATCTTGGAGTCCTAGTGGACAACCATTTAAATATGAGCCAGCAGTGTGCAGCAGCTGCCAAAAAAGCCAACACAGTTCTAGGCCGCATAAACAGAGGGTTAGAATCAAGATCATGTGAAGTGTTAATACCACTTTATAATGCCTTGGTAAGACCAAAATTGAAATATTGCATCCAGTTTTGGGTGCCACAGTGTAATAAAGATCTGGAGACTCTAGAAAGAGTGCAGAGAAGAGCAACAAAGATGATTAGGGGATTGAAGGCTAAAACATATGAAGGACAGTTGCAGGAACTGGTCATGTCTAGTTTAATGAAAAGAAAGATTAGGGGAGAGATTATAGCAGTGTTCCAATGTCTCAGGGATGGTCACAAAGAAGAAATGGAGTCAAGCTATTCTCCAAAGCACCTGAGGGTAGGACAAGAAGCAATGGGTGAAAACTAATCAAGGAGAGACGCAATCTAGAACTAAGGAGAAATTTCCTGACAATTAAAACAATTAATCAGTGGAACAACTTGCGTCCAGAGGTTGTGAATGCTCCGATGCTGGAAGTTTAAAAAAAGATATTGGATAACCATTTGTCTGAAGTGGTGTGGGGTTTTCCGCCTAAGCATGTGGTTGGACTAGAAGACCTCCAAGGTCCCTTCCAACTCTGTTATTCTGTTCTGTTATTATGATTTTCTTCTTAATCAAATGTTAACCCATATTTTGGACTCTCGGGAAATATGCTAAGTCTGTATATGACTTATATTTCTATGGAAATCCATCTCTCTATAAAGATTTATCTTGCAGATTTTAGAGATAATTGAAATACATAACAAGCTTGGCAGGCAATAAATGGCCAGTTGGGATGTGCCAAGCATGCTATCACTCAAATGTGGCAGTACTAACATGGTTTTATTCTGGAATTAGCAATGTGGTGCCTTGGGCAACATTTTATATAATGAATCTCTTTTACTGTTTTTGAAATCTGCTATGAGTCTCAGTATCAGACAATACATTTATTTAATTGTTCTGATACAGTGCTAGGTTGAATGCCCATGAATATCTGCTTTTTAAATTTTGCACATTTTCTCAAGGCAATGCATTATTTTATCCCCATCTCCCACCTTTCATTGCATATTTAAATTCATTAAATATGTATCATAAATAATAAGATGACACAAGATGAAAAGACCTAACTCTCTAATTGCCTTTCTACATATTTTATCATTAGATGTGAAGGGCAATTTATCTAAGAGCTGTATCATAAGCACAGAGTGTTGGATTGAGATTTAAACCTTGATTTATTTAAGTGGTTCCTCTTAAGCATAAGTAAGGGCATTTCCTCTTAGAGCTTCAAATCCACTCTGAAAACAAGTTAAAGTCATTTGCTCTCATAACTTCAAATCCATTTTGGAAACAGGTTACTCCCTTTATTGATCAAACAATGATATTGCTGGTCATTTTTCATCATGACAAATGGCAAAGTTTGTTCAGGGAAGAGACATTGCCTGGATTCACACATCACATTGGTTGGGTCTCCACAAACATAATCTTCACAGCAAAAGGAGGTTGGAACTTGACCTGACACTATCAATTCATTGATGGAGGGCTTAAGTGCTCTGATAGCATGGAAGGTATGGAATTATAATGAATATATAATGAATATATAAAAATAAATTTGAGACCACTCTGTTTTTGTGATGATAACATATGCCCTGATCATCACATAAATGTATTACTGCAATATGCTCTGCATGGGGCAACCTTTAAAGATGGAATCAACCTTGCCATTTTATAATAACAAATTATGAAGTCACAGCAGTGGCTACCAGTAGGCTTCTAGTGCTGATTATCAACCACAAAACCCTATAATGATGTAGTAGATGAGTATGTCACTTACTGTCTTGCAAAAATTGAATCTTCCTGTCTAATTAAATCGTCCTGAGAGCACTTAACAGCCCCTTCCATGCATGAGGCCGAAGGGATGTGGACTGGGCAACCAATTGTTTCTGTTGTAGTTTCTCTGTCTCCTTTATATTAGAAGTAGATCAAAACTTTATTCTGTTGAGCTTTTAATTGTAGTGGATTGTTTGGAGGTATCCACCTAGGGTGGATTGACTAAATTTATATTCTGGTTTTGGGGTTTTGATTTCTTTTATGTTTCCCATAGTCTTCAGACTAGGGTGGGTTACAAAAATCTAAATAAATATATATATACAGAACATGTTTTCTGCTTTCAGAAATCTGATTTCCTGTGGCAAATGCAATACCAAATAAAAATTTCTACAACTGAAGAAGAGCTCAGGTCAAATCTTGTAGTATATCAGATCTCAGTGCCACTGCTTTATTATATATTGAGTTCACTAAGTCAAGAAGAACAGGATTGTTAGGGTGTGAATTCCGCCCTGAATTAAGGAGGTGTGAATCTTGGCATCCCTTGTAGCATACTTTTGAAATAAGTGAAAATAAACCCGAAGCAAGATCTAATTAAAACATTTTTTAATATAAAAGAAAATAAAAATACAAAACTTGCTAACTGAATTAATTACATCTTGGCAAAGCTATGTGCCTGCCCTCTTCAGCAGGCGAACAGAAGATCAGAAGAGAAAGTTAAGAAGGAATGTGAAGTGCATGCGCACTAAATCACTTGCAGATAAGAACTGTGACCTGCGCAGTAAATCTCAGCACAGCTAACAAACCAATTAACGCAGTGACAAGGATGAAGTACCACATTGATGGTGCTTGATTTCATGAATCATAAATTGAACATATGTATAAATCAGCTCCAACTATTACAAACTGGAGATTTAAGATTCAAGGAGGGTAGCCTTTCATTCATGTTTGCAATTCAAAAGTTAACTCATTCAAAGCAACTTCAGGATTTCATTGGAAGAAAAAATAAACATAGATTATAATTATACCATAGGTAATAGGAAAGCACCTAACAATTGCAGCTAAATGAAAAGGCCAATGTAGGGATACATCCATTATAGTCTGCATTGTTTCAATTGGATTATGGTATAAATCTAGTTTATCTGAAGAACCATCTCATCCCAATGGGATTGGCCCATCCTGTTCATTTCAGCAGAAGGGGAATTGGCCAAAGAATTCTAGCTGGTGAGGTCCAGGAGAAGAGCCTCTTCTGCCATGGTTCCCATCCTTTGGAATATCTTGCCCCTCCCCCACCTTCCACCATCTTAGCCTTCCCAAGAGAGTCTGAAAACCTGGCTTTTCCAATCAGCTTGGAGCCCCGATGGGTGCATCCCATTTTGGAGATGGCTAGGGATTAGTAAACTTGATTTCACCTTTACCCTGTCTACTCATTGGTTTTTAATCTGTTTTAATATTAATTTTAATATTTTAGCTTTTAAAGTCTGATGTTTTAATATTTTGCTCCTATAACTAATTTATTCTGTTATTTATTGTATTGTTAGTCTCCAATAGTCACTTGGTAGAGATATGGGTGGCATACACATTAAATGAGTAAATTAATTAATAAATAACATCATCTTCAACTCTTTTAAGGCAGAGAGGCTACAATGGAAAGTTCCTAAATGGTTCAGGAAAAAGTCAAAGCTATGCTAAGCCACTGTAAAAAGTGTCCTACAGCAACTTAAAAAATAAACAGTTTTCCACTGGCTCATCTGTGGTGCCAGGTTGGTGTGACTCTGAAGAATAATCACTGACTTCCCCCTGCAAGATGCTCTGCTTTGCTACTTTTCTTGGAATGCAATGAGATTTGGCATAGCTAGTTGGCAAGTCTGGTACCTCCTGGGAAAAATCCTTTCATCTTTGGCTTTGATGAGGCACTAGGCTGGCAAGGCTCACTGGCATAACCTCTTTCTTCTGGACAGGAGTTGGAAGAATTACTATTAACTTGTGCTTTCGGGAAGGGATGGCCGCAGTCTAGCTTTCTTTGATTAGTGATTTATTGCATTCCAAGATGGTTGGCAAGCTGGGGGAAAAACCTCTAATCACTGGCATTACTTGGCTATGACCAGGCTTGTGGCTTGAGGAATATTCTATATTAGCCAACATAGGCAGCCCATGAAATGCCATGAAGATAAGCAAGCCACTAAGAAATAGGCAGATGCATAGACACAGACACACAACAATTCTGAGCCTTATATATCCCCTACAATTAATATCTCATCAGTCTCTGTGTTAGTCTGTCATTCATTCATCAGTTGTCAAGAAATGCAGGCCTTGCCAAGTCATGTAAAATTTTAAAGTAAGGTATGTAGAATGAAGATTGCATACCAGTCTCAACATATAGTATATTCAAAATGCTGATAGCTGAGTCGGATTCCCACTTGTGTTGAGTAGAGCAATGTAGAAATGTAAATATCCATTAGTACAATAAAATAAAATAAAATTGAGGCTTGTAACTAGGGGTTTCAAGATGCTGAGAGCTGAGAAAGTGAATGAAGACTAAATAAGTATTGTCCTTGCCACCTTGAAAGATCTCTAATAGTCATAAGGCAGCCAACCCGTTGCTCATATCAATGTCAGAAAATCTTAATATTTCCTAGGTGGCAAAGTGAACTTGCCACATTCTAT
Source organism: Natrix helvetica (assembly GCF_964273705.1). Classification (NCBI taxonomy): domain Eukaryota; kingdom Metazoa; phylum Chordata; class Lepidosauria; order Squamata; family Natricidae; genus Natrix; species Natrix helvetica. The sequence goes on along the minus strand of NC_138548.1, from coordinate 99,641,078 downwards.
ATTGTCTGTAACCACCCCAGAAACAGTAAAAAAGAAATGTAATCTGCAAAATGCTTTAAAGAGCTGCAAAGAACTTTGAAGCAGCTGAATGAGATTATTGGTTTGTAGTCCATCCCTTCTTTGATTCATAAATATATTTTAAATATATATATAATTAACTATAACTTAATAACTTAGTGCTTTCATGCTAAACCACTTTGGTCTAAGACATCAGGCTAGAAACAGGAAACCAGGAGTTGTAATCCCTCCTTAGATACAAAGCCAGCTGAGTGACTTTGGGCCATTCACTTTTTCTCAGGCCTACAGAAGAGGCAATAGCAAACCACTACTGAAAAACTATGCTAAGAAATTAGCAAAAAAGTTCTCCAGGCATTTTCTAAGAGTCCAACATAATGGAATTGAAGAAAGAAAAATTGTCACACTAGTTTGTACATACATACAACCTGTTAGATCCTGTTCAAAGAATTTTGGAGTTAGACATAAACCCATTTTCTAGATGACTAAAATCTAGAACAGTTGATTTTTTAAAAACCATACATCTTATTGATGAAGGAGGAGTCATACACTTCCTACTTGTAGAACAACTTTCCCCAATATCATTCTTAATGATAAATGATGATAATAACCATTCTGTTATGTTTTGTAACAGAAACATGAATTCATGCTTGATGTACAGCATGTCCTGATTCTCCTCTCAGTTTGCACTTTTTCTTTATAAGTTACTGAGTCGTTGTTCGCCACCCATCTTGCCTTAAACTTTAGAGTTGTGTCGAAGCTATAACATATACCTTTTCTCTGAAATTTAAAACAGCAGGAATGGAAATTTTATTACTGACTAATCTGTAAAAAATGTTCTGGGAATTTCTTGTCAGTTATACTACAGACAGATTACTCCAGGAGCTAATTATTGAAAGTGTGCTTATTTATGCTCCAGATGTGAAAACTTTAATGAAGTGAAATTTACAACCAACCGGTAACCAAGGTGTTATAAAAGCTGCTTTATGATAAGGAACACATGAAAAGATGTTAAGTTTTGTTGTCCAAGTTACTGGCAGCAAATTACACCAAACAGATCAACAACGTTCCAACTGGTTTCCTAAAATTAATGTTAGTTTAAGAAAGATCAATGATTTTCCAGACACCAGCAGATTTTTTCCCCCATTGTTATTGCCAGATCTCTATTTTATTTACTATAGGTAAGGCAGAGTGTGCTTCTAAAATTGCTGTTCACATAAATCAACCATAGAACCAACAAGAGAAGTGGAATGGGAATTGCAAAAAATGCTAGTCACTGGTCTTTTTGTCAGACTTTTATAGGGTTCATTACATACAGCAACATAACTCACAGCTCCCATAATTTCTTCATTCAGCAGTTCCCTTTAAGGCATAATTTCCCATCAGTTCACTCCCACCACAAAGAGACTAGTGCTTATTAAAAAGTTGGAATTCATTTCCCATCTCCCAAACATGAAATGGTTCCAGTAACCAGAATAATGTATGCATTTTAGCAAGATACATAGCTGTAGTTGGCGACAGGAATTTACAATGTAAGGATTCTCTTAGCCTTTAGTAAGACTTATGCCAAAATTTAAGTGTGGCCAACATGCAAAACCGTCCATTCTTTATGGCCTGTTCTTGCACACTTCTTAATATAGACATTCAAGAGAGATGTGTAAACCATTGTGAAAGCAATATACTGTGCCATCAAACAGATGACAGAGAACTAAAACCTATTTCATGCCCTTGCAGGCCACACTTCTGCCCCCTCAGCAGGGCCGGATTTTCCTATAGGCTAACTAGGCTTCAGCCTAGGGCCTCAAGATCAAGAGGGGCCTTTTATTTTTATTTATTATCCGTGCCACATTTTCTATAAAGGTTAGTACCAATTACAACATGTTTCATTTAATATATTGATACATATCACAGTAATGATGTATTTTATTATCTCTCATGTAATTTACAAACTTAAAAATGGGAGGTGAAAGGGCCCCATAAGTGGAATAGCCTAGGGCCGCTTTTTTCTATGTTGTTGTAATTCTGAGAGGTCACTAAGCAAATGGTTGTAAGTTGAGGACTACCTGCACATCACTTGCACAGGACTACCAAAAGTCATTTCAGGGAGGCAACCAGTCTGTCATGATTACAGGTATTCATTTCTTCCTTCCTTTCTTTCCATCTAACTAAGAACTGTTCTTAAATATTGAGCATCCTAACCATTTTAGGGTTATTTAGATCTTCAAGGTAATGTTCCTTCCTTCAACAAATTTCAAATGAAGCTTCTACTTGAAAACCTCTACCTTTTTGTCTCCACCAACTGGTATTCTCAGAAAGGGAACAGCTACATGGCATTGCTAACCTTCAAAGTAGCTTTTGCTCCAAGTGACCCCCGTGTCCAGAATTTTATTTATTTATTTACATTTCACACTTTGAAACTGCCCATCTGCCTCAAAGAGGAGAGAGTTTTCTTTTAATGCTTGCAGTCAGTGATCAGAAGCAATGAAAAAGACTTCTGCACACATACAGTACACCTGCAAGAGAGATGAGGGATGAGAAGAGGATCTGAGGGGTGAAACACTCTCAGTGAATTAGAGATTAAATGAATTAGATTTACGGTTGAGGAGAAAGTGCCTTCCCTAAGTGGATTAAAGCCAGTTCAAACTTTTACCATACAGGGTGGACGTGCCCCATCACAAGGAAATACTGGTGCAAAATTCGGAAATGGTTGGAAGAAATTACAGAGCAAAAAATAGAATTGAAACCAGAAGCATTCTTATTAGAACTATTAAATCAAAAAATGGATAAACAACTTCAATACATAATAATACACATAATCACTGCAGCTAGGATTGCTTTTGCACAAAACTGGAAAAAAATCAATACACCCACAGATGAAACATTAGAAAAGTACTCGAATGTGCAGAAATGGGCAAAATGACCATAGAACTAAAATAAAGAGAAGAATCAGATTTCTATAAAATATGGAATAGAATTTATAAGTAGCTAGAAAACAGAAGCCAAAAACAGAAAATAGAGAATTTAAATATATGGTGATATAAATAATTAATATCAAGTGTTAGTACTACTCTTGTTATATTATAGGACAAGGTGAAAACAATAGGAAGGCAATGCAGAATGGAGAACTATAAAGGCAAAACTTGAAAGCCGATGCAGAAGGCTGTATAATTACTTTATATTGTTATGTATGTTTTGTGTTTTGTTTTTTCTTGTTGTGTTTTTCTTTCTGTTTTTAAAGATTAAAACGTTCAATAAAAATTATTTTTTTAAAAATAAAGCCAGTTCATACAGTCCTAGTACTTAACACAGTATCTGCCAAGAGTGGGAAGTAGATGCCAATGAGCCTACTAAGCAATGATAAAATTTATAATTTGGCAAGATCTAGCCTCTTTAAGTCATTTAGATGCCCACCCTTGAGTATGCCCTGGATTCATCAGCATGCCTGAAATAACAAATTGCAGGTATGACTTGATATGATTTCATACTTACGTATGGTTATTCATTGCCTGAATAATTTCAGGACAGATTTGTGCTTGCTGGTTACAATGGATTTTCACTGATGGGTAGTTGGACTGTTCCGTGTCCATTCACAGGAAAAATATACACTTTGAAACAGGTTTTCTTTACCATCTCAGGTTGCTATAGGAATAGTAAGATAATAATTTACTTCCCAAATTGATGACAAATAACAATGTTGAAGGCTAGAAGGCTAGAATATGATTGACAGGTGATAGATTGATCCGTTTACCATGAAGTTTAATAGTGACATGCCTTCAAATGTTTCACAGTGAAAAGGTCTTTTTTCACTCTGCTCTGGAAAAAGAAGATGTATGATAACAAAATGCATGCCCGTGTAAGCAAATCTTAGATTGCATAATGTAGTGAGGAGCATTGATCTGAAAATTAATGTAACTAAGATCAAAATTTGACAAGGAAAATGGAGTGAATGGTTATAAGTTGTACATTAATGCCAAAAAATAAGTTCAAGAAGATAAATTTTTGCACCACAGTAGAATGTTTACTAAAGATGGGGAAATAGATGGAAAAAATTAAGATGCTCAAATACCAACAGCAGGAAAGGGTTCTGCTGTGTAGTGTGAATGTGAATTGAAAGAAGCTAAAACAACTAGGTATAAGAACATGCTTTTTGCTGCTTTATTACATGGAAGTGAAAGTTAGATATGTCAGGAGAAATATAAAAATAAGTTGAATGCAGTAGTGAACATCTTATAATCAGTAAACTGGAAAGACATGCCAGCTCCCACAGTAGAAGGAGAGATGGAAAAAGTATGGAGTTAGTAAAGACAGCAAAGATAATTTATCCAGTTTCATTTCCATTTGGAAATCATTTCCAGATTTTATACTTGAAACAGAAGGAAAAAAATGAAACTGACTTTGGGTTTTGAGGACTGTATTAACTTTGTAGATACAGAAATGGCTTGTATTTACTAGAAATATGAAGCAAAAATGAGGTTGTCACTGCATTAATATTCTACTAGACTGAAAAAAGTCAGAAGTCCCTGCTTTTCTTTTTACTTTTTACTTTGTACCCCCATTTCCTTTTTGATTTTCCTTTTATTTTGTACTTTATACAATAACAATCCTTCCTCCCTCCCTCCCTCCCTCCCTCCCTCCCTCCCTCCCTTCCTTCCTTCCTTCCTTCCTTCCTTCCTTCCTTCCTTCCCTCCTTTTCTTTTTTCTTTTTTCCAGGCATCGGGTAACTCTTATGTTTGGGTTGCCATGTATGGATGCATAAATCTGAACAACTACTGGATATACAGAAAAGTTTGTTTGCTGCCATCTGGTGTTTAGATTTTTACAACCCCAAATAGGTACTGGGTACCAGCAAAATACTATACAGGTGTTTCACTGGATTGCTCTTTGATGAAATATATGTGAGGTCATTATATACCAGAAAGTAAGGTACTTGCTTCTCTTTTTGACTCATGGAAGAATCCACTAATCTATCACTAATGTGTTCAATACAACAGCAGCAACATTCTGTTTAGGTGATAGGACTGAGTTACTTTATGCAAACACAGATTCTTAACTGAACCAGGTAAGAGAAAGCTACAAATGGATTCATTTGAAAGATGAGATGTTCATTTAGATACCCAGTTCTACTCAGAGGTTATCCTGCTAATTTAGTAAGAATTATTCTGAAGGAAATGCATTTTGAATTGCAGCTTTTATGAGATTATACACACAGCTTCAAAGAAATAAAATATTCTGAATATTACAGTTCTCACTTTCTAATTTAGCTTAATGGTGGAGATCTTTGCATATTACTAAAAAAATAGCTGCCTTTGAATTTAGACGAGCTTCTTTTCAGTAAGTTTATATGGTGTGGCAATCCTACTTGGGATGACCTTCCCACCGGACTCAGTATACAACCATCACAGGGGCCATGTGTCAAGAGGCAGCAAACTGCTCTACTAGCTTTCAGCAAATCATAAATCAAGAAGTCACCCTTGGTTAATACACAAGGTGAGGCCATTCATATAGTTCAGGCCAAATCAAACTAGAGGTCATGGTGGAAATTGAATTCAGAAAAAAGAGATTTTTGGGACACAGCAAAAAAATTGAAAATGCTAACAGACAGAATAGCAGAACAACTAAGGCTCAAAGAGCAAGACAGAGACAGATCAAGGATTCAGGAATTGATATAATCTGAAGCAGATGAGAATCTAAGAGGAAGTTCTTCCAATGCTAAGCACCAGTTGAGTAAAGCCTTAAGTGGACACCAGGGCACAGTGGCAGCCTATTAGAACAAATCACATGATCTGACACTGCAAGGGCACATAGTACTTATGAGCATTGCCATTTGTAGTACAGGTTTTTGTCTCATAAATGTACTGCCTCCTTTTTCTTTCTTGCACTCTCCCAAAATGATGTTCTTGTGGGCTAGTCACTCTACCATCTCATTTAATGTCTGAGGGGAACTCGGGTTGGAGTAAGGAGCTTAGGAGTGATTTAGCTTGACTTCTCTGTATCAATTGGTAACAAAATCCTCCCTCTGTCTTTCTTGCAAGAAAACTCTCCCTGTTCCTTTTCAAAGGGGAGTCCTACACCCAAGGAGTATTCTTCTTGAGTACTTCTGTGAGCCATACATCCCATTTACTGTTGGCCCCTTGGACTAGCCTGCTACTCTCAAAATGGGTAAGACATTCCCACAGTTAACACTGTAATAGGATTCAATTGACCATCCACTGTTTTTTCTTTCACCCGGAGCAAACCCTGTTTCCCTTACCTAACAAAGTAGCCCAGGGGACAAAAGGTTGATTAGTTAGAACACATAAATTATTTTATATGTGAAAAATGGAAGACATAAATAAATACTGAATGAAAATACAGTCTCTAGCAAAGAAAATGAGCTAGAATATTGTTTCTTTTTTTAAAAAAAAATATTGCTTCTTGCTTATTTTTTTTAAAAAAACAAATCAAACAAAAACGTTCAGTTTTTTTTTTTCAGCTGAGCAGCTCTGACCTTACAGTTAAAATGCTTGAGAGTAAAACATCTCCTAACTAAGGTTTCCATGAAAGATAAATGGTGGCAACATTTCAGCACCAGAACCATTGTCTCAGCTTTCTTACATTTTGCATTATTGAAATATACAGTACATTTATGTATTATTGAAATAATTAGTAAAGGCAATATCAAAGCCAAATGCAAAACATTATAAAACGAAATCGTCTTCTAGCAAGATGCTTAGGTTTGCTTTACACAAAATGTTTGCCTTATACCAAAGACTGAAATCAAACTCCTGATATACTGTAAATCTATTATAAGTGATGGGGAAATTTATGGTTCTTTTCATGAAAGCAGATGCGTGAGCCAAATTCACCACATAGGAGACATTCTCCTTTCCCCGTGTGATTTCCACAATTTAAATTGTCTGTAGAAGCTACAGCTTACATTTCCTGTTGCAACAAAAGTGTACCTGCTGTATCCTATAGTATTCAACTTCACTAGTTGTTGGTTTGTTTAACTTATATAGCCATCTCACCTACAGGCAATTATAGGTGACCAACAATCAATGTAAACAAAATAAAGCATTAGCATGTTAAAACAATAAATATCAATCCTAGCATGTTTAAAAATGTAAATTCTACTAAGTAGAGCATACAACAATGGCTCTCTTGATGTATAATAATCTATATATTTAGCCATAAGTGTTCCCTGTGAAGAGTCTTTCAATCCATAGAACTTTTTTTCTCTTTCATACAACAATAGACACAAAGAATTCAAAACATTTTCTAGAGGTAAAGTTATGGATGCAGTGTGTGGGAAACATTCTCACTTTGCTTCCAAATGCCAAACTGTAAAAGTAGCTCAACAAATTGCTTTCTCGCAGTTTAGACAATATCTTGTTTGTGAGGTCATGTGCAATCACAACTGTATTAATAAAATTTGTAATAATGAGAAGCTTCATATAAAAAGAAAATTCTATTGATATTCCCAGTTTTTTTCCTCCAAACTTTTATCAAAACAGAGGTCTTCTTAGTATTCTACATTAATCCTACAATTTATCTGCCTTTAGGATAAGGATTGGCAGCCAGAGTTTTACAAACATCCATCAAGGTGTCTACACCCAATTTGGATGCCAAAAATAAATACTGAAAGCAAAAATGTAATATAAACCTGGTGAGCTGCAAAGCAGAATGCCAGTGATCTTTTTTTCCATAAATGTTTCTGTGATCTACAGGAGCAGAATACCAGGTGGATGGTGACATTTCGGTGCTTTATCCAAAAGTGCAATTCCTGCTGTCCTGCCTCAAGAAGGCAAGGGACCAGTGGTATAGGAGAAGACATTCTGAGCAAAGAAGGACAGACTTGGATCTCTGCTGTTGTTAAACTTAATTTTAAATGTCTAAGATACAGCTTTTCCTTACCAGGATCCTCAGCACCAATGTGATACCTTCACTTGAAAAGCTGGACACACACTCAGAGATAGCCCCTGCTGAGTGATACTATATAGTATAGTATGACATCATAGAAAATGATTCATGACATTTTGCATTATGTCATAATCTATTATCTATCTGTGGATAAATGCTAGGTGTGCACTCTCATACATCCCAGAGCAACTGTGTAGTTGTGAATATGAAGGGTTGTAAGGAGAGAGAGAGAAAGAGGGGGGGGAGAGAGAGAGATTCTGAGAGGTCTCAGACAAAGTCTGTTGAATAAAAGAAGAAAAATGGGAGTTGAAACATTCAAGGAAGGCCTCAAATCTTCCAATGGTAACTGAGTATACATAATGTCCTTAAACTGCTAAATGACTTGGAGAGAGATGGAGGGAAGGAGAGAGAAGGAATGGGAGGGAGGGAGAGAACAGAACAAAACCAATGGAAGAGAATAAAAGGATGCTTATCTGTCTTCCTATCCCCTTAATGAGGAAACAGGATGGAGAACAGGACAGAAGATGATGAATTGAGAGACAGCTCGGTGATCTATTTGATCCTCCAAGCTTTAACAATGATGCCATGGGATGATACATGTCACATATAAACTGATAAAGTTTACACATGTTGGGGAAAAGACCAAGTTGCTGCCTTCATACCACAAGGTATTTTTGAGGAGTGGGAATGAGTGTATTACTGCACATCTGACACTGAAAGGTGATTGGCTATTGCTCCATCAATGGCCATTAACCTTGATGGTTGTTTATTACCACTGAAATCATAGAGAGCATTATATCAATTCCAACTTTGGTCTATCCAAGTACAAATAACATGATTTTTTCCTACACAACGTAAATGTCAAATGGGCTTACTTTTCAATCCAATACATCTTGACACTGATAGCAACTTGAACTGGCAAGAATTGAAAGAGAATGAGGACAGGTCTCTCTTCATTCTTCTGTCTGCATTAATGCTTTCAGTTTTAAACAGGTTTTTGACATAATTTCAAAGCTTGGAAGATGGTGTGTAGAGCTCATCTTGAAATACTAACATGAATGAAGGCAAATTGAAATATTGAAATACTAACTTCTTAGAATCATAGAATCATAGGACTGCAAGGGACCTTGGAGGTCTTCTAGTCCACCCCTTGCCTAAGGCAGGAGATCTTATTGGATCCCAGACAATTATTTCTTGAAATGCTTCAGTAATGGAATACCCACAATTCCAGGAAGCAACCTGTTCCATTAACTGTTCTCACTGTCAGAAAACTCCTTAATTCCAGATTGAATCTCTATTTAATGAGTTTACTTCCATTGCTTCTTGTCCTGCCCTCTAGTGCTTTTTTGGAATAGGCTCTCCTCCTAGTCCCTGTGACAGCCAGAGTCATGAGTCCAGAAGGATAACTGCATACTGCATTTGTTTGGGATAATGCCACCCATTCCATCACCAAAAATGACAAATTCCCAGACCCAAAAGGCCCCAAATCCTAACTTACTCATTCCAGGGTTGAACAAGAATCTGTGTTGTCCATCCAACCTTTTGCAGCTTCCAGACACTGAGATAGCATTGATTAGTTCATCAGTGGAGATGTACAGCTGGATAGCATCAGCATATGATGTTAGATGACCTGAACCAGCAGCTTCACACAGAAATTAAATAGGAACAGAGAGAGTACAGAACCTTTCAATGCCCCTACATAATTGGGCCAAGGGAAATACCAATTGCTCCCAATCAACATAAACTGTAACCAGCCTCAGAGGAAGGAAGGGAACTAGCAGTCTAGCACAATGCCACTCACTCCCAACATTTGCAAGTCAGTCCAGAAGGATATCATGTTTAATGGTATTGAAAGCCTATGAGACATCAAGTAGAGCAGGAATAGATGCACCCATTATGTTCCCACCATAGGCCATTCAAAAGTGTGACCAATATTGTTTCTATCCCATGGCCAGGCCAGAAACCTAAAAGGGGCCAAGATAATATGCTTCATCCAGGATGTTCTGCCACTGTTGTATGACCACTACCTCAATAATCTTCCATACAAAAATTATATTAGATTAAATTTGTTCAGTACAAGGGGGGGGGGGGGATCTTGCAGTGGCTTCTTGGGGAGGTAGAAACCCAATATCTCTTTAAGATGCAGATGAATAACCCCTTTTCTCAAGAAAGAATTTACCATCACCAGAATCTTACCATCCATCATCTCCTGAGCCAGCTAGGAGGGTCATGGATTTAATAAGCAGGTGACTAAGCTTCCAGACATAAGGACCCTGTTTACTTCCTCAGGTCCAATAGACTTAAATTGTTCCTAGATAACAACCCACGGCATCTCTACAGAAGCTGTACCAATATTGGCATTAACTGAGAGGAATCCAAAAGATTTTGCCTGACAAATCCTCTGTAAATTCCTCCATGTGTCCTTGAAGATAGACCTCAGAATTTCCTCTACACAACTGTGTTGCCTGTCAGCTCTAAGGGAACACAATAAGAATGGACAAGTACTGATACTTTGCTTCCTTTGCTGCCCTGAAGTAGTTCCTAATAACTTAATAGCTCTGACTTCAGTTGAATTTATTCCTTGTTGACCTACAGTTCCATTCTAGATGTCTGTTAAGCTGTTTCCCCTCCTTCAATGTTTTCATAACCTATAAAATGGTGGGATTCATGGGAGGAGAGCATGATCCAATACAAAGGTTCAACCACCCTCTCATTCCAAGTGCATCAGACCATCAAGAACAACCTCCAGCATCTTTTGGAATTCTTCAGGGTCCATCAGTTGTTGGGGGTTAATGAAATGTTAATAAAAATGTCATAAAGGACACTTTGTCTAAATTGATTGAATTTAAACCCCGTTGACATTGAGTCTCATTTATTTCATTTGTAATTAAGTACAGCTAATTTAGTCTTTGAATCCAACCTAACAAATATTTGCAGTTGGCCTAGCTTTTGATGGGTTATTTCCAAAGCAGTTGAAAGGCAAGCATGCTTGGCACTGCATTCTGCTCATCAAATTGCATGTTTTGATTCATAAGGTTAGTGCGTTTGTTAATCTCCTTCACAGTATTATTTCCAATCCCTTGGCTAGCAATCTGAAATCCTATCAAGCTTGTGCAGCTGTTGGCCTCCCCATCTTAGAATCATTTTGCCAAAGGAAAAGAAATGGCTCACTTAAAACACCATGGGAAATATTGATCAATAAACCTCACTGAGGAAGTTGGATGTTGCTATCCATCACTAACATTGTTCAGCTCCTTTTTTTTTACACAGAAAAGGAACGTGAAAGATAATTAACAAAGTGGAGGACATTCTCATTAGTAAGTTGATGTCTCAGCACTATCCTGAAACTAATCAATATTGGTGTCTATAATTTCCTGGAATTCTTTATGAGCTTTTAAAGGTTTTAAATGGTGTAATATTTCCAGAGTTGTGTTTCTTTCCCTTTGTCTATCAAAATGAGTCCAATGAGAAAAACAAATAAAATTCACCCAACTGTTGGGTGAAATGTCTTTTATAATATGAACAATTTCACCCGTTGTAAAGGCTATGATATACAACTGATTCTTTCCATTAAACTATCTAAAATGAGTTTGTAATTATGATTTCACATGAAAGGACAAGCTTAAACAACATAAGCAGCTGAAGAATAAAACTAAAGAAAAGCCCTTGATATCCTGGGATATTAAAGTCAGACTATTTTAATATTCTGTTTATATATGGTATATCATTAATATATGAATAGAGTGGCAACAATTATATCCAATGTTTTTCAGTTACTTTTGAGCACTTGCAAATTATGTGTAGTAATGATTATACAACATTTATCTTTAACACTAATGATACCTGAGATTCAAAGTCTCTCCTGTCTTCCTTCAGAACCACCTGAAGGCCTACCACCACACCAGTCAAACCAGTTTTAACTGTTTTCTCAAATACATGACTTTAACTTGGTAATCACAAAGGCTTATTAGCATTTTATTTGTGCTATTAGATTTACTGTATACATTAGTTTTCATTCGGGAACACAAGGTGGCATAAATTCATATCCTTCTTCCAGATCCTCAACAAATTTGTTGACAGAACCTCAACAAATCTGTCAGAAAGTTGGAATGAAAGAGAGTGACTGTCCCAAGGTTATCCATTGATGTTATTATTCACAGTAAAATTAGCCTGAATAAAACATATCTGTTAGTGGTATCAATGTAGATGATCATTATTACCACCTCATTCATACAAGAAAGTACAGCTCATATCAAAAGGATAGTATCCAAGTACTGTAATTTCTGCAAGCACAATATACTATTTACACCACTACTTTGACCAGCTTTTATTCTATGTGCCTTCTACTCTCCATCTTCCCTCTTGCCTTGACATGACTCCTTGCAAGTTGGCAGAATTTCTCTTTATTGCTTGACTTACCTTCTCCATCACAATAAGGAATGCAAGTTATCCCTTCCCAGGTAAATCTATTTTAGCTCTTTGCAGCTCTTTAGCTCTCCTATTCAATTGTTCTCTGGAAGAAATAGGGAGGATGGGACAAAACCCAGCAAAGGGCTCTGAAGTCCTTCTCATAAAAAAACAAAAACAAAAAATCCCTGTCCTACTGATATTGTTGGTAAGCCAGTTGTTTGGGGATAAAGGGCATGACAATCTTCTCTGGAACATGTATACCAGTGACGTGCAGTCAGTGGAGGCAGGGGAGGCGGAGCCTCACCACTCTCATCATGAAAATAAAAAAGAATTACTCCAGGAAGCCGTGAAAGTGGCTGGGAGAGGCGCGCGGCTTGGTTTAGCCTCCCTGGACATCTCAGCAGCAGCCCCAAGTGTGCCGATCTCGCCATTTTTTACATCGGGCGAGCCCAGGATCCTTGCAAGGGGAATGGGATGTGTGCAGGAGGCTCCTCAGCTCCAGCCTCTATCAGCGCAGCCGCTGTCCCCTTCATCTTGCCTCAGGAAGGAGGGGAATGGGACCACGTGTGCAGGGGAAGGGGATCGCGACTGCACTGATTGAGGCTGGAGCTGAGGAGCCTCCTGCACACGTCCCATTCCCCTTGCAAGGATCCTGGGCTCGCCCGATGTAAAAAATGGCGAGATCGGCACACTTGGGGCTGCAGGAGTTACAAGAGCCGGGGGTGGGGGGAGCGCTCACGTTGCTTGCCGCCTTCGGTATACCGCTAGGTTGGGGAGTGCCCGCTGCCGCCGCCCGCTGCTGCCGCACGCCACCCCACGCCGCCCCACGCCGCCGCCGCCCGCCGCCGCCCCCCCGCACCACCGCCCCGCGCCGCCGCCCCGCGCCGCTCCGCGCATAACTTCCAAACTCCAAAACTTCCAGCATCGGCCGCTCTAGGAGTGCTCTCTATGGTGGGCCGGCTGCTGGAAGACTCTGTCCAGAAAACTCTCTGTCCGGCAGCCGGCCCACCAGAGAGAGCACTCCTAGAGCGGCCGATGCTGGAAGTTTTGGAGTTTGGATGTTATGCACGTAGCGGAGCGGGGCAGTGGCGGCGGCGGCGGCGCGGGGCAGCGGCGGCGCGGGGCAGCGCGGAGCGGAGTGGGGCAGGGTGGCGGCAGCGGGCGGTGGCAGCGGGCACTCCCCAACGGTATACCAAAGGCGGCAAGCAATGTGAGCGCTCCCCCCACCCCCGGCTCCTGTAATTTGGCGCTTTCAGGATAACGCTAGGTCAGTGAGCGCGGGACAGGTTGTATTTTCGGGGAAACACGGTACCTAGGCATTTTTTACATCGGGCGAGCCCGGGATCCTTGCAAGGGGAATGGGACTATGTGTGCAGGCGGCTCCTCAGCGCACAGCCTCAGATTAGCAGAGCCGCGATCCCCTTCCCCTGCACACATGGTCCCATTCCCCTCCTTCCTGAGGCAAGATGAAGGGGACCGCGGCTGCGCTGATTGAGGCTGGAGCTGAAGAAACTTCTCCGTTTGGGCTGCGCCCCTGCGATCGGAGCAACCACGTGGTTTGATGACGTCACCAGCCTCACCAGTCATAAACGTCACCGCACGTCACTGATGTATACATATATATTGCAACTATGTGATTACAAATGTCAATAAGCTTTTGACAGTTCTTAGCCTGACAGTTTAGAGCCCATGCTGAAAACAGGCTTAAGTAATCGTACTGTCGCTCATAGGCGATTGTTTTCCTATTTGGAGCTCTGAAGAAATTTTTAATATAATAAGCCTCCTGATAGCTTTTTTCTTAACAGAACAATTTATACGTTCTCTAAGCTTAGGAAACATTTTCCTAAACTTAGGAACTCTGGAGGATACTAGTGTAGATTAGTGGACCCATTTTACTCCAGAAGCAAGTCTAACCTCCTCCTTCTGCAATTAGAAAAATAAAAGCTTAGAATAATATGTATAACAATAATGGGTATTGGGGTAACAAGGCAGAAATTAGCAAATGAGAGGGAATATTTCTCTAAATTCAGAATTATACAATAAAGTTTTCATTTTTTAGAAAAACATATATTTAACTGAAATAATGTATTATGCATTTTCTGATTTAAATGCTAGCTATCAAGTTAAATTTTACACCAAACTTTGTTACATGTTTGCAAAGTTGTTGATCATTTAAAAATGGTTTGCCACATTTCCCTGTCCTCTCCATGTTTAGAAGGCAGATCTTCAATGATGGTCTATTAATTGAAATGTTCACTGATACCATCTAGTAATTTTTTAATTACTGCAATTTTAAAAAAGCAAATTAAGGCTGAAAAGATCAGCCCTTCTGAGCATCTCATTTCAGCACGGCTGTTCGTGTGTTTTCAAAGAATGTCTTTTACCTGGACATCAGTCAAAGCTGTGGGTCACTGAGCATGTCAGCAGCGAATGAGATTGTACTTAACACAGGTCAGATCTTCTAATGTTAGAATGACAAATGTAAAATGTAAGGTTGCCTTATAACAATAAGTTCTGGCTTCAGCTATCACACTTTTCTTTGCTGCTACAGATTCACAGTAAAATTTTAGGATATACAAGAACTGATTTTGTTCAGCAATAAACCTTGGTGTCCAAATGGATAAAGGTTTGTCTATCTGATATACAAACTAATAAACAGAATAATTGCAGAACAAAAAAAATCAAGTAAGCACCACGTTATTGGGATTTTCTGGATTGGAGGATTACCGAGGAATTATAGGCAGTCTTTGATTTATGGTGGTTTTTAATGACCTTGTTTGCAGCAGTCATTAAATGAACATTGCAGTGGTTAAGTAAATCCATTTTAGCCAATCTTTTTGCCAGAAACTGGACATAAAAGTCAGTTTATTTTTTGGTTTTATACCCCCCAAAAAAGTCATAAACTGTGGTTTTGTGACCATAGGATGCTGTAAATGGCTATAAATGTGGGCTAGTTTCCAAATGCCCAAAATGTGATCCACTGTCCCAGGGGTATGGGGGCTGGCCAGTGGAACTTCAAATTGCTTTTCTTGTGGAGTTTATGCTGCTGACATACTGTTTGACTTATTGTAAGAAAATATGCATCTCAGCATGCTGAATCATGAAGCCAAGTTGAAAATGGCAATATTATTCTAAAAAATGAAAGTGATGCTCCTGCTTAGAAGATTCAAATATAATCCTTAGCCTATGTGTGTGAAGATAAATTCAGTTCCATGGAATTTTAAAGAACACAATTAAAAAAACTTGTTATGATGCCTCAAACTAATATTTTTCTGGGTTCTTTAAAAAAACAGTTTGGGAAAGGATTACAGAACAATGAATTAGCCATAGGTATCCACTGAGAATGGTGAACAGTGATGTGTGACAAATTCTGTTGCAGATATTAATTAAAGTCAATCTCTGAAGGGCTGCAGAAACTTTATTTAAAGCAAAATAACAGTGGCATCTGGAACTGTTAGTTAAAGAGCAGAAAAAGTGACAGAATGGGGACATAAAAATATAACATTGCAGAGAACAGCTCCACGTACATTTTAGGCTTGTTTAAAAGGTTGTAGTTTACCTGAAAAATGGATTGTTTTCCTCCCCTCTAGCTTAAAAGAAATAATGTTAATAATTTGGTTCCATCTGGTAGGGAAATCACATTTTTGTTTAATAAACAGGACTGTGACTATCTTTTAATGGTATTTTTGCCTAACAAATATTATTCAATCCTGTGTTCCCTGAAATTTCTAGCTCCAGGAGTTTGTATTTGCATTAAATTACCCTTAGGTAAACAGACATTCCTTAGAAGACAAAATATTGCCAAAGCAACTTAGAGAAAGAGAATTGGGTTTAAAATAATTCTAATTATTAGTGACTAACAGAAGTTAGGTGTTTTTCACAAATCTTGAGAATTTCCTCCATCTCTGCTTGCTTAATGCATGCGTTGATCCTTTATCAAATCAATATGGAAAGAAAAAAGAAAGCAGAGTATGCATATGCATAGTTGTGCCCATCTCAATCCCAAAACTACTTGTAAGAAATATCCAAAATATAAAAGTAGTGAATGTCAAGGCTGTGAGGGAAATTTCAAGAAATATTTTTGAAAGTTAAATTTGAAGAAACAACCAGGTCCAAAATACCATTTGGACAAATTAAGTAGTAATAACAATCTGACACATTCCACTGTTGGTTATTAACTGATTTTAGCCCACTGTTCACCTTTTAATTGTAACAATGAAAAAAGATGCAATGGCATTGAAACACTTGAGTCCATTTAAACATTGCTCTAGCTTGTAACACAAAATATGACAAAAGAGAAAATGCATGGAATGTAATTAAAGTAACAATACTTAATTTGATTTAATTGATGTCACAGTTAAATTAAATCGCTGGCTCATTTCTTTCTCCTACAATTTTTGTTCTGTAACCTTCAGCAAGGAAGTAGCGTTAGTCTCAAAAAGTCCCAAAGTAAATTGACAGTGTTTTTTTTTTTTAGAATAAAAATTGAAGAATACTTCGAGGAAAAAGTCAAGGGACACCACTACTGCAGTCTGGATTTGAATTCCCTGGATTACCTTTTCCAAGTGGTCTATGATTTCAAAATTGTTTTATAATCCAGAAGGTGAAATGGTACGTAATTGAATGAATCAACATTATGGAATAATACTCTTGGAAGGTTTCAAAGAATCTCTTCTGTTCTTCTTGAGAAAAGTAGCTATACCCCCCTTCTCCCCACACACACAGAGTTACATTAAGTATTAGTTTGATTCAAGATCTTTAGGCAACTGATATTCAGTCTGATTAATAAGCTCTGGTAGTGTTTGTAAAGGAACTTAAGAATGGATAAAATTGATATTTCCATGTGTAGGCACCACCGCCTCACATCCAGTGCTTAACTCAAGGTCAGGTTAAATGAACACATTCTGAAAGAAACAGAAAACAGAGGAAGTCACTAGCATTATTTCTTCTGCTCATATCAGAGGAGTTCCAGAGATTTTTGTTATAAATTTATCAAGTTTGTTTACATTTCTAAAAGAAGCATACCATAATGAAGATATATACTAGCTTGTGTTCCCCAGTTAGAACTATGATTTGGAACTAAGGTCACTAGTATGTCACCTTCCAAGGAGATATTTCTGGGAATGTTTCCCTCATGGCACTTTCATAGCCATTGTATCACATTTCCAAGACACTCTGCATCATAATTCCTATTAGAATCCTAAGTATTCAAACTGTGAGAACAGAGAGCTATTCAGGACTGGCTATGTTGCTGTCTGAGACAAAAAAGCAAAACAAGATAGCATGCTTCCTAGTTAATGTACAATGGATAACTAGAAAGTATTTGGGTTGCATAAAAGCATGGCAGATTAGCTCCAGAGATGCAAGGTAGATTGAACTTTTTCCTTTAGCAGCTCGTTTCTGCCTCAAGTGCCATGAGGGAAATATTCTTTAAACCAAAGATACCACCTGGAAAGGCATAAGGTCAAATATAAGTGACCATGGTTCTAGTTTGGAAACACAAACAAGTATTTGGAAGCAACTGCCTCATCTTATAAATACAAAATACAAATATAATAGTAGAGTTGGAAGGGACCTTGGAGGTCTTCTAGTCCACCCCCTGCCTAGGCAGGAAACTCTATACTGTTCCAGACAAATGGCTATCCAACATCTTCTTAAAGACTTCCAGAGTTGGGGCATTCACAACTTCTGGAGGCAAGCTGTTCCACTGATTAATTGTTTTAACTGTCAGGAAATTTCTCCTCAGTTCTAAGTTGCTTTTCTCCTTGATTAGTTTCCACCCATTGCTTCTTGTTCTACCCGCAGGTAGTTTGACTCCCTCTTCTTTGTGACCATCCCTGAGACATTGGAACACTGCTATAATGTCTCCCCTAATCTTTTTTTTCATTAAACTAGAAATGACCAGTTCCTGCAACTGTTCTTCATATGTTTTAGCCTCCAGTCCCCTAATCATCTTTGTTGCTCTTCTCTGCACTCTTTCTAGAGTCTCCACATCTTTTCTACATCGTGGCGACCAAAACTGAATGCAGTATTCCAAGTGTGGCCATACCAAAGCATTATAAAGGGGTATTAACTCTTCACGTGATCTTGATTCTATCCCTCTGTTTATGTAGCCTAGAACTGTGTTGGCTTTTTTGGCAGCTGCTGCACACTGCTGGCTCATATTTAAATGGTTGTCCACTAGGACTCCAAGATCCTTCTCATAGTTATTACTATTGAGGAAGGTACCACCTATACTGTACCTGTGCATTTCATTTTTCTTGCCTAAATGTGGAACCTTACTCTTTTCACCATTGAATTTCATTTTATTAGATAGTGCCCAATGTTCAAGTTTGTCAAGATCCTTCTGTATCTTAAGCCTATCTTCTGGAGTGTTGGCTATTCTTGCCAGCTTGGTGTCATCTGCAAATTTGATGAGTTCCCCATTTATTCCCTCATCCAAATCATTGATGAAGATGTTGAAGAGTAATGGGCCCAAAACAGAGCCTTGGGGTACTCCACTGCATACCTCCCTCCATGTAGATGCAGTTCCATTGAGGACTATACATTGAGTGCAGTTGGTCAGCCAGTTACGAATCCATCTGGTGGTGATGCTGTCCAACCCACATTCTTCTACTTTATCTAGTAGTAGGTTATGGTCTACCTTATCAAATGCCTTACTGAAGTCCAAGTAAACTATATCGATGGCATTCCTCTGGTCCATTAATTCTGTCACTTTGTCAAAGAATGCAATACGATTATTCTGGCATGATCTGTTTTTGACAAACCCATGCTCCAGGATCTCTGAAAGATATAGTTCAGTGGTTCTGAGATCTGATCTGCCAGTTCCTGCAGAACCCTGGGATGCAATCCATCCGGTCCTGGTGATTTGAACTCGTCTAGGGTAGATAGGTGCTCATTTATCATTTTCTTCCCTATTTCAATTTGTGTTCCTTATCTGATTTTTGTGGTGCTGTTTTTGATAGGTTGGACTGTTTTATCCCTTTGTGTAAAGACAGAAGCAAAACATAAGTTAAATAGTTCTGCTTTCTCCCTGTTGCTTGTCACCTTCTTGCCACTTTCTCCCAGCAATGGACCAATTGTTTCCTTAACCTTTTTCTTGTTTTTAACATGTTGGAAGAAGCTTTTTTTTTGTTATTTTTGTTATCTTGTCTAATAATAATGGAGATTACATTTTTAAATATGCCTAGGATTGTCCAACCAGACCTGTATTTCTGAAGGAAAAAACCCAAGAGCAGATGAATATCATTGCTGCAATTACAATGCTGCCATTCATACTACATTGGGAATTCTTGCTCCATTATTGAACAGTTTTTAAATATAGTACTTCAGATACATCATCACTGAGATATCTATTGTAATAAATAAATAACAGAAAGGTTCTTAATGATTCACCTTTAATGGTGATCTATTTCTTATCTCCACATTTAGCTATTAGGAGTTCCTTATGTACTCTTAGCTTCTGTTTATCTTCCCAATTAGAACTTGTTTCTTAACATTATTTTATTCTCTGTGAGTTCTGGTAATTTGAGACGGTGAAGTGTTGGGAGGGAGTGGGGATTTTGTCTACAATAATGATGCATGAAATTAATAACTGAGGAGACAAACTACCAGCACAAGCATGGTTATTACAGAAAACCTACTGAGCTGTGAAGAAATAGAACAAATCAGGGAAGCGGTCACTAGTTCCCCCTCAGCAAAACCTCATGATCCTTTATTAAAATAAATGGCAGAAAGAATTAACCTTGCCTGCAGAAGCAAAAGAAATAAAATTACCCGAAATTCAAACAGAGGGAAAACATTGTAATACAGAAGCAATTTCTTTTGCTGTATCTCTTATATGGCTGGGATGATTGTGTTCCAAACTATGGTAGTATAAATCCATGTTTCTCAACTTTGGCAACTTTAAGATGGGTGGATTTCATCTTCCAGAATTCCCCTGCCGGTTTTCCCTATATCGTCTGCTATACCTACTAATCCAAATGGATGGGAGTGATTCAGGTACATGATCAAATCACTTTTTTAAGTGTAGAAAGAGTTTCAGCAGGTAGGTCCTATATTTGCCCTAGATTCTGGCTGTAGATTGTTTGATGTCATGTATTCTTTCATGTAATGGATGTACAAACAAATAGACAGGTCAACATGCCAGCATTCATCAAGGTCTATCAGGACACTGTTGCAGAATTTGTGGCAAGCACATTGAATCCTCCTGGAAACAGGTCAACTCACTGAAATGTTCCATCATCTGCTCTTTCTTTTGCCCTTTCCTAATCTGGCAAGTCTTCATGCTGCACATCCTCTCAGGTGGCAGCATTGAGCAGCTTGTAATTCTTCCTCACCTCCCTGTGTTACGGCCTGTTCCTGGCATTCAGTATTGTTCATCACTGGAGGATGATTTCCATATCCAAGAAGTCTGTGCATTACATTAAGTATAAAATCATAGGCATTATTTCCAATAGAGGTGAGAAATAAATTGCCCATCTTACAAAGGCATGATGCTGGGTATAGGAAACCTCACATAAATAGGAGCACCTTGCTAGGTCTGAAAACATCTAATGGGTGGAGCATCCAGTGTCTGCCACACAAGTTGGAGTGCTTGGGAAAAATTGGGGGAGGCATCCTTGTATTAGGTTTTATCCATAGAATCATTTCATGTGAGAACCAAAAAATATTCAGGTGATTACATGGAAGTACCTGGAAGATACCAATAAAGCATATCACAAATACTGTGACATGAAATGCAAAAGAAAAAAGAAAAAAAGAAAAAAGATTCTCCGCTTTTAATTTTCTTTACAGCAATTATAAATAGAAATGTAAATTTACCTTTTGCTCTATGGTTTTCTATTATCGATTTTTTTCTGGTCATCAATATAATATATTTATTTTTTTCTGTTTCATGCAAAACCATAAGGGCCTTTTGCACTTTCTTCAATTTCTTTTCTCTTACTCTGTATTAGTTTCTGTAAGTTATCTTCTTTCTTAAAATTGTGAATAACAATTATATTTTAAAATATTATATGAACCAATTGCCTAAGGGAATATACCAGCTCAGGATAGGTCATCTAATAACTAAAGAGAACTTTATTCACACGCAACAAACTTTTTTCAAAGGACACTTGTTTTCTTAACCCCTAGCTTCACTGAAAATGAAACCAAATAGATTCATTACTTTTAAAGCTCTTCCCAGTAGAGCAGCTGGGTTTAATAAGCAACCATTAGCCAGGATAGCACCTGCCCCTCAGGTCTGTTTATCAAGAGATGACCTGTTGCAGTTCTCTCCCATATTGCAAGGTTCATAGGGCAATGGGGCATGAACCAGGAAACAGAACTTTTCAGTGGCAGTCCCACATTTTATGGAGAGCCCTCTGCCAGAAGAATGGGTGCCACCAAGCATGCATTTGTGAGCACCTGTAAACAAATTTTTAGAAGTTTACATAGGTTTGTCAAAAACAGATGATGCCAAACAAACTTACTGCATTCCTTGACAAAATGACTAAATTAGTGAATAAGAGAAATGCTTTTGACACAGTTTACTGAAATTTCAGTAAGGCATTTTACAAAGTAGGCCACGGTCTACTTCTTGGTAAAATAGAAAATTGTGGGATAGTCAACTTCACCACCAGATGGATTTGTAACTGGCTGAAGAGCCACACTCAACATGCATCAATGAAACTTCATCTACATAGAAGGAAGCAGGGAGTGATTCTGTCTTAGGTCCAGTACTCTTCAAAGTCTTCATAAATTTAGATGGGGGATAGAAGGGGAACTCATCAAATTTGCACACAACATCAAACTGGGGAGAATAGTCAACACTTTAGAAGATAGACTCAAGTTCCAGAAGGCTCTTGAACACTGGACCCTGTCCAACAAAATTCAATTCAGAGTTGAGTAAAGTAAGGCTGTTTACTTTTCTAAACACTTAGGCAAGAAAAACCAAATGTACAAGTATAGAATGGGAGGTACCTGGCTCAACAGCAACTGTGAAAGAAACCTAAATGTCCTTCTATACCATACTTAAATATGAGCCAACAATGTCCTGCAGTTGCCAAGAAAGCTAATGCACTCTTAGCTTAACAGAGGGATATTTTCAACATCACATGAAGTTGGAATACTATTTTATACTGCACTGGTGAGACCACACTTGGAATACTGTGTCCAGTTCTGCTCCCCATGATATAAAACATGTTGGAAGTGCAAAGAAGAACAAACAAGATGCTACTTGATGGAACTAGATATGTCTGGTCTAACAAAGAGAAGGTATAGGGTGATATGATAACAGTCTTCCAATAATAGAGGGGCTATCACAGAGATGAGGGTGTTGATTTATATGCCAAAGCACCTGAGGGCAGGACAAGAAATAATGTGTGGCATAACTTAAAGAGAAATCCAACCTAGAACTAAGGAGAAATGTCCTGATAGGGTGAACATTCCATCAATGGAGTGGCTTGTCTCTGGAAGTTGTGGGTGCCCCGTCATTGGAGGTTTTCAAGAACAGACTGGACAGCCATTTGTCTGGAATGAGATATGTTCCTTTTCTTGAGCAGGGGGCTGGACTAGAAGGTCCTTTCCAACTCTATTATTCTATGTTCTAGATGTTCAGCCATTTCTTTAGACAGTCATTTTAAGGATGATATGATTTACCAATGATCTTTCAATGCTGATAGTGTGTTTCTTATTCTTTGTTGCTTTGATTTTGTTTGCACCCACCCAAAATCTGTCAGGATTGGGAGGTACTAAAAATGTGGTGGTGGTGGTGGTGGTGGTGATAATGTAGTACTAATGTAGTACTAATGCATAGATGTTCTCAAGTATTGCCTGAGACCTTTAGGTCAATCAGCATTACCTGCTTCTCTGCAATTGCCTTCCTTCTTTTAATCATATTTTATACAGCTATCACATTTTCTGTTTTATGAATTTTTTGCAATCCCAAGTGTTGCAAATATGTCACCTGTAGAATATTATAAAAAGCCATGTTAAATGCAACTAGTTTGGAACCTTCTTTTATTAAGATTCTCCATGGAAAAAAGTGGGGCCAACACCCCTGACAGAATGACACGGTGACAGATCTTAGAAAGTAAACTAAGATGCTGGAGAACTCTATCCTTTGTGTCCTATACTAGCCAGCTTCTTTCTCCATATGGCTATGGATTACTCTTGTTGTAATATTTGTTTACAGATGTTTATGTTGTCTGTTAACAAAAGCTTCAACCGTCAATTCAGCTGCTTTTGTATAAGGAAATGCATTTGGCTGTTCTTGGCCTTGAAAATCCAATTGTCTTGGGTATTGTTTAGGAATGTATTGTCATAAGTCTTACATAAACACAGCCAGTGGATTATGAACTATTGTTCTAAAATTCTAATAACAATGTCTTTCAACATTCCCCATTTGTTCTGGTATAAATTCACATTGCACATTAGATAAATTCTGGAAAATATTTCTGGAGACCTATGACTGAAAAGAAAAGGAGAAAGAATAATAACAAAGAAATAGGTTGGCAAACTATACTTGTGCAGCAAGGAGAGACACTATATGTCGTAGGTACAAGGAGAATATTTTTAAAAGGTTAAAAGTTCTATAATGGCACAAAAATGTCATGGAATATAGCAATGTAATCTTCCCGAATCATTACAAATATTATAATAACTCTTCATGTTCCAATTTCCATAGACAGTAGCTCTGTTACTCTTTGTCTGCCATCACTATCATCATCATCCTCTTCATCATCTTTTTCTCCCTCTCTTAGTAAAAATAAGTATTATGTCCTCCAACAATTTGCTCATTAGCTTGAGTAAAATGACAGCCAAATTAAAAATGCTTACTAACCCAACAGTAATGGACAAACAATTAGTTTTATTAGGCAG
The DNA here is from genome assembly GCF_964273705.1 of Natrix helvetica. Lineage (NCBI taxonomy): Eukaryota > Metazoa > Chordata > Lepidosauria > Squamata > Natricidae > Natrix > Natrix helvetica. The sequence continues at coordinate 99,616,892 of NC_138548.1, read as the reverse complement.
TTGTATCATATGATAATATTTGCAGAACATATGCATTATAATTAGACGTTAATGGAAAGGGAGGAGTCCTTTAGAGAGAGTGAGCACAGAAAAAGATGACTCTTATGACATACACCCTCAGTGCACAGATAAATAAGGTGAAAATAAGGTGAAAATCATGCTTATAAAAGCCATAGCTGGAAGAAGAAACAATGGCTGTGAAAAATTGCATCCTTGTCTTGAAATCTTGACAATTGTCCTTAAAATCAAATCAAGAACCGGATCCATAATTTAAATATGTGTATTATTCAAAATATCTTAACACTGTTATTTACAAATTATTTAGTCATTTATTATGTTAGTAGCAATTGGGAGATTCTCTTAGGTGTTTCCTTTTGATTTTTTTTTTTATGGTTGCTGGAGTGTATATAACCAACTCTTGGCCTGCAATTGTTTCTTCTTATAAAATGGTGAAACTAAAGTCCAAAGCTTCATTCTTGTAAATTCAGAACTAGTTTTTCTCTTGGGATAGGGATAATGCTGAATGCTTTAAAATTATGTAGTGTAACTTGTTTGTCAAGAATATTTCAATACTTTAACCGTTCTGTTTTCATAATATTTCATATTAACTATAATAAATATTAAACCTTAAAAATGTTTTAAAAGATGATGCAGGTCATAGTAATTAAGAGTTATAGGTTGTGTGCTATTGGAAATGCCCTTGGCACTTTGTTACAAACATGCTCCAACTACTGGTTGAGCAGCTAATAAATTCAAACAAACAAACTAATAAAGTTTCTCCAATGCTCCAAAAACTGGCTAGAGGTTGTTTCTCTCAAAAGTTGGATAGAGCAGATTTGGGCCAAATTCGGATTTCTTATTATTATTCAGAAAAAGGGTCCTTGCAAATGGAACTATATCTTCAATAGCAAGGTGTCTTAACAGAACTTACCAAGGATGCTCTGTCTGTTCTTCTAGTTAATTTAATATGGGAACATTTGGCCTGATTAGAGATAAAGCACAGCTATTATGTTTGTCTCTACAGACTTTCCATGTGAATATTCAAACATTGAATATTCTCTCATAAACACATCCATGAAGTTTTATGAGCAACAGTGTAGAAGTAGTTTGCCATTATGTTCCTAGATTTTTCTGTTTAGCCTAAATTCCTGGAATTGCTGGCTGGTCTCCCCTTCCATCCACTAACTATGCCTGTCCTGTTTAGTTTCTGAACGTAGACAAGATTGGCTCTGCACTGTCTTCTATTACATATTCTAGCAGGAGAGGGAAAAGGAGATGAACATTTAGACTTTTGAATACATAAATCAACATTGTGAATACGTTTTCCAGCATCTGGAGAAAATGTGTTCATTCAAGTTGCAAAGGAATAAATCAGATAGCTGTTGAAATGTTAAAATTCAGCTATGAAATCTGTTCTCTAAATCTCTATTCTATCAACCTAAAATTAAGGGGAAGCTTACCATGTTGTTGTAAATTTTCTAATAAACCCACCACTTCACTTTTCAATTGGATGTTTTCTGTATATATTTTTGTTGTTCTGGTCTTCTTGCTTGTTTGCTAAATAACTAGACAATAAATTCACTTGTCGCTACATCTTGTGAAGTTAAAGGACAATAAAATAATTTATTGAGAGACCTATGTATATAGAAGCACAAAATATAGCTTGCATTTATTTATTTGTATCCTGACTTTATTATTTTAAAAATAACTCAAGTAATATATATTGATACATTGGTAAATATATCCAACACACTTTTGTTCTATTGCCTCCACAATAACAATGCTATGAGATGGTTTGAGCTGAGAGATACAGCAATTGGCTCAAAGTTACCCAGCCAGCATTCATGGCTAAGATGGGATTTGAACTCTCAGTCACCTACTTTCTAGCCTGGCACCTTAATCACTAGACCAAATAGGCTCTCCTGAGTTTCCATTCTCCTAGGAAGTGCCTTGAAGTTGTAGCAAGATCTTGTGTGAGTGAATGTTCAAAGGTATAATATGCTAGCTTAGTAAATCACTCAAGCGCGGAACATTGCAACTGTCATAAATATGAGACAGTTGCCAAGGCTTCAAATTTTTATCATGTGACCATGAGAATGCTACACAGATCCTAAATGTGGAAAAAGGTCATAAATCAATTTTTTTCAGTACTGTTGTAACTACGAACCTAAATGAAATATTGTAAGTCAAGGACCACCTATAATACGATCCGTATATTAGACAGTCACATAAGTGAGAATCACATGTTTTTCCTGAGCCCTGAAGGGATTTTTCACAAATCAGCAGTGTGCCTTTGCAGGAAGAAAGATTATAGTCTGTATTTACTGACTTTTCACAAGAAACAGTAGTTTGTTTGTTTTTAAACAGGAGCCGAATACAATTTTACTACTTGACCAGTAAAATGCTGACTGGTTGCCCATCTTAATGGATAAATGCATTTTCCAACAAAGAAAATTGGATTACAACTTTACTTCCTGTGAGAAGAAGCATAGAATTGGATTCTAAAACTTTGCTCATCTTTCATTCCTCTCAAAAGGCTTTCTTGGAGGCCAAAAACTATGGCTTCAAAATAAATGAAAACAGTTTAAAATCAAATTTTCTCCCCCAAAATTGCTCCCAGACTGAAGTTTTGTTTAATTTGCTTTAGCCTAAAGCAAAAACAGCACTTACAGTCAAGTTATATAAACATCTCGATCAACAGGTTTTGAAAGAGAAATGACCACATGTTCTGAAGTTTGTAAGAGTTCTAGAGGAACTCCTTACAATAAATGAGGATAAAGATTCTTTAAAAAAAATACAAGCTCTTGACCTGGCTAAGACTCACCAGAGGTATAGTTAAATATTAAAATTCAGTTCCTTGGAGATTATTTAAATTGCCAGGTTCTGTGCAAAAAGAACATTTTGACTGCATCTTAATGAAAAGTTTATTAGTATGCACAAACCTGAAATGGTTATTAAAATTGGAAAATGGTTTTTCTGGTTTGGCAAAGTAAAAGTATTGAGCTGGCTTTTTAAAGTACAGATTTCTTTTCATAAGAGATGGGCTGCCAAATATTGCAGCTGATAATTAAACACATGCAATTTTTTAATCAATATGGCTGCCTTTTGAGGTGACATAATAGAGATCAGAAATTATTTTGATCTTCTTGGGATCTATGTAGCAGCAAGACTGAAATAAAGGACTGGTCAAAAAGGTTGGATTGGACTGATATTCCTTTCCATGTATGCAATGGTGCAGGTGGCAAAATAACCATGTGACATGGACAATCCAAAGCAGCCATACTTAATTGTGAGATAGAGTCAGATTCTACCTGAGTTTATCATTGGTCCCAAAGTATTTCATTTCAGCTGCCAAACAAATGTGTTTCATTTCAGTTCAATTTGTCTTTATTCTTCTCTTTAATTAAAATAGTTTCTTTCAAAGAATCTTGACCTCCCATCTCCAATTGAAGGCAAAAGTCTGTTCTACAGCACATTGCATTTTTAATATTTAAGAAAACTCATTAAAATTATGAATCACCCATCTTCTAAAAAAATAATAATAATGCAGGGCATCTCTCTGCATTCTGCTATGGACCCTACATCATCAAGACCAGGCAAAATCAAATGCTACATCTTTGCACAGCCATATACAACATACACAGATGCAGTGACATATAAAATAGCTGCTAGCTGTGAGAGGAGGGGAGTTCAAAACTATAACATCAGCCCTTTGCTTTTTAATGATAGCCATAATGATAGCTTGCTAGCTAATATGATGGGCAAGGGATATAAAAATATTTGACACAAAGAGATGAAAGTTCATAAACAAGATTCTATAAACAAGCTGTGATGCCACAGTGGCTAGAATGCAGTATTGCAGGCTAATTCTGCTGAGTGCCAGGAGTTCGATTCTGACTGGCTCAAGGTTGACTCAGCCTTCCATCCTTCTGAAGTCAGTAAAATGATTGACCATATTTTGGGGGGCAATACACTGACTCTGTAAGCCTCTCAGAGAGGGCAGTAAATCAGTAAGAAATGGTATATACTGTAAGTCTAGGCGCTAAGTGCTATCCCTATCTTTGTTGCCCTCCAATGTGTGAGGACATTCTATTGTTTCCTGGGCAGTCCCAATTTAGGATGAGGACATCAACTTCGAGCAGGGTACCCCACTCTTTACGCTTGTAATACTTAACCGTATAACAAGCAGTGGATATAATAATTCACTGAACAAACTAGTCATTTCCCACCCCCCATTCGTTTGTCCAAAGAACTTTCCATAAAGAAATATTTTATAAAGCTCTTTCAAATGTGCAAGAAAACTTAAAGTGAAATAATGGTGTAGCTGCTCATTTAAACATGTCTTTATTTTATTCAGACTTGAGGTACTGAAGGGAATAGATCTGGTGACCAGGGTGCTTGCCTCCAGCTTCTAGTCCACTATGCGTGCTGTGGATGCTTGTTTTTTCAACAAATCACAAAAGCCTTTTTGTGCTAGTTTGATTTGCTTACTAAACAAGGCATTTGTAAAAGGCCCATTGATGTGTAAATGACGTACTCTTCACAGAAAGAGATTCTAAGGGATTGTCTACCAGTGACTGCAAATAGCAAGGTAAGAACCCTCATGGAACTTTGAAGCAAGGCAACCCCCCAAAAGGGCTAAGGTTAGAAATTTTGCACAAAGGTATTGGAATTTTTCTGTTATATGAACAATGTTTCCGGAGTGCACTGCTTTGTGTGAATCCCAAGTGAACAATTTGCTTACTTCCTGCAGCTATATTTGGGGGTGAGGGAGACAACCTTATTGCTTTTAAGTCAAGAATATCAACAAATCCGCCACATCTTATTCTTTCAATGATGAAAGGAATAATTGAAACTGTTGAAAAGAAATCTCAGAATTTATTGTACACCTATTGTACAAATATAAAGTGACTTGTTCTTCAGATATATAAGTCAGAATTTTCTTTGTAAGATTTGAACATTGCTGTTTATATTCCATTCCTCAAAATTCTCCTTTCCTAGATGCCATCACATGAGAATGCTCTCAAAAACAGACTTTCTTGTGAAAATTGGTACACATTGGCCTTATCTAGCCAAGAGATTGTGCAGCTGGAGACATGGGTAAGTGTTAAAGTGCAATAAACAATTGTTTAAGTTTCCAGGAGCTTTGTGACAACTTGCAATGGAATAAGAGACTTAATTCTTTCTCTTTTTCCCCAGTTTTGCTTGTATTCTATAAAGAATAATCACTCACATGTATACTTCCTGAAAGTGGGGGGAGGGGGATCTCCAGAAACCTTTAGCTGGTAAAATGGAAGAAAGATAATTTCATTAAAGAGAGTAATGAGGTGATAATTTACAATAACAATTCTGCAATTTATTTTTCTTTTAGGCCATTATTGATTCTGAAGATAGATGTTTAAACAGAACAAACATTAGCAATTACTTTAGTAATTTAAGAGGTGGTCAAACATCTACACATTTTTTTTGCATAAAATATATGTTGGCTTGATGGAGCATTTTCATGAGCTCTTATACTGCCAGAGGGCTAAATTCTGTAATTACTTTAATGGTACCCAAGCAAAATTCACAGGGTAAGTGTGACCATTAAAGTATATATGCAAGCCAATTGATAGCAAATATGGGACCTAATATGGGTGAATTCTTCTGTCATTGTGCTTTAAAAATAACTTACAGCTGAAAAAATGTCTTATTGAACATATTATGTGAAAGCCTAACTCTCTAGAAAAGGCTCCAATCCTGGGAAAGGTGGAAAGAAAAAGAAGAGGATGACCAGCAGCAAGGCAGATGGACTTAGTTACAGTGGCTATGGATGTATTATTGGAAGAATCAAGAGACCAGGTTAGACTTAGATTGTGAATGAGAAAATCAATCCATGTGATTGCTTGGAGGTGAAAGCAAGGGACATACTGTAATGAATTAATCAATTGTAAGTGGAAACAACCACATAATGTCAGAGGTGGTATTCAGCAGGTTCTGACCAGTTTGGAGAACCAGTAAATACCACCTCTGACTGGCCCCACCCCCATCTATTCTCTACCTCCTGAGTCCCAGCTGATTGGGAGGAAATGGAGATTTTGCAGTAACCTTCCCTGGAGTGGGGAGAGAAAGGAGATTTTACAGGAGATTTTACACCTACCACGCCCACCAAGCCACACCCACCAAACCATGCCACGCTCGCCAAGCCACACCCACAGAACTGGTAGAAAAAAAAATTGAATTCTACCACTGCATAATGTTGAGGAATTATCTCTCTTTCTGAGACTTTCACCTTTTAAAAAAACCCTCATTCATTCATTCATTCATTCATTCATTCGTTTGATTTACATCTTCCATTCTAAGAATGCAAGAAACGACCTCTATAGCACCCTTCTTCTAATGTTTTCCTCACTGTAGCAACCCTGAGAAAATTAGAGTAACCCAAGATCACCTAGGTAAAGATGGCTTGAACCTGGATCTTCCCAACCTCAGTCCAACTCCTATACTTTGGAAAAAAATAAAACTAGAAAATATATATTTGTTTCAGTCCACTCAGAAAATGAGTCAGTAGGGTTACTATGAAAAAGAAGAACACAAATGCCATCCCTTTCAGTATTCTTAGGGCTATTGAAAGAATTCTTGTAGAAAGGAGGGCTACTCCTCTCCATATTTCTTGGGGTATGAATGAGTAAGTAATATTTATGATCCGACTCCTGATAATTGTAGAGGGGCTTACATAATTTAAAATTAACTATGAAAGATTTAAACTGCAATTCAATTCAGTGTATAATGAAACTTGCTCCCAGTTGAATGAGTCTAACATATATACTGATCAGGAGGCAAGCTTTAAGGTGTATTCACCTACAAGAATAAATGGGAACAGTAGTCTCAAGAGCGGCTGAGAACCTGCTAGAAAGAACTCAACTGATCTTAGTAGTATGAAACCAGAACTAGGAATAGTTTCATGTGTCAATTTTTTGTTTCTGAATTTTGCAAATTAAGAAAAAAAATCCACAAAAATGGCATGAAATATAAAATAACATAATTACCAGGAAAATCTTTGTAATTCTTCTCCTTTGCAAACTAAAATATAATGTAATCGCAGATGCCTATATGTGGAAGGAGTTCCACTAGGGAACTTTCAATAGAGAAATGTATTTCCCTGTCACATAACGAACAGAAATTCAGATTTCTTATTTTCTCTAATCATATACAAATCTTTCTATGATGATTAAGAATTATGTCTTTCACCACGTATCAGCTGTCTAAGGTTTTGAAATGCATACATTGAAAAAGATTTTCAGCATATATAGTTCCTATGACATTATGTCAGCCTTGCGAAGCAGAGCAGACAGGAAACATAACTAGATGAGCTAATTTTACTTTATCCTAAAGCTACATTAAGAGTAATTGTCTGAAAGTACAATTGTCCTCTCCCCATCTCTTTTACAGCCTGAGAATCTAGGGAGGGTCTCAGCCTCTTGCCCTGCCTACTATCTTGTTGCATGCTGTGCTGTCTCTTATCTGACTTTTTCCCTTGGCATCCCAGACCAGTCCCCCTAGGTCTTTCTTACATATCAGTATACCTTGATGGCAATTTCAGCTAGTCTTAGTCATCTGTTCATTTCATCCCCGTGATCTGCATTCTAGCTGTTGTGCTAGAAATTGTACTTTATAGTGGAACTTTGGTGGTTGTTTTTTTTTAAAAAAAGACTAAAACAACAGATTCTGATTTGCATGTGGTTTTCATTTGATTTTTGTAGTTTTATAAATAATCAACATCCTATTTTATAAGGTTCAAAAACAATCTAAATATTGCATAAATAATTAAAAAAAATTAAAAACCTCATGAACTCTTTTTCCTTGGTTTCCTCTATTTAGTCATGGTGCTGCTGTCCTATACTTTATGATGGCATTGTTTGTAAACAACAGGGATGAGAATAAAGATCATTCTTTTATGTAGTTCACAAAATTCCCAAAGTGGTTTAGAAAACCCCAGTTCAAAGGCAATAATGTAATTTTTGTGAACTCATTTTAATTTTACCGGTGTGTAAGACTAACAAAAATGTGTGATTCTGCCAAAGTACAAGACAGTGCTATGTTTTATGAACAATGCTTGCGTGAATAGGCCTCCTCTTCAAAAGTATAAATAGTTCACTGGTTATAACTAACTTATGTTAAAATATATGACAATTTTCAATGCTCTAAATCAACTGGGGTATGAGAATAATCTGATGAACATATATAGAAGCATCCTATGAGATGCTCTAGATTCCATAGCTCCCAGATTGAGAATAGAAGAATTTACAAATTGATGAGGTATATACTACTAGGAAGCAGGCAAAGAGGTAGACCAAAATTCTCTGGCTTTTGGCACAGCAGGTTTTCAAAGCTGGTATTAACCTTATCTATGAATATTTCCTTTTAAAGACCACAGTGCCATATTCTGCCACAGAAATCAAGGGCCAAGACTAGCCATCTAAAGAAACATTAAAATATGTTGGTTCATATTTATAAACATAGCAGTGAACTTCCATAGTAAGCATGTCATTGACAATCCTTTCCCAATGGTCATCCAAGATTTAATCTAGGCATTTTTGTAAGGTATCTCAAGGATAGATAATTAAGACTACTGTATCCTTAAATATTGTCCCTTCCTCCTCTGAGGATCTTTAAGTGAGGTTGATACTCTTACCAAAACCACCCGTTATTTGAAGGACTATTTCAGTGTGGACCTCTTATTTATGGAAAGCCTTCTTCTTGGGGCTTTCATTTATCCTGGCCATGTTAATGCAAGGTAAAAAAAGCATTTTAATGTCCTAATCACTTAAATACCTGTTGCATTAAACCATGGGTCGTCAACCTGGTCCCTACCGCCCACTAGTGGGCGTTTTGGGATTCCAGGTGGGCGGTGGGGTTTTCGGAGGTTAAAACCTCCTTTTGAACTAACGCGCACGAGAAGCGCCATCCCATCGCCAGGGAAACAGTGAGTGAGGTGAATCACGTGGTTGCTCAGATCACACGGGCGCAGCCCGAGAAGACATTTCTGAGAAGAGAAACTTCTCCGGTCGGGCTGCACCCGTGTGATCTGAGCAACCATGTGATTTACCTCACTCACTGTTTCCCTGGCAATGGGACAGCGCTTGCCTGCGCTTTACCAGCTCAGGCGCGACCGGAGAAGTTTCCTCAGTGAAGCTCCTGAAAGGGACGCAGGCTCAGCCTGCCAGGCTGCTAGGCTGCCATCGCTCCAATGAAGACATTTCTGAGAAGAGAAACTTCTCCGGTCGCGCCTGAGCTGGTGAAGTGCTAGAAGGGGGGGGGGGAGGAGCAGAAAAGACAAAAAGGAGAATGAAAGAGAGAAAGAGGAGGTGGGGGATAGTGGGATCCTTGCTGCTTTCTGAGCTTTGTGGGGGGGGGAGGAGCAGAAAAGACAAAAAGGAGAATGAAAGGGAGAAAGAGGAGGTGGGGGATAGTGGGATCCTTGCTGCTTTCTGAGCTTGGTGGTTTTCTTACAGACATTTCATTACCAAACTAGGTAACATCATCACTGCTAGAAGGTAGTGGGGTTGTGGGGAAAGGAGGAGGAGGAGAAGTCGAGTAGAAACTGATAGCAGGGACAGGCAGAAGCGGAGCAGAGCAGTTGCAAAATAGGAGAAAGAAAAGACAGGAGAGAATTGTTGTTGGCTAATAATAATAAGTGGGCTAACTAGCTCAGCCTTACTTTTGTACATAGCCCTAAGGAAGATTAAAAAAAAGGAGATAAAAAGGAAAAGCACCGAAAGAGGAGACCTTCGTTTGTTCCTTACGAAAATCGAACCAGATATCAAATATTTAGTCTCGCAGCATCAGCCTCAAAGATCTCATTAATCACTAGTAAAGCTAATTTCAATTTACTTTATTGTTTTCTAATTAAACTTTATAAAGTTAAAAACATTATAAACATGCATAAAGTAGAAATAAAAAGATAAATGTATGTACATTTCTTTTTTAAAAAAACATCCTCCTTTCTAAAAAATATTTCACACTTGCGCAAAAACTGGTGGGCGGTAAGGAAATTTTTCCATCAAGAAAGATCCATTAGTGGGCGGTAGGTAGAAAAAGGTCGACTACCACTGCATTAACCTTTGCCATATTTTATTATTTTTAATGTGACCTTAGGCTACTGCTAATAGATAAACGGAATGACTTTTTTATTTTAAAAATTAAAAGGAGTTACCTCAATATTGGCATATTTGGAATGTAAAATGTAATTTTTTGGCATTTATGACCTGTTGCTCAAAATTATTATTTCCCTTGTGGGATGGCTGTAACCACATTCAATTACATATTGATTTCAAAGCTTTGAAGATTAAATAAAATGGCTCAGAATATAAACTCTATAACGCATTTCTTTTGACCCTTCTGATCCACCTAATTCTATATACTTGCTAGATGCAATCAAAATATGTTAACTGGGTTTTCAGAACAGCTGAAATACACCCATGCCAGGGATGGGTTCCGGCTTCTTCTACTCCCGGTTTGCTCAGGGTTGCGCTTCAGGAGTGTGAAATTCATGTGCGCTATGAGCACATGTGCAGTAAGTTAAAAAATGCTTATAGAACCGATTCGGAGGCATGGCTGGCCGAGTTTCTACCTACTTGGCCGAACCAGTCTGAATCGGTAGGAACCCATCTCTGACCCACACATATACAAACATGAAATTTATGGCATATATCCATTAAAATTGTTTTTTGTCCTTCCAATACTTAGCATCAAATAATAGAAGACTTCTAGTTTTTGGAAAACAAAATATTTACATATTCAATTAATGCATAGGTGCAAATCAGCAAAAATAGAAATAACATATACTATAGAACAGTGATGGCGAACCTATGGCAAGCGTACCACAGGTGGCACGCGGAGCCATTTGTCAGGGCACGCAAGGTGCTGCCCTGTCAGCTGGCCAGCTGAGTTCACCCTTTTTAAAGCCATTTTTCACCCTCCCCAGCAGTGGTGGGTTCCTGCTGGATCGCACCGGATCGCGCGCGCTCCCTTTCAGCGCTCCACCTGGCTTGCGCGCTCCCTTTCAGCGCTCCACCTGGCTTGCGCGCTCCCTTTCAGCGCTCCACCTGGCTCTCGCGCTCCCTTCCGGCGCTGAAACCGGAAGTACAGTCTTGCCCCGCCCCTGGCGAAGCAACGACGCCTGCCTGCGCTCCATCAGCTCGGCTGGGAACGGAGATGTTTCCTCAGCGGAGCGGAGCGCCTGAAAAGACTTTTCAGGCGCTCCGCTCCGCTGAGGAAACATCTCCGTTCCCAGCCGAGCTGGTGGAGCGCAGACAGGCGTCGTTGCTTCGCCAGGGCCGGGCAAAACTGTACTTCCGGTTTCAGCGCCGGAAGGGAGCGCGAGAGCCAGGTGGAGCGCTGAAAGGGAGCGCGCAAGCCAGGTGGAGCGCTGAAAGGGAGCGCGCAAGCCAGGTGGAGCGCTGAAAGGGAGCGCGCGCGATCCGGTGCGATCCGGGAGGAACCCACCACTGCTCCCCAGGCTCCAGAGGCTTTATAGGAGCCTGGGGAGGGCGAAAAGAGCCTACCCCGCCCCCGGAGGCCCTCCGGAGGCTTCATGAGCTTCCCTGAAGCCTCCGGAGCGCAAAAAACTGGCCATACAGGAAAACCGAAAATTCGGGAACGGACTTCCTGTTTGCTCAGAGGGTCATTTTGACTGCTCCGGAGGCTTCAGGGAAGCCTCTTGAAGGTCCATGAAGCCTTCGCAGCGCTTAAAACGACCCTCCAAGCAAACCGGAAGTGACTTCCAGTTTGCTCAGAGGGTCATTTTGAGTGCTCCAAAGCCTTCAGGGAAGCCTCTTGAAGGTCCCTGAAGCCTCCAGAGGGCTTCCGGAGGGGTGGGGGAGGCTGTTTTTGCCCTCCCCATGCTCCTATAAAGCCTCTGGAGCCTGGGGAGGGTGAAAAAAGCATGCAAAAATGGGGGGTCGCACATTGCATTATGGGTGCGGCACACATGCACATGACCCCCTTGCACTCCCCCCACTTATGGCATGTGAGCCAAAAAAGGTTCACCATCGCTGCTATAGAAGAATACAAAACTTTGTTGATCAAAGAAAAAGAATTATCTCCCGTAATTTGGGAGAAAGGATTTGATAATATGGTAATATATCATATCTAAGCTAAGCATTCATTCTTATATTCAGTATTAGTGGAAAGCCATCAAAGCCAACCATTTTGAAGGATTGTACAAGCTAAGATTGGTTAATCTCCCTTCCATTTCTCTGCATATATTTCTATAAAATGTGTGTGAAGATATGCAAATGCAGAGCACAGATGATAAAATCTGTATTGTGACATCATGATGCAAATCCCATGATCTAGGAACTTATACCCAATCCTAAATTACAAATATAAAAATCTAGGGTGCTGATTTTTCACAAGTCTACCAAAGTGTTATCATATCTGATTAGAGTTGATGCATTCAGAATTGCTCTAAACTGACACTACAAATAGTTGACAGGTCATGTCAATTGATCCTATAATAAAACACAACTGCATTGTGAATATAAGAAAATAACTGTTTTCTTTTAGTTCCCTGTGACAATAAATTCTGGGGTGTGATTTTTAGGTAGAAGCGAAATTGAACAGCTTTTTTATTTATGTTAAGAGAAGTAAAACCAATAGCCTTCAACAGCACAGCGCTTTATTAAAAATGTAAATTAAAATAGATTCCCTATAGAAATGTAACTTTCCACCACCACAGCATCTGTTAGACATACCTGCCTTAATGGAGCTTGGCACTCTTTTTATGAGTGGCTGTCTTAAAAAAATGAATCTTTTTAATCCTTTATTTCAGAGGCATTATGTCTTCCTATTTTTTTATTTATCAGTCTAAAGGAAGATCTGCCACAATGCGTTAGAGATAATGCAGCTAAATCGGCATTTGCCTGGGCTAACGTATTTTAATATATCAACTAAAATCAAGTTCCATAGAAGAGAAAGAAAGAAATGTGAGCTTTCTTATTCAGCATGCAGAAACCACCACAAGGATCTAGTCTATCATGCTGTCCCCAAAAGTGCTTTGGAGTTTCTTTTGCACACCAGCATTCTGAAGATTTCCTATCTGCCCACATGTTCCAGAGTGAAAAACAAAATGGAGGAACTCCTTTTGTAGGAATGAAAAGAAGACATCTGTACTCAGGTTGGGGCAACAATTGCAGTGGTGGGATTCAGCCAGTTTACACCTATTCGGGAGAACTAGTTGTTAACTTTCTAAGCAGTTTGGAGAACCAGTTTTTGGAAGAAATCTCATTTTGTTTTTTTCCACTTTACAGGGCTAATCCTGTAAGGAAGGCAGGAAGGAAAGATTCTGGTGTTGTTTCTAGCCTAATCTTTATTGCCCTGCTTACAGAAACTGCCTCTCTGGTTAACCCTTATTACATTGTAACAGCTAAGTCCCATCAACGTGAGTGATGTTGAGTTGGCCACTCCCACCCAGTCACATGACCACCAAGCCACACCCACCCAGCTTATCATTAGGGCAAAGAACCGGTTGTTAAATTATTTGAATCCCACCACTGAACTTACGTTCATGATTATCATGGTTATGATAGCAGCAACTGATTTCACCCTGATGACTCTTCTTCCAGCATGGCCAGCCCAGTAAACGAATTTGTTCACTGTATGAGTGATTGGAAGTCACGGCTTCAGAAGAGACAGCTGGAGTGGATCATGCACCAAGCCTGCTGCCAGAGATCATGAGCTGTCCAAGCAAGCAGAGCTACTGGAGAAAAGGAATAATGTGACAATTAATTGGTAAATACCCTAGAGATGAGACAAGTGTCTAGGAATGATAAATATCAATATTTGTGGAATTGTTCAGAGGTATAAGTATCAGGCTAGATAACTAGGACTAATGCTTTGCTTGAATATAGGGAATCACCATTATTAATAGTGAGATTAAATCCACACTGCATGGTGTTCCCAAAATGACAATGTTGGTGGAAAAAACTTTTCCTTCATCTTTGCACCTGTATTGAGGCACCTATAGACCAATCTTTTACTAAAGCTGGTCCAAGTTAGGTTTGTTATGTCCCTGTATCTCCTTTATGGTTAGCAAGTTCCTATGACCTTAATAAGATTTTTCATCATTCACATCTGCTGCTCAAATTGCTATAATGGTTGATGTAACCAATTAAAATGCTGGTACACGAAAGAAAGAAGGGAGCATAGATATGTAGAGAAAATATTGGACCAGCAAATTTCAATTTAAGAAGGAAAGGAAAGGAAAAGAAAGGAAAGGAAGACAGAATCATGTTTCTTTGAGATTCCCATAATAAATGAGCATTTTAATCTAGGTGGTTATGCGCATTTAGAGATTAATTAATGCAACCCAGTAAATTATTGTATGCAGTGCAACCTGGGGAGATGTTATATGAAAAAAGTGAAAGTAAAAATGTATAGCTGAGAGGATGATCTTTATGGGTAAGTGATTTTGAATTGCAGATGTATTGAATTAGATTGTTTTGAAGGACAGCTTAAATTTTAAATTGGGAATGATAAAGTTTTAAACAGGAAAAGAAAGATGCTTGTTAGATGTCTTTTGTTCTCAAATAAAGATTCAGTGCAAACACAAAAGAATAGATTACAGGATAACACAGTCTCATGCATGTCACAATTGACTTTGTGCTAGTCTTTTTATGCAGAATGAGGGGACAGAGATTATGCTGGACCATCAAATGTCTTAACGGAGATAGACAGACAGACAAATAGGCAGATAGATGATAGATAGATGATAGATAGATAGATAGATAGATAGATAGATAGATAGATAGATAGATCTAGCAAAAAGTCTTATTTAGAAAAAATATTTTTTGTTAGTGCAGATTTTTATGGTAAGACAAACAGACTTATTCCTTTTCCATGCTTTTGTTGGATGTGTGTGTGTGTGTGTGTGTGTGTGTGTGTGTGTGTGTGTGTGCAATATATAGAATATATTAAAGAGAGCTGAATTCCAACAACTCTCTCAATAGAGGGAGTTTTATTGCCTCATTAGTGAAGGGCAAGATGTCAGGCCCAGACCCAGGCCCAGAGACAACACAGTGAAATCCAATTAAGTTCAATATTTTATTTGCTTATATCTAATGGACAGAATCTTGCCGAATTAAACCTCCTATAAACTCCTAATCAACTAGATACATCCTGAGAAAGTCTAGGGTGGTGGCTACCCTGGCCTGAACCTCTTTCCTCCTCCCCATCAAGTATGGGACTATGCAGCCTCTTTCTAGAAAAGCTCTGTGTTGCCAAACTTGACCCCATTGCTCCTCCAACTGCACATTCCATCTCACAAGAAGAATTCAACCTTCTGAGGATAAAGTTGGTAGTGACTTCTGAAAATAATTCAAAAATATACCATTTTAATTCTATTCAAATATGCTGTTTGAATATTAAACCAGCTAGGCTAATATACAGCTGCTTTGCAAACTTCAATCTTTTTCAAGCATTTAAATGGGGAGCCAAGTGGGGATGCTTTGCCTAAAATTGCATTGATTATTTTGCCCTTTTTTTCTGTTTCATCTGTTATCAAACCTGCACTTATTCTTTCAGATGCTTACATCCAGTAAAAGGTTGCATAATGTGTTAGTATAGAGAAAAATCATTCCATGGGCTTTCAATGCCTGATTGTGTTCAGGCAGCCATACTAATGCTTAAGACAGTGATAAATTATTTTAATTTATTATATCCTATACTCTGTGACTGTTATCTGCTTCCACAGTCTATATGAATTGGGATGTTTAAATCAATCCATCCAGAGGTCCAGCACTTTGAGAAATGTCACAAGGTTTGAGAAGGTCCTGAATAAATATCTGTTCTGAGCCCTTCCTTTGTTGGACACCTCAGGGCTTGATTTTCTACTCTACAATGTCTAACATTGATACGAGGCCTCTGAGTAAGGTTATCTGTCAACAATTATACATCTAAACCCTGGTGCTCAAATGATATTGTCAAAGTTCTGAGGATGTGTGTAGAGACTTTGAGTGGAAATAAATGAACCCAAGTTCATCTCGAACAAGACTGGATGCCTGTGAATGTTGATGCTTCCTGGGTATGGAGATTTTCTATTCCGAATTCCGAATGGAGTTGCAGCCCCTCAGGCAGAACCTGTGCGTAATCTGAGAGACTTCTTAGAGTTATAACACTTGATGGAATAAGAGATGACACTTTTCCACAAACAGATGTGGGTATTAGTCTGCATTAAAGCAATGAGTTCTGCAAGGGGCTGTTCTGGAAGCCAGCCAGAAATTGCAACTGATTCAAAATGCACATTGCTATGCCTGTGTAACAGCTACTACTTTGCAAGCTGCACTGTAGGGAGTAAAGAAGGTAGGTTAGATCTGTTACCCAGTGACAAGTGACAAGGAGAAGAAGGCTTAAGGCCCAAGCAAGCAGAATATATATTCTGTAGAATATATATATGTACTGTAGAACATATATATATATATATATATATATATATATATATATATATATATATATATATATATATATATATATATATATATATATATATATATATATATATATGCAGAATATATATATAATATAAGTATATTATTATATACTAGTATAGCTCGAAATAGATCTATACTAGTCTCCCTTTATTTATTTATCAGTACAAATACAACATATATATATAACAGAATCCTGAAAGGATGATTGTGCTGTGCCTCTTCCCCTTTATACCCATTTCAATTAGTGAGATGTCTGTCTGAGCTACAATATATATATTGTAGATCTATCCTAGTCTCCCTTTATAGATCTCCCTTTATAGATCTATCCTAGTCTCCCTTTATTTATTTATCAGTACAATTACAACATATATATATATATATATATATATATATATATATATATATATATATATATATATATATATATATATATATATATATATATATATATATATATATATATATATATATATATATATATATATATATATATATATATATATATATATATATATATATATATATATATATATATGCTGGTTTTGTTGTATTCGGGTCTTTTCCTGTGTAAGGTTGAGACAATCTCAACCTTACACGGGAAAAGACCCGAATACAACAAAACCAGCATACCTACACCCGTGAAAATCTACGAAAACATATATATATATTTGTGTTACAACCGCTGGTATACAATATATATATATTGTAGCTCAGACAGACATCTCACTAATTGAAATGGGTATAAAGGGGAAGAGGCACAGCACAACCATCCTTTCAGGATTCTGTTATTACAACCACTTTAAATAAAAGCCATCTAAGCCTTCCTGTGAAGTTTACTCTTGGTCTGGTCTACCTGGTGAGCTTGACATCAATGGGCTTCCAGGACTTTTTAGAATGGAGTAACCTTTGCGTCAGTAACTCACTCTTTCAAGATTTTGCAATCAGATCTTTATAGTGCACTTTATGTAAAGCTGTCATGATAGCTACATTGAGGTCACTACACTGATTATCAATAGATATCTGACACTGGCTTTAAACTCTGCATGCCTTAGCAACTCTGCATTGTGGAATTGTGTCCCCTAGTCAAAATCAGTCTAACCTGTGGGTTTTCCACTTCAGGTGAGTAAGGGAATAGGAGTCAGAATACATGCCTTCTTGGGAGCATCCCCCATGTTAATAACATACCTTAGCCTCTAGTAGAAGTTTCCTCGTTCTTGCTTGCATTTCCCAAAGCAGCTGAATGATTCTGTTCTGGCAGGGCTTTCCTGCAGATAAAGGGCTTGGTCTCGATTTGTTATTTTTAATATGCAAATGATGCTTTATTTTACCATTATGTAAACTAATTTGAGTTCTGAGACTTTGATCTCAATAACATAATTAATCATAACAAAACAAAGAAAGCAACATAACTGAAGTACTGTAGCAGATAAAGTACAATGCAAACTGAATGATAAACAGCATAAAAATTCTGCCAGTGAACTAAATGGAACAAATACAACTAAACGTTCTCTAGAAGCTGTATAGTCTGTCTCCAAACTTTCTGCTCTAATATATATATATGACACGATGATTGATTCGATTTGAATATGCCATTTGCATAATAACTAATTATAAATCCTGTCTGTGAAGGGTAATTCCAATCTAGCTGATTCATTCAAGACTGTGACATTATTTATTTATATGACCTATGGGCTGAACTAAAGAGAAATTCTCTGATGAAGTTAACATGATTACAAAGACAATAAAAAGGCAATACAAAGTGTAGTCATGAATCACTATTAAGGAATCAAAAGGAGTATTGGGGAGGAGAAGAACTCTGCAGCATTAAATAAAATAAAATGGCAACACAGAAGTATAAGCATTCACAGAGCTAAATTCATCCTGCACTCAGAACATCACTGTTTTCTCATAAGTAACCATCTGTTACATCCAGTGATGAAATCAACTTATCCTCGCTACCAGTTCACAAATGTGAGAGCTCACCCACACCACCTCCGCACATGCGCAGGATTTTCTGGGCATGTGCAGAGCTTCAAAAACGGGATGTGATGACATCCAGGCAGGTGGGCGGAGACACCCGCCACCACTGCTACCGATTCACCTGAACCAGATAGAACCGGCTGAATTGCACCACTGGTTACATCTCATTTGGTGAGGGCACCTAGAGAAAGTCATCATAGGATGTTGATTTAAAGAAAGAGAAAAATGAAGTTCTAGTCCCAGACTAAAGGGTCAAAAAATAGTACTTTAAATTGGACCAGGGAATTGAGCCAGGGAAGATGATAAAATACTTGCAATACTTTATATATAGGAATCCAATCTCAGCTTCATCCATTTTCTCTACTGGCTTCTTTGATTTTAAGCAATATAGAACACGTTGCAGGCAACCAAACAGGATATTTCATAAAAATGATGATTTAAACTATCTTTCTCTGTCCAAATAAGTTTTATGTATCCTGTCCAATGAATCTAAGCTGGAAGAGGGTTTCAGACCTGTAAAACAGCTGTGCAAAGATCCAAGAGGGTGCTTTGATACACCAATGCTTTGATCAGATCACCCCAATGAACCAGGTTCATGGATCAAAGCAGAGACTCGGCTGTCTGCAAAGCATTTTGTAGCCTTTTGAAACACTTGTCAAATTTAATGGCTTTTCCATTGCTTCTCAGTTGTAACAGACAATATGCAGTGTCCAACTTCACTTTCATATATGAAGAACTGTAAGAGGAGCTGTATGATGTGCTGAGTTCTCTGAGCAGCTGGCAGCCCATGAGCTTTTATCATTTTATTAAATTCTTTGCTTATCCGAACACTATTAAAGTGGCAAAGCTAATATTGTTAAGATAACATTGAGTATCTTAGCCTTCAACTTCTTGCTTGTGATCCATAAACTTGAATTTTTACTAATGCAATTTTTCATTTCTGTGCTGGTCATGCCAACGCAGCTGGGAATTCCTGCCTGCTTTTAGCATTCTGAAAATGAGGCCAGCTATACTTTCTTGGTTTGAATTTTACTTCTAAATTCTGCATGGCTGGCACAGGCTCACACTCTTGACAAAGACTGCTTAGACAATGCAGGCTAACATTTATATTTACTCTGCCAGAATAGGGGATTTCAAAGCTATCTCTGCCACTATCACTTTCTCTGTGACTTTTAAAAATATCCCTATGCTATTGTATCTCAATGTCTATCCAGTTTCCACTGTTTTGCTATCTTAATAATTAATTCCAGTACATCAAGCTGACTCGATCGAGTCTTTTCAGTGATGAGTTGATTCTTCCCAGGACATGCCAAACTAGTCAACCAGCTATATTAACTCTTTTGGATCCCACAAAACTCAGGGATCAAACATTTATTGCACTGAAACCTTTCAATCTACATACATAAAACTTGGTAATGTTCTCTAAAGAGTCTAACAATCATGCTACCTTCATCTCATTATCAAAAGGAGGAGGAGGAGGAGGAGGAGGAGGAGGAGGAGGAGGAGGAGGAGGAGGAGGAGGAGGAGGAGGAGGAGGAGAAGAAGAAGAAGCACATACAATTATTTTATCCCTTTCCTATTGTACCCCATGGGCAAATATCTAGAAGTAGTTCACTTTGTACTCAAATGTATGTTGAAAAACAAATGGTGTCCTTTTTTAATCTTAATCTGAACTAAATGAGGGCAGATTTACTCAGGTTTACTATACAGGTACATTTCCTACTCGTAAAGCTGGATCAATGCTTGCTTTAAACAAGTTGTAAGGAAGTAGAATTCATGCCATAGCAGGTTAAACACCTTACCTCTTCAGGACAAGCTATTATATTTGGTCTTGATTGATCTTCCATTGGCAAATGCTGAACCAGGTTTACTAATGTGTCTAGAGACTGAGGAAGCACCTGAATAGTCTCAAATATGCTGAGAAATAAGATGGTGAATTTTGCATACTGATGATATTGCCAGTCTCTGCATCACTTCATACAAATGTTTCATGGAGATGCAAAATAGCATGAGTATTATCGGTAAGTGTACCCCAAAAGATGTTGGGCTCATTTGGAAACTCTCCTTACCTCAGCTCCAAGATTATATCTTATCAATTATTGGTACTCATGTACTCATACCAGTGGTTTCATTTGAGCCCCAGTGTCCTATTGAGGTAGGACGAAGCAAGATCATAATATTATCCAGTAGGATAATTAGTGTTTTCCTATGAAAATTAAAGAGGCTGTCAGCATCCTGCAGGCTCCAGTTTAGACGTTTTGCTGCTTGTGTTTAAGAGATTATGGCAATGGTATGACATGGAGGAATTGCCTTCCCCAGATAAGCTCACAGGGCCAAGGGCAGAAAGCTTCACCTGGCTGACTGTAACTGAGCCATCCGCAGAAAATCCTTTGACATTATAAGAGATTTAGTAGGGTTCTCCCTCAACAGTAGCAAGCTTCCAATCCATTGTTGTGAGATAAATTTGTGTCCTGGATTCCTGGAGAAAACAGCTAATTCCAGGAATTCATGAGGTTCTTTGTGAATGTGTTGGTGTGTCTGTAGCTTTTTGTTGGAACAAAGCCAAGCTGCTCCTTCAATTTACCACTCAGGATTATTGTTATGGTGAAAGACTGGAGAGGAAGACTTACACTTATATGTACTGCCTAGTGCTGCAGATTGAAAGTGGGATAGAAACATCATCAACACCATTATTATCTATTAAACATGATGGTGTGTATAAGCCTTCCACAGCTTTATATCAAAAAGTACACTTATTTCTTAATGAATCAGTACATTCATAAAGAACAAACTTCAGAACAAACATTTACATTCCATACTTTCATTCCCAACTGGACTGAATGGAAATAATGCCCCAAATATACTACCTTATGCAATTGATCTTCAATGGATGACTTAGACCTTTAAGTACTACTAAAATTACTAATTCGAAGGAGCAAAAAGCTATTGCCATGAACAAGAATTATAGCACTCAAAAAGGACAATTCTAAAGCACAGAATGTTATACAAAGATTTTAAAAATAGGATGCAAATGGATTGAGTGCCAGGAGGTACCCTAGCTCAGACTCAGGAACAAACAGCAGAATGATAATAGCCGTTCAATCCCCCAATTATTACAAGGCACAGTAGAAATGTGTTAATTACATTACAAAAGAACAATCTTCCCATTACATAAGTGCAGACAGAATTGGAAAGAGGTTAACAACACAGAAGTGGGAGTTGAAGGCTAATCATCAGGGGTTATACACAATTCTCCTCAACACACACACACACACACACATACACACACACAAAGAGAGAGGGCGAGAGAGAGGGAGAGAGAGAGAGAGAGAGAGAGAGAGACAGACAGACAGACAGACAGACAGACAGACAGAGATTTGCAATTTTCACTTTTCAGAATCTTAAAATTGTAGTTCCCTTTTATCTCTGATCCAGTGGTGGGCTCCAGGGGAGCCTCCCACCACTGCCACTACCAATCCGCCTGATCCAGGCCAAACTGAAAGCAACCCATCTCTGCTCTGATCTCAGATAGCCACTCAAATGTGTGTGGGACACAAGTACATTTGCTACACAGCAGCAATTACATGAAATTACCTTTAGGAGAGAGATTACCTTTAGGGAGGGAGGGAGGGAGAGAGAGAGAGAGAGATTCAAATGCCAAATGATACATTTCAGTAGAATTCACACAATACCAGTATTTGCTTCAACAATGTGAATTTATTAATTCTAGATCATGGGTATAACTTGGAATCCCCTGGAAACAATTCAGTGTTCAATACTTTGCTCTGAACTTCCTGCTATTACTCAATTGTCCTAAACAAAAGTTATCTCTTCTTCAACTAATTACATCCTGAAATAATTGTGAGCACTATTGATCAAGTTTGCAACAGATGGGGACTTAGGTAATGTTGTAATGGAGTGTTTCATGAGACTATTTTAAAACTTGTCTGTTTTTTATAAGTG
Organism: Natrix helvetica; assembly: GCF_964273705.1. Taxonomy (NCBI): domain Eukaryota; kingdom Metazoa; phylum Chordata; class Lepidosauria; order Squamata; family Natricidae; genus Natrix; species Natrix helvetica. The sequence continues at coordinate 99,594,480 of NC_138548.1, read as the reverse complement.
TCAAAGGCATCACTATTTGTACAGAGAAAAACATTCACATGTTGATGAATAAATCAACGTTGGGTAACATGCTGTTTTCACTCAATACACAGAACAAACTTTGCACAAGGATTTTATTAAATGATAGGACAGTTGCATATTAAGAATGCTTGAACACAGTGTTTGTCAAACTTGGCAACTTGAAGATTGTGGACTTAAACATCAAAGTTGCCAAGTTTGGAAAGCATTGTTTTAACTTCTCACAGCAGATTCACATGTGAAATTGCCTTTGTGAGAAAAAGCCAGAGCAGATGCCGCTCTTCAAACTCACATGCTTTGAGAGGTAATTTTATCTTTCACCTCCAAAGGCTGTTGGAATATCAGCAAATGAGAGCCTCTTCCTATGAGAAATTTCAAAATTGTCTAAATTCTCATCTACTAGCAAGCATTCTATAAAAGCGTAAATTGCACATGCCAAATCCCTTCCTCTCAGAAGTGCTTCAGAGGCTGATGTGGCAACTTCCTAGTGCATCTATCCACACCTCGCTTCAAAAAAGATGCCTTACTAAGAAGTAAGGTAAAGGTTCCCCTCACACTTATGTGCTAATTGTTCCTGACTCTAGGGGGCAGTCCTCATCTCTGTTTCAAAGCCGAAGAGCCAGCTCTGTCCAAAGATGTCTCATTGTCATGTGGCCAGCATGACTAAACACTGAAGGTGCACAGAACGCTGTTACCTTCCCACCAAAGGTGGTTCCTATTTTTCTACTTGCATTTTTACCTGCTTTTGAACTGCTAGATTGGCACAAGTAACAGGAGCTCACTCTGATACATGGCTCTAGGAATTCGAATCACCAAACTGCTGACCTTTCTGATCGTCAGTGTTGAGTACTGAGGAGCCTGGCCAGCAGAGGGCGTTCGGAGGAAGCCCTCTGATTGGCCAAGGCGCGCGCTCCAGCCGGCGGGAGAATTCAAGGTTCCCTATTGGTTCTACCGGCTGACAGCTGTAAGTATAAATAGCTGTCAGCCGGCTCGCGTTTTGTCCGTTGTCAGTTAGCCTGTTCTTGAATAAATACGTTGAACTGACCTCTGCCTCAGTCTCCTCACTACGGATCTAACACTGGCGACGAAGGTGGGACGACACGGACCCCTTCGTCGTGCCACAAATGGCTACCTCTGCCGCTTTTTCGCCTTTCAGGCCAGAGGCTGAGGCTTGGGAAGCGTTTTTAGAGAGATTCGATTGCTTCCTCATAGCCCATGACCTCATAAACCTCTCTCAGGAGAGAAAACGCGGCATATTCCTAAACTACTGTGGCGCGGAAATGTTCGCCACGGCTAGGGCTCTTGCTGCCCCAGAACCAGCAAATTCGCTACCATGGGAAGACCTGATGACTCGCCTCAAGCATCATTACGAGCCCGCGCCGTCCCGTTTCGCCCGCCGACAGTACTTTCGGCGTTGCATCCAGAAAGAGGGCCAAACCATTGCCCAGTACATCGCTGCTCTTCGGGCTGAGGCAAGTCTGTGCGAGTTCAGCGACCTAGAAGAGGCGCTGCTGGAGCAGTTTATCTACGGGCTCCGCGATGTAAAATTACATCGCCGCATTCTCGCACGACCAGAACTGACTCTAAAAATCGCGGTGGATGATGCCAGAGCCTATGAGATGGCTGACCAATCCACCCCAGATTTCAGCCACCTCAGCCAGCACCCTCACGCTGCCTATGTACCGCCTTCCCCATACGCGCCTTCAACCGCCTCATACGCGCATTCTACAGAATCTGCTTTCCGAAATGAGGTCGATCAGGCCGTCGACCGCCTCCAGTCGCTCACCACCAGAGACGGACGTCAATGCCTGAGTTGTGGCGGCCGCCACCAACGATCCCAATGCCGATTCCGTCAAGCTCTTTGCCACAATTGCGGCCGAAAGGGCCACCTGGCTGCCGTGTGCCGCTCCGCGCCTCCTGACAGAAGACCCGCTCAACAACCACCTCACACTCACCGCAATCCAGCCAATTTCCCTGGCCGTCGCCAAAACTCCCTCACCGTTGGCGACCCGGCCGCTGCTTTCCCTGAATGGCTGGTGGACTCGGCCTCTTCCTCTGCGGAGGGCCGAGGTAAGCTGCACATTCCAATTACCTTAGAGGGAGTGACAACATCCATGGAGGTGGACACGGGATCGGCTAGATCCATCATGTCATGGGACACATTTCACTCTTTGCTACCTAAAATCCAGCGGTCTAGCCTATCGCCCCCAGACTGTCGCTTACGTGACTACCAGGGGAACTCCATTGAATTGCTGGGCTGTGGCAGATTTAAAGTGGCCTACGGTTCCCGCCACGCCAGGCTTCCGCTCCTCATAGTGAAAAACCCTCTATCATCTTTACTGGGTTTAGATTGGTTTAGGGCACTAGGGCTCTCTATAGCGGGGGTGCATTCCTTACTTCCCTCTCCTCTTCCCTCTTCTAATTCTCTCTCTTCTCTCCTAACTGAATTCGCTGACGTTTTCAGCCCCTCCCTGGGTTGCTATACAGGTTCCCCCATTTCCCTGAACCTCGACCCTTCTGTAGCCCCCATACGCTTGAAGGCTCGCCGTCTGCCGCTGGCTCTTAAAGCCAAGGTGGACGCGGAACTAGATAAGCTTCTCCGCCAAGGCATATTGGAACCCATGGATTTTTCTCCATGGGAAACTCCAATCGTAGTTCCCCTTAAGTCCGACGGATCCGTGAGGATCTGCGCGGACTTTAAATCTACATTAAATAAAGCCCTGCAAGCGCATCCCTATCCTGTGCCCGTGGTGCAGCATGTTCTGCACACACTAGGCAACGGGCGCATTTTCGCAAAATTAGATCTCGCGCAGGCGTATCAGCAGCTGCCCGTTGACGAGCCCACCGCGCTTGCGCAAACCATAGTAACCCACCGCGGGGCTTTCAAATGTCGAAGGCTGCAATTCGGAGTCAGCGTGGCCCCGGGAATTTTCCAAGGATTAATGGAGCGCCTGCTCCATGCCATTCCCGGGGTCACCCCATACTTCGATGATGTCTTGATTGCAGCCCCCGACACTGCGAGCCTCGTTCAGACGCTGCGCGCTGTTCTACAGCGCTTCCGCGCTGCGGGCCTCCACTTAAAGCCCGGAAAATGCCAACTGGGGGTCTCTGCTGTAACCTTCCTAGGTTACCGCATCGATGCCGCGGGCATCCACCCCGATCCACATAAACTTAACGCCATCCTAGCTGCCCCCCCACCTCAGTCTAAAGCAGAGCTACAAGCTTTCTTGGGGCTCCTAAATTTTTATGCTTCTTTCATTCCCCACAAAGCTTCCCTGGCCGAGCCCCTTCACCGCCTCCTGGACACCAAAGTCCCTTGGAGCTGGAGCAGCCGCGAAGCGCAGGCGCTCGCGGCTGTCAAGCAATCCCTCACTACTCCTCCAGTCCTCATCCAGTATGACGAGTCCCTTCCACTAACTTTAGTTTGTGACGCCTCTCCTTTTGGGGTGGGCGCTGTTCTTAGTCATTCCTTCCCTGATGGCTCGGAGCGTCCCATAGCGTTTTACTCCCGCACCTTATCAAGGCCTGAGCGCAATTACAGCCAGCTTGATAAGGAGGCGCTGGCTGCCGTTGCGGGAGTAAAGCGCTTCCACCACTACCTATACGGGCGTCATTTTTCCCTCATTACGGATCACAAGCCCCTTCTGGGTATCATTGCCGGGGATCGCCCCACTCCTCCCATCCTCTCCCCGCGCATGTTACGGTGGCTTGAATTCCTCTCTGCCTATTCCTATAATCTTGCCTATCGCCCTGGCGGCCATATATCCCACGCAGACGCTTTGAGCCGCTGCCCCTTGCCAGTGCCCATTCTTGACCCGGCTCCTACTGTTCAAGTATCCCTAATTGATGACTTGTCCCTTCCTATGTCCGTCTCGGACATAGCTGCGGCGTCTGCTACCGACCCTGTCATTATCCGAGTTATGGCCGCCGTAACTCGAGGATGGGCAGCTTACTCTACAGACCCCCTCCTCCTGCCGTTTTTCCGCCGCCGTTGCGAGCTTTCAGTGATGCAGGATTGCCTCCTTTGGGGCTCCCGCGTCGTAATTCCCTCGTCCATGCGTGCCTCTGTGCTGTCTCGCCTCCATGACGGCCACCCAGGCATTGTCCGAATGAAGGCCCTTGGCCGCGGATATGTCTGGTGGCCGTCTATGGATGCAGACATCACTTCCTACGTCCAAGGTTGTTCTGCCTGCCAACGAGTACAGGCTGCCCCCCCCACTGCACCTCCCCGCGAGTGGGAACAACCTTCAGGCCCATGGAGTCGATTGCACGTCGACTTCATGGGTCCCCTTGATGGCCATTCCTTCCTAGTTGTGGTAGATGCATGGTCAAAATGGGTTGAGTTATTCCCCATGACCTCTACCACCTCCGCGGCCACTATCCGCGTCCTAAATTCCCTGTTTACAACCCATGGGCTGCCCGATGTTATCGTTTCCAATAACGGGCCCCAATTCGCCTCCTCCGAATTCTTTTCTTTCCTCACCTCCCTGGGCATCCGCCATGCCCCAATATCACCATATCACCCGGCCAGCAATGGCCTGGCGGAACGTGCGGTCCGTTCTGCAAAAGATGCCTTTGCCCGTATGGCAGCACTACCCTGGCCGGACCGCATTCACACGTATCTCCGCACCCAACACACCACCCCTTGTGCCTCCACGGGTAAAGCCCCCTCCGAGCTACTCATGGGTCGCCGCCTCAGGTCTACTTTAGACCGCCTGCATCCCCTCTGTTCTTCCCCCCCCCTTTCACCCTTCCACCTCCCCGAGATCCTTTCTAGTGGGGGAGGAAGTTTTCGCCCGGAATTATGCGGGGGAACCCAAATGGGTGCCTGGGAAGATCTCAGACGTAACAGGGCCCTGCTCTTACAGGGTCCTCCTCAACGATGGGAGATCTTGGAGGCGCCATGTAGACCTGTTGCGGCGACGACCGGCAGAAGTTCCCGGAATTGCAACCAGCGGACAGAAACAGCCAGGCCCTAACAACGCCGCCTGCCGGCCCAACAGCACAGGAAACTCTAGCTCCGAGTCGGCGCACGTTGCCCCCGGTGCGTTTGGTTCCTTACCTGTTCTGACGCATCCATCTCCTAGGGTTGGGCCTGTCGCGGCCGCTCCTCCAGGGCCTCGTCACACGGGCGGGGCCGACACTCCTTCCTCTTCGAACGCCACACCAACTATGCCAAGGCGTTCCCAGCGCGTGCGCAGACGACCAAGATATTTGGAAGATTACGCATGCGCAATCCGGGGGAAAGGGGTGTTGAGTACTGAGGAGCCTGGCCAGCAGAGGGTGTTCGGAGGAAGCCCTCTGATTGGCCAAGGCGCGCGCTCCAGCCGGCGGGAGAATTCAAGGTTCCCTATTGGTTCTACCGGCTGACAGCTGTAAGTATAAATAGCTGTCAGCCGGCTCGCGTTTTGTCCGTTGTCAGTTAGCCTGTTCTTGAATAAATACGTTGAACTGACCTCTGCCTCAGTCTCCTCACTACGGATCTAACAGTCAGCATCAGAAAGGTCAATCTCAGCATCTTAGCCACTGAGCCACTGTGTCCCCGTGAACCTCCATAAATGCTCTGAGAATCACTAACATTTGAAGCAAGAATGTTTATCAGAAACAGAACTCTTTCTTAATGGCAGTGATTATCCTGACACACATTTCATGGATCTTGGAGCCTGCTGAAGTTATTCACTTGGAAGTGTTAGGGAACTAAGTACAACCTCACTTTTTTCTGTGCCCTTGCAAACTCTTGAACTGAGGAAGTGATGGATGGGCTTATTGATGTAACAACAATCATTGTGGACAATCAATGATGAGGTCAAATTTTAGCCATTGTTGTTGATGTCGGATTCCCACCCATCCCATTATTTTATCATGTAAACAGTCTCCCAGGTTCTGAATAAATTCAAATGACAGGCACTTCAAGCATTTATGTATTTGTTTTTAGAGATTTATTGGCTTCCTCCAAGATTTAAAACAATCTCAGGTAAACTGCTTGGATGATTGTCCCAGATACTCCAGTGCCAAGTACATAAGATTCCGACAGCACATTATGAAACTGCACTCCTCACTTCTAAGTGGTCAAGATATTGCTGAACACCTCAAATTGTTATTTGGCAATAGCTGAAATAACACAGCACTTTTCAGTACACAAATAAGGAGATTGATGAATCTCATGAGTGTAATAAAAGAAGCAAGGCACTTTAGCCTGATTGCCTAAGTTAATTATTTGCGGGTATTGTGAATAGAAAAGGCTTCCCTTACACAAAGCATTATCTCTTTAGTTCTGCCTGGCATAATGAATATATATTTCCCATGGAAAAAGGGGGGAAAGGGGAGGGGGAAGGGAACGCACATAAAGCTGACCTTTAGCATGACAGTTAATTCTTAGATCTGTGACAATTCTACCTTTTTTAAGCACTTAGCATATTCTTAACCTACTGGCTGTAAAGCCCTGTGAACATTAAACATGTTTAATCCCCTGACAGATTCAAGAACAGTTGAGCTGCCACTTGCTTTGTAGCAATAGGAACTAGAATAAAGGGCTTTGGGGGGGCGGGACAATTTATCAAGGAAGGGTGGGAATGAAGATAGGTATTCTAATACTAAATTTTAAAGTGTTCAAGGGCCTATGAAGAAGGTTTATTATTATTGGAGAGAAAAAAGAGCAAGATACATTAAGTAGATTAAGTCTTCTCTCTATTCATCCCTTAAAAAATGCTTAAGTGTAATCTATTTATTTCATAGCCTCTTTTTTTTAAAAAAATAATAATATTCGGAGTACTTAGGCCTAAGCAGTGAGCAAACACTGGATCATTTAAACTTTAGCATATACTTCAAGGCAAGTACTTTAGTCATTCCGTGACAAAAGGCAATTATTGAACTCATGTTAACATTCTGTACTATGAGCACCATTAGGGAGGAAGGGTCAGCAACACCCAGTTCAGTGGTGACGAAAGAGTTGTGGTTTTAAAAAGTCAATTTTGTTAAAAGCCCAATTGTTTCCCCTTCCATAACCAGCACATCTTTCAAAACTGAAGGGAAATACCAACCTAACATTCACTATTTTAAAATTTCTCTCTAATCTATATAATAAGGTCAATCTATCAGCTGTGTTCTCCCCCCCACCCCTTCAGCCTTTTTGTGACTATTACACGCCTCTTACCAACAACCAGTTCCTCCTTGTCAATGAAGCAAATGTTTACTTTATAAGTTAAACACTTTTTCGTCATAATAGTAAAAGAGGGGTTTATTTTTGCTTGAGTCACACAGGTGGAAAACCAGGTGGAGTATTATGTTGCAGCTTCTACTTAAAAGGGGGGATTAAAGTGATGGTAGATAGTATAAGATTTCACAAAAAATGTATTTCATTGGACATTGTGTACACTGTGATATGTATTATTTAGGCCAGCAGAAGGAAAATGACCTTTCTGCCCAATGTGATGTAGGAACACACTGCTTATCAAGGATTTCTGAGGAACTGAAATTTAACCAATGCCTGAAAGGAAGAAGTTTCCAAATAGTTCTTTTCATAACCTCCTTCATACTTTTGCAGTTTCAATATGAGTTTGACCATGATTTGGAGACTGACAGGTTGACAGCTGCACAAAAAGCAGGGAAGAGACCAAAATCTGCAAAATTCAGTTTGTTATTCTTCATCTAGGCATGCAAGGAACAAGGGGAAAAGGAAATGAAATGCTGAATTATTAACACTGACTTTTAAGGACATATCCTTTGCTTATTTGCTTCTTGTGCTTTTGCCCACACAGAGTGAAAAAGATTTCATTCCTGACTGATTATATAGTCTTCTAATAAATTCAGTTCCTAAACAAAAGATGTACCCCAAAAAAAAAAAATCCCCACCTGATGGAAAGGCAGCTGGGTGAGTTCTCATAGAAACCCATCCTCTGTGGGAAACAGAGGCTTAAGCTGGTAAATAAGGTATCAGCCAGTGCTTGACCTTTGAACTCAGTGTCAATCTTGGTGGGAAAGCAAACATATTCCACTTGCTGTTAATGGGTATCCCTTATGTCTGGAAACTTGAGATAATGGGGGTGGTATTTGACAAAGCAACTTTCCCCTAGAAACTGGCCTCCATTCTTTGCACTAGTGTTTTCTAACTAGTGGAGCTCAAAACACAGGGATATACTTTTTATAACCATGTTTGCACAAGAATGCATCACTTTAGCAATTACTGTTCCGTCATTGATTTGGCTACATATATGAATATATAATGGGTATATATTCTGTATTTGCATGCTGCCTTTCATGTTTTACTTAGTTTGAATTCCTTGGACCGAATCGAAGAGTTGGAGAGTGGGAATCAATAAGAATTTGCACCAATCTTAAAATAATCTATCATTGTCAAAAAGAGACAGTGTAACACATGCCTTGTTTCAGTTTACGGTAGTTATAAACAAATCACACAAAACATTCGTTCCCCAAATCTGCATTCTTTTTCATTAAAAAGAAGTCAATTTTGTGAAACCTCATTTTGTGAAATTGTAATCAAGTACTTTTTCTTCCCTTTTTAGGGAGTGTAAACAACCTTAAGTCAGAAAAGCTCCATGAATATTATCTCATTTGGAATGGAATCAATATCGTTTTCTACATTTTGTATACCAAATAAAAACTATTTCATCACCCGTTCTATCACCCTTCCCCAAGTGATTGCAATGAATTGCTAAACAGCATTGGACTTCTAGTTAGTATTGAAAATGTTACCCAGTCAGGTAACAAAACATCTGCAAGAAAACAACCAAGCTCAGAAAAAGCACCAACCTCTACAGTTCAATCCTGAGCTACAAATATTCTCTTCTAGTAATATTTCCAAGCAACACAAACTCCAGGAACAAGACCTAAAGACACGAGAAAGAAGCCTGGCTGGAGATTGAACCAAAAGCCAGATGAGACAAGAGTTTAACAATGGAGAAGTAGATTGCCCATGAGGTCTTCAGAAATGTAGTGATCCAAAGAAAGGTATTACAACAATTTTACTGTAGTTTCCAGTCAGAAGTGATTCAAAATATTCAACTCATGATTCAAAAGTAAATATGACTGTTGCATGAATCAAGTCTGGAGCTCATATATGCAAAACACTGTTGTGAAAGAGGCCTTTCTTAGTTTTTTGTTCTTAAGTATCAAGTTCCTTCTTGTGTTTTTTTATAAAGAAAATCTGATTGAAAATGTTATTACATATTAGAAAGGACTTAAGCAGAACTGCAGTCTTTCAAAGACCTATATCCAATATACATTCAATATTTGGGGTATGTCCCACCTTTATAATTTCCTTCAAATATTTAAAGATCTGTTTGCAGAGAGTTTGCAGAAGCATACTGAATCCAGTGAATAAAGCACTTGGCTGACTTTGCTTAGATTAGAAGTAAAGCAGAATGAAGCAATCCAAAGTGAACAGTCTTCAGACAAAATCCTTGGACAAAATGCAGAAGAAATAGAATTGATTTGCTGCTGAATGAAAGTAGCCCACCGCACAAAATAATGTTACTTATTTCCACCCATTTATTAGACACCATGAAAGCCTGGATCCTAATTAATATCTAAGTGATGCTCTACTGCAACATTTTCTAGGCACATTCCCCCAAAAAGAAAAATTAGGACTGAGAAAAGCATTTTAAAAGGGAGCATTCACAAAGCATATAGTACGAACAAAGTATGTCTCCTAAAAGCATCAAAGCAGCCTTGTCCTTTAGAAAGTTCACCCTGCTGCTTTCAACGCTCTCTGCACAGGTTTGTACCCGTGACTGCACCCAAAGATCCATTTCTGCTAAACATATTAGCCAAATGAAGCAGCAGTATGTGTACAGGCATATGCAGACAACCAGTTACAAATGCTTTGCACACCTGATTAATCCATTCCTTGAAGTGGATTATTTATGTTTCTACTCCCATGAGACTCCCAAACTTATAACTTATTTATAAATTATATCTCATACATTTTCATTGTTCAAAACAATCCCAAAGCAGGATGGGAAGTCTTGAAAAAAAATTAAAAATTAATTAATATTTATGTGGCATTAAGGGGTGCTGATGTTTTGACAACATAGTTCAACATATCTTTGTCCATCAAAACTCACCATTCATTTTATAGTTGTTTGGCTCCTGAGCAAAATATGAACATCATATTCCAAATCCAATAGCATTCTTTGAAATGCCAATTAACTCTTGTTTGGCCACATTAGCCCAATCCTACACTTCTGCATATCCTTATTGAGATATATTCTTGGGTAGCTATATAGGAGCATCTACTATGTTTAGCATTCTTGGGATAGAAAGAAAGGATATACTGTACATTAAAATGACAGCAACAATCAAAGTGACAATCACAGTAGATACTGTATGTTTTCAATTTCAAAAGAAATATTCCAAACAAATGCCTATTGACCGGATGATAGGATGATGTCCATAATTATCATTAAAAGATTGTAGCTGCTTATTATGTGATTATATTATTATGTGATTATATGACTATAACTTTGTTGCTTTATCTTATGATTTATATTAATTGTTTCATTTAGTATCCCAGTATGATTTATGTTGATTGCTTATTTAGTACCCTATGGCTATCACTGAGTGTTGTATCGTATGATTTATGACGAATGTATTTTATGATGATTATGATCATGATTTATCACTTGTTGCTTGTATGTACACTGAGAGCTTATGCACCAGAGACAAATTCCTTGTGGGTCCAATTACACTTGGACAATTAAGAATTCTAATGATTATTAATAGGTCTGTGTAAAGCTTCTTTCTCTGAATTGCTAAAGCAGGAATGATATTTGCAAAGCTCATATGGTTGCTTCAGAAGCATTCCTGTCTATCTCTACATGAATGATATTTGCAAAGCTCATATGGTTGCTTCAGAAGCATTCCTGTCTATCTCTACATGAATATATGTATACAGTTCTTTCACTTTGCTGAGAAAAATGAAACAAACCAACAACTCTTTTGTAAATAGCAGGCCAGTAAAAAAGAAAACAGAAAGCTATCCTCTAGTCACCCTTGACTTTTGCTGGCTTTATGAATAAAACTTACAGTTTCAGTTATTAGTCTTAATGGGAGTGGTTTGTGACTGTCATTTTCTGTGGTGTTTTGGCTTGCTAGTCTAACCTACAGCCCTTCTGCTGGTAATCAGGCTTGACCCTGCTTAGCATCTGAGCCTATATAATGTCAAAGAGATATTGCCATCTGCCTGAGGTGTGTGGGCTAGCCTTTTTGAGTTGGCTGTAATATATATCATATTTTTCAGACTATAAGACACACCGGTGTATAAGACACATCAAGATTTCAAAGAAGTAAGTGAGAAAAACATTTTTGTCCTCTCCAGCCCACAGGACCACTCTGCAGGCTTCAGCAGGGTGGGGAGAAGGCAAAAATGCCTCAGTTTTTGCAAAAAAATGCCCCATTTTTTGCCCATTTTTCACAAAAATGGGATGCGGGTGGGGCTTCGGGAGGCCAAAAATTGCTGTATTCGATGTATAAGAAGCACCAACATTTCCATGTTCTTTTTAGGGGAAAGATATGTCTTATACTCAGAAAAATATGGTGAGTGAGTGAGTGAGTGAGAGAGAGAGAGAGAGAAAGAGTGAGTGTGTGTGTGAGTGTATCCCTCCTTCGTTCAGCCCAACACTCTCGCTGGCATCCCGGCCAGATGAGAGGGACTGCAGAGAGGGTCTCCTCGAGTCTAGGGCAGTGAGTCATTCGATGGGAACGTTCCTTCTTCCTCCGCCCAGCCCTCCTTTGCTTAGGCTTCTTTATCAAGAAGCAGCTTTTGGGGCTAATGGGAGAGGAGAGTGAAAAGAAAAAAAACATAAGAGAGCTTGCTGTGAGGCTTTAGCTTGCTGTGAGGCTTTAGTGAGCTCAGCCTCTCAGGCGACAGCTGAGGTGAGGCTGAGCTAGCTGCTGATGACTCTGCTTAACTGTTTAAAAAAGCCTCAAAAAGTCCTGCCTCATAGTAGAGGGAGCTTTTTTGCGAGAGGTGAACTCGCTAAAACCTCACAGCAAACTCTCGTATGTTTTTTTTTCTTTTCATGATGAGAGGTGAGGCTGTGCCTCACTTGCCTCACCCGACTGCATGTCAATGTATCAGAGTATAAAAGGTCAGGAAATGAATCCCAATCAATAAGCCATTCAGAACTGCAATATTTTTAATTTTTAAATTAGCCTTGTTTCTTCCTCTTATGGAATGTATATGATGCTACATGGTAATATAAGGAGTAAAGGAAAAGCATTTCCCCTAGTAAGAGCTGATTCATGTGTTGAAACTGATTAAGAAGGCATTCACAGTGGTTATGTCCCAGATATAGAATTGATCTTGTGGAAATGGAGTTGGCCTGCATGTTGGTGATGATATGAAAATCTGCTAATCTTTGACTATAAAATGAAAGAAAAAGTTTTGTTTAAATGTTTATGAAAGGAACCTATCTGAAGAGCATGTAATCCAATATTTCTCAAGCTTGTCAACCTTTAAGATGTATGGACATCAGGTCTCAGAATTTCTCATATCATAAAGAAAACTGAAAAATGCCTTCCTGACTATACTAAGGAAATATAAACACTATGAATCAGAAATGGAATGATTTTAACTCTCTCTTGAATCTGGTAAAAATCTTTTTTCTGTAATTTTTGCTCCAGGATGTACCTGTATATTGAGTTTTTATTATGAATTTTACAGTTGGCAACAATGCCATCAAATATCACTAAGCAGTGTACCCTTGCAGTAAATCAAAGGGCAGATGAGTTTTAAAAATCTAATGATATGTTAGTAAATTTGACCAAACTAATTGCTTGGCTTTTTAGAAAATGAACATTTTCTGATTTAAAAACTGCTCTGGAAATTAATGATAATGATAGAGAAAATATAATCATTTTTGATACCGATTAGGAAGGGGGAAACATTAATTCATCTTTTTTCAATACAACTTCAGAATTGCAACAGGCTGCTTCATGCAAATTATCATTTTAATTACTTATGAATCTTCTATAATGCTTAGTTTCATTTAAAGATTTTGTTTTTCATTTAAAGTTATTCAATAGTATTGGAAAACATGGATAATTATCCCTCAGGGATGGAAGAATTAAATCATTATGTTTTAGTAACACCATCTTGGCAATAATTTTTTCCACAGTAAAATGAGGAGCAGTAACAACAGTTGGAAAACTTTAGAAAAAGCCAATAATAATTGACAATTTAAGAGAAAATAAAGCAAAATGTTATTTGTTTTGCCAGAGCAGTCTTTCTTTAAATGTAATGCTGGTAAACTATGAATATATAAGGAAACAAATTTGGTCTTCAGTGAAAGATGTACTGAAAGCATTAAAATGTTACAAATATTATGAAAATGCTGTATGTGTTTATTTGCAAGTTATTTCCCTTTCTCTTTAGATTTTCAATTGATCTTAGTTTGAATGTGTAAAATATTGAATGCATATGGAAATGTTCATATGATAAGATATAGCTATGGTGGAATTAGCATTATGTGTGGGATTTTTTTCATGGATTCTTCTAGGTCAAAGATATGTGCCACATGTTAGAAGAGTCTTGGTAGAATGACACAATTGGGATTTATCAGATTATTTCCATTTGAGGGTAAGCATTTGACAAACCTTTGGACCAGCTCTTTGGTATACATATACATTCTGATAATTTTTGGGGCATCTCCATGGAATCATATTATTTAGGAGTTGCTGTGGTAAAAATCTATTTCAAAATTATATTCCTCCTGCATCTCATCACAGCCATGTAGCCCTTCTTGAATTTTCTTTTGATTATGGCTTATTCCCTTTCAGACAAACAATGGAATAGAATAGAATAACAGAGTTGGAAGGAACCTTGGAGGTCTTCTACTCCAACCCCCTGCTTAGGCAGGAAACCTTACACCACTTCAGACAAATGGTTATCCAATCTCTTCTTTAAAACTTCTAGTGTTGGAGCATTCACAGCTTCTGAAGGCAAGTTGTTCCACTGATTAATCAAATCAAATCAAATCAAATCAAATTTTATTTGATTAGCCGCAACCCTCTCCCGAAGGACTCGGGGTGGCGTACAATCAAAAGGATAAAATACACATAGGACACACATACATACGAAAAAACAAGGACAATTACATTTGTGCATGGAGGAGAGTAGACTTGTAAGTGAAAGACAATAAACACAGCTAAAAACACAGTTAAAACACAGTTTAAAATCCCCTAAATAAAATTGCTAAATTAAAAACCCCTCAGGAGCGTAACGAAGTTATGGTTGGGCCAGGCCAGATATTTGAAAAAGGTGGGTCTTGAGCTTAACACGGAAGGAGCGGAGGTCTGTAGTGGTCCTAATATCCGGGGGGAGGTCATTCCACAGGGCTGGGCCCGCCACAGAGAAGGCTCTGCTCCTAGGCGCCGCCCCATGGCATTGTCTAGTGGACGGCACCTGGAGAAGTCCCTCTCTGTGCGAGCGAATAGGTCGTAGGGATGTATGGGGCAGAATACGGTCCCGCAGGTAACTAGGTCCTGAGCCATGGAGCGCTTTAAAGATCGTAATCAAAACCTTGAAACGCACTTGATAGACCACAGGAAGCCAGTGCAGCTCGCGCAGGTGTGGTGTCACATGGGAGTACCTGGTGCTCCCCATAATCACCCGCGCGGCCGCATTCTGGACCAACTGTAGTCTCCGAGTGCATTTCAAGGGAAGCCCCATGTAGAGAGCGTTACAGTAGTCCAGGCGAGACGTCACCAGCGCATGGGTGACTGTGCGTAGAGCGTCCCGGTCCAATAGGGGGCGCAATTGGCGCACCAGGCGAACCTGATGGAACGCCCCCCTGGCCACGGCTGTCACATGTTCATCCATGGACAGCTTGGCATCCAGGAGGACGCCCAAATTGCGCGCCCGCTCCACGGGGGCGAGTTGAATGCCCCCAATGGCCAGAGATGGAATTATCTGGTTGAACCGGGGAGCCGGAACCCACAGCCACTCCGTCTTGGAAGGGTTGAGCCTGAGTCGGTTGTCATCCATCCAGACCCGTACGGCTTCCACACACCGGGACATCACTTTGACGGCCTCGTTGGGGTGGTTCGGGGTGGAAATGTACAGCTGAGTATCATCAGCGTACAGGTGGTATCCCACCCCAAAACCACGGATGATCTCACCCAGCGGCTTCATGTATGTGTTGAACAGGAGTGGCGAGAGGACCGACCCCTGTGGCACCCCACAGATGAGGGGGCTTAGGGTCGACCTCTGCTCTCCTGCCAACACACGTTGCGTCCTGCCGGAGAGGTAGGAGCCGAACCACCGTAAAACGGTGCCCCCGACCCCCAACCCCTCCAGTCAGTGCAACAGGATACCATGGTCGATGGTATCAAAAGCCGCCGAGAGGTCTAATAGGACCAGGATAGAGGAACAGCCCCTATCTCTGGCCCTCCAGAGATCATCTACCAACGCGACCAAGGCCGTCTCAGTGCTGTGCCCAGGGCGAAAGCCGGACTGGCGCGGGTCTAGATAATCATTCTCCTCCAGATGTCGTGGAAACTGAGAAGCCACCACACTCTCCACAACCTTCGCCAAAAAGGGAAGGTTGGAGACAGGACGATAATTGACCAGCTCCATAGGGTCCAGGGAAGGCTTCTTGAGCAAGGGTCTCACCACCGCCTCTTTCAAGGCGGCCGGGAGAGACCCCTCACCCAATGAAGCGTTCACTAGGTCCAGGAGCCAGTCGCGTGTAACCTCCCAGGATGCCAGTACAAGCCAGGAGGGACACGGGTCCAACAAACATGTGGTAGGTCGCAGTCGCCCACGCAATCTGTCCAAATCCTCGATGACAACCAAGTCAAACTCCTCCCAAAAAGGTTTCTCAAGACTCGCCACTGGCGTCTCGACTGGGCCACTGAAGGGGACCCAATCCTTCCGGATTTGAGCGACTTTATCCTGCAGGTATTTCCCAAACTCCTCTGCCCTGCCCTGTAAAGGGGCCTCCCGTGGCCTCTGAAACAGAAGAGAGCGGGACACCCGAAACAGGGCGGCAGGGCGGTTCTCTGCGGATGCAATGAGAGCGGCACAATATTGACGTTTGGCCGTTCTCAATGCCACTAGGTACGTCCTTAAATGGGCTCGTACCTGTGCTCGGTCAAGTTCGGTTCGGGAGGATCTCCAACGACTCTCTAGGCATCTCTTGCGGCGCTTCATCACCCTTAGCTCCTCGGTAAACCAAGGGGCCAGGGTGGATCGTTGCCGCCGGAGAGGCCGCAAAGGCGCCACCCGGTTCAAGGCCCCGGTAGTCGCATTATTCCACGCGGCCACCAGGTCCTCTACCCGAGGGCGGGTCAGGGCTGCAGGGGGTGGCCCAAGCTCCGTCTGGAACCTGTCTGGTTCCATCAAGCGCCTGGGGCGGAACCATCTAGTGTTCTCCGGTTCCGCCTCCCCGCAGCGAGGAGTAGCACCAGGGAAGTCAAGACGGAGGAGTGAGTGATCTGACCATGACAGAGGAGTGATGGTTAAATTCGCTCCTCCCAGATCACTCAACCACTGGCGAGAGACAAAAACAAGGTCCAAGGTGTGACCTCCCTCGTGTGTCGGGCCCTGAATCATTTGAGTCAGGTCCATGGCTATCATGGAAGCCATGAACTCCCGAGCCCCCTCTGATGCTTCTCCCACCGACGGCAGGTTAAAATCCCCCATCACTAAAAGTTTGGGGGTCTCAACCGCCACCGATGAGATCAGCTCGAGGAGCTCAGGCAGGGTCGCTGATGTATGGCGGGGAGCCAGGTATACTATCAGCAAGCCCATCTGCCTCCTAGGGCCCCATTTCACAACCAGGGATTCACATCCGGACGTCTGTAGCACAGTGGACTCCCTCGGCTCTAAATCCTCCCGGATAATCACTGCTACCCCACCGCCCCTTCCCCGGGCCCGGGGCTGGTGAAATGCTTGGTAACCTGGTGGGCACATTTCCACGAGGGGTAACCCTCCCTCGTGGCCCAACCAGGTTTCCGTTATTCCCGCGAGGTCCGGCTCCCCCTCCAAAATCAGATCGTGAATGAGGGGGGCCTTATTGACAACGGACCTCGCATTGCATAACAACAGCCTCAGGCCCTGGGCCTGCAGATCCTGACCACCTAGAACGCGGGGGTTTCTCTCCTTGATTAGTTTTTATCCATTCCTTCTGGTCCTGCCCTCAGGTGCTTTGGAGAATACCTTGACTCCCTCTTCTTTGTGACAGACCCTGAGATATTGGAACATTGCTATCATGTCACCCCAGTCCTCATTTTCATTAACTAGACATACCCAATTCCAGCAACCATTCTTTATGTTTTAGCCCTGAGTCCCCTAATCATATTTGTTGCTCTTCTCTGCACTCCTTCTAGAGTCTCAACATCTTTTTTACATCTTGGCGACCAAAACTGGATGCAGTATTCCAAGTGTGGCCTTACCAAGGCATTATAAATGGTATTAACAGTTAATGATCTTGATTCTCTTTATGCAGCCTAGAATTGTGTTGGCTTTTTTGACAGTTGAAGCTCACTGCTGGCTCATATTTAAATGATTGTCCACTAGGACTCTAAGATCCCTCTCACAGTTACTACTATTGAGCAAAGTACCACATATACTGTATCTGTGCATTTTGTTTTTCTTGACTAAATGTAGAACCTTACTTTTTCACCATTGAATTTCATTTTGTTAGATAGTACCCAATGTTCAAATCTGTCATGGTCCTTCTGTATCTTAAGCCTATCTTCTGGAGTGTTGGCTATTCCTGCCAGCTTGGTGTCATCTGCAAATTTGATGAGTTCTTCATCTATCCCCTCGTCCAAATCGTTGATGAAGATATTGAAGAGTACTGGACCTAAAACAGAGCTTTGGGGTACCCCACTGCATACTTCCCTCCATGTAGTTTGAAGACTACACATTTAGTGTGGTTGGTCAGCCAGTTCCTCCTCCCTACATTTCTTTATTTTTGTGCTGTGTTATTTCTTGCCTGAAGCTGTTGATTCCACTATCATTTCCATATATATTTTTCATTTTTTCCTTGGGTTTTGCTCTTACTTTTTCTAACGTGTCCTTCCAATTACATTTTCTTACTTTCTATTTATTGTCTCTAGTTATTTGGGGAGATAATTGATTCTGGGTTTGAAAGCCTGCATCTTTCACCCACAACTAACATGTCATTGCATAACCCAAAATTCCTTATCCACAAAAATAGCCTCATGTGGGGGTAAACAGACAGGAGAGTCTACATCTATCAAAGTGCTCCTTAGCCATTCAACAATAAGGATTGATTGATTTTCCCCCAGTTCTTTATTTATTAATTTAACCACAGAGAATCAGGTAATTGCAAAAAGCCAAAACACCTGTATAGAAAAAGATATGATAGATGATTGATAGATAGATGGATGGATAGATAGATAGATAGATAGATAGATAGATAGATAGATAGATAGATAGATAGATAGACAGACAGACAGACAGACAGACAGACAGACAGACAGACAGACAGACAGACAGACAGACAGACAGACAGACAGACAGATAGACGGACAGACATAGGTGATACACACACACACACACACACACACACACACACAAACGTATCATTTTTTGAAATAAACTAAACTAAACTATAAAATCCAACATGAGAATGGATTGATTAAATTGGAATGATTTTACTACTCATTAATGTATGTGTAAATCCTCAATTTTACAATTTTATCTCATTTTATGGATACAGTTTTCGTTATAATCTTCCCAGGTACTTCATGCAACAAAATTTAGGAGGGAGGAGGGTTACATCTTTGCTCACATGGTCTGTGTCTCCTCAATCTTGGACCCTCTAACAGATGCAACACTCCAGGAGTTTGATTCTTAGTGGCTCAAGGTTGACTCAGCCTTCAATTCTTCCGAGATCGATAAAATGGGGACCCAGATGGTTTGGGGCAATATGCTGACTCTGTAAACTGCTTAGAGAGGGCTGTAAGGCACTTTGAAGTGGTATTTAAGTCTAAGTGCTACTGCTATTCTTCCTGTTGTTCCTGTCACTTGGTACTGCTACATCTATCACTATTGCGGTCTTCTGCTTCTTGCCTAATACCATGATGGCTGGTTGATTGACCAGTACGTGCCTGTCTGTCTGGATCTGTAAAGATCTTAGGATCTGTGACTTTTTGTGGACATGGAAACATGGCCCCTATAGCATGCAGATTTTCTCTTCACAATGCTGCCTATTTGGTTCTACAGTTCAGTGTATGCTTTTGCAGCCTGCATTTTACACTCTGCCCTGTATGTTGGATGGTCTCTGAGGCCTTTCAGCATAGTCTGCACCTCAGTTCCTGTCTAGTGTCACAGACCTCTTCTCCTATATGCACACTATACTGACATACTTCATTTAAATATTATTCCTACATGTGAATGCTTCATAGCCTTTCATGAAATAATAGGAAGCTGGTTAGGTGAAAGGAAAGGAACAATGTTGTTCTCACCCCATACTAGCAAGACTATGAAATGCATGGAAAACTTGCTCTCAATTGCAACAATCAGCATAAATTTTCTGCCTATTGTTCCTATGTTGTTCTTTTTAACTCTGAACCATAAATAATAGTTTGAATTTGCCTAACAGAGCAATATTTGCAAGATAGACTGCTTTAGAGAATATCCCTTAATTAAAGACTTCAAGTATGCCTAAGGGGTGTCCCAGAACAATTGTTTGAAAAAGACTATCATGCTATTCTGGCATTGTCCGGAAATACAATTCAACATTTTTCTTGCATCATACCATCCGAAGCCTTTATCATCAGTGATATCTGAAACCTATCTAAGGTATTGACATTTTTATTTAAAATATTCTTCATTCTCTAGGACCTAAGTCATAGCTCATTCACTGGGTCTAAAATTGAGCTTTTATGGTTTAAGACAACACTTAGGATAAACCTAAGAGAGTTTGAATTTATTGGCCATGAATAACATATGACTATTGACAGTATTGCTAAAGGTTCTCATCAGGGACACACACACACAACATTAATGCAGGGGGGAAAGGGTTACAGTAGCAACCAGTGGAATTACCACAGAGTAAATGAAAGGTTTTGTAGATATTTTATGTAATTGTCAATACCTCTGGCAATATTTCTGTGAAAACTGAATTCATTGGGAACATATTTTCAATTTCCCTCCCCTATTATTGCATTTAACTTTGTTTACTGCAGAGGTGGGTTGCTGCCAGTACAGTCAGGATTGGCTGAACCAGTAGTAGTGGCGGCGGGAAGCTCTACCTACCCACCCACCCACCCAGATGCTTCTGAGCATGCACAGGAGTGCACCCAAACCAGTAGTAAAAAGATTAGCAACCCACCTCTGGTTTACTGCATATCTTGTTAAACTGCTATTCTGCTATCATTCTATTCTATGAATGTAGCCATAAAAATTCTCACACTTCCCGAATAAAGGTTTAGAGTGTTGAGTTTCCAGTTCATAATATGAATATCACTATCCTTATGACATTACACTATGAATAAAATATATAATATTGCATAATATGATATAATAAAATACAATTATTAGTTACCTGCGGGATCGCGTCCTGCCCCATACATCCCTGTGACCCACTCGCTCACACAGGGAGGGGCTACTCCGGGTGCCGTCCTCTAGAGAGTGCCTGGGGACGGTGCCCAGGAGTAGGGCCTTCTCTGTGGTGGGCCCTACCCTTTGGAATGACCTCCCCCCAGACATCCGGACAACAACCGATCTTCGCTCCTTCCGTATGAAGCTGAAGACCTACCTGTTTTGTCAAGCCGGCCTGGCATAACGTTACTATCTTGCCACCCCAGGTCATTTTACAATGGGAAATTTTGTTTTTAATATTTTTGGGGTTTTAAACTTTGTAAGTATGCTTATTTATGGACTTATTTTTACCTCCTCTGCACGATTTTATGGTGCTATCTTGATTATTGCTCTGTACGTCGCCCCGAGTCCCTGTGGGAAGAGGGGGCGACTAATAAGTTCAATAAAATAAATAAATAAATAAATAAATAAATAAGGTAACACAATACAAGATAATATTTATATGATTTCAAGTGCATTATAATTTGACAAAGTAATGGTTTTCATGGCATAATTTAAAACACAAACAACATGTTACCAAATATTCACTGGTCAGAATCCTCAAGTGACTAAGCTACACTCACAATTGCAGTGATTTATCTCTATATCGAAGTCAGTCTTATACAAAAAGAAAATCTTAACTAGAAGTACTTCAGCAAACATCTCCTTTTTTGTCTTTGATTCATTTCATTTGTGACCTTATAAATTCTCCTCATCTCAGTGGTTTCCAAATTACTCTTCCCTTTGAAACTGCCACTAATTTAATGTTACTGAAGTCCTGGCATCCATTCTTTCCAGTCTGGCTAATAATAATGCCATTAGTGACATTTGTTTGTTCTTTCTTTCTTTCTACATTTGGCACTACATTGAAGTAGACAGCTGTTCATGCCTTTTCTGTTTTGTTTTTATCTGTTTTTCTAAATCTCTTCCATTTCTTCTACATTCCATACACATTTTAATTTGAACTGAAAAAACCTTGGTGCATTACAGTTTTCAGTTATTTGAACAGATTTCTACAATCCACTTTATCTAATACAAAACTTATCTCCTTCTTCAGAAGAAAATAAAATGAAGGAATCCCGAGCACAATAGAGTTTCTCTTTTCTTGTTTCCGTTTTAATTGCTCTAACACACTCCTTTGTTCATGTTGGAGCATTAATAAGGTTTCTGTCAATGCAGCCTTATTGTCAAACATCATCTCATTAGCAATTTACCTCAGGATTCATTGTCTAAAAAAGAGCATTTCTATAAGTTCAAGAACCAAGATATAAATCAGTTTTATCCAAATGAGCTTCTTAATACTATATTTACAGTTTGTTGAATGAGGTTTAACTATATTTTAATCTACTGATTAAAATATAACTAACAAATCAGTATTCAATTGCTTAAGAGTAAAGCTATACAGCTACTATATGAACTGTAGAATTATGAAAGTGTGGACCATCTATTGCTATCAGGTCCCTATTTTGTGATCCACTAAGCAAGATTTTGAAAGAAAAAAATGACCACAGTTTCCTGTTATCCTGAAATGGAAGATACAAAAAATAATGTAACATTTAAAACAGGGCCTGTCACAGTTTCTAAAAACTGTATTTAAAACTGTGACATGATAGCAGTATTCCAATATTTGAGGGGCTACCACAAAGAAAAGGGAGTCAACCTGTTTTCCAAAGCACCAGAAGGCAAGACAAGAAACAGTGCATGGAAACTAATCAAGGAGAGGAGCAACCTGGAATTAAGGAGAAATTTCCCAACAGTGACAACAAGGAACCAGTGGAACAGCTTAGAATAACAATGTTGGAAGGGACCATGGAGGTCTTTTGGTCCAACCCCCTGTTTAGGCAGGAAACCATACACCACTTCAGACAAGTGGTTATCCAAACTCTTCTTAAAAACTTCCAGTGTTGGATCTTTGAAGAACTTCTGGAGGCAAGTTGTTCTACTGATTAATTGTTATAACTGTCAAGAAATTTCTCCTTAGTTCTAAGCTGCTTCTCATCTTGATTAGTTTCCACCCATTGCTTCTTGTCCTGTCCTCAGGTCCTTTGGAGAATAGTTTGATTCCCTCTTCTTTGTGGTCACCCTTGAGATATTGGAACACTGTTATCATGTCACCCCGAGTCCTTCTTTTCATTAAACTAGACATACCCAATTCCTGCAACCATTCTTCATATGTTTTAGCCTCCAGTCCCTCAATCATCTTTGTTGCCCTTCTCTGTACTCTTTCTAAAGTCTCAACAGCTTTGTTACATCGTGGCAACCAAAACTGGATGCAGTATTCCAAGTGTGGCCTTACCAAGGCATTATAAAGTGGTATTAACACTTCACGTGATCTTGATTCTATCCCTCTGTTGATGCAGCCTAGAACTGTGTTGGCTTTTTTGGCAGCTGCTGCACACTGCTGGCTCATATTTAAATGGTTGTCTACTAGGACTCCACAGTTACTGCTATTGAGTAATGTACTACATATACCTTAGCTTCCTTCAGAAGTTGTAGATGTTCCATCACTGGAAGCTTTAAGAAGAGACTGGAAAACCACTTGTCTGAAATGGTATAAGGTCTCATGCTTGAGCAGGGGGGTCAATTAGAAGATCTCTAAGCTTCCTTCGAACTCTTTGTTCTGTTGTTCTGTTATAAAGCCTGAAATTCTGACTGAGCTAGATGTGTATTTGTTCTAACCAATTTTGGGATCCTTACTCTCCATCCCCATATTAAATGAAGTTCTTCACTACCATGTATTTGTTTACTGTAACAGTTCCTTCATATAAATAATAAATATTTAAAGATCAATTTACACAACTTCTTATTAACTTAATTAGAGATGGGGAGATATTTAAAATGGTGCCTTTTCATCAAGATTAAAATTCTCATTTGCCAATTATCCCATCCAAATATTTTAAAGATTTAAAGGCAGTTTAAACACTCATATATCTTTTGCAGTAAAATATCCATTTAAAAAAAAGCATGTCTGTATTAGGGCAAAATGTCTTGGCAGAAATTTCCTCTAATACTTTTGATGTACTCATCTACCCATTAAAATTTCTCAAAGAAATAGTAGGATAGAAATCATGTTAGTCTACTCATAAGCAAAAGCCATTAACCCACACCTATATTTTACTGTAATGTACAACTTTCAAACATTATGAATATCCATCCCCATTCATTTCAAAAAGAAAATAAAATCCATGCATTAGGGTTCTTCTGTTTAGCTTAATGGACAGATTGTGCAGCCTATAACACTGCTTCATTTCTAAGCCCTCACTAGAAATTTGGCAAATTTGTCTTTTTTTTTCTTTTTAAACTTACTTTCATTTACTGACTAAGTGTAGCAACTTCACCCTGGCCCAAACTCATTAACATTTTGAATGCTTTATTCCCATTAAATGAAACTGAATATAGAACTACCACAGGAGTGAATAAGATCTTCTATAAATCTGGTCTAATAAGTAAAGCTGACACATTTGGTCTTGGCTGTTTTAATAGTTGGTTCAATGGAGTACAGCTTCATTAGACATAGAGAATATACTCCGAGGCTATTAAGAAGAGCAGCACACTTGGAATGAATGTACTGCAATGGGCTTTGTGCATTGGAACTGAGCAAAACTTCTGCAGCGTTTTATTAATTGTAAAATGAAGAAGGGATTCAGAGCTTCATAATCTGATTAAAAGTTCAATCCTACAGTTTTCAAATAAGTGCCTATTGCATTTTTGTAAGAGGATGTTGCAATAATGGAATTTGGAGTTTATACTTGGCAATATACCCCCTGATACACACAAATAGGATGCAGTCTCCATTGACCAAAGATGAGAAAAAATATGTGATAAACAGACACAGTTCCATCTGCCTGAGCTAGAAGAGAAAGATCCTACATGTAGCTCTACTTTGACAAAGTAGAATGTAAGGACTCTAGCACCCCATATGTATTCATGTGCCTGCCCTAGCAACAGGCAGCATTATCCAAAGAGCCAGAAGAGCAATTATTCAATTTGTTCCATTCATTGTACACAATTGAGCGGGGTAAAAGAGAAAAGAAGGACCCATCCAAACCTCAGATATCTGAAGTCCATGCATGGACAAATATGCATAGGATTAGAACACATTAGGTAAATATGACTGGTGCAATTCTATACGTTGTGTGTGCATGTATATGTGTGTGTTTGTATATAAGAAATTCCACATGTACATATTTCAGGCCTGAGCTAGCAGAGAATGACCAAGAAAAAATTCACAGGACTCAAGGGGGTGGTTAGTGTTGAAAAGAGTGATGCATTTCTTGCTAGGGATAAAAATGGGATCTGAAAATAAATACCAACATAGAAATTATATTGATGTCCCTCATAATTTATGAGAAATACTTTGTGGGTAAACTGGAGCTCACAATGTTCGGTTGGATTGCTTATTGGCACATCACAATGCTCTGGAAGTGAAATATTTGGCTCATAAAGCTCTTTTAAAAAAAAAGAAAAAGAGAAGAAAGAAAGCAAACAGAACATTTAGTCACAATTCTGGGCTCAAACTAATAGGCTAATCTATTTCTTTTCATGGTTCTAATGGATAAGAAACCATTGTTGCATGTTTAATTTTTGTGAATCCTTATCTCAACTTCGAGCTAATGTGGAACAGCATTAAACAGATAAATAATTTTCTCGGCATCAAAAGGATGCATGCATTGTTTTGTTCTCTGTGTGCATAGATGTATGATTTGTAAACCCAAGAAATAATAAGAAAAACAATAACCTCTGAAAAATATATCCCATTACTTTTAATGTGCCATGCATTGATGAATCTGCAAGCCTGAAGTTTATGATAAAGATCAAGTTTAATCTGGCTTTCTCCAACTTTGTGCTCTCCAGAGATATTACATGCCAGCTCACCGGAATCCCTGTGCTACATTGCAATTATGCAACCTGAGGAGATTAGCCAATAGATTCAAGTTTTCTCCATCCTATATTGAACAGTTGCTAAGGATAACACGAATCCCAATTAACCTACCTATTTAATACTTTGACTTTTCATTTCAGTGAGGGCAATTCAAATAACCTAATATGCTAAATATCCGGAGAAAGAGAAATAAAAACATGTTGAGTACTTGCTTGCTTCATTTTTTTTAAAAAATAAAAACTTGCAAACTCTTCTCAATTCATAAAAATGTACCTATTCCTATTTGCAAAACAACCCTGCAAATTCTTCAGAAATAAAATGTGAGAATTTGACAGATGACTACATCTAGGTTAGAACTTTGAATGCAAGCTCTTAAAAGATAACATGTGAATGCCAATTAAATGCCCATATGTAATTGTAATACTGAACCAAGGTGGTCATTTACCTCTTCTTTTACAGCTGGATGTGTATGACATGGACTTTTTCATGCAATGAAGCACAATAATTTTATCTGAGTTTTCCTTCACTTCAGGATAATGTTTGTTTTATATAAAAATGACGACACTATGGATGTGCTGAGGCCAGGAGCAAATTTGCTCTGACAGAGACTATAAGAGATTGCCAGGAATTTGAACTGTCAGTTTACAAAAGGAGGAAATTTTGCAATCTTGGCATCTTTTGGTTATGCATCCTTACATGCCATTTGCAGATTCTCTCATTTTTAGCATCTGTCCTAACAAGGATTCTATGTGGTAAAATGTGAGCAGGAATGTCATCCACATAATTCACTCAAATACTTCACGTCAACACAGCTTCTTTTGTATACTTTGTGAACAGCTCTGTATGAACTATATGACTTCCCTCATTCTTTCTTCTCAGAACACACCAGAGTAAACAGGTAAACCTCATAATCAAGAACATATTACACTCCACTTAGGGGACGAAGGCCTTCCACATTTGGCTCATACATTTGGTGGCTTCAAATGCATATATTAGCCAGAAAATAAACTGGCTTGAATAGAACAAAAAGTGTAGTCATTTGTTGCAGGTCAACTTCTGTAAAGTGGCAAAAGGAAGTTGAAAAAAAAGGAAGAGGCGCAAAATTGAAGACAAAAGAAGAGCTGAGAGCTAAATGTTTCTCTAATCCAGGGGTGTCCAAACTTGGGAACTTTAAGACTTGTGGACTTCAACTCCCAGAATTCCCCAGCCAGCCATGCTGCTCTAATCAGAGTCTCATCTACAGAACAAATTCCAGGTAGATGTAAAGTATTTTGGTGACTAAGGGAGCAGTTCAGTGGTGGGATTCAATTTTTTTTACTACCAGGTTCTGTGGGCATGGCTTGGTGGGCATGGCAGGGAAAGGATACTATAAAATCCCCATTCCCTCCCCACTCCAGAAGAAGGTTACTGCAAAATCCCCATTTCTTCCAAATCAGCTGGGACTCGGGAGGCAGAGAATAGATGGGGGTGGGGCCAGTCAGAGGTGGTATTTACCGGTTCTCTGAACTACTCAAAATTTCCACTACCTTTCTCTAGAACTTTTTGAAGACCATCTCTTACCCGCTCCCTCCCATGCTCTTTAGCTCAGGGTTCAAGGTGGTATGTACTTCATTGTGCTTCAAGTGTGAAGGCTCCAGAACTGTACCAGCCAGATTCTTCATATTCACCATTCAGAAGGATGCCTCATAGTTATGCATTGTGAAGTAGCTGCATCATCTATCTATCTAAAATTGAGCCTGAAATTTGACAGATTGGGCCCAGAGACTAAAAATGTACTTTATGTGCTCCAAAGTTCCTTCTTGGTCTACTTGATACATCAATTATATTTTATATGTTTGGAGGTGGGGGTGAGGTAAAGGATATGTTTAAAGCGGTGTGAGTGAGTCTCTGAAGGGCTTTTCTTCCTACTCACACCATTTAGCCTGAAACCCCCCTTTTTCCAGATTCAAAGCTCCACAGTGCAAATTTGATTTTCTGACTTGCATTATTTCTCATTCTGATGCATTGCTTATCTTTTGAACAATAAAGATGGAAACAACAAAGGCTCTCTCTGGAAACAGTTTTCATTTGTCACTTGTCAATGGAACATCTCCTGTTTATTTTATTGTATCTGCAAAACATTGACTTTTATACCATACTTCACACAAAAAGGATATGCCAATCACATTGTGCTAAGGCAAGTTTCTTTTTCACCTTAATTTAAATTAGCTAAAGAGTTACTAGCTTAACTTAACCAACTAATTAGCATTGACATAATGCCTTTGACTGACCACTGCATAAGGTAGTAAGATTTGGTTTCTAAAAATAAATATGTGTTTTCAATTAGATTTTTTTTTAAATTCAGAATTCTCCCTGGAATTTCCTCCCCTAGAGTGGGGAAAAAACTCCACTCCAAAAGTCATCTGTAAGAGAAAATAACATTTTGTTTATTTCTATTTCTTTCATATCTTTCTATCCTTAAGGCAGAATCTTTACTCTTCCTTTGGTTTCATGCATTGAATAATGAGACCTTCTAATAGAGATCATAACAGAATCCAAATAATTGCAGTAGAATCATAAAAATGACAGCAATATTAATTTCATCCAAAGGAGACTTTGAGTTAATTGAGTCATTGAATTTCCTTGTGACATAAGTGAATTGGTTACAGCTAGTTGGAGATGTAAGAAACATTAGTAGAGAACTCAGAATTAAGTCCAAATATAAGGAATATATTTGGAGAAATGCTGAATAAATTAGGATAAAGAAAGAGTTTATAAACCAGAAAATGTATAGTAAATAACCAAGCACTTCACTTTTCCATTAATGAGCAAACTTTGTTTTTTGTACTGAAGAATAAATACAATTGTTTCATGATGAAAGTTGTTTGAACAGCTTGGGGCTGTTTCTATCCCACCCCCCAAAAAGAGCATGTGGAAGAAAAGGGCATGTTGTTGATCATTTACTGTGCTGTTTGTCAAGTAATGTAAAGCTAGTCCTCAATTAACAATGGCAATTATGGACAGAAACTCCATTTCTAAACAATACAGTCAGAAATCACAATGGCACACTCTGTAGCTGCACCAACTTATGGTGGCACTTTCTGCAGTTTCAGTTGTAGTTGTTAAGTAAATACTGTACAGTTGTTAGGCTCCATGTCACATGGTCACCATTTGTGATCTTCTGACAGATTCCCCATTTACTTTGCTTGTCAGTAGATGGCAGTAAAGGTTGCAAATGCAGATCACATGATCATGGGAACCTGTGATGTTGCAATTGTCATAATTTCAAACCAAATCATGAGCCCATGACTGTGGGGATGCTACAACAGCTGCAACTTTAAGGACCAGTCATAAGTCCCCCTTGCTCAGCCCTGTTATAATTTTGAATCGTTGCTGAAGGAATGGTCATTTAATGAGGACTACCTGCATTTATTTACTCTATTTACAAAATCACACATTTTTATCATTACTTTTTAAAGCAATTGAATATTTATTTATTCAACTGTTAGCATCCCAGAGTCATGAATATTTATTTATTCATTATTAAATAAATAGCCAGATCTCCAGGCATGTTAACAGAGCCATGCCTTTGGAGCCTTTTGGAAGGTCAGCAGGGTCAGGCCCAATCTCAGTTCTTGGAGGATAATGTTCAAAAGACCAGGTACCATGACAGAAAGGTTTCTTCTCCTGAGTCCTGACGGATGGCACTAGTTAATCAATATGACCTGTAATGCCTCTCCTGTCAGACCTGATGAGACAGGTAGATGTAACTTAGGGAAAGATGGCCCATCCAAAGCACCAGAGGGCAGAACAAGAAATAATGGTAGGAAACTAACGAAAGAGAAAAGCAACCTGGAATTAAGGAGAAAAGTCCTAACAGTGAGGACAATTAACCAGTGGAACAGCTTGCCTTCAGAAATCATGGGTGCTCCATCATTGGAAGTTTTTAAGAAGAGACTGGACAGTCACTTGTCTGAGAGGGTATAGGTTCTCCTGCTTGAGCAGGGGGATGGACTCGAAGACCTCCAAGGTCCCTTCCAACTCTATTCTATTTAAATATTCCATGATGGTAAAAAAATGTTGTAGGTTGTTTTATGTCCAACATTTTTTTTCTTCAATAATCCTTCCTCCCCGCTTGCCTTTATCCAGAAAATATTTGGAGGACTTGTAAGGCTGATATAGATTGGCTATTCCCTCCCATAGGGTGAATGGGGCCCGGGAAGGGAATAACAATTGTGAAGGGATGCTAAGAAGACTTTCCCTGTGGAAGCAGTTTCAGTTTTGAGAGAAGTTCTAACATCTGACTCTGACTGATGAGCAAGTGTAACTTCATTGGACTGTTGTGAGGTTCATATGTTATGAAAGGGATCCTTCTGAATGGGCTTTGGGTCCATTGACTATGAAGAAACTGACTCCAAGGCCAAGTCTGGACTTCATTTATCATCTTTCTAAATCTGTCACTCACAACTGTATGCTTCATGAAATTCTGCTGTACTGATGAAACTGAAATTGAGGTAGTTCATGCCAGTTGCTCCCTAGCAGATAAACAATTTGTCATACAATGTGCATTTCTCAGCAGAATAAAACATTTACTCCATTTGAACACAGTTTGAAACAGGAAGAATACCAACACATAAGCTTATGATAAAAGATCAAAGTCATGGCAAAATAAATAAGCAAAATTAACATTAAAATCACTTAATGTGTTTCTGTATTTATTTGAAATGGAGATTATATTTTCCCCTAATGTCTTAATCTTTAGAATAAAAATATCACCTCTAACTGACTAAAAATATAGTAATTAGAGGCAGGAAATGTGTTTTTCCTTATTCTAGGGCAGAGGGGGGGCATCTTAAATTTGATATCTTCAAAGAAAATGTTATA
This sequence comes from Natrix helvetica, assembly GCF_964273705.1. Taxonomy (NCBI): domain Eukaryota; kingdom Metazoa; phylum Chordata; class Lepidosauria; order Squamata; family Natricidae; genus Natrix; species Natrix helvetica. The sequence goes on along the minus strand of NC_138548.1, from coordinate 99,564,142 downwards.
TACCCATTGATTTCAGCTAACATAATTTAGGTCTGTTTTCCTACGCAGCTGTTATAAGGGAGACAAATCTAATATTTTAAATCTATTGGAAAATATTCCAAGTCAGAGACTATATAAACGAATTATCCTCAATTTTGGATAAGAAAAAAAGACTTCTGAACTATGAAAATAGCTGTATTTCATAGGTTATTTTTATGATGGATACAGATCAGGAATATAAAGCAAAACAAATGTAACTTCACAATAAAACATCAAAATACAATGCAGTAAAATACAACATATTGAAAGTAGGCAAAACTTTAAAATAATAGGAACAAGGGAAAAATGACGTAAGAAGAAGAGGAGGAGGAAAGAAGCCTATTACAGAAAGGGAGAAAATAGTGAGATAATAGTGAGAATTTAATATGAATTTTGCTATAGTCAGCTTTGTTTCCTCCCTATGGAAGATAAAGAAAAGGATAATATTGTCAAAGTCCTGATTTATTTGTTGAATAAAGAAAATGACACAGGGGGTGGAAACATTATTAATTATTAATTAATTATTGGCCAAGATTCAGGTTCCTTAATCTTCTGAAAGCTTAGGCTATGAAGCAGTGATACAAATATTTAGTGTATTAATGAGGAAAGAATTGTCAGGAATTTGCTTGGCTTGAATACTAATTCAAGCCAACTCTAAGTACTGCTACTGCAGTATGGATAAACTGAAGTATCAAAAATGCTTCTCAGATAACTTTATGTAGTTCAAATTGTAATGATCCAGAATGGCTTTAACTACAATCTATGTTACTGTAACCACTTTGATATTTGCTGTATAAGTATCATTGGCCAATGGCAGGATTTCCAATAAAGGATTAAGTCACAGTTCATTTCATTCATCTTTTGTAAATTGTGGCAAGCAATATGTTGGACTGTCTGTGAAGATACCAGTAGGCAAAAATACTAATTAAATTGTTCAGTTATTATTTTTTTTTGAATCTTGGGGAGACATAAACACAATAAGTAGTCCTCTCTCCTTACCCTACAGAGCTGCCATCAACTCCTAGATAATCTCACCCAGCTCTAGCTTCTAACCAAGCAGCTATAGACAGAGCATAGCTTCAAATATAATTAACGACTCTCCTTATTAGGTGACCACCAAAATTTCCAAGTGATCTTCAAGGACAGTCCAGGTGAAATTCAACAGAACCAGTAGGAAGAATTTTGAGTTGTATGGAGAACTGGCAAATACCACCTCTGGTTGGCCCCAGAGTGGAGAGGGAATGGAGAGTTTGCTGTATCCTTCCCCTGCCACGCCCACCAAGCCACACCACAGAACCTGTGGTAAAAAAAATTGAATTTCACTACTGGTACCGTCCCATATACTGTATAATGTGATAAATAACCCAAACAGGAGATAACCAAGGAATAAGTAGCTAAGAGTCAAGCCCCTGAATCTTGAAATTGGGGTAAAATTGGCACCTAAGATGAATTTATACAATAATACAATAATAATACAATAGTAGAGTTGGAAGGGATCTTGGAGGTCTTCTAGTCCAACCCCCTGCCTAGGCAGGAAACCCTATACTGTTTCAGACAGATGGCTATCCAACATCTTCTTAAAGACTTCCAGTGTTGGGGCATTCACAACTTCTGGAGGCAAGCTGTTCCACTGATTAATTGTTCTAACTGTCAGGAAGTTTCTCCTCAGTTCTAAGTTGCTTAGATATAAAATAATAAAATTAATATAATAAAATTGTTATTTTATGCAAATAACAATAGCCCGCTTTCTTTCTTTCTTCTTTCTTTCTTTCTTTCTTTCTTTCTTTCTTTCTTTCTTTCTTTCTTTCTTTCTTTCTTTCTTTCTTTTTTATTTATTTCCTTCCTTCCTTTCTCCCTCTTTCTCTTTCCCTCTCTCTCGCTTTCTTTCCTTCTCTCCATCTTGTTGAACTATGATGTATTTTGTTATTTTTGTTTCCCAGCAGCACTGGAAAAAGATGGCACCTAAGTCAATTAAATTAAACCCATAGCTTCCATTAAGCATCTGAGATAGAACAATTCTATGTTGCGAAGCAGCTATGAAAAACGTCATGGTAATTAGTGAGTAATATGATTTTAACAAGGAACTTATATTAATATCTCCCATATCCAGTCCAATCTACCAGTGCCCCAGAATCAAACAAGATATAGCATGCAATCTACATTCTATCTTGGATTTTCAATTATCTGTGTCAGGTTCATGGTTGTCATTGTACCCATAAACGCTCCCTCTCCACATCAAGGAAGGCAAGTTGAAATCTCTCAGTTCCATAAGTCTGGGAAACTTGACTACTAGCTTGGCCACACAAGAGCCCAAGTAAGAAAGTTGTCATGCAGCAGAGAAATTGGTAAATTAGAAGCAATGCCATTGGGAATGAAGTTCACAAACATCCAGGCTGTGGCCCAACAAAACCCCATATTTTGCATGGAACTTGCCAGTTGCTTGATATAGATATGGAAAATTTATTTATGGGTGAACTCTATGGGTACATTTGTAAGCAAATGTACTATATGTAGAAACAATTTGGCAATTAGCATTTAAAATTATTGTTGATAATTCAAACCAATCTATAGCATATTAGAAAACACAAATAATACCATTTGGAGTAGTTATTTGGAATGCATAACATTAAGCACAAGTGAAGCTTATGGTCTATACGGTGGATGTTCCTATATGTGTAATAGAAGTGGCATTCAGCCGGTTCTCTCTGGTTTGGGCAAACTGGTAGCGGCTGCTGAGGGAGGCTCTGCCCACCCACCCCGATGTAATGCAAGAGCACTGTGCATGCGCAGAAGGTGCGTGCTTGCTCACATTTGCGAACTGGTACTGAAGGTAAGTGAATCCCACTGCTGATGTGTAAGGTAGAACTGCATGATTGGTCCTGACTTAGCTTGTGATAGTATTAAAGATCTGAAATATTTACACAATTTGATTTGTTATCAAATTCACATGTAGATTTTGTTAAGAGATTGGATGAGTTTACAGGGCCATCACATCATAATTAGGTCTGTTCACCAGTCTCTATAATATAGGTAGTACAGAAGTACACCAGAGATTGTTTCTATTTGAGTAGGGGCAAAAACTCATCATTTAATATTCCTTCCAACAGCAAATTTGGAAAAAGATTGTGAAAGATATTCTGTATTGTGAGCAAAGAACATTTGCTAAATACTTAGCAGGGGAGAACAACCTTCTTCATACAAGCATTAGTTTTGCTTAGGTTCTTTTGGATATCAAGATTCCTTTATTTCAGATCAGAACAGACTGTCTCAAGGCCAAGCAAAGTGACATGGTAGGCTTGAAAGTCCATAATGTTTTAAATCTGTGATAATGTCTCTTTCCCATTATGTCTATATGACAAATCCAAAAAGCTGTCTGGCTTCATGCTCTACGCATTTCAGGTGACAACATGTTCCATCATACATACCAAAGAGTTTAGGCGCCTGCTCTTTTCGTATAGAATGTAGTGGGAACACTCTTCCTCTTAGGAAGATTGCACTGGATGGGCAGAATCTAGTCACAAGAGACAGCCTTAGGCACATGAGTGCCAAGCCATTAAGAGCTGGTAGGATAATACAAGGATTATGAATTGGACTTTGAAAGGTATTGGTGACAAATTCCAAAATGGTAACATTATATTATTAAACTAGCACCCTTGAATAGCTATGCTACTGCATTTTGGAATGAACTGAAGTTTTCAAGGTGTCTTTAAAGTAGCCCCATGTGAAGTGCATTAAAACAGTGTAAATGCATAAAGGTGTGACTTACACATCAATACAATAGATTTGGTGAATGAACATGGGGTACATTTAGAACCGCTACGTTCTCCCAACATAATGTAATGAAATTAATTTTTCTGTTCAGTTATTAAAGCATATCTTATAGATGACTGTCTAAGCTTTTCTTAATCATCAAATCCAACACAACTCAGTACCTGTTGGAGTACTGAAATCATGGTGGATCTTACTTCTGATACCTACACATGTTTGGGAAGATCCTATCTTGGGGAGTACATGCAAATATCAACTTGAGTAAAGGGCTCTAAAGAAAATCAAAGAATAACTCTTGGTCATGAGCTCCTTGAGTTACATAATTAACTCAATGTTATTTATATAATCAAGAAATTTAAGCTGAAGAAGTACTTGTAAGAATTATCCTCTATGTTTGATTTTTCAAGCATTGTTTCTGAACGTTTGTTAAGCTAAAATTGTTTTTGTTGTCAGAAGCATATATAAATGTTTGTTTATATATATATATATATATATATATATATATATATATATATATATATATATATATATATATATATATATATATATATATATATATATATATATATTTGTATGTTATGGAAATATATTTATGTATATGTATAATTGTATATATGCAATTATCAATATAATTGTATGCCTGATGAAAAATCTGAGATTGTTTGTGTATGTTCCATCAGGCATAGAATTATGTTGACTCAATGATTAAGCAAATGACTTTTTAAATTGCATTTTTCATAACAGTTTATTGAAGATTCTTTCAGTTTTGTTTGCATCAGTAAATCATCATTAATCATCTCCTCAAATACTTAAGAAGGTGCTTGATGAAAAATAATTTTACTTCATTTGTTTAAAGAAGTTAGAATTCAATGATCTCTGCCAAGATGTAAAAATACTAATGTCTGAAGCTGTGCATATAGTCCATAACTTGCACAATTCCATTTATTCACTTTGTTTTTGTGATGCTCATTATCCTTATGATGGTTTCCTCCAGCATTTCCAGTTGTTGGAAGAGGCTTCCTGCACGTACCCACAGAAGCCTCCTTTTGCTATGAAAGAAGCCAAGGGGGAAACTGAAATAATGCTAAGAAGGAGTGGAGAGGATAAGACAAGTTCAGACTCCACAGTATCAAAATGGAATTTGTGTTGAGTCAGAAATCATTTATTTATTTATTTATTTTCCAGGATTTATAGACCGCCCCCTCTCCCCGAAGGGACTCGGGGCGGTGTACAGGCGTCTCATTAAAACAAATACAAAAGATAAATATCCTATCCCCTTAAAAACAAATTAAACCTGATACAGCTGTACAGAAAAGTAAGAATTAAAAGCAACTAAAAAGCATACCCCTAAAAAACTTAAAAATGCAGGCTTGAGGGACTAAAATTGGGAATTAGGCCAGGCCGGCTAAATTGAACAGGTGGGTTTTTAGCTTCTTACGGAAGGAGCGGGGTCATCTGGTTTAGCAATGGATACCGAGATAGCTCTGAATGTGATGCCATTTTGCCTAAGAAAATTCTCTTGAACTCATAGCTTGTCTTTGATCAGCAGGTAGATACCTTTGTCTGTGGAAAGTTTTTGACCAGCCTGAACTGATGCCCAGTTGTGACATCATCAAGAACTTGGATTCATAGTATGTGCTCTGCTTGGACCTTCCTTTGAAGACCATCTGGACAATTCAGGTGGTGTAAAGTGCAGCTGCTTAAAGGCAGGCAGAGAAGACATTTTCCCCATCTCCTTTGCAAGCCCAATACAATGAAAGTTTCTCTTACCAGACAACAGTAGAAAGGACATTACATGTCATGGGTAAATTTCCACTCTAGTTTCTATTATTTATGTCACTGCACCATTACACAAATTACTTTATTTGAAACAAATCACATAAAAAAATCATAATGACATCATCACATATACCATCATAAAAGAGATGCAAATTGATAAATTATATAAATTCTTTTGATGCCTTGCTCTTCCGTTCTGCAGACATTCTTCAGTAAGGGACACCTCCTTCTAAGCATCTTGTTAAAGAAGGTTTCACAGTTTAATTCAAAGTTATCTTGATTGACAAGAATTAATTTAGCATCCAACACTGTATAGTAACTCCCCACCCCTAACTCTCAAGGAAGCCCTTCATTGCCTTGATTTCCTTTTAAGAAAGGAAATCAAGACTATTATTTTTCAGTATGCGTTTGAAGTTTAAAATGTTATTTCTCTGGGCTCTAGATAATTCACTTACAATTTGGCTTTATGATTCTTAATGTCAGTTGATTTGTAATTATCTTTATGATTGTTTAATGGACTGTACTATTATGTTTCAAAAAAGGTAAGCCATCCAGAATATTTGGATGATGGTTCTAATTAATTAAGTGATGCAATGGAATATTGTTACTTCTGTTGTTAGAAGGGGGCGTGAGAAATGTCATCTTCTGAAAGAGCTTTGAAGGGAAACTTTATCCAAACAACCATGGAAGTGAAGTAACCCTGTTCTTCATTCTCAGAGGAAATCCATCACTGAATCCTTCCCTCTGTCAGATTTGGGTTAGTGTCAGGTAACACCCCAACGAAAGAAGATTCTGAGGCTTGAGTTTCCATAAAGTTCCACTTTATTAGAGATGTCATATTGGCACATCTGGAAAAAACCCAAATTGGAAAGTTTCCAGGTTTTCCGCACACAAAAGAAAGTTCAAGTCCCACATGTCCATCCCATGTCCCACACATGCACATGTCCACCCACATGTCCATCACATGATCCAATCAGGCACCATCCAGAACTGGAGATACCTCCCAGTCATACTATTGCAGCTGCAGGGCAAAGTGACTTTGACTCTCTGAGAAAAGAATGTTATCTTGACTACATATCACCCATACTCTATGTAATCGCCCTTCCCATTTTCCCACAGTAGAAAATGTGGCAGACTTGAAGCCCAATGTAAAAGATCGCTTCCAGGCCTGACACCTTCAACCAAGCTGACTTTAGAAAGTCCTAAAAGAAATGTCATGGGACTTGGACAGAAGACAAGGGGCTGAAATTTTAAAAGTCTTCTCACCTCATGGAAATGACTTCAGACTGGGTGAAAATTGGGCAGGCTTGATGGATGGTTAGGCATGTGTGCGAGTGAGTGAAAGGGAGGAGAGCGTTTAAATAACACCACCACAATGAAACTAATAGTGCCTGTTTTTAATTACATACACTCAAAGACAAAAAAGCAACATACCTAACTGTCAAAGGAAGGTCCAACTATTTTGGAGTAATAGTTATTCTATCAGTGCATGGATAAGCATGCAAATTTTCCAGAAAGAATATACGTAAGGGAATAGCCGAAAATTTCTCAAGAGAGATATTTAAAATGAATATATATTCACTGAAGCCATTCTGCTGGCTCCCTACTCTACATGAAGTAGGATCATAAGCATTGTGATTATAGTTTTTGTCACTGTGACTTTTTAAAAATAGCATAAACATACTACTGTGTATGTCAAAACATAAAATGTTTTGACATACTACATTTCAATAAAAATAATAATTTATTGCATATTTTTATGCCAAAGACTGAAAATTAGTTAATAAATACACATATTTGGATGCACATTTTAAGATGCATATTTTTATGTTTTAAAAATGAAGATTATAAATTTTAAAATAATCTAAGATATTTTAAAATTAATCATAGTTGGATGTAAGTTAAAAATGTGAATTGGATACGTTTTCATTAACCATGCAATGAGACAAGACTTTCTCCCATCCTTGGTTTTATTTTAAATGTGGAAACCGAAGTGTTTTTGGTTGTTTCAGTGGGAAAGCTTATCACAAAACATGTTGTCAGGACATGTAAATTGGTTTCCTATCCTGAAATTATCAAGAGCCAGTTTCCTTTCTTCCTACTCACATATTTATGTTACAGAGCAATGGTTGCAGCTGGTAGGCTAAAATAATTGGATGAGAACAGTTCTTTTTCCACTATTTTTTTTTTTTGCTGTACACATTCAATTACTGGTTTGTTTATGTTTTTACTAAAGTGGATATTCTTGTTCATAGTTTTGATCAATCACAGTATAATAAGATCTTGTAGCTATTACATTTCATTCTATTCACCTAATATTCAGAACAATGTATTTAGGAATCTGAGCTAATTTCTTAAAACATTACCAAATAGTTCCTTTTCTCTCCTTATTGGAAAATGGTCCAAAAAGATATCCTATACTTCATTTATCTGAAAACAGTTTCATCCCCAGCAGCTATAATGTAATAGGGTAGTTCCATAAATTCAAAGGAGATGCCTGCTTGAGGAAACAGATAAAAATAACAAATTAAATGGTTCAGTGAATGCCTAGTTCTGGAACTATTTATAATTGTATAGCACTTGAAAACTGAGATAGCTATTTAATATATGGGACACTGTGAACAGAGATTTCTATCTAACCATGAAGTATCATGAACATTAATGCTCATGTTAAATTTCTCAGATTTTAAAATTAATCACGAACTTAAACATCAGAGAAAGGGAAGGAAAATATATGTATTAAACTGAATAATTTAGATACATTAAAAACTTGAAAGACCCAAATTTTCCCAATAAATGTAATATATCAAGCTGTATTGGTCAAGCTTTTAAAATATTTTTGGATACTGGAACATACTGTGAACTCAGAATAATTATTTACAAAGTTATGTATTTAGCTAATTTATATTCCATTCTTCACTGTACAATAAAGGGACTTGAAGCAACTTACAAAATTTAATTAGTAGACATTATCTGTCAAAGACTGTTTCTTCTCAGAATATCTTATGATGCTGTTTATTATTTTTTGTTCATCAAATCTATGGTATCAAAAACAATAAAAAACAATAAAAAACATCATCTGTCAAAAATAGTTTCCTTCTCACAGTATCTTATGCTGCTTTATTATTTTTGTTCCTTTTTGTTCAAATTATCAGTTTTTGTTCATTACATTCTATGGTATAGTAGACAAAAATGTGACTAGACATGCTGGCTACAGAATTCTGGGAATTGAAGTCCAATCATCTTAAAATTGCTAAGGTTGAGAAACACTGACTTAGTCTGTTAGCCACTAAGGCCACTTTGATAGTTGATTTCCCACTTTTAAACACTGTGTTTTATTACATAATCAACTTTATCCTTTCATTCCCATTATAAACAGACAATATGACATACAGATTGAGTTATATGGTTGAGATGGACACAGTAGTTCGCCCTCCCTTATGGGTAATTTTTTTCATATTGTACTGTAGAGCTCAATAGTCTTAAACTTAAACAATAGTCTTAAAAGGGAAGAAAATGGTAAGTGAGCACCTGTCTACCCTAGACGAGTTCAAATCACCAGGACCGGATGGATTACACCCCAGGGTTCTGAAGGAATTAGCAGACGAGATCTCAGAACCACTGAATTATATCTTTCAGAGATCCTGGAACACCGGGGAACTACCAGAGGACTGGAAAAGAGCTGATGTGGTTCCCATCTTCAAAAAAGGGAAAAAAAATAGATCCAGGAAACTACAGACCTATCAGCCTGACCTCAATACCAGGAAAAATTCTGGAAAAAATAATCAAGCAACGAATTTGCGAATACCTAGAAGCAAACAAAGTAATAGCCAAAAGCCAACATGGATTTGTCAAAAACAGATCATGCCAGACTAATCTTATTGCATTCTTTGATAATGTGACAAAATTAGTGGACCAGAGGAATGCCATCGATATAGTTAACTTGGACTTCAGTAAGGCTTTTGATAAGGTAGACCATAACCTACTACTAGATAAAGTAGAAGAATGTGGGTTAGACAGCATCACCACCAGATGGATTCGTAACTGGCTGACCAACCACACTCAACGTGTAGACCTCAATGGAACTGCATCTACATGGAGGGAAGTATGCAGTGGAGTACCCCAAGGCTCTGTTTTAGGCCCAGTACTCTTCAACATCTTCATCAATGATTTGGATGAGGGAATAAATGGGGAACTCATCAAATTTGCAGATGATACCAAGCTGGCAGGAATAGCCAACACTCCAGAGGATAGGCTTAAGATACAGAAGGATCTTGACAAACTTGAACATTGGGCACTATCTAATAAAATGAAATTCAATGGTGAAAAGAGTAAGGTTCTACATTTAGGCAACAAAAACGGAATGCACAGGTACAGTATAGATGATATGTTGCTCAGTAGTAGTAACTGTGAAAGGGATCTTGGAGTCCTAGTGGACAACCATTTAAATATGAGCCAGCAGTGTGCAGCAGCTGCCAAAAAAAGCCAACACAGTTCTAGGCTGCATCAACAGAGGGATAGAATCAAGATCACGTGAAGTGTTAATACCACTTTAGAATGCCTTGATAAGGCCACACTTGGAATACTGCATTCAGTTCTGGTCGCCACGATGTAAAAAAGATGTGGAGACTCTAGAAAGAGTGCAGAGAAGAGCAACAAAGATGATTAGGGGACTGGAGACTAAAACATATGAAGAACAGTTGCAGGAACTGGGTATGTTTAGCTTAACAGAAAGAAGGACTAGGGGAGACATGATAGCATTGTTCCAATATCTCAGGGGTTGCCACAAAGAAGAGGGAGTCAAACTATTCTCCAAGGCACCTGAGGGTAGGACAAGAAGCAATGGGTGGAAACTAATCAAGGAGAGAAGCAACTTAGAACTGAGGAGAAATTTCCTGACAGTTAGAACAATTAATCAGTGAAACAGCTTGCCTCCAGAAGTTGTGAATGCCCCAACACTGGAAGTCTTTAAGAAGATGTTGGATAGCTATTTGTCTGAAACGGTATAGGGTTTCCTGCCTAGGCAGGGGGTTGGACTAGAAGACCTCCAAGGTCCCTTCCAACTCTGCTATTGTATTGTATTGTATTGTAAACTGAAAGTCAATTTAGACTGTAACATTTATTCATAGTAACCCATGTCTATTGCTTTTTTTCTTGCATGTCCTTAGAATGTACTTCAAGCTGCACAGAATATTAGTAAATAACAGTCATGTGTTCTGTCATTATCAATTTAGTTTGAAAGAGGTAATCAAATTATTAAGCCATCAGTGGCCATCAATATCGGGCTCTTAATTTAACCATTTTGCTAGGTGCTATGATCTTTTGAAAAATGGTGGAGGTCTTGTGTGCAAAACATCAGAAAAAGTATGGAATAAATTAATAGTGTATATATATGAGATAGCTGAGTTCATTTCTTTGAGGGCCAGATCAGCATTGTAGTTATCCTCACAGGCTGGCCAGGACAGGAGAGATGGGATAGACGCCTGCTGCAGCACCTGCTGGCCAAAATGGGGCACAGAGGGCATGCATGGTCCTCCCACACCTCAGGTTGGACAGCCTACTGCAGTGCCCCATTTTGGCTGCCAGAGGCACCATGGACCGTTCCTTTGCTATTTCCAGACTGGCCCTTTGGGCCAGATTTAAGCACCCCACAGACTGGACCCAGCCCACGGGCCTTGAGTTTGACACCCCATGTTTGGGACATAACTCACATTATCTTCACCCATCATAAATAATCACAATCAATATGATGGAAGTCATTGTACAATGATGTCTGAAGGTTTGTCTGGCTCTTTTCTAAGGGCTGACTGGAATATCAAACGATTGTTGATTGAACAAGTATCATACTGATAAACAGGATCATCAATGCATGAAATAAAATTTCTGAAGTGTTTTCAATTACCTGCCGAGAGGTTGAGAATACCTCTACCCATCGTACTTCCTTCCTTTCACAGTGTATCCCAACTGATTGCAACAACTAATGCTTCTGTTGGTCATTATTGCCTGTCTCTGTTGTGAACATCTGGTAGAAACTGAAATCATAGATATACCTCTGTAGTAGGTTTCCCAAACTGTGAATTGTGCCTCACTTGAGGGAACAGGGAAATACAACGCACCTTTCAGTTGTATGTTGTTACAACAACAGTTTTTATAGAGTCTGTAGGATATTTTTTATTCTACTGCAATTCCATTTCCTGCATTTTGTTAGGAGCAGGATTCCAAGTAGATAGCCAATCACACCTACCCTCTGATATTAATGCATCTTACATATTTAAAGTAAGTTGCACTGAACAGAAGAGCTTAATCACTTGAGCTGACATCTATATGAGAAATTATTGTTAAGTGGCACTGATGTTTCTGCCAACTGTTAAACTCTTTAATATGAAAAGACTTCAGTGGGAAAAAAAATGTCAAGAGCTTTTCACACCACATGTTCTATTCAGCTGTTAGAAAAGTGAATAAATGAGGGCAGTCATGGGATTGGCATTGCTGTGCAGAAAAAATAGTTGTATATTGTAAGATTCTGCACTCAACTCCAGCAACTGCCACTTTTAGCACAACAAATTCAGTAGAACAAGCTGGTGCTGTATCGCCTTGTTGCTAATTGCATGATAATCCTGTCAGTGCATTGTCAAATTAGTGCAGTTTCATTCTTGTCATGTCTTCATTTCAGAGCTCCACAGATAACTTCACTTTTGTTGGCCTTGTCAGATTACCAAGATATTTTTAGGGGGAGGGGAAAATCTGGTACAATTATAAAGGCACTGCATAGCTAATGTGTTCCAGAAGGCAGTAGTGTGAACCACTGTACAAGACAAACCTAGGAGACGATTCTGATTTTAAAGGAAAAATAATAGTGCAAATATGGTTGAACATGATAGAATGCTCTTCAGGATTCATTTATAGAGATAAAAGAAAATTGATCTGCTGGCTACTGCAATAAAGGAAAATGATTCAAGAGCCTAAACATAAATTACTTCCAAGGAATTTCCCAAAATCTCGCCTTTTTCCCTTCCTTACAATCCTGGTCCGGAAAAACTAGTTTACTCAACAAAAAGGGTGCATTACTTTTTTAGTTCATGGACTTTTGTAGTCCTTTTTTGTTTTTGCTTACTTCCATACTGCAACATTTATAAACCCACATAAACAGTTTTGAAGATAGGAGGCAAGCAATGAAAACAGTAAAACAATAATACCCAGTACAAACATCCTATAGACAAAAAATGAACAACTGCTGTTGCTGAGACCCAAAAATTTGCATAAGAAGGGAGGTCTTTGCCTGAGGTAATTATGAAACCAATACAGATTTGCCACTAGCTTTGGTTGCAGGGAAAGGATGTTCCATGTAGCTAACATGCTTAACGACATAAAATACCACATCCTTTGTCGAAGCTAAAGCACCTGCTGTTTACGCAGAAACGCTAAACCACAAAGCCTGTCCGGAGAACTCCGGGCATGAGAGAAAATCACATCCTATGGAAAGCTTTAACCTGCTTAAGTTTTGCCCTGCAACAAGATTTTAACCAATCATGTAACCGTATGTTGTATTACGAAAACCCTTCTTGTATGCCTTAATAAATACCGTCTCAATCAGCCAGTCGGGGTTCTTTTTGGCATCCTGCTGAGCTGGTTGGTGCGTTTTTACACACCTTGGTGTTCGTGCTTCCTTGGCAGAGCCAGACCCACCTAGCTTAGGCTCACCCTAACGAGGGTTCTCACCCCTTCGGGGGTCCCAAAGCCTAGCTCAGGTGCACCCTAGCAAGGGTCCCTAAAGCAGACGAGGTCGTTACCGCGTGGCAGCCAGCCGCGCAATCACAGTTCCATATTCATCATGCTTCAAAAAAGATTATCATATTTTTCGGAGTATAGGATGCACCATGATTTTGAAGAGGTAAATTTTAAAAAAAGTTTTTGCACTCTGCAGGCCTCCTAAACTCTCTGCATGCCTCATTTTTTGGAAAGAAAAAAGGGCATGCAGAACTTTGGGAGAATTGTAGAGTGCTCCTGGGGGCTGGGGGCAAAAATGAACAAAAAGTGGCCCATTTTTTTGCAAAAATTGGATTTTTTGCACACAAAAAAAGGACATGCAAAGTTTTGGGAGGTTTGCAGAGTGCTCCTGGGACCTAGGAGAGTCCAAAAACGAACAAAAAATGGCCTATTTTTCACAAAAATTGGCCTTTTTGAAAAAAAGGGCATGCAGAGGCTTTGGGAGGCTTGTGGAGTGCTTCTGGGGGCTGGGGGGGGCAAAAACGAGCAAACCCAGCCTATTTTGTGCTTCATTTTGCCCTCTCTAGCCCCCAGGAGCACTTTGCAAGCCTCCCAAACCCTCTGTATATCCATTTTTGCAAAGGAGAAAGGGTTTCGGTAGGCCAAAAATGCTGTATCCAGTGTATAAGATGCACCCAGATTTTGACCCTCTTTTTTAGGGAAAAAGGAGCATCTTATACTCTGAAAAATATGGTTGTTTCTTATCTGCATGTAAGTGCCACTTGCAGTAGTGAGATTCACAGAGAAAAGGCCTTTGGCAGATCTTAAGCAAATTTATAGAGGGGCAGATGTTCTTTCTTTTTAAAAAAAACAAAAACAAAGTTTTATTGGTTTTTTAGGAAATAATATAGGAAAGGGGTAAAGGAAAGGTTACAAATTTTGGCAGTTGCAATGTGCGGCAGGGGTCCCCTCCCTCCATACTCATAGAATACAATTACAAAAAATTCAATACTAAATAACAATATATAGTCAGCATGTAAATTCAGTTAATAATTTCGATCAATTTATATCAAGTGGATTTTCTTACTCATTTTTGTAATCTGAGTTTTCTTGGTATTGCCCCTTCTCCCCCCGCCAGCAGAGCTCCGGCCCCTCCTGTGTCCTGCATGTCTGTTGTAGGATCATCTGATTTATCTAGGAGTACTTTATTTTTTTCCATAAAGGCCTGCGCCTCTATGGGTGTATTAATTCTAACTCTTGTGTCCTCCCAGAATATTAGCATACCTTCAGGCATCAACCATCTGAACCACACACCCTTCTGGTATAGTTTCTTCGCCAATTGTGAATAGCTTTTTCTTTTCTCCCTCACTTTCTTGGGGATCTGTTTCAGGATGGTTATTTCCCTATCTTGGTATTTCAAAGCTTGCCCCGTTTGTGCACTCAGAATTTCATCTCTTGTGATTTTTCTGAGAAATTTAATGTGTACCTCCCTGGGTACATTGTGTGTTCTAGCATAAGCTGAGTTCACTCTATAAACCAAATCTAATTCCCACCCCATCTGTTGTTTCTCTTTCTGAATGTATTCAGCCAAAATACTTGTCATAATGTCCCTTATATCTTCATCATCTGTCTCCACCACATTTTGAAATCTAAGGTAAAAGGACATTCTCTCAAATTCTATTTTCATCTATTGGGTGTCAAGTTCTTTGTTCCCCTTCTGCACCCCTTCCATCCCCTCCCTCATCTCAGCCGTCCCACCCTCCAAAAGATCCAGTCTCTGTGAGTTTTTGTTGATCTGGTCCTGGTTCTCTTTAATGTCTTCTTTCATCTCTTTTAGTTGTCTTTTAATCTCCTCTTGTCCCTGTAAAATTTGTTGAAACATTTGTTGGAATTCAGTCTCAGTGGTTTTGGGCTGCATCAGAGCTGTTATCGTTGACTGTGTACTTGGACTGGATGTTGTAGATGTCGGGGCAGAGGCAGCAAAGCCAGGCTTCCCAGGAGGTGGTTTTTTACGTGACATTATAGAGTTCAGTCAGTACAGAGAATGGTCAGTCAGAAAGGTAGAACCGCCAAGAGAGTTCAGGAGACAGAAGGTCCAGGCAGAAGAGGATTTTTCTAGTCACACTGGCAATAGAGTAAAGTTTTTCAGTCCAGGGAGTCCAAAAAGTCACAAACAGCAAGAGATTTATCTGAGTAGCACGGAAACAAAGACCGGATGCCTGAAGTTTTATAGGTGGAGTCAGTTTTCACTGTTTATAAAGACAACGGAAGTGTGCCAGGGCAGATGTTCTTTCAATGCTCTGAATGGTATCACCAATATCTTGATCTCAGACTGGCAGTCAATAAAACCCTTTTACCTCTGTTGAGGTGTGGAGTCCTGCATAGCATTCTTGACAACCATCTACATGATGCATTCTATAGTAGCAGCAACTTTGTGCTGTCTTCCAAGGCAATTCCATGTAGGCCATGTTTCAATAATCTGAAACTGAAATAGCCAAGCAATAAATTGTTATGGCAGAGTTTCTGTTTCCAGAAATGGTCACAGCTGACAGTCTACCCAAGTTAACTCGCAGCATGCTGGGCCACTGAGAACATATGACACTTCAATAATGGAGACATGTTTCGGAATATTCCCACTGTGTATTTCTATTCCTTAGAGAACTAAACCTCCATCCACACCCTGTGCTCTTTTCTGCAAGTTAAACTGTCTTTCAGGCTGCAAGCAGCTGCCAAAAAAGCCAACACAGTTCTAGGTTACATAAACAGAGGGATAGAATCAAGATCACGTGAAGTGTTAATACCACTTTATAATGCCTTGATAAGGCCACACTTGGAATACTGCATTCAGTTTTGATTGCCACGATGTAGAAAGGATGTGGAGACTCTAGAAAGAGTGTAGAGAAGAGCAACAAAGATGATTAGGAGACTGGAGACTAAAACATATGAAGAACAGTTGCAGGAACTGGGTATGTCTAGTTTAATGAAAAAAAGGACTAGGGAAGACATGATAGCAGTCTTCCAATATCTCAGGGTTTGCCACAAAGAAGAGGGAGTCAAACTATTTTCCAAGGCAC
This sequence comes from Natrix helvetica, assembly GCF_964273705.1. Taxonomy (NCBI): domain Eukaryota; kingdom Metazoa; phylum Chordata; class Lepidosauria; order Squamata; family Natricidae; genus Natrix; species Natrix helvetica. The sequence continues at coordinate 99,547,796 of NC_138548.1, read as the reverse complement.
CTGAGGGTAGAACAAGAAGCAATGGGTGGAAACTAATCAAGGAGAGAAGCAATTTAGAACTGAGGAGAAATTTCCTGACAGTTAGAACAATTAATCAGTGGAACAGTTTGCCTCCAGAAGTTGTGAATGCCCCAACACTGGAAGTCTTTAAGAAGATGTTGGATGGCCATTTGTCTGGAACAGTATAGGGTTTCCTGCCTAGGAGGGGGTTGGACTAGAAGACCTCCAAGGTCCCTTCCAACTCTGCTATTGTATTGTATTGTATTATATTGTATTGTATTGTACTGTATTGTATTGTATTGTATTAAGTTAACATTAGGGTTAGCCTATCAGATGAATACAGACAAGAACAGATATAGATAAGTAGTCTCACATTTGTTTTCAGTGACTTCTACACAAATGCAATCTATCTCACTACCTCAATTTGTCTACATTTGTTCAGACTGAATTATAAGAGAGTAGCATGATCCCTGTTTCCATGCACAATTATAAAGAAGTATTTCCTATCAAATTTAGAAAACTGAAGCATACTGAAACTGACCTCATTTTTCCAAAGAAGTGGGTTGCATTTGCAGGAAAAGTAACCTTAGATCATTCAAGGCAATTCATATTACCTCTCTGATTTTTAGGTTAAACACTTTCATTCCAAGCTTCTCACTGACTATCAATTCTCAAAGCTTCCTAAAAATATGATAAATATATACAGTAATTTCAAGGTTTTTTTTCACAGAGTGGGAAATCTAATGGAGTGCAATCTGAAGGCAGCTTGTGCAATAGAGATTTCTCCCTTTCTCCCTCCCTCCAGCAAAATCTGCACTATCTTCCATAACTCCATAACATAGCTTTTCCTGAGCATTAGTTTGGACTACAGCAAGAGGAAGAAGAGAAGAAAAAGGTTTGACCAGGAACTGGTCTTCTGCTCTCACAATATTGCATCTCACCTAAACCTTTGGCCATTTGTAAGTTAGCATACATCAGCTAATTGTGTCATTTCAAAATTGGAGAAAAACTGCCATTCTATGACTTCTATAAAGCCATAATTTACTCTGTAAGCTTTATTTTGAAATATGTATGAACAATCCCGAGCCAAAATAGATCATGGGAACCACTCATTATATACTTTTAACATGTCCGAAGAACAAAATGAAGACACATTTTCTTTAAGAAATATAGTACAATGGGGTGAATTTTATACCACATGAACACTCCTCTCATGGAATCCTTGTAACACTTGCAAACGGAATTTTCCTGCTTAACAGTTTCAGTTAATTTCTATTCATAGAGATACGATTGAACTAATAGAACTATGCAAATATTCAGAGTGAAGATTTGTTTCAAATGCAGTTCAATCAAATCTTCAGATCAAATTGGATTGAAACATTGAGTCACTCTAGTTGGGCTGTCAAATTGATCTGAATTGATTTGATTGTTTGAAGCTTTTTTGAATGGATACAGACAGACTTTTTCTAAATCAAACTGACAGTTTAAATTAAATTAATGAGATTATTCAATTTGACAATCCAAAATTAATTGGTTCAACAATCTGAACTTAACTGATTATTCAAACTGAATCACAACTAATTCACATAGCCCTACTGACTAATTAGATCTACTGACACCCCAGAGATCCGAACCTGTGACAAATTTTGCTGTTGTCAAGCTAAATTTACATTTCTACAGTCCTGATGAATTGCTGGATGCACAGAGCTGATCCAAAAGAGAATTTCAGGAACAGCACATACTCGCAACATGCAGGTCTTGAATTAATATGGCATTTGATGCAGTTACTACTATAGCAGCTCTTGTCTCTTTACAATTTTGCAAGGGCAGAATTTAAATGAGAATGGCTTCCTTTCCCAGTGCACTAGCAATGCCATCACTTTGACAAATAGTTGTTTGGCTGGCTCCGGGTAGCATATCTGTACTAAGCAGAGGTCATGTGTGCAATGGAATATGTGGATAACCTTGGGGAACAAGGAAAAGAGATACTACCTGCAGAATAATTAGACAAGAGAGGCAGAAGTCTGCAGTGGCTTAACGGTTATAAAAAGAAACTTAGGAAGGATCTGCCCTAATGCATCAAGTAGTTAAAATGGTGGGGAAAGTTTGTATTTCTACACTTAACAGAATTACAGAATAACAGATTGGAGGGACTTTTGAGGTCTTCTACTCAAACTCTCTGCTCAGACAGGAAACCCTACACCAGTTTAGACAAATGGTTGTCCAATCTCTTCTTAAAAACTTCTATTGCTGAAGAATTCACAACTTCTGAGAGCAAATGTTCCACTGATTAATTGGTCTGTCAGGAAATTTCTCCTTAGTTCTAGGTTGCTTCTCTCCTTGATTGGTTTCCATCCTTTGCTTCTTCTCCTGCCTTCAGGTGCTTTGGAGAATACCTTGACTCCCTCTTCTTTGTGGCAGACTCTGAGATATTGGAACAATGCTATCATGTCACCCCAGTCCTTATTTTCATTAAACTAGACATACCCAATTCCAGCAACCATTCTTTATGTTTTAGTCCTGAGTCCCCTAATCATCTTTGTTGCTCTTCTCTGCACTCTTTCCAGACTCTCAACACTTGCAACACTGTTAATGTATGCTTACATTAAGTAAAATTAGTTCATATAGTTGTGTTTCCTGTCTAATTTACCTGGAAGAACTGATCTCCACCTTGCAAATCTGAAAGTAGAACCTTCCTGGTGCCACTTTAAATTGCTTGAGCCATTAGAGTGGGTCTTTCCTAAGTTTCTTTCTCTGACCATTAAGCCACCGGGTTCTCCTTTCTTTCTTGTCTTATTGTTCCTAAGCAATAGCTCTTCCCGTCATTCCCCAAGATCATCCAGACATTCCATTATATGTGAGAGTACCCAAGAAACACTCATGTTTGAAATCCGTGGTCAGTGAGAACACATATACTAAGCAAATGGGACCCATGCTGACTTCAAACAATTACAGATCCAAAACAGGCTTCGGTCCAATTGAAATTGTTGGTTTTATAATGGAGGCCAGGAAGAAGCTGGTTTCTGGATGACTTGCCATTGGAAAAAGTAAATTCTCTCTCTTTGATTCATTTTGTCATGGAAGTGTTTTCTTCAATGCAACTTATTCCAGATGTATTAATAGTCACCATCCCAAATACAGACAATCCATTTAAATGTTCATTGAATGGCTAGAGAGTATTAACATACTGTAAACAATATTCTGGTGAAAAAGGCCATAAATAAATATTGGCTCTACATTTAAGGATTTGGGAAATATTTTATTGAGTTGGAAAATAAAATGAGATCTTCTGGATTTGGCAGTTTTTCCATGAAAGTACAAAAGCAGGTGTGAATTTGATATATTTCACCAACTGGAATTTTCCCCAGCAGATTGCCTGGTAATTGCCTAATTAAAAATAGCTGGAAATATATTAAAAAAAAACAATGAAAAGTAAAAAAAAATATTTGCTGACTGTATTTAAGGAGAGAATCTATAAGCACAGCTGGTATTTCATATTCAAATGTATTGTAAGTCTTTATTCATTCCTTAGAGCAGGCAGTCAAGCGAAACCTTTTTATTACTTTCTTTTCCCAGCTTTTTGCTAGTTCAAGGAAATGAGAGGCTATCGAAATATGCAGCATAACAGAAAATGACCCCACTGTACCATTCTGATGATACAAAGCATAACTGTTTTTATCTGTGAAATATCAATAAGGCTCGAGATACCATATAATAACCTGTGCATCGTATACCCTTCCTGCAAATGGTTTATTTCAATATATATATATTAGAGTAAACCACAGTACAGCTTTATGTCTGTTTGCTTCAATATGACATATGTGGGAGAAATCTTACAGTTTTCCCCTTCCTTATTCCCCTTCCTTATTCTGCATATATTTATGTACAAAGCATTAGTAAAAGGTACCTCCTATACATGTGAATTGTATTCATTACCAAACCTATGAGATACCCCACTCCCTGTCCTGGCTCCATTGTGTGAACTGCTTAAAGTGCCTCCGTAAGAAACCATTTACAGCAAGCCAAATTGACCCTGAGTGGTGACAGGGAGAAGAATCAGTCAGGAATCAGTGACCCAGTAAATCAAATTGTTTTTATTCACTTTGAGACCACATCTCAAAGATAGCAGAGTTAGCATTCTGACCTAGTGGGGAGGAATAAGTAATAAGGAGATCCACATGCCACAATAAATGAGCATGTAAATAACCTACTAATCTGTGATACAGAATGTGAGGGATTTGTCCATTTATCCCATTCTACTGTTCTTTCTCTAGTCATGAGATTTAAAAATCTTAATAAAACAGAAAACAGAACAAGTCCAGAGAGAGAAACCAGAGATTCATGAATCACACTGATACCAGTTCTGAAAGCCTTTCGTGTTTAACAGAGGGATTCTGCCTTACAAATCTTTAAAAGGCTTTCAGAGATTCAGATCTGTGTGTATTCCAAATGGAGTGGTCCCCATTTCGTTCTCCATTAGTGTGTGCTTACTCAGTTCCTCCTTCCCACCCACCCACCCCAAAAAATCAAAGAAATTTGGAAGAAAAGCTTAGAGAATTTGGGACATAAATGTTACTTACACCAACAAACAAAAATTGCTTAGCTTCAAGGCCATGAAGCACAGAGAACTTTTTTTTTCAAATGTGAAAAAGAAAGAAAGAGCAAGAAGCAACAGGTTGAAACTGCTGGACGTGTAAGAGGAAACTCCATCCTCACACTGATGGAGGGCAATCAATTGCTTAATGTGACTTCCTTCTAACTGCAGTAAATATTTTTATCTAGCTCCACCAAGTCATGCATCTGAGAGACTTTGTCCAAGTTGGAGGCATGAGGGTTAGTTTAACTACGTAAAGCCAGCAGGATTAAATTTACTGCCATATCCAGATCTGAAGAGCTGACGAAATATCCTTGTAAATCAAAGCTTTGAAAAAGATTGAATAGTCCAGGTAAAAAATGTGTTAAAGTTATTCTGTCATTCAAGTCCAATCTTTCTCATTGCAACTCTGCGTATATGCGTCATCCTCCAGTGAGATGATAAAATCGAAATATCAGTGCTTCACATAATGCATCAATAGTTAAATTACTATTTTGAAGAAGATGGTCATTAAAGGGAAACCATATCTTGTAGACTAGGTAGGGTTGAGGGTCAATAATTGCAGTAAACTAATTATGAAGAATCTAGTAAGATTAACAATTTGTAATAAATTTCTTGAAACAATGCAGCTTCATTGTCTCCCATACTCTATGCTAAAAGGTATAATGTGCATATTTTACATAGATTGAGGGACAGTATACAAATAACTGTCAAGGTATGATGTGTGAAAGACATAAATAGCCATATGTGATTAACTTGCTGAGAACAGAACATTTATTAGCTATCTAATATGGTCACAGTTTCTGCACTTTACCTTTAAACATACTTTTTAAAAAATTTTAATTTACCCAGTTTTACATAAAGCAACATTATATAGAGTGTTTTTGGAATGTCCAACCATGGTTGAATACTTCAGTTACATTATGAAAAGAAGCACAAAGTATATCAGGGTACATATAATGGATTGTGTATTATTGCTAAATGGCAAGTGATTTTTATAAAAACACTGCCAATTGTATATGATCTGTTTTTAGTGATTGTAATAAATAATGTCTTAATGAATGTGCATAGAACAAAATTTGAGTTTTACTACTAATATAGTAAAATGTTATTTTTGTTGTTTAACACTATCAAACAGCATAAAAATAAGGACCTGTAAATTTTGCTACCAAATTACAGTGATACATGTTTGAACTCTCCACCTACTTGTGAGCTTTCTTTTGCTTTCCTCAAATATTAATTTTGGGAAAAGCCAGTGGGCAGCAGATAGTAGATCACTTCAGCTTCTCAATAGCTGGAAATGAGTTTATAAATCATTTCTCACCGATATCATGGGGTTTATACAGTATGTTCCAGTTTCATCAGCTCATGTGTAGGAAAATTATTTTCTACCAGTCAAAAGCCCAGTATCCTACTCTGCTTGCCATGTAATTCCTTTTCTTCTACAAAGACATTGGGGAGTAAAAAAATAAATAAACCAGGACTGAATAGACCAATGGTAGTCAACCTGGTCCCTACTGCCCACTAGTGGGTGTTCCAGCTTTCATGGTGGGCGGTGGGGGTTTGCTGTAACTCTGCTTTGTAAATTTTATAAAGTAAAGCTACTTCCCTACTTTATAAATCACCATTACTGTGGAGCCGGTGGGCAGTTATAAAATTTTACTACTAACAGAGTTACAAAAGTGGGCGGTAGGTATAAAAAGGCTGACGACCCCTGGAATAGACCAAAATAATGGATCTGCTAGGAAAAAGCTGTCTACCCCAATTCTCCTTGCAAAAATTCAAATGTATCTCTTATCACATGCTGGCAGTATCTCTAACTGTGAAGAACGAGAGAAGCAATGGATTGAGGCCAATTTGCCCATTACTTCAAATTTGCAATCACTGCCATATTTAATTTTTCCTTCCTCTAATGTCTCTCAGAACTCACTTTGTATTCTTGAACTGTGTTATTTTGTCCTTGCTTCTCCCTGTTTTATATCACTGGCTGCCACAGCCAGAGATGGGGAGACTAAATATACCAACACAGAGAAGAATTATAAAACTATAAGTGTAGTTTTGTTCTTGGAGAACATCCATGTCTTGTAGTCTGGATTGATCCTTATATTAAGTGCAGCCCAGTGCAAAAAGATCCATCTGAACAAGCTTTGGATGGAATAATTTTATCAAAAACGAAACAGAAGACGTATAAGCCTTAGTAAGAGCAATCACAAATTATTTGAGTTTACAAGAAAAAGAACAGAATGTGATAAAAAGTCAGATTAGAACAAATTGTGCAGGCAGACAGACTGTACTTCAGAAAATGAGTAACCAGCACAATAAAAATATACAAAAAAAATGGAAGATGAAGAGAACAAAACATAACTTTAGTAATAGTCCCAAGAATATTTGGCATAATGTACTGTAACTAAGCTAGGCTTGATCAATGGGTCATAGTTTGTCCAGATCTCATTTAATCTAATTCACTTTGAAGCCATAAAGGGAATTATGGATTACACCAGGATAGAATGATACAGATTATGAAGTTGGAAAGGACTACAAAAATAATCTAGTCCAATGCTCTGCTATTACCAGGAGGCAAAAAAACTAATTAAGCCAACCTCAGGAGCTGAAGGTCACTTTTTCCTCCAATTTTTGCTTCACAAAAATTCTGTGAAGTGATTTGGGCTAAGAGCAAATGACTTGATAGTCTCCACTCACTTCAGCACTTTAATCACACCATACTGGGTTTTTTTGATGGTTTAAATCTGTGGTACATTTGTGTTTTTAGTAAAGAAAATACATTTGTATCTCAGAGAATGATTTAAAAATGAAATATCTTAACCCCCAAAAGTTAACAATGTGAAAGAAATTAAATAGGATATTTCACTAATATCTAAGAATATTTGATAAATAGTAGCCATTGGATTATCTATAGCAGTTTTTTTCACTTAGCTGCCTAATGCCCATTTCTTTCCACAATGTGCAACATGACTTTTTCCTCAACATTCCCCCCTCCTTTTCCACATCATTCAAAACTCTTGGCACTTGGAAGTATATTTTTCTTTACTGGCATTCATGCTTTTTGTAGAATGTTGATTCTCTTGGTCTCTGAAGGTAAAATCTCCCTCAATCCTCCAACATTCTCTGAAGTCCTTACCCATTTGTTCACTCAATCCATGGAGTTTATCTACTCAAGTCCTCCATCTAGCTCCATATTTCTCCATCATCATTGACTGGTAGAAAATGATGGTTTAAATAATGATGATCATTATTTAAACGTTCAATTTCTTCAGCCTTTCCTTGTAGGAGTTGGTTTCCAGATCAATCACCAGCTTTATTTGGACTTATTCGAAGAGCCATGTTGGCACAGTGGTTAGAATGCAGTACTGCAGCTACTTTTGCTGACTGCTGGCTACTTGCAATTTGGCAGTTCAAATCTCACCAGGCTCAAGGTTGACTCAACCTTCCATCCTTCCAAGGTCATAAAATGAGGACCCGAATTGTTGGGGGCAATATTCTGACTCTTTAAACCGTTTAGAGGGGGCTGTAAAGCATGTGAAGTGGTATATAAGTCTAAGTGCTATTGCTATTGCTATTATTGATAATCTTTCTAAATTACATTGGAATTGGACAGTGAATTCCAGGTAAGATCTGATCACACCACAATAAAATAAAATATTTATTCCTCACAATCATTATGTTATACTTTGGTTGATCCACTCTGCATTATTGACCCATGTTAACTTGCAGTCTTCTTAAAGACTCTTAGATCCTTCTAAGATTTACTTCTGTCAAGCTAAGCCACATAAAAGATGGCTTTTCTTTTCTCTACACCCTCTAATTAATGAAAATGCGTTGGATGCATTAAGTACATTTTCATTGTAAAGGTTGAACTAGGTTGCATCCTACTTTTCTTGACAATCTACAGATAGATAAATATATTAACCCTCTTTGATACATAAAGAGGGTTAACGGTTGATATTTTCTCAGCTTAGCATCTTTGTGATAAATATAGGCTCTCACCAAGCTAAATTTGCCTCTAAAAATTGTGAAATCTCACCCTCAGCAGTTTCAATCCATTACTAGCACTACCCTTTCTTTCTTTCTTTCTTTCTTTCTTTCTTTCTTTCTTTCTTTCTTTCTTTCTTTCTTTCTTTCTTTCTTTCTTTACAGTATCACATTTCAGTTCTCTCCTTCAACAGTTCCATCTGTTCTCTTTTAAGCTGACAAAGAAGAGTTAAATGGCAGAGCTTAATAGATCTACAGAGTGCAGATCTTGACAGTATTTACTTGTTGCTTCTTTATTTATTTGTTGAAAAAGAATCACAAAAAAAGTTCTACAGTTGGAAACCTTCTGCTCAAAAAACAATCCTGTTTTAGAAATGGAAGGGATTAGTGAACCCAAAAATTACCCTCTATTTTGGGTTCAAGATACTCAAAGGAGCATAGACTCAATAATGCCCATAATGGATTTTAGCATATGGTGAGCAGAGTCCATTTAGGCATCAAGAGTAGATTTTTGCTGAGAGCAGAAAATGAGAGTTTGCCTAGCATTTCACTAGAATACAAAGCAATTTCATGACTTTCTAAATCCATAGATAACCTTGGATATTTTTCCAGCTTCTATTGGCTTTATCAGTAGCTCATAATTTTTTTGATAGGCCTGGGGAAACAATTAGGGAAATGACAATATGGATCAAGCAAACATATCCAAAAAGAATTCAGGTTGTATAAAGTTGGCTTACTAATGGCATTTGGGTAAGGGAAGCTACTTCTCCTTTTAACTATTTACAACATTCAATTCAAATCTGTCCCCCTAAATCACTAAGAAAATGCTAAATGTAATCAGCTTCCCAAATTCAGTTGTGTTATCAATAGTGAAATTGAAAAGTGAGTGGCAGGGGCAAATTAAACCTCACCATAAACAGATTTTATCTACTTTATTTTATCTACAACATGCACTACCTAAGATAAAGAAACTGTGCATTCAGATCAAAAAGCCATATTTATAGCACTATTTATTGACTATGCATAGCGTAAATTTACTATTTATACCCAAGTAATATATAGGATGCAAACTTGTTTGCTGTATCAGTGTCCAGGTATTGTAGGGGCAATGGCTGTGGTTGCTTGAGGGGCACAATTGCTTAATGAGGGGTTTTGTTTACTTGTTGCGTTTCTTTTAGCAGAATTGTCATTAACCGTCCAATGCTAAGAGGTAGTTTCTCCTTTTATGATGTTCATAATGTGAATATCATTGTAATATAATACGACAAAATATACTGAGTTATTTATGTACCTTATTGAACCAACCAAAGATTGTATAAGTAATCCTGTTCCATCCTCAGCTATAATTCCTGACGAGGTATATATATATTTAATACAAATATATCAATTTATTATTGCAAATGCAATTTTACCCAATTTTGCAAGTTCTGCAAACATGTAGGCTATATCAGAGATAGAGATGGCATGTATGGCTATTCCATCAGTAATCCTGAGAGACCAGCTCCACCAAACTTATCATCATTGAACTATTAGCTACTGATTTTGTAAGACTGATTGCTTACCCCAAAGAACTTGTCAGATCTCAGTAATATCAGTCAGGACTGAAAATAAACAACTGAAGAAGCAAGTCCCTCTATGGCCTGAGATTCATTAAGACATATATTAGCATTTGCAGTTCATCCATAAAAACCAAGGAACCAATATGATCTACATCAATACAACCAGCATCCAAACCAATACAGATGGAACCTCTCAGTTTCTTAAATGTATCCCTGAGCTTAACATCAACAAAGCACAAGTGCAGCTATATATTGCCTGTATACCAAAACATCCATACATCAATCAAACCAGCACAGAGTCATGTTTGTAAGCAGCCAGATATAATGTGTATCCACCAGCTCTATCAGTAATAGCAAAAGCAATCCAATCATATGGCCCTCACTGCAGACTCCCCTCTCTTTTGGGATTAGATCCAGAATGAATTAACAGTTCTCCATCCCCCAACAACTGTAAATCCACTCATCCTCTCCCAACTGGAATTGCTGTATTGGCCAAGATAGGAAACAAGTAAACCAACAACAAATGTAAGGCATGACTCCAGCTAGATCATTGAGAGTAGCAGGAAGCAGCACAAAGCAAATAGTACTTGATGTGGCCATATTTTATTTTATACATGAAGCGAAGTAGTGTGCTTTGTTTTACTTACATTCTGATTGACTTAGTTAAAAGATTTATGTGGCTATCCATATTACACAGTGTAATCCTGCGGGGCTCAAAACAACATGCAAAAATAACAAAATTCAACAAAATTAAAATAATTACACAAAACCAAGGGTTTTTGTTCTGACTTCTGACTCATGTACTGAGAATGGAATGGTAGAAACAATATGTCCCTATTTTGCCCCAATCTTAAAATACTTCAAAATGTGTGTATAACAATTAAGCATTTATGGTCTCCCGGTTAACAAATATCTATTCCAATTCTCTTTCAAGATATTGTATATAGCCATTAATAGTTCTTTCTGTTTAGGAATGCTAATCTTCTGGTGCAGTTTATAGCTGCAATAAATGTTTTGAGATTAAACTCACTCTTGGCTTATCCAGAGTTCCCAAACAGTTTTGTACTATCTCTAAATTTAGTGATGTTTAAATGTTGCTCACAAACCACTACTTTTTCTTACTGTATTGTTATTTTATTCCATCTCGAATAACAATTCTGTCATTGTATAGATCATTGTATGTGATATGGTAAGGCATTCCTGTGTGAAAAAAATGGGTTAAATACAGTCAACAACTTTTGACAGAAAGCATTTTCTATACTGTTCATTATTCCTTATAGCTTTTGATCAGAAGCAGTAATGTGGAATATAATCTGACAGGGAAACCGATCAGAAATAGACTTCAAGGTTTACAGTGTCATTGAATAAGTTTCCAACTCTCAAAAAGCTGAACTGAATCTGGATCAGACAATTTTAGTGACTGCCAGGTTAACTATAAGCAACGTAAGTTTTTTTTACTCATTTACATATCATTATTGGGGGGGGGGAATCTCTGTCCAATCTAAATTTTTGAAAATGTTCACAATTTGTAAAATCTGAGAGATTCCAGTCCACACAGATTCTTTGCAAATCAGTTGCATATCCCAACTACTGCACCAAATTGTTTCTCAATTTGAACTACATTTCTGGATCTGTCAGTGTTTGGAACAATATTGATTTGAATAGAAAGACTACAGTTACAAAATCATGAAGGATAATACTTTGCCTATTCCACAGCTGCTAGTATTGGCACTCAAACAATATTCTGGTTGGCATCACAGAATTCCAATATTGGGGCCTCTATTTCTAATATTTCGGAGACCTTCATCTTGTTATCCTACTATTGGCAAACTGGTTTCAAAGAGCTGCTTTGAAGGGTGCAGGATCTTTATGAATTGATATTGGAAAAAAATACAAAGCATTGTACCATACCCCCCCCCATCAACTAAAAATTGAGGAGGGGATCTTTGGACCCAAGCTCACTTCCCTCTTCATTAATGCCATGTCCAAGGTCTGTGCACTCCTTTGGGTGAAAAAGGCATTTGGTTTCAGTTCCTCTTAGATCGGTCATCTTGATAGTTGCCCTGACTTTGACAAACTATGATCATGTTAATCCTTTGTAAAACTGTAAAAGCTCCCCTGGGCACCAAAATGTCTTCCAGGTTTTGAACAAATGCAAACATTTCTTTTGGAACAGCATGGAAGCTATAGAAAGGCAGACAATTAACCATTTAAAGAAACACATATTTAAAGGTTCTATAGCATAAATAATTAGGTGCAATCTGAACATAAGAAAAGTCCTGCCAGATCAGGTCAAAATCCATCCTAACCTAACTTTACATAGTAGTCACTGAGACACCTCTGGGTCTCATAATCATGAAAAGAAGGTAGATCCCTCTTCTTCTAGTACTTCCTTCCAACTGGTATTTGAAGGCATTAAATTTTCAGTCTAATAGCCTTGATAAACATGCCCTCCATAAATTTATCCAATCCATTTTATTAGTCACATAAGTGCCTTCTTCAGATGCTGGGTGAAGAAATACTTTGCACGTCTTTGCTTCTCTGGTAAAAGTGGGAGAGGAGAAGAAAGTGGGGAATAAGTGCAGTCCAGATAGGTCATCACTTTGGTCAAATAGTAGAGTTGAAATCTGAAAAGGGGTGTCTTTAGCCAGCTTCATGTCCAGCCAGTTTACACAACTAAGCCAAGCAGCTTCAGGCTGCAGTACAGAAAAGCTCTGTATATCAAATATGCAGTAAGATCATATTATCTGCATTGAATACAGAATTTAGTTATCTGGACAATGTAAATTCTTACTGCCAGAGCTGCAAGGAATGTGATAGTCCTATGGAGATGAAGCAGGCTCTGGAGGTTTTTGTCAATAGATTCTGATGTCACAGTTATCAATGTAGCTCCTATAGCAATTGAAAGCAAATGCCATTGTTGTTTACTTTCAGTCACTTCTTCCATGAACTCCCCCACATTTCAGGCCACGTAACTGGTCACCTGAGAAAGGTTCATTGGCATCACCATATTTTGTAACTTCTCTCATATCACAAGTCTGACAGGCAAATAGACCTTTTTTCTTCCATTTATGGTAGTCTGCAGTCCAAGGGCTCTTCACCACAGAAAGACTAAAGGGCTTACTGTATATTCAGAGTAGTAGTTCTTTAAACTGTCAACAGCACTTCCAACCCTCCCTTTGCCTTGGTGACAAAGCAAAATGTAGGGTCAAAGAACTAGCACAGAAGAGTTGTTCTCTGTTTTTTTTCTCTTCACTTCCACATGCTACATACACATACTTCTTCTGCCAGCCATGGCACAGAAAAAAGGCCCAGTTCTTCCATTCTCTTCCCACTTTTCTTACCATGGGTTGAGAAGGGAAGCAGCATGTCACTTGCTATAGGTTCACACTCTTATGTAAGGATCATTACATGGGATCAAACACTGACAGCAAATAACCGTCTTCTGCTTTTCTTCACCATGCAAGGCGATCAAAGGCGAAGTAAGACTCTCTGGTGCCTATTCTTTCAGCACCAAACATCCTTGTTTCTCCTCCATCACGTTGTGGCTTTCTCCTGCTTTTGTAGCAGAAAGGCAGTAAGTTGGAGGCTACTATGTAGCTGGCAGCCCTTCTCTTAGCAGTGTTTCAGAGAAGCTGACTCCCCCTACCCACATAGCTTAAGTGTTACAGGGGAGGGGTATTTTATGTATGCATCTTCCATAAGGCTACCAGAATTCTCCCACAGAAAATTCTCTCTATAGACGTAGAATGTGGGCATCTATACTGTGATGGTGTCATTTTCCAGCTGTACAGTTTTGAATCCATGGAGGAAGGAGTAAAGGCATGGGCACTGACCTAAGAGAAGTCCACTAACCATACCATATAGTAAAATGATATATCTAGCAGTCTTCTGGAAGAATGGTGAAGACGTGCTTACAACTTTTGATGAATACATTTCTTAGAGATTTCTAGTAGAACAGTGGGCACCTGCTAATATTACTGTCCTATATGAACCTGGGCTGAAACCCAACCCTTCCCATGTATCCAAAGAATAGTTTGTTGTTGATTTCACCATACTATCATATAATGCTAAATGAACATACTTGTAGATCCTAACCCATTGATTTGTTAGGATAACTGAATCTATTATTCTTAATAAATCACATCTGGGCATCCACTGCATGAAGCATATGTATCGAAGTACAACTTAGTATAGCTTAATACTGTAAATTAAAATTATCTGTAGATGTGAGGATTAAAAAAACTTTTTCTAATGATATTAGTAATTTAATGTTTTTAAAAATCAATTAGCAATACATTAATTAAATTCTTAATGCCTTTTTTGCCCATTAACTCTGGAAAAATGGCTTGCTAGCTAATCTTAAGAGTTTGATTGTCCTACAATGTCTAGATGGATGGATGGATGGATGGATGGATGGATGGATGGATGGATGGATGGATAGATAGATAGATAGATAGATAGATAGATAGATAGATAGATGCATGATAGATAGATAAATGCATGATAGATAGATAGATATTTTTCCTTCCCAACATATTCCAAATGTGTCTTGCAGCTTTTAATCAAATGTGTGTAGTAAATTGACTGATGGCTATTTTTCTCACCAGCTGGTGATGCTATGGGAGAACAAACACATTTAAGGAGAGTCTAGAAATTACTGATCTTAAATTGTCCTGCATTAAAGCTATAAAGGGAGCACCAGTTGCAAATCCCTTTGCTGAGGGCCAATAGAGGTTGAACACTAAGGCAATGCAAATTATGCATGGAAAGGTATATTTTTCTGCTGATTTCTGCTGTATAGAGGTATGCACATTAACGCAGCCATGAAGAAGTACATCTTCTCATACAAGCTTGGGCCTTCTATCCTCTATTTATTGATTAGGTTCACATTTCATTGCAAACACCCTGTTTCATCCAAATGGTCTTCTCACTTGCAATACTGAAAGCAAATTCTTTTTAAGCCAAGGAAGGAAGGAGAAATATATATATTTTTCCTACCATAACTAGCTTTACAACCAGGGAAAGACATTGCCTTGCTTTTATTTTGAACACATGCAGTCATTTTCAATTGAAGAGTGTGTAAAAATCTGTAAATCAAATCTTTTAAATAAATGATAATGCTAGTCTCACAACAAGGGAGAGGAAAAGTTTGCATATGTAACAGGCCTAGAAGAAAAAGAGTCAGTCTGGAATGTGTACAAATTGAGCTGAGTTAAGCTGAACAAATACTGTTTGAAAAAACAATGAGGGCTTGGAGCAAAAGGAATACAGACTTGGGGTTCACAATAGATGCAAGGTAGAAACAGACATGGATACATACATACATACATACATACATACATACATACATACATACATACATACATACATACATACATACGGCCAAGCAAACTGGAAAGGGGAACTTGAACTTAAACTTTCTTGCTTCCCTGCTCAATTACTGAGAGTGAACCTTGCAGTTATAGGTTTAAAATAAGCTGAAAATAAGATTGTTTCTTGGGCTCTCATGAGTGATAGCTTCTGATGGTTCAGTGCACCAAGAATTTGTCTAATCTTTTGGCCTTGTTCTTTTTTCTCCCTTTCATTTTGCTGTTCTCCCCAAGGAACAGGAGATATATGTGCATTCTTTCATTTCTGCTGAAACAGTAAATGTGAAAAATGTTCTTATTTTCGTTACCTAGCATTGCATTTATTCTCCAGAGACAATTCTCAGAAATATCTTGCATGTTACCTTTCCCCCTTATCTTGTTAAACCAAGCTGCCTTCTGTTAAATCTAAGCAGCTCACTGTGATGATAGCGAGTAACAGGAAGATTTAAAAGAGATTTGGACATATGTGTAGATTCCATTTGGGGGCTTATCAGTGCTTCTTGGAAGAAGAAACTACCCTGGAGAAAGCATGAAAGCAGACTTTTCTTGGTGGGTAGCCTCGATGCCTTTCAGTTGAACTTCAACTCCCATAATTCACAGCCACCAATGGCCACCATCCAGTTTTTCTGTGCTCACTGAAATAAGCAAATTCATCGCAAAACCATACCCATGCTCATTTCCACATGTTTTGCTTCAGGATGTTTCCATTTCTGCCAAATTGCACAGAATTCTATTTTCCTTCCAGCAAATATTTGTGATTTATATCAATGGGACATCTAAAAGATGAAGAACTTGATAATGAGTCAACAAAATCCAATAGTTCCTCGAGTATCATTTGTGGTGCAACAATGCAACAAAGTGCAGGGAAGATTGTGACCAAAACTTGGAAATAGGAGCAGAATAATGTGAGAAAAGGAACAACAATTACTGGAACACGAAACCAAAAAACTACATGGACAGGTGCGTGGAATTCTGGGTGGTTGTCACTTAAATTAAGGATTTTAACTGAAGCCAGCCTGTCCTTTTCTTCATTTGCAAGAAATACCTACAGTATTGGGAAACCTAGGGGAAATTTTTAGAAGTCATTCTGTTTAGAAAAAGAATGCCAACTTTCAATAAGTTGTGACATTTTAAATGCAATGACTTTGATAGTTAGGTCACAATTTAGCACAAAAATATTAGCAACAGGATGCCGACAACCCTAAAGCTGAAAGGATGCAAACATTATTTCATTCAAGCTTCACTCCAAAGGCAGACCTCACCACCCAGCTTGGTTTATGCAATCCAAACAACAGTGTGCCACAAAAAGAGAAAAGCCATATTGCAAAACTCTCTGCAGACAAAATAGGCACAGATGAATCAAGCAAATAAATTAAGCCTTATGTTATAGGGCAACATAACTCTTTCCTTCCCTATCCAGTCATTAGCCAAATTAACCAGGAAAGAAATCTGTTCTTGCACACAGACGTGATGGGGGAGGATTATAAGCAAGAGCAAACTTAGCTATTGCTTTGCAGAACAGCATATTTGATAAGAAGGGATGTGAAAACTGTTCCTGAAGATCAAATAAAATGCCACGATATAAAAAGATTACACATTTCTATCAGAAACTCTTCCTAAGGGTAGTGAACTAGTGATCCTTTTAGCATTACTACTTCCGTAATTATACTGATTGGGTTCATAAAACATACTGAAATACAGCAAATGGGTTTTTGTTGTTTGCAGTTCTGCATCTTGTGAGAATCCAGCCATTGCCTTTATATGACGTGAAACAGGCCATTACATTAAAACATAATATGGTTTAATTCAGGGATCCACAATCCTCAGGCTACAGCCCAGTACTGGGATGTGCCTTGTTCAGAACCAGGATGCGGCCCATTCAGGACCAGGATGAGCAAGTGGCAGGAGAACATGTGAGCATGAATGCAGCTCCACGTGCATGAACAGTGGGTGAGTATATGTGCACAAAGCTCCATTTTGCAAGCGATGTGCTTGTGTGCCTGTCACTTGCGAAAATGGAACTGCACACACATGCACAGAGCAATTCCCTCTCTCCCCTCACTGCTGGTGGACCACAAAGCTGGAAAGGTTTGGGACCACTGGTTTAATTATTTAGGCATAAAGAGTATTTTCTTAACTCAGGTTTAGTGTGTCATGTCAATCCACCCATAGGGTTTACATGTTATCTGAGGCTAATGAAGTTCGTAATCCAAAATATCTGGAGGGCATGAAATACCTTTTCCCTGTTCTATTTGTTTCCCATGACAAGAGTGGTTCATGATTCAGGCCACATGAAATTCAAACTCTTTTTTGGTGTTCTCCAGAACCACCACTAAATACAGTAGCAAATACTTATAATTGTACTCCCCAATATATTTACTATGGAATTATGTTAGAATTTAGTGGCTAAAATAATAAAATAATCACATCCAAAGAAGAAAGGGAAAAAGCAGGGTAGGAATAGAAAATAATAATTCCATCACTTGCATGCACAGTAACCATATAGCTTGGAAAGGGGAAGAAAACAGAAATTGCTGACAATGTTCTGCCATAAATCACACTGTAAGTGAGCAACTGTGGGATCTTACAAGGCATCTTGTGCACTTATTAGCACATTAGCTGAATGCACAGTCACTAGTTTAATAAAGGGAATCTCTTAATCCACTTTGCTCATGTCATTCATATTGTCTCACTTGCATCCTATATTTTTTGATGCGCCTACAAGAACTATGTTGATTTTTGTACATAAATCTTACTTAGTACAATATTACGATAAAGGAATACATAGGAAGATTTACATCAACTATCTTCCTGTCAGACAAATAATAATATAGCCACTGGATCAATGAATACCTTAGGGAGCTATTGTGCAAGCCATATGACGAAGGAAGGAATCTTGTAACCAAGAAAGGCTTCCTCATCTTTTATCTTATTATGAAGATCAGTTTGGTGTAGTAGTTAAGATAATGGCCTAGAAACCAGGAGACTGTCAGTTCTAGATCTGCATGAAAGATGGGTGGGTGACCTTGGGCCAGTCATTGTCTCTCAGCCCAATCTACCTCATAAGAATTTTTGAAATTGAGAAAATAGAAGCAAGACTACCTCATATGTACATAGATGATAGAAGGTAGAAGATGATAGAAGATAGAAGTTGGAAGATAGAGAGGGAGGAAAAATAATCTATATAAATAAAAATGTACGCCTGGGGGCGTTCCACCAGGTTCGCCTGGTGCGCCAATTGCGCTCCCTACTGGACCGGGATGCCCTACGCACAGTCACTCATGTGCTGGTGACGTCTCGCCTAGATTACTGTAATGCTCTCTACATGGGGCTTCCCTTGGGACGCGCCCGGAGACTGCAGCTAGTCCAGAACGCGGCCGCGCGGGTAGTCATGGGGAGTACTAGATACTCCCACGTAACACCACTCCTGCGCGAGCTGCACTGGCTGCCTGTGGTTTTTCGGGTGCGTTTCAAGGTTCTGATTACCATCTTCAAAGCGCTCCATGGCACAGGACCTAGTTACTTGCGGGATCGCATCCTCCCACATACATCCCTGCGGCCAATTCGCTCTCACAGAGAGGGGCTTCTCCAGGTGCCGTCCACTAGGCAATGCCAGCGGGCGGCGCCAAGGAGTAGGGCCTTCTCTGTGATGGGCCCAACCCTCTGGAATGACCTCCCCCCCGATATTAGAAGCACCACGGACCTCCGCTCCTTCCGACAAAAATTGAAGACTCACCTGTTCCGATTAGCTGGTCTGGCATAATTAAAACTGTGATAACTGTTACCTCCTGGAAATATACTTTTAACTGGTTTTTAAGGGTATTGTTTTAAATTTAATTGATTTTAGGGGTTTTAAAGTCATTATTTATATTCTTGCTGTACAGTTCTTTTAATTCTTTTAACCTCCTCCATATTTATATTTATATTTATTCACTCATTCATCTGTTTATCTATTTAATGAATTTTATGGTGGATGATTTATTTGCTGTGTGGACTGTACACCGCCCCGAGTCCCTTTTGGGAGAGGGGGCGGTCTAGAAGTGCGAAGAAATAAATAAATAAATAAATAAAATCTCAAATCTTCACCGATGGCTTTGAAATTTTGACACAACTTTACATTCGAATACCCACATGTTTTTATATACTTATATTATATAGATGTCACACCTGTGACAGATAAAAACATGCTTTTCTCCCCTCTCCTCCTGCCGAGCCTTTGCTGTCTGAGGCAGGGTGGCGCCTGGGCTATCCCTCGGCTGCCTTCCCCCGCCCTTAAGCCAGCCTCCCCCCGCCCAGCCCAGTGGAGCTCCAGAGGAGGCGGAGGCAGAGCATCTCAGCCCGGCCGGCCGCGCACACTCTCCACCACCCTCTCACAGAGAGCCAGCTACGGCTTCGCCAAGGTGGCTCTGATGGGGGGCGGTGGAGGCGGTGTCAGCCTGAGGCGCAGTGGGGCTGGGGTGCCCACTGGGTGCCCCATGAGGCGGCGGCTGGAGCAGCGGTGGCATCTCTGGATGGGGCTGTGGCTGGCGGGGGCTGCCTCGCGTCCTTCCTCCTCCTCCTCATCCTGCTGAGTCGGGGGCAGTGGCCACCTTCTCCTCCTTTCCTCCTCAACCCGGCTGGGCTGGTGCCTGAGGAAGGTGTCGTCATCATCGGTGGCGGCATCGGGCCTTCCGTTGGCCCCAATGCAGCAGCAGCCACAGAAGCCTGACTCAGCAGCGGAGGTGCGGGAGAGGAAGAAGATAGCTCAGCCTGTGATGCTGCCTCGGCGGGACAGCAGCAGCAGCAGCAGCAGCTTGGACGACTTCCCGCCCAACTTGCTGGCCCAGCCAACACCCCCTCCCCTGGTCTCCAATGCTGCCTCCATCTCAGTCTGCTCCTGCCCTCCTGGGGCATTTCCACCACAGAGCCTGGCGCTGTTCTCGCAGGGAGTAGGAGGCATTGGGGGTCAACAACACTCAACAACTTCCATGAGGCCGACAGCCCCGACACCATCTCCCCCAACCAGCCTCACCTGGCCCAGCAGCCCCGAGGCCTGACCAACAGCAGCACCCACCCGCCGCCCCACTACATCCATGGGAGATACCCCCAGCCTCCCTCCCACGCTGAGGTCTGGAGGGGCCCCATCCAGCCCGTCGTTCCAGAGGCTGTTGGTCATGGGGAGCTTGGAGGGCGCCAGGGGCCTGCAGGAGCGTTCTCCGTGACGGCTCTTGCAGGGGCCACCGTGGCTCACTTCTATGCCTCTGCCGGGGGAGCCATGGCTGGTGCAGCAAGTGGCAGGGCCCACCAGGTGGGCAACACCCTCACAAACCTTGCCACTGCTAGTAACGGCATGGCCCTGCCTGGAGGGAACCACCCTGGGAATGTTTCTTTCTTTGCATGCTTTTGGTAAACATGCCCGGTCCAACGTCTTTCCAGCAATTGAAAATTGTTTCTCATATGGACAATTATATGTTGCATGTTCTGGAGTCGGCAAACCAGACAATCTCTATATCTGCACAGACAACAAAAAATGTTTACCCACAAGCATTGTGAAATTAAACATATTAGAAACTTGCGCATTCTCTTTTCTTTCTTTTCCATTTAACCAGACTGGGCCACAGCAACGTGTGGCCGGGTACAGCTAGCAATGATATAAACATCTAGCTGACTATGCAACCAACCATAATAATCACATTTAGCACAACACCACTACCATTGCATTTTCCCTCAGAACTGTTGTACTTCTTGAAGCAAATTCTTCGTTTTGCTCATGTCAATTAGGAATAATATGATTTATAATCCAACACTAGCAGTAAATTAAGAAAAATAGTTTATTCTAATAACACCCTCATTCTCAAATTCTGAGAGAAAATGACATCATTCTCATAAATAAATTCCAAGATGGCAAGATAACTAGTATGTTGTTTTCTAATGTCAATTATTTTGTCTGTTCACTAAGATGGCCTACAAAGAACTACTTTATTAAACATTAAGGTTGTGCAAGCTTTGAAAGAATGCTTCAGTTTTAAAAGCCTTGAACAACAGATTCTGACCAAGCACTGAAGCTCAAACTCTCACTTCAAAGCAACCAATTGAATCAAATGTTTTTGTAAAGCTTGAAACTTTGAAAAGCTTCTCAGATTTAATGGGGTTTTTTCGTACTTCTGGCTTTTATCAGACAAAGTTGTAACTTAGCCTTCATAAGTGGAGATTCCTGAGAGAGACTGTGCAGATGAGCTCTTCAAGTTTGCCATGAGTAGAATCACTTTATTAAGCACTCTGCTTTTGAATGGCAATGTTAACATTATTTTAGATTTAATTCAATTTCTCAGCTGTGACCAGCCCCAATATGCAACTTTGCTTTCTGATATTCTATTGGAATATTAGTATACTTCTTCCATGCTAGTCCTGCCATCACAAGGGAGTTTAATTAAGTTAGAACTACAAGACCTGGGCTGCAAAAATCTAGTGTTTGGTTGACTACCAGATGGTTACAATGAGTTAAGACTGGACCATTGCTATATAATTGTTGTCTGGGTTGTTGTAGGCCAGATTTAGAAGCCCTAAATTCAGCTATCTGAATATTAGCTCAAAGCTAACCATTCCTGTATAAATTCATGGACAAAATTCTGCTTAAGGGAGGCAGTTTTAAGTTTCTCAACAATGAATGAAAGGGCAGTGATGTAACATAAGTACTGGCTAAAATGTTTACTGTCTTTAAGAAGGGGAAATAAAGTTACAATGCCACTTCTCAGTGGTTTACTATTCAGTGACTTGTCCTTGTCACATATCTTATTCTGCAGTCAGCTTTTGGTTCCTCTGATACATATCCCAGGCAATTTTTTTCAGCAAGTCATAACCCTGAATCTACCAAGCTTAGTCCCAAAGAAGCTCTTGGCAGCATATACCATATTTTTCAGACTATAGGATGCCCCTAGATTTAGAGGAGGAAAACAAGAAAAAAATAGTTTTTGGCCTCCACACGTCCCATTTTTGCCCTCCTTAGTCCCCAGAAGCACTTTGCAGGCCAAAAACAAGCCCATTTTTGGCAAAATGGGACATGTGGAGCACTGCAGAGTGCTTCCGGGACCCAGGGAGGGTGAAAACGCATCATCTGGAGGGTTCTGGAGGCCAAAAACAAGCCCATATTCGGTCTACAAGACACTGAAATTTTCACCCACTTTTAGGGGGGGAGTGTGTGTGTATACTGCAAAAAATGTGGTAAATATGATAAATAAATAAGTAGACAAACAAATAAATAAATGCTAGATTTTGCTATTATACCTACCCAAACTGGGACTTTATTGAAACCAAGATGAAGGAATTCTTCCCAGAATGGAACCATCTTGCTAACCAGCTATGCCAATTTGCTTGATATCCCATAAACTCAGTGTTTAGAAATAGGAAAGTTATATGTAAGTACAAGTCAAATAGCAATATATCATAAAAACTAGTGCTTTGGAAATAAAAAGGGGAAATGGTGGTTTTTGAAAAAAATACTTAAGAGTACAATTTATTGTATCTACTGAATCCCTCATATTAATAGATATTTTTTCTCGACAGTTTAGAGACTTCTGTATTGTCTTTTCCTGATCTCTGCTCCTGCTCTTACTCTTGCTCTCTCTTGAAAAAAAGCATATGGGGGAATTTTTCAAACATTTTATTATGCTGGAACTATTCAGCAAAAATTTGGCAGCATTAATAACCTCTAAAAGGTCAACTATCTTTTCTCTTTATTAAATGACCCAATAAATAAAATAATGTTTTTACCCTATTATGGAAAAAAATGCCAGTGGTTCCCTATTACACTGGATTACTTTTTTCAAAAAATCTTTAATCCATCTGCTCTTTAGTTTCTAAGTACAACTCTAAACAAGTCAGCATAACTTGTCATAAAATAGGTCAGCAAATATTTATTTTGGATTTTTTTAAAAAAATCTCTAACATGAGAAAAATCATATCATTTGATTGTTTTCATTGGAATGTCATAAATATATTGGTTGTCAAGGGAACAATGTCTTTCCTTGCTAGTAATGTTACATGCTAATACTGAAGTACAAACTGATGTTGAAAATATGAAACCATGGTATGACCATTATTGAGATAAATGGGAGAGGGGGGGATGTGGGAAGTAGATAAACTGGTTACAGAGAGTGATCTAATGCAGTTCTCCCATTTTTTCCCCTCAGATTTATCAGAATTTCGCAATTGGAATATGCATCTTCATTTATCTAGTAATATAAGGGGGGGCAGTGGCCTAGAGGTTAAAACAAAGGGCTATCCATCAAAAGGTTGGCATTTTGAGACCTAAGCATTTCATGTTGGAGTGGATTCCAGCTCCTGCCAACCTAGCAATTTGAAAACATTCAAATACAAGTAGATAAAAGGGTACCACTTTGGTGGAAAGGTAACAGCATTCTATATGCTTCAGCATATAGTCATGCTGGCAACATAATCATGGAAGTGTCTTTGGACAATATTGGCTCTCTCAGCGTGAAGATGAGTACCGCCCTGTAGAGTCAGACATGACTGGTACATGACACCTTTTTTAAAGTAATATGCAGGTGACATTTGTTCTATTCCTCTTTTAGTTTAGTATCAAGTTGAAGGTGATAGGACTAGGACTTAGACTTATATACCACTTCACAGTGTTTTACAGCCCTCTCTAAGTGGTTTACAAAGTCAGCATATTGCTCCCAAAAATCTGGGTTCTCATTTTACCAATCTCAGTAGGATGGAAAGCTGAGGCAACCTTGAGCCACTGAGAATTGAACACCTGGAGTGAGCATTGAGTTAGCCCTGCAGTATTGCATTCTAACCACTGTGCCACCATGATAATGGTTGGATGATCACAATACATTCAGATTTAATCCATACAAGACAGAGATAGTCAGAAAGAAGTTGATTTTGGAAATAGGTCTTCAACCTACTGTTATTAGCTAAGAGCTTTCTTTTAAGAATCAGAACTGTAGTTTGTACTTCTCATCATTTCTGTTGCCAAAATTTCATTGGCCAGGCCAAAGACTTTTAAAAATAATTATTTCTTTTTTATATTTTTAATTGTTTTTATATCACAAATTCCATTTCTAACTTAAACAGTGTGTTTTCTAGGTAACAAATGTGTTGAAATGTAAACATCCTTATCATCATAAAGATCATATCAACCAGTGGTGGGTTCCTAACCAGTTTACTACCGGTTCACTGAGATGGCATTTTGCACGTGCTTCACTTGCGCGCACCTGCTGTGCATTGCTGCGCATGTGCAGTTGACTGAAAACTGTTCTGTGCATGCACAGAAACATGTCAGCGATGGCAGAAGAGAGCGGGGAACCGGTTCAGGGGCGTAGCAGGCCTGGGTTCCAGCAACCACTACCAGTTTGGCCAAATTGGTCCGAACCGGTAGGAACCCACCACTAATATCAACATACAAACATAGTAGATACTATCAATCATTGTTATACAATATACTATCTTCCATATTAACATCAAGTTTATATAAGCATCAAAATGTTTACTAATCAGTTTTTCTTTCTTACATAATCTGTATTTCATATAAACCCTTCCATCTGATCTCTGTATCTATCAACTAACTATTTATTTAAAAAGAGCTGCCATGTCCTAAAATATTCAGTCCTCTTTTTCTTTAATTTTTAATGTTAACCTGTCCATATTCCATTACTATTTCAATTACATTCTCGTCTGTGGGGGTTTGTTCATTTTTTTTAATATTGTTTTTTCTAAGTGTTTTTAAATAATAGAATACAATGCAATATAAAAAATATCACATTTGGGAAAAAATAATTGTGTGTCTGTATGGGTGTGTATAAATATAGATAAATTCTGAAAACAATACAGTAGGACAGTGATGGCAAAAACGATGGCACGCGTGCCACAGGTGCCATTTGTCAGGGCATGTGTGCGCTGGCCAGCTGAGTTCACCCTTTTTTAAAGCCATTTTTTGCCCTCCCCAGGTTCCAGAGCCTTTATAGGAGCCTGAGGAGGGTGAAAAGAGCCTCCTCTGCCCCACCCCCCGGAGGCCCTCCAGAGGCTCGATGAGCTTCCCTGAAGCCTCCGGAGCGCAAAAAAACGGCCCTAGGGGCAAACTGGAAGTTCGGGAATGGACTTCCGGTTTGCTCGGAGGGTCATTTTGACTGCTCTGGAGGCTTCAGGGAAGCATCCTGAAGGTCCCTCAAGCCTTCGGAGTGCTCAAAACGACCCTCCAAGCAAACTGGAAGTCACTTCCGGTTTGCTCGGATGGTCTTTTTGACTGCTCCGGAGGCTTCAGGGAAATGTCCTGAACTTCCCTGAAGCCTCCAGAGGGCTTCTGGGGGGCGGGGGAGGCTGTTTTCACCCTCCCCAGGCTCCTATAAGGCCCCTAGAGCCTGGGGAGGGCAGAAAAAGCATGCAAAAAATGGTGGTTGTGCCTGTAGTACGCGCATGCGCACTGGGGGGGGTCGCACATTGCATTATGGGTATGGCATGTCCGCACACTACCCCTCTGCGCTCCCCCCACTTATGGCACGTGAGCCAAAAAAGTTTCGCCATCGCTGCAGTAGGATCTCTCTGCTTTTCTGCAATAAAAGCTATCGATGTCCTAGTTACATGAATAGCTATAGCCATCTGCTCAAAGATCTGCAGAGCCTTAATCAAAATTTCCTATACATTGCTGTTTTTATTTTCATTATTAATTTCAGTTAATTTTGAAGCAGGGTGTTTTCCTTGTGAATGTTCAGTGCACTGTGATTGTCACAGAAAGGCCACTCCTCAAAACAGGCTTCATCAGGACAAAGGGGGCAGCAGAGTTCATCCCTGCAGCAACCACATTTCTTTCCACAGACCTGCAGATTCCTTAGGATTTTCTGCTCTGTAGCTGCACAAGTAGCACTTTCTACAGATAGACAGATGGAAGTCAAGGCATCTGTATAAATAAGAAGTTGTGGGGTGAAAGATAAGAGCTTCGACAAGGACTTGTGGGGAGCAGGGACCGAGTACAACAATGGCCTGTAGCAAACATCTCTCTTTACTTCACAGTCCTTTGAATTGCTCTTTGAAGATAAGGGTGACAGAAGTTTCAAGATGTGCTCTAACTGTAGACTAATGTAGAGTAGTGCAGGGGAAGCTGTACTCAACACATCAGAAGCAATTTAGTAATCGTGATGGGTCTTGTTTTAAAAAACTGTGAAACGCAAACAGTGCTTAAATAGTGTTCAGCTAAAGATAATAGATAACAACAGGAACAAGCAGAAAAGTTTGAGATGGCTTAATTGAGAAAATGTCATCAGCTTTCATGGGAGCAAAACTACAAGGCTCCCTGCTATCTCCTGATGCTGGGACAGAACTATTCCCTCTAATCCCTTGACTGATGCTTTGTCCACCTTAATTAGAACTGATCCAGGCAGCAGAGATTCCCTTGGAAATCTGTTTGCTGATTAATATGCCTGATTATATACAATGAATGGGAGTCATTTGCTGCTATCAGAACGGCATTCTTGGTTTCACAATTGTGCTCCATGTTTGCTACATAGTTCACCAGAAACCACTTAATCCTCTGGATCTGGTAATCAGAAAACAAATATTACACCTTTAAAGCTCTTTTCATTTTTTTCATTTCTACATGTTGGGGTATTCTGCTTCTCTATCTTCTTTTTTTCTCTTATGCTCTTCTGCAGTTTTCTCAGTACAATTCTAGGTTCAGAAAGTATAAATTAAAAAGCCTACCTTAGGGGAAATGGCAGTCAAACAATTTAAGGAAAATTGTATGTAAAAATATGCATGTTAGGGAGAAAAGGCAAATTCCTTGTGTGTCCAATCACACTTGGCCAATAAAGAATTCCATTTTATTCTACTCTATTCTACTCTATTCTATTCTATTTTATTCCATTCCATTCTATTCTATTCTATGAAAATAAATATAGCATTTCTTGCACTTTTACAGAATGACATGAACTTTAATCAAACTGATATATGATTGACACACCAAGGATGAAGTGGACAAGATGTGGGCATTCTGCACCCGATCTGATCTACTTTTGCTGAGAGGATTTAGCCTTTTCCCTGCAAACACTGAATTTTGATCTCTGATAGGTAAGGTAGGAAAAAACCATGAACAACAAAAGTAACAAATCGAAACTTATCCTGGAGTCACTTATGCAGAGCTACGATAGGAGGCAAATAAGCCTACAATCATAGGCCTCTTTCAAGCATGAACAAGGTTTATGTTAGAAAGAGTTCTGGAAGGATATCCAATTCATCCAGCAATAGCCAAACACAATACAATGAAATCATTGGAAGAAATCAATAGTGTATCACACAAGCAAATTGGAAACAGTGACAGCAATGGCTCTTTAGCTCACTTTAGAAAAGGAACAGAAGAGTGGATTTCAAAACAAGATTCATGCATCTTTTTACCTAAGAAAATGGTAACACAAGCAGAGGGACATGGCCTTTTAAAAAAAGGTAATACAAACCTGCTTCATGCAGATTGTGGTATCCTGACTTATGTTTGGACTTGAAAAGACCACCTATTAGTTCAGATTAGGTTCAAGGCATTGGCATTATTGCCTTGAATTAGCAATAGCAATAGCACTTAGACTGATTTCCCACTTCACGGTGCTTTACAGCTCTTTCTAAGCAGTTTACAGAGTCAGCATATTGCCTCCAATAATCTGAGTCCTCATTTTACCAACCTCAGAAGAATGGAAGGCTGAGTCAACCTTGAGCCAGTGAGACTCAAACTGCTGAATTGCTGGCAGTCGGCGGTCAGAATTTGCCTGCAGTATTGTATTCTAACCACTGCGCCACCACAGCTCATATTAATTATATATTAAAAAGGCAGAATAAAAATATAATGTAACAACCTAAAATAAATAATTATGAAAGACAGTTCAATGTAGTAGTTAAGGCATCAGGCTAGAAACTGGAAAATAGTAAGTTCTATTCTCATTTTAAACACAAATGAGAATGACCTTGGACGAGTGACTGTCTCTCAGGTCCAGGAAGGAGGCAATGGCAAAACACTTGCAAGAAAAAAAAAAAAACCTCTTGCCAACAAAACTGCAGGGATTCATCCAGGAATTTTATCTGGACAAATAGTATTTATTGGACCCAAACATCCTAATTATTATTATTTTGTTTAAAAAATTGCTTCCTGTGTAGAACTGCTTATATTCTTAGATGCTACCTTAATCAGTCTTGGCTTCTTGGTTAGGATTTGAATTATTAAGTTTCCACCAGGTTTTGTCTGTGAATCTAATTATAGATTACCCACATATAATATTAACTAGGCAACCCATGACACATTGGGTCATTGTTTCAGAGATACTTCCTTACCTAAACAGAAAAACAGAGTGACCGTGGAGAAGCGAAAAAAATCAGTGGAAGTGGAAGTGATTCCATTTTCCTATCAGATTACTCCCTTCCTTCCTTCCTTCATCCCTCCCTCCCTCTCTCCCTATGCTGTTTCCTTTTTCTACATAAAAAATTGTCAAAAGCCAATGCCTCAATCTTGCAACTGACCTTTTCCAGCTTTGATTATACAATTACAGAAGTAATCTGTTAAGAATCTAGCACCTACTCATCCCTGCCCAACTCACACCCTTCTGAACCCATTGTTTGACTTAGACTGTAGGGTAATCAAGGTTCCTGGGAGGCAGACCTGAATCCTAGCCAGCACAAAACTTTTTTTTCTCCCATCGCTAGAGTTTCAGCAAACCTTATAAAAAGCTCTGCTTTAAAAGAAAAAAAATGCTTAAAAGGAATTATGGACTAAATTTATACAGGCCACCAGAGCAATAGCCTTTTAACAGATTATAGCCGAAAAACAGATATTTAAGCTTAATCTTTTATATTGCTGCAGTGAACTGAGAGCTAAATTTGCAAATCCTTTTTGCTTAAGAGGAAGATATAAATTCTGACTTATCTTATGACACTGTATGCCCAGTCTCTCAATGTGGTCTCCAGTCACAATGGCAGGAATCAAGAAATTAGTGGCTTAGGTTAACAGAAGCAAAGCAGTGGGTTGAGATTATATTCCCATTAACTTTTCAAAACAAATTTTGATTAGTGGGCGACAATTTTAATAGCAGTTTCCCACCTTTGATTCTTCCCTGGTAATCCCCTATGACTGTGCTTTGGCATTATTATTCCCATTTATTAAAAAAGGCTTCTGCAAGGACGCATTGTGGGATAGTTATCATCCTCTTTGTCTGCTATGTACAAACTTGAAGACATCTTTTTTTAAAACTTTGCAATAGGCTGGAATCAAAACAAATCCTTGCAGGTGAATGGGCAGTTTCAGTATTGGCAGGTCCATACTTGACCACTACCTGGTACTTGAACATCTGGAGGAAAAATACAGCACCAAGGCTCATAAATCCACTCTTGATTCTGTCCTTTGTGACAGGCTCAGGAAAAAGCTGGCAGCCTCGACGACAAATTGAAGGCTTTATTTTTTTGCTACAAAAACTGCCCCAGAATTATTTTTATGGTCTTTTGTAATGGCCAAGAATACGTGATGAAAAACGCCTATGCAATATATAGCTTTGTACTTTCTACAAAGAAAAAATATTGGAAAAAAATGCTATTTAAATATCCAGGGATATTTTTTTGATATTCCCCATTATATTCCAAGTGGTATGCTGCAAATTGAGGCTGGAGTTTTCCCTCCAGATGTTTGAATTGGCAAAGTAGGCTCATATATTGGCTTCCGCTAATATATTGTCCAGAAGGCCCATAATCTGGTGATGGAATGGGACAACTTGCCATGGCTAACTCATCATGGTCAACTAGCCACCGGACAGCTGACCATGGCCAACTCACTGGTTAAAAGTCTTGCCCTCTGGTATTACTCATGATACATTTGCTGGTATCCCATGTGACAGACACCTTCATCCATCCTTTTTGGATCTGTTAAGTCAGTGGCAAATATGTGATTTATTGTACTGTTCTTTTCACAGGGTCTTCCAATATTTACTCATCCCAATCATAACACAAAAATTTGTCTCTAGAGCTATCAGTATTTGGAAATAAATTGTATCTCCAGTGCTATCAAGGTGGACCTGTATTCTAAGATTTAATTTTGCCACTGTTATCTATATTCCAACCTTGATTTTTTTTTCTTATTTGTGCTTGCTATGAATTCCTTTTCCCTTCCCCATCTTGGATGTTTGATTGAATTAAATAAAATGTATCTGCAGTTTAATGCCAGTAATATAAATCCATTTATTTAGTAAATTTATAAAGCCAGCCATCTCACATGTATGATTCTTCGTGCATTATGCCTTATAGTTGGTTCTGCTGATTACATGTAGGGTTTTTTTTTTTAGCTTTGGTTTATTCTTTTGTGCTCTTCTTATTAGCAGTTAATAGGATAGCCATGCCGTACCCTTTTTATTGATAATTTTAGAAATGAGTACCATTCTTAAAGTATTATACTTTGTATGGGTAACCCCTACAATAGTGATATTATTCTATTCTTTTATACCTTAAAATCTAATTCCTGTAATTTCATGTAACCCACTTATGGTACCAGTGTGTGAAGAATGGGTATCAATGAGTATTATTCAGATTAACTGCTTAATATAAGCCTGTTACTTTTCATTATAATGTTGATAACAACCCATGTAGCATATTTAATACAATTATGAACAGTTGGTTACTGTTTGGCCTTAAAGGGACATAACTCCAAGAAAATATTTCTCTGCTTTGGACACATTTCAATCAGATCTGACTATAGGGCATTTATTATATCTATGTGATAGGCTAACTAGTGGTTTACCCACCCACCCCCATCCACATCCCCATATAATTTATTTTTAAACTGGGGGTGTTTTAGGTTGATTGATAATATGATAATGGAAGATTTTTCTTATGTGTAATCTTACT
This sequence comes from Natrix helvetica, assembly GCF_964273705.1. Classification (NCBI taxonomy): domain Eukaryota; kingdom Metazoa; phylum Chordata; class Lepidosauria; order Squamata; family Natricidae; genus Natrix; species Natrix helvetica. Next base: position 99,516,420 of record NC_138548.1, on the reverse strand, counting down.
TTTCTCAGACTGAGATCATTTCACATTCAGAATTGTATTTCTTTTGCATAAAAATCATAACATACAAGCATGTGTGACAACTATTTGGAGAATTCTTGATCCTCTTAAAATGTTATATTCTGCTTATTTTGAAAAAATAAAGGAAAGTGAGTCTGTCCCTTAAAATGACAGTAAGGCTTGTATCATTGTCCACATTGCTTCAGCCTGCAGTTTAGGAAATGCAAGTCTTTTCAGGGAGTCCTTGATTTACAACCACAATTAAGCCCAGAATTTTGGTCATTAATGAAGTCATTACTTGAGATACCCACATGACCACTTCACTCAATGACTGCAATCTGAGCTCTCCTCATTGAAGTCATTAAGTCACCACGTGGATTGTTAAGTGTCCACACAGAAGTGACTCAGGAATTGGGGAGGCCCTGGGAAACATCAGGACACAGAACTTTGCCATGAGCTAGGAGGCACCTGCTGATTAGGCTCACTGGTATATGGATTTTCTCCTGACCCCACAATGCTGGATTGCTCTTACCTTTTCTTTGCCTCATTCCATCCTGCATTCGGGCCATATTCTCATGATAGTTCAGAAGATTTGGAAAATGAACTTTCTAAACTATCATAAGAATGATGGCATTTGCTGGTATTATTTCCTCCACAGTGGAAAACCCTAGAGTAGCCAGCATTTTGAAAAGCTCTGAACCTCAAGTGTTTTTTTGCCATGAGACTGGTCTATCAGGGCAACCTAGTGTATGCAAATATGGGACGGATCATACTGCTTCCACTTTCGCCTTTCAGCCCCAGACCAGGAGCCTTCACAACAAACTATTTTTGGGTTCAATTTATATTTTACTGACAAAAAAATAAAGGGAGACTAGTACAGATCTATTTCAGGCTATTTAGCTCTCATCAGCTAGCCATCCCTTTCTGGGATTCGAACCTGGGCTCTGGACTCAACACTTCAGAATCTCCAGACTCTAATCCTTTTGCATTTTCTCCTCCAGAATCCAACTCTTTTGCTAGCAACCTTCTCCTCTTCAGAGGAGAAAATGCTAAAGGGTCACCATTCTGAAATATTGAGGCTCTGAGCCTTTAGCATTTCTCCTCCCTGAGAGCAAGGAGACACTAGCAAAAAAAGATGAGGATTCTGGATGAGAAAATGGTAAAGGTTTTAATAAAAGGCTATTCTCTTCTTGAACTATTCCATGGTGCCACTTCATTACATTTCAATTCCACATATATTTCAAAGAGCAGGCAGTAGTTAGAAAGACATTTATATGTAGAGATAGTATCACTAATCAATAGATAAGAGTTTTGAAACAGTGGCTTTGAGAAACAAAGGAAAGCAAATCAATCCAGTTCTGGTCTGAGTGCTACATGAATAGCATATTTTTCAATTTCATCAAATTACAAAGAAAATGATATTTCTAAAAAAACCCACTAGTTTTTGCTTGAGTGTTTTTCCCCACCCTGTATACATTTTTCATATGCAACTTTCTGTTATATGTCATCTCCTCCTCCTCCTCCCCCCTCCCCCACCATGCTGACTCCTGGAAACTATCGGAACGAATCCTTGTGGTTTTCATGATAAGATTTGATATGTGATTTGCCTTCTTCCCAGAGCTGGGAGAGATGGATTGGCCCAAGGTAACCAAGATGGTTTCATGCCTCAGATGGGATTAGAACTGATGGTCTCATATTTCCTGTACATAAGAATGGACTGTTGGGAGCCAGTGTAGCTGATGGAACAGTGGTTTAATGTGGGCATACCAAGATGTACCCATAAGTGTCAGTGATATTTCATACTGGACCAGCTGCAGTTTTTGAATGATCTTTAAGGGGAGATCCATATAGAGTTTATCACAATCATCCATTTGGGAGTAAACAGCATGAGTGACTGTGATGTTTCCTGTGATTCAGGAAACAGTACAATTAGCATACAAGATGAATCTTGCTTGAAAGTGAAGCATAGTACATAACTAGAACCTAAAATGAAGCCAGTTTGGTCTACTGATTGAGGCACAAGGCCAGAAACCAGGAAACTGTACATTTGAGTCCTGCCTTAAGCCTGAAAACTGGCTCAACTACCTTGCTTTAGATGCTACAATAACATTTCTTAGGTCCTTGATTAGGACATGGATTATTATGTTTTCACCAATCTTTCTGATTATTATGCCACTTGTTCCTTGAACAAGAGCTGCAAATCCAGGAGGATCTACCAAATTATTTGTCAATTCTATCTTTCTCTTCCTTGGCCCAGTCTAATCCTCATTTAGAAAGCATCTGCACAGAAGTAATCTTTACTTATATTGTGTAAGAAGCTTTTTATTATTAAGCTTCAGGTGAAGAAACTTCTTGGATGAGAAAAACCAATGTAGTTGGTACAGAATTACTGAAATACAATGCAACTCCCTGGCCACGAGTGTCTATATTTTATTCTAAACAAAATCCTATATACCAGGGGTGGCGAACACGCGGCTCGCGAGCCGCATGCGGCTCCCGGCCAAAATAAATGAGGCTCTTTGCCTCTTATCATTATTTAGTATACTGTGGCTCGGATCGCGCGCTCCCTTTCGGAAGCTGGGGAGGTCCTTTGCAGGCAGCTAGAACGGGCCGCCTGCAAAGGACTTCCCCAGACTTGCTTTGAGGAGCACGGGGCGACTGATGCTAGTTGTGAAGCCCCAAAGCCCCCACCGCCACCGGAAGAACTGCTGCCACCTCCTCCTCATCCTCCTCTGACAGGCAGCACTGCCGGATTTGCCGCCCGGCGCTGCGGCTGAGATGAAGCCGCCAAAGCTCCAGCCGGCATCTCCGCGCATGGCAGTGGCGCCTCCCCTCCGCTCGGAGCAGCTGAGCTCAGTCAGCGCTGGGTTACCCCTGCCCCCTCCTCCTCCGCCGCCGTGCTTTTGAGGAGCCATGAGGCTGCAGGAGCCAGTAGGAAGGCGGGGGGGAGCAGGGGAAAAAAAGCCTCATGGCTCCTCAAAAGCACGGGGGAGGGGGCAGAGGTAACCCAGTGCTGAGCTCAGGAGCAAATCTGGTGATTCTGTTGGAGGAGGAGGAGGAGGAGGTAGCAGCAGTTATTCTGGTGGCAACTCGTACTCGTCGGCATCTTCAGCAGAAGCCCTGCCCACAATGAAGAAAGCAAAGATGGAGCAGATCCACGCAGATGACGTCGCTGCAACATGACTGGAGAAGGAATTCTGGGAGTTGAAGTCCACAAGTGTTAAAGCTGTCAGGTTTGAAGACCCCTGGGGTTTTTTTTCCCTAAAGGGTTAGGGGTGCAAGGGTCTTGTAACTTGACAGCTTTAAGAGTTGCGTGCTTCAAATGCCAGAGTTTCTGAGCCAACATTTTGGTTGCTAAGCAGGAGCGTTGTTAAGTGATACTGATATTATATAACACTTTGAATTAAGCGGGTACCTTGAAGAAACATAACTTTGAGTTTCAAATAATACTGATTTCGTTGTTGTCTTAGGTGACATCTGTGAAAAAAAATCGGGTGCTCAGGAATGAAAATGTGCCGCTCAAACACTATACTTTTCTGCTCACATCGAAAAAAAATTAGAGGGAACATTGCTTCCGGGTCTGTTTTGGCAGGTCACTGCGTGGTGTGGCTCTCTGACTCTCACAGTTTAAAATTTTGGCTCTTTTTGTCGAACTTGTTCGCCACCCCTGCTATATACTAAAGCTTAATTTGGATGTCATTCACACAAACCAAGAGTCATTTAGTTTCATCTAGATAATGCTAATGCATTGACTAAACTTGGTAAATATCTTTCTTGGCTGCTGCTATAATCTGTCACTCCACAGGCAGAACTTTTATTCAAAATCACGTTCAGTTTACACTCCAGTGCCATGTACTGTGGAACTACACCCAACATTAGTTAAATCAAGGGAGTTCTACCATCCAATGTTTTGTCTGTAATAAGATTCAATTTGTTTGTCTTCATCCATCCCAAAGCCACCCTCTAGTCTAGGACCTATTCAGAAGTGCAACAGCCTTCCAAGGATCAATACAAAAATTTCCGAGATTTCATATACAAATTAAGTACACAGAGAACAAAATGGAAACTTGTTTTCTCTCATAAGCCAATGATTATGTAATGGATATATCTCACACCATTTCTGTCTGAAAGTTTATCTACAAATCAAAATCAAAGCCCCATACCATTATGCTTCTAAAACCAACCAACCAGAATGTACTAAAGTCAGTGGGAGAAAAAAATCCTTAACTTTGCTCACTCTATTAACCAAATGCACAGTGACTAAACATGAAGTCTAAGAAATATGTAAATCAAAATGTATTTATTGTCTAAGGAACTAAAAAAGAAAATCTATACACATGAAAGTGAGAAAGCAGTAAAAATAAGTAACCAGAATCCACAACATAATTAAAGATTATTACAAGAGCAGGCATGGTTTCAACAATGTGTGATATAACTATCACCAGCAGCTTGGAAAGATCTAAAGTGAGTGCTATTAAAACACAGAAATGTATATTTGTTTCATTGTTTTTTGCCCAAATCATTTCCTGAAGAAAACAAAATGTTCTTTTGTTCTCTTTCAGTGTATTTAATTGCCAAAAAATAAAGTCACCTATTATTTTTATTCTGATAAGACATCCTATTTTCTAAAATAGTAGCAGAAAAAAAGACCATCTTTGCAGTTATATTATTCATGAACAGTTTTAATGTTAGTTGCTAAATACAGAGATTTAAATCCAAAGTTATTTTACAAAATAAACTAAAACTTTTCTTTCTAAAATACCTTGGACGTGTCCCTAATAATTGGGGCTTCACTTTCATTGATTCTCTTCCATACCACTATACTAACACACTCTCCAAACTTCTAAAGCTATGTGCGACCCCCGCGCCCTGTTTTTGCCAGCAGAGTGCTACAGGAGGCTGTCCAGGCTGAAAACGGGCTATGCAGGGGCAAAGTTCTGCAGGAGGCTGTCCAGGCTGAAAACGGGCTACGCAGGGGCAAAGTTCTGCATGAGACTGTCCAGGCTGTAAACAGGCTACGTGCAGCCCCTCCATAGAAAGGATCATAATGTCTGCATGCTATAGCTTAAGGAGGTCATCAAATAAAATACTCCACAGCATGCAGCAAGCTCATCATTCTTTAATGTGTAGAGTCCTTGGTGCTCTCCAAGCTTGGTTGTTTCTTTGCAGACATTTCACTACCCAACTAGCTAATATACTCAGTGCACTCATCATCAGAGTTACCTTGCTGAACAATGAGACATCTGCATGGAAACAACCAAGCTCAGAGAGCACCAAGACTCCACTGTTCAGTTCTAAACTAGCAATATTCTCTTGTATTGGAATTCATTAAGGCACAATAGGAGAGCCACCAAATTAAAGAGCAGCTGAGGAAACTTAATTTAAAAATAAGATAGTTAAATAGGTAATTTCCAAAAATGATTAGAAAGTGAAGTTAGTGAACTTGTTTCATTTAAATGTTTTGCCACAATTGAGAGCATGATGGCTTCCCTTTTTCTTTCAGTGCTCAAACCCATGGAGAACTGCTATCCTACAATCTCTTCTTGAGGAGCAGCTGTGCAGAGCATGGGTGGGCAAACTCCCATCCTCTTCTTGTCTGGAGAGGTTTACTCACTACTAGTTTGGTCATGGCTGAGATTTCATCTCTGCTCATTCAAAGACATGCTAGCTTGCCGGCTCTCCTGGAAGTCTAATGTTGCATGATTATATGAAGGATTTTTCAGTATTTACCCATATTTCTACATGCCAAGGAGTTTTATCAGATTAAAAAAAAGAAACCATGCTCATATCTTGTAATCAAGATTGAATAAATGAGGAAAAAACATTTTTAGCAAACGTTTTTTCCCCACTTCATATTAATTTCTTGTGCTGAATCATTATTAGTGGGTTGTGTCCTTGATATAGAATGAGGGGAACACAATTCTCAAGTCTTGAAAAGGAATCAATTAAATAAATTAGTCCAACAACAGAACATGAAAAATGAGACCAATAAAGCAGTTGGTTGTCTGTAGGAGACCAGGCATAAGGAGGAGAGAAAAGTAGAATAGGATACAGCAGAAAAGGAAACAAAAGCAAGAGGTACAGAAATTGCTAAAAGGTTTTTTTTCTGAAATAAACACATGGGGTTTTTTTTTCCTCAAAAAAGCACGTGTTAAACTTACTAAATTTGATTTAATTTCATATAAATATAAAACATACTCAGCTTTAATGTCACGGGGACTCAAGTAACTTTTAAAAAAAGTTTAAAGTGAGTCTCCTATGTTGTGTTGTTATGGTCTGGGTGCTAGATAGCCCTAAACTGATAGGAATTTGTTTCCTCACCCATGTGGTATGGAGTATTAGACAGAGAACTAACCATTTAGAGTCCAGAATATGTTTTTTTTTTGGGGGGGGGGGGAATTATTATTTTTTTGACACAAGGAAACAAGATAACAAAAAACCCTGTTTTGGGGGTCAATGCAATACAATCGACAGAGAAAAAAAGGTTAATATCACCAGTCTGGTTCCCAGCACAGAGCAGAATACTTCTAAAAGCATTCAGAATGGTTAAAGTAGACTTTGTAAAATCAATAGCCATTTTGTATCTAGCATTACACTGTAGCCCCAGTCAAAATCCAACAAAGGCTCTAATGCACATGTAACATCAGGTGCCAGAAAGACCTTTATACCAAAATGTCACTTTTATGTTTGAAAAACTACCAATGGGGTGGTTTTAAAGGGCAGAAGAACACTACATGTAATTCTTTGATCTTTCCTCTGCTCCCTCCTGGCTTAATTGTCTCAAATTAAAGAGCAAGGTATGGTTTGGAGTTGGTCCTGTAGAAGGGAAGGAGGATGCTTAACATTATCTTCCCACCATAGTCATATAATATTCCACACTTTAACTTTCTAAGAGAGGAAAAAGACAGAGGAAGAGGGTAAAAAGTGACCGAAAAAGAATGGGAATATAGTAATGAAATTTAGGAGTCTTCACAACAATCTGGTAGCCTAGACAAATGCTAATTTACATAAATTATCTATCTCGTTATCACCCCATCAATTACATTTCCATTTCTCTTTCTGCTTCAAGGCTCCAAGAAATGAAAGATTTCAAATTTAGTGTCATAACACATAACCTGTAAAGAATTTGCTGAGGCTTGTATGCTAGTTTAGATTTGGAAAGTATCATCTCTGCTTCATCTGTATGGACACAATTCCCACTATTTCAATCAGCTGCTGCTGAGTTCATAAAATTTGCACAAATGGAAATTGTACCAAACAGATGAGGAGTGGTACATTCAGACTGGTAACCTAGACTATGTCTTCACTGTCTTATTAAAAAGAACACATGAAAGTCTCAACTAATCAAAGCTATGATGTAAAATATAGGTGAAATTAGTCTCAGTATTACTTGTTATGGTTTATGGAAGATTGTGACTTAGAACATAAGATAAATAAATGATAAGCACAAATTAACAAATGAACGAAAGAAAAATAGTCTGAATATCTGTTAAAACAGGAGAAAGAGAGGATGCAATACAACTGAATAAAGGAAAAAAAGTCTTACGGAGTGCAATTGATGAATGCACATAGAAAAGTGTAAGTATGAGTTGCCTTATGGATTAAAGGGCTAAATGCATTTCATAAAGAACCAGGAATCAGGTTTAGTGGAAATTATGTAACATCCTGAAAGAATGTGATCCAGGAGAAAAATTACTCTACTAATTGATATTGAAAGATAATAGAAATGAGACTAGAGAGGACCGAAAAGTGATTGGTCCATTCAGCAATGAATGAAAAAAGAGACCTGCTTGAAAAAAAAACACTATTGGTTTTAAATAGATAGTCCTAAGTGTGTGTCTATTATATACTGTATGTGTGACAAAGAAATGAATATAAATTATAAATACATGGCTGTATTGATGGTTTAGTTGGAAAATTGGGAATTAATGCAAGATACAAAATGATGAAAGGTGCTGAATGTGGGGCAGACCATTATTTGGCAGTGGCCCCTGACGTAAAATATGTGTGGAAGAAAAGAACGAAGCAAAACCGATGAGAATGAAAAAAGAAAAACTACAGGAAGGGACTTGTATGAGTTTTTTGGGGGAAATCCCAATAGAAAGTTCAAAAAATGAATATAAGAAGACATGGAAGCTGTTTGAAACTTGCAAAGCTACTTGAAAAGAACAATTTTATAGAGTGTCAGAGACATGTGTGAAGCTTCCCTAAAGGGAAATGTTAGAAAGGATATATGATGGGAATGTTGAAGTTGAATTGGCTATAGATTTTATTAAAAATGTGCATATAAAAAAAATTATTGCTGCAAAAAATAAGAACTAGAGAAAAATGTTGTATAATTGGTACATAGAAAAAAACATAGCTATAAAGAATATAATTCAAAAAGGAAGGAATAGTTGAGATTGGAAGATGACAAAGAAAATGCAGAGTAATTTTAATGGATATTAAAAACTGTCTTCAAAGTGAGTGAAAAGAGCCTCCTAAACAAGGAGTCTCCAGCTGACTTGGGATGAAGCTGAAACTAAAAGACAGAAGAGTTTAGAGATTTGTTTGGGAGAGATACTGATACTTGACTGATACTGAAGAGTCAAACTAAAAAGAAAGTTAAAAACATGAGCACCCAATGGTAGGGGCAAAGATGGAAAGGGAATCAAAACATTATGAAAATTGCAAGGTTGCATGTGTACACGATATAACCAATGAGATTGAAAATACAGATGTTTATAGTTTCTGCAGTAGTGTGCAATTTGTTTATGTGGGTGGGAAAATTCTACTGGATCATTGGAAGAGTATTGAAATGAATAAGTGTTTCTTGTGCTTCCTCCTGCTAGAATCTCTCATTTTTAGCTAAGGCAATCTGATTGATTTTGCATGCCCAGATAAGTTAAGGGGCAAATTGGGAGAGAGGTAGTTAAGGCCCAAGGCTAGAAAGTGCTAGGATGGAAGTTCTAGTCCTCCTTGGGTATGGAGTCTACTCAGAGGTGGGCTTCAAAAATTGTAGTAACGGGTTCGCTGGGTTGCTGGGTGGGAATAGCCATGGTGGGCGAGGCCTAGTTAGCCTCCTGCACCACAGCCAGGGGGGGGCATTTTTCACCCTCCCCAGGCTTTAGAGGCTTTCCTTGAGCCTCTGGGAGGGTGAAAACTGCTTCCCCCGGGCTCCGGAGGCCCTCCGGAGACCGGAAACAGGCCCGTTTCCAGACTTCCAGAACCTCTGGTAGGCCCATTTCCCCCCCTCCCTAAACCTCCGCGTGAACCCTACACTTACCTGAAGTGATGAACAGGCCACGTGGAGACTCCTGGAAGGGAGGGGCAGGATGGGCAGGGCTAGCCAGGACTGGGATTTGTGGGGTTTGCCGAACTGCACAGAATCTTTGCTAGAGGATTGCTCAAACCCTTGCAAACTCCTAACAACTCACCCCTGAGTCTACTGGACTTTGGACCAGTCATACCTCTCAATCCTAGAAAGATGGCAGTGGCAATATTCTGAAATTTTGGCAAGAAAAGTGCAGGGCAGTCTCCAGGAGTTAAAAGCTAACTCAAAGCACACTAACTCACTCGCTCTTTCTGAAATAATCCTGAACCCAGGATAACCTTCTGCTGTGCTACATTATTTACTTATATAGTTTTACCTCCCTTGGTGCATTGAAGTTATTTTCTCTGACATTTTTGTCATGTTACTTTTATTAGTATTAAAATACGTCTTTGATAGTTTAATGATTTTACTCTTTGAGACATTATGATATAGTATCCAGGCATTGGCTCTTTAAAAATTTCTTTAAAAGAAATGCTATACAGCCACAGTTGAACAGAGTCTAAACTCCTCAAGGTTAGTGCTTCTCAACCTTGGCAACTTTAAGATATGTGGGCGTCAACTCCAAATTCTGGTTGAAAATCCACATATCTTAAAGTTGCCAAGGTTAGGAAACACTGATGTAGAAGACAAAGAATTACCAAACTTTAGATCTACTTGTAGATCAAAGGGAGGTTCTGCTGACCATCTGGTGCTCTCACTGACCAATTGCTATTGCTTAGACCTCAGCCTCTTCCTCCTGCAGTCACAAAGTTTGTGGCAAATGGGGAATTTCCTTTTGCAAAAAGCAAGTAACACTGCAAATTGGCTGCATTTCATTCCGCTGTATTGGATAGAATTGTCTAGACAGTTTTCCGAGGATGCCCTGTTTCCAGGTGCTGCTCTCTCAGCATGGTATCTCAGTCAAAGAACCAGAATACAGAACCATGTAGCAAGATATATGCCACCCTGGTGGGCAAATGAAAATTTTCAAATGTAATTTCTTTCTTTCTTTAAGAAAAGACTTTGATCAGCAAAAAAAAAAAAAAACTGAGAAGAAAGGACAATATATTTAGTTTCAGGCTGAGATCAGTCTGTAATTCAGTGCTATTTTAACTAGGAAGGGCCTGGAAACCTTCTTATTGATTCTGTATATGTTGCATAATCATATAGAAATTAACTTGCCCGGCTCTAAACATCAGAATTGCCTACTTTAGCCATGTCTCTTTCCCATTCTGAATTCAGAAGACACAGAGCAGTCGATTGTCGGTTAATTGATGAGTTCACCATGTAAACCTTTCTAGATGTTTTTCCTCAGAATCTTTTCATTGAGTATTTTAGTTTGCAGTGTTGTTTTGTTAACTTGCCTTCCTTGAACACATATGCATATATTCTTGTGGCCTATATTTGTTTTTCTTCTTAGAGGTTAATGAAAGTCATTGTGCAAAGCATTCATCTGATGAGTGTTATGGAGATCCCTGCTGTAAAATGTGATAAACATAATTATCATATGTTTTTAAAAGCTGGGAGCCTAAGGGGAAAGAAATGTTCTCTTCAATTCAGGATACAGTTGAATTGTTATGCAGTAAACTTTGGATTTGTTCTGAAGGGGGGATGAGCTGTTCTGATTAATGATGCAAAATGTTGATCAATGGCTATATTTCAAAGTCATCCACACCCCCAACTGTTCTGTCCTAAGAGGCAACATACCGTGCAACTTACTCTCCATGTGGTACAAATCAAGACAAGACCAAACCTGAATTATATTTGATATTTTATATATAATGGAAACTCAGAGCTCTTGTTGTTTCTTTCTGGGAGAAAAGGAAAAGGAAGAAAAAGATAACAGATGATTTAGATTAAATCTGAACAAAAGTTGTAAATTGCCACTAGCTATTGTTAGCCAAATTGAAACAAGGGCCTGCAAAAATGAAATGAAATACATGACACAGGTTTCAGCAGGTAATCATAAATCCAAAACTGAAATTGAATCAGCTAATGATACTTTACATTAATGAAACTTGTGTTCACCATTTAGTTCTACCCCTGCCCTTTAAAAATGAAGAACAGGACATGGAGTATTGGCAACACAATGTATATCTTGTCCTCAAGTCAAATCAGTATTGGCTGTCTTTCAGATAGCATTAAGTTTTAAGTTTTTTCTAATAAAAAGAGCAGGATCAGGAATACAATTCAGAATAAAGCTTAACGGACTCTTCAATGTTGATTAGTAACAATCAAAGATGGAATCAAAGCTATTCCCAAACAGATTGACCACCAAAATAATTACTGTTTTAAATGGCTTTTAGGTTTTTCCTCTTAATTCTACTCACTAAATACTTCATTGTTTAAGATGCATTGAAATTATTTTACAGAAAAGATTTCTTAAAGTCCAGACAATTCTAGATTTGAAATAGTGGTAAACCAGCAAATCAAGAGATGCCTAAGGCACAAATTTCACTAATTAGTAAAAGGGAAAATTCACTAAAAGTTTCCCTATATAAACCTTCTTAAAAGTCAAATCTCATTTTCCTCTGTTCATTGTACCAAAGCATCAATGAGTAAACTTTGAAGTAAATTGCAGTAAGTGAGTCAAATTAAACTAACACTCTCATTTTAAAAATGCTTGGACTGACCCGCTTTGGTTTTGAAGAAAGAGCAGATACTTTGGCTTGTTTCTTTCTCTTGGAAAAAAGAGGTAGAAAATAACCTCCCGACTGCCAAATACATTCCAAACTACAAACAGTGTCTTCAAAGGCAGATGGGATGTGTCTAAAGAACAAAGAAATTGTATGATCCTGGTTTTAAAAATATGTATTTTTTGATCTGAGACTCCATGCAGTTGTTGTTTTTTCTTCGAAGGAGAGCCTTAAGTACCTTTCTCAAAAGTGTGTTTTGTATAATATGTAGTCTGACTCTGTATGTTTTGTATAATATGTAGTCTGGCTAAAAAAAGTAATCATTTTTAATAGCTGAAACTTCAAATCCAATCAAATTTTATTGTGATCATAGACCAGCTTAAGTGGAAACTGAGAGGGAGAGAGGAAAAAATCTTAGAATAAAGCTCCTTTTAGATTTTAAGTCTTAGAATGAGCCAGATACATATACATATACATGCAAATTTTCTTATGAAATCCTAAAGGTTGAAATTATTTCCCAACATGTTCTGAAGTTACCTTTATCTATCGGGAAATCTCTGCTGTACCCGGTTTACACTGACATATATATTTATCTTTCATATGTCAGGTGGCAAAAATCTCCAAGTGACCTTAGAACTATATTTTTGTTATTTCTTCCACCCTCCCCCCTTTTCTCCCCAAAATGGTATAGAATCATGGTTATTTGACTTTTAAAATATCACGTTCAGAGAAAATGCCCACTTCACTAAAAATGGAACTTTTACCCTAAAGTGAAAGTAGTCAACATTTGACAAGGTACTATTTTGCATTTTATTGATTTGCAAATTCAGTCATCAAACTTCATTCTTACTACTGAGATGACATGGACAGTATCTAGGCACAATTAAATAGTTATTGCCTATTTCTCATACCAAATGTATGTAAGTTAATGAAATGTTGCAAGCTTGAACACAGCCTGAAAGATTTAGAGGTTTTGACAGAACCAATAGTCTTTCTTTCCGAGTACCTGCGGCCAGATTTTGGCCCAAATGGGACTATCTACCTGAGAAAAATTGTTTCCTAATATGATGAAAGCTGTAACTGTTCTCAACTCCCAGGATCACAACTCTTCAAGCTAGATATATCAGAACTTGTTTTCCTCAATTATCCTCAATGTTTTGGCTCCCTCCCCATTTCCCTAGTTTGTTCTTCAGATGGCAAAACAAATCTTATCTCTATATTAATACATAACAAATATCAAAATGACACTAGTTCCATTTTCTTCCTATTACTGTTCTGGTGCTATGCCAAATAAAAGTTCTTGAATGATTTCATTTTTAAAAATTGTAGCAATTTCAGTCAGACATCTATATAAACTAATATTGGAAAGATTAATTACATTAAAACTCCAGCAAAAAAAAATTGTTTGTCTTTGCAGAAGTTTAATTTTGCATAAGACATTGTCACTAGTTTAGTTCAAGTGATTTCATGAACTGAAGCTTTCTATTTATAGCTAAAAGGCCAAATCATCTAAATTATATTGCCAAGGTAGACACTGAATTATAAAAGTTGCAATTCATATTTAAACTGATCGTTGCTTTTTGCTCCTGGCTGGTTGTTCAGAGGTTGAGGGTCCCATCCCAATCTTCTCAGGTCTCTGCATCAGAGGTGGGTTGCTCCCGGTTCACACCGGTTCGGGCAAACCAGTAGTTGTATTTTGGCCTGGCTCCCCAGAACCAGCAGCAACCCAGGCTGGCCACGCCCCCAAACCAGTTCCCCAGTCTCTGCCACCATTGCCAGCAAGGTTTTTATTAGTTTTTAATGGCCCTTGCACATGCGCAGAACAATTTACATTGAACTGCGCGTGTGCAAGCAACGTGCAGCTGGCACATGCATGAGCGAAGCAAACATTAAGTGAGCATGAAGCAAACCAGCAGCAATGCCGGCAGCAACCCACCCCTACTCTGCACACTCTCAGATTGAGAGGTCCAGATTAAATATCCTTCACTGCTTTTGTGTTTGAACCCTTTACAGTAGGATTTCACTTCTTCATGATAGGTGTGGTTTCCAATGGATTTAAAAACCCTTAGATTTTGCCAACAGTTCCTACAAAGAAGCAAAAGAAAGCATGTTGCCATAAAATAAGGAAGCATAATTAGAAGTAGTGAGATTTTAGGGACAATATATGGAGTGATGGGATGTGATTCTAATTAATGTACAAGAGAATGAGTTGGCAATACTTTATAGTAAAGAACAAGCAGAAAGAAAATGAACAAAGGTTACCTGCAGAATGTGGCCTTTTACTTAGATAAACAATTTAAGGCCTGCAAGCAGCTTATGTATTTCTGTTATCCTGAATAAACTAAATCATTGCTGTTTACTGAATGCCTGCGGTGATTTATAAACAACAAACCCGTGAAAGCCAATATCCTGCTGTAAGGCCGAACATCTCTGCCAGAATTTTACAGTCAGGAGGCAGAACCAACCTTTGGTAGTCAGTAAAAAAGGCAGAGGTCAAAGCCAGCAGATTTTCAGTAACAGACCAAGTGAAAAAGCTGAAACATAAATCAGCAATGCAAGCCATAAACCAGACTTAAACTTCAGGTGCCAAGGGAAAGAGATACCAGGAACTTCAGAAGAAGAATTTATGACTTTTGATTCCAGAAATGAGCCTTCTTTGACCCAAAGTCTGCATACAAAATTTATTTGTTACTGGGTATTCTAAGATTGCAATAGATGAATACTTTAGCATTTTTGCAACTTCTCCATTCCAACTCATTCCACATAAGCTTAGTATTTGACCAGCAATGGCTTATCATTTGTCTGCAGATGGCATTCTCTCTATGTGCAGCTTTCTGATGAAACCCAGAATCTTTTCCTAGCTCAAGCTTGGGAACTTCCCCCACAATCATCCAAAACCAGGAAGCTTTTGGAGTTTGTGCTTCTTCATTCAATTCTTCTGAATCAGACAGTTTCCTGATAAGCCTCTGAATAAATGCAAATGCATGAATAAAGTAGGCTCTCCTCCTGGAGATCCAAAAGCTGCTGAGTGACAACTTCCAGCATCCCTCATAATTGGCCATGTCAGCTATGGCTGCTGGGAGTTGTCATTCAGCAACCTCTAGGAGGCTGCTAATTGCTTACTTCGAGAAGAACTGGTGCTGGAGATTTTAAGGGTATGAAACAATACATGAGGGACTCAAGGCATTACAAATGTGTGGACCATTACTGAGTTTAGCGCTATCCTTCTTGTTCCCATTTGTGCAGAATTAGAATCTGATTAGCTACAAAGACCTGAGTTCATTCAAATAACTGTGTATGGGTTGGGTGGGGCACTTTACAGGCTCAGACAAAAGATGTTTAAGATAGATTTTGAAAAAGAGGGAAAAGTTTATTCATATTGGGTAAGTTTTCCAACTTTTTGTGGTCAGCCCCTACCCTGAATATTCATGTTCTCTTCCCCTTAACTCTCTCTTTCTCACCGTATCTCTTCTCATTTAGTCCAGACAGATAAGAAACTGCTTCACAATGTCAGGGTTTGGAACTTGGTGGAAATGCAATGGTTGCAATGAGATGATGGTAAGGCAGGGCAGAAAAATATAAAGATATAATGTCCCTTAAAACTTAGGTCAATGATTTCCAACCTTTCTCACTTGGTTGGCCAGAGGGGTGGGTGGGAGGAGATGGTTGTATATGAACAGGAGGCATGCACGCAGCTCCATTTATGTGAGATTCACACACAAATACCTACCACTCATGCAAGTGGAGCTATGTGCACATATGTGCTCACCTTCCATGGCCCAGTTCTGAATGGGCCACAGCCTGGAGATTGGGAATCCCAATGAAGGTGGGTGAAGATAAAACATACACATATAGAGGATAACAAAGAGCAAGAGACATCAGAATAAAAGAAAATCAAACTATTTTCAGTTTTTGTCTTCTGTAGTGCTTACATACAGCAGAAATAAACTGCAAAATGGAGCTCCCTTCAATGGAATAAATTAGGATATTATAAGTAATTAATCACTGTCCCTAGTATTCTGTTTTGAAATTTTCTATTGTGAGTTTTATATGCTAATTAAATCCCTTGTGGCTTTCACTGGAAAGGGTAACTTTTCATGTGTTTTGAGTACTACTATTTGGGGGTGGGGGTGTGAAATACATAAATATAATTATTGGTAGTAAACTGGTAATGTGAGTTTTCATTTTCACATTGAAGCCCATCATAAAATCCCTTATGTTGATTTTAATCTCTTGGATGATCAATCAATTGGAAAACATTGTTAGAAAAATGAAGCATTGTATCAAACACAAATAGGTAATGATGTTTTGTTTTGTTTTGTTATTTCCTGACTCTCATGTGCCCTGCAGTAAAAGTATCACCACAATCTATAATAATTATGTTAAAGGTGTCCTGAAAAAAATGATCGAGTTAATACATAGTTAATGCATAGGATAAAGTCAGGTGGTTGTTGCAAAATTCTGATACAATTGCATCTAAAATGTTTTAATCATGATCAGAATATGCATCAGGTAAGTTATAGCTGTGAAATTGGGTGTGCCACATTAAATGAATAACTGGTCTGCAAAAGCAAGTTTGATGGACTGAATCTGTGAATCTTCCCAATACCTTGGAAATATAATTTCTGTGGCATAAAACACCTACTTTCATTTTATGATTGTGTAGCACAATCATTACTCAGGCATAAACTCCTTCACATCCCGATTAATGAGCGGCTGTGCCCTTGTGACAGAGCCGAGATTGAGATGGCGGAGCATGTCCTTCTATTTTGCCCTATGTATAGCGCGGACAGATCTAGGTTACTGTCTCTTCCTGAAATCGTCCCTTCTGGACCTGATGGCTGTGATTTGTTTGTGCATTGCCTTGGGGATGTCTCCTCGTACATCACCTCTCAGGTTTCCAGGTTTTTCTTGAGAGCTGTGATCATTAGAAGAGAGAGCTGTAACCTTCCTTAGTTGGGCTTTTGGTGACTGCCTGCTGTGTCTCTTTTGTAGTGGTCGTGTTTTGATCTGTGACTGTAAATAAAGTATTATTATTATTCAAAAAAAAAAAAAACCCTCCTTCACATCCATTGAGACATAGAACCAGGCTATTCTGCTACATGTCAATTTTCCTCTGCAATATTAGAGGCTGCCATATCTGCTTTTGCTTACTGCACTAAGGAGTAATATCAAAAAAGAACCCCTCCAATTATCTTACTTCACCTCACAATCTAAATTTCCAGTTCACACACCTGCATGAATCTAATGGTACAAGATAGTGACATTCAGCTCAAAATCTCAATGCCTTTAACAAGATTGTGGGTCAATTGTCTTAACACCACTGTTATATTTTGGATAAAATAAAATCCTCTTAGAATAATAGGGCTGACTGTAGGGTAAAATGATTGAAAGATTGAGATCTCCCCTATTAGAAATCCTTTGACTATAAAATCTACCCTACTCCTTCCTTGTGCCATCCTGGTCACCCATACACCCAATCCATTCCATAGGGGAAAACCTCCCTTGGCCTACATATAAAGTCATAAAAACCACTTTAAATCTTTTCATCCCCTAGAGTGTGAAATCAATCAATCAATCAATCAATCAGAAAAGACCTGGAAGAGACCTTGGATGTCTTATCGTCCAAGCCCTGCTCAAGCAAGAGACCTATACTATTTCAGACAAGTGACTGTCCAGTCTCTTCTTAAAAAACATCCAGTGATGAAGCACCTACAACTTCTGAAGACAAGCTGTTCCACTGGTTAATTGTGCTCACTGTTAGGAAGGTTCTCCCTTAGTTCCAGGTTGCTTCTTTCCTTGATTAGTTTCCATCCATTATTTCTTGTCCTGCCTACAGGTACTTTTGTAAATAAATTGACCATCTTCTCTTTGTGGAAACCTCTCAAATACTGGAATACTGCTATCATGTCACCCCCAAACCCTCCTTTTCTCTAGACTACCAAACCCAAATTCTGCAACCATTCTTCATATGTTTTAGTCTCCAGGCCTTTAATAATCTTATTTGCTGTTCTATGCCTTTTTTCCAAAGTCTCAACATCTTTTCTGTAATGTAATGACTGAAAACTGGATGCAACATTGCAGGTCTGACCTTACTAAGGCTGTATAAAGTAATACTAATACCTCAAGTGATTTTGATTCTTGATTTGGTTTATACAACCAAGGATTTTATTAGCTCTTTTGGCTGCTGCCGCAGCCAAATTGATCACATATCTCTCCACAGGAAGCATATCATAATCATCAGCAATAATAATCTCCATGGACAATAAAAAGAGATTAAACAGTGCATTTCCTAGCTGAAGCTTTCTGCATCGTCAAGAGAACAGACAACAGCTATTATGTCTTGACAATTATGAAATCTGGACAAATCTTTCTACAAATTCTACCTTAAATCTGAAACTGATGGCAGATTGTAACATTCTCTGATTTCCAACCTCTCATCCATCAACTTTGTTATTCTTACAAGAGATTAATTTCCCCCCTCTCTAGCAGAATGGGAAGTGTTGGATAAGCTGACTTTGCACATAATTCAGAGCATGTAGCTGTCTAGAGAAGTTATTGACTATGTCTGAACCACTGATGGGTTTCAAAAATTTTTAGAACCTCTTCTGTAGGTGTGGCCTGCTTTGTGGGAGTGGCTTCCAAGCCATGTGACCGAGTGGAAGTGGCTTGGCAATCATGTGACTGGGTGGGTGTGGCCAACTTATAAAATGTGGTGAAACTCACTTAACAACGCTCTTGCTTAGCAACAGAAATGTTGGCTCAGAAACTCTGGCATTTGAAGCACGCACGTCTAAAAGCTGTCAAGTTACAAGATCCTTGCACCCCTAACCCTTTAGAAAAAACCCTCCAGGGATGTGCAAACTTGACAGCTTTAAGACTTTAAGGTTTAGATAGGACTCTTAGAGGTGGGCGGGGCAAGCGTGGTGCGGACAGGCGGGGGGAGGCAGCTGGAGCTGGTTCTAAACAGCACGGTAGATTTGTGGAACCTCTTCTATAGAAGAGGTTGGAAATGGCAGGAACCCACCCCTGGTCTGAACCAACAACTTGGTATCTAATATGAAGAGCTGGCAAGCAATGAATGTGGGGGCTGGGTCTTGTCTACCCATTCACTACATCAATTATTTTGCTTTCATTGATATTATGCTTTTTGTTTTAGACTTCAATTTAAGATGGTAACATTGGTTTTAAATATAGATTTAATCATACTTGTAGCAGAGCCATTGAAATTAATGGGACTTTAAAGTAATTATGTTTGTTTATGTCCTATTGATTTTAGTAGAATCTCTTCAAGAATTCTTAAATCTGGACGAATAGACTGCAACATACTTTTTTAAATGTAAGAAATCTTAAATGTTATACTTTAAACTATAGCCATATGGGGAAAAAACAACCAAAGTGAAAAACACTTGCCAAATTTAAGCCAATATTTAAATTTTGCTATTTAAGTGTGAATCTTTCCCCACATTTTCTTCAACTCGGTCTGAAAACATTTGTGTATAATATTCTTTGAACTCTTCAACAAAACAACAGCCACTAGATCCTGACTGGCACACATGAAGTGAAGTGCTTCAAAAATTAGAAATCTGAAAACCACTGTAACCAGAAGAGTTCTTTCCATCTAGTATTTGACCCCTCATAACAAGGGCTTCTTTCTTTGTCTAACTACCCATCAGAATGGTAAGTTCTTCCTAAGACAATTGTCCTTTCTACTTCCTTGCATGCAACCTTTTGCCTTAACCACCTACCCATGTATAAAAATCCATTCGAAGTAGCCTGTCTGCTACAATTGCTTTTATAACAAACAAAGACCTGCTATTACATTTTGTAGAAGAAAAACACATTGTGGGCTTGAACAACCCAAGATGGAAAAATAAATGTATTTTTCCTCCTATAAAATCCAAAGGGTAGAGGTAGAGAAATGAATTAAAATTCCTCTGCAAAATGGATATTAGATGGATGGAGGATGTACGTATAAATGAAAGTAAGATGTGGACCTTGCTGAGGACTACTTGATTTCAACTCTTTAGCTCAAAACCTGTTGGTCCAGGATCTTATGTATGTCCCTGAATCCTTAGATGTGTCCCCTAGATACTCTCCATAAATACTCACTGAACCTAATGTGACAGAATGCAGAAATTATTAAATACAGAACTGTTGATTATAAACACTCACTTTCATTTCATTAATTTGCACTGAAATGAAATGTAGCCAATTTGCAGGGTAGACTGGTGTCTGGCATTGTTGAATGGATTTATTATAGTTTTTTCCCCTTGAGGTTATCAAAAGACAATTTTACATTAAAATTAAATACTTATGTAAACAAATACCTGTGTTAGAAGTTAAAAATTAACTATTTAACTGATTACAAAAAAACTCTAACATACATAAACAAACATCTGTATGTTTTAGTTATAGATTTTTGAAAAGCATTTGTTTTCCTGGAGAAGGGATGTTTAGCAATTTGGTATTTAACTTCTTAAAAATGTAGCTTGATTTATTAGACTGAATCTGGATTGTTTTACCAAAGGATGCACCCTTATCTATTGTTGAAGTATCTGTAGCTTCAGGCATCTTGTTTGGTGCTGCTAAATGCTTATAACATTCTTTTATCTGATTGATTTGGCTTACGATGAAGGGGAGTTAATTCATTATCTAGGCTGTTGCAGGGAGGAATGCGCAGAAGCTTATTAGATCAGTGGAGATATTTGATCCAACCAAAAAAATGTACGTGGTCAGTATTTTAAATGTGCAGATCAGCAATTGCAAATAGAAAGAAATCATAAACCCTTTTCTGTACTGACTGGTTGCTCAGAGAGAGAGAAAAGATATTTTTGACATATGCAAGGAATATCAAAAGAAAATGTTTTATGTGTTGTTCTTATTCAGGTTCCTGAGTAAAGGTTTGGAAATGCTTTGCTTTGTTTAATAGTTAAATCTCTGTGTATTTTATCTAATTATTGAAGGCAACATTTCTTCTAACCAATTTCATTTCACCAATGCTGATACTACTTCTTCAATATTTCTCATGCAAGAACAGCTAACTCTATACATCTAGCCACACAGGGTAGACCTCACTCTGGTGCTATTAAGGTACAACAGTTCATATTACCTGTACTGTGTTCCTCTGGCCATGATTTTGCTGCCCTATGGAAAGCTTTTAAAATGTAGATATCCTGAGTATTGGGGCCAGGATGAATTTCTCATCAGGAGAGGTTATGATTGTGATCCAGATTCCCTATTGTTGCTTATTGTTTGTTTTGATTTGTTACATTTTTGCAAGCCGCCCAGATTTACGGTATTTTGTTTGAGTTGGGTGGACTAATGGTTAAGGCACTAGGCTAGAGAGCAGAGGAACAAGAGTTCAAGTCCCACTTTAGCCA
Source organism: Natrix helvetica (assembly GCF_964273705.1). Lineage (NCBI taxonomy): Eukaryota > Metazoa > Chordata > Lepidosauria > Squamata > Natricidae > Natrix > Natrix helvetica. Next base: position 99,495,112 of record NC_138548.1, on the reverse strand, counting down.
TAAAATCTACTAGCTGACCTTGGGCCAGTCCCTCTGTTGCTCAGCCCAACTCAACTCACTTCCCTGTTGTGGGAAAAATAGGAAGAAGATGTGTTGCATATGTTCAGTATTTGTAAAAAATATTACAAAGGCAGAATACAAATAAATAAATAAATAAATTGACTAAGATTGAGGGATCCTTGTTGCTCTCTGAGCTTGCTTGTTTTCTTGCAGATGATCCATTGCCAAAACTAGGTAACATAATCAATGCTAATGCAACCTGACCAAGTTTGGTTAGACTATTTACTCAGGTATAACTGAATCATAATCAAGCACCATACTACTACAAGAGTGAGTAATATAATGCTACCACTTTATAGATGGTGGTATTTCTTACACTGATTTCCTATTTCCAGAACCTCAAAAAGGCTACATAATTCTCTCCTGACCATGTTATCTTCATAACAATCTTCAGAGGTAGAGCTGTGTGAAAAAGTCCTGCATGCTTTCAGTTTTAAGCTGTATTTACATGTTTAATCAACTTTTCATTCATAGAAACCACACAAAATTAGTACTTTGATGAAAATTTCTGTAGTCGGATTGAGATGAATAATTTTTATTACTATAACCAAAGTCTTCTTAAGGTTTTGAGTGAGTTTATGTGCTAAAACAAACACAACTTGAATTTCCGAGAATGTTAGGATCGAAAGTAGCCAATCAGCAGCGAGCTTTGGCTGACCAATCAAAATGCACAGAGGCTAAATCTATGAGCCAATCAATGTTGTCACACTCTCTGACTATAAATAGGCCTGAAAAGCAGCAAGAAATTTAATTTAGCTCTGGCTGCGAGCAAGGATGAAGGCCTTTGCTTTCACCAGTACTGAGCAGCAACATTGCTACTTCTGGTATTGGTCGGATACAAATCATTCAGGGAATCATGAATTCCAAGCATTATGTTGAAGTCTTGGAAAAGACCATGCTTCCTTCATCTCAGCAACTTGTAGGGAAGGGCTTTTACTGCCAGGATGACAACGCTCCTTGTCATAGAGCCATGTCCATCCAGCAGTGGATGAAGCAGCATGGTATTCAACTCCTGGACTGGCCAACTCAGAGCTCGGATTTGAATCCAATTGAGAACTTGTTGGTCAAGATTGGTTACGAAATAAGCAAGAAGCATCCAAAGACCTAGCAGGAGCTGATTGAATCCATTATTGCAGCCTGGCACCACATTGTCACTAAAGATCATATACAAAGGCTTATGCAGTCTATGCTAAAGTGATGTCACCTGGTGATAAGCAATAAGGGCTGGCCAATTTCATATTAGTAATCATGTTTGGTTACCTAAATGGTCCTTTTCAAGGCTACAAACAATAAAAATGTTAACAAAACACTAGCATTGGCCTTAGTAATTGCAACATGTATGCCACTGGGCATGCATCAGTTAATCTGTTTTCATAGTCATTGTAAGTTGCATTGTAAGCATGCAAGAAATTCACAATCCCCGTGCAAAACAGCACCGAATTGCAAAAAGCTTATGCTTTTCACTTAAAAAACACCAGTATTTATTTAAATATAACAATATTAGTATAGCAGCATAAAATATCATAAAATCAATGGCCTATCCAAAAATGTAATGAACTGCAAACGGTAAAGTGCGCAGGAATTTTTCCCACAGCTGTATTTTACCAGGAAACGTAGATAGGGCAGGTTCGAAATGTCAGCCCCCTCCTAACCATACCGATGGAATCTGTTGGAGAAGACCATTTTGCTCTCTGAATTCATAGACACTTAATCCTAACCTTAAATGGGTTTTCTCCCTATGGGATTTTCCCATGTATTTTACCAGGAAATGTAGATATGGTGGGTTTAAAAAGTCAGCCCTCTCCCAACCATACCGTTGAGCTAGGAATCTGTTGGAGAAGACCATTTTGCTCTCTGAATTCATAGGGACCTGGAGCTTACCCAAAGTGGGTTTTCCCCCCTTCATCAACAGATTCCTAGCCTATCAGTATGGTTAGGAGGGGGCTGACCTTTTGAACCTGTCCTATCTATGTTTCCTGTAAAATACACAGGAAAATCCCATAGGGTTTGGTTTTGGTTTTATTGGACTTATATGTCACCCTTCTCCCAAAGGACTCAGGGTGGCGTACAACATCAAAAACACATATGACAAAAGTTAAAAAAAATTAAATAGGAAATCCAGTAACCTTCATTGACAATTTACATCAAATTTAGGATTAATTTAAAATTTACAATTTTCAATTAATAATTTATTTTATTCTATTCAGGCCAGGCCGGCTTGCTGAAAAAGCCAACTTTTTAGGGTGCACCAGAAAGACTGGAGGTCAGGGATTATGCGAAGCTCCAGGGGCAACTCATTCCAAAGGGAAGGCGCTCCCACAGAGAAAGCTCTCTCCCTGGGGGTCGCCAGCCAACACTGCCTGGCCGACGGCACCCTGAGGAGGCCAACTCTGTGGGATCGTAGTGGACGGTGGGAGGCTACCTGTGGCAGTAGGCGGTCTCGCAAGTACCCTGGGCCTAAGCATGGAGTGCTTTAAAGATCATAATTAACACCTTGAATCACTCCCTGAAAATAACCGGCAACCAGTGCAGGCCGCCTAAAACATGGGAGCACCTAGGTACCCCCATGACAACCTGCGTGGCTGCATTCTGGATCAGCTGGAGTCTCTGGGTGCTCTTCAAGGGCAGCCCCATGTAGAGAGCATTACAGTAGTCTAGGCGAGAAAGGATGAGGGCGTTAGTGACTGTGCACAGAAAATCCCAATCCAGGAAGGGGCGCAACTGGCGTACCAGGTGGACCTGATAAAAGCCCCCCCTGGTTACAGCCGTAAGATGTTCTTCTAAACTAAGCCACGTATCCAGGAGAATTCCCAGATTGTGGGCCCTCTCTGAGGGGGCTAAAATTTCTCCCCCAATCATCAAAGATGGTACATGATACACAAATCAGGATGACGGGAACCACAGCCACTCAGTCTTGGAGGGATAAAGCTTGAGCCTGTTCATCCCCATCCAGATCCGCACAGCCTCCAGGCACCGGAACATCATGTCGAAGGCATTGTTGGGGTGGTTTGGGGTAGAGATGAAAAGTTGGGTATCATCAGCGTATTGATGATTCCGTACCCAGAAACCACGGATGATCTCACCCAGCGGTTTCATATATATGTTGAACAGGAGGGGTGAGAGAACTGACCCCTGGGACATCCCACAAGTGAGGCGCCTCAGGGTCAATCTCGGTCCTCCAGTCAACATGAACTGCAATCGATCCGAGAGGTAGGAGGAGAACCACCGCAAAATGATGCCCCCCACTCCCAACCCCCCGAGTCGTCGCAATGGGATACCATGGTCGATGGTATCGAAAGCCACCGAGAGGTCTAATAAGACCAGGACAGAGGAACAACCCCTGTCCCGGGCCCGCCAGAGATCATCAACCAAGGGGCCAGATGCCGTCTCCATGCTGTACCTGGGCCTGAAACCCGACTGAAATGGATCCAGGTAGGCAGCTTCATCCAGGTACTGGGGAAGTTGACGTGCTACCGCATTCTCAACAACCTTTGCTACAAAGTGGATGTTGGAGACCAGACGATATTTGGCAAAAGAAGCTGAGTCCAGGGAAGGCTTCTTAAGGAGGGGCCTCACCACTGCCTCCTTCAAGATGGTGGGAAAGAGCCCATCTCTCAATGAAGCGTTGGTAATCGCCTGGAGCCAGCTTCGTGTCACCTCCCGAGAAGCCGAAACTAACCAGGAGGGACACGGGTCCAGCACACAAGTGGCAGCACTAAGTCTCCCCATAATCCTGTCCACACCCTCGGGAGTCACAGGATCAAACTCATCCCAGATAGTCTCCACAAGATTAATCCCTGTTGACTCACCCGAATCTACTCAATCAGAGTCCAAGCCTGTCCGAATCTGAGCGATTTTGTCCTGCAGATACTGGACCAATTCCTCAGCTCTGCTCTGCAAGGGGTCTTCCCCAGTTCCTTGATTAAGTAAGGAACAGGTCACCCTAAACAGGGCACCTGGGCAGTTATCTGTGGATGCGATAAGAGTGGAAAAATGTTCCCATTTTGCTGCTTTTATTGCCACTAAGTAGGACTTAATATGAGTTCTTATTAGTGTGCGATCAGATTCAGACCAGCTGGCCCTCCAACCACTCTCTAGGCATCTTCTCCAGTGCTTCATCTCCCGGAGCTCCTCAGTAAACCAAGGAGCTACCCGCGATCGGCACCAAGTCAGAGGCTGCAAAGGCACAATGCGGTCCAAGGCCCCAGTGGCCGCCCTATCCCAGGCTTCCACTAGGGCCTCAGTCGAGCTGTGAGCAAGGAATTCAGGAAAAGTCCCAAGCTTCATCGGAACCTTTCATGGTCCATCATGCGCCTGGGGCAGAACCATCTAATTGGTTCTACCTCCCTGCAGCAGGGGGCAGTATGGAAGTCAAGCCTGAGGAGGAAATGATCAGACCATGACAAGGGTTGAATAACAATATCCCCTAAAACTAGATCATTCGTCCACTGTCCAGAGACAAAATTCAGGTCGAGCGTGTGTCCCTTGTTATGAGTGGGGTCTCAAATTAACTGAGTTAGGTCCATAGCCATCATGGAAGCCATGAACTCCTGAGCTGAATTGGATGTCTTGCCAATGGAAGGCAGACTGAAATCCCTCAGGACCATAAGCCTGGGGAAATCAATTGCCAGCCCGTCTAATACATCCAGCAGCTCAGGCAGGGCTGATGAAATGCAGCAGGGAGACAGGTACGTGACAAAAAGGCCCACCTGAGCTCCAAGGCTCCACTTCACAAAAAGGGACTCACACCCACTATCTGAGGCACAGTGACCTCCCGAGGTCCAAGACTTTCCCTAATAACAACTGTCACCCCAGCCCCCCCCCTCTCCCTGGCCTGGGCTCTCAGCTGGTGGAACGCCCAGAAGCCTGGTGGGCATAATTGCAAGAGGGGAACATCCCCCTCATGGCCCAACCAGGTCTCCATAATACATGCCAGGTCCGCTCTCCCCTCTTGTATGAGATCATAAATGAGGGGAGCCTTATGTACCACGGACCTGGCGTTAAGTGACATCAGCACCCAGGGGTGCGAGAGGGACAATGAGGGTCGGAACGTGCAATTGCTCTTAAACAGAGAACCCACGTCATCCAGGCCTAATTTGGCCCTTGGCCCCCACCGTATCTGCCCCTCCCACCTATAGTAGAGATGGTAAACTGTCCAATGGAATGGCTTAATGACACCCCCCCCCCAATCCCAACCTTTCCCAGCACTCTCGACCTCCATCCATTGATTAGCCCTGGCCTGTGCCCTGGCCGACTCCCCCCCCCCCAAGCCTGTCTGAGCCATCCGAATTGACCCCCCCTTTAAGATTTGATTTTTAAAACCCTGTAAAAAAAAACCTAAGAAGCCTCTTCTTCGCATGCCATCTCTTGGGATCCCAAGATCCATCATTAACGAATGACAGGCAAGAGGGCCATCCCCGGGAAAGGGGGAGTTCCCGAAGGGAATAAAGTTCTGTCACAGAATAGCATAGTGGAGAGTGTGGCATCAGCCAAACAGAATGACATCAAGGGGAGATGGGATAAAAAGATGACATATCAATGGGGGAGCAGCTGACAGTGTCCAAGGGAGTGCAGTACACTATACTGGCACTCCCAATCCCCATATTTTCCTTCCTTTCTTTTGTAGGAAGCTAAAATCCACCCCTGTCCTAGAAAAATGAAATATCCTGGGAAATATTGAAAAGGGAGAATATTGTATTTCCCTGGATAAGAAGTGGAAAAACATGTTTTTAGGCAGGAAACAGACTCACTCTTAATAGCCCTCCCCTTTGTCAATGGACCATTAAAAGGCCTGAGCCAGTGTATTCTACATACCAAGATCTTCCCCCTTCAGCTCCAGTGTGATGGGATTAACGTGTGATAGCATTAACCCTTTACCCATCTCACCACAGGGCACCTGGGAAGAAGCAATGCTCAACCAAACTTGGACTCAAAGCACAACCTAAAGAGTTGCCTCTGCATGGCCCCATGGGAGTCTGACAACCAATCAGAATACAAACTCAGGTTCAAAGCCCAGAGAGGGCATAAAACCAGGGACTTTCAGCACCTCTCTCTCTCTCTCTCTTTTTCTTCTTCACCCAACATCTTGAAGCATGTGATTCCACTTTTCTGTTCAGGAGATGAAGCCATGTCCACCATTAAACCATCTTTCAAAGCAGTCTCCATGTTTCCAGTATCTTTTTCCCCATTTGGAACTGGAGCCAGAAGGACATTTCTTCCAACACTTCTATCTAGAAATCCAGGATGACATCATTGAATGTTCCAAATAGATCTTCTTGCAGGCTGTTATCAGATCTTATACTTTGCTTATGAAGGAAAAATATTTTTGGAAGACCTTGCTTTTCCTTTGAAAATTAAAAATAATCTGTGAATTATATAAAAAATGTGATGAACCATTTGAAATTAAAGTGAGATATATTTGATCTGCCTCTTGCATAATGGGATTCACCAAAAATGCACCTTCATTGTAACTTCAATCCATTGATAGAAACTATGAAATTCGTTTTCCTTTCTGTATTTTCATTACTGTTGCTTTAGTCATTGTCCATCTCTGATTTTTGTTTTGCTGTATTTTTTTTAGTGGTTTTGTACTTTGACAATACAAAATAGTTGGATTGTATAAACCAGTCACTGAGCAAAGCACATCTTTAGATCCACTACTTCAAACTACAAAATGACTGCAGCTGCTTTGAAGGCTGAATGTGGCTGCTTTGAGGTTCTCCTGGGATCTTCTGGTCATGTGTATGCATACCTTTGAGGTCCTCCTGGGATCTTCTAAGCTTGAGTATGCATGCTTAGAAAATAGCACCACTGATGTACTAGCATAGTGAAGCAGATCATGAAATGATTTTACAGAATTATTTTAAAAAACCAGGAGTAGCAAATAATAGACTTCTCTAATATATATTCACGTTCCGACAGCCACACAGAATCAACAATAACACCAAAGGGAACTGCAAGAGAGTTTAAAACAACATGCTGCAAACAGGACGGCTGAGATCAAGATTCACTCGGGATGAAGCTCTGGATGCATTCTTGAATCTTGCTGAATTGTAGCAGGACCAATTGCTAAGCACAAGGCAGGACAGCCTGACCCATATGAGCACAGCAGTGGCTGACATTGATTCCCAGATGTTTTCAGTAGCTGCAAGTCATCTGATAATTAAATCAACTTCAGTGGAGCATTGACCTGTGGTATAGTCAGATCTCATTGCAGACAAAATCTCTTTGCCTCCTGTGACATAAATAACATTGCTCCCATATACTTAAAAAAACACATGCTTTTCTGACACTGTTAACTGTAGAGATGGCTAGGAAGGCTTTCTGCTGCGTACAGCAGTTCCCATATATTAGAGAATTAGCTTAAGAATGAACGTGGAGAAAGACTCCATTATTTATAGCCTTCATGGATAACTGTGTTTATTATGACAGAAGCCTCAGTTTCCTATCGATTTCATGTATATATTTCATGTCCGTGAAGACAGATGCTTATTCAAAATGTAGTTACATATGTATGAGTTACAAAGTGGTTCTTGTTTTCATGAAAACCACTAGAGGAATTAATAGCTCTTGGGCTTTGCAGACAATGAACTGTGCCTCCTTTACCCAACATCAGAATGTGCATATAAATTGCAAGAGACAGAGGGCCCTCGATGCTTATATTATTCACTTCACATATGTCTGAAAATGAAGCTTAATCCATGTTTCTTACATTGATAACTGCAGCCATGCATCTTGCAGCTTCAGACAAGCAAGAATTACCTGCGGGCAAAACATTTTGTTTGGTAAGCTTCTCTTTTAGAATTGCTAAGAAGGCAACTATACTTTAGACTCTACAGTAGTCTAAAAACAACACAGGTAGTCCTTAGCTTATAAGGTAAAGGTTCCCCTCACACATAGGTGCTAATTGTTCCCAACTCTAGGGGATGGTGCTCATCTCCATTTCAATGCCAAAGAGCCAGCGCTGTCCGAAGATGTCTCCATGGTCATGTGGCCAGCATGACTAAACGCCAAAGGTGCATGGAACGCTGTTACCTTCCTGCCAAAGGTGGTCCCTTTTTTTCTACTTGCATTTTTATATGCTTCCGAACTGCTAGGTTGGCAGAAGCTGGGACAAGTATTGGGACCTCATTCCATTATGCAGTGCTAGGGATTCAAACTGCTGAACTGCCAACCTTCTAATCGACAAGCTCAGCATCTTAGCCACTGAACCACAGGTACTCCTTAACTTTTGACTAGAACAATTGGGATCAGAATTTCCATTGCTAAGCAAGGCAGTTGTTAAATGAGTCACACCCAATATTGCAACCTTTTTTTGCCATGGTTCTTAAGTGAATCTCCGCAGTTGTTTTGTGAATTACACAGATTCTCTCATTGACTTTGTTTGTCAGAAGCTGTCTGGGAAGGTTGCAAATGTTAACCACCCGAGGATGCTACAGCTGTCATAAATACACATCAGTTGCCAAGCTGCCAAAGTTTTATCATGTGCCATGGGGATGCTGCGATGTTTGTAAGTGCAAGGACCAGTCATAAGTCACCTTTTTTTCAGTAACTTTGAATGGTCACTAAACAAATGATTGTACATGAAGGACTACCTGTATTTGTAAATCTATTTCTCTGCAAAATATAATAGGTGAATATGAATTCTGCCCCTATAAGCTAGATCCTGCTCAATCCAACCTGACTGCATAAAATAAAGGTAGAACAGAATTTTAGTTCATAGATCTTAACGTAAGGGCAATGAAAGTAACAAAGATGCTAGTTTTATGTATGTATATGTGTATATGTACATGTATGTGTATGTACACACACATACACATATCCCTTGTCAAGGAAGGAATGGCAAAAGGCATTTCAAAACCAAAATAGATGCAGAAGATCTCAGCTTGCATACCAGAGCATATTCTTCAGAGGAACTATTTCTGACTTAGCCCTTGAAGAAAACCAATTCAGCAGTTTGAATCCCTAGTGTCACATAACAGAGTGAGCTCCCATTACTTGTCCCAGCACCAGCAAAAAAACAAAATCCATTAGCCATTGCAATTATCACTGCTACATAATCTGACCTTGAGTCAAACTGATCTCACTGGGAGTGGGTTTGCTAATGAGTTTGTCAGTCTTGAATGCCACATGCTTCAATAAAGAAATGAACAGCACAAGATTTGGGGCACGCTTTTCTTAGCCCAATGGCTAAGAGCTGAACTTGTCGATCAGAAAGGTTGGCAGTTCAGCAGTTTCGAATTCCTAATGCCATATAACGGAGTGAGCTCCTGTTACTTGTCCAGCTTGTGCCAACCTAGCAGTTCAGAAGCATGTAAAAATGCAAGTAGAAAAATAGGGACCACTTTGGTGGGAAAGTAACAGCATTCCATGCTGGCCACATGACCACAGAGACGTCTTCGGACAGTGCTGGCTCTTCAGCTTTGAAACAGAGATGAGTACTTCCCCCTAGAGTCAAGAACGACTAGCACATATGTGTGAGGGGAACCTTTACCTTTACCTATAATGAAAGAATCAGAGTAGTGAGGGAAAATTAAAGTTTTAATCTGTACATAACAATTTTCCTCCAGCTTTTTTTTTAAAAGTCTGTCAGAAAAATGATTTTTTTTTCAGAAAGTGAGATTTTCAATCCCATTTAGTCCCAAAAGAAATCTGTGGTTTCTGAAATGTTCCTAATTCCCTTCTGTCCAGTATGATCAATGCAGAACAATTCTAAGGAGGCCTACTCAGAAATCTGACTTCCTAGACTCAACAGGAAATATATAATTAAAGGGAAGAAGCTATGATTACAATACGGTAATTTCTGCTGACTTAAATAGTTTTAGAATAGAATCAGATGATTCAGAAAATAATGACAGATACTGGTACTCTCAGTATCAGAAATAATGTTCCTGTAAATCAGATGAATCAGGTCTTGAACTTTTCTGAACCAGGCTGCAGAAGTGGCGGGCAAGCGCATACAGGCATTCCCACTTGTGTGAGTATCAGGCAAGTGTGTGTGTGCTGCTCCATTTGCATGAGAGGCAGGAGTGTGTACACATGCACTACTCACAGGGAACTATCCCCTCTCTCCCCCTCCCCCTACCATTTCACAAAGCCAGAATGGTTGGGGAATTCTGCTCTAAATGCCAGTTATTGGAAATGGAAATGCTGTTTAGGCTCACACCTTCCTGAACTAAATTAGCCTTTTAATTTAACATAATCCTTCTAAATATTTTTTGACTGTAAATTGTTCTGCAACATTGGAACAATGCAGATGATTAGCAGTAGCCATCCCATTCTCCTTTCCCTTCTTCGTGTGAATTGAAAATATTATAATTAAAATCATATTAGTAGCTAAATTGTCCATTGTTTTGCAGAGCATCCAAAATGTTGGTAAATACTGCTCAGGTCTGTTTGGAAAGATAAATAGTTATCGTGGATTTTCTATTTTCTATAGTAAAGTTATTTCAGACTTTAGTTTTCCAGAACGTTGATTTTATGAGACTATATGATAATGAAACCAAGATCTACCTCAAACAAGCAATCTTCATTATTGTAGCAATTCATTATGCCTGGAATGGCTATGTAAATGCTTATTACCTTGACATTACACTCCAAAATGCATGGTTTTTGACTGGCAAAGTATTTATAAGGGATGTCACATACTTCCAGCACCTTAACTAATCACATCCTTACAAAATGAAGCAACTTTCTGTCTATGAACTGGCAACTTTTTTCCCACTTTCCAGACAGGAATTGAATTATGATGTGTTCCCCACTGGTACCAGTTATAAATTATCTTTCCATTTTCTTAGAAGAAAGAAGCAGTAGTTTTCAGAAGGAAAACAACTCAGTCAAACAATAACTCCAAATTTAAAATGCTGTGTAGAAATTTCTGTGATTAATTAACTAGACCCCATCAGATCAATTTGAATTGTTTTTGCAGATTATTTTTTGCCATGTGATCTATGGGCCACATGGGGCTTTTTCCGCTGCTGAACTGAAGAACAATCCCTGCATGCATGAGTTGTCAGACAACTATACTAGCATAATATTTGCTCTCCCTGTTACTGATCTCTATCGTGTTTCTCCCCAGGTTAATTGCCTGACTTCCCTTCAAAATAATGGGTGACAAGGCTTAACAGATACCCTTGGATGCTGTCAGTGTAAGGGTGAAGTATTAGTTTAGTGGAGGATCACTTCAGCCTGTTTCACTCTTGGGCTGGGAAATGAAATGATGACAATATCATGGACACATGGCAGAAAAAAATTGAGCATTTGTTTGCTCCATGTTGAGATGTAAATAGGAAAAGTAGATGGTGAGACACTGATTTAGACTGAAGTCCTATAAACCAGACTTCTCCAACCTTGGCATTCTCCAACTATATGGACTTCAACTTCTAGAATTCTCAACAGTAGTCATGCAGGTAAAAGGAAGCCCACACACTTCCAGAGGATGCTGATTTTTCTGGAAATTGATAAACATAGACTAGGGGCATCCAACCTTAGCAACTTAAAGATTTGTGGAACTCAACTTCAGCATAGGTGGTTGGAGAATTTTGGGAGCTGAAGTCCACAAAACTTAAAGTTTCCAGAGTTGGACACCCCTGAGGTAGACTAAGTATTCCTAAATTCAGTGGGATTTGCTTCTGCAGAATACAGAATGATAGGATTATGCTCTAAATGTAAAAATGACATCTTCACAGCACTTGCATGCCAGTTCATCACAACAGATCATTCTATATGTTCCTTGCCTTCTTTAGTCCAGCATTCTATGTCAAACAACGGCCAGGAAGTTCATAAGCAAGACATGGCCTTGATTTAAGAAACAGCATGCAATCATCACTATTCATAGCTCTCATAATCTTAGACATGGGTTGGCCCACTTTTTAAATATTATCATAGCTTGCATCATAGAAATAAAATTCAGATTTTAATTATGCACTGGGTAGAGGCTAGATCTTCAGCTAATTCCAAATGTCCCTGCATTTTGTGTCACTTATTTAATTTCTTTTGGAATTATTTCTTTATCACTCTTACTATATAGCTGATGTGCTTTTCCCATGGTGTTTGGCCCAATTGTTACCTGCCATTAGATGGCATCATCTTAGGCAAAAATAAAAAGCAACCTTAAACTTTTTTTTAATTATTTGCTTCTTTTTAATTTTTTTAAGTGACAGCAGTAGAATGGAATAAGATTCTGATTTCTCTTGGTGAGGGAAATGTGTGTGTGTGTGTGTGTGTGTGTATTTTCTTTCTTGGGTCATTAAAAGGATTAGGGGAAATATGTTAGTATGTCAGTAGTGGTAAATGGCAAATTCTTTCCCTCACCTCAATGGGACCCCACCAGAAAAGATCAGGGGCATACCTAAAAGGTAATGGCAAATGGCTGGTTCCAAATCACAGTGAATTTGTGCCATATGATTCCAAGTAAAGGGATGTAAGAGATCTGGAAAATGTAATTATGTATGTACCTTTTTTTAGATGCATACTGGACTGTTCTACACACACACACCCCACCAACACACACACACTCCGAGCCACAGATAAGGTACCAGATTTATTTACAGACAGGTCCTTGGCAGCAATCCAACACAAATAAGCCTTCATAACAACTCGGGGATGATAGCACTGGCAGCAATCCAGCCTGCCACGCTCACAAGACTGTTCTCCCACATTAGTTCATGCGTTGACTTCTGCAAAAGGGCGTGTGCACAAGCAGTCCCTTTATAGTCTGGAGAGGAGTCTAATTATCAGCAGCTGAGAGCAATTACCTCCTGTAATTGCTCAATTGCTCCTTACGCCGGTAGCATGCCGGTAACAAGCATCTAATAGCTCACTGCTGATGTCTGACTCACTGTCCCGTGACTCCTCCCCACTGCTCCAAGGCATGACATCAGGAGCCCCCTTCCTTTGGCTTTCACCACTGCTCCATGCCTCAGGCGCTTCCTGGTGGCCAACCAGCCTCTCTGATCCCTGCTCGGAGTCAGAACCCTGTCCAGGGTCCTCCACATCCTCCAGAGCCGACTCATAGGGACCCTCACTGTCGGAGTCTGGTGGCAGCTCCAATGGCTCCTCCTGGGCCACAACACTGGATGTACACTTAGTTCTCAATTAAATGACTTCAGTATCCTTCATGTACTATAAATGCCGCTATTTTATTTCTTTGCTCTCAGCATATCTAATAGAGGTAGACAATACAATAATATGAGTATTGTATTGTACTGTATTGTATAATACAATATAGATATTGTAAATATCTATTACAATAATAATAGTTTGGAAGACAAATACATAAACAAGGTAAATGAACTATATAAAGGGATCAAACAGATAGATGAGCTATTTATATCATTTAAGGTTAAACAGTCCTTCTGCGTATGGGATCAAGTAGGGAACATTCCTAATCTGCAATATTAACAAGATGGTTGATCCTTAGTGAAAAATGATAATGAGCAGTTGCCAAGACTTCGGTTTTCACTAAGTCTACTTTAAAAACTGCAATTTTCTAACAAATATACTATGAGCTAGCACAATATGAAAAATATTTCAAAAATAAATATTAAAACTTTTGAAAACCTACATGTTTTCCATCATAAATATTAATGCTCAGATTATATAGATTTTTGATAAACACTTTTATGATGCATATATATGTGTGTTTTGTAAAATTACAAGTCATTTTTTTAAACATTCTATATATTCACAGGACTTCATCCCTGCTACAGATAATGCAATTGGAACAGACAGCACTTGGGAAAAAAACCCACAGATCTAAATATTTATTTCCTATCACGAGTTCCTGAATTCAGATTTTCACTCTTGAAGAGTTCCTCCAAGTTGCATAATCTTCTTCAAAAACTCCAGCCTACTATTTACTCCCTCTTATGGGATCTGTCAGGTTACAATAAAACAGGCATAAATTATTGAATTCTGTCTTTGTGATTGCCAAGTACTGATTCTTCAGTGCAAAAACACTCAAATGCCAATGGATTTTGAATGAGAAATATGTGCACAGAATGAAATGCTGACATTTTTGGTGCATAAATGTTTGTAACTTAAGGAGCCAGATCACACTAGACAGTCAACATTCAATGCATATTAAGGTAATAGCAATATATTCTCTACTAACAAAGAAAAATTCTCTGAACAATTATTGCCAGAGGGTTTTGTTTTTCTTTGAAAAGAAAGTGATAAGCTGTTGGAAGCATTGTGATTACACTTTTCTGACTGCCAGGGGTTCAGTCCTCACCTTCTCAAGGTTTCCATGGTCAGTAAAATGAGGACCCAGATTTTGGGGGCAGTATGCTGACTCTGCAAACCACTTAGAGAAGTCTGTAAAGCACTGTGAAGCAGTATATAAGTCTAAGTGCTATCACTATTCTTTACTAACATTTTTTTTCTGCATTACTTATTTTATAACCTCATTCTTCATCCAAATACTTGGAGTAAGTACTACACTGACTATTTCTCATCATCTACTCCTCTCCCACTATATCAAAATGATAGCTATAGTGGCACAAACAATGGCAAGTGATAGCCACAGTGCTCCAAACCTGATTTTGGATCATATATGAAAACAACAACAACCCAGAGAAGGGTCTTGGGATCTGTTGCGTAGGCTTCCATACAGTATTGTTCCCATTGACCCATGTCCAATTCAAAAAAGATATTTTGGATCAGATTGGAAGAAATGGAAAAAGGAGGGTTATGCCCACTGTCTTGATTTCGGTTGATTTATCTATAACTAATCCATGTGCTCATATATGCATTCTTAGTATTGGTTGGGACTCTGCATCTTAAAGGATATGTAATCTCTGCATTTGATTTCTTCTGCAAGCAAGGCTACTGTTGCAGATCTTTTTCTGAGCATGTGGTTGCCTGCAATTAAAAACTTTTCTTGAGCAAAATGGTATGAGGATCAACCATTATGTTCAACTAAAATAGTTTTGTATAACAAAGACCAGAACCTAGGCAACTTTCTGTGCATCAATTTATACTTACTTGGCTTCGGTTATGGATCATTGGTTGAAGAAGTGTTTGTTTGGGAACATATTATATAAGCCTCCTCTCACTGCAGGTTAAAAAAACAGAGCCATAAACCTCTTTGGACAGCAGAATATATTTTCTTATGGCATTCAAACTTGGAACTCTAAGCTGAAGTCTGTTGGGTTTGCTCTTGTGTCATTTTGACTGAAAATTGATGGTGCATGTAGCTGCCTGTAATCTTTCTTTGTACTATATATACCTAACGTGGGTGGTTGTTTAGATCAACATGTACTTGAACTGTCTTGGGTGGCAGGCTTAGACCGCTTGATCTTACAGATCTATTCTAGCTGAGACAGCATAAAGTGACACTTGCATTTTGATTGACA
Organism: Natrix helvetica; assembly: GCF_964273705.1. NCBI lineage: Eukaryota > Metazoa > Chordata > Lepidosauria > Squamata > Natricidae > Natrix > Natrix helvetica. Next base: position 99,479,696 of record NC_138548.1, on the reverse strand, counting down.
AATTGAAATCCTTTGCTTGGCAAGTGAAGACATGACCAAAAGTATTTCACTGGTTTGTAAGTTATAATATTAGCTGCTTGGTTATTGTTTTTCTTCTACCATAGTTCATGGTGGCCTGTGTCCACTAGTGTTAAGGAAGTGATAGGTATGAGGATGTCAATAAATACAGCCTTGATGTCTGTTCTTTAACAATGCCACATCAAACTCATTTATGGCTAACTTCCTTCTTCAGTGAGAAGAAAATCTGTCCAGTTAGTTTCTGATAGTATTAAGTAGTCACACTTGTTGGTCCAAGAAAATATTGCTTAAAAAGAAGTAAGAAGTATGCCATGGCTGGAATATTAGGTTACAATCAGGGAGGTCTCTGTAGCCCTAAACTCAAAGGGTGACTGCTTTTTCAGTGTTTACATCAAATGATTGCTTTTAAGAAAAAAAGTTAGGGATGAAGAAACATGAAACCAAAAATCTTGAGCTTTTGGAGGAAATGTGAGGTATAAATGTAAAATGTAAAGGAAAGCAAAGAAAAAAAGTAGCTCTTAACAATATCTTCAAAATGCATCTTCTTCCTTAACACATAAATGCCTTTGGTGCTATATCTTATCTCCCCTTCGCTAAAATGAGGGTTGGGGTGGTCAGCGCATGACGTATCCGGCCCACAGGCCATGAGATTAACATCCCTGATCTAAGGCATTCTGGGAAAAATGGTATTTGCCCCTTGGCTCTACCCTATCAAACCCTATTTTAAAAAAAGATCTGCTTCTGGCGTGACTTTATTGTCCAACGATGATCATACACGTCTCAGAAAAAATGTTGCATCTCTCCAATAGCTTCCAATATATGTCGCCTGGTAAATTCATAAACATGTTAACAAGCTACTCCTTCCCAAATATACAGTCCAGTTCCAAATTCAGGAAGGGAGAACTGTTTGCAGTGAACCATCTGCAGAATGCTTCTATAATCCTACATTCGTAATTATTGGCTTGCATTTTAGCAGTATTCATAAACTGTTAAGGCTTTGCTATGTGGCAAAGCCTACCTAACAAATTATGACCTTGTGGCCAAGCGTTTAAACATGATAAGTGAATGAAGAATTAAAAGAATTCAGAAAAATCAATTGAGCCACAGGGAAGGTGAATGTTGAAGTAATCCCTTTGGGCATCCTGTTCCTGGAGAGGTTATGAAGTAAGCTGTAACAGCCTTGTAATCCACAAGACCACTTCCTTATTCCGTCATTGTCCTTTACCCTCCACATCTGACTTTGAGCTGAATTACTCTAAATCTGCAATAATGAGATGCTTTAAAAACTGTTATTCACGCCCTCCCAGGATGAAAGGGCAAATAATAACTTTCATATTCGCATTCAGCTCACAAATGTCAGCTTGACCCAGCTATTTTAGGTGTGATTCTAGGTAAGGTTATGCATTAAAAACAGTGTGGTGAAAGAAACAACTGTTCTGCTTTAGTCTGGAGTTGGAACATGCAAGGGACAGTCTGCCTGTGTAAAAAAACAAGTTTGAAAACAATGAAATTTACAGTAGGTTATCAGGAAGATACTCATTCCACTGCTGTGTTAATTACTGTACCTTTTGCAGGAAGTTAAAATGCTCAAAGGAATAAGTGGTTTAAATCCCCTTGTTTTCTGTGGGACAGAGTGATAACTAACTTCTCTTAGACCGGGTTTGGGGGTTAATTAATATGTATAAAATATGGGAATGAGGTGGGAAGTACATATATTTAAGAACTGGAAACATTGCTGTAGCATCTGAATGCGATGTCAACAAATTCACTTTGTTATGCAAGAGGAATGACCCTGAATTTAGGTGGCCAAATTCCCAAATGCATAGTACACTGATGGTCAATCTGCATTCAGAAAGCCTTTGGTGATAATTGGTCTTCCAGGAGGCAGCAATCCCAGTTCATAAAAAGGAAATGCCTGCTGAATTCTACTTCCTGTGTGCTGTCCTTCTGGGCCTCCTTTAGCAGACATGTGATATTCTGCAGTTTAAAGGCTATTGGTCAAGGAGCTAACCTCTAAGGAGGGCTTAAAATATATTGGCTAGGAAACCTGATGTGATTCATATCTGAAACACTAATCCTAACCAAGGCTATTTTGTAACTGTCAGCCTTACTGGGTAGACCAGACAGGAAACACAACCAGATAAACTAATTCTATTTTACTGTAAGGCTACATTAATAGAATTTTGCAAAGTTGCAAGTACAATTTTCCCACCATGTTTTTTACAGCCCAAGAAACTAAAGAGGGTTTCTTCTGAGCTTCTTGCCCTGCTTGCTATCCAGCTGTGGCCTAACCTGTTTCTTATCTGACTGTTCCCTGGTTACCTCTTTGCCCTGTCTCTCAGGGTCTTTCCCACATACCATTATAATAATTTAGTCTGTGAAACATAAATATGTTAGCAAGCTAAAAGTAAAGGTTCCCCTTGCACATATTGCTAGTCGTTCCCGACTCTGGGGGGCAGTATTCATCTCTGTTCCAAAGCCAAAGAGCCAGCACTATCCAAAGACATCTCCATGGTAATATGGCCAGCATGTCTAAATGCTGAAGGTGTATGGAGCACTATTACCTTCCCGCCAAAATGGTCCCTGTTTTTCTAGTTGCATTTTTATATGCTTTCAAACTGCTAGGTTGGCAAAAGCTGGGACAAGTAATGGGAGCTTATTCCATTACATGGCACTAGGGGTTCAAACCGCCGAACTACTGACCTTCTGACTGACAAGCTCAGCATCTTAGCCACTGAGCCACCAATTAAAAAGCTACTCCTTCCCAAATAGACTGTCCAGTTCTAAATCACTCCAGGATACCCTTCTGAGAAATGCTGAGCATTTAAGTGACTTATTTTCCTAGAATTCCAGAATTGTAAGAAGCCTCAGAGATCATCTATTCTCCCTTCTGACAATTAGAGAAATCCACAGTGATCTGGGATAGAATAGCAATGACATGGCAGGATACCAAGGAAGTAACAATTGTGAATTAACATTTCTTTGGAATGTTGAAGGGTTTACATTCCCTAGCAACTGAGTGGGACCAAGAATGTTGTTTGTTGAATAGGCATTTTCTTGCTGCTGTCGATCTTCAATAGGGCTGCAAAATCTTTTGGGGGGCACTGGAAATTTTTAATGGTGAGCCAGGGTTGGCATATCAAAAAGTTGCTAGGGCCAGGGCACACAAGCGGATTGTAAAAATGAAATGAATTTAACACAGTGAAACTTGAGTTAATGAAACCCTATTTAGTAATTGAGGAAATTTCTCTAGGCATTCAACCCTACCCATCCTTATTCCAAATAATGGACAAGTTTGTTGTATATGAAGCAATCCAGAGGGGAGTATTATTTATTATTGTTATCTTAATTTTATACCATTAGGAAAAATAATTAAATTGCTGAAATAATATCCTTATATATGTAACCGACATCCAGGTATAACTGATTCCCCCACCCACCAAATAGTCTGCTAAAAATGAGGCTTGACCAGTTCTTTCTTTTTTTCCCAAATTTACTCAATTAAATTGTATTAATTAAATATGCCATCTTTAACATAAGAGGATTTCCATCTTTGGAAAAAAAAATCAATTTCTCAGGTTTAAAATGAATTATCTCCTAAAATGCACCTTTCGAAAAATCAATTGACAAGTAAATTAAGCTGGATAAAGTAAGAAGTTAATTTCCCCAATAGTATACTTCCTTCCCCTTTTTAAATTAAATTGATTGCTCATTGTCACCTGCTGTTATTGCATCTGGAATAATGGTCATCCAACTGGTACATTAAAAAATATGAAGAAGAATCTACCAGCTAGATCTTTGAAGATGGATATATTCAGCCTTCATATCTGAAAACTCATACCAACTGGGATGTGTTCTGTCATAGTCTACTTTAATGATTCTAATACTTACAATCCTGCTAGCTTCTTCCCTTTCAGAAATATATATGTGCTTATGGGGACAGTTCTGTGGAATCCCTAAGCCTCTTGTCAGATAATATCAGAAGACATTTATCTATCCCATGCTAAATTGTCTGTGGAGATTCTCAGTCTTCCAGGTCATGGTTGTCCCAAAGGTGCTTTTTCAAGAAGCAACTGGACTTTCTTGTTTTTCTTTAAAGATGTTTCACTTCTCATCCAAGAAGCTTCTTCAGCTCTGACCCCCCCCTCCCAAATCCAGTCAGAGTTGAAGAAGCTTCGTGGATGAGAAGCTAAATGTCTTCAAAGAAGAAAAGCACCTTTGGAAATCCTGTGCTAACGAAATATCTGTAGAAAGCACAATGCTTATCTGTCACCTCTTTGGTCCACCCAGGACTTTGACATGTCTTTCCAGGTTGCCCAAGGTGGTGTCTTTACAGGTAATCCGCAATTTACCACAGCTCATTTAGGGACCATTTGAAGTTACAAGAGCATTGAAAAAAGTTGCTTATGACCAATTTTCACACTTATGTCCATTTTAGCATCCCCATGGCCATGTGATTTACCTTTCAATGCTTGGCAACAGAGCCATATTTATGATGGTTGTGGTGTCCCAGGATCATGTGATCATCTTTTGCGACCTGACAAGCAAAGCAAAGCCAGATTCACTTAACAACCATGTTACTAACTTAATAACTGTAGTGATTCATTTCACAAATGTGGCAAGACAAGTCGTGAAATGGGGCAAAACTCACTGAACAAATGACTCACTTAGCAAAATGAATTTTGGGCTCAATTATGGTTGGAAGCTGAGGACTACCTGTATTTATTCTATTTGTCAAAGCCTTAGATTAACATTAACCTTGGCAAAGTGCTCCATTATTTTTATTATTGTTATTATATTAATTTAATTCTTACATAACTTCATTGTCTTTTATGCTTTCTTTTCAGGCTTATCAATAATTTTAAGTGCATCTGTTTCTGCGTGGTGTTTTCTGGTCTAAAGACCATAATAAAGGTTGCTTTAGCTGTTCACTTCAATCTGATTTTCTCAAGCAAGTGAAAATAAATTTTCTTGATAGTTGCTGCAACATCCTTTCAAGCATTTAATCATCTCTTTGTTCCTCTCTTGATCTCTTTTGGTTTACTCCTACTGGACTGCAGTTAAATAACAGAAATCTGACCTTCTGGTTTCTGGAACAATTTGAGTATTCCAGTTGCATTTTTCTTACAAAGCCAGACTGCTTAGTACTTACTAAGCACAGATCACCGCAATCCTCATGTAGAATTCTCATGCTGATTGATATTATCATTTATCAACATTGTTTCTGCTTTCAATATCTCACTGCAGTTGAATGTTATCAAATGGCTGAATAAATGAAATGTAATAATGAACACTGAACCAGTTCAAATCAATCCTGAGTATAAATCTATAAAGGAAATGCTGCATCATAAATTTAAAAACTGTTTCATTTTCCTGTTGCAATAAATACTGCTAAAATGTATGTCTTGGTCTCTATATGTCAACTTAAGAAGGAAAGACTAATTTACCACTTCTAAACAGCATCTGCTTAAGCTAAAGGCATTATCATGATTTGTGAAATTCAGGAGAGTTCTGCACTGCAGCCTAAGCTGCTGGTCTCCCAGGCTGCTCCTGGCTGTTTCTTAAGCCAACTTCAGGAGTTCTAGTCTGATCACAGCAGGCTGGCAATGAGACTTGATTGAGCTCCAGTCTGTACTGCAACCACCAGAAGTCTAATCTGTAATTTCCCTCCTTGTTGCTTTTCCATATATCCAGAGAAGACAAATCACATTGGCTGCCTTCTATTTGGAACAGTCTACCAATGCCTCACTTTTCCTTTTAGAGGCTTCTTAGAAGTACCCTTTTTACTACTCCCTGTGTTCTGCCTCTGACTTCCCAGATAGCAATAGCACTTAGATTCATATACCAATTCACAGTGCTTTACAGACCTCTCTAAGCAATTTGCAGTGTCAGCATATTGCCCCCAACAACCTTGGTCTTCATTTTACTGACCCTGGAAGGATGGAATGCTGAGTCAACTTTGAGCTGGTGAGAATCGAACTGCTGACAGTTGGCAGAATTAACCTGCAATACATGTATTCTAACCCACATGGTTCATGTTTGCACACATAAATGCCTTCACACAGACACATAGTCTTTCCACATTAATTCCTTTGACAATGATATGGACACTTTCCTTTTTCTTTTCTTCTCCCTTATAGTACTACCATTGCTTTGATCATACAATATTTAAAGCAATATGTATTTTGTATTTTAACAGCTTTATTTTTGAAACTGAATAAAACTCTTTAAAAACAATTAAAGTAATATGAAACATGTTGTTCTTTTGGTCTACATTCCTCTATAGGTCCTGGAAACTTTGCAGCCAGGAAAAATGAAATGTTTCAACTTCATAGAAACAAAACAGCAACAGTCCCGTGTATCTTAAAGATTTTTTAAAAAATTAAGAGAAGGGGAGACTCTGTGTGTGTGTGTGTGTGTGTGTGTGTGTGTAATATATATATATATATATATATATATATATATATATATATATATATATATATATATATATATATATATATATATATATATATATATATATATATATATATCTGTTTGTGTTACAACCCCTGGTATGACCTATATATAATATTAAGCTGTATCCATTATCATTTCATTATTGTTATTATAATTAATTATTTCTTGACGAATAAGCATTTAATAACAATCAAAAACAATCTAAGAATTACCAAATTCCTACTTATTGCTCAACCAAAATTAACTAATTTTTTATTATCAACTTTCATTGTCAACCTGTATCTTTCCAGTAACAAAACAGTCTTATCTCTCTTGCCAACTGTGGTGTCAGTCTTCTTTTTATCTCCTTTATAAGGTTTTTATAGACTTCTCTCCGCACTTTGTTGCTTGAAGGATCTCTCAGGTAATCTCATTGCTCTCCAGTTGTTATTAAAGTTAGCTTGTCTTTGGTTGTAAATCATGCTTCTGAGAAAATTTCTCTTAAATCCATCATCATTACTCTTTTTTCTTCTTCTGTATCTTGGAATCTGGGGTAGAGCTCCAGTTCGTCAAATTCCCTCTTCCATATTCCATTCATTCCAATTTCACCCACATTTGCTCCATTAATAAAGTCATCTGTTGTCATGTCTTTATCTTCTATGTCTTCATTCTCCCCTTTAATTTTTGGTGCTCCATCCCCTTCATCTTTTGCTGCGAGGAACACTAGTTTTTCCAACTTCTTCTCAATTCTCCCATATCCTTCCAATAGATTTTGAGTTCCAGCCAAGATATTTTGGCATTTTAAGGTTTTCTCATCTGAATATTGATCCATGTTTCCAAAAAAGAAGAAGGGAGAAAAAGCTAATAGCCACTGCCACTCTAGCCTTCCAGGCCTCTTTTATTTTTTAATTTTAGGTTGACTTAAGCACAAGTTCTTTTGTGCTCTTCAAAAGAGAAGGGTTCTGTTTTTTTCCCTTTCTCTCCCCTGCCAAAATAGTTCTCAAAAGCACCTGCAAAAACAATTCGTGCCCTTGGCTCTTTATCAGTTTCTGTAAACAAATTGCAAACCCTTCAGCTACAAAGTCAGTAAGATCAAAGAAGAAAAAAGAAGAGATACGTTGTTTCAAAAACTCCAGCCTCTGACCTCCAGGTGGCAGTGTTGCTACTTTTCACTTTCTAATATTTATCTCTGGCTTATAGGAAACAAAGTTATTTAATGAAATTTAATGACAAGTAATAATTGTTAAAATAAAAAAGAAGGTTTTAGTCCAGAAGTCAAAAAATAAAGTAACAAAAAGCAGAAGAAAAAAATTAATCTGTTCACTTTAAGAGGAGAAACGAAAAAAGTTGAGAGCACTTCAATCCACAAAGTATAGTTACAAAGAAAAAAAAAGCTTTCCAAAGCAATGCAGTATAAATTAAACTTGTTGCTTAATTCTTTTGCTTAAGGATCTAATTTGGCTTTTTAAAAAAAGTTTATTTGGGCAGTCTTTCCCAAAATAGAAAAAAAATACCTCACCAGATGGACTCATTTTCTCTTTTCACTTCCTTCCTTCCAGAGCCATCCTGACTTCATCAGCCTGGGGCTGCCTGTTTACCGCCGGCTTGAAGAGCTTCCCTTGGGTCAATCAGGGACTTTGCAGTGTCCCTGAGACCAGCAAGGCTTTGTCTTCCTGATCACCATCTCTACGGGATGGTTTAGGTCCAGATGGACTATCCAGTGGCAAAAGTGTCAAAGGCGGTCTCGGAGTGTCAAGGCCGCACGTTGTATCATCACGATGTTGGCTCCTCCTCTCCACACTTCATGTATTTTTAATAGCTCTCAAAACTGGCAAATACTAAACTACCATTCCATACTATCTACCATCATTAGAAATTTTGATTGGGATAGGTTTTAAGTGGGAGGGAAGGAGGGAAAAGGAAGGAAAGCCACTACTGTCAAAAGTTCATACTTTGAATCATGAGTTGAAATTCTACATATTATTGTATATACATAATTATTAACATTATATATTAATACACATAATTAATAGCACTAATTTTACTTTCAATGTCATATAGTTTGGCACATATACATCTATCAAAGGTCTTTTGCAGATGAATTACATTTATTTCTGAACTACTAAAAACCTCAGTGCCAAAAGCATAGTTTGCTAAATTGGTGTCATTGTACCGTACTAAGAGAATAACAAATCTCAACAGAACAAAGTTTCTTGCTCTGAACAACTGTTACACAAACACATACATATTGATTATGCATCCTTGAAATTTACTTCTGGTTGCTGAGAAATTGCTGGGAGCGGGTTTAGGGTTATGCGCTGGAAATGTAGGTAAAGTTAGAAATAATCCATACTATTATTTTTTAGAATATACATGCAGTAATTTCAGCATTTGATGTTCCATTGCTTGTGCAAGCAGAGGTGTTTAGATGGATTGAAGGCAGGGACAGATCACTATAGAAGCAAAGTTGATTTTACTTCAATCACAGAAAACCTATAAGAAGCTTATGTCCCTGTAGCTCAGCGGTTCTCAACCTGTGGGTCGAGACCCCTTTGGGGGTCGAATGACTCTTTCACAGGAGTCGCCTAAGACCATTGGAAAATTGGAAAATTACAGTTATGAAGTAGCAACAAAAATAATTTTATGGTTGGGGGGTCACCACAACATGAGGAACTGTATTAAAGGGTCATGGCATTGGAAGGTTGAGAACGACTGCTGTAGTTGTTGGCAATCCTGCTCAATACAGTGATGGACATTCCCTAGGACAAATATTCCAAAAATAGTCAACCACTATGTTAATAGTGAGAATGAAAGCAGAGACAAACAGAAACTACAGACATACTCTCTTAACTGCTGTTCAAACAAAAAGCAATTCCTTAGTTAAAGTGGTGTGTTATTCTAAACCAGAAGTTGTTAGGGTTACATGATAAGAGGTACCATAATGATCAGATAAAAGCATCTTTATTACAGATAATTTTAGGAATTTCCTATACTTATACCTAAAGACCATATTCATTCTTGAGAATCCAAAATAATTCACTCATTTGTATCGATTTTGAGGGGAGTTTTAAGTCTAACACAGTGCCCCAATATTTTAAAAATAATGTCTAGAAATACATATCAAGGTTTGAAATGGAAAGCTTTTTCAAGGTAGTGCATTGTCTTCCCAATGCTGACCATGTTGGTAGATTTAGACCTCTATACATGAAACCAGTTTTATAGATCTTAAATTCTTTCACATATTAGATATGTTCAATGTTGATATTCACATGTTAATGATTTGGGGAGCTGTTAAAAATAAGTATATTAAGAACTAGTTCTGAATCCATGATTTGTTCCAAATGGTTTCATGTTCCATTATGAATTGTATAATTCAAATTAAATAACATTGCCAAGAAAAATAAATGGAGATGGGTAGCATGTATCACAGGTTTGGGTTAACTAGCGGTTCATTTCCATTATAATATTATCAACAGCAGCATTTCTCTTTTTTCTCCAGTATATCTTACAAAAAGACTGCATATATGCATATATGATTAGTTATGTAGTTGCATAGTTGGTATAAGATTTCTTGCAGAAAAAAAATGTCTTGTGCATCCCTTACATCTCATATCTGGTGTAAGTTCTTGAGAAGCCCGATGGCAGCATCTCTGCTCATTTGACTGAACTGTAAAAAATACTTATGAAATTGTGTGTGTGTGTTTGTTTGTTTGTTTGTTTGTTTGTTTCAGTGGTGGGTTATCAACTTTTTTACTACTGTTTTGGGTGTGCTCTCACATGCACACAACACTTCTGCATTATGCATGAAATCGACCAATTCAGGCCAAACTGGGAGCAACCCACTTTTGGTTGGTTGGTTGGTTTCTCTCTACTACAGAAGGTTACAGAACACAAAATAACAGAGTAGGAAGGGACTTTGGCGGTCTTCTAGTCCAAGCTGCTGCTCAAACAGGAGACCCTATACTATTCCAGACAAATGGCTATCCATTTTTTTTTTAAAAAAAAACCTCCAGTGCTAGAGGCAAGTCATTCCACTGATTAATTGTTTTGATGTCAGGAAACTTCTTCTTAGTTCTAGTTTGGATTTCTACTTGATGAATTCAATCTGTTGCTTCTTGTCCTGCCTTCAGGTGCTTTGGAGAATAGTTATATCCTCTTCTATATAATATACCAGGGGTGGCGAACACGCGGCTCGCGAGCCGCATGCGGCTTGCGGCCAAAATAAATGAGGCTCTTTGCCTCTTACCATTATTTAGTATGCTGTGGCTCGGATCGCGCGCTAAACCCGGAAGTACGGTCGACGCGACGACGCTTGCCTGGAGCGGCGTCGCGTCGACCGCACTTCCGGGTTTAGCGCGCGATCTGAGCCACAGCATACTAAATAATGGTAAGAGGCAAAGAGCCTCATTTATTTTGGCCGCGAGCCACGTGTTAAGTTAAGATGAAGTCTTAAGTTAAGATGAAGTGGAAGATGGGTAATAATTAGGGGAATGGAGACTTTGGGTTGTGGAGTCCACTTTTTAAAAAAAATACAAAAAAACCAGCCCTTAGAACTTGAACTTTGCTAATCAGAATAAAATGCTAAGACTAAGTAGTCAGAGGAAGGTTGTAGCAGTACTGTCAGTCACCTATTGCACCTCATCATGAATCAAGTATTCTATATTTTAAAAAATACAAACTTATATCTTAGTTACTAGAGATCAAAGTGTCCAAGGAAATAGATTAATTCAAATGCAATGAATTAATCATCATACTGAAGTTAAAAGACAAGCAATTATCAGAATGGTGGCTATGGCAGAGATCTTTCTAAATTTTTAACATTTCATTTAACTTAAAATACTGGAAGTTGGAAAAGATTGGTGATCTGCCAATCATTTGTAGATATACCAAACCCATAGAATCACAGGGTTGGAAGGGACCACAGAGGTGATTGTTCAATTTTATCTTTAAATAAGATGAAGACAATTTGCTTTGTAATCCAGTCTAAGATTAAGAAATGCTGCTCCTCTATATCTTTCTTTTGAGTCTTGTATGATTTTGAATCTTGCTCCCCCACCCCACCACCCAGCTTCCAGTTGGTGCCATTTGGAATAAAACATTTATCTTAGATAATATCTAAGTTTCAAGGAATTGTTCATTTCATTCAATAATTTGTTATAATTGTTTTCAAATGTATTATTATTATATCCTATTAAATAAGAGTTCTAGATATTTCACTATATTTTTCTCATATCCCAATCCCCCTTTTCATGTTTTTTTTTCATTGGAAATTGAATGCCTTATTATCTTACTTTTCATTTAATTTTTTATCTCTAAAAGGTAGCCAAAAATCTTTGGATTCTGCCATTAGTATCTTATGGAGCTTTGTGTTTGCATAATCGTTACTACTATATCATTTGCATAGCATTTCATCTTGTATCTCTTTCTACCTGAATCTTTAGCTGAAATATTTGTTTAGCTTTTCAGTTCTGGCCCGCCAGGACCTCCTAACCCAGGGGTGTCCAAACTTGGGAACTTTAAGACTTGTGGACTTCAACTCCCAGAATTCCCCAGCCAAGTTTGGACACCCCTGTCCTAACCAATTATAAATAATAAAAGAGAAAATGCCCATCCTTGCCTTTGACTTTCCATATTAAAAGATTGTAGAGATTATTCCATTTACTGTGAATTTTAACTTGTCAAAAGCTTTGTGTCTAAAAATATTTCCGTTGCCTTCCGTTGCAGCTCTAATGGGTTTATAAAAATTTATAACAAAAAACACTTGACTGAGCATGTTATATTATGTGTTTAATATATTATTGTTAAAATTATATGCTTTTGTGTGAGTGTTTGTCTGTTTTGGCAGGTCACTGCGTGGTGTGGCTCTCTGACTCTCACAGTTTAAAATTTTGGCTCTTTTTGTCGAACTTGTTCGCCACCCCTGTAATATACCCTCAAATATTGGAAGACTGCTATCATGTCATCATAGTCTTTCTCTTTGTTAGACTAGATAAACCCAGTTCCTGCAACTGTTTTTCATGTGCTTCATTTCCCACCCCACCCCAATCATCTTTGTTGTTATTCTCTGCACTTTTTCTAGAATCTCAACATCTTTTTGTGTTGTGTTGTGGTGGCCAAGTTTGGGCTTATCAAAGCTGCTGAGAGTTAACCTCTGTAAGATGGGCAGCCAGTAAATTTGATAGATAGATTAGGTACGTAGGTAGGTAGGTAGGTAGATAGATAGATAGGTAGGTAGGTAGGTAGGTAGGTAGGTAGGTAGGTAGGTAGATAGATAGATGATGGACAGACGGAGTAATACTATTCACTATAGATGAAGTAGTACCACTTCACATGACTTGATGCTATCCTTCTGTTGATGCAGTCTAGGATTACGCTGGGGTTTTTTGGCAGTTGCAACATAACTGTTGGCTCATATTTAAATAGTTGTCCACAAGGAGTCCATGATTCCTCTCACAGTTACTGCTGTTGAGTCATGTCCTACCTATTCTATATCTGTGCATTTATTTTTACTTGGCTTGCTTTTCTCATGACTAAATTGCATTTTCCTGGATAGAGCCAGTACTCAAGTCTGCCAACATCCTTCCGGATCTTTAGCTTATCTTCTAAAATATTGGCTGTTCTCCCCAGCTTGGCATCATCTGCAAATTTGAGGAGCACCCCTTCTATCCCCTCATCTAAATAGTTAATGAAAATGTTGAATAGTTGAATTTGCTCCATGTAGATGTAGTTCCATTGAGCACTACACATTGAATCTGTTTGGTCAGCCAGTTACAAATCCATCTGGTAGTGATGCTATCTAGCCCACATTTTTCTACTTTACCAAAAAGTAGGTTGTAGTCTACTTTGCCAAATACCTTACTGAAATCCAAGTATACTATGTCCACAGCAGTTCAGTAGTCCATTAATTTAGTCACTTTGTCAAAGAATGCAATAAGGTTTATCTGGCATGATCTATTTTTGATAAAGCCATGTTGGCTTCTAAGTAATAGCTTTGCTTGTTTCTAGTTGTTCACTCATCTATGGCTTGATTATATTTTCCAGGATCTTCCCAGTTATCAGTGTCAGACTCATTGGTCTGTAGTTTCCTTGTATCCATTTCCCCCCTTTTTTGAAGATGGGAACCTCAACAGATTCCTTCCAGTCCTGTGGTAGTTTCCCAGTACTCCAGTATATGTGAAAGATGTAGTTCAATTGTTCTGAAATCGTCAGCTCCTTTAGAATTCTGGAACACAATCCACCTTCTCATAGGTGTTGTCTTACTGTTTTTGTGCCTATCTTGATTTGTATTCTTTTTAAAACAAAGTTTTATTGGTTTTTAGGAAATAAAAAGGAAAGGGGTGATGGAAAGGGTTGCAAGTCTTAGTTCATTTCCTGATAGTGTCATAACATGTAGTTTAATTAACTAAATCAGAATGCTACAAAGCAACATGTGCTTGTGTTGATCTTTTTGTATCCAATTAGAACACTGAAACCTGCTAGATTTTCAGTCTCAAAAGCTGTGGAGATCAATTATCTTCATACCGATTAATTATTGATATACTCTTTTGTTCACGTAATTTCTGGATGAATATATCCTAGTTGTTTTACCAATTTGAAAAGAGAAGGCATTCGGGTATGAATTGGAATATTTTTAAAAAATCGTTTAATTCACACACTTTCAGAAAATTATAATAATCACATATAATTAATAATGCACGGAGGTTGGTAAATCTGTCTATTCTATTTTCAAATTCATGTCAGCCTTGGGTTCATGCCATCCCATTTTTGCAAAGTATAAAAATCTGTATCAAAAATTCCCCTGCAGGTCTCTCTGTCTCTCTATATTATAAATATTGCAAACAAATGCCTTTGTTATGTATTTCTAGGAACTACTTTTACTCACCTATATATTTTATGTCACCAGAAATGCAACAATATTTCTATTCTTGGATTGGCTTAGGAATTGGAAATGAGACATTTTTTCATTAAAATTATTGTTAAATAAATTTCTTGCCTTCCTTCCCATTCCCTGGCAGTGTAGCTAAGCCTCTAAACCAAGAATGATACAATTTCTTACTGTAGACATTTATCTTCAAGCACATGAGAAAATGCATAGAACATGATATTTCATTTGGCTTTGATTCTGCAATTGCACACCAAGTTTTGAAGGAGAAAAAATGTAGACCAATTCACTTCAGATTAATTATGATTTTCCTCTAATTCTGATTCTCTTCAAATAGCTACATTTTATTTAATATTTGTCTGACTCCAATGCACACCCATTCCCCCAAAAATGACCAGGAGTGCTGAACCAGTAAATTAAAAGTTAGCCATTTCCTTCAATACATACTTTGGTGTGCCTTACCTCAAAATGATTATTGCAAATATTCTGGAAGATAGAGCACTCAAGAGCTATTTCTTGGATTAAATTAGGAGAAGGAATTTTGCTTGAAATGCCATGTGAAATAAATTTTAGAGCTTATTGTAGTTTACAGTTTTTATCCTCAACTTGGCAGAAAACTGTACCACCAATTTTCAGCAAGTGTGATTAGGTGGGGGATATTGTCACGGTCGTAAGTGTGAAAAGCAGTCATCAGTGATACAGTGCCATTGTAACTTTAAGCGGTCACTAAGCGAACTGCTGTAAGTCAAGGACTACCAGTAGTTGTTACTTTGTTTTTATGCAGTGAAGCATCCAGAATTGATGTAATCATCCACTGGTGGGCAGCATCTAATTCAAAGAAATAAACAAGCAAACACCACTCTAAATCTTGAGTGAAGAATCTTGCAAACTTCTCCTTAATTTTTTACATTGCTGCAGAGATTCCTTTCTCTATTCCAAGTATGAATGAATCCATCAGTAGTGAGAAAGAATGAAAAGCTAAGCATATATATATCAGTGATGGCTAACATTTTGTTGTTGGATGCCAAAAATGCAAGTGCATGTGCACAATAGCGCGTGCGCATGTTGGCACCCATATTGCCAAGCATGGCCCCACATGTGCATGCGTGCACAACCCGCTCCTCTCCCCCCAAGTGCCACACTGCTCGTCTCCAAGCTGAGCTTGGTATTTCCTCCAGGAGGGGTGAAAGAGGCTGTTTTGGCCCTCCCCCGGCTCCAGGAAAGCCTCCGGAGCCTGGGGAGGGCGAAAATGGCTTATCCCAGCCTTCCAGAAGGCTGAAAAACAGCTGGCTGGCATGCTTATGTGCGCTGAAGCTGACGGCTCATGTGCCGGCAGATATGGCTCCGTGTGCCACCTGTGGCATGAGTGCCATAGGTTCGCCATCACAGATATATATGATTACCAGTTATATAAAACGGTAAAAATGTGTGTGTGTGTGTGTGTGTGTGTGTGTGTGTGTGTGTGTTTTCGTAGATTTTCACGGGTGTAGGTATGCTGGTTTTGTTGTATTCAGGTCTATGAGTTCTGGTGGCCTTTTGCCCACATCTGTATAGTTTTATTGGGAATCATGGAAAGTGACCACTTTCTAAGAATGTTTTTTTACAACCTCACTGTGTAATCAATAGGCCTGAGATTTCCTAGTGATCTCTCATCCAGGGACTAATAAGATGTGATCTGCACATCTGTGATGTGATAGGAAGGTATACATAAGGAAATAAGTTGGTGCAAGCTGCCTGTTTCTTTATAACCTCCTTTTCTCTTGGAGTACTTTCTACAGTGTCTGCTTCAGTACTCGGCAATAAAATCAGTTTACAGCTAACCTACATCTCTTCCATGCATATGTGACAGGTACAGTGGCCATCATACAACACTGGCTCCTCAAAACTAATATTTAGCTTATATTTAAAAATACAATATCATATATATGTAATATGCATACATAATTGTAGTTGCATACTATTACCAGTAATATAATTTATGATAGATTGCATATCTGCAAGATACAGATCTGTTTGTATCTGCAAACATTTTTTCCAGGCATTAGGCTGCTACTCAAAGCTACTTCTTGCATTTAAAAATAATTTGTTGACTTATCCAGTCCCCTAACAAATAAGAATTCTCTCTGTACTGTATTTCAAATCATCAACATGTTTCTAATAGCTCACACTGAAGCTAATAATTTCAAGCTCAAAGACTATCAAGGATCATTAGTATGAGTAAACCATATAAAAGCCTTGAGAGACTATCATTTTGCATATCTGTAGCTCTAATTTCAGTCCGATATCCCTCACTGTTATGGAAAACATGTTTTCATATGATGCCTGGTTGAGTTACTCCTAGGGAAAAATTCTCCCCTATGTGCAGTGAGCTACTCATGTGGATCCTACAAAATCAATGTCATCATATATTACAGTCAATCATGCTGAACTTTTGCAAATACAAATCCAGATCAAAGAATATTTATAACTGTGTTTACATGCTTACATATAGATTGTAGTCTTCTTTTCAATAGGTGTTGGCTAATAGAGCTAAAAGTGAAGGATAGACCCAAATAAGTAGCCTGAATTCAGAGGTATGACATTAGGTAATGTGTTAGAAAGATAATCTCTAAATGGGTCTACAGATATGTGTCTAGGAATTGTTCAGCTGTGTGTGTCAAACTGAAGGGAAAAAATCTAGTCATTGTCTTTACCTCTTCCCGAAATCATTTCCCAAGGTGAGTAAAGCATTAGAGAGGCACCCATGGCCACTCAGTAGGAGTGAAAGGCAAGCCCAAATAATAACAGTGCTCTTTCCATTGGCCTTATAGTCTGAGGATACTTATCACTAATATCCCTGCCTCATCAGGTTTCTATATAGCAATAGCATTTAGAATCATATACAGAGCTTTACAGTACTCTCTGGGACTGAGTAGTTTACAATTTTGAAGCATTATTTGCATATTGCCTCCAACAATCTGGGCCCTTATTTTACTAACTTTGGAAGGATGGAAGGCTGAATCAACCTTGAGCCACATCAGGATCAAACTCCAGGCCGTGGACAGAATTTGCCTGCAATATTGCATTTTAACCCCTGTGCCACCAGAGCTCTTGTTATATAAATATCTTTCCTAATTGCAGAAATCACCTTAAATAACTAACTTTCACTATTCCGCATACTCAGAATTCTGTGCTGAGTAAAAAATTATTAACAATAAAGACCAGTCTATAAACAAACAAACAAATATAAACAAATGATGGATTCCTGCCTTGTCTATCAAGGGCTGCCAGCCAATCTTGTATTAATTCAAGGAATCGGTAGTTACTGCAAAGTGAGTTTAAAGAGGCATCCATGTAGGTTTGTTGGGTCCCACCCTAATCTTTTGGATCAGGCATGGAAGTCAAAAACTCTTTCCTTCCCCATTCCTGGCAGTGTGTGGCATCAACCAATTCTTGTCTATATAGTCCAGTGCTTCTCAATTATTTTCTGTCATGCCCCCCCTAGGAAGAAGAAAACATTTCGCCCCCCCCCCCGCGACTGTAAATAGTATAATTTGTCTATAAAATTGTTATAAGTACACCTCTGCATAACATAGCACACCGGTCTTTCCTCGTCTCCCACCGTAGTCACATGCTTTCTTTCCTCTTTCCCTCTTACTTGTCTATCCTTCCTTCCACCCTCCCTTCCTCCTTCCCTTCCTTCCTTCCTCCCTTCCAGTTCCCTCCTTCCTCTTTCCCCCTGCCTGCCTGCCTTCTTTCCTCTTTCCCTATCCTCCTATCCTTCCTTTCTCCCTCCCTCCTTCCCTGCCTCCCTTCCAGTTCCATTCTTCCCTCCTTCCTTCTGCCTCCTTCCTGCCTGCTTGCCTTCTTTCCTCTTTCCCTCTTGCTTGTCTATCCTTACTCCCTCCTCCCTTTCTTCCCTCCCTCCCTGCCAGCAGCTCCTCCAGCATCCCAGCTGGAAGCAGCAGCACAACAGTCGCCGTTACCAGGGGCGAAGGGGTGGCGGTGGCAAGAACAGGCGACCGCCGCCCCTTTGTCCCTTCCCCAACAGCGGCTGTTGCGCTTCCGCTTCC
Source organism: Natrix helvetica (assembly GCF_964273705.1). NCBI lineage: Eukaryota > Metazoa > Chordata > Lepidosauria > Squamata > Natricidae > Natrix > Natrix helvetica. The sequence goes on along the minus strand of NC_138548.1, from coordinate 99,461,306 downwards.
AGACGGAATGCTGGCGGTGGAGCTGCTGGCGGGGAGGCGAGCTACCTGCATAAAGACGCCGCCGAGGGCATGGCAGAATATATCCCGGCTTGAAGTGGCAGCGCTGGGGACTGCTCAGAGACTCATCAGAGCCGCGGGCTGGAACTGTGCAAAAAGTCTGCTTGGGCTGGGGTGGGGGGGGAGGGAGGGAAGCCTGGGACAGCCATGCTTCCCTCCCTCCCACCCCCGCCCGAGCAGGCTTCTTGCACAGCTCCAGCCCGCGGCTCCAATGAAAATCCACAGTCCGAAGTGCTGCCACTTCCAGGCGGGATATATTATGCCTCGCCGCCGCCGCCGCCGTTGCACCCAGATGGAAAGGGAGCCTTCGCGCCCCCCTTTACGGAGCCTCGCGTCCCCCCAGGGGGGCGCGCCCCACTATTTGAGAACCGCTGATATAGTCCAACATATATGCTTGTACTGCATAAGTAATGACTGTACACAAGATTTTGGCCTTTTCAGTATACTAATTATTTTGTTTTTTAAAAAGATATTGGTAGAATAGTAAATTGCTCCCAGAACTACACATTTATTTAATATCCAATCACACAACATATTCTGTATTTTTTTCTTTTCCACCAAAACAATCTACAAAGATCTAATGTGAGAATTATAAGCTTTCCACAGAACAAAGATCTGTGAGAATTATAAGCTTTCCAAGCAAATACATTTCATGAGTCATATAGTCCCCACTCAGTGACCCATTAAAGCAAAGGGAGGTAAATAGAGCCATCTTCTCCCTGTACTTGCTCTCCTAAAAAATTGGGTACTTAGACTAAATGCATACAAATAGAACACATTAAGCACATATCCAAAGCATTTGGAGTTAGCTGTGTGATTTCTCAATCTTTCATCTGTATCTCTGCAAAGCAGAACATAAAGAGAAGCAGCAATTTGTGTCCCTTTGTAAAGGAAACTTTTTGACTGATGTTGGTGCTGTTTAAGAAATGCTTACAGAGAGATGATGAGATTCTCCTCCCTCAACCAGTGCCAGTTTTGCTATTCATTTGGCATATTCTGAAGGAATGTATGTATACTGCCACTAAATAGAAGTAGAGAATAGGATTTGCAGGCAAGTTCTCACCTCTTTTAATACAGAAGTTTTTATGTATATAGACAAAAGGAATCTGAGATGGTATAAAATTTCAGCTCCCATTAAGCACAGAGCAGAGGAGATCAGGTGTATAAATATCTCTTATTTTAGAATAATTCAGACTATGATGACACTCATTTTGTCTGATCTCAAAAAATGCAAAGCAAGAAGGGGAGGCTAGCCGAAAATTCAAGAACTCTAGACCAGATAGAGAAGTCACAAAACATCCTGGAAGAAGGCATTAAAACATTATTATTATCTCGTTGCCACAATAATAATAAGCATATCACTACCAGCATTCAAGCACAATATGAAAGAGAGTTTTGCTTACCTTACATGCTAAACTAGGCCATTTGGTATTCCCTGCATATACTATATGCCTTCTTAAATACTTGTTCTGATCTCAATAAAACTAACATTCGGGGGGGGGAGGTGGTTTCTTATTGCAAGGGTTTCAGACCATTAATAATATTGATAAATTATAAAGCTTGGCTATATTTATTCAAAAAACTGATGAGCACCACAAATAACCATTAATTTAGAATTCATACCATTTATTTAAATACATTCATGCATCAATCTTTTAAATCAAGACTCCAGGCACTGGTATAGCAATATGGTATAATAATATATTGAAAAGATATATATCTCATCCTTCATCAGCCTAGTAGCCACTAAAGAACTAGCTCTGTTCATTATTTGTATAATTTCAGTAGAACAAAATAAACATTATATTATAGATAAGGAACTGATAGGTAAAGGTGAGAGGAAAAGCAAATCCTGTAAGTTAATTCATGGCAAGGCTGAGTCTCCAGTGAAAAATTCTGAATTTGTGGTGGTTAGAAATTGCATCATTTTCTTGCATCTATCAGCCAATTCTGAGCACTAGGGAAAAAGAAGAGAGACTAATAAAGGGAGAGGTCTCCACTTGCTGACCCTGGGTATCTCGCCTAGCCTGTTGTTTAGTTAAATGAGTCTCTATGGTTAAAACTAACTACTTTTTAGTGGATCTGAAATGTTCAGGTAATCCTATATAAGTTTAGCGGCTAAGACACTGAGCTTGTCGATCAGAAGGTCGGCAGTTCCCGGGTTTGAATCCCAAGTGCCATGTAATGGAGTGAGCTCCCGTTACTTGTTCCAGCTTCTGCCAACCTAGCAGTTTGAAAGCACATTAAAAAAGCAAGTAGAAAAAATAGGAACCAACTTTGGTGGGAAGGTAACAGCATTCCGTGCACCTTCGGTGTTTAATCATGCCAGCCACATGACTACAGAGACATCTTCGGACAGTGCTGGCTCTTCAGCTTTGAAACAGAGATGAATACTGCCCCCCCCAGAGTTGGGAATGACTAGCACATATGTGTTAGGGGAACCTTTACCTTTTATGATACTTTTAACTCTTTCCTCCTGAAGATATTTTCTTTGACAGTAGAAGGAAATCATGGCACAGGGTAAAACTTGCAGGCCAAAAAGTTTTTAGTCACTATGGCTTTTCCCAAATAGTTTTCATTATGGTTTCTCTGCTTGAAATGACTCATAGATAAAACACATCAAAAGTCCTAATGCCAAAATGCTGTGTGAGAAAGCCTGTTCTTTTTAATGTTACTTTTAAAGTTAACACTGCCGCATTATGTTTTTACATACTCTGCCACTTCTTTATCTAAACTTTTGACATGCCGCTTATCTTTTAAAAACAGACACACCTAAAAATGCATCTCTTCTGATTCTCTAGCAACAGGCAGATGATTACTAGATGTTACAGCCTTTTGCTTAGGAGGATTTTGTCTGCTTTTTGTTGTAGAATCATTTGAGTACCATCTGTATGACAAATGTAATTATTTCTTTCAAACCTAGTACTAGCAGCTGTCCTTTGCAGTATCACCCTTTGCATGCTAACAAAACTGATACAGTGCAGAATTTAACATGTTATAAAGTGACCACTAAGACTCAGGTTCAAGTCCCCACTGATTAAATAACTTTGGACCAGTTATTCTTTTTTGAACCCAAAATACCACATTTTATCTCTATGTTTTTTTTTCCCCACAGAAGGCACCCAGCGAAGCAAATAGCCCAACCAAACAGCTGCAAGGGTACTGCTGGGCTGTCAGTAATACAGCTGACAGGATCCAGAAGTAGCCTGTGGAGTAAACAAAGTATACACAAGTATACACAAACCAAAGTATAATCTGCCTGTCATCAGAAGCATCAGAAAACCTCCATGTCGGGATCAGAGGGAGAGCAGTTCTTTTAAAACTCGAACAACTAAGATTGGGTTTGAACTACATCAGTTGTGGGTTGGTGAGGCAGCAAATGCAGTTGTTATGAGGATTCATCTTATAAAAATAGTTACCAGGACATGTTCATGTTGCACTTAGCATGAAGCACTGAATGTTTCTAGAAAACATTGGGTCTTTGAACCATTTTTGCCTTACTGGTCTTGGGATAGAATTTTCATGGGACTAAAAGCTAAAAGGAAAAAAAATCCTTGTTATGGTAAAAAAAATAGTTTAAAATGTTTGCCTTTTCTAATTATTCAGCAATACAAATTGTTATAATTTCTATACCAATTAGATGGCAACAGGGTCATTCCAAACTTGGACAATAGTAGAAATAATATTTCATTATTTCATCTTTATCTGTATGGGTGATGATACACATTGACTAGAACTAGCTATATGCTGTTTCAAACAGTTTTATTTCTCAGTGCTACCTAGAGGTTGAACCTCAGACATTTTGCACCAAAAGCAGATGCTGTACTGTCAAGCTACAATTGTTTTTAAACAGTTCTAAATTTTGGTTTTTTTCAAATTGTAATTTTTAATAATCTTTTCTTGGTTTCACTATTCTTACATTTTGGTGTTTTGATGAAATATCACTGGGGGAAAAAATCCACCAATATAGGAACTGAGGACTTTTTGCGTGTTACCAGGGTAAAAAACATCTGACAAACATGTGCACAATGTTGCTTTTATCACAGCCCCAGTCCATGAGTAAAAAAGGCTTACATTGACCACATTCAAGTAGCATTTTGCTCCATATTCTAACAGAATCCAAGGGCAATTTCAAAGTATATCAATTTTCTTCAGCTTTCTCAGTTCCTTACCTTAGCAGGAAAATAGGTGATTGGAAGCCAGTGAGATATTTGATTTTTGCTTCTTTGTTTGTTTCAGCAATGCGAGAATGGTGGCAAGCATGTCAACTTGGCTGTGGGGAGAAACTCTAGATCCCATTTCTAATACTTTTGCTTGGATGAAAAACTTCTGACAAATAGTCCTTGACTTATGACCAGAATTTCTGTTGCTAAGTGAGACATTTGTTAGGTGAATATTTTCACAGTTTACAACCTTTCTTGCCACAGTTGTTAAGTGAATTGTTGCAGATGTTAAGTTAGTGACATGGCTGCTAAGTGAATCTTGCTTCCCCACTCACTTTGCTTGTCAGATGATCGCAAAAGGTGATCACATGACCCCAGGACACTGCAATCGCCATAAATATGAGTCAGTTGCCAAGCATCTGAATTTAGATCACATGACCATAGGAATGCTGGTGTGGTCATAAGTGTGAAAAATGGTCGTGTCATTTTTTTCAGTGCCGTTGTAACTTTGAACCATCACTAAATGAACTGTTGTAAGTCAAGGACTACCTGTACTTCAAATAAATTGCTGCTAAAGATAAACACAAATTGCAGCTTGAATAGCTCCATATGCCTAAAAACAGCAGAGGGAGTCAGAAGTAAAGATGTCCTCTTCTATACTTTCACTTCCCTCTAAATATGCAGGAGGGAATATTTACATTTTACACTAAGTTGCCCCTGAATCAGGAAAACATGATATGCTTGCATTGTGCTTATGGGATGTGTTTTTAGGATACTCAGAGTGAGTTATAAGAAGCATTTGTGTTTCTTGTTCCTCCCTCTTAAAATAAATTAAACATACTGTATGCTTTAACGATCTTCTCTGGTTCTAATGCGGGGAAGAAAAAACAAATCTGCATTCACCATTTCATTATATATTCCAAGGGAGAAAAGCACTTTTGCTTCAAATCATCAAAGGATAATGAATAAGCTTTCTCCCCTTGATAAGAGTTTTCGAAGGCTAAAAAAACCCCTTCTCCCTCTTTTTCCCAGTTTGAATTCTTCTATCATATCTTTCAGGGGTGGAAGAATTCTTGTCTAATCAGGCAGTCATTTCAAACTGGGCCTCTGCTTATGCATGCCCTTATCAAATCTTATTGCCATTTGTTCTTTGATCAGATAAATTACGATGGGCTCTGTCAATATCTTATACAAGTGCATCTCCAATGATTTTATAACACTTCAGAATCTGTCCTTTTGAAAAGGATTGTGAAAGATGTCTTTCTTTCTTGTCTTGGAATAGGAATGCTTTGGAGATATGCAAAGATACCGAGCGCTCGCTTTCATTTGTACATTTTGTAAAATTAAAAGCTTATCCAACAATGACAAAACACAAACCTTTAATCTTGAAAGATCCTTTATTTCTGAGTTTGAATATAAAAAATCTAACTTGCTCTTTTTAATTATCCTTTTTAAAATGAATATTTGTGTCACCGTTTTCCCTCTTGGATAACAGAGTGCCTTATGAACATGTGGAGAGGAAACCAATAAAATTAAAAGGATAACTTTTTAAATAAAGTAGTCTTGAAGATATGAAAGAGAGAGAAAAAATTTAATGAAGCTTTATTTAGGAAAGAAATCTAGCAATCAGAAAGTCTGAGTTACTTCAACATAGCTGCAGCTCTGCATATGTGTTGCATCAATTATGCAGAAGAGCAATCAGAGAAGCACCTGAACTTCATAGATCAGAGTTAGGTGAGAAGAAGGATGTAACTCACAGAGGAAGGACATGGACAAACCTAAGAATATTGCTTGAACCAATTGGAAGCATTTTACAAAGTGATCTAAATTTTGGACAATAGAACGTGTTTTGTCCTCCTTTTCATTGTAAAAAAGTTGGTCGCCTTATCTAAAACATTTTTTTTTCACTAAATAGACTTTTTTTAATTTTAGTAAAGGTTTTAGATTTCTAGAAGATTCTTGTTGAGGGGAGATATGTATACTTTAGACCAGTGGTTCCTAATCTTTTAGGCACCAGGGATTTCATGGAAGACAATTTTTCACAGGTTGGGGAAGGGATGGTTACAGTTTCACTCACTACCTACTGCTCACCTCCAGCTGTGCAGGCCATGGACCTAACAGGCACTGAACTGACACCAGACCACCCACTTTAGATTGGAACCCATATTCTTCTGCCTTCTACTGCCAGATAGAGGACATGTGATATCTAAAATATTACCTTAAATATTGCAACCTTCATTTTCTTTTATTTTCTAAGCAGAAGTATTTAAATCATTTTATCCCTTCATTTCAAATCCAAATGGAATCCAAAGGGTAAGGAAATTGTAGTACACTGGGTTATTATTACTGATTCCTGCTGCTATGAGGGAACAGGCCTGTTCTAAGTCATGCCTTTAGTTTAGTTTCATTACTTGATTATTCTATATATCTTTCTGCATATGTTATAATTCTTGCTGATCTACTGGACTTAGTTCTTCTATAAGTATCGGTAATGCAGATAGCAGGAAAACACTACCCCTGATTCTAGATTCTTTGAGTAATAGAAGTAGAAATGTCCTTTGAATAGGGATGGGGAAGGAGGTATGTATTCCATACCCCACCTTCAAAGTTGTCTGTGCTTTTGAAATTTGGTAGCAAACCATCCGATTATGGCAGTTTTATTTCAGTAGATTTTTGAGCAGAATAAGTGTGTTAAGTCTACAAAATATTTAATAGATTCATCATTGTTTAAAATAATGTTTTAAGCTTTATTTATTTTAAGTATTCTGCATGATGAGTTCACCTTCATGGTCTCTACGCAGCTTCCATTATCTTTGGCCTTGTAATGGTGAATGACAAGATTTTTGTAAGATTTCATTCCACATGGAGAGTGACTTCATTGGGGCTGTCCTCCATATGACTCAATTCTATGTTCAGATCTTGTGAAATCTGGGCCGTTGGTGGAGGTGATCAGGATCATAGAGACCTATTATGCTTATTATGCTACGGTTCTAGCCATCCAACTTAGTAATGCAGCCTTTCTACTTAGTATTAGAAATTCTATTAAGTAGAGAAAATTTGATGTTGAAATCTCTAGTGTACAGAACTTCAGTATATTTCTTCCATCTGGGACCTTTTTTTAGTCAGTCGGTCCATTGACCTATCAGTTCAAGGCTGGGACCTTCTTTTGAGTACAAAGACATTTGGAAGACTTTTCTTGGTTTTCCATTTTTGTTTTCATCTTTGATGTCTTTACAGATGTTGTTATAATACCACTTCTTGTCTCTTCTACCATTCCCTGAAATTCTTTGAAAATTTCTTCATTTTACTTGGCTTTCGCTTTCCTTCTTGGCAAATTTGATCATTTGTTTTGGCATCCACTTTGTTTTCTTCTGTTTGTTGTTGTCTTTGACAGTCTTTTTTCACATTCCTCCTTAACTTTATATTCATTCTTTAAATTCCTCTGGCTCTGATCAATGAAGTTCAAGACTTCAAAAAAAAATCCTGATGTTCTCCTTGAAAATGATGAGCATATGCTCATGATCTTATGGTGGAAACTCATTGGCTTTCTTCTTCCTCTTCAGCTTTAGAACTTATATGTGAGCAATTCATGTTTTTTCCGTCGTCAACCCAGCCATATTTTTGATGTTATACCTGAGCAATTCCACTTCATCCTACCAATAATATAGTGAGTTTGATTTCTCTACATTTCAACTGGTGATGTCTGTCTATGTCAATATTGTTTTTATTATTTCAGAACTGTTTTAGTAATGAAGAAATCATTGGATTGGCAAAAATTGATAAATCATTCTTCTGTTTTATTTCAGTTTCCTAGACCAAACAATCCAACTACATTTTCCTCCTTAATGTGTCGAATTTTGGCAGTCTCCAACCACAAGCAATACATTTATTTCATTTATGTTTTGTCAAGTTCAAATGCAATTTGGACATAAAAGTCCTAAAACTACTTTTCTTCTGCATCAGTGGTTAGAGCATAAATGTGAATAATTGTCATACATGAAGTTTAATTTATATTATCGAGCCATCGGTTGCACTGTAACCAAGTAATGTCCTGGCTATATCTTTTCTTACTAAGAAAGTACTATTTTCCTTCTTTGTTTTTTTATGTCCTGAGTAATAAACATTGTGACCTTCTGACCAAGAATATCCAATTCCAGTCCTTCTCAACTAGTTAATGCTTACGGTAGGAATGTGTGGTTGATCCACTTCATTTTTCACTATGCTGAGCGCCCTGTTCATGTTTTTTATGTTTCATGTTCCCACTTTCAATCTATCTTTGAAACTTCGGATTTTTTTTCTGCACGGCAACATTAAAAACTAGATATCTCAAAAGCTTTAATCTAGCCATGTCATAAACACCATCAGCTTTCAGCTCTTTCTCAGTAGCATGTTGAATGCCATCAACCTGGGGTGAGGGGTGGCATCATCCAGCTCTATATCATCAACTGCTTTATGTTTTATATTTTCTTGTAAAATATAGGTTTATCATTGCCTTCTCCCACACAATATCAGATAAGGTTTTTGCCATTGTTACCAAAGTGATCATCTGCCTCCAGCCCTTTCCTATACCATTACTACCCAATATTGGTGCCTGCTTACTTTAGCTGGGCAACTGGGATGACCTTCACTCCTGGAGTTACCCCTACTGGAACTGTGTACTCTTGGCATACTCTCTCAGCATTTTTCACTGCACACATACTAGTGGTGGGTTGCAGGCGGTACGCCCCGGTACAGGCGTAGCGGTGCCTGCCGGGAGCACCGGGTACTGTTCTGGTATGGTGCTTCAGAGGGCCTGCCCGCCCAAGCTCCTTACCTGTATTTGAGCTCTTCGGCGCTTCCGCGCATGCGCACAGAGCATATGATGCAATGCAGAGGCGTTGTGGAGGTAAAGATGCATGCACGTGCTGCGCGCGTGCATGTGAGGGACACCAGGCCCCATTGCAATGTACCCTGTCACAATGAGGCAGCACAGCAGGACAATTTTTGGGAGAATGGGGGTAAAATGTAAGAGAATGTTCCTGCAATATTTGCATATCTGTTCAGTAAAGGAGCTTATTTGTGTGAATTTAATATATGAAGTAGCACTGCACAAATATGTCATTTATTCAGAGATACCGTATTTTTAGGAGTATAAGACACACCTTTTTCCCCCCAAAAGAGGGTGAATGTAGCCACACCCACCCACCGGCTCCAACCCTTTGGCCTCTGCCTCCCAGCAATTTACCTCTTTGCAGCAAAAGGGGGCTTGCCAAGGCTTCAATAGACTATAGAAATTCCTGCAGCCTGAAACAGCTGATGATCAGGAGAAATTGAAAATGAAACTTGATGTTTGCTTCATGAGGCAAATTGCTGGGATGCAGAGGAAGTTTTTTTCCTTGTTCTAATCAGGCTGTTTGCTGCAAGAAGGTAAGTCAACATCTTTAAATGCCTATAGCAGCGATGGCGAGGGGGGGTCATGCACGGGCATGCCACACCATTAATGCAATGTGCGACACACACCCTGCATGCATGGGCACATGACAGGTGCTTCCCCCACCCATTTTTTGCATGCTTTTTTCGCCCTCCCCAAGCTCCAGAGGCTTTATAGGAGCCTGGGAAGGGCAAAAACAGCCTACCCCACCCCAGAGGCCCTCCGGAGGCTTCATGAGCTTCCCTGAAGCCTCCAGAGGGCAAAAAATGACCTTACGAGCAAACCAGATTGCTTGCAATCTTCCGGGTTGCTTGCAGGGCCAACGTTAGCCCTCCGGAGCGTTCAGGAGCCCTCAGGAGGCTTCCCTGAAGGCTCCGGAGGACAAAAAATGACTCTATGTGTGACTTCTGGTTTGCTCATAGAGCCGTTTTTCATCCTCCAGAGCCTTCACGGAAGCCTCTGGAAGGCCCCTGAAGGCTCTGGAGGCCTTAAACGGGTCCTACGAGCAAACAGGAAGTCCGTTCCTGAACTTCTGGTTTCCCCGTGGGGTTGGTTTTTTGCATTCTGGAGGCTTTAGGGAATCTCCTGAAGCCTCTGGGAAGGATGGGGGGGGTTGTTTTCACCCTCCCCAGGCTCCTATAAAGCCTCTGTAGCCTGGGGAGGGTGAAAAATGGCTTTAGAAAAGGCTGAACTCACTTGCCAGCGTGCGCATGTGCACTGGCTAGCTGACAGGGCAACGCCTCGCACAGGTGCCATAGGTTTGCCATCCTGGGCCTATAGAATGTTCAAATTATTAGACTTATTTTTAAAGACTATTCTAGATAACTTAACAAAATTAAGAAGCTTTTTAAAATAAATGCTTGATCTGAAGAGACCCAGTGCTATTGTTTTAAAAAGTGCTATTCTTTTAAATAGCAGAGAATAACTATACTTCCAGAAAGCACATAAATTTTAACAGCATCTGTACAAGTATAGTCTGAAATATAACACTACAAAGAGTGTATTGTCTGTAGAGTTTTGCTTTTTATTGCAAGGAGGCAAATTGCTGGGAGCAGAAGCAGATATTTTTCCCTTGTTTTCCTCCCAAAAGCTCCCTATACTTTGGAGCGTCTTATACTCCGAAAAATACGGTATTTTTGAAAAGTGCAATTAAGAAGAAAAAACAATGTCCCCATTTGACATAAGAATTATAGGTTGCTTTGTGTAAGAAGGTTAAACAAACAAGAGCACAGATGGTTCTATTAAATATAACAAGACTAATGTTTATCTGTGTATGAATTTGTATCTAAAAATCAGGATTTTGCAATGTTCTCAGAAAGTTCAGATTGCAGTCCAGAAAAAGCTGAATCACACATTTATCAGATTTTGTTTCCTTTTCAAACTAAGTTGCAAATCTGTGTTTTTAAATAGTCATATCTTTTAAAATGGAGCTTTAAACTTTCTTCCACTATCTTCTAGAAATTAACTATTGTCTTCACATTTATTCATTCTGAATAAAATTGTTTGTTACTGTTTGTTTATGAATTCCTTTCCAGAAAAGCAGTTTCAATTGTGTTACTTGAACTAGATAAGCCATGCTATACTAGCTCTATAGTATAGCTAGTATACTATTATATACTATAATAACTCACAAATTATTTTTGCAAAATCCTAACTCTACATTTCCGCAGCTTTGTAATAATTTCCTATATATACGTTTTTATGAGGAATATTTTTTTTTAATTTTTGAGTATTTACATGATAAAACAGTCATAAATACAGCTATTGTCATGCCAGTTTTGGAATCTAAAGTAATACTTGCTTCTGAGCTTAGTCTTTAGAAGTAACTCCCCTAAGACTGATGGGGCCATCACCCTTTCTTCAGGAATGTCTATCAAGATTCTCAGTCATCCAGGTCATGGTTGTCCCAAAAGTGTTTTTTCAAAAGACAACTGGACATTGTTCTCCAATTACCCTTTGGGAAAGCATCTTTGGGACTTTCTTCCAGAAGAAAAAGGAAGCTCTGTTAGTAATCTCTCTCACCAGTGAGTCAAAGTAGGGTTCTGCAAAATAATTGCTTGTATGCTCTGTCCTACTTAGATCTTTCCTTTGCCTAGATTTCTGTCACTGTTGTTCTCATCATCCCATTGTGAAACTGTCAGATAATCATGAAATCCCAAGAATGGCAAGCGAGAAATAGTATATTTGGTCAGCTGATTTGACTCATGTAAAATATATCTATCAGAAATTATTGAATCTACTTTAAACATTGGTCACACAATATAAATATACAGTACATCTAAGTGGAAAAAGGTTAGTTTCGACAGATAAACTTCCTCTTGTGAACTTATTTTAGTAGAGCAAAACAAGAATTGAGAATTCTTCATATATGGTTTCCACCCTGATGAGATTTCAAAAGACACCGAAAACCTTACTACTGTATACTTCCAGGTCTTGGGGCAGAGAGATGGGTGAGCTGTTGTAAGATTTCTTTACATTGTTCCACATATGGGTTTTCTGGTTTCCTATCATGATTCTCCTTTGTATGATTCTACTTTTTCTTAGCTATGTGATATGCCCAGAGTCAACTGGCATTTTTTTTTCAAAAATGAAATCAATAGTAAATGCTACTTAGTAACTTTTGAAATTAAAGACATTTTGAAAAAAAACGCATTGGCAGGGAAACTGGGGAAAAAATCAATATCAAATTGCTACAAATTTCCAGTCAGCTTTTCCCATGCTACAGATTACTAAAACAAAAGCTTTGCTCTATAACAGTGATGGTTAATCTTTTTGGCACTGAGTGCCAAAACTACAGTGTGTGTGTGCGTGCCGGAGCACCGGAACCCGGAAGAGAGCAGCTGGCCAGTGCGCATGTGCGGCGGCCAGCTGTTCTTCCAGATTCTGTCATGCGCATGTGCACCTGCCAGCTGCTCTCTTCCAGGTTCTAGCATGTGCACTGGAACCCAGAAGAGAGCATCTGGCCAGTACACATGCGCACCGGACCAGCTGACTGGTGCAAATGTACATGACAGAAGCAGGAAGAGCAGCTGGAGACGGCATGTGTGCCCACAGAGAGGGCTTTGCATGCTACCTCTGGCACACATGCCATATTTTCACCATCACAGCTCTATGTAATATTTTATTGAAAGAAGTTCAGTTGTAAATATATCTCATGCATTATGTGGCACTCATGCAATTCCCATTGAGTTTCTGATTAGGTAATCACTTCTTCCAGGGCTATTCAAATTTGGTCATAGGATAGACAATACTGTTTTAGTGACAAAATATATCAGTAATTTTAGCAAACAGTGACACATAAGGTAATAAAATGAACGTATTATTCCCAGTGCAAAATTCCTATTACTGACGCAAATGGAAGCAAATCTCTTCTCTCCCTCTTTTCTGAAATGAATGATAAACCATGATGTTTCTTTTCTAATCTCATCAAGATAATGTAAACACTTTTGGGCTGGCACAAAATGATCAAGAAAGAAAAGAAATTTATTATTTTGTTAACTGTTAAAGTTAGATGTGCTTGTTTTCATCTATTTTTCTTTCATCTTATTTTACAAAAAGAGTAATGATACTCAGTGCATAAATAATGTTCCCTACTTATATGTGCACACAACCATACAACCAAGATGACCATCTTAGTGTACTTTACTTCAGATTCATTGTGTGGCTATTTCAAGCTGGGCAACTCAAAATGTCAAAAACTCAATGCCTTTTGGGAGATAGATGTCATGATGTTTGTAAGAAAGTTGACCTTTTACTATAACCTCAAAATGAGGTTTTTGCTAGGAGAATCTTGCCTTTAGTGATGAGAACATTGATTCTATTGTTGTTATGTCCATTTTTTTTGTTGGAATGCATTCCTTATTGTCATGTTCTCACAGCAATCTGTGTCAATTTTCTTGTCAACTTTCTGTCTTCTGTGGGTTCAGAGTTTTTGCCCTGACTTCTGTGTTGGTCATCTTAGCCCACTGACCTAACCCTGCTCTTGTTCTGTACCTCACCTGATTTGTGTGCTTCCTGGGATTTCCCAAGCTATACTTAACCATTGAATGTTTACTTTGGGACTTTCTTCAGAAAGAAAAAGGAAGCTCTGTTACCTTTTTTGCTTACTTCTCTCTCACCAGTGAGTCAAAGGAGGATTCTTCAAAATAATTGCTCATATGCTCCATCCTACTTAGATGTTTCCCTTGCCTGGATTTCTGTCACTGTTGTTCTCATCATCCTATTGTGAAACTGCCAGATAATCATGAAATCCCAAGAATGGCCTCACTGTATCTCACCTGCTTTGTGTGCTTCCTGGGATTTCCCAAGTTATACTTAACTGTCGAATGTTTACTTATTCTTCGCTCACACATTAAAAAGGCTGGGGATACCTTCTCATTTATTTATTCTTTGTTTACAGAATTTGAATTAGGCCCTCCTTTAAGAATGGATGGAAGAAAAAATGAGTCTGAAAAGACTTTTCTCACGGCCAATCAAGGACAGGCAATAGTATCTTTTTTTCTTGAAAATGTTTGAGCAATTTTAGCCTTGGAACTACAACGTAGAAAACAGTTCTGAGTCTACAGGATTTTCTTATTTGTGTAGCTACATTTAGTTATATGTTACATCTGTTTCTCTTTTCTTACTGGATGGAGATCTCTACCTTTTATCTTCACAAGAGCAACCCTACATGGTAGGTTGGGATAACAGAGAGTAACTGGGCCACAAATGGTCCAGGACGTTTTCATAACTGATGGTAGATTAACCTCTCAGTAGCCAGGACTAATTTCTTAATCACTATTTCACAGTGGCTTATTAATTATTAGTAATGTATAATTAGTACCCATTAATAGTTCCACCTGTTATTTAGCTATTAGATGACTTTCCCTAAAATGAAAGCTCTTCATCCTTAACTTTCAAAATTATACAAACAAGTTTTAAAAGCTTCTGTAGTGTTTGTGTGTGTGTGTGTGTGTGTGTCACTCTATATTATAACAATTCCAGTCTAGTCTTCCAATCTCCTCTTTGCAGCAAAAGGGAAACAGCACAATTCACTTTTGTGGGTTGGGAAACAAGCTTTTGAATTATCCTCCAAGGAGCAAGTAACTTTCATTTGATGTGTCAGGGTGCTGTCTGTGTTTTTCTTTTCAGAAATTTATATTATTTTCTACTACCTTGAGTATAAATCATTTCTCCCAATAACCTGCTCTGTAATAACCTTGCTTTGCTGCTGCTTGGTTGTATCACATATCATCAAATTATAAATCCTTTTTGGTTTAGTAGGAGACAATAGAAAGTGTTTCTTTTGGTAGTTTTTTGAGGATAGCGGGGAGAATAAAATACATATAGCTTTTCATCCGGCTTGTTGCCTAATCAGTGACAGTTACAAAGAAATAAATACATGAGTTTTTCTACTATTCAGCAATTATATCAGACTCCTAAACAGATTTTAATTGGGACTTAAATATATTCATGTTTAATATTCCATAGATGGGTAATAGCTGTAAAGTGGTAGCTTTATACGTCATTCGGTGAATCTTTATGGAACGCTGCAAAAACAAAAAACAAAGTCATTTGGTTCAAAATACAGCAAAGAATTATTGGGGGTAGCACAAAAATCATTTATTTTATCACACATTCATTAATTCATCCTACAACACTGTACAAAACCAACTAGCCCAATATAATTCCCGGCAGAGGTCTCCGGAAAGTACGTGTAACTCCTTTTCATTCTGAAAAATAATATTGAAATTAATGAGGGGGTGGTAATAAAAACAAGAAGTCCAATTTACAAGGTTTTTATAGCCTCCTATACTTTAACTAAAATGGTCCAGTTGAATGTTTCCTTTAGAAAACTCACTGCATCTCTGCAGCAAAAATATCTCTTTAAAAAGATTCCCCACCCCCACCCTTGACTATTGCAGAAGGGCATGGGAATCAAACTCTTCTCTTGGGATCTACTTGACAGTTTCTTTAGATAAGTGGCTTAAACAAAAAGATTTCCTTGGCATAGTGGTATGGTTATATCGATCTATTTTGAGCTTTTTCTTGAATTTGTGTGTGCTGATGGATCTGTCCCATTACTCCTCAACAGAGGTTCAGAAAGGGATATTTACTTTGCTTGGATATTTCGTATTTCCCCAAATAACATTGGTTTTCTGGAAATTATAAGACAGTAAATATTTGGTCCATTGTCAAAAGTGCTTAAAGTGACCTCTAAAACCTTCTGTCCCGTTTGCAGTTGGCAAAGGGGAAGGAGTGATGCTTAATATTTTCTCCCTATCCTGTGTGAAATTTTTCAGCACTTTCTTGAGTAAGGAGCTCAGCATGATTTCTTTCTTCTTCCCACAGATTTTGCTTTTCCCCTGGTGACATAAGTAGAGCCAGTTCAATGATCCTATGCTCTGTATTCTGAACAGTTATATAGCAACATTCTAGAGTTTTAAGAGAGTAATAATAATAATAATAAGTTTGAATTTATTAGCCGCTCCCTTTCCAAGTAGGACTCGGGGCGGCGTACAATGGGGCATATAAAACACAAAAAATATATAAAACACATAGGCGTACATACAGAACATACATACAGATACACAAACACGGACTCGGAGGAGGTAAACAATTTACATCATATAAACAGTTAAAAGACCCGCATTAAAATACCCCAATTGTAAAAACCCGATATAAAATTAAGATTTAACGTTTAAAATACAATTTAAAAACAGTTAGGAGGAATAAGAATAATTATGATTGAGCCAGGCCAGATAATTGAAAGAGGTGGGTCTTCAGCTGTACACGGAAGGAGCGGAGATCGGAAGTAATCCTGATGTCACGGGGGAGGTCATTCCACAGGGCTGGGCCCACCACAGAGAAGGCTCTGCTCCTGGGTGTCGCCCCCCGGCACTGTTTGGCGGACGGCACCCGGAGAAGTCCCTCTCTGTGTGAGCGAATTGGTCGTAGGGATGTGTGGGGCAGGATGCGATCCTGCATATAACTAGGCCCTGTGCCATGAAGCGCTTTAAAGATCATAATCAAAACCTTGAAACGCACTCGGTAGACCACAGGAAGCCAGTGCAGCTCGCGCAGGAGAGGTGTTACAGGGGAGTACCTAGTCCTCCCCATAATCACCCGCGCGGCCGCGTTCTGGACCAACTGTAGTCTCCGAGTGCATCTCAAGGGAAGCCCCATGTAGAGAGCATTGCAGTAATCCAGGCGAGACGTCACTAGCGCATGGGTGACTGTGCGTAGGGCATCCCGGTCCAATAAGGGGCGCAATTGGCGCATCAGGCGGACCTGATGGAACGCCCCCCTTGCCACGGCTGTTACATGGTTATCCATGGACAGCCGGGCATCCAGGAGGACGCCCAAATTGCGCACCTGTTCCATGGGGGCTAGTTGGACGCCCCCGATGGCCAGGGATGGAAACACCTGGTTGAACCGGGAGGCCGGAAGCCACAGCCACTCCGTCTTGGAAGGGTTGAGTTTTAGTCGGTTGCCATCCATCCAGACCCGTACGGCCTCCAGACACCGGGACATCATTTCGACGGCCTCATTGGGGTGGTTCGGGGTGGAAATGTATAGCTGAGTATCATCAGCATACAGATGATATCCCACCCCAAAACCACGGATGATCTCGCCCAGCGGTTTCATATATGTGTTGAACAGGAGAGGCGAGAGTACCGATCCCTGTGGCACTCCACATGTGAGTGGCCTCCGGGTCGAACTCTGCTCCCCTGTCAACACACGTTGCGTCCGATCAGAGAGGTAGGAGCCAAACCACCGTAAGACGGTGCCCCTGACTCCCAGCCCCTCTAGCCGGTGCAACAGGATACCATGGTCGATGGTATCGAACGCCGCCGAGAGATCTAATAGGACCAGGATAGAGGAACAACCCCTATCTCTGGCCCTCCAGAGATCATCTACCAATGCGACCAAGGCCGTCTCTGTGCTGTGCCCGGGTCGGAAGCCGGACTGGCGCGGGTCTAGATAATCATTTTCCTCCAGGTGACGTGGGAACTGCTGTGCTACCACACTCTCTACAACCTTCGCTAAAAAAGGAAGGTTGGAGACTGGACGATAATTGACTAGGTCCGTTGGGTCCAGGGAAGGCTTCTTGAGCAGGGGCCTCACCACCGCCTCTTTCAAGGCGGCCGGTAGAGAACCCTCACCCAACGAGGCGTTCACCAGGCCCAGGAGCCAGTCGCGCGTAACCTCCCAGGATGCCAGTACAAGCCAGGAGGGACACGGGTCCAATAAACATGTGGTAGGTCGCAGACGTCCACGCAACCTGTCCAAATCCTCGATGGCAACCGAGTCAAACTCCTCCCAAAGCGGTCCCTCAAGACTCGCAGCGGGCGTCTCTACTGAATCACTGAAAGGGGTCCATCCCATCCGGATTTGAGCGACTTTGTCCTGTAGATAATTCCCAAACTCCTCTGCTCTGCCCTGTAGTGGGGCTTCCCGTGGTCTCTCAAACAAGAGGGAACGGGTCACCCGAAATAGGGCAGCAGGGCGGTTATCTGCAGACGCAATAAGAGCGGCACAATGTTGACGTTTGGCCGCTCTTAATGCCACAAGGTACGTCTTCAAATATGCTCGTACCTGTGCTCGGTCAAATTCGGAACGGGAGGATCTCCAACGACTCTCTAGGCGTCTCTTGTGGCGTTTCATCACCCTTAGCTCCTCGGTAAACCAAGGTGCCAGGGTGGTTCGTCGCCGCAAGAGAGGCCGCAAAGGCGCCACCCGGTCTAGGGCCCCGGTAGTCGCACTATTCCATGCGTCTACCAGGTCCTCCACTCGGGGGCGGGTCAGGTCCACAGTAGGTGGCCCAAGTTCCGTCTGGAACCTATCCGGTTCCATCAGGCGCTTGGGGCGGAACCATCTAATACCTTCCAGTTCCGCCTCCTCGCGGCGGGGGGTCGCACCAGGGAAGTCCAGCCGGAGAAGTGAGTGATCCGACCATGACAGGGGAATAGTGTCTAGATCCCCTATTCCCAGATCACTCGTCCACTGGCCAGAGACAAAAACAAGGTCCAGGGTGTGGCCTCCCTCGTGAGTAGGGCCCTGAATTAACTGGGTCAGGTCCATGGCTGTCATGGAAGCCATGAACTCCCGAACCCCCTCAGACGCTTCTCCCATCGACGGCAGATTAAAATCCCCCATCACTAAAAGTTTGGGGGTCTCAACCGCCACCGATGTGATCAGCTCAAGGAGTTCGGGCAGGGCCGCTGAAGTATAGCGAGGAGCCAGGTATACTATCAGCAGGCCCAACTGCCTCCCTGGGCCCCATCTCACGACGAGGGACTCACACCCGGATGTCTGCGGCACAGTGAACTCTCTCGGCTCTAAGTCTTCCCGGATAATCACAGCTACCCCACCGCCCCTTCCCTGGGCCCGAGGCTGGTGAAATGCTCGATAACCTGGTGGGCACATTTCCACAAGGGGTAGACCTCCCTCGTGGCCCAACCAGGTCTCGGTTATTCCGGCGAGGTCCGGCTCCCCCTCCAAAATTAGATCGTGGATGAGGGGGGCCTTATTGACAACGGACCTCGCATTGCATAACAGCAGTCTCAGGCCTTGGGTCTGTAGGTCCTGACCACCTAGTATGCAGGGGTTGGTACAAACGACCGGGAATGACCAAAAGCCCCGGTCTCCCAACCGACTACGTGCTCTTAAGTTGTCCTCACACCTGCCCCTCCCCACGACTGTTGGTATTAAGGAGCCCTGAACAGGAATGCTATCTTCCCTCTCCTCCCCCACTCCGCTCCCTCCTCTTTCGACCACACCTAAGTGCCTGGCTCTACCATCCCTCCTAACCGATTCCCCCCCCCACCCCTAGAACCCCTTACAATTTTTAAAAAAGATTTTATTAAAAAACCCCTCAATGTGCGCTTCCTCCACCTCTCTGGGTTAATAAACCCGTCCTCGAGGTGGGTCCTAGAAAGGGCAGGAGGACATAACTGCGAGAGGGGGGATTCTCGCAGTAAAATAAGGTCAGACCTCGCATACATGACAAATAGTAGATAGTAAATACGCCGGGCTACAGAAGGATTCTGGGTGCTGAGATGTTAAATAAGTCTACCCGTAGAAATCATAGCGAACGGCAGCTAAGATCACAAGATGAGAAAAGAAGGGGAAAGAAATCGGTAGAAGTAGCTAAGAATAAATAGGCCCACCATAGGGTTAGGAAGTTCTTCAAAGTCCATAAGTTAGGCAGTTCTTCAAAGTCCATAGGGGGTGAGAAGGTGATTCATAGCGACAGGGGGGGGGAATTCAAATAGTTCCCCGTAGTTCTTCCAAGCCCCTGATAGTAAAAATTCTCAGAGACTATACGACGGCTGGTGAACAAGCCCTGATGGGGAGGGGGTGGTGTCAGCGGCTCACCGTGCATCTTTCAAGCGCCAGCGTCGCCACCGTGCCATTTCAGAAGGCCTCTATTATTCATTCCGATGCCCTCCGCAGATCCAACATCCCCGGTGACTCAGATGATTCATAATGGATGTTTCGTGCCCAGCCCCAACCTCCCACGATGTCCACTGGGCTTCTAGAAGGCTCGGGGCACCCGGCGGGTCCAGCGAGTCGGGGGATTGATGTTTAACGCCCCCCGGTGGTCTTCCGGGCCGCCTCTGCCACCAACAGCTCCCTCCACCACCTCTCATACGGGGCGCCATCGTATCCCCCGTCACTAACCGCTCAAGGCGTCGTTGGTCTTGCCTCAGGCTGTCGTAGCTGTCGTGGCTTGTAAAAAACGCCCGCAAACGCCAGCCAGATAGATCGAAATGTTAGAGTCAAAACGACAGCTCCAGCAGCCGACGACGCCTGCAATCCCCCCAGGAGTAAGCCGACGCGCCCAAACGCCAAACGCCAAAACGCCGACCCAAACGCCAAACGCCAAAACGCCGACCGCCATTTCCCAGCTCACTTCAGGTTTTAAGCTCGATTTACTTTCTTCCACCTTTCTGTGCCGTCCGGCCACCCTGGGGGACCACTAGGGTCCAGAAATAAGCCAGGGTGGTCATTGAGTAGATTCGTGGTCCTCCAGTTCATCAACGGGCCAGCAGCACCCAGCCCAGGTCAAAAGAGCCCCCGCAAAAACGCGGAGCTCAGAGGCTGACCGCCATCCTCCAGGAAGCTCCTCCTCCTTCCTCTTTTAGTAAGTTAAAAAAAAGTAAGATAGTATTATTTTAAGCTAAAAAAATCCTGAGATTCTCTTTATAGAGTTTTAAAACATTCCAAATCATTGCACAGAATATCAATTTATCCCTGCCTACACAGAGACGCAGTGGCTCAGTGGCTTAAAAGTCACAGGAGGTCTGTGATCCAGCAGTTTGAGTCCTAACATCACATGATGAAGTGAGTTCCTGTCACTTGCTTCAGCTACTCTCCAAAATCAGCAACTTTAGGCAAAATGGGAGAGAAATATTAGAAAAGGAAAATGATTGGAGACTGGAGGCAAAGAACAGGTGCAAGAATTGGGTATGTCTAGTTTAATGAAAGAAGGACTAGAGGTGAGATAATAGCAGTGTTCCAATATCCAGGGGCTGCCACAAAGAAAAGGGAGTCAAACTATTCTCCAAAGCACCTGAGGGCAGAACAAGAAGCAATGGATGGAAACTAATCAAGGAGGGAACCAACCTAGAATAGAAGAGATATTTCTTTAATTTATCTTTAATAAAAGATTTAATTAATTGTTCTTAATTGGAACAATTAATCAGTGGAATGACTTTCTTCCAGAAATTATGGATTCTTCAACATTAAAGTTTTATAAGAAGAGATTGGACAACCATTTGTCTGAAATGTTATGTGATTTCCTGCTTGAGCAGGGGGTTGAACCAGAAGACCTCCAAGATCCGTTTCAATTTTGTTTGTCTGTTGTTCTATTACAAAATTATTTGAAATCTTTTGGAAGAAAAAGAAGAAAGCTTACTTCTCTCTTTAGTGTATAATTTTTTTATTAAAACTTGAAAACATGAAATTAAAATGAATACCAAGTAATGTAAAGGAAGGAAGAAAAGAAAGAAAGCAAAGAAAACGCAAAAAAGTGCAAGTAAAGAAAAAAAGTTGAAGAAAAATAGAAAAGAAAGAAAAAATATATAATGAAGTAACTTTTTATATTCTTCACAACAGTTTATTCATACAAATATATTTAACCCCGCTCTATAAAGTTACATACTCTTCTTTCTTAAACTTTCCTGTCTAATCATCAAAACCATAAATTATGTCTTTTTTTTTCATTTTTATGCAAAGGAATCCATAAGAGGCTTCCAGTTTTAATGAAGATGTCTTTTCTCTAATCAAAGAAGTCAGTTCATTAGTTTCAGCTAAATTTGTCAACCAACAATTCCTCCATAGTGGGCAGTATTGAATTTTTATGCATATTGTAATCTTGCTTCAGTAATCATTTATTGAAATATTCCATTTCTTCCCTGGAAATCCTACCAAACAGTGGTCTCTGGGGAGTTTAGAACCCTGGGAAACAAGGGAATGCCATCTATATATTTTCCTTTGTCTTTACTACTGTATATTCTTATTTTCTCTTTTATACTGTATATTTTTATTTTTCTATTTTTTCTTTGTATTCTTTCATTTCCCTTAGTTTCCCTTAGTTGTTACCTTCTTCATTGTAATCTTTAATAAAATTACTATTTAAAAAAACTAATCCAAATGTATTGAAGTAGATGTTCTCCATGAAATGGATTTCACGGGGATGGGGGGGAATCCACATGAATGTTTTAGATTTTTCATTGTGTCCTGGGGCTTTCTTCTACCTATGTATTTTTTTAAAAAGAAAAAGAAACAGAAAAATAGTGTTTTATTTTTGTGGGTAGAAAACAGATCTCTGAAATCCTTGGCCAAAGGAGACACAGATATTTTATTTTCCAGGCACTTGGATTATTTAACTTCTAACTGTTATTCTCAATTACATGTTCTCCAAGGCCTCATGCTGCTATTTCAATGTGTAAAGAACTGATTGCCCAAGTGTGTTATTTAGAGAGTGCAACAGTCTCTTCTGTAAGTGAATGATTGCAAAAGCTACAAATAGTTTGGTCTTTCTTTTTGGAACTAATGCACAGTGTCTGCTTGAGATTTTATTCTAGCTCATCACAGAATAATACCAGCTGTGATGAGGCAACAGAAGGCAACAGAATGTGGTTCAGCAACAACTATATAGGATTAATGATTCAAATATAATTACTGGGTTTTTTTGAGTATAAGCCGTTCTTCCCCCTCCCCCCAAAAAAGTGGGTTGAAATGTCTGTGCGTCTTATACACCAAATGTTGCCGAAGCACTACCCACCTGCCAGCCCCCACCCTTTGGCCATTTTTTTGGTTTCCACGCATCGCGTTTTCAGCCTCTGCACACTCCATTTTAGACTTGTTCCAGGCTGTGGGGATCGCCACAACACATTGCTGCCAATCACTGCCTCCACACATCACATTTTCAGCCTCCATGTGACATGTGTTCAGCCTCCGCATGCCTTATTTTAGACCCATTCCAGGTTGCGGGGATCACCACAGCACATCGCCGCCGATCGCCGCCTCCCTGCATTACATTTTCAACCTCCCGCGTTACATATTTGGCTTCCACATATCCTGTTTTTGGCCTCCATGCATCACATTTTTGGCCAGTTCCTGGTGGCAAGGATACTGCCACCACTGCTGTGATCCCCATTGCCTGGAACTGGCTGAAAACATGACATGCAGAGGCCGAAAACACAATGCACATGGGTCAAAAATGCAATGCACGGAGGCCAAAAACACAATGCCTGGAGGCAGCAATGAGCTGTGGTGATCCCCACAGCCCGGAACAGCTGATTGGTAGTATTCCAGGAAGTCGATCCAACTGCCAATCAGCTGCTCATGCTGAATCAGGCTGCAATGACATGCTTAAGGTGACCAGGCTGTTTGCTGTTTGCTGCAAGGACGTTAGCCAGATGAATACCGGTGGATGCTGGTAGGCAGGAACAGATTTTTTTTCCTTGTTTTCCTCTCTAAAAACTAATGTGTGTCTTATACTCCAGAGCATCTTACACTCCGAAAAATGCAGTAAATGCACTACGAGCTGCCCAGATATATCCACACTAACCCTAACCCTAACCCTAACCCCACTGCTTTCTGATTGGTTTGCATAGTAAGTGTCATCACTATATGACAAAATGAAATAAAAGTGTTGGGATGGGTTGTTGTTGTTGTTTTTTGGGGTAAGGGCTTTGTAAGGAATTGCAGAATTCCAGAGGACTAACATATCTCTGATGCATTTGAGATTGGAAACAGGATCTGAAGAACAGTTAAGTTCTTTTATTGCTGCTGCCTAAGTATAGTCTGTGGAAAATATTCATTTCCATAAATGATGCATAAGACCAGACAGTGTAGAAAAGCAGCCTCAGGTAGATAGTCCCAATGCTATACATTGCACTCCACATTTTGTAAATAATCTGTTTGTGCTACTAACAACTGGAACAGCTGTCTTCTAAAATCATGGAGAATAAGGAGGAAATTGGGGCAAATTTGAAATCAATTAAATATTACCGCCACTGCTATTTTCACAGTGTATTTTTCTGAAAGACAGAACATTTTTAAACCATTTATTGAAACAAAAGTCACAGCAACATTTCAGGACCTGTAGCTTAGTTTCCAAAATTCCCTGCACTCTGCCAATAAGTAGAATGTATTTTTAAAAACATTTCTCCTTGCTTTGTCCTTACAGTCTCATCTCATCTCCTTACTTCCTGCTTCTCTGTTTAGGCATTTAAATCTATCTATCTATCTATCTATCTATCTATCTATCTATCTATCTATCTATCTATCTATGTTTACATACATACATATATACATACATGCATATGCATATGCATATGCATATGCATATGCATATGCATATACATATACATATACATATACATATACATATACATATACATATACATATACATATACATATACATATACATATACATATACATATACATATACATATACATATACATATACATATACATATACATATATATATATATATATATATATATATATATATATATATATATATATAATCTACCTATCTATCCAATTCATATGGTTACCCAATTACCATAAAAAATCTGGATGCCAATATAAGATGGTTGGTATGAATGATTCATAAGCCATCCTGATTTCTGTTCATCATTCCCAGTGCTCTGGCTGGACCCTAAGCTATTACCATATTAATCTAGTATAAGATAAACAGAAAACTTAAAAAACTAGACCTGACCTCAGGCATTCATATAAGGCAGTTTTTAAAATTCATCTTCAGTACAGCCAAGGCTGGTCAAGTGCAAATTCAGTTTTACCTCTTTGCCAGATTTACATATTGGCAATTTTCACTTTAATTAAAATTATAGGCGATCGACTCCCTATTTAATTGCGACAAGCTGTTTATTTCCATATAAATCTCCCCAATATCAATGTACCATTTCTTTTATTAGTGGCAAGTTAGTATTGTAATATTATTTTCTATTCCATTCCCAAAGTAATTATTGTTATTTATATGATATTCTTTGTATGCCTATGAAAATTACGTATAAGTCTTTTTTGCCCGTCTTTCTAGTACTTTATGAAATATTTGCATATTGCCTAGGTTTCTCTTTAAAATGCTGAGTGGTCGAAGTATCATTATCCTAGATTTTGCCAGCCCTTGAACTTTCTTTAGCAAGACTCCCAAAAGTCAATTTAAGAAAATATTTACATTTTGTTTGATTATTTCTACAGGTGAGGTTCAATTATTTATTGGAGAAAGGCATATGGGAAATAGGAATGTTAAAGTTTGTGTAATTGATGTTTTTATTAGGATACTTCTAACTTAAGGAATGTCTTTAGGGCCCAGCTTATGCTGCTAAAGTAAGAAATGATGATAAGTAATAAAGAAATATTTCTTACAAATGCAATTCTGTCTAGGTCTCTAAAGACTTTTTTAGAGACACACACATAGGATTGCAAATTCAGCCCTTCATAAAGTAACAAGCAAACAAAAAGTAGTAAAATTAAAATATATTGAGCAAGCCGCTAAGTTTTATTCATTAAATATTATTTGTACAGGTAGTTCTCAACATACAACCTTTAATTTAGCGATCATTCAAAGTTACAACAGCACTGGAAAAAATGATTTATGACCAAGCCTTGCACTTAAAACATCACAGCTTGTCTGTGGTCACGTGATTGCAATCTGGGCATTTAGTAATCTGCTTGCATTTATAACAATTGCAGCATCTGAGTCACATGAATGTCATTTGCAACATCCCCAATTCAATAGATAGGCTGGCAAGGAAGGTCATGGTCTGGTTTGCTTAACCTAATTACTATGACAAAAATGGTCATATGATAAAATCAGATGTAGAAATGTGATGTTTCACTTAACAACTGCACTACTTAACAATGAATTTTCTGATCCTAATTGTGGGCACAGGCCAAGACATACCTGTAGTTAAATAACTAAGGATTGCTGTAGTGTTGTGATATTTTTCCAGATTTGCTATACTGTATTTTAATTTTACAATGTAATTTTTCTGTTAATCATAGTGATTTTCTCTAGTAAGTTCTCTAGTGTTTAACTATATTCTATGTTTCAGTATTTATGTATATCAGATGTATATCAGATTTCTATATTAAGAATCTTCCACTATCATGATGCCATCCAGATTTGTAGGTTCTGCAGCAATTGTGCTGGCTAGAATGTGTGGGTGGTATGTAGTACAACACATGTAGTACAACACATATTAGGTTGTGGAAGGTTTCTGCAAAGTAGGACTGGTGAAATTAGATCAAAGGTTTATGAAATAATCATTAAATCATTGAAGGAGAAATGGCTTTGTAAAATATTCCCCACAGTCTGCTTTGTTAGTTTAATTAACAGTGTTATTGCCCTGATAAAACATCCATCTATAAACCAAATCAATATGTATACATATAACTTCATGAAAACAGACTGAAAGAAGGCTGAAATTACACACAATTGCCTAATTTAATGAATATAAAGAATCTCAGACATAGCACAATATAGCAAACAAAAGATGCCTAGGGTAAATTCCTGGCTAAAGGTTTTATCTATCTCTATAGAAGTAGCCGCTTCCTGCAACAAAAGCCTTTTGCCTGTTTTTTCCTGAGACTTTCATAGATTTTTTTTTGAAGATTTCACTTTAATTAGAGGCTGCAAGGAAGGTAGAAAACTTCATTCTTTTTCCAGCCCTATTCCCCAATGTAGTCCAAAGTTCTGTTGCTTGTTTTAAAAGGGCCAAGTCATTTGTATCTCCAGCACACAGAGAGAGTCTGAGGTAATGTGTCTCTGAGGGTGTACATGGCCATGAGCCATGTCTCATGGGAATGTGGACTGTGTCCCCAGGCAAGGAAGTGACATTTATGATTAGCCTTCCTTTGTAAAACTGTTTTTCCCCATTGTTTGAATTAATGTTTAAGGTAAAGGTAAATGTTCCCCTCGCACATATGTGCTAGTTGTTCCTGACTCTAGGGGGCAGTGCTCATCTCCATTTCAAAGCCGAAGAGCCAGCACTGTCCGAAGACATCTCCGTGGTCATATGGCTGACATGACTAAACACCGAAGGCACACGGAACGCTGTTACCTTCCCACCAAAGGTGGTTCCCATTTTTCTACTTGCATTTTTACATGCTTTTGAACTGCTAGGTTGGCAGAAGATGGGACAACTAACAGGAGCTCACTCCATTACGTGGCACTAGGGATTTGAACCACCAAACTGCTGATCTTTCTTATCAACAAGCTCAGTGCCTTAGCCCCTAAGCCCTTTTATGTTTAGAATTCTACATGTTAGCTTTTTTGTTTCAGCAAAAGATTAAAAAGATGTGTAACATCTCACAATTTCTCTATTAAGTGTGGCTACACTATGTTTATCATTATTGACATGTATATGAAGATCTCCATTCTTAGTCTTCCATTCTTAATAAGCACACTCTTTTGTGGACAGTCTTGCAGGACTTAAAAGGGCTGGCTGATCTACAGTATGTATATGGAGGAAAGTTAAAGTTATTTCATATAAATTGGAAGAGTGGGTTTACGGAAGAAAACACAATATTTTAGACTTGCACACAAGCTACCTGATTGGCAACAGTGAAACTAATAGATGTGAGTTAAATTTACACATTCTGCATCTTTTTTACTCCAAGAACCTAAACCGACATAGCAGTGAATTATTTCTGCCCATTTCCATGGATCTGGGAGAAACTCAGGGTGCTTGGAGGAACAGAACCTGCCATTTCCTGTGGTCACTTTTTTTTAGGACATAACTTTCATCATATTGAAAATTGCATTAATGAACTCTGAACAAAGAAGGTTGAGACTGAATTGCTGAAAAAACAACTTTCAGTAGGATTTTTTCTAGTTGTGCTATCTCTATATAATAATTTGTCAACAATATGGAAATAATTGATTACCCCAACAATTCAAATCGTTACAGTTCAGAGTTGCATGCTTGGGTTTTTTTTCAGCAGTGAAAGAAAAGAAATTTGCTTTAGAAACTAAAGGGATTTCAGAGCAGATAATTACTGGTTAAATTTAGAATGCAAGAATCTTTCATCCAATCATCAACAGTGTCATGAAGTCAGAATTTTATCTGTGAGTCTCTTTTCTTTGCAATTACTTAATTTATTTGGCTTCATTTGAGTAGGGTCTAGTAGGAATAATAAAACCTAACCCTTTATCAGTGGCCCTTTCAAGTAAAGCCTTTTTAAGACTGAAATTGGAGCACTCCTTATTATTAATTAATTAAATGTTATGAATTACATTTTTTGCCACTCATCTCCTCTATAAGGTATTTTATTGCACTGAATATATATTTATATATAAACTACTATTTGCACCTAAAATTAACAGCAGTATGTTATGATGTTATAAACTGTCTTTATAACTCAAAGGAAAAACGTGACATTTGATCCCTGTGCAAAGTGTAGCCTTCAAAGTATAGTTTATAATATCAATTATTCTTTGTATAATTTTTGCTGCAAATGTGAATGTAAAATTATGAAAAGTAATTTCTCAGATCATCTCATACAGTAAATGAAAGATACAGCCATGAAAGACTGCAGCAATGTCAGCAATCACTTACCTTTTAATGAACAAATGCTTTTCCCCTTCAAAATCTGAAATGGTGAAAGTTAGATAAAGGTGAGAACAATGAAAAAGCTGAAACAGTAAAGATCACAATGCATTACATTTGTATGTCTACAATGTCCTGTGGGATGGAAGATGTCTAATATCCATTTCTAATGACTCCTTCTTTGTTATACTGCTTTATCACAAAAATAATATTTTTGTAGAAATATTCTACAGATACCCATACTTCTGAACTGGTAATCAGAGTGAAAAGCTATTTAGAAGTTCACTTTTCTATATATTGCAGTCTAACATAATTGGACAGGGAGTAACGGGTTTCTGATCTCATCTCTGCCTTCAATAACTTACCCATTGCTTCTACTTTGTAAAGTGTCAGTGAGCTACTTCAGAGGATTTTTTCCCCAAATAATATGTGTAAGGTGAGAGGTGTACTATACATTAAAAGATAGAACAATAGCTAGTTCCTACATGCCAATATGTGTAAAAAGTAGTTCATGATATTTAATTGTCATTCTTCTCTGTTCCATGATTCCCTAGTGCAAGCAAGTACTAAATAAATGGTGCTCTGCAGGTAAGGAACAGTCCTTGCAAAGTCCTGTAAAATATCTTTTGTTTTCTTGATTGACATTTTGTACAAAAAAACTGCAGTTCCTCCTGTCTAATAGCTCTGCTTTACTGTAACTGTTGCCAGCTTTAACAAGAGGTGCCTTTGTGTTTGCTTTTGATTTTCACTGTTGGAATTGTATCATGATTATTTGTTGTTTTGAAGTTGGATTGTATTTTTATTGGGCTACTTGATTCTGTATATTGACTGACATTTATTGACTTATTAAGTGATGTGAACAATTGCACAGGATGATAGAATGTGGTATACAAAAGTATTAAATGCACAAAGGACATAATAATTAATAATATAATTGCACTGAGTGAAAATAAAATGTAGATTTTTTTCCCAGTCCCAATTTTTACTGTTCTTTAGCACTGGATTGACTGGATTCAGGAGAAAACCATTAATCTATTAGTTGTATGATTGCAAAAACCAGAATGAGTCGAGTAGCATCTTTGCTGACGTTCTTAAGTCACTGTCAACAACATTATAGGAGTGCCATGTTAATTAATGGTAGCCAAAAATCAGGCAGATTCCAGTAGCACCTTTTCAGAATGACCCTCAATTAAAAAGCATAAGCTTTCATGAACTACAGCAGCATACTTTATCATATGACCAGTGTTTATGAAAAGCTTACCCTATTATAATCAAATGTGGAAGTCTGAAAAGATGACACCAGACTCAATAACATTGATTAACATTGCTCTCTTCCTGATGTTGTTAGCAGTAATATAGGAACAAATAGAACAATTAGAACATCATCAGAGTTGGAAGGGACCTTAGAGGTCTTGTAGTTCAACCCTCTGCTCTAGCAGGAGATTCTATAGCATTTCAGACAAGTGGCTGTCCAGTCTCTTGTTAAAAACCTCTAGCGACTGAGCACCCACAACTTCTGAAGGCAAGCTGTTCCACTGGTTGATTGTTCTCACTGTCAGGCAATTTCTCCTTAGTTCTAGATTTTCTTCTCTCCTTGGTTAGTTTCCAACCATTGCTTTTCGCCTTGTCTGATGCTTTGGAAAATGTTGAACATTATCACGTGATCATGCCTTTTTTCAAAGGGGCTAGAAAATGGCATGCACATGACAATACAGTATTATCATGCAAATACTTCAACCTATGATCTTGTTTTAATTGATGAGAGGAAAATATATAATGACAGCATTTCCCCGATTAGATCATTATGCCCATATCATTGTGCCCATATGTACTTTGTCATATATGCTTACGTAATTTCTGTCCGCAATTTTCATCTTTAAATGACATTGACTTCTTTTAGGCAGTCAATGCCTGAATGTCATCTGTGTTCCTTTTCTTTCAGACCACGATAGTACATTTTCAGTTACTTGCTTCACGCAAAAGCTTGTTTGCTTACTGCACTCCAGGTTTAATAATGATTAAATGGGATTATTTAATCTATAGACAGAAAGGTGGAGAGTCCAAGGCTCTTCCCTCAGAAGCCCTTTGTGTCAATCAACCTTGTGTCACTCCTGTCTTGGAATAACCATTTGGAGTTCTTACTGTCACCACCAAATTTCTCGGGAGGTACCTGACCCAGCATTCTCCCCCTAACCCACAGTTAACTCCCACAGCCTGTGCTGTTTTTCTCTTAACATTTAAAAATTCCTGTAGCATTGAAGGAATAACTAGGGAAATCAGCCTTTTATCTGTTGTGGAGAGATAGGCCAAATTCAGAGATAAGCAGAATGCAGATTTTTTTTATATATGAGAGAGGGGAAGCTAGTCTAAAAACATGCTGTTTACCTTTTAAATATTACTGGGCAGAAACATTCAGAGATGGAGAAGATAAAAACACAGAGCTGTTCAAATCACTGACTGCATCTTAAAGAATGCCAATAGAAAAATATAAAGATAAATATAAGACTCTAGACAGACAACAAGATGATATTGGTCTATTCCTCCTCTGTTGTACGTAAATTCCAAGCAACATAACATTAATGAGCTTGCATTGAGAAAATAAACAACTGATATAACTGTCAAGATTGTACCACTTCGCTTCTTTCAAACCCTAATGCTTTTCAACTTGCCAATGAATTGGGGGGAGGGAAGGGGAAATGGGATGTATTCAAGATTGCGAGAGCATGGAAACCATCAAGGTCACCACTGCAGATGCTTGAGAAAGAGATGGATTGTTCCTATAACCAAAGGACATCTCATAATAATTGGACAATGTGATCACCTGGGGTGGGGAAAAGAGGAAACTATTGTTTACAGTAACTAGTCAAACATTTGGGCAGGAGAACTGGAGCTGGTTTTGTTTCTTCAGTACCAACATGGTGTATCTAATATAATTTTACTTTTACCAATTCAAATCTCCTGAGAATTGTTCCTTGTTTTTGATTCACTAGTCAGATAGTTGACAATATTGTTGATTAGTACAAATTTATTTATTTATTAAATTTATATGCCTCCTCTCTCAATATACAAAGTATGTTTACAGGTGAAACTCGAAAAATTAGAATATTGTGCAAAAGTTCATTTATTTCAGTAATGCAATTTAAAAGGTGAAAGTAATATATGGGATAGATTCATTACATGCAAAGCAAGATAGTTCAAGCCGTGATTTGTAATAATTGTGATGATTATGGCTTACAGCTCTTGAAAACCCCAAATCCACAATTTCACCTGTATATACCTTGTTTTAAATATAGTGGCATAAGCTATATAGCTACAAACAGAATTTATCAAACAACCTCCAGTCTTCCAGATATAGATTTTTTTTTTGAAATATGAAATGTGTGAGAGAGATACAACATCTCTCAAAAAGATTTATATTCTTTCTAGTTTTCTTCATGGCTCATAAAAGTGGTGGGCTTAATTTTTTACTTAAATTCCTTGCTACTCAATTCAATAATTTCCAGGATATTAAATTTATTGAGAATTTCAACCATTCAACAGTCATTAGAAAGTTAACATAACAGTGTCTAATGTCAGGCTGTGTTCAACAAGATGGCTAAGATACCGAGCAGACATTAGCTGTGTGATAGTGTAGCTTAATTATTTTTTTAATGTGAACACTTCAGAAACAGAGTATTTTAGCTTTTCCTATACGTACTAGTGATGGGTGTTTTTTTTTTTCAGTTCTTTCAGGAAATTTAAACATTGCATCCCATTTTGTTACAGTTGGTTAAATTCTCCAGCCTGACATGTAAAAACAGCTTCAGGTTATGTTGTCCTGTCATCATTATACAGAATTTCACAGGCTTTATTACCCTTTTCAATAACCCTGTGAGAGAGGTGATAGAAAGAATTTTGGAAACATTTTGCATATGCAAATGTAAGAATTAGGATGGTTGACTTTACCAAAGTGAAACTTGAACCAAACTCTTTTTAGCTCATTCCCCTCCCTGGTTGGGGAAGGGGGGGGTGTACTATTGTGAACTTTTCAAAAAGCAGTGAAATTAAAGGTAATGTATTAATATTTGTTTATAAAATATCCCAGACTTAACACAAAGCCAAACTAACCTTAAACTAGACTCAATATATAGTGGTTTATTTTTCTTCCCCATTCTTTAGTTAACTCTGATATACTTGCTAGATATCAAAGTTGCTGTTATATTTCAAAGGAATCCGCACTTTGAAGAATACCTGTGGCTCTTTTCCTTATGTATTTTATCATTTACAATCAAAATTCCAGAATGATAGGTCCTATTAACTCTATGCATATTTGAATTGTCTTTCAGCAACATTCTGTATAATATATACAGTTATGTAGGTATACAGTAAAAATGTGTCACGTATGCAATGTGCCTACACAGGGGGGTTTGACTAGAAGACCTCCAAGGTCCCTTCCAACTCTGCTATTGTATTGTATTGTATTGTATTGTATTGTATTGTATTGTATTGCATTGCATTGCATTGCATTGCATTGCATTGCATTGCATTGTAAACTTGGGGCTCTTGAATTAGTACAAGAGACCAGTGACTCATTTTAATCTTCCAGCTTCAGAAATAAATGATTGCTTGGATTCTTTTCACTTGCTGCCATTTATTGGGAGAGATTTTACCCTACAAGGGAGAAACCAAACATGCATAAAGCCAGGTACAATTTAGACGGAACCACATAGCTTCAGATGTGAAGATGGGCAACCAAAGCAGCTGGTTACTTCTGGAATGCTAGTCTTGCAATCCCAAAATGGCATACAAATGCTTTAAACATCAGACAAAGCAAAATAAAGCAAAAAAACAGTAGGACTTTGCGAAGTGTCTTCCATGTTCACCTGAACATAACTTCTCTTTGGAACATTCAAATGTATCTGAAAAAATTAAATTTGAAAGGAAAATTTCTTTCCGTATCTCAGCTTTATAAGAAAATAAACAACCCCTTAGATTATATTTTTTAGACACAAAAAACAAAAAAATAGTTTTAAATAATATGATCCATCAATACGGACACTATTACAATAATACATTTAGTAGTAATGTATGCAATCCATTATTGTTTGCACAAATGTTTTGTACAAACATGTTTGAAAAAATGTTTACAAAATGTATACTTGGGAAATTTGCATTATGGACAATTACATCAAAAGTAATTTATAAAATAGAAAGCTGAATGCAAAACAGTATATTATAGGTTATTGTATTTCTCAGCATGAGCTAAAACCATTGCATATGCTTTAAATTACATGCACAGTATGTGACTGAATGAAATAAATGAATGCATGTAGCACTCCCCCAAATTAGATATAAACACAGCCACACATCCCTATTTTCTTTAGTTCTTGGAAACAAATTAATAGCCAGTACAATTGATAGAAAACTGATAAAATGCACTGAAATACATTGGTATCGTGTGCATTCTAGCTTAAGTTTCAAAATATTCTCCTAGGGCTTCTCTAAACAGACCACTTTATTGTAAAAAAAAAAAAA
This sequence comes from Natrix helvetica, assembly GCF_964273705.1. NCBI lineage: Eukaryota > Metazoa > Chordata > Lepidosauria > Squamata > Natricidae > Natrix > Natrix helvetica. The sequence goes on along the minus strand of NC_138548.1, from coordinate 99,427,086 downwards.
CCTTAAAAGAGGGTAAATAAGGACTGCAACTGTGTAATGTGATCTGTTTTCTGTACAAAAGGGCACAACAACCATTTTACATGAGCAAAAAAACACCAAGCTGTTAGCCAATCCTTCAAAGGGAATACATCTTAATTCAGATCAGTTTGAATCCTCAGCTATGATTTATGTATTCTATAGAGAAAGAATCTCTTAACCCACATCCAGCTCCATCACTGCTTCCAGGCAATAAATAATTCAAGGTTTCCATAGTGTCTTTAGCACCTGTTAGATATCTTCAGCAAACCAGTGGTATACAAAATCAAAAAGATGAGTGTTGATGTGAACAAATATAAAATAAAAAGCAAGAACCAGAATATTTCTCCCCTTTATGAGAAGACATACTGTAACTAGACAAAACACTATCCATGAGTCTTAGAATGGTCAAGGGCTGTAAAAGACTATCATGAAAAATTTCACTACAAGGTCCAGCAAAACTATTAGAGCAACTTTTCTATGCAATGCCTCACTTTCCATGGCAACATAAGCTGCTTCCAACAACTATACTACAACAAATCACCGAGAAGTCAGATTTAAAAAGATTTAAATAGCTGTCACTTTTTTAAAAAAGAAAAGACTGAAATCAATTTTGCCTTTTCTTGTTTAGAATCCTGTTCAGAAATAATTGGCCAATAATAAATAAATTTCTGCTTACTATACTAGTTCAATTAATGCTCTGTCGGGCATCCTTTAAATTCATACTAGGTCTTGCCTATGCTTTCTGCACCTAATGATGAAAACATAATTATCATAAAAATTTCACAAAATATATATATCATTTTATGACAAAATGTGTAAAGGCTTCTCTGCAAACTTTCAGGATTAGATAGATAAATTTTCTATTTGTATGAAGTGAAAGCATGATGCTGGGTGCCAATCAAAATCTTGAGACACAAAATATCATATATTTTTTCCTCTTCTTCCTAGGCAATAATCATAAAATGTAACTCTACTACTATTCATACAGACTATCTTCTATATTCCATTATGGGATCAAGAATTTGGGATTACATGACTGATTCCATCATTCTTAATTTGTATTAAAGCATGACTTTGTGATTTATCATGACTCAGAAATGCTAATCTCCTCCAATAGAATAACTTTCCTTCCCTGGCTAGTTGCAGAATTAATGCAAAATTTACAGAGTATTACAGATTTTCTTTTGTTTTATTTCCAAATAGCAGGTGGATTGAGATCCCTTTCCTGCTCAAGTAGAGGACGGAGCACCTAAAACCATATGCTTTTATCACTAATCCATATTTGTTGATCCTTAACATATTTAGCCCTGATATTAAAATATCCTAAACAGACGCCTGAAAATCTCAGCTCAGTAGACTTTCATTCAGTAGTATATACAATCCTAAAAAAATGACGTATTCTATAACAATGTAATCATTACATCTGGTTTCACACCAAAACTATTTGAAAGCTTCAGATAGTACAAAAGCATTTAGGTTGTTAACAGCTGCTTTGATCTGGGCTCATAATATATCCATGTGAAAAAATCTGCAGAAGTTTCTATTTTGGACCAGTAGTGGGATCCTAATTTTTTTACTACTAGTTCTGTGGGAGTCACTTTGTGGGCATGACATGGCTTTGTGGGTGTGTGGCTTTGTGGGCATGGCAGGGGAAGGATACTATTCCCTCCATTCCCTCCACACTCCTGGGGGAAGTTTACTGCAAAATCCCCATTCCCTCCTTATCCCACTAACCTGCTTTTCAGCTCTGTTCATTAGCTGGGAGGCTGAGAAGCAGTGGGGGCAGGGTCAGCCTATTTCCCAGTTCTCCGAACTACTCAAAATGTTCACTACCAGTTCTCCAGAACCTGTCAGAACTGGGTGAACAACACCTCTGTTTTGGACATAAGATGCTGAGTTTAACAATTAATTTAATTATTCAGGCCAGGCTGTGCTACTTTCTTGAAATGAATTTGTCTGAACACTAAAAGCTCTTTGCTTTCAGTGCTCTGTCGTCAGGCGGCAGGAAGGCTTTCTCCTGGGTTGATTCCCAAACCTCCTTAGAAAGGTGCATTTTGCTTCCATTTCTCTCACATTCTAAGAAACAAGACATTTCTGCTGAGCCAATCTTAATAAACTGGATTCTCTGAGATTGTACGCATCATGTGAATTGTCCCAAAGAGAAGGAAAGTGTTGGCTGTATAAATGCCGCTTTTCCGTTTCTAAGACTTTTCTTTGACCCTCCCTTGGAGTGAGCTACAAAGTAAGAGTGATTATCGTTGGGCCTTCTGCAGTCATGTATGTATGCTGTCTTTGAATCCAAACAAATTTGCGTATTAAAAAAGCATTCCATTATGCTGTGGTCAATGAGTACATTCACTTGATAGTTGTAAATACTTCCGCTATTGAAGATCTTTCCTCTTCTGAGGAAAATAATTTCCTCTGCTTGATCAAAGATAGCACAAAACTCCATGTATCAATTTGGCAAATTTCACCCATTCAGAAGAGGCTCTTACACCTGCAGATTACATCCTTTTTTCCACACTCAGAATTGTTGTAATTATCTGCATTTTATTCCTAACAATGGGGGAAGATTTGTAGCTAAAACAAAGAACAAAGAATAAAATGAAATTCTGCACTGGATTCAAAGAGAGGAAGATTTTGTCTGAAGTAGTCCAAACCATTAAAGATGGCTCTGAAACTTGTTTTCCTTGTTCAAAGACTTATAGAGAGGACTAATAGCACCAAATTCAGAATGATATGCAATTTGAATAAATAAGTTGAAGAATTTTGAGTGACACAGAATGCATATTCTATAAATTTATTATAATCTTCCATTATAGCAATTTGAGGTAATCAATAAGAAACAAAAACAGCCTCAAGCTCACCTTTTAAAAACTATCACCATCACCATCACCAAAACGTAAATGTCCAGTTTGTCTGATAAACGTAAAACAAACAAAAATTTCACATTCTAAAAATGTTGAATTATGCAGTATGTATGTATAAGATAAAGGTATAGATTCCCCTCGCACATATGTGCTAATTGTTCCTGACTCTAGGGGGCAGTGCTCATCTCTGTTTCAAAGCTGAAGAGCCAGCACTTTCTGAAGATGTCTCCATGGTCATGTGGCCAGCATGACTAAATGCCAAAGGCGCACGGAACACTGTCACCTTAACACCAAAGGTGGTTCCTACTTGCATTTTTACATGCTTTCGAACTGCTAGGTTGGCAGAAGCTGGGACAAGTAACAGGAGCTCACTCCATTATGCGGCGCTAGGGATTCGAACCGCTGAACTGCCAACCTTTCTGATGGACAAGCTCAACATCTTAGCCACTGAGCCACCATGCCCCTAGTATGTACGTATGGTCTTTTTCATATAATTGTCCATCTCACAAACATGATTAGCCAAGAGAAAGCTCCAGTTATGAGTAGAGATGTACAAATCACTATTGTTTCCTCTGTCTACAAATTCAACACATTTGGAAGGGGGTTAAGTGGAAAATTATTTTATTTTTAATTCAAGACTGGAACATAGCATTGTTTCAGTTTTACTTGTTTTTAAACCTTCTCTCACACATAAACAACATTCCTTCATTTCTAAACTTATATTGAATTGTGAAAGGCATAGCTATGTGCAAATACTTTCATAAATCCTATAAACTATTTATACGCTGCCACCATCAGTTATCCTACAAGAAGCTAGAACTAGTTTCAGTGATTTGATAATGCAAGGTATTATCAAATCACCACACTTTCCTGAAATATCTGCAGTGCAACTTTAATTGATGAATTTTACTTCGTAAAGTCCTACTGAAACTACTTTTAAAGTGCTTTCCATCACCTTCAAGCTGGCAGAAAATATGTCAGAATCACAATTCTTGCCACAACCGTTGAGCCCTGTTTTGCCAGAAGTAATAAGGATGGCAAGTGGGCCTGTACTTTCATTTTCAATTTAGGATAAATTAATAGCAATAGCACTTAGACTTATATTCCATTTCATAGTGCTTTCCAGCACTCTCTGGGTGGTTTACAGTGTCAGCATATTGAACCCAACAATTTGGGTCCTCATTTTACTGACCTCGGAAGGATGGAAGGATGGATCAACCTTGAGCTAGTCATGGTCAAATTCCAAGTGTTTGGGTAGAGTTAGCCTATAATATTGCATTCTAACCATTAAACCACCAAGTTAAGGAGACCAATTTGTGTGGATTCCTTCAGAATAGTGTCTTCTTCAATCAAGCATTCAGTAAGAGAGCTATTATCAATCATTTTCTATACATTTGGTGTGGCAAGTCTGGATTAGAGACAGTCACCTGTTGGGTTGCTTGATCAACAGATTACAGCAGAATGTTCTACTTTTGTGACTTGTGAGACTATTTCTCAATGTGAGTCTGGCCCATTGCAACAGACCGCAAACATTGAGAAGAAGCAAGGAGTGATGTGGGAGGGTATTGCAAAGGAATGACAGTGCTGGTAGTAACTCCAGTTCTAGCTTTGCAACTGGCAGCACCTGGAAAAAGCCTAAGGACAGCCATGGAGCTGTAATGGAATAAGCAAAATAACACTGCACTCTCCATCAAATCAATAATAATAACAGCAATTTTAGTCAAAACCTTTGTTAGCCAAGAAGCAGGAAATCTAGAATGCATGTAATGCAAACAAAACCAGTAAAGCACAATCATCCGAACACATCTGTCTTTTCCAATTTAATCCCTCACTTGCAAAACTAGCAGTAACTCTTTCAAAAGGAGTCCTGGTGGTGCAGTGATTGGAATGCAGTATTGCAGGCTAATTCTGCCCACTGCTAGGTTGACTCAGCCTTCCATCCTTGAGAGGTTGATAAAATGAGGACTTTGATTGTTGAGGGCAATGTGCTGATGTTGTAAATCTCTCAAAGAGTGCTGTAAAGCACTGTGAAGTGATATATAAGTCTAAATGCTATTGCTAATTGCTAAAAGAGCACTAAACTCCTGTTTAATAATCCATTCCTCTTTCAAAAGGACACTAAACCCATGACACCCATATAATCTACTAAAAGCTTTGGATATTGCCTATCGGGTATTACTTAGCCAGATGCCTCTTCAGAAATCGAAATGGCCAGGCAGGAGAGTAACTAAGAACAAGAGGAGATGGGAATGTCCACAATAACCTAAAGTGGAGCTGGATAGATTCCACTCCTGACTTACCAGCTTCGCTATCATCAGTGAAGTGGGCAGTATCATCTTCATGACAAAATTGTGTCAAGAGGGAAAATATTCCGTTTAAATTTATGATCACTTAACAGCCAACTAATGGCGACTTTAAACTTCCACCCAGCGATGGGGTGAAAAAGCTGCTGGAAATATGAAGGACATTCCTACTGAATTTTAAGAATGACTGTTGATATCACATTGCACATATCATATTTTTTTAAAGAAATAAAATAAATTTACATCAGAAAAGAAGTTGCCAATGAAAAATACATGAGGAAAAGTACTCAGAAACTGTCGTTTCTATTAAAACTATTGTGGATTTAGAATTAAAGGTTCCTATAATGGCTAGACAATGGATGAGTGTCTTAATTTCTATAGCAAGTGGACCCTCAAAGTACGATTTACACAATAAACATTAACATTTAGAATTTATTGGACTCTAGTATGTTTGCATAGAGAAGAACTAGGGCAGCACTTTGTTTAAATGCTTCTTTGAAAGACATACTTTTACAATGTCCTATACTTACTAAGTTTGGGAGAAATTATTGGTCTATATAAATGTGACTGTGTGACAAAAGCTAAAATTTTGAGAGTAAAGTATTCCCCTGATTTATATATCTAAATCATGGAATTTGAACACTGAACAACATAAATGGATTCTCAGTGCGTTAACAATGGATTTACTATTGTTAACACTAGAAAGATAAATGTAAGCCCCATTCTTTCAATAGATTGAAGACCTGATTATACATGAGAAGATTACTTATACATGTAGACATTGCATGCACAAATATAATGAAATTTGGGATTCATTTATAATAAACATAGTAAAAAATTTTAAATCATAAGAGTTATATACTGCAAATGTGTTAGAAATATATACACACTTGCATAATATCTGCATCGGATCAAGTATATATAGAATTGGTTTGAAACTACTGTTACAATATTTTATACTCTTTCCTTTTTTCTTTTTTTCTGCTGTATTTCTTCACTAAATATGTAAAGCACTTGTTATGCTTTTTCTTTGATAACATATGTGTCAGGCCTGTAGTTATGTTTCTTTTAGGATCGTTGGCCTGCCACACTTTCTATTATTTCATTATGCTGTTTCATTAGTGTAGTAGTTGGGAGGGGGGAATAGAAAGGAGTAGAATGGTGGAATGTGTTGTTGTCATTCTTTTCTAGAAGCCAGGGTCATCTTTTGTCTCCACACCTCGACACCTGACCGGAACCAGCAGGGTGGAAATGCCAGCGTGGAAGAAGAAGATTGGACCATGTGATGGATTTATAGTGTGGGCATAAGATCATGAACTTTCAATTGGGTGGAATCCCAGGAAGCTCTTCAGAGTTGGAATTTCACAGATGTGCCAACATGTCTGTCTTATTAAATTGGAACTTTAAGGATAGCTCTGCCTTGGACTCTGATTTAATTCTGCATATTTGGAACTCTGACATTATGTATTTCTATTGTGATTATCTTTGTGTTTTGTTCCTCTTTTCTTTGTTATTATTTTTAAAGCAACAGAAAATAAACAATAAAGAAACGAGTGTAGATTTGGTCTTATAAATTAGTATTCACCAGTGACGTGCAGTCAGGTGAGGCAAGTGAGGCACAGCCTCACCACTCTCATCATGAAAAAAAAAGTAAAAGGAAAAAGCTGAGCTAGTTACTGCCTCACCGTGGATGACTCTGCTTAACTGTTAAAAAATGCTGGAAAAGGTACGTGTGGGTTGGAGGGAGGGGGAGGAATTCAAACTTCATCCTCCTGATGCTGTGCAGGGCTTTGGGCAAAGGCTGGAGGGAAGGACCCTGGCTTGCTTGTGCTCTCCCTCCCCAAGAGTAGTTTGATTGCAGGCAGAGCCACGTTGTGGGGCCAGTGTGTGTGCTACAGCATGGCTCTTTGCCTGGCTTCCTGCCTCCTCCTGTGGTCTCCTCACTGGTGCTCTCCGTCCCCAAGTGTAGTGACTTCCTCCCCAGGCCCCCATTCATTTCTCTCTCACACACACACAGCTGGATAAAATTATATAAAAATCTAGCCCAGCTTCACTGATTACAAGTTTGAAAAGGCAACGTGGCTCCGCCTGCAATCAAACTACACTTGGGGAGGGAGAGCACAAGCGAGCACTGAGGAGACCACAGGAGGAGGCAGGAAGCCAGGCAAAGAGCCATGCTGTAGTACACACACTTCCCCCAGCCTCTTTCTTTTGGAAGGCTCAGATCGGCTCCCCTCCGGCTTCTCTGCCTCTCCTCTCACCCCAGCCTGCCAGCAGGAGGTAGTGGTGGGCTTTATTGTGTTCCAGGCATTTCCCACCCAGACAGCAGGCTGCATTTGCAATGGTGGAGGTGTTTGGGAAAGGCAGCAGGGGAATGGGGGGGATGGCAGAGGAGCTGCTTTCAAGCCACTGGAAAAGATATCCAATCCAACTTTTGTGTGTGGGGGGGTGTCAGGCCTGTAGTTATGTTCTTTTTAGGATCTTTGGCCTGCCACACTTTCTTATAATTTTCTATGCTGTTTCAATAATGTAGTAGTTGGGAGGGGGGAATAGAAAGGAGTAGGATTGTAGAATGGATTGTTGACATTCTTTTGTAGAAGCCAAGGTCATCTTTTGTCTCAGCACCTCGACACCTGGCCGGAAGAAGATGGGTGTACATGCCAGCGTGGAAGATGATGATTGGAACATGTGATGGATTTGTGGGTGTGGGGAGAGATCATGAACTTTCAACTAGGTAAACTTACAGGATGTAATTCAGAGTTGAAATTTCCATAGACGTCCTAACATGCCTGCGGAATAAATTGCACCTTTAAGGATGTTTTGCCTTGGACAATGATTTATTTCTGCATGGTATTTAGAACCCTAACATTATTTCAACTCTCTACTTTAAAAATATTTCACTAGCTCCCTCCCCCTATCAAGGGGGAAGGGCTGGTGATGGAAGATCTGGTGATGGGGTCTCGGCATTCCCAATGCTGACCGGGACAGCGTAAATATCAGTGAAGAATAAATGAGAAGCTTTTGGTGATAAGAAGCTGAGTGCGGAACTTCAAAGGCAATGGAATGCTGCTTCCAGTTTAATTGCATCAGGAGGAATGCAGGAGGAGACACGACAAGACGAAGGAAGGTCGCAGACGGACAGGAAAATTGTGAGTGCATGCTCCCCCTCCTTCCCCCCAGCTTGGAAACAAGGCTTGGAAAAAAAAACCTAGAACAGAGGTTTGGGCTCCTTCCAGACGGCAATAAATGAAATGGCTTGTCACCCTGCAACTAGTTGGGAGAAAGATTCCCTTTCAAAATGGGAATTTCAAAGGAGGCAGGAAGAAGGGATTTTTCCAGCATCTGTCACTTGCAAGCCACCACAAATGGGGCTGCAACCAGTAAATGAAGCAAATTGGGCAGTAAATTGGGCTTTCCTCCCAGGACTTGGATGGAAGAGATGCTACTTACCAACTCCTTTGCCATCAGCATGGGGAAATGCTCCAAGCCAGCAGAGGGCACCTACTTGGCCCATTACTCATTCAAGCCAGCAAAGGGCACCTACTTGGCCCATAACTCCTCCAAACCAGCAGGAGGGTCCTTGGCACGTAAAACCCCCTAGCCAGCCATCATTGGTTGAGCTGCAACCTGTGAAGCAGGCAACCCCGGGATGGGTCTTAACCCCAGGTCATGGATGGGAGGGATGCCAGTGGGCACCTGCCCTCCCTCAGCAGATGGCACCATGGCAGAAAGCTGGGCAGTGGCCAACCGAGGGATTGACCTCCCCACCGGTTCCAGTCTCCCCTGCAAGGCCCAAAAAGGTTCTTACCAGACCTTCCTACAGAGAAGAATTCTCCATGGAAGAAGGGATTACCAACCAGAGGCCTGCATTGTGGATGGCGGGAAAATGTGCACCTGCAAGGCCCCAAGTGGTTCTTACCCCACCTTCCTACAGAGTAGCAATCACCAACATGGAAGAAGGGATTACCAAAGCCAGGCCTGCAAGATGGGAAGCGGGACAAGGTGCATCTGCAATGCCCCAAAAGGTTCTTACTCCACCTTCCTACAGAGAAGCAATCTCCACCATGGAAGAAGGGTTTACCAAGGGGGCAGCTGCAAGTTGGAGAGCAAGGCAGTCTGATGAAACGGTTCCTGAGTTTAGAGATGTAACTAGGTTCCATTCCTCGTGGGGCCCAATTAAATGCCACCATTGTTGTCAACTTGGCCACAGAGCGTCAGAGTGCTTGGCTCCAGCCCCAATGCCACAAACGTGCGCACCAACCACCACGGCGGTAAAGAGAGGGTCCCAGATGCCACCACAGAAGAGTCATCTGGGCCAACAACCTCTGGAAGAGGATCCCCAACTTAAGGTGAGGAAGTGTCCTACCAAAGGGGAGGCCTCGGAAGAGGAAAAGGGCAGACATTCTCCGGAGGAGGATCCCCAACTTAAGGTGACAAAGAGTCCAACTAAGGGGGAGGCCTCGGAGGGGGAAAAGCCTAAACGACCTCTGGAAGAGGATCCCCAACTTATGGTGACGAAGAGTCCTACCAAGGGGGAGGCCTCAGAGGAGGGAATTGCCGAAGAACAAATGTGTGTACCAGTCGCCATGGTGGTAAAGAGAGGGCCCCAGATGCCAGCACAGAAAAGTCATCTGGGCAAACGACCTCTGGAAGAGGATCCCCAGCTTAAGGTGACAAAGAGTCCTACCAAGGGGGAGGCCTCGGAGGAGGGAATTGCCAAAGAACAAACGTGTGTACCAATTGCCACGATGGTTAAGAGAGGGCCCCAGATGCCCGCACAGAAAAGTCATCTGGGCCAACAGCCTCTGGAAGAGGATCTCCAACTTAAAGTGACAAAGTGTCCTACCAAGGGGGAGGCCTCGGAGGAGGAACAAGGCCAGCCGTGGATGATTGGATCCAAGAGCCCAGAACCTACAGCACCTGCAGCAGAGAGCCCGAAACGGCCATGGGAAGAGGTCGCAATGGACTTCATCATGGAACTCCCAGACAGCAGTGGGCATAAAGTAATTTGGACTGTTATTGATTTGGTTTCTAAGCAGGCACACTTCATTGCTTGCTCAGGATTGCCATCCACAAATGAATTAGCGAAAATGTTTGTGAAACACATTTATCGCCTGCATGGAGTACCCAAGAGGATCATTTCAGACTGTGGAGTCCAGTTCACAGCCAAGTTCTGGAGAGAGGTCCTGAGATCCATTGGGTCCACACAAGAATTGAGCTCAGAGGTTCATCCCAGCATGAACGGCGCAGCAGAGGGAGCCAATGCAGTGGTGGAACAATACATCTGGTGTTTTGTGGACTATCAGCGAGACAACTGGTCGGACTTGCTACCCTTCACCGAAGTGGCGTACAACGATGTGGTCCACAGCAGGAGAGGATTAGCGGGTTTCCAGATTACCAGTGGCATGGAAGTTGTTGCCATGCCTGAGTTGCCTAGAGAACCTCCTTCTTTCATGTCTTTGAGTGAATGGGTGGACATGCTAAAGAAAGGATGGGAGAATACGAAGAAGTCTCTAGCAGTTGCGGCAGAAGCCTACCAGAAGCAAAATGATCAACATCGCTCACTCCTAAACCCCTACCGTGTGGGGGACAATGTTTTTGTATCTACCAAATACATAAGATTAGAAATGCTTAGCAAGGAATTGGGTCCAAAATTCCTAGGTCCGTTCCCAATAGTGAAGATAGTTAACTCAGTTACAGTTCAACTCAGTCTACCCAGAAGTCTAGGGGAAATTGACCCAGAATTTCATTGTAGCTTGTTGAAACCAGTAATTGGGTCTAACAGAAGAGCATCCACCCAAGCTCAATCTCCTCCTGTAGTGATGGAAGGGGAAACACAATCTGAGGTGGAAAAAATTGTAGATTTCAGGCTGAATAGGGGTTGCTTACAGTACTTAGTGCATTGGAAGGGTTACCCTTGGTCTGAAGCTAATTGGGTGAACAGTGGGAACCTAAAAGTGGAGAAGTTAGGAAAGCAAGTCAATGGGAAGTTTCCCGAGAAGTCAAGGGGTTCCCCTGGGTGGAGAAAAGGTGGTTAATTTTGTTATGTTAACTTTTATGTTATTCTCTTTGCAGGAAACGTTTTTCTTTTGAGGAGAGGCCGCTTATCAGGCCTGTAGTTATGTTCTTTTTAGGATCTTTGGCCTGCCACACTTTCTTATAATTTTCTATGCTGTTTCAATAGTGTAGTAGTTGGGAGGGGGGAATAGAAAGGAGTAGGATTGTAGAATGGATTGTTGACATTCTTTTGTAGAAGCCAAGGTCATCTTTTGTCTCAGCACCTCGACACCTGGCCGGAAGAAGATGGGTGTACATGCCAGCGTGGAAGATGATGATTGGAACATGTGATGGATTTGTGGGTGTGGGGAGAGATCATGAACTTTCAACTAGGTGAACTTACAGGATGTAATTCAGAGTTGAAATTTCCATAGCCGTTCTAACATGCCTGCGGAATAAATTGCACCTTTAAGGATGTTTTGCCTTGGACAATGATTTATTTCTGCATGGTATTTAGAACCCTAACGGCCCAAGTCCAATAGTCACCTTTCTAACACCATCCTCCCACTTTATGGTAGGTTCCCACTTGTCCAACCTTCATCTTCCACGCTGGCATGTACGGATGCCAGTGATGTCACGATAGCTGCGGTGCTACTACAAAAGAATAAAGAAGGCCACCTCTTACCATGCGCTTACATCTCCAAGAAACTCACCACTACGGAAAGAAGGTGGCCCATTTGGGAGAAGGAGGCATTCGCGATCAGGTGGAGCATGCTCACCTGGAGGCATCTCCTGGAAGGGGGGGCTTTCCCGGATGGGTTTTCATTGTTGCACAAGTAGCACAGCTTCTTACATAATCTTCCACCTCCGACCTCATCTTTGGCCACCAAAATTGACGTCTAGCGAGGTGGAGAGTTTTCAGGAATCCAAAATGACCTCCTAGTTTCACATCATGACTCCGCTGTAGGACTTGCAATCTCATTTCTGCAGGGACGTACAGTTTGGATCCCTTCCAGGCTACGCCATCATTAATCGTTAGGATGTCTTTGTTGTTGTTGAACCATGGGTCTGTCTGGAGGGCTGCTTTCAGTTCGGTTCTCAGTTTATCTTGGCTTCGACTGGTGACTTGAGCTGCCTTTTGGTGAGAAGGAGATATGATGGGGTGGAAAATGTCTTCCTTCTTACTGTCAAACTGGGGTTTTCTCGACAGTGCATCTGCTAACAAGTTCTTCCCTGCGGGGATGTGTTTAATTTCAAATTTGAACCTTTGGAAATATTGGGCCCAACGGACCTGTTTGGGGGATAACTTTCGATGGGCAAGGAGAGTTTCGAGGTTTTTATGATCAGTCCATACCTCGAACGGTATATCCCCCCCTTCCAGGAGATGCCTCCAGGTGAGCATGCTCCACCTGATCGCGAATGCCTCCTTCTCCCAAATGGGCCACCTTCTTTCCGTAGTGGTGAGTTTCTTGGAGATGTAAGCGCATGGTAAGAGGTGGCCTTCTTTATTCTTTTGTAGTAGCACCGCAGCTATTGCGACATCACTGGCATCCGTTTGGATTATGAAAGGTCGCTCTGGATCGGGGTGTTGCAATATGGGTTCTTGGGCAAAGAGCCGTTTTAATTTCTCAAAAGCCTTTTGACAGTCGATTGTCCATTTTAATGGTTGGTTTGCTTTTGGTTTAGTAGGAGAAGGCCCCGTTCTTAATAGGTCAGTCAATGGTAGGGCAATTTCAGCAAAGGTTGGAATAAACTGTCTATAAAAGTTTGCAAATCCAAGGAAGCTTTGTAATTGTTTGCGAGTGCTTGGAGGTTTCCAATCTAACACCGCTTTCACTTTTTCTGGGTCCATTTCTACTCCTTCATTGGAGATACGATATCCCAGATAATCTAGCGAGGTCTTGTGGAATTCACACTTTGACAATTTTGCATAAAGTTTGGCAGCTAGAAGTTTTTTCAGGACTTGCCGTACCAGTTTCACATGTTCTTCCATGGTCTCAGAGAAGATCAAGATGTCATCTAAATAAACGAGTACTCCGCGGTACAGGTGGTCGTGTACCACTTCATTTATGTACTGCATGAATACTGCGGGTGCTCCTTGTAGTCCGAAAGGCATGACTTTATATTGGAAGCTGCCTAAGGGAGTATTAAAAGCGGTCTTCCACTCATCCCCTTTCCGGATTCGTATACGGTAATACGCCTCTCTCAAATCCAGCTTGGTGAAGATCTTGCCCTTAGCCAAGTGGTTCAACATATCTTTCATGAGAGGGAGGGGATAGGTATTCTTTTCGCATACCGCATTCAAAGCTTGTAAGTCCACACAGAGGCGAACCCCCCCATCTTTCTTTTCCCTGAAGAGCACTGGGGCCGCTACTTTTGATTTTGCTGGTTCAATAAACCCTCTTTTCAAATTGGTGTCGATGTACTTCCTCAATTCTATCATCTCTTTAGGCGTCATAGAGTACATTTTGGGCTTTGGTAAGGTTACCCCAGGTTTGAACTCTATGGCACAATCTGTGGCGCGGTGAGGTGGAAGGTAGTTTCCGTCTTCCTCACTGAACACCTCCGCCAGATCCCAATAGATCTTTGGGACTCGTTGGATTCCCGGAAGTTTAGTGTCTGCTGCGGTTGCTGCAGGTTCTGGATGGGTTGGGCTGTTAGGTTCCAATGTTCCTGGTTGGCCTTTTGGTTCCACCGGTGGTAACGGCCCAAGTCCAATAGTCACCTTTCTAACACCATCCTCCCACTTTATGGTAGGTTCCCACTTGTCCAACCATGCAAGCCCTAGGATAACTGACTCCTGCATTCCGGGGGCCACGATGAATCTGAGGAACTCATAGTGGCGGCCTATCACCAGTTTTACTAACTCAGTGATCTTTGTAGCCGGAGCTCCCCCAATTAGGGTTCCATCCACTTGCTCAAACGGAATTGGTTGTTTCAGGGGTCTGGTGCATATACCTAGTTGCTCCACTATTGACATGCTGATTAAGCATCGGGTGCAGCCGGTATCTATAATCACCCCAACTTCCCCTTCTACCCCCGTTTTCGGTATTTGGAGTTTGGCTTTTATTTGGAAGGGGCAGATAGGTGCACTCACCATTGGGTCGTCTTCTGGGTTTCCTTCCTCTTCCTCCTCTGAGGTGGCCAGGGCGTTTTCAGTGGCTCCGCTCTCTGCCCCTGCTGGCTGTTGTGCCAGACGACTTTTTTCTGGTGGTTTTCTAGGGGTTTTCTTGATTGTGCTGGCAGGTGGTTGGCGTGGTTGTGGAACTGGGGCTGGAGCCCAGCATGTAGATGCCCGGTGGCCAAGCTGACCACAACGGTAGCACTTTATTTTGGGGCCCCAGGAACGCGGGGTTGGCGGGAGCTTTTCAGTTTGCTGCCTCTGCGTTCGGTGGGCTAACGGTTTTTTTTCAGGGGTTCTGGTACCTGGCTTTGGATAGGTGTTAATCTCGTGGTCCAGTATGATAATTTTTTTTGTCCTTTTCTACTCCTTCATTGGAGATACGATATCCCAGATAATCTAGCGAGGTCTTGTGGAATTCACACTTTGACAATTTTGCATAAAGTTTGGCAGCTAGAAGTTTTTTCAGGACTTGCCGTACCAGTTTCACATGTTCTTCCATGGTCTCAGAGAAGATCAAGATGTCATCTAAATAAACGAGTACTCCGCGGTACAGGTGGTCGTGTAGCACTTCAAGATGTCATCTAAATAAACGAGTACTCCGTGGTACAGGTGGTCGTGTAGCACTTCATTTATGTACTGCATGAATACTGCGGGTGCTCCTTGTAGTCCGAAAGGCATGACTCTATATTGGAAGCTTTGTTTGAGAGTGAGTGAGAGAGGGAAGGGGTAAGAGAGATAGTCCAATCCAACTTCTGTGTGTGTGTGTGTGTGTGTGTGTGTGTGTGTGTGTTTGAGAGAGGGGGAGGAAGGGAGAGAGGGAGGAAGGAGGGGAAGGAGAAGAAAAAGAAAAAGAAAGAAGGAGCAAAGGAGAAAAACAAATGCTGTCACTTTAAATTGGAACTGAGCATGCCTGGCTGTGGAATTCTGGGAGTTGAAGTCCACAAGTCTAAAAATATTTGAAACCCAGCACTGTGTCAGTGCCTCACCAGTCATAAACCTCACCGCACGTCACTGGTATTCACCCATTAACATGTTTTGAAAAACCAATCAAAATCACTGTATCTTTACTATAGGAGGGGACAAATATTGTCACTTCACTTCACTTTTCAGGGTGTGCTTATTAAAAAAAAACTCTTCCATTCTATGAGAAACTGTTAATCTAAACCTCCACAACAATATTTGTTTTACAATGGAATACAATGATCTGTCTTGGAAGAATCTAAATGTTTGGATCTACAGGGCAGATAAATGCTTGTATCTTCCTGTTCCTTTATCAGCCATAATGACAGAATTTTTTTTTACTGACAGTTTTTGAGTTGATTTATCTTTTATTGCAGTTTCAGGATGCAAGAGAGGTTTGAATGGGAGGATAGAATCCTTTAAAATAAAATAAAAAGTTTGCAATTTCAAGGCAATAGGCACTTATAGAATCCTCCCCCTTGCATCCTTCTGAGCCAGTAAGATAAAGGTAAAGGTTCCCCCCACACACACATATGTTCTTGTCCTTCCCGACTCTATGGGGTGGTGCTCATCTTTGTTTCAAAACCGAAGAGCCAGCACTGTCCGAAGACGTCTCTGTGGTCATGTGGCTGGCATGACTAAATGTGGGTAGCAATTTCTAGACATTTTCAGGAGAGAAACACATTAAACCCATAAATACTGAAATCATCTTTAAAGACTAAAGAGAAGTGGAGTTTTTGGTGCTTTCTGAGCTTGGTTGCTCGTTTGCAGGGCAATGAAATGTCAGCAAGCAAACAACCAAGTTCACAAAGAAGAGAATATGTGGCTCTGAACATATCTGAACTATCAATTTCAATTTCCAGAATTCTTGCTTTCAAACTATATGCCTCTTGCTTAACTCTACCTTCATGTTATTAAATTTTCCCCTCTGCAATGTGCATTTTATATACATTTTAGGGTGTTTTATTCTGTTTTATTTAGTAGAGAGTTGGGTTGATATGATTTTGACCACAAAAGTCTTTAGGGCAGGGGTGTCCAAACTTGGGAACTTTAAGACTTGTGGACTTTAAGAGCTGGCTGGGGAATTCTGGGAGTTGAAGTCCACAAGTCTTAAAGTTGCCAAGTTTGGACACCCCTGCTTTAGGGGAAAGATTAGATTTCTCCCACTTTGCATATAGTGATCCCAATCTGCATTCCTAACCAATAAAGCCAGGCAAATTGCCCATCTGAACTCCAAGGAATTTCCCAAGCTTCATATCCCATATTACCTCTGTGATATTTTGATTCATTCAATTGCAAAGCAGCCTTCAAACATGCATTCAAGAGGATTGTCAGTTTAAGAACTAACAACTGCAGCCTAGTTCCAACTGTGCTTCACCCTCTGTTATACAGTAGCTAACTGAGTGCGTTGCTCACAAGCTTGAGCTGAATGTATCTAGTGCCACTTACCAGAACCCAGTTTATAATGCCTATTGCCTTTGATTCAAGGCCTTAGATTAATCTTGACAATGAAGCCAGACAATAAGGCCAAGCTTATGTGGGATTTCTTCCATGGGATTCATTTAGTGTTTTCAAGTAAGGTTGAATTTCTCAACCATCCCTAATTTGATTCCTAATTAGAATGCATACTTGGGCTTTTTTTAAAAAAATATCTCATTTTTCTTGTTTTGTTCCTTTCCTACAAACGACAACTGTGGGCTGTGTAATTACATTTCTGGTGGTAGAGATTGGGTTGATCATTTAATTGGATCTTCTAGCTTGAAAGGCACCACAAAAAGCAGTTTTAGAGTTCCTTCATTTTGTTCAATGTTTACAACGTCTTTAGATTCATTTTCATGTGATATGTAGAACTGTTATAAAAAAATTGATAACACCCAGAGTTCAGACAATATAAACTTCTTTCTAATGTTATTTCTATGAAATAGATTACTATCGCATCTTTTGCTTTGTAACATTCTGTGTATTGAACATTTTTGTGTCCAATATACAGGCCTCCTTGCTGCAGTAAAATTTGTTGTGGTTTTGCTTCTTTTGTTGTTGTGTTTGTATTTTGCAAAATAGGCATCCTTGTGCAGAAGACCTCATAAAAAGAAGTGTCAATTTAAATGTTAGATATTTCCTGTGAAATGGCATTGTAATTGCTAATTTGGCAGACTTATGGTTTTAATGAAGCTAGGAGAAAGTCTGAGTCATTGGTGTAGTTGAAAACTACAAGCTGCGAAACAAGTAATTATTTAATCTGAAATGAGATTTGTTAAACAAATTCGAACCAAACAGTCATTAAAGATTCTCTTCCTCTCCCCTTTCCTCTCTCCTCAATTAGTGCCTTTATATCCGCTTTCTTAGTGACCCTTTGTAATTGATACATGGTTATATCACTGTAATTATTAAAATTTATATGTGTTCACATCCCACTGATCTGGTTTTTAATTTTTGTCTTGCTTCTCTCTTTAATTCTTAGAAGTAACTATCTCTCAGCTGAATGATACCTTTGCCTGCTTCTTCAAATGCCACAAACATAATACTAATTACAGCATACATCATGATAGAAAGTAAAGTTCTCAAGGGGAAAGAAAGACAAGGCATTAACTATTCTCTTTATATTGAGCAAAGTTAGATTGTTATAGGGAAACAATACAGTTAATATTATGCTTCAACAAATGTCTGAATAGTAGTAGTTAGCAATAGCAATAGCACTTAGACTTATCTACCACTTCATAGTGCTTTACAGCTCTCTCTAAGAGGTTTACAGAGTCAGCATATTGCTCCCAACAATCTGGGTCCTCATTTTACTGACCTCGGAAGAATAGAAGGCTGAGCCAACCTTGAGCCGATAAGGATCAAACTGCTGAACTGCTGGCAATCAGCAGAAGTAGCCTGCACTACTGCATTCTAACCACTGCACCACCATGGCTCAATAATGTAGTAGTAGTAACTACTAGTCAGTAGTAGTAACTATGGGCAATCCCATGCTGCAGGCTTATTTTGTTTCTACTCCTGCTCCTGGATCGATCTATCTTTCTTTCTTTCTTTCTTTCTTTCTTTCTTTCTTTCTTTCTTTCTTTCTTTCTTTCTTTCTTTCTTTCTTTCTTTCAAAAAGTGAGTATGGTGCTTTAATATGAGAGTTTGCATATCAGGTTTTTAAAAAAACAAAATATAGACATTTTCAAAAGCATAATAAAAAGGAACAGGATTAGTTACCTGCCATATTAGGTGTGAAGCAGCGAGCCAGTGGATTTGCTGTGATAGAAAGTTTTGCTGAGCATGTTTACTTCTGTTTATGTGATTCTGTCAACTTTTCTTCAGATAAGGAACATTTGTTTGGAGGTAGAACGTGTGTACTAGGCTCCAAAGAGTGTACAAATGTGTTAGAGGAAGTGCACTTTAAAAAGAAAAAATTCTAAGGAGGAGGATTAAACCCTTCTGCACTTTGGAAAATATATAGTCTATGCAACTCCTGAAATATAGTTTATATAATTTAATGGCTGGGCATGGGGTAGAATAAGAATCCTTTGGGGGCTATAAAACTAATATTACTAAAGATACATTATTACTGACGCTTGCCTATCTCAGATTTATTGTTTTATCAATGTATAAAATACAAAGAAAAAGAAAAATAGGAAATTAATGGAAGGAAAAGGAAAGGGGACAGAAAACATGAGGTACAAGGGAAGAAAGAAAAAAGCATAGAGCCATGGTGGCGCAGTAGTTAGAGTGCAGTACTGCACTCTACTTGCACTGCCTGCAATTTAGCAGTTCAAATCTCACGAGGCTCAAGGTTGATTCAGCCTTCCATCCTTCTGAGGTCAAAAAATGGGGACCCAAATTGTTGGGGGCACTATGCTGATTCTGTAAACTGTTTAGGGGGCTGTAAAGCACTGTAAAGCGGTATATAAGTCTAAGTGCTATTGACTTCTGACCCTTTTTAGCACAGTACAAGATAACATTACAACCTCAACTTTTTACTTTTACACATTAGTATATAACTAGCCATTTCAAGAACAACAAATCTATCTAATTGGAAAAACCAAAGGCAAAGTTTCATTTTTTTCAGCACAAACACAAAATCCAAAAGTGATATCTAAATAAAAAACATAAATACATTCTCCTCTTTGAATAGAATAATCTATTTAACCATTACTGCTTATCTATCTATTTAACCATTCCTTGCTGTTGGAATAATATGTATTTTTATTTGCACTTAGTAATCTTTACAAACTATCACCATTTATGCTACAGCATTAGAACATTATAAATAGTTCTGTTAAAACTTGTACAATTTTATCTTAGGAGTTTCCCCCCCTATTATATGTGTTTCTGATGATGACATAGCATCATCCTGCAATCAAAGGCAGAAAATAGTTAAATGCACTTTTCTCTCCTTTAAAAAAAAAAAGTAAAGTAATTGCTTCATATGTGGTTGTTGTAAACCTTTTTAGTCTTGGCAATTCTTGGTGTGACAATTATTTTTCATTTCCTATAATAGGGATGCATGAACTATTCTCATTAATCTGTGAAAGGAGGAATCTAAAAATGGATGCAAACACTGGCTAAATCTGAAACAAAGTGTAGAGCAAGCAATTTAGGGCACTCAACACAAGCTGTTAGGTTTCAAGCTGTGGTGAATTGTTACAGTTTTAACTACAATTACACAGAATGTCAGGCTGCAGCTTCACAAACTAATAAAGACAATAGCAGGCCCAGCAGTTTGATACTTTTTAGAGCTTCAAGAACTTAAAAGGCATATTGTAGCTCTGAGATAAAATTTGAGTCCCCAGAATATCATACAATATGTTACTTCTTCCTTTCCTGTTCTTTGCTTTGAAAAATTATCCCAGTTTACCTTCATAGTGAAGTTCGAACTATGTAATAACTATCAAGTTCAGCAACTGCAACGTTTCCAACTTGTTCTGTTGCTAAACAATCTTCACATTTGCAGAGGTTTTTAAGATTATGAGGTTTTTTTTTGTTTTTTTTTGCTGGAGTGGTTCTAATCATCCATAAAAGTGGTATTTTGACAAATATAATGGCTGAATTGTAAATATGCTATCCCCACATGTGCACCTCAAGTTTTCTGCTTTTAGAAAACAATAATCATTGACTGACTCCAGGCTTGCTAAGTATCATGTTTCCCAAGGACATAATCACAAACTCCTTACTGGATAGGATTGGGGGACACATTCTCACACCAAACTTCAAATTGCATGTTAAACTTAGGCAACTGGTTTGGGATTTGAGTCAGGGCTACCTTGGACATCACCTGTGAAAAGACCACGTGCAGGCGGATGTTGGTATGCAACTTCAGCTGTAGGCTCTGACTTTGATTTCTTGCAGCTATTTCAGAACAAAGCCTGTTATTCAAAAAAGATTGTTTTTCAGATGCAATTTCCAAGCCCATTTGTAGCTCCTGCCATCCTATTTGAGTGAAGTTGACAGTTGCCTTTAAAGAACAAACAGGCTTTCTTTGAAAGTTGATCTTTCGGATGGAGTGTTTCAGCCAACTGCCTGTCATTTGCTCACTGTGCTTGTGGTTGACATTTACCCATGTGCAGCAATATTTAATTTTACATTTTTGTACTTTGATGTCAAATCCCCGTGACAGCCGCTTGTCATTCTTCTGCCCCTCTACAGCTGGTGATAGTTGACGGTGCTTTCTCCATCTTCATCTAGCTGGGTTGTTTCCTATTGTTAATGGAAAGCAATTTTCATCCCACTGGTACTATAGCAATAGCACTTAGCCTTATATACTGCTTCACAGTGCTTTATAACCCTCTATAAGCAATTTTACAGAGTCGGCATATTGCCCCCAACCATCTGGGCCCTCATTTTATTGACCCTGGAGGGATGAAAGGCTGAGTCAACCTTGAGCTGGTCAAGATCAAACTGCTAGCAATGGGCAGAGTCAGTCTGCAATACTGCATTCTAACCACTGCGTTATCACATCTCGTATCCCACAGAATAGAAAATTTTCTCCTATATCATGGATGAATAAGAAATGTTTATATCCCAATAGTCCATGTAAGGTAACAATTATGTTACTGTTCTGTCCCTGCCAAATTACAATCCCTACTAGCATTTTTATTATGTATCATGTATGGTTATATAATATGAGTGCTTTATGTTGGGCTGCTATTGTGCTCATCTTTATTTAATTTTATGAATGTTTTTATTAACTTTAGCTGAAATGGCACAAATCATGACTGGCATCCATGAAGACATGAACTTCTGTCCAGTTTGTTGGCAACATGATGTATGCATGTTAATCTATATGTGTGGAGGATGTTAATCTTCCTGCCCACTATAGTCTATAGGGCTTGGGCTAAAAGAGTTCTATTTCACACATTCTGTTCCTCTGGCAGCATGAGTTCATCTAAATCATGGCAAAATCCATATTCAGGAAGGGAAAATACTTGCATGGGCTTACATTATAGATGGAGAGAAAGAAAATACTAATATAATGTATAATTAGAATTTTTGAACTGTATATGCCCACATAGGTGTGAATGTGTTGATGTATGCTTAGATTAACCATGCTTAGCCAATTGGATACATTTCTACCAACAGAATAGAATTAGACCCAAATTAAGGGAACTTCATGTGACTCATACAGTATATTGTAGGACAACTATACCACAGCTCATCATGCATAAATGGCACGAAGATGCTTGGCAAACTGTACTTATTTTCATTATTTTACTCTTTTTTAAAAACCTGAATATCTTGGTCTGATAAAATGTCCCTGCATTTTCTAGCTTTAGTGCCTATTTAGTATTGCCCAGAGTCACATTATGAGGCAGTCTCTAAATATGATAAATCAATAAAATAAATAAAAATATAGATGGGTGGATGGATGGATGGATGGATGGATGGATGGATGGATGGATGGATGGACAGCATTCCCAGACATGGGAGCAGAAGGAGCTTCCAAGTCATTGCTCATTTTGCTTCAATCTTTCCTTCCACTTTTTTTCTTTACTTTACTTTTCCCTTTGTTTCTCCCCACCCCCACCC
Source organism: Natrix helvetica (assembly GCF_964273705.1). Taxonomy (NCBI): domain Eukaryota; kingdom Metazoa; phylum Chordata; class Lepidosauria; order Squamata; family Natricidae; genus Natrix; species Natrix helvetica. Next base: position 99,404,803 of record NC_138548.1, on the reverse strand, counting down.
CTCTTTTAGGTCCACTTTTGAAGGAAGTAGTAGAAGTGAGCATCATTAGTTGTAACTGAAGAGATGAGTTAGACTACTCTATGTTTCCTAAGTGTACAGAATAGTGGGTATTAAGAGCACAGGCTAAAAATAATAGGCTATTTATCTGCAGATGAAACAAAGAAATTGCTACCATTACATAAGTGATCTTCACATTCCTGTAAAAAAAAGCTTGAAAAAAATCTATAGAAAAGTTAAGGACAAAACATTGGAGACTGAGGAAAATGAAAAAGCTAAAAGACATTGTAGAAAAATATGTTGATGTGATATAATGTATATTTTGTTTTATCAAACAGAGAGTATAGCCAAAATAATTGTTTTGTTTCATTGAAAAGATACTATTACTTAAACTTCACATCTATTCAACTAACATTTGTTCAATGACTGTATGTATATACTTTCTGCCTTTCAACCAATTCTTCCAAATGTAATGAAAAGAATGCTTTTCCATATAGTCACAACTCAATGTATGGTTAAGAAACTAAGTTGCTTCCAACTATATACCATCCATATTCTGTTTTCTTTCTTTCTTTCTTTTTTCTTTTTGCATATTTGTTTTCTGGGCTTTTTATATAATTATATGTAAGAGGAAAGGTTGAGACCAGCAAAAATGGCATTAAATGGAAAATAAGAGAAGATTCTTGGAAAAAAATTTGTTCCTATCTTATAAAACCAAACAATTGAAGAAGAACACTAATATTGAGTATAATATACAATGAATTTCAACATTTTTATCAATGACTTGAATGAGGAAGTTGAGAAGACAATTATAAAGTTGCAGATAATACAAAGGGGGAGGGTTAAAACTTGAGAAAAGAGAAGATTCAAAGACAGCCTTGAACAAACAGTAAGCTGAAATGAATAAAGTGGAATTTTACAAGAAGGAAGTTCTGAATCTGAGTAAGCACATGTATAAGATGGAAATGATCTAGCACAGTGATGGCGAACCTATGGCACGCGTGCCACAAGTGGCACGCGGAGCCATTTGTCAGGGCAAGCGAGGCGCTGCCCTGTCAGTTGGCCAGTGCGCATGCGTGTGCTGGCCAGCTGAGTTCACCCTTTTTAAAAGCCATTTTTCGCCCTCCCCAGGCTCCAGAGGCTTTATAGGAGCCTGGGGAGGGTGAAAAGAGCCTCCCCGCCACCCCGGAGGCCCTCCGGAGGCTTCAGGGACCGTCTGGAGGCTTCCCTGAAGCCTTTGGAATGCTTAAAATGACCCTCCGAGCAAACCGGAAGTCACTGGGGTCGCGCATTGCATTATGGGTGCAGCACACCTGCACACAACCCCCCCTGCGCTCCCCTCACTTGTGGCACATGAGCCAAAAAAGGTTCGCCATCGCTGATCTAGCACATCAGTAGGACATTTGAAAAAGACCTAGATGCCTTTGTCAACAAAAGTTAAATATGAACCAGATTACCACATGGAGTCCAGATCATTGAAAGTCATTGTTCCAGACTCTACCCTTGTCAGATCCCATTTCGAATACTGTATCTAAGCACCAAAGTTCAAAACAAGACATATCTAAGTAGGACTTATGTTGAAGTATTTGGAAACCAAGCCTATAAGGAACAGTTAAAGAATCTAGGTATGTTTAGTCTACAGAAATGGCAACTGAGGCAAGACACGATATGGGACTTGAAATAATTGAAAAGATACCACACTGAAAGGAAATGGAGTTAATGTCTTTGAGTTGTTTAATGGAATTGTGGGTGCTCCATCACTGGATGTTTTCAAGAAAGGACTGGATAGTCTTGTGTCCAGAATGATATAGAGTCTCCTGTTTGAGCAGGGGTTGAACTAGAAGATCTCCGAGGTGCCATTAATGCTATTATTCTATATTCTATTATCCCAGAGGGAAGAATCCAAGCCAAAACTTTAAAACAAGGAATCAGGCAAGAAATCAGGAAAAATATCTCTGTCTATATAAGCTATCAGCCAGAGGATCAGGCTACCACATGAAATGATGAGTTCTAGAGGTCACTGGAGATAAGGGTTTTCTTTCAAATAGAAACTGGGCTGCCATGTACCTGCAGCCAAAATGGTTTAGCACATCTTGCTCTGACCTTGTTGTCTTTAAAAGTCGCTTCCAATTATGATTCTAAGAATAATGAAATAGAGAAAGATTGCTCTAAGATATTGCTGAGATAGGTCATATACATGGCAACACCTGGACATTTATGATCATTCATGGGTACTTGAATCTTGTGTCTAAGATTTTGTCCAGAAATTCAAAAAGAGTGTTTTTCTTCATCTTGATCTACAATGATTTTATAACAGTTTCTTATTGTTGGCATCAGTGCTAAGTTGCCTAATGTAACAAACATATTTTTGTGGAATGTTACATGGAAAAAAACCATTCCATGGCCCCAATTCTTCTGCTTATAGTACCCATGCTTAAAAATAGCCTGAAACACTAGAACCACATTGTTGTCATTATTTTAAACTGTGTTCTGCCTTCTCAAATGATTCTCACTAACTCAGGTTCAATTTGGAGAATTAATAAAATTCTCAAAATTGTGATTAACTAACTCAGTTCTGCAGGGTTTTTTTAAAAGTCTGCCCACAAATTTGGGTGTGTGAGGACTTAAACTATGCTATTTAGGGAAAATCTAATTACCCTGGACTAGATTAGTGTCAAGTCTAATACCCTCATAATATTTTACTAGAAATAGAAGAGCTGAGAATCATTGCTGAAGCACTTCATTTTGCAAGACTGAGGAAACATTAGTTTGATCCATAAATTCAAAGCACTAATGAAAAATGTAGATATAACTCTAGATTACTGCTATAGCTCTACCCTTCTCTCCTTCATAAAATGGTTGACTCACACAAGCTTGAACATTCTTAAGCATAATTAGGAAATATTGCACTGCAGCAATTCCATTATGTGAATTCATTTGGAAGAAATCACACAATAGATTCCCCACCCCCACCCCCAATTAAGCTAATATTCCAATGGGAATATTCAAATGGCCTTTCTTCAACTACATTATATCTAATAACATTAATAACATTCTTTTTTTTCCTGAAAGAAAGTCTCTAAACAGAGTAGGAAAAAATATCCCCTTATAAGTCATGAATAGAGAACAGTGGCTCTCCAGTTGTTGCTGGACTACAGCTTGCTGTTAATTACGCTGGCTAGAATAGTTACGCAATGTAGCTTAGCAGTGTCCTCAGTTTTCCTGCCCATGGTATTGATGAAGTACATAAGAGATACATTGCCTTTCCCATTTTATTCTCAGATGCCAAATTAAAAAAAATAGCTAGACTGAAAAGAACATGCATGGAAAACAATATATATATAATTTATTTCCAAAAAATAATTCCAGGGCTTCAGATGACCAGAGCTTGCAGAACACTTTCTAGAACTAAAATAATAATTACAAAGTACTGAAGTTTCTATCAGAATAATTAAAGCATTGAGGCATCCTTGGTGCTCTCTGAGCCTACTTGTTTTCTTGCAGACGTTTCATTACTCAAGCTAGGTAATCATCATCAAAGCAATTCTGGGGTCGGTTTTTTTTTTTGTGGTCTCCTCCTTTTATATGTTTTTGAGACATATAAAAGCATTATCACCATTTGTATCATTTGCCCTCTCTTGATGCCACTTCACCCTATTTATTTTTTTTCTCAACACATTCAAGTTTTCGTGCTCTGCCAACGCCACCCACCAAGGCAACAAAGAACAAGTCTACTCCCCGCTCTAGATGACAGCCCTGTACCCATCTGAAGACTTCTCCAATATCTCCCTTCAGTCTTTTTTCTGCAGATTAAATCTACTGAGTTCTTTTAAATATTCCTCATAAATCTTGGTTTTCAGTTCCTTTAGCATCTTGGTAGCCCTCCTCTGAACTCACTCTTGACAATGTCCACTTTTGATTGCAATGTTCAGTACAGCTCAAGGTTTTTCAAGAGGGAACAACTATGGATGCTGTAATAATACATTCCTGCACTGGACAGAGGGTAGGACTACATGATCTTTGATGTCCCTTCCAGACATTATGTTCCACAATTCCATAATTCTATCTTGCTTTAGCAAACTAAAAAACAGCCCTAGTCACCTCTTTCTGTATTGTCAACTCAGAATACAAGCCTACTTTCAATCAGATTACACTGGCCCACAGTTTTTAAAATAATGCTCCTAATAAATTGTTGCAGTTAGACAGTTGATGGAAATATCTAAAGATATAATTGCTTTCCCACTAAAGCCCAGTGATGTAGAGCAATTGAAGCATATCTTAATTTAGCTTTAACCTTATGGCAACAGAGACAGAGACAGAGGTGCTAAGAAATAATGGTTCACCTTTGGACTATGAAATGAATTACACAACAAAGTTGGAGTTCTGACCTAAACTTATTTCAGTACTTTAACACTGGGATTGACTCTCACAACTCTGCCCAGTTGTCATGAGGCTTAGGTGAGAGAATTCTTCAGTAATTTGCTATAGATCTTACAGTGCAGCCATCCTGAACCACCTCAGATTCCACCTTTCATAAGGAGAATTTGCAGAAATATCACAGCTTACCACCAACCTCATGTTCTCTGCAGTAAAGGCTGCTGCCCCTTTAATTTCATTAGCATGGATTCCAATCCATATCCCCAGACAAGGGTTTAGGATTGTGATCCTGAGCTTTTCTCTGTTACACAAACTATCTGGTTTTGTAACTTTCTAGCTGGCAAAATCATGGGCATTTTCTTTTGTTCAGCTTCCCTAAAGCAATTGAAAGTCTAAAGCCATTCTAAATGGCCCTAGTAAAAGAAATGAATACTGATTTAATATTTTAAAGCAGGAAGACTTACATGGTTAATCACAGCTCCAGGGTTTGTTACTGCTTTATTGTCCTTACATGCCTCATCCTTGTTCTCAGAACTTTAGGGAATGTAAAAATCTGATTGGCTATCACCACTTTGGAGAGAGGGAGGGAGGAAGAGAGGAAAAGAAAGACCTTTTAAAATACCACACAGTAGGAGAGAGCAGATGCTGTCTTTCACTTTCTTAAAACTAATTCTCCTACTTGCAATGGTAGGGACCACCAGCAGAGCTGGAAAGAAAATTCACCTTGTTAAAAGTAAGTGATCACCTTTCTCCACTTCAGAAACTTGCTGAAAAAGATGAACAAGGTATTTAAAAGCAAATAGAATTATCAGAAATATAGAGGGCAGAAATAGAGAATGGAGACAGCTGGTTTCCGGCGAGGATTCTGTTTTCTCCTGACATCTGCAGGTATAAAGAGCTCCAGCTATGGTTCTTCCTTTTTTTTTTTTCTAAATAAATTTTTTATTTATTTATTTTTCTTTAAAAAAACAAGACAACACATACAGAACAAAAGCAAGGGAAAAAAAACAACTTTCCTCAATTTCATCAGGCATGTCTATTAGGTAACAATAATCTATATAGAATTATAATATCGCCTATCTCTAGAGAGTAAAAACAAAGATTAAAACAAAAGATTCCCATTAATTCATATTGCATATTTATACTTTCAGTTAACCATAATGTCATCAATCATCCACAACTCCACATATAATTTTCCATTGTTAATTATCAATCCATATAGTCATTAAGTATTTCAATTCATATGTGTATCCATTGTTCATTACATCATTAGTCCATTTAATATAGCAGAAATCTTTATAGTATAGAATGATCACTACCTACAATTATACCTAGAAGTTCAAATCATCCCACTCTTATACATTAGGTTCATGATTGTTCTTCATATATCGTCTAAATAAGTACTCTATTTCATAATAAAAAATAAAGTAAAAAAAAACTTTCATAGCAGTAAATATAACTATCTATTATTACATAAGAAAACAATTTCATTTCCAGGTTTTTTTATCTAACCATTGGTAAAACAAATCCCATACTCTATAAAATTGCTCATCCTCTAGTTCTCTAATTTCAAATGTAAGCTTACTCATTTCCGCACAATCCATTATTTTCCAAATAATTTCCTCCTGTGTTGGTAATTTCTCATTTTTCCAATTTTTGGCAAATACAATTCTAGCAGCTGTTAAAACATTTATAATCAGATATTTCAAGTCCTTGTTGTATGTTTCTGGTATTATTCCCAGTAAAAAGAGTTCTGGTTTTAAGTCTATGTGTTTATGTATCATTTTCTCCAGCCACATGTGGATTTTAGTCCAGTATCTTTTAGCTTCAGTACAAGTCCACTACATGTGGTAAAATGTGCCCGGCATCTGATGACATTTCCAGCATTTTTCGGATTTATTCTTAGATATTCTTGCTATTCTCATTGGGGATAAGTGATAAGTCTTAGATAAATCTTAGCTATTCTCGTTGGGGATAAGTGATAAGTCTTAGATTTTGTAATGCTATCAAGAAACATTAGAAAGTTGGGAGGAAGCATAAATATCACCTTACCTCTGTAATGTGCACGAAAAGCCATTAAAATATTCATGAGAAGGGATTGTTCAGATTCTTCTTTAAAATGTCCAGAGAAGGAGCCAATGTTGCGACGAGACGATATGCAATCTCAATTCTCTGAGATCGCCATCAATACTTTTGCCGCTGGGTGGTCCAAACAGACCTAAACCATCCCGCAGAGATGGTGAACAGGAAGAATATGTTCTCGGGGACATTGCAAAGTCCCTGATCGATCCAGGAGAAGTTCTTTTAGCTGGCGACAAAAGCACAGCCCCTAGGCTGATGAAGTTGGGGCGGCTCTGAAATGGAAGGATACGGAAAGTGAAAGTGTTTTCAGCTGGTGAGGAATTTTTATCATTTTAAAAGAGACTGCCTATAAAAAACTTAAAGTTAATTTAAATTTGAGAACAGAAGAAATAAGCAGTGGAATTAAGCTTTGAATGGTTTTGGACAGTGGGTTATCTTACTTTTTAAATGTTTTTTCATGGATGGAATTTATGCAAGCCTTTTAAAATGAATGGATTAAGTTTTCTTCTTCTATCTTTTTTTCATTATTATTTTTTTCAACCTATGGACTAAAATTCTTCTTCATTACTGCATGTGTTTTTCCCTTTTTCTTCTCTATTTCATTCAAGAATTTGATTTTTTTTGACCTGGAATTAAAAAAGATACAAAAAGCAACAAAGAAAATTGTAACAACAGAGGGAAAGACAACACTGCTATTCGGAGGCTGGAGGTTTGTGTATTGGAAACAAAACACTTTTACTTTCCTCACTGATTATTCTGGCTTGGCATTTCAAGGTCTCACTGTTTTGTCCATAGAGAGTGATAAGAAGAAAAGCATACAGATGTTCCTTTGAAGTATATCATTAACCAGAGAAAAATGAAAATAAGACCTTATTGTGAATTTATGCTTAATCTTGTAAAAGCCAGAGCAGCAGTGTTTGTCATCTGGAGATAATGGCACAAAAATATTGTTAGAAATTCAGAAATTATCAAACATATTTGAGAGGACGGAGAAGAAGTTGGAAAATCTAGAGCATCTAACAGTAACATATGATGAAGAAGTTGGAGATGTTTATCAAGTGGAAAAGTGGAGGTTAGAGTCCTAAAAACCGAAGAGAAAAATGACCACAAAGAAATTAAATCCGTTGATATCTATGGTGATTAGTTTGTGTCTGGAAATGGAAAGAGTGGAATACGGAAAGAGGAATTAAATGGAGGGGAACTCTACCCCACATGGCAAGATACAGAAGAAGAAAAAATAAAAGAATTTATGGATTTAAAGAGATAAATTTTATTAACAACATCATTGAAAACACCACTGACAATTAAAGATAAGCTGATCAAGGAAACAGAAGAAAGGCATCGAAATTACATGAGAGACTTACTAAGCAATGAGTTGCAAAGAGGAGTCCATACAAATTTGATTAAGGAGATGATCAGAGGACTGATACCACAAATGGCAGAAGACATGAGATTGTTTTGCTATTAGAAAGATACAGGTTGATAGATGAAAGTGTATAATCTAAATCTAGTTAAATAGTGAAATTTAGTGACAATAAATATAGTTAAATAAATAATTGATAATGATAATAATGTATACATATGTATTGCTATGATAAGTAATAATTGGATATGAATATTGAATGGTACCTATGAAAGGAAGATTAGAAAATTTTTGGTTATATATAAAGGTTAATAAAAAAAGAACTGTTAAATTTAGTTAGGTTTTGATTATTAGGGGGGGAAATGTTATGATAAAGGATACAGTCAAATAAAGGAGGAATAATGATAACAACATATATATATATATATATTAGTGTGTTGTATTTGTACTGATAAATAAATAAAGGGAGACTAGTATAGATCTATTTCGAGCTAATTAGCTCTCATCAGTTAGCCATACCCTTACTGGGATTTGAACCTGGGCTATATTATATCTTAGGCAGGAGTCTTAGCCACTAAGCGACAGGCTCGCCTCCTTATCAGTTGAGCCAGGGAAATAGGTATGTATTTGTGTTACAACCCCTGGTATGCCTAAATATGGGAGGAAGGTCACCACTCCCTCTTTCTGTCCTTCGGCTCATCACAGAAGACCATGCAGGCAGAAAACCATATTTTTATTTTTAATGTTGCCTTTTTATATTTGTGTTGTATTTGTACTGATAAATAAATAAAGGGAGACTAGTATAGATCTATTTCGAGCTAATTAGCTCTCATCAGCTAGCCATACCCTTACTGGGATTTGAACCTGGGCTGTATTATATCTTAGGCAGGAGTCTTAGCCACTAATACATACATACATACATACATACATACATACATACATACATACATACATGGGTACAACATAAGGAAAGTGGATGTAAATTGTAAACAGTGATTTGGAAAGGAGGGTTAGAAATTTTTGTTACTAAATATTATGGATGTTTAGCCAAAATAGGCCATAAGGATTCAGTGTTATTGGAGGATATTAGAAATAGCTAATGAAATGCCAGTATGTGGTTATGTTTTAAATCTTGGTATATTTTATGATGAAGGATGTTTAAACAATTATAGTCAAATGAAAATGGAGTATGATGATGGTAATATGCATAAATTGGGTTTGTTTTTTTGGATATGTATTTAATTTCTTTTTAACTTTTGGGATGTGTTTTTTTTTAATTAAAAGTTTTTTATTGGTTTTTACAGAATTTTAAGGGAAAAGGTAATGGGTATGGAAGAAAATTTTTTGACAGCTACATCGTGCAGAAAATGGTATTCCCCCCAAGTCTCATAACTTTTATTAAATAATAAACAAAATATTATTGCTTAAATAAATCTTAACGGCTTATTTTTACATTGTATCTTTCAGTAGTTTCAATCATTTACTTTGTATCTAACAAAAAATTCATTGTATCAACAATTGCAATATTTTTCCAGCTTACTTTTGTGATCTGAGTCTTCTTATTGTTGCCTCCTCCCCCCCCCCTGCCTGCCAGCAAAGCCTCGGCCCCTCCCTCCTTCATATCTTGCATACTGTCCTCTATTTTGTCTAGGAGTGCTTTGTTTTTTTCCATGAAGGCCTCCACCTCCATAATTGTATTAATTCTCCATAATTGTATTAATTCTAACTCTGCTGCCCTCCCAGAAAATCAACATACCTTCTGGCAATAGCCACCTGAACCAAAAACCTTTATCAAATAGTTTTTTTGCTAAAGAAGAATATTTTTTCCTCTTGTCTCTTACTTTCTTTGGGATCTGTTTCAGGATGGCTATCGCTTTGTCCTTGTCTTTTAATGTTTCCCCCCTTTGTGCCCCCAGAATCTCATCTCTTGTAGCCTTTCAAAGAAATTTGATATGAACCTCTCTTGGAACATTGTGCGTTCTAGCATAAGCTGAATTAACTCTATAAACCAAATCAATACCCCACCCTAACTGTTGTTTGTCTTTTTTAATATATTCAGCTAACATTGTTGTCATAATCTCCTTCAAATCTTCATTATCAGTCTCAATTACGTTTTGAAATCTAAGGAAAAAAGACATCCTTTCAAATTCCATTTTTATCATGTGGTTTATCAAGTTTCCTCTCTGAACCAATCTTCACCCCCCCCTCATCTCAGTTGCCCCCTCCTCCAGAACATCTATTCTTTGTTTATTTTGTGCAGTTTGATTTTGATTTTCTCTGAGTTGTTCATTCATTTCTGTCAATTGTTTTTTTCAATTCATCCTGCCCTTTTAAAATCTTTTGAAGCATCTGGTGAATTACTGAGTCCCCTTCAGGGGCTTTTGGTTGTAAAAACGAAGTCAGTGGCTGTTGTCCAATTGGGCTGGATGTTAAAGATGTTGGAGTGGATTCTGGCTTCCCAGGCGGTGGTTTCTTCGGAGCCATCATAAAAACTCAGAGATATTTATGTCCATACAAAGAAATGGCAACTGTGGAAAAGCACAACCGAGAGAGGCCACGAGGCAGACAGTCCAGACCAGAATAGAGACCTTCTGTATAGTTCAAATCCAATCAATTAAATCAGTTATTCCAAGTCCAAGATACTATGCGACAAGAGATGCTTCTGGGAGTCACAGAGGTATAAGTACAGTGCCAGCAAGATTTTCCAAAAGAGGAATCTGATTTCAAAAAGCATGAAGAAAGAGGAAGTGTGCCATCTTGCTCTGCCAGCACCGGAGATCAGGAAGCAACAGATCAAAAGTTTTCAAAGTTTTTAAAGGAGTCAGATCACCACTTTTCTTTCACAATTGCATTGAGAAAGTCATTTTGCCATTGCTTATAAAGAGTGGGATTCTTTTTTAAAACTCTCCCTCTCTCCTCCGAGAGAGAGGAGATAAGTCCAAAGCCACTTTTCCGAGGGAGGGGAAAATCCCCCCCCTCCAATCACACTTCCCAAAAAGAGATTGAAAGTCTTATAAAAGCTGATATTCTTTCATTTAACTATGTCAAAAAGAGAGTTGGGGAGGGTTCCCATCTCACCGCACTTCAGCTGTAGCCTTCAGATTGCTGATCATCCAGCCGCCTCGTAGCGAAGGTGCGCGGGAGCGTAGGAGCTCTGTCGCGCACCCCATCTCACTTCTTGGCTCCTGGGGCAAAGCCGGAGATCCCCCATGGCCGCCGCAAATCTAGGGGATCCCCAGCAAGCCGCCCCTAAGGCAGGGCATCCCTATGAGGCACCCTGTGCTCCCCCCAAGCCAAGGGGAGCCCACCAAGAGAGCGCAGGGTGGACGCACACGTCCGTCGCTCTCAGTGACCAGAAGTAAAGTGGGATGTGTGTTTTTTAATGTTGTACGCCACCCTGAGTCCTTTGGGAGAAGGGCAGCATATAAATCCAATAAAACAAACAAACAAACAAGCAATAAATATATCTGAGTTAAAATACTTGAGTTAATATGAATTATGATTCACTTTCTACAGTATGTAAAGAAGGAGAATTATTTGTGTTGTGTCTGTTTTGAAAATTATATATATATATATATATATATATATATATATATATATATATATATATATATATATATATATATATATATATATATATACATGTGTGTGTGTGTGTGTGTTGTATTTGTACTGATAAATAAATAAAGGGAAATTGCCTTTTATATATATATATATGTTGTATTTGTGCTGATAAATAAAGGGAGACTAGTATAGATCTAGTTCAACCTATTTAGGTCTCATCAGCTAGCCATACCCTTATTGGGAATCGAACCAGGGCTGTATTGCATATTAGGCCGATGTAATTGCCACTAAGCCACAGGCTCTCCTCCTTATCAACTGAGCCAGGGAAATAGGTATGTATTTGTGTTACAACCCCTGGTATGCCCAAATATGGGAGGAAGCTCACTACTCCCCCTTTCTGTCTATCGGCTCACTGCAGGAGACCATCCAGGCAGAAAACCATATACAACACAAATATAAAAAGGTAACATTAAAAATATGGTTTTCTGCATTTGATTGAAATCTAGATAGCTGCAATTTATACCCTGATTTGTGTTCCTGATTTCTATGAACATAGAAAATAGTTCTTGGCCATGTTTCTATAGCCTCCCTTTATGTACATGGCTATCATGTCTCCCCCATTTTTTTCCTTTGGATTGAACATTCCAAATTCTTTCTGCCTATCCTTATCATGCTTGTCCTGAAGTCCTGAAGTATCTTTGTTGTCCTCCTATGAACTATCTCCAACCTCTCAATGAACCCCTTTGCTTCCTAACGACAGCAAGAAGGGGAATAACAAGAGAGAAGACATGGGAATCATGTCACTTCAAGACATGCAATCCCAATGGGACATGCTGCCCTTTCTGAAGTTCTTATGCTAAGAACATTTCTTCCTCCTGTCCTTCCTCTATTTAAGACGTAGGAGACATATTTTTCATAGATCTCTACATGGGTAATGAATAAAAGACTTTTTTGTATGATTGCTTTTTAAATTTTTAATACTGTGAGTTGAACTTTTGGGATACCTCCTGCTCACATTTTCATAGGTTTTAAATGAACTAATTGAATTAATGCAATTAGACTTCTTTTTTGTTGATAATCACTATTTTTAATAAACTGTGTTGGAAAGTGCATTTTTCTTGACATGTTTATGAAAAGGTATATAAATAAATTAATCAGAATTCTCATTTATTTGTTTAAGGTAGTGATTTTGCTGATAAGATTCTGATTCTGTGCCTTATCCCAACACCCAATTCAATATGCATTGGATACTTCAGGCCCCAACTAAATGATCAACAACATAAACTCCCTCTCTTATTTGCGTTACAAGAAATCAACAGAGTTTTGCCATTATTTTACATTATTTATTATTTAATTCAAAAAGAGTTGTGAGATCCAGTCACAATAAAGACAGGCTCTGCTTCATTTCAAAGAGAAGGAAATAACATTCTAAGCTTATATATTTTCTATTTTCCTGCTTAACTGAGGAGGTATAGTATAGGATTAAGAAAATATTATTGTTTTTCTCTTTGTGATGGAGACAATAACAAAAAAGTTGTGAAAAATACCTCTGTGATATATTAGGTAATTGCTATACTACCAGTATATTTTTGGCAATAGGAAATACTGTGGAATTTCATACGGTAAATTAATTAAAAGCAGGTGTTATATCAAGCTATTTTCACATAAGAAACAAATCTGTTTCTCTGAAAACACTTAGAATATCCGGAGCAAAGCATTGTCCATTCAATTTACTCTGCCAAGTGGAATCATTCTATAAAGTTATAATCAAACATCACCACTGATAATGGCAGGGATGTGCTGTCAGGGGAGGCAGGGGAGGCAGAGCCTCACCTCTCATCATGAAATAATAATATATAATAATAATATATATTTCCTCCCATCCCTTTTACACGGCTCCCGCTAAGCTCCGGTAAGGAGAAGAGCCTTTGGGGAGTGAAGAGGAAGAGGAGGGAGGAGGAGGAGGTGCGCGCGCGGGGCGGTACCAGCTGGGCAACCGGAGGAGGCAGGAGGGTTCTCGGAAGCGCCAATAACCTTCCTGACTCCGCTGTACTTTGCACGCTCCTCACAACTGCAATAGACATCCAGAAGTGGCAGGGGCTGTTGGGCTGGAAGCCCAAACCCCATTAGCCAGAGAAGCCGCTTCTGGATGTATATTGCAGTCGCGAGGAGTGCACGAAGTCCAGCAGAGGCAGGAAGGTTCTCGTCATTCCCCAGTCATTTTTGTGGCTTCGTCATCCGGGAGCGCCGACAACATTTCTGCCTCCGCAGCTCCTGGGTGCAGACAGATGGAGGTAGCCAGAGTGGCGCTGAGGCAGTCCGGCGGGCAAGCGACCGAGGATCAGGCTGCCTGATCCTCCATCGCTCGCTCGCTCGCTCTTTCGTCCGCCCGGACCACCTCGGCGTCGCTCTGGCTACATCCGTCCAGCTGCGCCCAGCAGCTGCGGTGACGTCATCAAGACAAAGTGGCTTGGAGGCGAAGTGCTTTTCAGTGCTTTTCTGTGCGTCTGGTGTTTAGGTAGATAGCTGGATGTCCTAAACGCCAGACGCTCAGAAAAGCACTGAAAAGCAGCTGCTGTTGGGGACGGCGGAGCACGCTGAGGTAGCCTCAGTCTCCAGCACACATGGTCCCATTCCCCGCCTTCCTGATGACGTCACCAGCCTCACCAGCCATAAGCCTCACCGCACGTCACTGGATAATGGACACCCATGCTGATAGAATAAAGGGAGGTGTTAAGTATTAAATAAATTTGCAAGCTGACACTAGACACTAGTTGATCATTATAAACATATACTCTTGTCTTGTTACCATAAGCTGGTCCTAACTGGACTTTCAATGAATTACAAAATAATGTTTCCCCAACATATGGAGAGTTTTTAGTATTTTAATTGGGGAAACATTTGTGTGTGATAAACATAGATTAAAAAGCCTAAATAATATAGAACAGTAATTTATCATATTAAAAAAGGCAGAACTTGCTTTCAAAGTGTAACATTAACATGAAGGTTAAAAATGTCCCTGGCATGATATTCTTCTACTAGGATATTATGTTCTAGTCCAAGCATACCTGACCTGGAATTATCATTCCAATCTCAAAAGCTCTTATTGCAAATTGGAGAATCCACTTCATTAGTCCTCTTCATTCCTTCCACTTTTCAGTTGAATGGAAAGCACTTAGTCAGTCCCAAAAAGTTAAGCACAGTCAGATCTGATTATCTAGCTAGCTAACTACCCATCAGATTTCAGAATAGAATACAGAAAAACAGACTTGGAAGGGATCTTGGAGAGCTTCTAGTCCAACCCCTGCTCAAACAGGAGACCCTATAGCATTCCAGAGAAATGGCTGTACAATCTCCTCTTCAAAATTCCTAGTAATGGAGCACCCAAAGCTTCTGGAGCCTATTTGCTCCACTGATTAATTGTTCTTACTGTCAGGAAATTTATTCTTATTTCTAGGTTTAATTTCTAATCGATGAGTTCCATTTTTTACTTCTTGTCCTTTCCTCGGGTTCTTTGGAAAATACATAGGCCACCTATTCTCTGTAACATTCCCATGAATATTGGAAGACTGCTATCGTGTCACCCCTAGTCTTTACCTCCATTGGACTAGATATACCCCTTTCCTGCAACTGTCCTATGCCATCAGAATGACTCTCAGTAACAAAATCAGTATAAAAAATCAAATGTATAAAAATTAAAACAGCAAACAGCACTAATACTAAAGAGAATTAAAAGTACTTTTTAAAACATTTTTTACTACTAAGCAGACTAAAAGATAGGAACTAGATGGCAGACTCCTGGGAAATACCATGGCTATAGATTGGAATGGGTAGTAAAAAGAAAAGCAAAACCTCAAAGAAAACAGTGGCAAGCTATTTCCACATTATTGCCAGTAAAACAACTTGGATGTGCCCGTGAAATCACCTGAAGTCAAGCCCAAGTGAAATATTATTTTAACATGCTTTACTTACAAAATGGCATGATGGCTAAGGGGTTAAAGATGCTGAGCTTGCCAGCTGGAAAGCAGACAACCCAGGTTCAAGACTCAACCTGGGTGAGCTCCATTACTTGTCCCAGCTCCTGCCCCCCTAGCAATTCAAAAGCATGCAAATGTGAGTAGATAAATAGGTACCACTTGGGTGAGAAGCTAACAATGTTCTGTGTCCCTCGTTTTATAGTCATTCTGACCGTATGACTACAAAAGTGTCTTTGGACAATGCTGGATCCTTCAGTTTAGAAACAGAGATGAGCACCTAGAGTCAAACACATCTGGACAGGGGAAATCTTTACTTTTACCTTTACTTTACTTTAAAATTTATGGTGTCTCAAAAATAACATAACAAAACAGCATATATAGAGAAGATAAATATTTCTGGATCGGTGAAGGCACCATAAGGACACATGAGCCAAACTGAAGAATTAACATATTTAAAAAGCAAAGCATCTCCTTTCATTGGCTCATTCCAATGTACCACTTTTGCAATCCATTCCTGAATTCAAACATTTCATATACTGCTGATGTTGGTTTCAGTGCAGCTCAGTCATGTTAACAAATAGCTTCAGCTCCCAGCCTTGTTTGCCTTATGGCAGGCTCCCTTTAAAACATGCCATTAAACACTGAGGGATCTTCTCCCCATCCTTCACTTTCTTTAGGCATGGATCAGCAAACCACTGCCAAGATGCCCTTGAACATTATGTTCCTCTACTTTTAGAGAAGTAGGGAAGAAGTAAAGTGGGAGCCAGCACTTGAAGGTACTTCTTTATGGAAAATCTTCAGGCAGTGCCTACCCAGAGTAGTAAAAAACCACTTTACATGCCATCCAGAGATTAATTTTACGTTTCGTGGGTTCATAGGGTAATTTCCATAAGAAACATTGACAAGGAAATTTGCATGAAGAAAAAAAATTCCCTGGGATTTTCTATAAGCAGCTGAGTATAATCCTTTTTAACTGTAAAACTCAATCCTTAGGAGATTCAATTCATTGCTGTAGACTGTTGCTACATGTAGTCTTTTTCATTAGTTATCACATCTGCTCTCACAATAATCTATGGGATGATTTCTTTTATACCCCTACTTGAAGCATCATCTTGAGCTGTTCCCCTCTGAACAGTGTATGATAAGACAAACTATTGATTAGAATACAGCTTCTAATCAATCATTTTGTTCGATATTACTAGAAACTGAGCTGACAGCCAGTTTGGTGTAGTAGGTTAAAGAACCTTCGTAGAAACCTAGTACCTTAGAGTTTTGGTTCTGCTTCAGGCATAAAGTCAACTGGGTAACATTGGGCCATTGTCAGGCTGCAGCCATATTCCTTTTGGATCTTTGGCCTTGTTATCTATTATCTATTATTCTACTATGCCTTTTCTATTGTGGGAAAATGGGAGGGGGGATTTTACGGAGTTAAATGCTATGTAGCCAAAATAAAATTCCTTTCTAGAAAGCCAAGGTCATCCTTTGTCTCTGCACCTGTGCACCTGACCAGAACTGATGGGTGAAACTGCCAGCATGGCAATGGAAAATTGGACCATGTGATGGATATGTGGGTGTGAGGGAAAGATCATGAACTTTCAACTGGGTGGGGAAAGCCAGGAAGCTTTCAGATTCAGGTTTTCCCAGATGTGCCAACTTGTTTCTCTTAATAAATTGGAACTTTGAGGAATACTTTGCCTTGGACTCTGATTTAATTTTGGATGCTATTTGGAACCCTGACAGACATAGTACAGACAAGAAAGATATTAGACTACTGATTTGTTTTGTTAAATACATTTTTTTTTAAAAAAAATAAAAAAAATCCATCCTACTATGAGCAGTGTGAGGGAATACATTAAACTAGCTGATAACCATTCAAAAATTTCCGGAGTGGCACAGAGGGCTAGGAAGCTGTAGAACATTTAGAGTCAAAATTCTTGCCAACTATCTCTTTTCAGCTTTCCCATTGTCAGCATTTCCATCCTCAGAAAGAGCTAGTTGCAAAGGCCAGCAACAGTAAGAGAAGAGCTGACGTCAGTTTTTTTGCTCCTAGACTGGATCTCAGGTGAGGAAATTCAGGATATTCCTCAGATGCCATTGAAGAATCATAGAACTGCAACTTTAGAAGTCTGAAATAAAAATGTTCACTTAAAGCCTTTTTTGAGATTATTATTGCCCTTGATTTCTAAATCCTGTCTAGAATGGATCTTCACGTTACAGAAAAGTATACTGGGTGGAACTGTTAAATGAAATCTCAAAGTCATTGAGATTTCAATACTTCCAAAGTATTGAGCATGAGCTTTCAGTTACATTTACAACAATAACAGTATTCATTAGGTTGATGGGCCACCAACTCAGGAGATTCAAGATGGCACACAGAGCTAAAACTTCATTAAAATGCAGTTTAAAAATCGAATCAGCAAATACAATGCACTGGGGGAATACTTAGATTATACATTTGGTGTAGAGATCTGCTAAGTTTTCTAACAACAGCTACATAATAGGCACCATACCTTCAACAACATGAAATCTACTGGGAAATCTGTAGAAATTGGAATGAAGCCGACCAAGTGCTTTCTCTGCTGCTTAAATCAGAGTAGGAGTGTTTTTTGAACTTTTTGTCAAAGGGCTACTCTTAGGTATTTTGTTGATTAAAGATTAAAGAGTAAAGTTGAAATCTTGCTTCAGGAATTTCTGTTTCTCTTATTTTCATTCCCCAGCTCATTTTTTGGTGAAGTCACCGAGGGAATCTATTAGGCCAACTGATTTTTTTATATTTGTTTATTTATTTAATAATTCATTCACTCCCTTATTTGTTTATTTATTTATTTATTTATTTATTCATTCATCAAATTACATAGCCACCCTTTTCCCCACAAAGGGGAATACATAATTGTTGCAATTTTGAGCTTCTTACAATATAATTCATAAAGAAAAATGGTGAAAAGCCAGGACAAAAACTAAGAGAAAGGCAATATAATTTCTCTTTTCCACCATATCTAAACCAGTTATTTTCTTGAACTTTCTGTTCAAGAGCTATAAGAATGCAGATTTGGTGTTCTATAGTGCTATGAAAAAGCATTTGCCAAAAAGTTGTCCTGTAGATTTCTGTCTTAATCTGAAAAAGATTAGAACATTATTTCTAAAACTATAAAGTTCCACCAGTCTGCAATGAGAGGAAATAGTCCTGGAAATTGAGAAGATTTGAGGCAATAAGAAATCTTCTGCAGAGCAGCCATTCTGTCATTCTGTCAAAAATCATTCCAAGAATGAGGCAGAGAAACAGCCAGCCAGGTCATCATCTGAAAGAACCCAAGAACTTCTGGGGAATTGCAAACTTCTCCACCTTGTCTAAACAAATGTTCATGAGTCAAGCATCAGAAAAGTAGTGAGTAAAAATGGAATTTGGGGGAGAATAGTAGAGCAGAAACAAGTGCTTCCTAAAAAATATCGACCTTATCACAGGTTTGCCCAAAACTTTGTTGGCCCTGAAGATTTCTGGAGAAATGTTCTATTTACCAATGAACCAAAAGTGAAACATTTCCAGCTCTATGGTTAGCATTAGATGGGGCAGAAGCCAAACACAGAATTACACAATAAAAGTATCATCCTAAGTGCCAAGCATGAAGTGGCAGTATCTAGTTTAGAATGTTTTGTTGTATAGGATCTGGACAAATTGTTACCAAAGATTTATGAATTTATGAAGCATAAAATTATGCTTTGTACCAGAGAATTTTACAGGACACTATCAAAACATTTTTTTTGCCACCCCATGGACAATGTTCCTCCTACCATGCTCTGGAGTCCATTTAAGATCACGCCGACTGCTTCCACAACAACAACAAAACAAAACATCTCTTCATATGTGGAAACTGAAACACAAATCAGTCATGAAGCAAGTCAGTGATCACAAACATAGAAGTAACTCTACAAAAGAATGGATGAATAATAAATTCCCTTTGAGGGGGGGGGACAACAACCTAAAAACTAAAACTGAAAACTAAACTGCATATTGATGTTGTAAGACCTGAAATGAATAGTTTATGTGCTACAAAATCCTCAAATTTTAGCAACCTAAAGCAGTTTACCTTGAAGGAATGGGTCTGAATTGCTACACAGTGGTGTGACAGGCTGATCAATTGCAGGAAGCATCTGGTTACAGTTATTGCAGTTAAGATGGAATAACCCTTTAATGAATAAAAAGAGAAAATTACCATACTTTTTCACTTCTTTTCACATTCCATTCCAGGCCCACACAATTCAAAGAAGGGAAAGGATCAGATTAACATCTTAAAAGTGATCATGAGCTGCAAAAGAATAGCTGACATACTGATCAGTTATAATACAATGGCAGTGATGGAGCTACTAGCATCCATAAGAGCTGGACATTTTGGAAGTGCTTGGAAGCATTTCTTTGGGGACAGAAGTGACTGCAAAAACCTAGGCAGGGGCGGCAGATCCTTCCTGGCAAGGGCAATCTTATTATTATTTTTTTCAAAAAATGCTAACAGCCACACAAGACTGCTTGAAAGTCTACATAACACACACTGGCCACATGTTGTGCAGAACTGTAACCCATTGTATTTTTTTTTTTAGTTTGTCAAACATGTACAAGATAACAGGTATAAGTATAAACATGGACATGAACAAAGGAAATAAGTACAAATAAATGAGGACAGTAGGACAGGGACGGTAGGCACACTGGTATGCTTATGCATGCCCCCTTTACAGACCTCTTAGGATGGGGTGAGGACCACGGTAGACAGTTTAAGGTTAAAGCTGTGGGGGTTAGAGAATGTAACAACGGAGTCAGGTAGAACATTTCAGGGGTTTATCACTCTGTTGCTGAAGTCATATTTTCTGAAATCTAGTTTGGAGCGGTTTACATTAAGTTTGTATCTATTGTTTGCATGTGTATTATTGAGGTTGAAGCTAAAGTAGTCGTTGACAGGTAGGACATTGTAGTGGACAATTTTGTGTACTGTGCTTAGATCATACTGCAGGCGGCGTAGTTCCAGGTTGTCCAAGCCCAAAATTGCATTACTTTATTTATTAAATTTAAAAAGTAAGCACAGAACATTGGTGTTTGTTCACTGAATCTCCCTTTGTATTTCACAAGGTATATTATAAATGACCTGATTCCATTCAGTGTAAAATTCAGAAAAGCAGCAAGGGGGGAAATATTTTTTTTTTCATAGAACTGGTATTGAACATGTCAACTGCATCGCTGGTCTTCTCAAAGAACGTTGTGAAAAGGACATGCTATCATTTGATTTGAAATCCTTGGTTTACAAAATATGTGTTCCAGCAGCTAAGGACTAGATGTTTCCATGCGGATGCACACATCTCTTAGACAACAGTAGTAATCTAACTCTTTTTTCAACTTTTTTGCCTAGATTGACAACATAACACGGCCTCAGTTCAATTCCTGTTCTCCTTATCAAATTCCTCTGAGATCTGAATATTATGGCCATCATGATCATACACCTTCTTTTTAATTATCCTATATCCATATTTCTTTGGGAAAGGTCCATGTATATCATTTTTGGCAATAAAGATAGATTATTAATGTCTATCATAAGGCATTTCTGTTTAATACTCCACACTGTCAGTAGAGATGCTAGTTTTATAGACCCTTTGGGGGAAATATTAACATTCCAGTCACTTATATAGTTGGAGAGTAGCAGTGGACAGGATTCCAGACACCCAGAAATTCTCAAGAGCATCTTCAGAGAGAAAAGCGCTTATTTCTTCAAAATGTTAAGGTTCAGTTTAGTTTGAATCATGTACTGACATTTAAGACCATTCTCATTTTAAAAGACAAATTGGTTCCCCATCTGGACTCTGTCAGGAACAGGTGTTTTATTTTTAATCAAGTAGTTGCAGAGGGTGGCAGGGAGAGATATCAAGATAAAAAGGTTCTCTTTGACCTTGAATTTCTTCCCCCATGAACAGCCCAATCGGCAATTCCACGATCAGATAAATATATGGCAGCAAGATGCCTGACAACAGTTTTGAGCATAATATATTCAGGCCAAGCTGCTGTGATGCATCTATTTAATATTGTTTTGTTTTCAGTAAAGAGCATTCTTCCATGGGATACCTACAATCTGGCACCTTTTCTTGCCTGCCTCTTTGCTTCAGCTGGTTTAACTCCTTGACGCCAACATTATTTTTTGTTCACTATATCCTTAGGGGACAGACTCTTAACATGAAGAAGCAAGTGGCATGCCTTCAAATCTGCTACTAATGAATTTGCACAGCAATTAGATGGCAGATATAGAGGGGGAGGGGGAAATCCAGCATTGCACCTAGCAATCTAAATCCCTGAAGTTTAGAAGATTTTCAAAAGATTTAACATCAAATGTCCCCTCCCCCTAAAGGGCCTACTAAAAGGAAGATAATGACTTTTAGTTGCTGAGATTCTCTTGAACAAATGCAATGCACAGTGAGGCATTCAAGTAAGGCAGTATATATTTTCTTTTCTCTAAGACATTTTTAAAGAAAATTTTATCATTCATCTTCTGTCTTAATTGTAGATAAAACTGACACACCTTTGAAAGATAAAAATAATAATTACAGGTGCACATGGTAGGAGCCAGAAAAGTAAGAAATAGCACTGAGTGGATCAACAGTATGCCACTAAAGGTTTATTCAAGAGCGGTTGATAGAACAAACACTAGAGTATATACTTGGGCTATAATTTCCAATGTCTCTTTTTGAGAGATATGGACAGCATGCCCTGTATGTCCACAGGGGAGTCAAAATCTGTTACACATGTGTCATGATTGAAACCTTGCCCCATTTGTACATGCATACAGCATTGCCCATGTATGGTGGCATTTAAAACATTACATTGCATCCATCATCTCATAAATATTGGTGCAAATGAGATAGCTCTGTGGCTTTAGCCAATGATAAGTTACAACTACAACATAAAAATATGTTTTTCAATTCAGTGAATGCTTACATAAAAAAAACTGGCATAAACGACAATGAATGAGTTCCATTCTCAACTTGCTTCCATTCTCCATCAGAATCAGGGTGAAATTCAGTAGATTCTGACAGGTTCTGGAGAATCAGTAGTGGAAATTTTTAGTAGTTCAGAGAAGCAGCAAATACCACTTCTGGCTGGCCCCAGAGTGGGGTGGGAATGGAGATTTTGCAGTATCCTTCCCCTGCCACGCCCACCAAGTGATGCCCATAGAACCAGTAGTAAAAAAAATGAATTTACCACTGATCAGAATGGTCACTTTTTGAGAGACATTGACCCTATATCATGTATGTCCACAGGGGAGTAAAAATCTGTTGGCCATGATGTCATGGTCAAAATCTTGCCCATTTGTACATACATACAGCACATGTATGGCATCATTTAGAACATGCACATGATGCTGCATCCATCATCTCATAAACGTTGACTTCCCATACCTAACCACAGCTGAGGTTTCTACTGAAATTAACAAAGCTGCCACATTTATTCAGAACACAGTTGGCAAATTTATCACTCCCCTCCCCACTTAGCAACTATATTTGAGATAGAAAATAAGAGCATAGACCTCTGTATGACTTTCATGTTGAACGTCTAGCGCCAATGTTAAGGCTTTTCAGACCAATGTGGTTTTTTTTTAAAAAAAGGCAAGCATTTTGACAATGAACATTAATGAAGAATTTTGATTGTATCATTACCATATATTTAATCAGAGTTCATCTTTCTTTTCTGATGGTGATCATTTTCTCTCATTGCATATTGTGAAGTAACTACTTTAGAACAATACACTGTGATGTATGGATTTAGGGTAATAATTCAGTCTTGAAAGAAGGCTTTGTTTACAGTAAGAGCGATCATATATTATGACTGTGACATCACTTATTTAAATGAGAACACTTACTTAACTCTACAATCAGTTGCATCTTTTAAGCTGGTGGGCCTAAAATTACCCTCTATCAGCATGTCAGGGAGAAGGCCAGGCATGTGGCATAAGAGCCACCAGATGTTCTTTTCAGTTATACATGGAAATGGTGTGAAGGACAAGTGATGGTATTTGCTGTAAAACAATTATTACTCAGTGTTTTATATCAAGCAAAGTCTCAGAACAATTGTCGGGGTTCTAGATTCTCCTCAATTCTTCTTTGCATTATCACCATTTGGCATCATGTCTTCCTGAATTACATTCACTGCATGGGTCACTAAAATATGTATACAAAACTACCAAGAGCCTGGAATTCACATAGTGAACAGCTGATAAATATTGAAGTAATGAAAAAATATTCAGAGCCAGTGAAAAAGCTCAGTTTGTGACTAGAAAGAGAAATAGAAAAAAATAATCATTCTGAAAAGTTCTGTACTTGACTAAGCACTGCATGTGTTTTCTTTTCTCATGTTCTCACTTATACAAGCAGCAATTAGGTGCATGAAGCATCCAGACCGCATAAGTGTTTCTGGGAACAAAACCTTTGCTTTCAAATCTGTATGCTCTGGAACCCAGAGTTTGAACATACAAATTATGGAAAAGCTGTAATGCCAGCTTAGCTCCCTTTCAGTTTTTAAATACTCATATAAAGTCTTAGAATATGAGCCATAACACATTCTATTATTACCATATTGCTGCTATTGCAAAATCACATTTATTGCAATGTGATATTGACAAAAAATAAACGGTGAGCTGCCAAAGCCTCAAAACTCTACTTCCATATGATCCTGGAAAAACAGAATTATTTATTCCCATGCTTCGTCTAGGATTCCATATTCCAGTAAACTTACCCTCTGTTTGTGATCATTTTCTTTATCACCAGATAGACTGCCAATGATATTCCTTACCTCCCCATTTCATTTCAGTTAGGCCATCTTAGAAATGGTTCCGGATACTGAAACCGTTTGCAGTTTTTCTGACTTGCTACCTTATCCAATTTTCTGAGACAAGATGATGGTGTGGTAAAGTAAATGATCCATCCCTCTATTTCTCTCTGTTTTATAGGGCATTTGGAAAAGAAACTGAAAAGAAAACCTGAGCATTGATTGGCTGATAGTCCTGGAGCTCAGCTATTGGTTGGACATTGGTTAGCAATGATTGGCTAAAGTGCTCAATACCATATAAGTATATTTGTGATCAATGGTTGGTGGGAATAAATAGGGAAAATATGGAGAGGCAGAAATAGACCAAGGGACATAGGGCATCACTTAGGCATAATTGAAGTAAGAGGAACCCTATCCTTACTAGTATTATATCGCCATACCAATGTAAATTATTGTAGAAACTATAAATCACAAAGAAGTATCCTGTCTGATGTTAGCATGCTGGGAACTGATTCCCAAATAATGGGTGACAGAGGGTGACAAATGAATGAGATATTGTTTCATTTTCAGGTAACTTTAATTAAATACATGTAAAAGTATTAATCTACAACAATATTTTTATAAAAGTTTTTTCCCACATGAAAAGTTAGGAAATTACATTGAATGGAATCTGCATTCACAAAGCCATTTTTCTGCTTTCCTGTGCTACTAGATTATGTTTCAAAGTCCAGACTCAAACTAAATTCCTTCAAATTAAAATTAGGTAACAACTTCTAAAGATTTTTCAGGGACTCTAAAAAAACAAAACAAAATACAAGTAAATACAAAGGGCAGACTTGATGCCCTTGACAGAAAAGACTGGGTCTTTTTCTGATGTCAGTTTGATATGTGCCTATGTGAAAACATTTTGGAGTACCCCTAGCCATTATTTTGTAAAAAAGTCTAGTTACTAGATCATTTTTCTTTTAAAATAGCACAAATTTGATATGAATTAACCACCACCAATTAATAACAGGTTTGTTGTTCATCATGATCTATCAAGATCTATTTACTTTCAAATAAAGTAATCCTGATGAAAACTGTATACAGGTATATTGCCACAAATCAGCACTTCGGAGAGCAGATTAAATATGATTTTAAATGTGACCTGCATGTCTTATTAGCAGTGCTGTCACATCCAATTCTCCCAAATAGGACCCAAAAAGTGAATCAATGCTGCTTTTTGTGCAGAGTCTGGACATTGAAGCATAATCCAATGGGACAGGAAAGCATAAAATAAGCTTTGTGCATGCAGGTTGCATTCAAAATGTCATATTTACCCAATATCAGTCAATTTTCTGTGTATGGCCCCAAGGGATTATGAGGCAGAACTGAAGGCACATCTACTATTTCTATTGTGACACAGCAGCCCATTCCTGTCAAGGTTTAAAATAACTTTCTCTTCATAAAATGCATTGCAAAGTTACACAATGCTCAGGTAGGCCCAATTTACTGACTCCTAGATACTATTGCACTTCCCTTAACCTCTGCAAAACTCTCCTCCAATGGCATTAAAATTATTATTATTATATACTGTACTTTATTCATTAAACATGAAACTCAGTCAACTGAACATTCAAAAATATATCACAAATATCATTGACTGGTCCTAATGGTTGATACAGGTTGCTGCCAGTGTCCTAGGTATCAACCAAGTATCTTCTTAAAACATGATGTTTCGAATAGTGCAATTTTTTGCGGTTCTGCTGGGGCTATTGCAGGAAGCTGAAATGTATTGATGTATTTTATAAAATTCTTGGAAATGGTACCAAGTGCCCTGATGACAATTGGTATCACTGTTACATGTTTTATCCATAATTGCATAGTTTTGATGGCGAGGTCGTTATATTTCATATTTTTTCCACTTCTTTTTCTTCAACTCTGGTGTCTCCTGGTACTGCAATATCAATAAATTGTAGGTTTCGGTTTTCAACAACTGTGATATCTGGCATGTTGTGTTCCAAATGACAATCCGTCTGTATTCAAAAGTCCCACAAGATCTTCACCTTCTCATTTTTAATAACTTTTTCCACTTTATGTTCCTATTGTTGTTAATAATAATAATAATAATAATAATAATAATAATAATAATAATAATAATAATAATAAAGTTGATGAAACTGTTGACCACATACTCAGCTGCTGTAAAAAAATCACGCAGACTGATTATAAATTGCGACACAATTCAGTAGCACAAATGATCCACTGGAATTTGTGCAAAAATTATAATATTAAAACAACAACAAACTGGTGGGAACATAAGCCTGAAAAAGTCACCGAAAATCAGATAGTCAAAATCCTGTGGGATTTTCGTATACAAACAGACAAAATACTAGCGCATAACACACCAGACATCACACTGTTTGAGAAAAAGAAGGTTACAATCATAGACATCGCAATACCAGGTGATAGCAGGGTCGAGGAGAATGAACATGAAAAAGTCGCGAAATACCAGGACCTAAAAACTGAAATTCAACGATTATGGCACAAACCAGCAGTGGTAATTCCAGTGGTAATTGGCACACTGAGTGCTATTCCAAAAGCACTGGAATTACATTTAAAACAGTTAAAACTTGACAAAATCACCATCAGTCAAATGCAAAAAGCTGCACTGCTTGGTTCTGCACGTATATTACAAAAATACGTTACGATGTCCTAGGCCCCTGGGTGGGGCCCAACTAGTAATCAATGCCAAATCCGGCGAAACAACTGGCCGCTGTGATACAATCGTATAATAATAATAATAATAATAATAATAATAATAATAATAATAATAATAATAATAATAATAATAATAATAATAATAATAATAATAATTATAATAATAATAATACATTGATTTATCTTCAGAGCAATGCACATATAAACTCAGCAGATTTATCCAGTGTTTTTTTTAATCCTGAGGATGAGCAAAATGTGTAAGATATATAGAGCACAGTTTCTCACAGGGCAAAAATAAGGATGTTAGGGACAGGGTTTTACATTTGTAGTGTTTGGTCTGCATACTTCCTGGATTTCTGTGATAAATGGAACACAGTTAATCTTCAGATTTTATATGTCTCCTGATTTTATAATTTAGCTTTTGGTTCAAAAACTGTAAAGCAATAGCTACTCCAAAGAACATTCTATACAGCTATATAAGCTATATACAAAAATAGGCATATGAAAAATTGACATATGCATACTTATTTTTTTAAAAAAAACCTTTTCAGATTTTTAGATTGCAAAATTTGACAGAATTTAATCACTGAGCACATGAAAGGCTGAAAAGATTAGTTTATATGTCCCTAGACAATGGCGTATCGATCTGGCCCATAAGGAAATTCTCACTATGGATTTTATGATGTATAATGCTGTGAGTAAAATGGCATTCAAGTTGTATATGTCGGAAAGAGGGACCCTTAAATTATTTGTTTGTTGTATTTATATCCTGCCTTTCCATTATGAAAGGCTCAGGAAAAGATTCAAATGTAAATAATTAGGAGTCAACTTGGTTATCTCCTTGGTATGCTACTCATTTCACACTTCACCAAGTCAATCCCAAAAGCTCTTGCAGGGAAAAATATGGTGCTTCTCTCACTTCTTATCTAATATTTAGCATTTTAAATGCTACTCAAAATGCCCTTGGAAAAGCACTTATATTCTCCTGGCAAGGCTGTAAAGCAGCCTTTCTAAATTTGGTTCCTGACCATTGTCCGTGTGATTTCATTAGTCACTTCCAGGTATAGAAAGCGATATTTTAGTGTCACATAAATGGCAATATAACCAGCAAGCTTGAAAAAAAGACCTTGGAAGCAATGAAATCTTCATTGCTGATTCACTGTTCATCTCTCCAAGGTGTGTGCACATATTGAGATCAAAACAATATTGTTGTTGTTGTTGTTGTTTGGTTAATCTTTGGTGAGATTCACACCAAAGAATCTGGGCTGGTTGGTAGCTCAACAGCTCGAGTCCTAACCAAGGACCTAGGAATTGTTAAGGTAATGTCGGGGGATATACGTTGTTCCAAGTAGAGTGGTTTTTTATAGCATCATAATGTTCAAGTTAGGTAAATTTAGTATTTCCAAATAGTGAGGTAACCCTTTAGGTATTGCTCAAAGAGCTCCAATTACAATTGGAACAACACACAATTTCTTTTTCCACAGTCGCTCAACTTCAATTTGCAAGTCCCAGTATTTTGTGATTTTTTTCTTGCTGTTTATCTTCACTTCGTGTATCACCAGGTATTGCAAAGCCAATGAATCATACTTTTTTCTTTTCAACTATTGTTATGTCAGGTGTGTTGTAGGCCAAGTGCCTGTCAGTCTGAATTCTGAAGTCCCACAAGATCTTGTCTGATATGGTTGCAGCTGTTCAGCATAGCCCTTAGGATCACTAGAGCGTGCAAGCCCCTCCACCACAACAAGGTAAAGCTCATTATTATTATTATATATTTTATTCATTAAACATGAAACCCAGCTAACTGAACATTCAAAAATGCATTACAAATACCAGTGACTGGTGCTAATGGTTGATACGGTTTGCTGCCAGTGTCCTAGGTATCAACCAAGTACTTTCTTAAAATGTAAGATGTTCCGAGTAGCGCAGTTTTTTTACAGTTCCACTGGTGTTATTGCAGGAAGCTGCAATTTGTTGATGTATCTTGTGAAATTCTTGGACATGGTGCCAAGTGCCCCAATGACAATGAGTATCACTGTTACATGTTTCATCCATAGCCGTGTAGTTTCGATGGCCAGGTCGCAATATTTCATTATTTTTTCTAGTTCTTTTTCTTCAACTCTGGCATCTCCAGGAACAGCGATATCAATAAACTGTACACTTCGGCTCTCTACAACCGTGATATCTGGCATGTTGTGCTCCAAATGACGATCCGTTTGTATTTGAAAGTCCCACAAGATCTTCACCTTCTCATTTTCAATAACTTTTTCCACTTTATGTTCCCATGATTTTCTGTATACAGGTAAATCATATTTTTTACATAATGACCACTGGATTAATTTAGCAACTCGGTCATGTCTAGCTTTATAATCAGTTTATGTGATTTTGCTGCATTCACATATGAAATGTGAAACAGTTTCGACTTTGTTATTGCAAAGTCAGCAGTTTGGGTTGTCAGTGGATTTTTGTATCTTCGCTTTCATGGCATTATTTTGTAGTGCTTGTTCTTGAGCAGCCAGTATTAAACCTTCTGTTTCTTTCTTGATAGTTCCCATCTTAAGCCATGTCCATGTCAAGTTGTCATCACATTTTCTTCCAATGTTTTTCCAGTGCTTTTCCTTATATTCTGCCTTTGTTTCTGTTGTTTTTATGTTATTCTCCATTTTCGCAGCCTGCAGCAATTTTTCTGTACTTTGGTTCACATAATCATTCAAACTTCATTTTTCTTCTTCTACAGTTTGATGGATTTGCAATAGCCCCCTGCCCCCTATTTTTCTTGGCAGGTACAACCTGTCGATGTCAGTTCATGGATGTAAAGCATGGTACATATTCAAAAGTTTGCGTGTTTTCTGGTCTACTTTTTCCAATTCAGCCAGAGTCCAGTTGATGATTCCAGCTGAGAAGCATATCACTGGAACTGCCCGTGTATTAATGGCTTTAATTATGTTTCCAGCATTCAGCTTTGATATTATTATTATTATTATTATTATTATTATTATTATTATTATTATTATTATATTCTTTATTCATTAAACATGAAACTCAGCCAACTGAACATTCAAAAATGCATTACAAATATCAATGACTGGTGCTAATGGTTGATACAGTTTGCTGCCAACGTCCTAAGTATCAACTAAGTACCTTCTTAAAATGTAAAATGTTCCGAGTAGCGCAGTTTTTTGCAGTTCCGCTGGTGTTATTGCAGGAAGCTGCAATTTGTTGATGTATCTTGTAAAATTCTTGGACATGGTGCCAAGTGCCCCATGACAATGGGTATGACTGTTACATGCTTCATCCATAGCTGTATAGTTTTGATGGCCAGGTCGCGATATTTCATTATATTTTCTAGTTCTTTTTCTTCAACTCTGGCATCTCCAGGAACAGCGATATCAATAAACTGTACACTTCGGCTCTCTACAACCGTGATATCTGGCATGTTGTGCTCCAAATGATGATCCATTTGTATTTGAATATTATTATTGTTGTTGTTGTTATCTCTTTTTCTTTCCTTCCTGAATAAAGCTTCCAATGATCCAAACCTTTAGAGAGTTTTTAGATAATCCACATAAGTCCTCTAAAAGTTAAAAAAGAGACCTCGGTGACCTACAATATTGAAATATTATGTCTTTTTCTAACAATATATCACTTTCTTTGCTTTTCCCTTTTTCCCTCCTATAGCACCTACAAGAAATGTGACAAGCTGTTGCAAGCTAGCACCGTTTAAGAAAAAAATATTTTACAGGACCATCTTATTCATATCCACCTATCTGAAAATCCTATTGAGTACAATGGAATTTATTCTTGGGAAATGAATATAGGACTGATAATGCCATCTTCACTGACAAATTATTTGAAACTGCCAATTGAACAAAATTCTAGAAAGTAAAAACTTGGATTTTTCACGAGTATGGATCTCCTCAGGAGAAAGACCATTGGAAGCTTACATTCAAATAGGACTCTGAGTATCCAGTCTAAAAATCTAATTTCAAGACATTCATTGTTGGATCAATGTTGTGACTGCAGCATAGTCTACACTTGCCTGTTACTTGGGTAGAACCTTTTATGCCAATCCATCTTGATCCTCTAAGCATTACAATTTAGTCTGATCTCAGGGTAGCTTTGTCTTCTCTGTTGCCAAATTCTGTCCAATTTGTGTTCCCAAACAGTTAGCTGGGATTAAAAATAGTCTGTTTCTGCTCCAAGCAAGACTAAAACAAACACACCTCCTGCACTTGCCAGCAAAAATGCTGCTGCCAAATGCAAAAACTGCTCCAGGAGCAGCTGGACAGCTCACAGCTGTTAGAACATTGCACTACAGGGTGTTATATATAGGATGCAGAATTATCAATAAATGTGTATGCATGCCATATGCAAAGGAACATACTCAATTTCTGAAGTTACCCTATAGAAAGGGAGGAAAATTTACAGGAGGCTACTGTGAGAGAAATAAAATTAATATATATGAATGAGAAGCATCTGGAAATGATTGTGAATATTATTTCTGATACATAGCAAAACTTTTCACTGTTTACTTTGAATGTATAAACAAAATAAGAGATGCTATAGGTGGAAATGCATCCATCTTTCTCACACATCAGTCTCTGCCTTTTTCCATTCCTGTCCAATGGGGTGCTGAAGGAACATCAGTAGCCTTCATTGGTGTAATGAAAGACAGGTTCTAGGGAGCTAAAAAAAAGTGTCTTCTAGTATGTGATACTTGCTACTCATCTCCTGGACTTGAGGAATATAATCTGGTTCTGTATAATCCATTCAGTGTAAATGTTGATAATTTTTCACCTTCAGAATAATTATCATAGTGATGCAGAGGGTATCTACTGGCAATAACTATGTTTACAGCCCCTCCATCATGAATCTCAAGCTGATGTACCTAGCAGTCCTTTGGGGCTGTCTGAACAATCTAATTAGATTCTGATCTGCTAACTTTTAAGAATTTTCTTTTTAATTTTTTTTATTAAAAATCTTGGAAGTGAACAAAATTCTCATCTGTCTATCTACAATGGCAAAATTCAACAGCTTTTTCCAGCATAGAGAGAGTTTATTGGCCTGTTCTTAAAGATGTCAGAAAATCAGAACACTTATGTACAACACAAGAAACATTTAAGCATAGAGCATGGCAGTATAATACCATCTTCCCAGACCATTCAGTTTTGTATGCACATATAGATCACATATATTTTCCTTTTCATATATGGGGAAACTTCAAATATTGATACATTCTTATCAAGAAATGAATCAAAATTCCCTTCTATATACAAAACCCATCATAGGATTGAATAGAATAGGAATGTAGAATAGGAATTGGGATAAAGACTATTTAAGGAACAATTCAGTTAAAAGATTTAACTGCTTGAGCATTCTGGCTAGAAAAGAAAAAAAATCCATCCCATATTCTTTGTTTACACATAGAGATATTTGAATATTTGTAATTTGTAGCTGGGGAATCAGTTGCAATAACATTAAAAAATCTAGTATATATTCCGTTTCTAGTCTTCCCTGAAATTTACCTCTGAGGCAAATAATGCAAATAATGACAACCACAAACAAATGTATAATGCACTGTAAGTTAGGATTCATTTCCATTATAGAACCTTCAAAGTCCACAATCCAAGAATTTGAAATGTTTTATTTCTTATACAAAGAATCATTGAAATTAGTTTCAGATGGTAGCATTTAGTAGTGTTATCATGTCTGCTCAGGAAAAGATGGTTGTAAGCATAATTAATATAAACTCGCAGCAGATAAAATGTTGTTGCAGTTTGCTGACCCCTGCCTTAGAGAATCTGCAGTTGCAATCAGAGGCAGTCTCATATCACTTTCTCCAACCAACAACTTTTGTTAAAAGGCATAAGCTTCTCTAACACAGGCATTCAGATGGTTTGTCATTTATAATGCAATTCTGTACATCTCTATATAATATAAACATTCATTTCAATATAGCCTTTATTACTATCGTATAGATCAGCATTTTTCAAATTTGCCAATTTTAAGGTGTGTGGACTGCAACTTTGAGAATTCCCCAGCCACTATGCTGGCTAGGAAATTCTGGGTGTCAAAGTCCTCACATCTTAAAGTTGCAAAGTTTGAAAAGTGCTGCTGCTGCTGTTACTTTTAAGACCTCTTGAGTCAAATGATGAGCTTTAGGTTACTGCATGCAGGCACAACCTGACCAACAATCCATGTCCCTAGTTTACTGAATATAGACTCAGGCTGCATATCAGTAGAATTTGCTAGTGTATCTTAGAAAGTGACTATGAGCACAAATTCTTTTGCTTTCTGAGCATAAGAAAAGAAAGGGGAGGAAGAAATGAAGAGCAGGGTTGTTGTTGTTTTTGAGTGGCCCAATATTAAACCCAGAAAAGCCAGATATCATCATTATAAGCTTTTCAATATTCCATCTTCATTCAAAACTTCTTGGAATTTTTTTTAAGGTCCAAACACATTCATCTCAAGGAAATCATTGTAAAATGTATCATTTAATCATTTGGTTGACTTTTCTGGATCAACTAAAATGGTAGAATCTGAGGTCTGGTTCTGAAATGGAATGTTTTTAAATTTGTTATATGTTTAAACTTAATTTCTGACATGGATGTGGATTTTTTTGGCATTAATAGAATGTTTAAATTTTGAATTTCAAAGAATCCAGCAAAATTTGTAGCATTCTTTTTTTTTCTCTTTAGAAAAACCGAATGCAGTAAAATACAGCCATCATTATTCTACAATTGATACCTAGTTTTTTGTTTTTTAAAAAAGCTCTACTAATAATAGTCCTCAGCTATTCTTTTAGGAAACAGTGATATTTGAAGATTTGCATAATGAAAAATGAGTTTGAAGTATATTATTCTTTCTGTTGAAGACTTCTATCAATTCACTACAATTATTTATTAGCATATCAGTGGAGTTTGCTATTACATTGTGGATGGAACAAATAAGATTCCCTGGATGTGGACACACTGTGTAGGACAGGAGGTTTTAGTCAACTTTAGAATTGCTTTTCTTTTGTTATATTGTTTTATTGCATTATTATAAAACAAAAGTAGTACATTGCATTATTTGGACACTATAAAATTTATATAGTATTGACTTGAGGTTAACAGTCTGATGATTTGGATAACTTAAACCTTTAAAGATAAAGTTTATGTCAATATTAACTGTGTTCTAAAATGTTAATGTGGATAAACATAAAGTTGCCTAAATTTTACAACCAGAGCCAAATGTACATTTGATAAATGATGCAAAATATTTTAAATTATTGTTATATAATAAAGGTTTCTATCTTAAGCTTAATACTTGATACTAAGTTCTCCACTGACTTGTTACTTATTGTTGTTTAACATATTAGAAAAAGAAAACAATGACAAAAGTTTAAAAAGCTATTTGGTTTTTAACTTCCCCCTTCCTTATATTTTAATCAATTTTGAAGTTTATAAACATTTAGGCCCCTTTAAAGACTACATTGTAAGTATATGTAATATATGGGGTATAGAAACCATTTTTCTTCAATTTGGTTAAATCTCTGCTGTGAATAAATGTTGTTAATTGTATCCTTGTTGCATTTTCTCCAAGTTTAAGTTCCCAGTCAGATATCGTCAGATATGTTTCTTCCAATATTGGACAAAATGTATTCTCATTGCCACAAGCCTGTATTTCAATAATTATGATATTTCTTGTTAATATGTTCTGGAAATTAAAAAGTTGTTATTTCATTTTGAATTTCATTTCCAAAGGTTTATGCATGTTCTGCATATATTTGCAAATTAGCTGAGGATATTAGGTGCCAAAATGTATTTCCCAAATTGGGTTCAGTTTTTTAAATATATTTACCACATGTAATAAAGATCCCTTCTTCATGATATTTCCAACATACTGGAAATAAATAATCTTCTAAATATACTTGTTAAATCAAATGTACCAATTTTCTTTTAGATTCTAATTTGGAATGAATGTTATGTATTTGATCCATACCTCTTCCCAAGATTGCATTGTGATTATTTACTTTAAAAACTATTTATTTAAACCTTTGTGTCCATTTTATCATACCCTTTTTTTAAATTCTTCTGTCCCTATGTCATATCTAAAGTTGAATTCATTCATGCACCCTAACAAATGGTATTCACTTTGTATAACCATTTCAAATTCTGTCATTAAAATTCTTAAAATTTAAGGTATTTACAGTCCTTTTCTAAGTTTATGAACAAATAAATATCACCCCATCCTTACTCAAATATTTATAAGACAGTGTCAACATTTTATTTACTGTCATCTAATATTTTGCTAGATGTATGCAGCCCATCTATGGTATCTCTACTGCTGGCTCGACTGGCAACTGAAAAGAAAAGAAAAGACAATGGCAATGGTAAACCACTTCCCTTAATACTCTCCAAAACACTGAAAAGATCGATGTAATTTCCAGGAACTGACTCAAGTACATCTCTTTTTAGCACTGATGATGTTATCTAGTTTGGGTAATGAAACATCTGCAGGAAAACAATCAAGCTCAGAGAGCATCAAGGACCCCTCGTCTTTTTTTATTTGGCATACATAAAACATTTCAGAAAGCCAATAGATGAATACAGGTAATAGCTGGAGCCTCAATGCAGCACTGGGTAATTATAGGTTGTCTTGAATTATGCTCCCTCATTTGGATAAAAGTTATTTCATTATTAATTTTGTCTTGGAACCCTCATTGGTATTGCACATGTTCACGGTCTTCTGAATTATATGCCAGTTATTTGAAAAGGAGCAGGAGGACAACAAAATGAATATTGCACACTTAATGATTGCAAAAGAATTGACTTTAGAAGGTTAAAAGGATATCTATTCACCATAACTGACACAATGCTCTGAAGAATTCACTAAGCTCTTTCATAACCTTTTTATTTCCAGAAGTCCTAATCAGAAGGCCTGACCTTTCAAAACTTTACATTGCTTAAGCTATTTTTTAAAAATGCCCTATTACTAAGTTAACTGTCAAATATTGATAATTTAATTGTACTGCATGAAAAGAATATGTATGAAATATCAATTTTGTTTAGTACACAAAGGAAATATTAGAGATATATTCTGTGGGAAATCCCATTGAGTTCAATCGTTCTTACTCCCAAGAATGTAAGTGTTTTAAGCCCTCTTCAGTCATGAAGAAACTGAAATGCTAGCCCTATTCCCCTTTTTATTTCCTCCAAATATTCAAGGAACATAATTTCACTAAGGGAGAGATAACTAGAAAAATAGGGGAAAACACTGTGTTGATGAACCCTGCACATTTTTCAATACTCCTTGCTTTCTGTGTGATGCAGAAGTGGTCCCAATTCGGCCCAGTTTGTCTGAACCGGTAGTGGTATTTTGGTCTGGATTGCAGAATCAGCAGTGACCCAGGCTGGCCATACCCCCAAACTGGTTCCCTTGTCTCTTCTACCATTGCCAGCATGCACAGAACATTTTTTAGTCAACTGCGCATGTGCGAGCAATGTGCGGCAAGCACACACGCAGCAAACCAGTACCAACCAGTACAGGAACCCACGCCTGGTGTGATTCTATTCTACTGATGTAAGACTACCTTCCACACTTGAAAGGTAATTATTGGGAAATCGCAAATCATAGGATGGCCTACAAAAATATGAATGGCCACCAGATGAAAGAGGCTAGAAAAGTCTAAGATTATCATCTAGTGGTCCTTAGGATTTTTGCAGACCAAATCAAGTAGCTCTATCAAACTTCATTATCCCTTGAGTAAAGTATCTTTAAAACCTTAGAACATTTAGAGCTACTTTCCAGAATTCAGCATTCATATATTGACAAGCCCATTCCCCCCAGTTTTAACCACATTATTCTCATTGCCCTGCCCTCATCATCACATCACCCATAACACTTTACAAACTCTAGGTGAAAGAATTGAGATTTCTGCTCTCTCTTTTTGAATGTTGCAAATGCCTTTTGAAAGAAACGTTCGGTCTCACACAGTCTGAA
This sequence comes from Natrix helvetica, assembly GCF_964273705.1. Lineage (NCBI taxonomy): Eukaryota > Metazoa > Chordata > Lepidosauria > Squamata > Natricidae > Natrix > Natrix helvetica. The sequence continues at coordinate 99,367,968 of NC_138548.1, read as the reverse complement.
TTAATTCCAGGCTGAGTTCCTGCTTAACCTATCAGTATTTAAATGTGCTGGCTATTGAACAATTCAAACAGTTCTCATCTTAGGACAGCCCAAAGGATTCTATGCCGAGTAAGCCTGTTTTAAGTACTGGGGGCAAAATATAATGAAAAAAACTTAGAGGGGGGCCTTAACTTTACGGCTGGCAGATCTGGAACACTACCCAACCCTACTCAAGCATTGCTTTTGATATATGTCTTTGTGGAGAAGCTGAAATTAATATTTGACTCTAGGAATGTGTGATCATTCTGTTCAAAGACAATTTTCCATTAATGCAGAATGATTAATGTTCTGTGTTTTGGTGAATGTTGCGAGAGAAGCCAACCTTTCCTATCTCATTTTTAAAAAAATCTATTTTCATATTTGATTTGTGCCTTGGAGGCTGTTCCTTTTTCACAATGAGTTTCTGATTTGCTTCTCTTTTGACAGAAATGTTACATGAGAGAAAAGATGCTACAACTCATAACCATCTTTTGCTTTGAAATCTGCCCATATACTCCTTGAAGAATTGAAAATTTTGCTCTTGAAAGAATGCCTTCCTTTGACTTGGCTCCACTACTTCAAAATAAAAACCAAAAATAAGCCAAACATAAAAATGAAACCCACAAAACCACCCCAAAACTTTTCCTGAATGATTCAAATTTTCCCTAATCATTCTGATTACTATTCATGTCAACAATGCTTTGGCAAAGCATGTGTCATTTTGGTTTTTGCAATTATTCATAGGTTTAATAACTCTACAAAATCTGAAATATTTGGATGCTTTACTATCTTCTAACAACTTACATTTTCAAAGAAATAATGAGGATCTGTGTTTAATCCTTTTTCAGCTTAGCTGTTCCAATATCTCTTTGACTTGGAGAAAAGTTTATTATTCTAAAATAACTGAAATAAAAGAATGAAATAAACTTTTTTTTTCCTAACATCAACTCCATTTGTGCAATCTGTGTGCAAAAGTACTCTCTGCATACAGCTTTGATTGGAGCTCTGGCTGTGCAAGTTGTCAGTCACAAGTTGCCCAGCAATACAAAAACTGACAATCTGAATGGCAGCCCCCAATGCATTCTGTCAGTTCATGTCTATTTCACCATTGAATGAATCACTTTTTCATTTTCACACAGTGCTAAGCCTTCAACTTTCTCCCAAATTTCTCTTACTTGACACCAAGTAACACAAGTCTCTGGGCAATCTTCAATTCCCTATTTCTCTTGTTTTATTAAACTCTGGAATTCATTTATCAGTTCTGAAAATGACATAAGAAAATAGGCCTGCCTTTCCTACTCTGGCCTATCCTGGTTATGGAGCACTATCCACAACCTTATCATCACTACTGATGTTTATCCTTAATCTAACTATAATCTAGACCCCAAGTTTATTAAAACCAAAATGAGGGACTGCATTGTCACAGGTAATGTACGAGGAATAGTTCTCCATATTTCAGAAAAGAAAGTGAACATATACCAGTGAACATCTCTGTGTGACTACAGTAGATTACTTTTTTCAATGTTATATGCTCATCGTGGTAACTGAGATATACACATCCCTGATCTTCACACACACACACACATATACACATACTCACACTCACTCACAGATACACACAGGCACACACGCATGGAGCTGACCACATACTGAAACAACTAGCAAAATAATTTCCCTCTAGATGAATTTGAAAATGAAATGTCTCTCTGAAGACTCCAAGACATAAATGAATGGAAAAACGAAGATTCCAAGACATCAATGGAGAATGAGATCAGAGAGTTCTTTGAAATTAACTGAACAAACCCATCTAAAATCATGGAAAGAAATACTTCATAAATCTACAACATAGATTTATGTTGCAGATTTACAACATAACAATTGCATATAGAGTTTGTAAGAAGAAAATTGGATTTCTGTAATTGTTTCAATTAGAGGTCCATGAAATTGAAACCATGGAACCAAATTCACAGTCCTGTAAGTCTCCATCCAGCAATGGGTGGAAATTAAGCAAAGAGAGAAGCAACCTAGAACTAAGAAGAAATTCCCTAACTGTGTGGACAATTAACCAGTAAAATGAATTGCCTTCAGAACTTGTGAGTGCTCTATCACTGGAGGTTTTTAAGAAGAGATTGGATAACTATTTGTCCAGAATGATAGAGTGTCTCCTGCTTGTACAGGGAATTGGACTACAAAACTTTCAAAGTCCCTTCCAAGTCTGTTATTCTGTCTGTTATTTTTCTTCAGATACAGATGGAGCAAAGCTCCTGGCATTCATCTACATTTATTACGGCTAGATCGAATGGGACAATTTCCATGTCATTCACCGTAGTTTGGGCTGCTACAGTTTGCAAATGTTTCTTTGACATCTATACTAGGTCACCAAAAATACAAACATTAGTAAAATCTACTATGCTAGGCATGAAAGTGTAGTAAGTTGCATAAACGAAAGGTACTGTATAGAGGAAAAATGAATAGAAAAATTGCTACCTTTCAAATGAAAACTAAAGCTTATGTATAATAGATCATCTCAAATGATCTAAGCCCCAGAGCTCACTGTAACAGCATTGCCAAAAAGGCATTAAGAGTTGTTAACCTAATTTTGCAAAACTTCTTCTCCGGTAACATTGTACTGCTAACTAGGGGATACAAAACATTTGCCAGACCAATTCTCGAATACAGCTCATCTGCCTGGAATCCACACTGTATATCAGACATTTATACAATTGAGTGGGTCCAGAAGTATTTCACAAGAAGTGTACTCCACTCTTCTGCTTGCAATAGAATCCCTTATGCTACCAGGCTCAAAATTTTGGGCTTGGACAACCTGGAACTATGTCACCTACAGTCTGACCTAAGCATAGTACACAAAATTGTCTGCTACAATGTCCTATCTGTCAATGACCACTTCAGCTTCAATCTCAATAATACTCAGACAAACAATAGATACAAACTCAAGGTAAACTGCTCCAAACTCAATTGCAGAAAATACAACTTCAAATACAACAGTGGTCAACACCTAGAATGTTCTACCTGACACTGTTGTTACATCCTCTAACCCCCTCAGCTTCAACCTTAAACTGTCTGCCTTGGCCCTCTCCCAATTCCTAAGAGGTCCATAAAGGGGGCGTGCATAAGCGTACCAGCATGCCTTCCATCCCTGTCCTACTGTCCCCATTTATTTGTACTCATTTCCCTTTTTCATGTCCATGTTTATACTTATACCGGTTATCTTGTACAAGTTTGACAAACTAAATAAAATAAAAATATATGGTAGCTCTTTAAAAAAACTTGGAGACATTACAAATGGAATAAATTAGCTGAGGTAATGAGTACAGTCTAATATTTTCCAAGCTGTCTTTCTTAACCAAAAAGCAAATGTTGATGGAAATTTGCCCAAGAAGCAGCCTCTCACTTATGGTCATGAAATATGAGCAGTACTGAGCTAAGTATTATTTCCAAAATGTTAAAAAAGACATGACCTTAAAGGACTTTAACCTTATTTTACTTATGTATACAAAATGTGAAAGACAGAACAGAGACCTTGCTTAAGTGGGGAAACATCTAGCTCATTTATAAAAGAATATCCTTTCCCTTTATTTTAACTCATATTAGGAATCAGGGAATGAAAAATCAGCTTCATGGAAAAATTCCATAATTCACCAATGAATAGCTTACCCAATCATCCTCACTGGTGTAATCTCATTCATTTCTAAAGAAATTCTCTTCCTCGTAATGCTGTAGCATGCTTGCCATTGTAACAAGTAAGCAAAGGCAAAGTTTTTCATTGTTCTCTTTTATCTCCTTTTTCATCCAAAGATAAATTAATTGCCCTTGTTTTCTAGCAACTGCATTTATCTTATTCTACAATGTGTGTCTTGTACTTAATAAACATGAAAAGTTTCTCAAGGGCTATCAAGCCTTGTTTCCAATTATGAGATAAAATCATTGCTAAACAGCATTATGCCAATATCTGCTTGAGGCAGTCAAGTTATAGTCATAGAAGAGACTTGATAGCTGGTCTATGATGCTGCTTAGAAGATAAGAGCATTTTCTAAGGTGTCAGGAGATAGCACAACCAAAATTTCTACATCTGTTTTGGGAGTATCCAGGGTTATAGGTAAGAGTGTGAGAGTAACTGAACATGAACCATAGGCTATAGACTGCTCAGTCCTGTTGTGCAGAAAGAGTTTTAATAACACCAAATTACAGAATGCAGAATAATAGAGTTGGAAGAGACCTTGGAGGTCTTCTAATGAGTCCAACCCCCTGCTCAAGCAGGAGACCCTGTAACATTCCAAAAATTCCAATCTCATTTTAAAAACCTCCAGTATTAAAACACCCACAACTTCTGAAGGTAAGAAGAAATAATTGTTTTCACTGTCAGGAAATTTCTCTTTAATTCTAGGCTGTATCCTTCTTTGAAAAATGTCTACCCATTACTTCTTGTTTTGTCTTTCCCTCGGGTGCTTTGGAGAATAGGTTGACCCCTCTCTTCTTTATGATAGTCTTTCAAATATTGGAAGATGGTATTAATATCATATATTAGAGATATCTACAGTTAAATGGAGACTTCTGAGGCACCACAACAGAAACAAGTTGGGAGTCAGTGATTGCAACTGCAATTTGAGTTAAGGGAAAGTGGTTCAAAGTCCTGAAACATTCTCATTATAGTCATGATATTCACTGATAGCTAATTTGGTCTTATACATCAAAGGGGTGGGAGAAAAGGAATAATTAAGTTTGTATCTTGAGACTTCCATATGCTGGGAAAGTTGGAAAGAGAAAGAAACAACAGTAGCAAGATAGATGGATTTCATTACCTTAGCAATGGAAGAGCTAAAGGAGCAAGTTGAGAACAAATCTTCCTGGGAAAAATCAGTCTACGTGGTTGCTAAGAATTGATACTGACTTGATGGCAATAATTACAATAATCTAAGAGCTTGATCCATTACGGTTAGTAGTTAGGATAGTAATTATAATTACTATCATACAACACAATGCTATGTGTTACTCTGTTAGGCCCCAAGAACTAAGAATGACGTGTGGAATGACTTCTGAGTAGTTCTTTATTATTGTTCCCCCACTAACAGAATCTTGCCAGACTAAAGCAAAAGTTATGTATCTATGAACTGGGGGGAAGGGGTGCACCTTTACCCTCTTCGTATCTACCAGACATTCTAAACTCCACTATGTCTTTAGTCTCTGGGAAAGAGCCCCTCCCTCCTGCAACTACATTCTACCACATACTTATCTAATCAGGCTAAAAGACAATTTTATAGAATTCACTGGTTAAGTCTTCACTGAAAAAAATCTAATCAGATAGAATGGTTGTTGCTGTTGTCCAAGATGTAGGATGAGACCACCCAAAAAATGGTATACAATAAGCTTGGAGACAGTCAAAGAGTTGCTCTGGAGTTCTGTCTTTTTGCATTTTGGACATTTCTCTCTTTTATCCAAATAAAACATTTGGATAAAAAATCCAAACATTGTACCAAAGATTTAGAAAGACCCAAGTCTTTTGCATCGAGATGTCCCCTTGTAAAATGTTACAATCTGAAAATTGAAAAAAAAAACATAAACACCAAATGAAAGTTAGGAATAAACATCAAATGAAAGTTAGGATAGTATTTTCCTTCTCTTTTGTTAAAAAAAGAAATCACACATTTGGTTTCCATGACAATTTAGTTACATTTAATGGCACTGATTATAGGAGATAACTCTCCCTCTTCTTTTGAGAAGGCATCTAAGAGGAAAGGCTGAAATTAATCTACTTCACAGCTCTCAAATTGGTCAAGGATATTTACCCAAATTGTTCTATTTCTATTGTTTGTATTATTCCCCATTCAGACCTGTTTCATTTTAACTCTTTTTCCATACTACATTTTATTATTAGTTAAAAGATTACATGGCAGACAGTGCTCCAAATATACTTACAGGTTTCTGCATAGTGATCACAAATCCATAATAAAATGTGAAAAATGTGTCATATTATAGAGTTATTCCAGATCGAGCCTATTTCCCAAAATAAAGAACATTATATAATAGTCAGTTTGCCAACAAATTGCAACTGGTGAGTATTATGTGTGGGAACTGAGCACTTTAACACACTGTACAATATCACACCTATGTTTAAATCATGTCAGTCTTAAACTCTCATATATACTTTAGGAAGGAAAGCTCCCACACACATTTGACAAAATAGATATATCTGTTAAAAATATTCAGTTGGCCTTGAATAGTGAAGAACAATTCTCATTTAATGAAAACAGAGGCATTCTGTAGAATGGAACATCATAAAGCATTGTTTTGTGTCACTTTATAGCCTATCCAAATGGTAGTAATCCTAACAGCTATAATCAGTAATGGTCATTTATTAATAATAATCCAAATCTTTAAAGATTGGCCAAACCAGTTAATCATCTATCAGTATAGGTTCTGGTTTTTCAAAGAAGAATTAAGAATAGGGTCGTTATATTAGCAGCTTGTAAAAGGGAGGCCCATATTGGTTTTATATTCCCAAACAACACATTACCTTCCCAGGTCTGCATGCTGAGCAAAACAGGCAATCACATCACACTGAAACTTCCTTAGATATCTTACCATGATACCGCTATTCCATCTTCCTAATTGGCTATAATAACAGAATCTTCCAAGTCTCATTATGTTGTCCCTTTTCCTCCTGCTACTTATAGTTCAATGAATTAGGAAGGTGTCTGTCTAGTCTCTTCCAAATAATATCTGCCTGTTATGGACTTCAAATATGTTTTACCCCTAATCACTCTGACAACAATGCTTGCACATCTTCATCAAGGTCACCTTCCTTACCCTCTATGTCACATCCCTACCTCAGTCCTCTCATCCACATGCCCAGAAAACTCTGTCATAGTCATGGGAAGAAAGTGCAGATGCATTGCTCTCCTCCTCTAGTGGCAACTCTCCTAGATTACTCAACAATTTCTGTATTGTAACTGTACAATAAGAGGTTAGATCCCCTTCTTCCAGCAAACTCATTCTGACAGTTACTTTGGTGTGATTTATGGGAAATTCTGCTGGTCAACCTGCCATAAACAGTCCTCACTGAGATGTGAAATTTGGGGATAGTTGTCCTCCAAAGTTCTCTAATAAACTGCAGCAAGAACGCAAAATTACTGGATGTACTAAAGGCTGCTATGCTGCTGGTGGTTGTGATATGTTTGGTGCCAACTGTTCTGTTAGTTGAATCATGTCATTTTGTTAAGTTGGTTATTTGTACATACACTGCAAGAAGTGTTTAGCAGATAAAGGAGGACGCCCCGAGGATTATAAAACATTTCCAATAACAAAAGAAAGATGTTTGGTCTTTCTTAAAAAAAGAAAAGGAAACTTAAAAAAAATTGATGTCAACCCACTAGATACACCAAAACAAGAAATCAACTCCACCAGAAGGCTAAAACTGCTTTTATTGAAATTGATTATAATAATAGAACATCACAAGTATGATTATCTTGTACCTCTTCCACCTCAGTATAGTCCAGTAAATTAGGAAGGTACATGTCTGAGCCTTTTCCGAATATTATTTGTTGTAGATTAAATATACATTTATTCCTTGATGCCCAAATAACAGTGCTTGAACATTTCTGTCAAGATCATCTTCCTTATTCTACCAGTTTAGACACCCCATCCCCATTGAGCATTATACAAATAAGAATTTTGGGCTATTGCTGTGAGCAATGAATTAACAAGTCCTACATCACTTGTTATCACGTGATCAGGAAATAATATACATATATGCTTATTGAGCACAATACTTTAGCTGAAACTATACACTTGATTAAATACTATTTAATAGAGCCAGAGTTCAACTGATTTCCTAGTACATTTTCAAAAACTTTAAATTTGCAGCTGAAACAAAAGATTAGAGAAAGTAATTATAATTCAAGAAATAGTACTTATCCGTGCAAGGGATTATATTCATTTCTAATGGAGATCCACTGTTCACATATCCTTCAGCATTCAGTTATATCTCTTCCTAAAAGTAAAATGGGTTTGTCTCCTGCAGGCAGAAAAACAGAAGATTTTTAAATGTATGGGAGTTGCATAATACTTACATATCCATGACTCAAATTATTTCCAGGATAAGCAATATTATGCAAAATATGGGAAATAATTCTTAGAATTGAGCAAAATATATGAAAGATACAAGAAAATAGAATCCCAAAGACACTTTTTCAAAAGGCAATTAGACTTTCTTGTTTTTTCTTTTCTGTTTTGTCCAGTTGTCTCTTGAAAAAGCACCTTTGGGACAACCATAATCTGGATGACTGAGAATCTCCACAGACAAGAAAATATAATCAACTAAGTTTAGTTTACAAGAAAACCATTCACCATATCTCTCTTTTCTAAACCTGGAAACCATTCAACACACTTCCTCCCACTAGATCCATATAATACCTCTTGGGTTTTGTTTTGTTTTTTTGAACTCATTGCATGTTTCTTCTTGAGGGTTTAATTAATCTTAGCCAACCATAACTTTCCCAGTTTTCACCTTCCTGTCACTTCATTTCCTCTTCCTTCATATATTTGCTTTGCAATTCAGTTCTCATTCTCTATAATTCTCTATAGAACTAAACCATCACAACATATTTCTTTGTTGTTCACTTTTGTATTTAGTCCACATTTAGTATTCTTTCATTCTTTCCCTTATCTCTTTCTTGTTTTACCACATACACTTTATAAGTGTCCCTTTCCCATTACATTCAACTTTTTATGTTTTCTGGATGTACCCAACTCTCAGTTCAATATAACAAAGTAGAAAGAAGCATGTTGTTTTGACAAACATTCATTCCTCACAACCAATTAAATACTATTCAACCAGCATTGCACATCTATTTTTTCTATCCATTTTCTAGTCTTTAATAAATATTCTGCCAAGGTACATACATTCATCTATTTGCTTTAATGTGTTACTATTTATGTATAACTTCACAGCTTTTGCCTGTTTTCTCTAACAAACTCAACTACATTGGTCTTTGATACAATATTTTTCAGATGTGTACTCCTCACTGAATTATACAATCTATGACACATTTGCTGCAATTAGAGTTCTCACCTGACATCAGGTATTGCCTGCATAAAAAGTACTTGCATATGTACATGTGTATGTCTGCCCAATAGTAATCTAAAACCATCACAAACATTCCTTAAACAATTATCCATAAATACATTAAACAAACAAGGCGCAATCTCTATTCTTTCCTTAATTTCTTTTCAGATTTGAACCAATTTCTAAGCATTTCATTTAATCTCACATCTGCTTTGGTTCGGCAGCCAAAGATTTATGCATGCACATGCTCACTTTGCTTGAAGCGAGCGCATTTGCACTTAAAACAGTCTGTGCATGCACATAACATTAAAAAGGGGGAAAATACATTTTTTCAATGAAGATTGTTCTGAATGTGTGCAGAACAGAAAATCAAGATGGCGCTGCCGAGGATAGAACTGATATGTGTCCACCGGAGTTACTAGCTATTTTGCCGAACTGTACTATACCAGTAGAAACCCACCTCTGTTGCTTTTACTACATTTAACAACCAATTTTCAATTCCACATGAATGCAAAACATTTTAAAGTTCAAACTAATTTCAACAAACATACATTTTCTAGCATTCATGTTTATTTCTCACTGGCACGTTAAAGAGCAAAGACCTGATCTGCAAAATCCTAGCCACACTTAAAATCACATTGCATTCCCCTAAATCTGCTCATTTTCACTTCTGGTACTTTTCAAACAGAATTCTGCTAAACACCTGCCAAGACACACTTACTAAACTAATCCTCCTACAGTTTTTGTATTCTCTCTTGCCATCTTTCCTTTTCTATAGGACAAGAACAGCATCCTTCAAACAGAAATTCAGTCTTCTTACACAGAGGACATCTAATGGTTTAGATTTTATATTATCAATATGCTGATGATACTCAACTTTGTAGCATTACCTTTGCCCAGGATGGCAATGCTGGTCCATAGTGACAATGCTGGTAGTCTCATTTCAATGACTGGAGACTATGAAGATCCGGAAAAACATGACAAATCTGATTTCCCATCAAGATTTTCTGTCTGGTCCATTAGTGACTCCTGATGGAGAGCATCACCCATGAAAGAACAGACACACAGCTTGGGAATCTTTCTAGCTGTTGCTGGAACAGCAGGTGGAATCTGATGAAACCATTGCTGCGGTAATTCATACCTTCATGTGCCCTAGACTACTAATCTCATGGGACTGTCTTTAAAGACCACTATGAAGCCGCAATTGGTTCACAGTACAGTAATCCATGCGTAGCCAGTTTTGGTTTCTGGAATCACATTACACCTGCACTATAGGGCTGCACTGCCTACCAAGAGTAAATTGTATTGATGCAAATTAAGGTGATATTCTTGGTCTGTAAAGCTTTTCATGACTTGCCACCAAGTTACCTGCAGAAGTCCTTTCTCTAACTCTGACTAACTCAATTTTGCCAGGAAAAGCTGCTGATAGTTCCTCACTTTAGGGAGGTGTAGGAGGCCAGGCCTTAGAGGTGCTGATTCTCAGTAACAAGTCTAGCCCTTTGGTAGAGTTTCCAATGGTCACCAAGCTACTTGAACTGCATTAGAAGAAATGCTGAACATAGAGCTCTTCCAGAGGATATTTGGGTTGTGATATTATCTTGAGTGAGGTCTATTGACTATGGGCAACTGGGAATGTTTATGCTTTATATATTTATATGTCAGTTTGTTTCTATGTTTTAGTTTTAATTTAATCATGCATGTTCTAATTGTTATTGCATTTTAATTGTTTCTGAGCTGCTGAGAGTCCTTAGGGATTGTGGCAGGATATATATGTAATTTTTAATTAATACATCACTCTTTTATGCAAAACAGTCGGTGGGGTGTAGTGTTGGACTGGACTGGAAGAATCCCAGTTCTAATTCATCTTCCTCCAGAGAAATTCACTAGGTGACTTCAATCTGGTCCCTCTCTAACTAGCCTACCTGATGTTGTTGGTGAGAACAATGCAGATACCACCTGGCGCTCCACCAGGAGGCGGTGGGAAATAAATCAAGCAAATAGTTTTCCCTCATCCCCATTTCTTACAACAATCCTTCTTTTGTATATATGCATTTTTCTCACCTAGATGCTTTTAATTCATCATTTTCCATGCCACCCATTAACATAATTCCATATGCTTCTGTGGCACTCTATAATTCTTTTCACTCTAACCAAGCTACTACCACACTGAACTTCAGTCTCTTCATGAAGTTAGAAAATTAATTTATTTTATCATACTTTTTGATAGATGAGTCATGCTTTATATTCCTACAGCCATTCAGCTTTTCAATGCCCACTTTCTCCCCAAGATCAATGCCCACTTTCTCCCCAGGAAGAATAAATGGAAAAGCATGATTGATTTTATTGTTGATGGCTGAAATTTCAGACAGTTACTAAAGGATATATATATATATATATATATATATATATATATATATATATATATATATATATATATATATATATATATATATATATATATATATATACATATATATATATTAGTATGGATCCATTTCAAGCTGTTTAGCTCTCATCAGCTAGCCATACCCTTACTGGGATTTGAACCTGGGATGTGTTACATATTAGGCAGACTTGCTAGCCACTACACCACCGGTTCTCCTCCTTTATCAGCTGAGCCAGGGAAATAAGTATGTGTTTGTGTTACAACCCCTGATATGACCAAATATAGGAGGGAGCTTACTCCTCCCTCTTTCTGTCCTTTCGGCTCATCACAGAAAACCATCCAGGCAGAAAACCATATTGTTATTTTTAATGTTGCCTTTTTATATTTGTGTTGTATTTGTGCTGATAAAATAAAGGGAGACTAGTATGGATCCATTTCAAGCTGTTTAGCTCTCATCAGCTAGCCATACCCTTACTGGGATTTGAACCTGGGATGTGTTACATATTAGGCAGACTTGCTAGCCACTACACCACCGGTTCTCCTCCTTTATCAGCTGAGCCAGGGAAATAAGTATGTGTTTGTGTTACAACCCCTGATATGACCAAATATAGGAGGGAGCTCACTCCTCCCTCTTTCTGTCCTTTCGGCTCATCACAGAAAACCATCCAGGCAGAAACCCATATTGTTATTTTTAATGTTGCCTTTTTATATTTGTGTTGTATTTGTGCTGATAAAATAAAGGGAGACTAGTATGGATCCATTTCAAGCTGTTTAGCTCTCATCAGCTAGCCATACCCTTACTGGGATTTGAACCTGGGATGTGTTATTTTTCTGTGATGAGCCGAAAGGACAGAAAGAGGGAGGAGTGAGCTCCCTCCCATATTTGGTCATACCAGGGGTTGTAATACAAACACACACACACACACACACACACACACACACACACACACACACACACACACACACACACACACACACACACACACACACACACACACACACACACACACACACACACACACACACACACACACACATATATATATATATATATATATATATATATATATATATATATATGAAGTCTCCTGGGACCAAAAACAGGGGGGGGGGTGCTTCCATATGTGCTTGTACATGCAATAAACAGTACACACGATGGGTAGGTGTGGAAAAAAATAAAAAAGAGAATACTATTTTAATTACATTCTTTTTGAAAAGAAAAAAACTTTAGTCCATGTACATATTGTCATTTGAACCATCTAATAAAGATTGGGAGGCTGAAGGACTTATTACTGCAGCTAATTTAAAGAGACTTAAAATTTAATTAAGGAAAATTTAATCCTGTAATTGAACTTATTTCAAAGGCAAAGCTAAATTCTGGTAATGTTTGAAAATTGACTTATGTATGTCCAGTTGAAGAAATCAATTTCTGATAATGACCTTAACTACCTAACAAGTACTCTGAATGTTAAGTAAGAGATCTAGGATATGTATGGTGAAAACAAATAATAAGCCCAAAATTTGTTTTGGGGATTAATTTCTAGAATACTTCAGTCATTAAAAAAACCTCCTGACAATGGAAATATTGTCTTAGGTCTTTAAGGAGCTTATAGTTGGGTAAAACACTTCAGCAAAGCCAGAATAATATTTCCTCTGAACTCGAATAATATTATTCTGAGCCAGAATAATATTTCCTCTGAACTCGAATTCATTTATTGGAAATACCACAAAATACATAGACTTATGTTGTATGTTTTGTTTGAGTTGTACCCAGCTATCTACACCAGTGGCCCCCAACTTTTGGGGCACCAGGGACTGGTTCTGTGGAGAGAGGTTTTTCTGAGGACTGGAGGGGGCGTTGTTTCGCGTGCTGCCTACATACCACAGATGGGGCTTTGCTAGCTTGTATGGCCCAGTTTCTGGCATGCTGTGGACCAGTGCTGGTCCATGGCTAATTGAACAGGTTGGGGACCCATGATCTACAGTAAGCTCCACTAGAGTTTCCTCTTGATAGATACCAAATGATTACTATTTTTTCTCATGTATAAAGCATGCTTCCTTTACAAAATATTTAACAGATTGCACCATGCTGAATTCCACATTTATCCTTTGAGTTAGGTTCCATTATTTATTGCCAAATGAGAAAAGCTGGGGCTTCACCAGGTACAGATACAGATTTAAAGAGTTGGAAGGGACCTTGTAGGTCATCTAGTCAACCCCCCACCCAAGCAGACCCTACACTATTTTTTACAGATGGCAATCCAGTCTCTTCTTGAAAGCTTCCAGTAGTGAAGCTCCCATGACTTCTGAAGGCAACTTCTGTTCCATTGGTTGATTGTTCTCACTGTCTGAAAATTTCTCCTTATTTCCAGGTTCATGACAATAGTCTGAATTCAGTATTCTTAATCCTTTATCTCTGCATAACATAGTATAACTAGGTATCTTTATTGCTTTTATTTTTAAACTAATTTATCCCACTAATGTAGTTTTTTTTTTTTCTTCTTCTCGAAATTTGGCAACTTCAAGATGCATGGGTTGCAATTCTCAGAATGCTAGCTAGGGAATTCTGAGAGTTGAAGTCCACACATCTTAAAGTTGCCAAATTTGATAAACACTACAATAATGTGTATTGTTAGGCTGTTGCTGTGGAATAGGTTTGTTATCTCAACACAATTACAGTGCTTTAAAGAAGATGTTTAAAATGCTCAGGTACCTTATGTGCAGAAGCTGACATATGACCAGATAGAAGTGGCATGACCACAATGGGAGAGATGGGAAAAAATTCTATGAATGAGTATTAGGTGTGCGCGTGTGCTCTTCCCCCCCCCCCCTACTCCTAAAGGGTTCAGTGGATAAGGCAACATCAACATCACTTCTAATTTTTTTGAAGGTCAAATAAATACCCAAATGGAAAAATCTAAATGTCTGACTGGAATAAATTAGAAACCAAGAAAAATTGAAATTGACAGATACAGTAATTCCTAATTATGCAGGGTTAAGGAACATGACATAATCGTCATGGTATTCTTGTTTGTGCATTTAATACAAGCATGGCGAAAACTAACGTGGTAAAGAAGATTATACACAAGGAAGCACTCGTTTCTTCCTGTCATTCTCTTATCTTTCGGCACTTCTGGAGGATCTCAGATGAGAAGGACTTTATAAAACCCTCTGCAAAACAATCAAGATATATTTTTTTTTCTGTCAGGTACCTGAGGCGTTGCTCAGCAATGCTACTTTCTACAGAGATATCCTTAATTAACATTTCAGGGAACATTTTCAGTTCAAGATCTTTATAGTCAAGCTTCCAAAAAAGATCTCATCAGCACAAAGCCAAACCTGATTAACTACAAGGTGTCATTTTCCATGGGAAATGGAAGAACTGGTTTCATAAAAAGAAATATCATCAAAGCATTAGCTGATTGGAATTATGAAAATGTCCGAAATTCATTTTTTGGGGGTGGGGGAATGATGATGACAGGAGATTGCAGAATTCTTTTTAGAAATGTTCCATTAATTCACAGCAAACAAATGAAGTAGTAAATTTTTAATTGAGCTCTAAATTGTTTTTCAAATCAGATGCAAATATGGGGAGGTTTCACTCAGAAAACAGATGCGTTTTAATGAAATTTTCCAGAAATCGTCAGCATTGGTATAAATCAGGGGTGTCCAACTGGTGGCTCACGGGCGGGAGGCCTCACATGCAGGCCACACCTATCCTAGCTCCACAAGAGGAAAAAAGATCGCGAAACGTCCCATGACAGCAACAAGTTTGATTCTGTGAGTTTGACACACATGTTATAATCACTGTGGCAACTTTAAGATATATGGACTTCTATTCCCAGAATTCCTCAGCTAGCCACGTTGGCTGAGGAATTCTGGGAGTTTAAGTTCACACATCTCAAAGTTGCCAAGTTGAAAATTTTTGGTATAAACAGTCATTCATATCCACTCAAGGCTTTAAGTTTATGTTTTCTCAAGTTTATGTTTATGTAAATATATGTCCACTCCAACACATTAAATACATCTCCACATTTTCCTCTTTTTTGGAAAATGATATTTCACTCAACCTTGTTTCCATATGCACCAGAACAGTGTACTAGTGGTTTTAAAAAATGTGAGCAACTGAGAGAGCTGTTGAGAAGGCACTGCATATATCAACTTATCTTGGAAGAGAATTTGGTTCTACACATGCTCAGAAAAATCTGATCCATAGAGAGGAGAGGCACAAATGGAGCATGTGAAAGGTTTTACAGGAGCTTAATGATGAGGATGGATTACTTGTTCTAACTAATGAAAAGAAATGCCTATGAAATCTCTTTGAAATTAATAATGCTGTGCAGAGAAAGGGAGAAAATTCATTTCAAACTTTAAAAGTGGCACTTATACTTTAAAAACCTCTCTTGAGGCCCATAAAGTTTTGCAATAGGAGAATGAAATCATCTTTGCTGTACAGTTATCTTTATACCTTTTTGACAAAAAAAAACCTTTCAGTGAAAGAGGACTCGCTCGTATTTAAATATCAATAAATATTTATAAATCTCTCTATATAAATATGTATTAATGTACCTATTAATACATGCAAATAATGGTTTAAAGCCTTATACTTCCATATGATGATATTAACCAATCTACTGCATTCAAGCAAAGATTTTAAAAGCCACCCTGAATTTCTGGATTTTTTTTTAAAAAAAACCCTTATCTAAGGTGCCTGAACCAAATTAAATAAATAAAAGATATTTTTTTGAGAGAAGCTGCAAGCTGTAACAAAGCCACTCAATACTTAAAATTATATATCACATAATCTCTGTTGACATTTGAGCAAAAATCAGCATTCCTTTGAGATCTTAACCTTCCTTGCTTGATCTTTCAGCTGCTTTTAGTAACAACAACCATGCTGTCCTTCTGGATCAGCTTAAGGGGTTAGAAATGGGGGGGAGCTTTGTTTTGAGCTTCTCCTCCACCCTCCAAGGCCTGGTCCAATCAGTGTTGGTGGAGGCTATCTCTGACCCACTCTTGTTCAAAGCTGAAGTTATTCCTTGTGTCTGAAGCTGTGAAGGTCTGGATAGGGAAGAATAGGCATTGGATCAACTCTGAATGAATGACTATAGGATTTGAAGTCCCATGGATCTAGGGCAGTAATGGCGAACCTATGGCACGTGTGCCACAGGTGGCACGCGGAGCCATTTGTCAGGGCACGCGAGGGAAGCACCTCCGGATGGTCCCTGAAGCCTTCGGAGCACTCAAAACGACACTCCGAGCAAACCGAAAGTGACTTCCGGTTTGCACGGAGGGTCGCTTTAAGCATTCCGAAGGCTTCAGGGAAGCCTCCGGACGATCCCTGAAGCCTCCGGAGGGCCTCCGGGGGGTGGGGGAGGCTCTTTTTACCCTCCCCAGGTTCATATAAAGCCTCTGGAGCCTGGGTAAGGCGAAAAAAGCATGTAAAAATGGGGGGGAGCATCTTTTGTGCGCGCATGCACACTGGGGGATCACGCATTGCATTATGGGTGCAGCACACCTGCACACGACCCCTCTGCGCTCCCCCCACTTGTGGCACGCGAGCCAAAAAAGGTTCGCCATCGCTGATCTAGGGATTTTCCATATTTAACTCCGAATAGGATAGCACTTAGACAACTTGGTGAGCAGTTTGGTGGTCCTTTCACATTTGTGGCTCTGGCTCAAGGAACAGATGGCATCTTTAACTAAAAGGACTAAGAGCCCTGGCAGCGCAATGGTTAGAATGCAAATTGCAGTCTAACTCTGCCCACAGCCAGGAGTTCGATCCTGACGAGCTCAAGGTTGATGCAGCCATCCATTCTTCTGAAGTGAGTAAAATGAGGACCCAGATTGTTGGGGACAGTATGCTGACTTTGTAAACTGCACAGCGAGTGCTGTAAAACAGTATGAAATCAATGCCTTTTTTTTCTTTTTTCCAGCCTTTCCTCATTTCTCTTCCCTCTCCCCTTTTCCCCACACTGCCTTCCTATTTACTTTGGTATTTTGCATCTTCTTTTAACTATATACATATAGCCCTTTCCTATAAATAATATAAGTAGCTGCACTTGCATGTAATTTTATTTAGTCATATCAGGTGGTAGCCCCTGGTTAATCATGGCTGGGCTCTGTAGACATGCTGAAGCTAGTTAGAACCTGGTTAAGAGCCCATTGGGGAATATCTGGACCACTGAGTAGACCAGAAAATTGGGGGAAAGTTCTGGAACAAGACAATGTCAAAGCTCTGCTTTTTGATGTAAAAATGTATCTGTGATCATATATAATTAGTTTACCAGGATTTAAAAGCTGAACTCAAGAATATATTTATCTTCTATTTATTCAGAATGAACTCTCCTCCACCCTCCATGCATCTACAATTTAGTGAACATATTAAAAGGGAATCGCTCACCACTTCTAATTTCAACATTGAAATTACAAGTGATGCTGCCATTTTAGAACATATGCAAAAGGTCAAAGGAATGCTTTTAATCAAGCCATCTACCTCTCAATGTAGCCTTCCAGGTCTCATATCCTTTGGAGATGTTATATTTTAAATTCCATAGGACTATCATTTATGCTAATTAGGATTTGTTGAAGTTCAACAAAGGTGGAAAGCACTGTTGTGGGAAAGGCTGCCTGACTAAGTCCCAAAGATGCTTTTTCAGGAGGCAACTGGGGCTTCTTGTTTTTTCTTTGAAGACATTTCGCCTCTCATCCAAGAAGCTTTTTCAGCTCTGGCAAGATAGTGGGGAATGGAAGGATTTATATTCCTTGCAGAGAGCTGGTCATTTGCATCCTTCAGATAAATTGTTTCAACTTCTACCCTCAAAATGACATTATAGGGCACTGCACACCATAACAATTAGACACAAGGACAGTTTTTCCCAAATGCCATCACTCTGCTAAACAACTAATCCCCACAACATTGTCAAATTATCTACCAAGACTGTATTACTATTATTCTTCTCTTCCTTCCTAGTACCTATCTCTTTCCTAGTACCTATCTCTTTCCATTTATGACTATAACCATGTTGCTTGTATCTTTAAAATTTATATTGTTTTATTTGTTTCCTACTATAATTTGATAGCTTATTAGTAACCTATGACTATCACTAAGTGTTGTATCTTATGATTCTTGATGAGTGTATTCTATTTTATTTTCTTTATGTACACTAAGCGTATATGCACCAAAGACAAATTCCTTGTGTGTCCAATCACACTTGGCCAATAAAGGATTCTATTCTATTCTATTCTATTCTATAGGGTCATCCTTCCATTCCACACTATCCTGTCAGAGCTGAAGAAGCTTCTTGGATGAGGAGCAAAACGTCTTCAAAGAAAAAACAAGAAACTTCAGTTGCCTCCTGACAAAGCACCTTTTGGACAACCATGACATGGATGACTGAGAATCTCTACAGATTTTCTCCCTGGCTAAGGCAGGAAATGGGTATTGCATTCTTCCATTTAGAAGAAAATCTTCAAGAGATTCTAGTAAGCAAAACACAACTCTAGGGTGCTGTTTCCACTCTCCTTTTTTTAAAGGCATTGAGTAAAGAATAGATGGTGAGAGCTCACCAGGGGTTTAGGAAGAAAACCCTGAATATAAACAAAGGAAGAACTTTTCCAGTTACATTTCATTATTATGAAATATCTATTTTCTCAAAGTCTTCACAGCTGTAATCTGCTTCTGCAATAATTTATCTTCTTGTTTGCTTCTAGCCAACAGGCTCCTGTGCTCAGATAATTAGATCTTACAGTGTGGACTAAAGTTACCTATGAAAATATTTTCTTTCACAACATGGAGGAATTGGAAAGAAGAGATGTTCTGCATAGTTGTTTATATTCTGCACTACATTTTAACACCCAGGTATATTTAGATTCTGTGGATCACATCTGAAATTTTAGAATTTCTAAAAATGGTTTTAATTTAGTGATGAATCAATCAGCGTAATTACATGTTTCCATCATAGCACCTAAAATTTTCCTGCACAGAGAGAAATTCTGACTCAGAATATTTAAATGGTTTATATTTGCCATTCCCCACACTGTTATATTAAATTTAGGAAAAAATATTATTTGTGAACTGCCAAAAAATCAATTAGAGTTGGGTGAAGAATGAATTGATTAAAATATATTTTTAAAAACTGGCTTGTGCATTATTATTATATCCACAAACTTTGTTGTGCTGTTTCCACATTGTTCTTAGACATTTTATATATTTATTCAGCAGTACTTGCAACCTGCCCCATCCCAAAGGACAGTGGACAACCTACAATAAGAAAAATGAAATGTGAAACAATAGTGGGGGAGACAATAAAATCTAATCAAAGCTCGAGATAAGGGTCCTCTAACAATCCACTGGGGTTGAAAGCTCATTGAAATGACACCGTTTTAATTAGTTTCCAGAATGTAAAAAAAAGGAAGCTGCATGCACTTCTAAAATAAGAGTGATTCAGCAGCTACCCCAGAGAAGGTCTATGTTTTGAAGAAAGAAATAGAAAATGATCTTGGAAAGATACCATTCATTGTAATTGGTATTTGGTTGGTGTCAGAATCTCCTAGAAACTTATACAGTGTTAAGCATCTCCAGAATGCAGAATTAAGAAAGTACCAAGATGGCAAGATCCAAACTCAAACTCCCCAAATTCCTTTAATCCTTTTTAATATTTTATTCTTATTCCCTGTTGTTTCTGTGTTAATTTCTATGTGTACGCATATGAATGCACCTACACATATTTTTCTACCCCCTTTTTATTCCTTATGTATTGATATTGAGTGTTAATGCTTTTTTGCTCGACCGTAACATTTGATGGGATGTGCAAACTACATGGAGTTCAAAACATGCCAGGAGAAGACGCTAAAGTGAACTCTTAGATTTTTACATTCTGAACCTAAGTGAGGAAGGTTGCTTTGCTTTTCAGGATGTGGATGGCTGATAAGACTAAAGGGAATGACAGCACAATTGGTTTCTCATCTAAAGATCACAGGTGAAGAATGCATTGAAAGTGAAAAACAAAGAGGAAACAGCTGCTGAAAGTTCTACCCTCAACTTGTGATTGGATGATTCTGTACCTTTACTGCAATCCTTACCTTCAATCCTTACCAAGGACATTACAACAGCCATGTACACATCTAGATCTTTTTAAAGTAGAGGAACTCAGGTAGAGCTCCAAATAGAGCATTTTATTCTGGTCCTGCCATAAATAAATGTACCATCCACATCTTGAACTGCTTTTTCTTTTTCACAAAAAGGAATGAACAACATATATTCATGGATGAGTATATGGGCGTATAGAATATCTGGAGCTGCTCAAACACAGCTTTGAGTAGTTCAAGGAAAGGGTTCTGTTTTTTAAAAAAAAATCGGTCTCCCAAAGTCTTAACTTCATTAAGCCACATAGGTAAACCTGGCAAAATGAGACGTTTAAGATTTTAGTCCACCCAGAACGCAGTAGAAAAGGACTGCATGTTTATTCTTCTTGCATAGTTTGGTTTTTTCCCTGACAAGGGTAGCTGTTACAACAGGACAGCTTTGAAATCCTTAATATTTGGAATCTTATAAAATCAGTTTTTTTTTTAATTTCTAAGATTACCAAAGGCTCACCACTGCAGAATTCCATCAGACTCATATAACATTACCTGGGGACAAATCTAGATGGATTCTCTTGTATATAATTTTCATTAAAGATTTTTTTAACAAAATAAAAACAAAACAAATTTTAGAAGAGAAATGAAGAAAATAAAGAAAATAATGAATAGATAAGCAAAAAAATAAGAAATAGAAAATAGAAAAAGAAAGAAAAATTATAAAGAAGCAACTTCCAATCCTTATTCGCTCTCACAGAGAGGGACTTCTCCGGGTGCCGTTCACTAAGCAGTGCCAAAGGGCGGCGCCCAGGAGCAGGGCCTTCTCTGTGATGGGCCCAGCCCTCTGGAATGACCTCCCCCCCAACATTAGGATTACTACCGACCTCCGCTCCTTCCGTTCAAAACTCAAGACCCACCTTTTTCAACTAGCCGGCCTGGCTCAACCATAGTTCCATTTATTCCTCCTGGCAATCTTTTAAACTTGTAATTTTTCTAGTGGGGTATTTTAATTTTAACCTATTTTACTATTTCTATGTATTGTAATGATGTGTGTGATTTTTTATACCTCCTCCGTGTAATGTTTTATTGTATAATATGTGTTTTTATTTATTGTACGCCGCCCCGAGTCCCTTCGTGGAGAGGGAGCGGCTAACAAATCTAATAAATCTAAATCTAATCTAAATCTTATAACAGAGGTTGTAAATATATTTATATTTTAACCTGCTTAAGATTATATCATAATTTCCTTGTTTCTACAGTCTGCCCTTTCTAAGCCTCAAACCATAAATCACAAGCTCTTTTTTTCCTTCAGCGAAATTTCTATAAGGGATAGATCCAAATGTCTTCTTAAATAAGTCTATGGACGTTATATTGTACTTCTGGTTGGCTGCTATAGTTGGTTTTTATTGTTGAACAATTGCCTGATGAATGATAATAGTTGTCTTTCCATGTTGAAGTCATCAAAATGAAAAATGTATTTATAGCATTGAGTGAACATCATTGCCACAATTTTTTTTCCCTTTGGCTCATTTCCTGGTACAAATTTTATAGCAATTCTAGTTAATTCTTTTCCAATATGAATATTCTATTGGCAATTTGTGTCTGACCTAATATCTCCTCAAGTTATAGTCCACCTTCCCGCCTGTTCTTAGCTGTCCTCTGATAATCTGCTTCTCAAACAAATAGAATCATTGCTACATTATAGATTACTCCAAATGTATACCAAGAACTATCAAATTCCTATGTTAAAAAGTAAACATATATCTAATATTGTGTGACATGAAATTCTACATGCTGATACATATGGATATCCTATTTCTAAAAGTTTTATTAATATGTCATGGAAATTTGTTGAGCCCATTTCTCTGCTTTATATATTTTGATCTAAATCACAGACTTGGTGGTTATGGGAGATATCGATAAATGTACCGCACCAGTTAGAAAAGTTATAACAAGGCAAGATTTTTCATTCTAGTGTAATTTCTCTTTAATGTTGGGATAAATGTGTTTATTAAATAGCTTTTAAGAAAGTATTTCTAATTCTACTGTGCAGCAACCACAGCAGACTTACAAGTAAGCCCAGACAAAAAACAACAACAGACCCACCACAGAGATGGCTTTTGTCTAAAGACTTCTTTTTTCCTTCAGTGAACCCCTGCCGTATTTCAAATGATGGGGGAGTTTTGCACTTAATCACTGTTGCCTATTCTCGATTTTGCTCACATATAGAGCTGTGGTGATTAATATTAACAAGGGCATCAGTGAAGAAAGAGAAAAGTCATAGCAGGCTTGGGGAAGAAATAACAAGGAAATAATGCCTGAAACTGAAATGGGGTTGAATCAGGATGTTTATTTGGACACAATATATATGCAAAGTCTAGGGCACACAGTTCAGCCTTTATCTATTGGGACCAAATGATGTGTAAGTAGGAAAACACAGAGAAATTGATTGGGAAAGAGTGTTGGTTAGCAGGCTGATTTGCTCAGTGAAAAGAATATGCAGAGAGAAGAACATGGAAGTGAGAGAAGTAACACTTGGTATTCTGAATGCTGCTGCTTGCATGGGAGGAAATAAAGATCAGCATTATTTGGGCTGAAACATAATGCAAAGAAAACATCAGTCCTTCCATAGCTTAAAACCTAAAATGTGTTCCCCTCATTATGGAGAGATAAAGCTTCTGGTGAGAACCTAAATTGCCCAGGTAGGAAAGGAAAGGTGAACCAAAAGAGAGGGAATGATAAAAATCCCAAAAGTTTCAGTCTAACCAACAGAAGACAGGCGAAGAAAGAAATATAAATATAGAAGCTTCACTTCACTTGATGTTAAAACTGCAGGAAGGAAACATGTTTTGCTTCACACAGATTCTTTGACTAAACTTTAAACATAGAGATCTGTGCTGGTGATTCCTCTGTGCAGGCAACTCCGCTCCTTATTGATCCCTGCTTGAGGAGATTTGCCCTGACAATCTGATGCTGAGTGCAATATGTAATTAATTTGATTCACTTTGCCCAAAGCACTTGGAAACATCACAAAAACAGAAAATGTTTAAGTAACTGACCGGGCACTTTGTTTCTCCTGTGTTTGGTGAAGTGGAAAAGCAGAATGTCCTTCCTCCCATCAATTTTCCTGACAAGCCATCTTTTCTTTGTGTTATCTCACTCAGCCTTTTATAAGAAAAGCCTTTTCCTCTTCCTCTCCCCTTGCCCCCCCCCCCATTCAAAAATAGAACAATCTGGGCAGCATTGTAAAGAATTGCTGTTGTGAAAAATCTGTCTGAAAATGAAAAGCACCACTTTAAAATAACATTGAATATAAAAGATAACTATAGCTCTTCTGATATACTTTTCTTATGCTTGCTGCTCAGGAATACTTTTACATCTAAAATCTTTTCTTAATAATTCATGATCAACTCAGTAGAGAGAGTTCATTAGTGTCACACACATAGCAAAGAAGATACTGTAAAGTTTGTAAAGGGAACAAATGCCCTCAGTTTTAATAAGCCTTCCAGAGAGTTTTTGTTTCACTGCCTTTTAAATTTGAAAAGATGTTCATTATTGGTATAGTTATTAAACAAATTTACTTTTCAGAGTGAACTTACACTAAAACACTATTTGTATAACACCTTTGAGAGTAAACCTTCGCCAAAGAGTTTGCAAAGGTAAGCACATAGTACAATATCCAACTGAAACACAGTTAAAACAAACTAGAAAGTAAAACAATTACTAACAAAAGCTTTTTAAAAAATGGTGTGAAATCAAGAGAACTCAAAGTGTTCTGATTCATCCTCAGTAAAGTCTAAAATCCTTGTTTGTTGAGATTATGAACAGAACTGGGGAATTGAGTGCAAATGATTACAAAAATGGTCAACTGTAAGGTAGCAAAAGAACAAATTAAGATTTATTTATTTAAAATGTGTGCCAGAGTTCTATGCAATCATGTACCTATTTACTTTCATTGGTACCCACAGATAATTACACAACTGTAGAAGTTCTGATCTCTGATATGATACAACTTAAATAAACAGTTGGGGATATAACTCATATTTTGGGGGGAGAGGGGGGAATTCAGATACTGTTATATCATGATGGGATATCTACAATGATGCGATCATTCTGATTGGCTAACATGAAATTTTAAATCTCTTTTTTGTTTTCCCAAATCCATCTAACATTCTTGAGAAGAAGAAGAAGAAGAAGAAGAAGAAGAAGAAGAAGAAGAAGAAGAAGAAGAAGAAGAAGAAGAAGAAGAAGAAGAAGAGGAGGAGGAGGAGGAGGAGGAGGAGGAGGAGGAGGAGGAGGAGGAGGAGGAGGAGGAGGAGGAGGAGGAGGAAGAAGAGGAAGAAGAAGAAGAAGAAGAAGAAGAAGAAGAAGAAGAAGAAGAAGAAGAAGAAGAAGAAGAAGAAGAAGAAGAAGAAGAAGAAGAAGAAGCCCACAATCTGTTTTTTGCAAGCTTCTTATTGCAGGAGCTTCTATGAAGCTCCTTGCTCTTCTGCTTTCAGAATTCTGGGAGAGGTGTTTGTCCAAAATAGAAAATATGTTTATTTTTGAATTTGAAGCAAAATATCATGTTCCAAAAGTTCTGTCAATGATTTTGGACTGGAAACAATTTAGCTTTGGCTGACTCAGATGTTCTGGTCATGGAAACAGTGGATTACTACTACATGATTACATGTTGCCATCCAATGGTCATTTAGATTTTTGCAGTCCAGATTTGGTATCCTTACCCTAGTTTTCTTTAAATACAGAGCAACCCTTTGTCCAAAAGAAATATGATTTTTAATTGAAGGGAATTTGAGAAGCAGTAGACGAATAGGCAGAAGGACTTCCTGACAAAAAAAATATATTAAATTAATTTCATTCAGTCCACTCAGGACAAACAAAAGTTCTGTTCTTTGCAGACAATCAAGACCATCAACTCACTCTTTCTACCTCAGTTTTTCAGTATTAAAGGTAAAATAGGCCGTCTGACCTGAAGCCCCATTCCAGGAAACTTTTTTTTTTTAAAAAAAAACCCATATCTCCCTACTGCTATCATTTGTGTCATAAATGTAGATTATATCACCGGTACTTCATAGCACACAGAAGAAAAGAGGAACATGGGTTTTGCCCACATCCCTGTTCAGGAAACTACCTGTTCTTTTTTGCACTGAAGTTCATCACTGAAGAAAAATTGCAGTAAACAGATCAAGCCAACATAATCAAATAGGCAAATCAAATATGCCATTGCAGCAAAATGAACCATGGACTGCATCAACAGTGCCCAAGGTCATTTTCAAGACCCTTGGTTTCCAAAGTCTCTTGGGGTGGACACCCAAAGCATCCTTTCCAGAGGTGGGTTCCGGCAGACATGACTGCCAGTTCGCTCATGTGCACACTGTGCGCGCATGCACAGTGCAATTAAAATAATTCTGTACATGTGCAGAACTGAAAAACAAGATGGGTGCATCTATGCCACTGCCCGGGCATAGTGTTTCAGTGTGTGGCAAGCCTGGGTCAGTGCCAGTTCCAGCGACCCAGGCTGCCAAACTACTATCAGTTCGCTGAACTGGTCTGAACTGGTAGGAACCCATCACTGATCTTTTCCCTATTAGATTTTGTAGAGTGAGCTGGTTCAACATGGAGATATTTGATTACAGAAATAACCAGAACCCAATGCGTATAGCTTTATTGGTAATCATCAGCTCCTGTTATCTGGCCAAAAGCCCACTGAACTCTCATGAAATGGGCATTATTCTGCTAAATTGCCTAATAGTAAGTATGCAGCTCCATCTGTGCCAACTGGAGCTTTGAAGTCCTTTGAACACATAAAACAAATTACAATAGTTTAAACTATTCAATGATGAGTTGCTGTCCTTATTGTTTTATCCAGGAAGGGCTACAACTGGCAAATCTGCTAACACTGGCTAAAGGCTCTCCAGGTCATGCAGTGCAATAGTATCCTTAGGGTCTCAAAAACTAATTGGAAGGGTGATTTCCCCTATATTGTGATAAAAGATGCTTCAGGGGAGCAATGTTTTAAACTAAAGGAAGCCAGTTTGAAAGAAAGGAAATAGCAAGAGTGGAGGAATCATTCCCAGTTTCCATTTAACTAAATTCAACACCCACCCTACAGTAAAATAAAATGTGCCTGGGGCAGACTGGTAGATACTTACCACCAGTCACGATCATTCTAGTACAGTCTACCATTCAATCCAGGAAATCAGTTGAAGCAATTTCTTCCTCTTCAGTTAGTCATTCTCCAATAGCAGCTAAATCCCAAATGGTTCCTTCGCTCTGCTCTGTACAAATATAAATACCTGTAAATATAAATACCTGAAGTATCTAGTCTTTTATTCATAACTCTTCCTAGATCATTCACCCACACCCTCAACTCCCCCTAGTCTAAGCCTGTAGCACAACAGGTTGCAATTGCAACAACAACAAAAAACCACCAACCTTTCATCACAGGTGATAAAATAGAGAGGCATTTTAAATATTTTCATCTGGGTTTGGATTGTATTTCAAACCAATCAACTGCATTTCAATTCATGTCCATCTCAAACTTGAAATGCAGCCAACATAGACTCATCCTCAACAGCCTGTGCCTGTGTTCAACATGTAGGGAGATAGGGCAGAAAACACTCTGCAGAAAGCACAACTCCACAACACAGTCCTTTCAGCGGTTCCAAGAAGGTCCCACACTCATTTGCACTACTCAGGTGATCCTGGGAACACAAAAGAATTTCCAAGTGGCCTCAGTGACTCTCTAAAAGAATGCAAATGACCATCTGTCTGCAAGGAATATAAACCCTTTCATTCCCCACCATCCAGTCACAGCTGAGGAAGTTTCTTGGATGAGAAGCAAACATCTTCAAAGGGAAAAAAAACCCAAAGAAAGTCCAATTGCCTCTTGAAAAAGCATCTCTGGAACATGCCTATGATTGCTATTAATTCTACATCAAGGTCTATTTATTTTTACTGTTCAGTTTTTGTCTGAATTTTAATTATACTAATATTATTCTGCATATTTTTTCAAGCCATTCACTGTCAAATATATAACACATTTCTATATTGTAGTTAAAATATTCTTTTTTCCCCATCAAACAGAAGACTAGCAGTGAAAGAGGACATGAAACCATGTGCAGGTTCTACATTTTGCATTCACTCCTTGCACAAAACCAGTGTGGAACAGATTTTGCATTTCACTCCTAATCCCCTATAGGCCTTTCTCTTGGGATAGTCATCGATGAGATTAGGACAGAAGTAGCAATTAGAATTGTTTGAAATCCGAAAGCATTCAGGAACATCTCAGTAGAATGCTGAACAGGCATTACTTGCATGCTAAAAGCTAAACTAATTAGCATAGCAGAAAGTGACAATTAATCTCCATCCAACTAGACTGTGATCATTCTGGGTGGCAAGATCTTTCTCCTATGTAGCACACAGTGTGGCTTCTTTTTAATTGAACCATCTGGGTGTTATTATTTATTCTTTGTCCAAAAAAAGTACACTTGAAGGTGAGTTCCTTAGTTTTCTTGATGTCTCTTTGGACCTCAGTACGACGCTGATGCTTAGCATTTTCTACTAAAGTTTTATTGGTTTAGAAGGCTGGATGTGAAGCAATCTGTCAGGCAGGACTTCCTTCAGTCCTACATTTCTGCCTTGTCCTTGACATCTGCACTGCAGGGAGCAAGTTGCATCATGAATGTGAACTGCATTTCTAAAAGTCAGCGAGCAGTTTCATTTTTAATGTCAAAAAATTCCAGCAACACTCAAATGCCATTTTCTGGATCTTGAATCATTTACAGCATTGCATGCATGAATTCTACCTTTTTCATTCTTAAGTAATAATACAAAACAATTGCATCATTGGAATGGCACAATTTGCTTTGACTTTTTCATGGTATAAAATGAACTTCTGTGCCCTATCCATATAAAAGCAACTGACCAGCTGATTCAATGAATAAAATTAATCTTGGAAATTTGGCAGATCTAGAATTGGAGTCAATATATATATATTGCAATTTTGACTCTACTAAGTCCTGAAAGTCTTGGTAATCATATCATATCAGATTGTATCAGGTGAACTAAGATGTAACTCACTGTTACATTAAATGTGCATCACAATTCTTAGGAAATCTATTAAATAATCTACGGTTTGCATTTTTTTTTCTATAAACCATCCTCTGAAATTTTATTTAGTTTCAGTCTCACCAAATTCTTTTCTACCAGATAAACAGATCTACTGGACCTATATAGAATTGGAGTTTCAATTAGGATAAATATCCCTTTTGTTACAAGTAGTAGTCATGGCAATTAAACTGGATTAAACAATGACCATTGCATCTGGGCAGAGGTGGTTTTCGCATAATTTTACCACTAGTTGGCTGTACACCAAAAGTGTGTGCGTGTGCGTGCACATGCGCTTTGCTAATGCCTTCCATGCATGTGCTTTACTCGTGGACATGGCTTGCACACATTCATGCAGATTCGAAACCAGCATAGGATGGCATAGCGCCAGGACAGATGGACAGTCGCGGGCCCACCCGCAGGTCACCCGTACCGGTTCACCCAAATGGTCCAAACCAACTGAATGCCACCACTGCATCTGGGTCATCTCTTCCAATATTTTATGTTCACAGTAGCCATCTGAGGAGAACCATAATAGGATTTAAATTTAGTTGAAGGCTTTTTTAAAACTCCCCAGCCATTAGTGTTTGTATTATTCCCTTTGCATGTTTTGTAATAAAGAGGAGCCATTCATAATTTTAACCTCTTTTAATTTGTCCTTTAATGTGGCAGTCATCCCTCCATTGTTCTTAAGCACCTACTTAGTAGGCCTGGGCAAATGAATCCCATTTAGTTCAGACTGGAAATCTGAGATTTTCTCTCTCTCCGTCTCCCTCCCTCCCTGCTTCTGTGTGTGTGTGTGTGTGTGTGTGTGTGTACATGTAAAGTACATGTACATCAGTGCTAGTTTACAACCAGTACACCCCGGTACGGGTGTACCGGTGCCTGCCGGGAGCACCAGGTACTGTTCCTGTATGGTGCTCCAGAGGGCCCACCCACCCGCCTGCGCTCCTTACCGGTATTTGAAGTTTTCGGGGCTTCCACGCACACGCATGGAGTGTACAACACCTGCGCAACACTCCTCCGAGCAGCTGGAGCATCACAGGCAGTAAGTACGCATGTGCATGCTGCCTGCGTGTGCGCTTGCACTACACCATTCATGTGGTGGGCGCCCGGCCCCGTTACACCATACCAGTTGCAACAGGATCCAGAACCCACCACTGATGTACATGTACATTCCATTTTGTGATCCAACATTTGAAGACGAGATGATTCAAGTGAAATAACTAAATTTGATTTGAAAAAAGTATCCATGCATAGCCTATAATGGGGAATCATTACATTTGTTCCTGCTTCATTGTTTGATGGAATGGAAGGAATGTAACATGGATAATAGACTCTTTAGGGACCTGTAGTTGCTCATTGAGTAACTTATTTTTCTCCGGTGTCTTATGGTTACATGACATAGATGCTATGTAAACTAAATAAATAAGCAAAATGTTTTATTTACTTGAAGAATAACAATTTGCAATGTCCATCA
Source organism: Natrix helvetica (assembly GCF_964273705.1). Lineage (NCBI taxonomy): Eukaryota > Metazoa > Chordata > Lepidosauria > Squamata > Natricidae > Natrix > Natrix helvetica. Next base: position 99,337,812 of record NC_138548.1, on the reverse strand, counting down.
AAGGAAAACAATCTATTGGTATATTCAGAAGGTTAAATTGCTGAGAGATTTCAAACCTGCTCTCGCTGTCTTTCCATAAGAATGTAAGTACAAATTTATCACAAATGAAACAACCACATGGGGAGAGAGGGAGGGAGAGAGAGAGAGAGATTAAGCAAGATATAAATACTAGTCCTTTATTTCTTTGAGCCACATCTTTTAATTTCTGAATCTAAAAGCAGAAGCTTAATGCATTATTAATCCATATGACAACACATACACTATATGCCAAAAGTATTCACTCACCCATCCAAATAATCAGAATCAGGTGTTCCAATCACTTCCATGGCCACAGGTGTATAAAATCAAGTGCCTAGGCATGCAGACTGTTTTTACAAACATTTGTGAAAGAATAGGTCGCTATCAGGAGCTCAGTGAATTCCAGCGTGGAACTGTGATAGGATGCCACCTGTGCAACAAATCCAATTGTGAAATTTTCTCTCTCCTAAATATTCCACAGTCAACTGTCTGCTGTATTATAAGAACGTGAAAGTGTTTGGGAATGACAGCAACTCAGCCACGAAGTGGTAGGCCACGTAAACCCGTCCAACATCAGTGTGTGACCTCACAAATGTGCTTCTGAAAGAATGGTCAAAAAATCCCAAAAACACACTCCTAAACCTTGTGGACAGCCTTCCTAGAAGAGTTGAAGCTGTTATAGCTGCAAAGGGTGGACCGACGTCATATTGAACCCTATGGATTAGGAATGGGATGTCACTTACAGTAAGTTCATATGCGTGTAAAGGCAGGTGAGTGAATACTTTTGGCAATATAGTGTATATAAAACAATCAATATAAAAATATAAGAATCAGTATTGAAAGATAATTATTATTAAAAGCAAAATATACAAACCCCAAGCATAGAGAGAATTAGAATACCCACCTCATCATTGGAGCCATCTAAGCATACCTCTAGTTCCCTGGGAACCCCAATCTGGTAACATAACATATTCTTGCTGGACTTCCAGAACATCAAAAGGGACAGCACTAGTCCAATTTCTCAGGAAAGAATGTTCCATAAGGCAAACACCATGGCAGAGAAAGCTGTCACCTGGGACCCACCAAATGTAATTCCCTGGGAGATGAGGCCCGTAGCATGCCTTTTCTGACAGATCTAATGGGCTACACTGATAAAATTGAGGCAAGGACAATCCAATCCCATGTCATGCACAACTGGTAAAGTTTAAACCCACCATTTTGAATTGGACAGGGATGCAAATTGGCAGTCAATGCAGCTTGTGGATCATAAGTATATCACACATTGTTCTGGAAGCACACATAACTGCTTGAACTGCTGTATTCTGCACCAGTTTAAACATGGTGTGCTTCAATGGCAGCCCCATGTAGAGCTCATTACAGTAGTCCAATAGCTAGGGCATGAGTGACTATGTGTATAGCCTGCCAATCCAGGAACAGGTGCAACAGGTGCATCACACGAAACTGTACAAAAGGGTCTGCTAGCCATGATTGTGCTGTGCTTATTCAGCACAGGAGACATAAGTCTAGGAGAATCCCCAAATTGCATACCAAATCTGTCTAGGGCAGGGCCACCAAAGATGGCACAATAGTAGAACCAGTAGACCCTCAACCCAGAACCACTCAGTCTTGGCTAGGTAGCCTGTTATTCCCCATCCACTTCCTTACAGCTGCCAATTATTGTAACATAAGATGTTCATAGCATTGAATTCAATCAAGGGCAGATATATATATTATTCATACCATTAATATATAGCAAGCTTCAGAATTCCAGTAGCAGGTTTTGTCATTCTTTTCTTGAAAGCACTAGAGACAATTTTCTCCACAATCTCTTATGGAAAAAATGATTCCTCTTTGTTTCTATCACCTGCATTTGCTGGTTTTCTTCCGAAACATTCATCTTCCATCCCTCCTTCACAATCACCCCCATGGCACAACAAGACACTTTAACTTCTATTTTGACAACAGATGAAATTAAAAACACTCATGATGGAAGGTGACATCTAAAGATATACTTGAGACTGAGAAAGACAAAAACAACTGGATGCTGAATAATTAAGACTGAGTATGTTGTAATCATCGTTTCTGATTTTGGGATTGATTGCTTTTGCTACACAGCAGGATTATTTGACAACACTGTGAGAGGAATGGAAAATAAGGAATAAGCAAAGTCTTTGTTCATGCGAAGTCATGCAGCAATACTCAGGCAGATGGTTCCTCTTGAGAGCACTCACTTTGGGTAGGCATTGTAGGCAGGGGATTCCATAGACTGATCCAATTATAGGATCTAATTCTCAGATTATTCCAGTAAGACACCTTGCAGTCAATTTGGTGACTTTGAATCAAATCACACTTCATCACCAGTTTCTATTTTCTTCTCTGCAGGAGGAGATGTAAGAAAAGAAAAAGGAACTTGCCCTGAAAGATACTTGACTAGATAGTAAGAAAAATAGTTCAGCTGCAGTTAAAATTATGGCTATGATTCAGTGGTTGGATTCAAAAAAAAATTCTACCGGTTCTATGGGCATGGCTTTGTGGGTGTGGCAGGAGAAGGATACTGCAAAATCCCCATTCCCTCCTCACCCCACTAACCTGTTTTCCAGCTCCGTTCTCCTGTTCAGGGCAACAAAAGAAGATCAGCTGGGAGACAATGGGGGCAGAGCCAGCCTATTTGTTGGTTCTCCGAACTACTCAAAATTTCTGCTACTGGTTCTCCAGAACCTGTCACAACTGGCTGAATACCACCTCTATTATAATTCTATCCAGAGGTGGGTTCCTCCTGGCATGGTATGCCAGAAGAGGTAGTGAAAATCTGGTGTACCAGATAGGACCGGTAGTAATGGTGGCCTGGCCACGCCCCCGAACCTGTTCTCCCGTCAGAAGTTTCATCTGAAGCTTTTTTAAAAAAAACCTTTTTTCCCTGCCGGTTCAGGCAAGGAAAAAAAGCTTTAAAAAGTAAAAGAGGGAAGGGGGGAAGAAGGGAAGGGAAAAGAAAGGGAAAGAAAAGAAAGAAAGAAAGAAAGAAAGAAAGAAAGAAAGAAAGAAAGAAGGAAGGAAGGAAGGAAGGAAGGAAGGAAGGAAGGAAGGAAGGAAGGAAGGAAGGAAGGAAGGAAATGAAACGAAACTCACTTTTCAGCCGGGAGATTCAGCAAAGGAGAAAAACAAATGCTGTCACTTTAAATCGGAAGTGAACATGCCTGGCTGTGGAATTCTGAGAGTTGAAGTCCACAAGTCTTAAAGCTGCAAATTTTGGAGACTTCTGCTTTAAACTGAAAAGCTGCTTGGAACGAGGTTTGCAAAGTGACATTCAGCAGTCTGTTTCTGAATCAGCTAAACAACAAACTGGATAAAAGGAAGGATTCTTATATGGTTCTATGTTTTTGAAGTTTTGGGGTTTGTGCAATATGGGCTTTGTGTTTGGATGATTCCCTGCTTGTGTGAATGGAGCCCAAAGCCTTTTCTTATCAGTAATAAAGAAAGAATAAGAAAGAAAGAAAGAAAGAAAGAAAGAAAGAAAGAAAGGAAGGAAGGAAGGAAGGAAGGAAGGAAGGAAGGAAGGAAGGAAGGAAGGAAGGAAGGAAGGAAGGAAAACAGCACAGCAATTTAGAGCTAGAAGGCTACTCAGAGGTCATCTAGCACAACCGCTTGTTGCAGCAGGAAACCTTACATTGTCTGGATTATTTTGGTGCCTCTAGCAAATAGGAAAATTGCCAGCAAGGAAAAGGAGTTTACTAGGACAAGGCTGCCATGCAGAGGAAGGCAGAGATAGTCCTTGACTTATGACTACAATTGAGGCCAAAATTTTGGTTGCTAAGCAAGAGCGTTGTTAAGTGAGCTTCGCCACATTTTACCCAATCCATAACATCTCCTGGTGAGTACCATGCCCACCCAGTAACATGACCACAAAGCCACACCCACAAAATAGACCACGCCCACAAAATAGGTAGTAAAAAGTTTTGAAACCCACCCGATTCTATCTCACACACACAAACACACACATATATACAGACAGACAGACACACACACACACACACACACACATATAATTGAAGTTGACAAGCATACCTCTAGCTTCCTACTTTGCCCACAACCACCCTATGAATTGAGTTGGGCTGAGAGTGAGTGGGTAATCCAAGTTACCAGCTGGCTTTTTAAATTATGAGTCTAAATAACATGGCACTTAAATAATTTGGAACTGTAAACTCTTTTCATATTAAACTATATCCTATGACTTGGTTCAGATACAGCCTTACCCATAGTAATAATAAGATTCTGCTAGATGCATGGCCTGGCAGATCTCATACAGCAATTATCATTATATGAGAAATACTGTAGAGCATATTTCTGAAATAGCCTCTAAGACAATCATACGATGTTAATTTGATTTACTTCAAGCTTTTTTTTATTTTCCACATTTGCATCTCTGTTGACCCTACATTGCTAACTCTACTGGCCTATAACAATACTAGAGCTGCATGAATGTGAATCTTTTCTTCCATCTGTCTTCTTTCATTTCTTCACAAGTAAGCTTTATTCATCAGGAAGCCTGCTTATGATTTTTTTTAATGGTTAAAATTAACATTAATGGTTGAAATTAAAATTAAATAGATGTTAATTTGACATTTGGCAATTGCCTAGGAAGGCAATGTGGATGGGAGCCAGCCTTTTTCTTGTGAATCAAAGAAGAGTTTATTCTCTGGAGAGCAACTGAAAAGCTCTTTCCTTCAAAGATGTAATTCCCTGGATTTTTAAAATGTTTCTCAAGAAATTCCATTTTTTTTTCTTTTGCAGTCATGTTCTCAAAAAAATAAAACATGACAGAAAATTAGAAATCTCATTGCCCAACACATGTTTCCTTATTTAGTGTGGGATTAATAGTTATAATATTCATAATATATTATAAAATAGCTTATTCACTTCTTCATTCATTGCTAAACATATAATTGTATTAGCAAAAACATCTGGCTGTTTTATACTAAAAAGAATGGAATCATCATCTGGTCCTCTGAAAAAGCCATCGCTACAATAGATTCCAAGCCATTATGATTTCCTTTGCAATCTAGTAGCTAAATTGCAAATTAAACCAAACCTGCAGACACGTAAGATTCCTGTGTGCATTCATTCTGCCTTCTCTTCATCTATACTATGCTAATAACTATATGATTCCAGACTTTATATCTACAGTAAGTCTGATGTAAGTATAGCCTCTACATGTAAAGTGATTTAAGTGATGTTCTATTATAATTATATTATTGTAAGGGCAAACGATGAGCTTTATAGTTAACCATGGAGAAAAACCTAACACACCATTTTGAACATATGTCTCAGTTTGGATGAAATGATTCAAACCACTGTTTGAATTGTTGCCTATAAATATTTCTCACAAAACTATTTCCATGTAGTGGCAATGATTGATAATAGAACCACAGATCACTTGTTAATTTTTATTTGCTTCTACATTGAGTCATGGCAAAATGGTGAAGGAAAAACAAGTATACACAACCATTAAAAACAATTAAGCATAAGTATAAATAAGCCAGTGAGAGAATGAAGCAATATATAAACAATATGGCTATATTGTGTATATATTGCTCCACCTTGCAGGATCCGTCTTCATATGGGATTCCCAAAGCTGATGAGGAAACCATGTTTCAAGAGATGTCCAGAAGGGTAAAATTCACCAGATCTGCCTGCTGCATTTTACATCTGTATGCTCCAGATAAATAGATTAATATCCTAGATTTCTTCTTGCTGACTTTCCAAGGCAGTTGATATTTCTTCAAGGCCATGGGGCGAGGCCAGTTGCAGCTAGGCAGTGTATAAAGTGTAGAAATTGCTAAAAATAGCAATTTTCTCTTTTTTAAAAAAATCAATTTTATTAACAAACATGTAAAGACACACACACAAAACTTAGACGTACACCACATTTACACAATGCAATACAAACAGGAACTTCCTATTCTTTCTAATAGCAATTATCAATTGATACCGCTCACCTTATATTATTTCCCCTTCTATTGTATTTCATTTGGATTTCACCATTCTTAACTCTCTTATTTTACTCATAACTATTATTTTTGAGTTTTGTTATATTCCTTCATTGATTCTTGTTTCTTTCCTCCATCCACCTATACCATTTATACCATATCTGATAGAATTCTGATTCTTATTTTCCCTGAATTTCTTTAGTTAGTTTGTCCATTTCCGCACAATTCATAACCTTTTTATTATTTCATCTTCGCTTGGAGTTAATTTGTTTTTCCATTTCTTGGCAAAGGCAATCCTTGCTGCTGTAATTATATGTAGTATTAAATACTGGATTTCTTTTTTGTATTTCGCAGACATTATTCCAATAAAAAAATTTCAGGTTTCCATTCTATTTTAACCCCTGTTATTGCTTCCAGCCAATTCTTGATCTTTTTCCAAAAAAATTTACACTCCTCACAGGTCCACTATAAATGGTAATATGTTCCGTGTATTGATTCACATTTCCAACATTTTGGGGAGGTATTTGTTAAGATTTTAGCTAACCTTTTTGTTGCCAGGTGCCATCTATAAAACATTTTGTACTGGTTTCTCTTGTATGCAACTGATAGTGTAATTTTTAAGTTTGTTCCCCAACTTTTTCCCATTTGTCTAATTCAATATTATAGTCAAAGTTCTGCGCCCATTTTATCATTTGTTCTTTCACAATTTCTTCTTCCATTTTATACTTCAGGATAAATTTATATATTCTCCCTATCATCTTTCTATCTGAGCTTTGAATAATTTTATCCAATTCGTGTGGTTCTGTTTCGATGTCATATAATTTAGTATCTTTATTGTATTTAGTTTTGCTTTGAAGGTAAATTAGCCAGTCAACTTTCATGTTCTGTTCTGCCAATTCTTCAATTGTTTTTAAATTTCCCTATCAATTAAGTCTCTGTATCTTAGCATTTTGTTCAAATCTAAAAAATTTGGATGGGTCATCCTTTCTGTCGGTGATAGCCAATTCAGAATTTTTGCATAGTGGATTTTTTTTTATTTTGAGCCATTTTTGCAATAACGCTCTTCTAATTAAATGATTTTGAGAGTATTTGTGTGTTTTATTTTTATTATCCCATAGGAATGTATGCCGGCCTGCTTGCAAATCATGGCCTTCTAAGGTCAAAATTCTTTTATTCTTTAGCTCTATCCAATCCTTCACCCATGTTATTGTTACTGCTGATGCGTATAGATCCCAATTTGGTAATGCTAAACCTCCCCTCTCCTTGCTGTCTTGTATTGACTTTAGTTTAATCCTCGCTTTTTGTCCCTGCCAAATGAACCTAGCAGTTATTTTACTTAATTCTTGAAAGAATTTTTTACCCGGATTAATAGATGTGGCTTGCAACAGGAATAAGATACTTGGTAAAATATTCGTTTTAATTGTCGCTATATGTCCCATGGATAGCTGAATATTTTTCCAATTTTCTAAATCTTTCTTTATTTGTATCACTAATTTATTATAATTATCGTCTTTAATTGTGGAACATTTTGCCGACACCCAGATTCTCAAGTATTTCACTTTCTTAGTTATTTGCATTCTGGTTGCTACTTCCAGTTCCTCTTCTTGCTTTTTTGTCATGTTTTTGGTTATCATTTTTGTTTTGTCTTTATTGATCTTTAGTCCTGCCACTTTGCCATATTCTTCTAATTTTTGAATTAATTTCAGGCTGGATTCTAATGGGTCCTCTAGAACAAATACTAAGTCATTGGCATAGGCTTGGGCCTTATAGTCTTCATTTTTGAGTCTTAAACCTTTTATTCCCTGGTCCTTCCGAATTTCATTTAATAACATTTCCAAAGTTAATATAAACAGCAAAGGAGAGAGGGGGCATTTCAATCTTCTGTGTTAATTCTCCATTCATCAGAACTTTGGCTGTCTGACTGTTATAAAATCCTTCTATCATTTTTATAATTTTTTCTCCGAATTTCATCTCATCCAATAGTGTTATTATAAATTTCCAGATTATGTTGTCAAATGCTTTTTGTGCATCAAGAAAAACCAGTACCATTTGTTTTTCTGGATGCACCTCCTAATAATCTATTATGTCTAGGATGATTCTCGTATTATTTTTAATGTGTCTGTGAGGTAAAAATCCATTTTGGTCCGGTGTATTCATTCATTTAAAACCTGTTTAATTCTTCCTGCTATAATTGCTGCAAATATTTTATAATCGTAGTTTAGTAATGAAATTGGCCTGTAATTTTGAATTTCTTGTAGGCTGGTTTCTTCTTTTGGGATTAGCGATATTATTGCTTCTGTCCATGATTCAGATATCTTGGCTTTTCCTAAAACTTCATTAAACATTTCCACTCCTAACTCTTCCAATATTATTTTATTATATTTGTATAGCTCCACCGGTATTCCATCTGGTCCTGGGGTATTATTATTTTTCTGGTTTTTCAAGACTAGTTCCACTTCAGCTAACGTTATTGGCCTGTCTATCGCCTCCCATTGCTCTTTTGAGATTGGTGTTATCTTTGCTGTGTTTAAATAATGTTTTACTTTATTTTCCTCCATACTATCTTGTGTGTATAGTTTTGTGAAGTATTTATGAATAATATGCTTCTTTTCTTCCGCTTTGTATTGAATTCTTCCCTCATCATCTTTTAATTGATATATCATCCTTTTTTCTCTTTCATTCTTCAGTCTGTATGCCAGCCATCGTCCAGGTTTGTTGGCTTGTTCAAAGTAATTTTGTCTGGCCGCTTTAATTTTCTGTGCTAATTCCTTTTGAGTTATTAAGTTGATCTTATGTTTTATCATCTCTCTTTTTTTGTTTTTAATTTTATTCTTTGGGTCTTTCTATAGTTCATCTTTGGCTTCCATAAGTTCCTTTTGCATACATTCTGGTTGTTCTTTTTGTTTTCTAGTTTTTCTCACCATGTAGGCAATTGTAAGGCCTCTTGTGTATGCTTTCATAGTGTCCCAGAGATTTTGATTTGAGGTGTCTTCTATTTTATTTATTCTAAAAAATAGTTTTAATTCTTTCTCCAGCATTTGAGTGTATTCTATTTCATTTACAATATTTGAATTCATCATCCATCTTTTTCTTCTTCTTTACCTTTCCATCTTAATTTTATTGGATTATAATCTGCCCACTCATTTGCTTCTATTTCAATTTCATCTACTTGATTACATAGACCAGATGAAATCCAAACCATGTCAATTCTTGATAGGGACTGGTGGCTGTTCGGATAAAAGGTATATTGCTTTCTCGTTTTGTGCCTTTCTCTCCAAATATCATGTAATTTATATTCCATTGCCATCTCAAAAAAGGATTTGGGTAGCATATTTTTTTTCATTTTATTTTTCTTTTTGCTTTCATAGTCCATTTTTTTATCCACTATTGCATTATAATCCCCAATTAAGCAAATATTTTCATATTCTAATTCGTTTATTTTGTTGTGTAATTTCCTATAGAATTCCTTTTGTTTCTGATTTGGTGCATATATGATTATTAATAATATCGGTTTTTCTGTTGTCTCTAAATCAATCATTAGCATCCTGCCTTCTTCATCAGAGCAGACTTCTTTGGAGTTTATTTTTTCCTTTATATAGGTTGCTATCCCTCTGTTTTTTATCTGCTAGTGCTGTATATAGTTTCCCTAGTTTTTTGTTTTCCAGTAAGTTCCTATGTTCCCTTTTAATATGCACTTCCTGTATACAGATTATATCTACCTTCAGTTTCTTAAGTTTATTAAACATCTGCACTCTTTTTTTTGGGGGGGGGGTTGTTCAGTCCATTCAAGTTTATCGAAATAATTGTTATTTCCTGGTCCATTGTTAGATGGGGTGTTTTTTGTTGCTTCTGGTTTGTATCTGACTTTTTCCTCTCGCACCCTCCTTTTCTGCTCTCTCTCTTTCTTGCCTCTGTTCTTCTTTCCTGTTTCTTTCCATGTCTTCTGATGTTTCTTCCTCTTGACTTCTACTTTCCAGGTCCTCTTTACTTCCTTGTTCTTCTTCCCCTGTGCAGTATTTCTCATAGAATTCCTGCGCTTCTTCTATATTCTCTATCTTACATCTTTTTCCTTGCCAAGATACCAGTACCCCTTCTGGTACCAATCATCTGTACATTATTCTGTTTTTATTTAACTGATTTGTTAAAAATTGATATTGTCTACATTGTTCACGAATTCTCCATGGAATCTGTTTAAGCGTGATCAACTCTTTTCCCTGGTATATAATCATCCCTTCTCTGATTTTTTTGTATACTTCATCTCTAGTTGGTTTTTTTTGGGGGGGGAATCTTACGTGCACTTCTCTCGGGAGCCTATGTCTTCTGGCATAGTTAGTATGCACACAGTAAGCTTCATCGATGTCCCCTCTCAACTCTTGTTCTTTTCTCTGTAGAATTTCAGTGAAGATTCTGATCATTTTTCCTTTCAGGTCTTCCTCCTTCTCTTCCGATATGTTTTGGAATCTTAAATAGAATGCAGCTCTTTCATTTTCAAGTTGGATTATTGATAACTCTAATTCTTTATTAACTTGTCTATATTCCAGCTCCATTTTTTCCATCTTCTGATCTGTTTATTCTATTTTTGTTTCGATGTTCTGGATTTTCTGTTCATTGATTGCTAAGGCATTCTATATCCTTTCAATTTTGTCATCCACGGTTTTGATATTTCCTTTCAATTCTCCCATTTCATTTTTCATTTCTTCATGATTCTTCCTTGTCTCTTCATGATTTGTAGCCATCACTTCTTGGTTTTTCATCAGTGTCTCTTGTATCATCTGGAGCATCAATTGCATACTCTGCATTGTTGGTGCTGGTCCCGTTGTTCCTGCCATCATTACGCCTTTCTCCAGCCCCAATGCGCTCTCAATTGATCTTTGATTTGAGGAGGGAGGTGTTGCCGAAATCATATTGGGTGTGGGTTTTTTCACTAACTTTACAGAAGTTGCCTTCTTATCCCCTATTTATCCTTGCCCACAATTGCATATAAATTCTACTTTACTTCTACTTTATCAGCAACATCAATAGTATCAATAATAATATATATCAATGTTTAGCAATAATTAACTTTCCTTAATATCATGTTTCAATATCTAAACATTCCTGTGTATTATGCTATTCTATTTTTGATCCTTAATTATTATATATCCCAGAGTTATATATCACACTGTTATCTTATACAAATAGATGTCTCTCAATTGTATCACTTATATAGGTATTCAATTCTAGTAATTAGTTTCTCTCTATGTATATATATCAGCTTATGTCACCATTAGTTTTCTTGCATCAGACTTCACGGTTCAAATTTTTGATCCACTAGGTGTTACCCTCTCTTCAGTATCCCTGTTAGTGTCAATCAGTTAATACAACAAGTCCAGCGGCAAAAGAAAATAGAGGGGGATGGGTAACGAAGCCCTCTAATCGTTCCAAAACCGTTCTCTCTCTACTGTCTCTGGTACTGTTCCAAGTTCTGAGGAGAATAAATACCATATACTTGTAAGTTCAACTATTCTTTGGAAAAACAAAACAGTAAAAGGAAGAGCAAGAAGAAAAAAATCAACATCCAACCCGACTGTTAAATAATCCTTTCTGTGTTTTCCAAGTCTTCTCAGCAGTTACTATATCCTACTCCTGTTGTCCATGCCGGTTTTTCATTCTCACTGTGGCCACTTTAGTTCAAGTTATTTACGCTGTCAATTCCAACTCAGTGATTCTGCTCTCACAACTTTTCAACAAAAATCTGAATTTCAAAAACAGTCTCCTTCCCAGAGTCTCCTTCTTTCCAGCCACCTCTCTGCCAATTTCGTGTTGTCCTCCTCTTCTTTGGGTTGTCAATAATAGTAACAGATGTCTCGACTTCAACTGCTTTCTCTCTCTGCTTTCTTCTTATGCGGTTGCCATCACTCCAGTCCTGACCAAGTGGCAGAATAGAGCCTCGTCCATTTAGTCTGTTTCTCCTACCCGCTGGGGGATTTGCCTTATCACCCCAGTGTCTTTAGTTTCCCCCTTAATCTGCTAGTCCACAGCGCTCAAAAATGAGCCCAAATGAAGAAGTTCGAGTTAGAGGTTAGGAGAGCTCCCGTTCCTCAACTCCAAGCACGATGACGTCACCACAGGAAGTCAAAAATAGCAATTTTCTTGAGCCTGGAAAGTGCTGGTGTCTATCTCAGTTCCATTACTCCTACCACCAGGTTCAGAGCTAGTTATATAAAAATATACTGAGATGAAACACAAAATTATTTTCTGCATAATTCTGACAAAAATAAATTTGAATTGCAGGATGATATATCCTGATGGGCATTAATAACAGAAATGGGGAGTGTCTTATTTAATTATCCAGAAAATTCCAGAAACTGCACAAGCTCATGTTGCAAGAAATACTGGACATATAACAATATGAACCTTGGAAGTATAATATGGTTATTCTGAGAGAAAGCTACTGCATTGAAAGCTCCTCACAGAAGACCAGTGCATTTACATTTCCCATAAAACTGATTATTCACATGTCTTTCTTAGCATGAAATATCTGTGTAGGCTTAGCTTACACTCATCACTATAGTTTAAAAGCAATTCAGCAAGATTAATATGTTCATCTTGCAATAACCTTGTCAGAGTGGAGAGATGTGGTTGTTGATATTTCACAAATGGAAAACCAACAAACTGAAAAATTAAGACAGTCAATTGCATCTGAACGTATGTTGTATTAGTAATTCACTAAGTGTAATGTGCAACCTAGACTCATTTCTTGTAGTTTGTTAAATATTTGATCTATTGATACAGATGGTCAATTGGGTTACAATCTCACCCACTCTTCAACTGTACAATTCAAGTTGAACTATCATATCTAGCCTGCCAAATTCCAGACAATCATTCAATAGCTATAGTTTTCTTTATCAATGGACTACTTGCAGCACACAGTTAAAGATGAGGGAAGTGCTCACAGAACAGACAAGGATATATTTCTTCAGGGCCACTACAGTGAGGCTGGATCAATGTGGGAATGTGGGGTGCAAAATATTAGGCATTTGTGATTAGCTAGGATCTGAAATGATTTCAATAGTGTTCTTGCATCTAAAAAATATTTTTAAAAATTGCTGGGCTTTCAAGTCTTATATGTAGTGCTTGTGAACTAAACCATCATGACTGATTAGATCATGATGTATCATAGTTCATCCTAATACTACAAGACAGAGAGAAAGGCTGGGTGATAGCAGTATAAACAAAAAGGGGGCATTCAGATAGCTCCCTAATTACAGAATCAAGTTGTGTGAAATAGCCTTCAAACCATGAATAGACATGACAAGATATAGTGAACGAGTAAATAAATAAAAGGCTGTTCAATAATTAATTAAAAACACTGAGTTGAAAGTGGCCATTTAGGTCATTGAATTCAAAATCTAAGAATCCAAATTAAAGCATCTCTGACAGGTGGCAGTGCAAAATCTGGTCTGAATATGTCCAGTAAAGAAATCTACCATCTCTCTGAACAATTGGTTCCTCTGTCAAATCTCTGTTCTATTAGGCAGTTTTCCCGTTAACATTTCCTAATTCTTTCAATATAGTGCAAAAATGAAATATTTTCTACAGAACATCACTTTCCTGGAATTGTTCATGTTCGTCTCTTAAATGAGGTACAGGTTTTAGATACCATACCAAGGAATTAGACATAAAAAGCTATGTCTTAAAACAGTCTGCAAAGATTTAACAGCATGTTGTGCTAATTGTGAAGGTTTAAGGCTGCCCCAAAGGGAAGATCAATACTACTACACAGAAAAGTAAGAGTGGAGATTTTGAATACTATTTTTAACCCTTAAACCCATTGGAATGTATTTTCAAGAGACAATGGAAGCAAATAGGAAATGTTCCCCCGTTGGACAATGTTTTGTTAAGATGTAAAAATATTGCATTTTAAGTGAAAACCGCTGAATTCTATTCAAGAGAGACAAGTCATGAGGTAAATTAAAATACAATACAAATATTGGCAGTGCTCATATCTCCCCTGGTCTTAGAAAGTTTCTGCAAGCGTTAGACTTCGTCTGGACCCAGAAGCTAGGCAACGTAAGGTCTATATGATCTTAGGAGGGGAAACTCCAGGAAATGCCACTACGATTGCCAAAACAAAAATTGTATCACAGAAGAAGCCATCAGAAGGCCACATCTACCTTGTTGCCAAGGAAACAAACAGTGAGTCCATGAAGTCACCAGGAATTGAGCTTCAGTTAAAGGGCACTCTTTAATTATTTATGGGATTTGTTGACTGCCTGAAACCAAATGAACTCTAAGCAGCTTACTGAACTTAAATATAAAATACAATATAAAATCAAAATAATCATTAAAGCAATAATTCCTTTCTATGTGTCATTCACACTAAGCCAGCAGAATAAGTTAAATTTTGCCATTTCTGCTAAGTCCTCGACTTGCGACCAGTCCTAAAGTCCTCAACTTATGACCGGCTGCAAGTCCTCGACTTACGACTGATAGCTGGCAACAGCTCAGCCGCGCCTGATTGGTTAAGGCGCAGCTGGCTGAGCGCGGGCTGTCTAAGCATTCCTATTGGTCGCCCTGTTTGACAAAATAGCTGTCAATCAGGGTGAGGGGCTGAATCTCTGTACATAGTTTGTTGTTGCCATTCTACCGAATAAATAGCTGTTCTTCTTATCTCAGCTGCCTCATGCCTCTTCAATTAATAGCGGATCCAACACTGGCGACGAGGATGGGATGCTGAAGGTTCCAGCCTGAACAGCTACGAGAAAAGGAAACTCAATTTATTTCCTTTCCATCTACCAAACTTTTTTTTTACTTCAACTCCACAACAGCTATGGCTTTGCTGCCCCCTTTTGCACCCCTCGGGTCCGCTGGCGAGTCTGGGCTGGTTTCTTAGAGCGTTTTGAGTGCTTCCTCATCACAAATAATAATCACCAATTACCCTCCGAATGCAAATGCAGTTTTTTCTTAAGCTCGTGTGGTCCCGAGATGTTTAACACTGCCAGAGCTCTCGCTTTACCTTTGGCCGTGTACGAGCTCAACTGGAACATTCTAATTAGCAAGCTGAGGAACTACTACGCCCGACGCCATCTAGAATAGCCCATCAGTATGCTTTCAGGCAGTGTGTACAAAAAGACACTGAGACTGTAAGCCAATTCTTACAGTCTCTCCGAAAGGCAGCTATTCAATGTGAATTCGTCGACTTCGACAATTCCTTGGTCAAGCAGTTCATCTGCGCAGTTTGCAATCTCCGCCTGAAGCGGAGATTGCTTGCCCAAGCAGACATCACCCTACAGCAGACGGTGGAGGAAGCTAGAGCCACCAAGCTTTCCGAACAAGCAACAGCTGAGATGCACCGCTACCAACAACCACTTGCTCCTCCCTAGAAAACCTGCCTCATTGATGAGCTGGTTCCCCTGGACGACCCGGTAAACCGCCTCCAAGCTCTACCCAGAGGGCTGCTGCCTCAATCAGCAAGCTGCGCTGCTGCAAACGCCTATTTGGGCTGCGGGGGCAACCATGCCCGCTCTGCTTGTCCCTTTAAGGCTGCTATTTGCCACTGGTGTGCTAAGAAGGGCCACCTCGCCCAGGTATGCCATGCCACCCTGCCACCTGCACCTCAACCCGATTACTGGCCACCGCTTCAGCCTTACAGTCAGCCGGCGCAACCATGCCTACAACAGCAACACCGCCAGCAGCAGCGGAAGGACAACTGCTACACCATAACTAGGAATCCACTGGATGCCCCTGCAGTGTCGGTCAGCAAGGCGTCAGCTGACTCCAAAAAACTCACTGTCTCTCTGCTGGTCAAACGGTTGCCCTGCACTATGGTGGTCGACTCGGGATCCTCCTGCTCCCTCTTCTCCTGGACCACGCTGACCAAGTTGTGCCCTGCTGTCTCCCATGACCAGCTGATGCCGCCAGATACGACCCTAAAATACTACCAGGGACTCAAATTCCCACCCTGGGCAGTTACTCTGTGGGTTGACTACGGGGATTTCCATGGGAAACTCCCTGTCTTGGTAGTTGGGAAGCCATTACCAGCCCACCTGGGACTTGACTGGTTCCCGTCGCTGGGCTGTCACTCTTAGGGGTGCATCAAGCCTCAGATGCTCCACCTACCATTGGGGATGTCATTTCTGACTTTGCTGACGTCTTTGACGGTAAGTTGGGGGAATATAAGCGTACCCCAATCTCTTTGAATTTGGACCCCCAGGTTGCCCCTATAAGACTCAAGGCTCGCAGGGTGCCTTTTGCCCTGAGGCCGAAGGTTGATGTCGAGTTAGACAAGCTGTTGGCGCAGGGAGTCTTGGAGCCCGTCGACCACTCCAAATGGGAGACCCCCCATAGTGGTCCCCCATTAAAGCCGACGAGTCTATCAGGATCTGCGCCGACTATAAGTCGCCATCAACCTCAGCCTCCAGGCAAACTCTTATCCAGTCCTTGTTGTGCAGCACCTGTTCCATTCCTTGGGGCAGGGCTGCATATTTGCCAAACTGGATATGGCGCAGGCCTTGTGACACCTCTTCGCAACCCAAGGGTTGCCAGACACTATCGTGTCCGACAACGGCCTGCAATTTGCATCTACGGCCTTCCAGGAGTTTCTGACCATACAAGGGATCTGCCATGCTCCAACTGCCCCATACCATCCTGCTTGCAATGGCCGGGTGGAACAAGCTGTCCACTCAGCCAAAGAGGCATTGGGCAGAATGGACTGGGGCCACTTGCCGGCAAAGGTGGCTGCTTACCTCCTAGGTCAGCACTCCACCCCTTGCCCATTATCCAACAAAAGCCCCACTAAGCTGCTGATGGGCTGCCGCCTGCGAACCACCCTGGATAGGCTACACCCTCTCTATAACGGGCAGCAGCCTTGAAACCTGAGGGCCCCTCCCCACCCTTTCAGGGAGGGGGACCTAGTTTACACTAGGAACTTTTCTGGGGATCCGAAGTGAGTGCCTGCCACCATCACTACTGTAACCGGCCCCTGCTCTTACAGGGTCTGATTTCCAGATGGCAGCAAATGGCGGCACCATGTGGATCAACTGAGGCGTCGCCTTCCACCCGAGGCTTTCTCACAATGCTGATGGACACCACCGCAATCCAACAGCATGCCCAAGTTCTGCTTCAAACCATTGTTCCACCATTACATGGACTTCCGCATGAGGCCTTCGCTCAATCAGGCCTCTCCTACCCAGCTACAGCCTCCCGGCAGCCTGCCCAAGTTCAACCTCCATCCGCCGTTGCACCTCCCATCCATCTTCCACATGAGGCCTTCACCCAATCAGTCCTCTCCTACCTGGCCACCGCCTTCCAGCAACCCCTCCCAGCCTCGCCTCTGTCCATCGCGCCGCGACACCTGGACTTACCAATTCTGCTGGATCCACCTCTGGGGGTAGGCCTCAATGATGTCACCCGGAGCTACATTCCCTTTAGGGAGGAGCTACCACAGGGACTTCTTACCTCGTCGATGGTGCCGCTACAACTGAGGCATTCTGGGCGGGTCCGATGCTGGCCTGCCTACTTAAGCGATTACGCATGTGCTTTATTCGCGCATGCGCCCTCTCTAGGAGGGAAGGAGTGCTAAGTCCTTGACTTGCAACCGGTCCTAAAGTCCTCAACCTATGACTGGCTGCAAGTCCTTGACTTATGACTGACAGCTGGCAACAGCTCAGCCCACCTGATTGGCTAAGGTGCGGCTGGCTGAGCCCGGGCTGTCTAAGCATTCCTATTGGTCGCCCTGCTTGACAGCTCTAGTATAAATAGCTGTCAAGCAGGGCAAGGTGCTGAATCTCTATACATTCTTTGTTGTTGCCATTCTACTGAATAAATAGCTGCTGTTCTTACCTCAGCTGCCTCACGCCTCTTCAATTAATAGCGATTCCAACAATTTCCATATATTTGGAGATTTTCAGGAAAACCTCCATATAACACATCATGTAACACATTAGCAAATTAAACTGAAGCAAAGCTAGCTTAAAATAAAATGTATATCCATAGCTATCATAAATGAGAAACTCTAAGGCTAGTTCATGTTTTCTAAATTATCGGTTTTCTTTAAATCATGAAGCATCAGCATGGTTTATTTCCCTTATCTCCCTTAGTTTTATTCCAGAACCACAACTTTTTGACAATGTACTGGATGGCAAAATAAGGAGCCCCAAATCACTCAGTTGAACTTCATAATCAAGTGGAGACTTGAACCTGAGTCTCCCCAGTATAAATTATATGACTTAATTAGACTGACTCTTAATGGAGTGTGAAATTAAAATAGTGAGTGGGAGTATTTGAAACTCAGTGGTCTACTATTGTGAGTCCACACTGTATTTAAAAAAAAAGATTCAGGAGAGCATAATTAATAGTTTATACTGTTGTTTATCAAAGTAGTGAGAAATCTTAGCAGTGAGATGAAAAGCTGCTTGATCAATTAGAGAGAACAGCCTTTTATCACCGCTGAGCTGGGAGCAGAAGGAGCGGCAGGGCAATGATGGACTGAATAGCTAACTTTTATGGATTATCCTGATAATGAAGGCCTTCATCACTTTTTAAATCTTATGCAATGGGTATTTCTTGTGGTAAATGCAGGTGATTGTACCAGTTGAAGTCTGAGGTCCTATATAACCCTGATTCCAAATGAATTTATTCTAGCATTCAGTTGTTGACTTTCTGTCAAAACCTAGGTGAATGGATGCCTTATAAAGTGGAAAGGTAAGAATGAAATGCACAGCTTGTCATCTGTTTCTCATTTGTCCATTTTAGATATGGTCTCTTCCTAAGGAAGCCACCGCTAGATTTTTCAAGGCACTCATATGGTATATAAAAATTGATTTTTATGGCACATCTTTAAAAAAGCTCATTAGTTTTCATATATTCAGAAAATAACTCTGCTAGTGACTGGTTGTGAATGAAACTCAGTGTCTGCCTTCCAGAGACTCTCTGCTGAAAGCTTTGCCAATTAAATAAAATAATACTTATTCATTCCAATAAGATGGGAATTTTATTAGGTGGCTCAGTTAAAAGGGATGCCATTAAATACTTTATTGCCCAAATTACTGTCACATTCCAGAGCATAACTTCGTGAAATATTGCTTAAAGTATTAATTACAGTCATTAATTTGGTATCAAGTGAGGGCAAAATGAAAAAGAGGGCTGAAACCTAAGTTGTAGGAAATGAGCAGTTCTCTAAGTGGCTATGGGAAGGTTTTCGTTTCTGGAAGCCCACAAAATAACTTGCTCATTGAAACTTCAGAAGGATCCTTTCTCTTCAAAAGGACTGTATCATATATCATTGCATATGATATAAAAAGATTTGGGAGAGATAGTTCATTGTATGGATGTTAAATAATAGGAGCAATAGCAACAATACCTGTTCAAGATCTTACTGTAGAGAAAGAAAGAAGAACACAGCACAATTTCCTTGGAAGAGGTGTATGCATGAATGATGCCTTTTCCTCTGTGACCAGCATTAAAACTGAACAAGCTAAAGAAGGAATATCATATAGTCTTCTGTAGATTTTCTGTTTGGAAACAAAGTGAGAACAAAGTGGGATAAGCTAATCAATGGGTGTTCAATATTTTTCTCACTCTTAATTTTTTTCAATAGCCACCCAACCGTCATGGTGTCAAAACAGCAGTAACATAGACAGGCTTTACATCATGTCAACAATGGCTGGAGGATGCTATGAAGACACTACAAAGTTTTAGTAATGTCCTTAGATGTAACAGCAACAGTTCCACAATCAATTGCTTGGAACAGAAATAGAAGAAAGCTGTTGAGTTCTTGTAGATATCTGGTTGACACAGATGGAATTAGAAAAGGCTTTAAACTAATTCAGCAGGATTCTTGTTATATTTATACCTCTTAACCGCTTTTTTCCCTACTCCATTTTCTTTTCTGTTTTTCCAGTTTCAGATGTAAAGAAATAAATAAAGACAGAGTCCAGATATTTGCCTCGATAAGCCTTACACATTTATTGAGCGGAATAAAGTTGGGCCACTCAAAGCAAGAGGGACCCTAAACACACTTTGACACTCATATTTATATGTTTGCTACATCATCTACTTCATCATCCAGAAGACTGACGCACTCCTCCCAGACAAGCTGGCACATGCTAGATAAGATAAATAAGTACAGAAATAGTTATCCACCTCCCTTGGAGGTCTTCCAAGGACATTGGTCAGTAAAATGAGGACTCAGATTGTATACTGGCCTACAGCCAGTATACTGACTCTGTAAACCTTAGAGGGTCTGTAAAGCACTGTGAAGCAGTATATAAGTCTAAGTGCTATTGCTATTGCTACCTCAGAGACATTGAGTGTTTCCTGAGGAATTTCTATGACCCTGAAGGCCTGCAGAGGCAAAAGTGCCATTGGCACATATGCTCCCTCAAGACTGTCAATAAAAATATTACATTCCTGGCCAACATCTCCCACATCAGAGTCTTTAGAACTCACCTAAACCCATTTTGATTGTCATATAAGGCAGTAGGTTATTTGCTGTTGCAGTTTATTCCTGAGCACAGCTGAAATCTAGCTGCAGTTCACTGACTAATCTGGGGAGATGGATGTTTAGTAATTAACTAAACGCGTTGCATTAATAATATTTGGCTTTGAATGTACCTGTATATCATAGGTATCATCTTGGTTCTGAGCCTCATGATAAATAGGAGCCAGTATCTTATACAAGAAACAATTCAGAATTTTATATATTCGAGCACAGTGCGATTATAGCAACTAAAGAAATATATCACTAGTGAGGAAAATTGGACACTAAGTGGGTGTT
The DNA here is from genome assembly GCF_964273705.1 of Natrix helvetica. Lineage (NCBI taxonomy): Eukaryota > Metazoa > Chordata > Lepidosauria > Squamata > Natricidae > Natrix > Natrix helvetica. The sequence goes on along the minus strand of NC_138548.1, from coordinate 99,317,052 downwards.
ACATTCCTTCACAGACACAATTTAATAGCTACACCACCCCTCCATAATTACTAACCAAAAAAAAGACACCTCTATAGATGAAAAGAATTATTACTGTAATTATGGGCCTTACTTTTTGAGAATCTGGGTACTTTTCCAAAGTAGTATAGGAACATTTTTTAAAAAAATGATTGGCTGTGGAAGCTGACTTAAAATATATGTCATATTCAAAAAATCTGGGTGTTACAGCACAGCTAAAATCACAGTCAATAAAAATACATTTTTAATAAACTTGGAAACAATGTTCAACTGAAAAGAGAACTCAAACATCATCTGTTCTAAGCAGATGATGAACATTTCAAATAACATCTTATCTAAGGAGGATTATGACCCAGCATTATATACTGACCTTTCTTTGCTTCTTTTCCAAATTTTAAACTGGACGTACATATATTTATCTGGCATTTTGTTACAGTACTGTCAGTAAAAAAGAGTTTTTAAATGATTTTAAAACTTCTAATAGGAAAGAGAAAGAGAAAAGCAGGCAGAGAAAAACAGAAAACCAAGCTTGCTTACCTAGAGTTCTCTGTGTAGTTCACTATTTAGACTGACATTCTTTGAAATACAAAATACAAACAGTGATGTAATCCCGGCCTGTTGTGATTAAAGACAAGAAACTCTCACACTTGTGAAATTGTGTTTTTCCCCCTCATTGCAGCAACGGCATATAACATATGTAAATATGTTTTCAAGACATTTGGCCTGCTTTATCCCTTAATTGACAGACTTCTCCTAAATCTCATTACTGCTTAAAGAAATGCATGAAGTTATTTATATCTTAATTTGCTCTGTATCATGCATTTCATTCAGGAGCTCAGGTCAGCATACAGAACATTCCTTCCTCCTACTTACCCTACAACAATACCATGAGTAGACTGGTTTGAGAAAGAGTGACTAGCCCAGTGGTGGGCAACCTTTTTTTTCAACTGAGCCAAATCTCGCCAAAACCACGATTGAAATTTATTTTGAGAAATTTTTAAAACCGAAAATACATAGGATGGTACACTGTTTTTAGTTTCAATAAGTTTTTATTGAGAATATTCTGCATGCAAGTATCCACATAGGTCGGGAGGATACAAATAACACAACTAATAAAACAAAAACTTTAGAACGATATTATTTATCGATAACGTTAAATTCCGTAAAATTTGCCTTACAATGTAGAGAAAATTACATCCTGACAACGACTGACAAAGTCACAACCACTAATGTGAACATTGGCCTTGCATTTCCTTGGATAGTTTGAGTAAGTCAGGTTTGTATGTTGTTGTTTTTCATTTCATCTCTCTCTCCCACTTTCTTTCTTTTTTTCTTTTTCTTTCTCTCTCTCTCTCTGGCTCTTTGACTCTCTCTCCCTCCCTCCCTCCCTCTCTGTCTCCCTCTGTCATTTTCTCTGGGTGTCTATTTGTCTGTCTGTCTCTGTATCTCTGTCTCTCTCTCCTCCTTCCCCCATCTCTGTCACTCTGTGTGTGGGGGGGGGGTCTGTCTCTCCCTCTGTCTCTCTCCCCTCCCTTCCTCTCTCTCTGTCACTCTGTGTATGTGGATGTGTCTGTCTCTCACTCATTCACTTAATCACTCACTCTGTGTGTCTCTCTGTCTGTCTATCTTTCTCTCCCTCCCTCCCCCTCTCTGTCTCTGTGTGTGTGTGTGTGTGTGAGTCTCTCTCTGATTCCCTCCCTCACTCCCTCTCTCTGTTCCTCTCTCTGTCTGTCTGTCTCATTCACACACACACACACACACACTGTGGTCACCTTGTTGAGTGTTCCAATCACATTTGAAACACTCAACAACTGGCCTGCATTTATGCTGCAAAATACGGAGGGAAGCTTCTGCAAAAGCCCGGGCGATTGACAACAAGTCTCCCAGGCTGTAATTTTCCGAGCTGTGCGCACGCGCCTGTTTTCCACGGCGTGGAGCAGCGGCGAGATTCTGCGTGGCGAGCGATGATTCCAGGGGCCATCCGGGAAGATGAGGAACGCGAGGGGAGACCCTGCCCCCCCACTGATGGCCCCCGGAATCATCGCTCGCCGCGCAGAATCTCACCGCTGCTCCACGCCGTGGAAAACAGGCGCGCACGTACAGCTCGGCAAATTACAGCCTGGGAGACTTGTCACTCGGCTTTTGCAGAAGCTTCCCTCCGAAGCCCGAGAGGAGGGAGGGTAGCGGGCGCCCGGCACACTGAAGAGCCGCATTAAAATGTGCAAAGAGCCGCATTTGGCTCGCGAGCCGCGGCTTGCCGACCACTGGACTAGACCAATGTCACCCACTCACTCTTTGCTTGGCAGATGGTGAACTTAAATCTATACTTTCCTGTTCCAGTCCAACACTCAGCAGTTTTTGACCTATCACTAGTTTTCCAAAGCTGAATTGCACATGTGCACCTGTACAAAGCCAATATTGCAAAGGAAAATGTTTTTTTTTTGCTGCTGTCCAGCAGGTTTGCAACTAGATGTGGTAGCCCTAAGCCTGATAGAAGCTAAAGCTATTACTCATAAACCTTTTCCTTCCTCACTGTTATTTTCCATAGGGTGTTAAGAAGCAATCTATGCTATCACTAGCATAGTGAAGCTTGGAGTCTTGGAATCTTGAGTCTTGATTATTCCAATTCATATAAGGCTTAGAGGTGTGAGATGTGACCTGCAAAAAACCAGATAGTTACTAGATGGCAACAAAGAGACGTCAACAAAAAATAATCTCCAACTCTTTGCTGTCATATAATGCTCATTTGGACTATTCCAACTCCAAATAATAAAGCCAAAGCTAAACTGTACATATTTAAAGCCAATATAAAGACAGCAATATAAAACTGTCTATGAGAAGGTGTTAAGTTGGCACAAAGGCGAGCGGAGTCGTGAGGAGAATTAACCAGTCTTTATTGAACACGAACAGACTCAACAAATATACAGGAGAGAAACAATGCAGGGTTCGTCTGACAGCTATTTATACGAAGCTGTCAGACGAACCAGCCAATCCCCAAGCGAGAGTTTCCCCGCTCTCAGCCAGGTCGCGTCTTAGCCAATCAGACGCGACCTGGCTGTTGCTAGTGCAGATGCCGGCTGTCAGGGGGAATTCCCTGACGTCATCTGCATGGACACAATACTCCTTCCCCCCCAGTGACTGCGCATGTGCAGACGACGCACAAACGTAGTCACGCAAATAGTCCGGGCGGCGCCGGACCCGCCCAGAACGCCTCAGTTCGACAGGAGGCGCCGGAGAGGAAGGTGGTGCCCGTTGAAGCTCCTCCCGCAAGGGAGTGGAGCTCCGGGCGCCATCTTGGAGGCCCACCCCTGACGGAGGACGACAAGGACCAGGTAGGCAGGGCCGAGGGGGCGCGGCCGAAGGCGGGCTTGACTGGGGAACTTCAGGGTAGGCCTGGCCTGACTCGGGGAAGGCCAGTTGGAAACCGGGAGGCAGACGCCTAACGGGCGGCACATCCTCAACAATGGACGGCCAGAAGGCGGCGTCCGAGGACAGAAAGGCCCTGGGCGGCTGGACCAGGTGATCAGTGGCTGGTGGAAGGGCACCAGGAAACGAAACGTTGGAGGGCTCAGGCGCAGCGACGTCGATGGCCGACCTGGCAGGGATGTTGTCGCTGTTGCTGGGCAGGCGGCGCCTCAATTGATCCAGGTGCCGCCGCCATTCAGTCCCATCATGCAGCTGGACCCTGTAAGAACAGGGGCCGGTTATGGCGGTGATGGTGGCAGGCACCCACCTAACTGCCCCTGAGAATGCCTGAGCCCATACAGAATTGCCCAGACGGAAAGAACGGGGAGGGGGCCCCAGGTTGCCAGGCTGTTCACTTGAATAGAGTGGGTGCAACCTATCCAAGGCGGTCCGCAGGCGCCGGCCCATCAGCAGCTCAGCTGGAGACTTCCCGGTCAGGGGGCAAGGAGTGGCATGCTGTACCAAGAGGTAAGCAGCCACCCTTGATTGCCAGTCTGCCCCATCCATCCTGCCTAACGCCTCCTTGGCCGAGCGGACCGCCCGTTCCGCCCGGCCATTACTAGCCGGATGGTATGGGGCGACTGGGGCATGGCGGATACCCTGAGAAGCCAGGAACAGCTGGAATGCGGTGGATGCAAATTGAGGCCCGTTATCAGAGACAATGACGTCCGACAATCCATGGGTGGTGAAAAGCCTAGTCAGTTCCCTGATCGTGGCCTCGGCTGTGGTGGACCTCATGAGGATGAGCTCCACCCAGCGCGAATATGCATCCACCACCACCATGAAGACCTGGCCTCTGAAGGGACCCGCGAAATCCACGTGGAGGCGGGACCAAGGCCCGCGGGGCAATTCCCATTCCCTAGGAGCGGCTGCCGGTGGCGCCGGTCGGGAATGTTGGCAGGGGGAGCAGCCGGCCACCCAGGCGGCTATCTCGTCATCAATGCGAGGCCACCAGACATAGCTGCGCGCCAGGCATTTCATGCGCACTATACCCGGGTGGCCCTCATGAAGGCGAGATAGCACCTGATGGCGCAGGCTGGGTGGAATGACCACCCTGTCACCCCACAGGAGGCACCCACTGTGAAGTGACAGCTCCAACTGCCTGGCCTTGAAGGGACGAAGGTGCTCTGGCACCGGTCCCTCAGGCCAGCCCGTATGGACCCATAGCATGACCTGGGACAGGTCAGGGTCAGCCCTAGATTTCAAGGCCACCTCTCCGGAAGAGAGCGGCAGAGCCAAATCCGCTATGGCCAAAACCGACAGGCAAGGCACTGTCGGGGGGTCTGCAACGGGCAGGGGGCAGCGGCTGAGGGCATCAGCGTGCCCTATGTGCTTGCCCGGGCGGTAGAGCAGAGTGTAGCTGTATGCAGCTAGGAACTCTGTCCACCTGGTCATGCGCGGTGAAAGGATGGGAGGGGTCGGCTTGTTACCTGCCAAAAGCCCAAGGAGTGGCTTATGGTCGGTGAACAAAGTAAAGTGCCGACCATAGAGGTAATCATGGAACCTCTTAATCCCTGACACTGCAGCCAGAGCCTCCTTGTCAATCTGGCTGTAGTTGCGTTCTGCAGAAGTCAGTGTCCGGGAATAAAAGGCTATGGGGGCCTCCGAGCCATTGGGCAGTACATGGCTCAGGACCGCCCCCAAACCCACGGGGGAGGCGTCACAAGCAAGAGTCAAAGGCAGCTTGTCCGAATATTGGACGAGGACTGCCTCTGACGTCAGCAAGTGTTTGACAGCCGCGAACGCATGCGCTTCGCAGCTGCCCCAGCGCCAGGCTGCTGATCGGTCGAGCAACCGATGCAGCGGCTCGGCTAGTGGCGCCTTATGCGGCAAAAATGGTGCGTAAAAGTTAAGCAAGCCAAGGAACGCCTGCAGCTCCGTCTTGGAGGCAGGCGTGGGGGCGTTCCTGATGGCTGCTACCTTGGAAGGGGAGGGGTGAATTCCCTGGGCATCAATTGTGAAGCCCAGGAAATCCACCCGGGGCACAGCAAATGAGCATTTGCTGCGCTTTAATTTTAAGCCCGCGCCCCTGAAACGCTCGAGGACCTTCACTAGTACTTCGATGAGGCCCGATCGGCTGCTGGCGGCGATCAGGACGTCATCGAAGTACGGAACCACGCCAGGGAGCCCATGGAGCAGCCACTCCATTAGGCTCTGGAAGATCCCCGGGGCTACGGAAACGCCGAATTGCAAGCGGCGGCAACGGAAAGCTCCACGGTGGGTGACGATGGTCTGCGCGGCCGCCGCCTCATCATCCACCGGGAGCTGCTGGTAGGCCTGCGCCATATCCAGCTTCGCAAAGATGCAGCCCTGCCCCAAAGAGTGGAGCAAGTGCTGCACTACCGGAACTGGATAGGGGTTCGCCTGGAGGGCAAGGTTGATGGTGGATTTAAAGTCGGCGCAGAGGCGAATGGACCCATCCGCCTTGACTGGGATGACCAAAGGGGTCTCCCACTTGGAGTAATCCACCGGCTCCAAGACTCCCTGCGCGACGAGCTTGTCCAGCTCCGCATCAACCTTTACCCTCAAGGCGAAAGGCACCCTACGGGCCTTCAGCCTAATGGGGGCAACCTGGGGGTCTAGGTTCAAGGAGATGGGCGTTCCCTTATACGCCCCCAGCTGCCCATCAAACACATCGGAGAACCTGGCAGGTACGTCGGCCACGTCAGGAGGCGTGGCCACCACTTGCCTTACCCCGTGCACTGATAGGCCAAGTGCCGGGAACCAGTCAAGGCCCAGGAGGGCCGGCAAAGGCTTTTCCACTACTAGGAGGGGAAGGCACCCCGAAAAGTCCCCGTACTCCACCCACACCAGGTGACAACCCAGGGTAGGAATTAGAGTCCCCTGGTAGTCCCGTAGGGTTGCGTCTGGGGAGGAGAGCTGGGTCTTTGAGATGCCTGGACAGAGGCGGGAGAACTCTGCCCACGACAATAGGGATCGGGATGACCCCGAGTCCACCTCCATGGTGCAGGGGGAGCCCTCAATGAGGAGCGACGCCTTGATGCGCTCCGCACCTGCACCCGTGTGGAAGGCCAACTCTGCGGGGTTGGCGTGGAAGTCAGCGTCCACGGCGTAGCAGCCTCCGCTTGAAGGCTGCTGCTGCGGCTGCTGCTGCGGCTGCTGCTGTCGTCCAGCACGGCTTCCAGGTCGCTGTTTGACGGCGGCTGTGGTCGGGACGTCATCTGGACGCTGTGGCAAGGGGAACTGCGCTCGGCAGACCTGGGCCAAATGTCCTTTCTTAAGGCAGCAGCGGCAAACCGTGGCCTTAAAGGGGCAACCCGAACGGTCGTGGTTGCCTCCACAGCCAAGGCAAGCGGTCACAGCTTCCCGGGCTCGCTGAGGGCCGCGTCTTCTGGTGGACTGGCCAATGCGCGCCACCGCTCCCTCCTCAGGGTAGTCAATAGGCAGGGGAACTAGTTCGTCTACCAGGCAAGTGCGGCCTGGCGGAGGCGGCAGGTTGAACATCTCCGCCATTGACTCGTCGGAGAGTTCAGCCGCCCTTGCCTGCTCAATGGCCCCAGTCAGTGAGATGTCCTCTTGTGACAGGAGCCGCCGGCGAAGGCGCAGATCTTTCACGCCGCTGACGAACTGCTCCGTGAGGTTGCGATCGAGGTCGGCAAACTCGCACCTCATCGCCGCTGTGCGAAGTGACTGGAGGAACTGGCTCACCGACTCCTCCGGCTTCTGGACACAGCGCCTGAAAGCGTAGTGCCTCGCCACCCAGGATGGTGTAGGGGCGTAGTGGCGCTGAAGACGGTCCGTTAATGTAGCCCAGTCCAGAGAGTGGACTGGCTGAGGGGCGGCTAGCGAGCGAGCGGCGCTAAACATTGGCGTGCCGCAACAGCTCAAGAAGAAGCTGCACTTCTCATCATCTGGCACATCGCGACGGCCGTTGGCTATCAGATAGCACTCGAAGCGCTCCAGGAACGCTTCCCATGTCTCGCCGTCGCAGCCAAAAGGAACGACTGTTGGCATCGCCGACATGGTCTCCTCAGAGGTTCGAGCTAGGCTTGAAAGGAACGGGTCGCCGGTACGCTTGTGCCAAGATGGAACGTTCGGTGGGTTAGCGGCTGTATCCCATCCTCGTCGCCAGTGTTAAGTTGGCACAAAGGCGAGCGGAGTCGTGAGGAGAATTAACCAGTCTTTATTGAACACGAACAGACTCAACAAATATACAGGAGAGAAACAATGCAGGGTTCGTCTGACAGCTATTTATACGAAGCTGTCAGACGAACCAGCCAATCCCCAAGCCAGAGTTTCCCCGCTCTCAGCCAGGTCGCGTCTTAGCCAATCAGACGCGACCTGGCTGTTGCTAGTGCAGATGCCGGCTGTCAGGGGGAATTCCCTGACGTCATCTGCATGGACACAAGAGAAGGTACAACGTGCTTCATTTAGAGCAAAATCAATAGACACATACCTTCAAGTAAATCTGGACTTTTGAAAATTGCTTAAATGCCATACAATTTACTTGGCAACATTTTTGGGGAAGTGGTTGATTATGACCTTCTTCTTCCTATGGTAGAATAGAGAGTGACACTGGTGGATTGAACCAAAGTCACCCAGTTGGCTTCATGCCTAAGGTAGGACTAAAACTCACAATTTCCTTATTTTTAGCCTGGTATCTTTAATCACTACATCAAATTGTGTCTAAGTATTTGTTGTAGTGATTACAGTTATCAGTAGCATACATAAACATATATCTACTGTATAAGAATGATTATATGGACTGTCTTATCTTTGATCCCATTTCAAGGGATTCAAATGAAGACTCACAAATTTTACAAATCCAGTATAGTATACAACATAAAAAATGGATCTATGTGTAAAGTGTTGTGCCCAAAAATATGAAATACTAAAATAATTGGAATGTATTAGGCAAGCATGAATAAGTGTAGTACAGAAGAGTTTAATACAGTACAGATTTTATGGAGTTTTATAAAATATAACACAATGACAGTTTTTAGTGGAACAGTGTGGTCCTCTGAAATGGCAGATGGGAGTAATAAGAGAATATTCATTCATAAATAAAAATACATTTTCTAGACCTAATAGATTAGCTTTAATTAGCTCTACTTCCTAAATGCTATGCTAAATATGCATGATGAAATCTAATTTTATATAATCAGATCAGAAAATAGAAAATTACATTAGATTTTTAATACAAACAGATAATGTTTACTATATTAAACTCTCTTCAGCATATTACTGAAATGTTTTGCCTTTTGAATTCATTCCAAACCAACAAAACAATGGGGAAAAAACTATATACAAAGAGCTGGGGCTCTGCCTGCCTGGCTGGCTGGAGAATAACTCCCCCAAAACAAAACAAAATGGGTAGAGCTGTTTTCCAGGTAAAGAAAGATTGAGTAAAAATTAGATAGTTTCAATGAGGAGTTGCACAGAAAAGAAATCCAGGGGAAGAATTCCCAATACAAGTGCATTGAAGTGACAACTGAACAGCAGTTCTGTAGACTTTCAGCTTTGTGCAAATGCAGATGTTTTATTGATTGAGCTCTCTAACACACACAGCCACCCCAAGGCATAGCTGGCCTTGCCTATCCAGAAGTCTCTGTCCAAAGATCCATCATTTGAGATGATGCTTCACAAATATTTGAAGCTGTTTATATTTGCCAGTTGGGTGTCATCAACAATGATTTTTGTTCTATGCACTTGATTTTTGGCATAGACTGGTATAGTACCTCAGACTTGTTTAGCCTGATGATGAGGCTGAAGATTATAGCAGCATCTGAGAATTTGTTCAGCATCAAACTAGATTGCTGTCTTTGTGTGTCAGAAATCCATGGTCATCAGCAAAGAGTTTTTCTTGAATGACTTTTTGGAGACACTTTGTCTGTGCATTCAAGCAGCAAAATCAAAGAGAGTCAAATTGATATCTGAAGTATACTCCCACCTTCAGGCCCTGGACAGCACCTAATAACATGCAAGCAAAGAACTAATTAAACAGGACTGGGATTAGCAAGAAATCCTGCCTCACCCCATTGGAATTGGCAAATGCAGCTGACATATCACCATTGTAGATGGTTTGTTCCATCATAGAGTAAGTGAATTAAATGCATGAATTTCCTTGGATATCCTTGGAATCTCAGGACGGTCCAGAGGGTTTCTCTATTCACGGGATCCTTGTTGACCTCTCAATGATGACAGAATAAAGAGGTTTGTTCTGCTTGACACACTTTTTCTGGGCTGGTCTCACAGCAATCATGACTATTATGCTTAAAAATCACACTTTGTCTCTGGGAGATTCCAGACTTTCCAGTGACAAGTCTATTCAGGAGAATGTAGGCAAAAATCTTGCCTGAAATGGACAGCAGTGAAATAACACGGTAGTTTCTCCAGTCTTATATGCTTCCATTATTTTTACAGAGAGAGACAATGAGTGTATCACAGAAGTGACCAGGTGTCTTCTTTTTTAAATAATATTTTTAGCGAAGTCTAATAATACAAAAATAAAAAAACTAATACAAACTAAGAAAAATATAAAACAGAAAGGGCAAAGAGAAAAATAAAAAGTGAGAGAAGAAAAAGAGGGAAATATATAAAAGTAGGGGGAGAAAAGTTACAATAACTTTATTGTTAAAGTTACACTTTCTTGTTTTAACCAAAAATCTCCTCATTCCTTATCTCATCTTTTATCTATTGTAACTATTGGCAAATAATAAAACCTCATCTTTTAATCTTAATCAGAAAAAGTCCACTAAGACATATCAGAAATCTGTGACTTCGTTAGAAATATCCTCCTTAGTTCTCACAGACCAAGCACTAGAAAAAATGCAGACTTGCCCATGAAACATTGCTTGTTCCTACCTTATACTGTCACCATCTTCAGAGAAAAGAGATAAAAGTAGCCCAGGCAAAATAACACTCAAGCAAAATTCAATTGAATTGTAGCCTGGCACCATACATACATCCTCTTCCTACAAGGATAATTTGAGCTTAATATTTGAGAATTTTTCCTGCAAAATACCTAACAAATATAGTAGTTACCTTTACCCAATTGATTTCTCCAATAGACTGTAAGCCTATTCAAAGTCTTTTGTTACAAAAAGCACTCCATTAGTCCACAGACAAAAGAATTTTGGATGGAGAAGGAATAATTTCTATTCTTAGACTTTTGAAAATAATTTTATTACATGTTTCTATAAAGCTAGACATTAGTCTACTTTTTCCATACTTTTCCTTGATTTTTATATATAAAGTTTTATATAAAATATATAAATGCCCAGTAACCTGAAGGGCCTCCTACATAAGGATTTTGTCCAATTCAAAAGAACCTCTGTTGTTCACAAGATCAGTAGGCAGATGAGCCAATTTATTTCTGGATCTGAAATGAAACCCACACTGCAAAGGAAGGACCTTTTTCCTTTTTTAAAAAAATAATGAATCCCTGCAAACATCAAGGATAGTCTATTGCTCCATTTTTCTCAGTTCCTGGGATTCAATCTTCCTAAAAGTAAATGTATCTTTCAGTCAAGATTTTGCTTTGTTCGTAGATGGAATCATGTAGGGTTTTCTTTGAAGCAATGTGGAAGTGGTCTGCTTTTCCTTGGGGTTATTGTCATTCTCTTGATTTTTTTGGCCTGTGTGTCCAGAGGTGTTCACAAGTGACCAGGTTGACCATGGACTCAAACCCAGAAGCTCTAGCAAGTTCTTTAAGGACAGGTTGGCTTCACTTTGCAGTCTACTGAATCAGTGGATTACAATTGTATCCACTACATTTTCTCTGGCAGGGGATAAAGAGGGTGGAAAACATCAGGTTGTTTGGATTTTGAAATTATTTCTTAGCCTTTTAAGGCAATGGAAAAAAGGAGGACATTTGAGTACTCCAATAAAGTAGAAATGGTTGCAATGTAGAAATGCCTTAACAATTAATTTCAATTCCTGAAACTTCAGAAGGTTGATTGCCTAGAATATACCTCCCCTTTCCCTCTGACTGAAGCTTACAATCATAAAAAAACATAAGCAGTGCCCTACTGGACTGGACCTCTGGCAGGGGTGGGTTCCTGCCAGTTCTAACCTCTTCTATAGAAAAGGTTCCACAAATCTACAATGCCATTTAGAACCGGTTCCAGCTCCCTCCCCTTGCCCGTCTGCACATCATCAGGATGAAGAGCGAGAGGGGGAATTCTGGGAGTTGAAGTCCACAAGTCTTAAAGCTGTCAAGTTTGAACACCCCTGGGGTTTTTTTCCTAAAGGGTTAGGGGTGCAAGGGTCTTGTAACTTGACAGCTTTAAGACTTGCACACTTCAAATGCCAGAGTTTCTGAGCCAACATGACTGGAGGAAGAATTCTGGGAGTTAAAGTCCACAAGTCTTTTTATAAAACATTTTTATTTATTTTTGAACAAGGACAAACAAACATAAAAATAAATCTTCCATTACAAATTGTAGAAAGTGTGTCAGTTGGTTACAGTATTTACATGCATCTCTTCCATAATCATCACTGCTTTTCATATCAAATTGCATATTTTAAATTCACCTATATTCATGTATATCACAATTATTATATCTCAACCTTAATCTCACTATAATTGTTTTACATCCTTTTATATATAATATTCAAAATCTGGAATAGGATTATATAACATTCTATTAAATCATCCTAAAATCATCCAATCACAATACATCTTTAAAACATATTCTAGATAAAGCTTTTAAAACCTCCTCTCATAATCTTCATGTGTTGTTTATATAAAATTTCATATTATTTAACTATAGCTATTGTCACTTCATTTTATACATACTACTAGAAAACTAAATTTAGCTTAGTTTTTATTATACATTTTCATTGCATCAACCTGTATCTTTCCAATAATAGTACGGTCTTATATCTCTTGCCATTTGTAGCATTCATGTTCTAGTTACTTTCTTAATAAATCTTGTATAAACTTCTCTTGGCAACATGTTGTTCCTTTCGTATCTCATAAAAGCTTGAAACCCAACATCTGTTATTTCCATCAGCTTATCTTTGGTTATCACTAGTGCTTCTGTCAAGATTTCTCTCCTTATCACCATCAATTTTTCTCTCTTTTCTTCTTCTGTGCTTTGAAGTGTGGGATAGAGTTCAAATCCATCTATCTCCCCTTTCCATATTCTGCTCTTGCCATTATCAACCACACTTTGTTGTCAGTATCCACAGTTTTCTTATCTCTTTGCTCATTTTTTTCTTCCATCTTTTGAATTCCATCCTCTACTTTCTTCATTTAGTAAACATCCTCAGTTTCTCCATCAGATTTTTCTGTTTTGTATTCCATATTCTCCAATCTCTTTTCAATTCTCTCTGTCACAACTAATAGATTTTGAATTTCAAACATAATCATTTGCAATGTTATAGTTTCTTTTTCCTGCTGAGCCATTCTTTCAATTTTGCAGACACTGCCTCTATAGGATTCAAGGCTATTTTAATAAACTTCAACCAGGTTCATTTATTATCTTTCAAGTCAAAATGTTGTCTTCCCTCAAGAAGCTAGTGATAGAACTCCCAAAAGGCACCTATATAAACAACTTGTGCTTTTCATACTATCACTGTCAGTAAACAAACTGAAAGAACCTTGAATCTCAAGTGATCAAAGCAAAAGAAGAAAAAAACAATGTATCCAGCCTCCAGCCTCTAAGTGGCAGTGTAACTGCTTTTCTTCCTGTTGTTACAACCCTCTTTATAATCCTTCTTATTTTCTTCTTTATATTCCAAGCTTAAGAAAGAAAAGAAACCAATCCAATCAAGCATTATAAAAAAAAATAAGGAGAATTTTAATCCATAGGTATAAGCAAAAGTGAAAAAATAAGAAGAAAGAATTAATCCATTCAGTTTAAAAAAATAGGGAACCCCTGCAAAAGTTCCATCGGTTAAAAAAAATTAGAAACAGGATAACACACTAAGTTCAATGCAGATCAATCTTGCCACTTACAGTCTTCTGTCTTCAATCTTAACTTAATTTTTTTTTTTTTGGGTAGTCTCTTCCTCTAATAATAAAATTTCCTCACCAATTCGACACACTTTCTCTTTCTGCTTTCTTCCCGTTCCAGAGCTGTCCCAACTTCAGCAGCTTCATTAGCTGCGTTTCTGTCGCCAGAAAAAAAAAGGCTATTCCTGGATCTTTCAGGGATTTTGCAGTGTCCCTGAGATCAGCAGGAGGTGCCTTTCTCAATCACCATCTCTGCAGGACGGTTTAGGTCCAAATGGACCGTCCAGCAGCAGAAATTCGACTGCGATCTCTGAGCACTAAGATCGCACGTCGTGCCATCGCGACGTCAGTTCTCTTCTGAAGTCCACAAGTCTTAAAGCTGTCAAATTTGAACACCCCTGGGGTTTTCTTTTCCTAAAGGGTTAAGGGTGCAAAGGTTTTGTAACTTGACAGCTTTAAGACTTGCGTGCTTCAAATGCCAGAGTTTCTGAGCCAACATTTTGGTTGCTAAGCAAGAGCGTTATTAAGTGAGTTTCACCACATTTTACAAGTTGGCCACGCCCACCCAGTCACATGGCTGGCAAGTCACTCCTGATCCCATGGCCAGCAAGTCACTCCCCTACAGAAGAGTTCTAAAAAAGTTTGAAACCCACCACTGACCTCTGGCCATCAAGTCCAGCAGTCACTCTTTGTTTTTTATCCTTCACAAGTTGTTTATCCACATTCACACCTATCTTTTTATTCCATTGCTATTAAGCTTACTGGGAAGTCATTAATGAGGGACTTTATCAAGGGTATTTTGAAAATCTAGGTAGATAATATCTACTAATTCATACTTAACCCCATGTAGTTTATTAACAATCCCAAAAAGCTTTAGTTGCTGAGTTGAAATTGTGAAGCCATTTTGGTTACCCTTGAGCAAGGCTTGTATCTCCAAATGGTTGATAATTTTATCTTTAATAGAAGTTTCCACAATCTTCCTCAGAACAGATGTTAAGATGACAGGTGTATAATTTTCCTGGCTCTCCCCATGAGTCCTTCTTAAAAATTGGAATTACATTGGCCACCTACCAATCCTTTAAACAGGACAAGTGTAGAGACAGGTTGCATATTGTAGTTAAGAGGTCCATAATTTGGAAACTTGCTATATATGTGTTTTGAATGAAATATTGGATACAAGTCGGTAAATAACCTGTGTAGCGAAGAAGAATAAAACAAATTTCCAAGTCAGAGCATTCTGGAATTTATGGGAATAACCATGACAATAGCAAATATAATGTCCTTTTTGCATTCAGAAAATGTATAAAAAACAAACTCATCTTTTTAGATATAGTATATAATTTCATGATTCTTATGTAAACAATTAGTCTTTATTCTGCACTTCTCCCTTTATCTAAGTGTAGATGTCAAGGTTTTTCAATACTGCTACTTCCTAGATATGAGATCTCCTTTTTATGTTAAATCATTATCTTCACCCATTTTTTCATACAGCTTCTACATCACTAGATCTATGAATACGAAATTAGAGATACAATTGCAAAAGCATGCCTTAGCCCTAAGTGAAAGAACTTCAGCTGTTGCATTGAAATAAAGTCAAAACACAGAATCATCTTTCCATGAGATGGCAGTTAAATATTTTAGGGCAACTGGAAATCAAATTCATCATGATAGCAAAGCCAAATGCATATCCTAGTTAACATTTGCATGCTATTTATAACCCAGCCATACATAAAACATGTAGGCTCTCCAACAGGAGAAGCAAGTGAATATATACAGATGGTGCAGCATTCCTAATATAACATCTGAGTTATTTGGTCATAAGCCCTTTGTTTATAAGTTTATCTGTTCTGATCATTTTTCAACAAAGGACATTTGCTTTTTAAATTTATAAATAGTCTTAAGCCTATTGTTTGGTTTAAAAAAATAGGGAAATAGCATATTTTTTTAAAAAAAAGAAGGGTGATTTTTTAAAATCAAAATGGTCTACCAAAACAACCCAGCACAAAGGTTAATTTCTCTTTGTATCTTGAGATAATCTACATTGATTTCATTGTTTCCTTAATCTCTCAGTATCACATTTTACATGGATTGAATTCTATTCTAATAAATAGTAATAAATGATGGAAAATATGATCGATAAAGACCGTATAATGATGAAAGAAGGTAGCCTATTTAAATTGGGTATCTTGCTCTTTTCTGTAATAACCGCATAGTGCTTTTATTAATGAATACCCACAGAAAGCAACCCAGTAAGGGAGCTGAGAAAATCTAAAGTGTTCTATTTTGAATGTGCATAAATGGATTGCATGTTATTATATGCCAATATGTCTTCCAGATTATCAGTAGTTGGATAATTCTGCTCATTTTACAATATGGAGGTGGAAGAGAAATCTAAAAGAAGACTGAACATGGTGGAATTGGTTTATATAAAAGAGTGTGTAGTACAACATGAAGAGAAAGGTTCATGAATGGGTCCTAATGAATGTGGAATGATTACAAAGTGAGTGGAAAAACATACATTGGTTTGGTCTTACACAGAGAAGGAATGAGGATTGAATCACAAAGCTTATATATATATTAGGTCATACCAGGGGTTGTAACACAAACACACACACACACACACACACACACACACACACACACACACACACACACACACACACATATATATATATATATATATATATATATATATATATATATATATATAAAACAAGAAGGAAAGTATAAGAAAGCTGAGAAAATCATGGTCTGATGGAGGCAATGAGCTTTTCAGAAAAAAAAAGAAGTGAAAAGTTAAAGAGCCAAAGACAAAGTATGGTGAAAGCAAAGATAACTTTCAAGGATGAAAAAAAAGGATGGAAGGACACCGTAAATTGTGTTGCTGCCCTTATAATATCTTTTCTTATTCTACCTCATGCCTTAATGCATCCTGCTTGCCACTTTTCTTTTTTTGCCAATTGCTTTCCAGAAAAGGATAGAACATGATGAGGGTGGGAATAATGTATCATAGTCTAGTCTGGTGCTTTAATGTTTACTCAAAAGCAGGGACATGCGGTCAGGGGAGGCAGGGGAGGCAGAGCCTCACAGCTCTCATCATGAAAAGAAAAAAATAAGGGAAAAGGGAAAAGGCACACGTGGTCCGATTCCCTGCCTTCCTGAGTCAACATGAAGGGGACCGCTCTGCCGGCTCGCGTTCCGTGGTCCCCTTCATGTTGACTCAGGAAGGAGAGGAATAGGACCACGTGTGCAGAAGGCTGAAGCTGCCTCAGCCTCCTGCACATGCGGTCCCATTCCCCACCTTCCTGATGACGTCACCAGCCTCACCAGCCATAAACCTCACTGCACGTCACTACTCAAAAGTAAGTCTCATTCAAGAAAGGACATATTTGGTGACAATTAGTGCTTTCTTGGTATATTTTACCCTTCCTTTATTGCTTTCATTGTAAGATGTCATCACAATAGACTTTAAAAGCCAAATTTGAGGGAGGTTGTTGGTTTATGATTTATTTTCCTTTCCTCTCCTTTCCTCTCCTCCCCACCCCTTTCCTGTCCTCTCCCCTCTCCCCTCTCCTCTCCTTTCCTTTTTTCTCTTGGTTGATTGATTTAGTTCATTGTGGGCCATTATGCTTTACTTTATATTTTGTTTATCCTATATTTTTAGTACAGAAAACTTAACAAATATCTTTTCCTATATGTTATTTCTTTTAAAAATCCAAATGATTCAGCTTCTTTTAACTTAAGAAGAACAAAATGAAAGGATAGAAGGTATATATATATATATATATATATATATATATATATATATATATATATATATATTCGGATTAATATTGTGTAAATATTAATGAGTAATATTTTTGCAGATAAACAACAGTGATCAATCACAATAAAATTATTGATCACCATTATTTCTATTATATCTGCCTTGTTTCTGATACAGTGTCAATTCTTGAAATATTGTTTTTTTAACTTTCTGTCTGAGCAGTATGTGGATTCCAATGATAGCAGAAAGAAAACTCAATTTGGGTAATTTATGCCTATCTGAAAATTAATCTTGTCAAAGCAATTTCATTCCTTTTTCATTTAAATACACCTGCACTTCATTGGGGTTGGGAAGGTATGTTTTTCAGTCTACTGTGGAATTAAAACCTATGACATTTCCATTTACTATCAGAAATTCACTATGAGGGAAAATGTGAATTTGGCTCACAGATCTTATTCCATTTCTGTGTTGTGATACAATCTGGAAGAACCCAGTTACCCAGGTGTTGATTTTAGCTCGAGGGAGAGCGTCAGGATTGTGGCTCATAATAAATCCAAATAGAAATAATGTCCAAAGCCAAATTATTGACATAGAATATAAAATTGTATCAAAACTGAGTCAAAGTAAATTCTTTCTGAAAGCAAAAGTCATGCTGATTGCAGAGTAAGTAAGGTAAGAGAGTGAAACCAGTAGATTATTTAAGAACCATATGCAAACAAGGTGCAGCCTGGATGAATTACTCTGTTCAGGGGGAAGTAGCTAATTTTGATTTTCAACAATGCTTATTGCTTTTTTAATCACATGCACACACACACACACACACACACACACACACCAGATAGGACAATCTGATTGAACAATTGTTGGCAATGCCTGGCAGATAAAAATCCCACACTGAGTCATGAATTCTATATGCTGACTTTTTTACTTAGTATGAATTGTTTAAAAACTTAGCCATGAATGAGAAAATTAATTTATGTGATTATTCCCAACAACAAACCTTTTCTGTTACCGATTCACTATCATCAACTTGAAGCAGGTAAATCTATATGTTAAGAACCCTTACCTTATCATAATCCAATAGTTAGCTGATGCTTAAATTTCCCACAATGTCCAGATGAGAAATTATTTCAGTCACTTGATAAGTCTGATCAGATTTGCCTAGGCAGATAAAAATCTGTTAAATAAGGGGTGACCATTAAATAATAACAAAGAATATGATTTTCATGGGAGCCAATGGTTGAGTGATAAATGGCTGGACTAGGAACCAGAAAATCTGAGAATGAATCTTAACTTAGGTGTGGTTGACCTGGGGCCAATCAATCACTCCCTCTCAGACCTGGGAAGAAGGCAAGGGCAAATTGGTTCGGAAAAATATTGCCAAGAAAAAGTGCATGGATATGAAGTTTTTAAGAAGAGACTGGACAGCCATTTGTCTGAAATGGTACAGGGCTGTGATGGCGAGCCTATGGCACATGTGCCACAGGTGGCATGCAGAGCCCTTTCTGCGGGCACACCAGCCATCGCCCCAGCCTAGCTCCACTGTGCATGCGCCCACGCCTCCCACCGGCCGGCTGGTCTGCAGGTCTCTGCTATGCATGTGCGAGGGGTGGAGCACATGCAGGGGACACGTGCATGCATGCGCAGGGTATGTGTGCACGTGTGGGGTTCATGCATGTGCATGCACCCCCCACACCCTGTTTTGGGCCTGAAAGTCCTCCTGCACCAACCTGGAAGCCAAAACGGGGCACGAGGGCGCTGTGTAAGGCCCTCCCCCCTTGCACCCTGTTTTGAGCCTGGAAAGTGTCCTGCACTAGCCTGGAAGTAAAAAAATGGGCGAAGGGGGTGGGGTGCATGCATGGTGGGTGCTCGCATTGCATTTTGGGGTTCCGCATGGGCACGCTTTCGGCACTTGGCACCAAAAAGGCTAGCCATCACTGGTATAGGGTCTCCGGCTTGAGCAGGAGGTTGGACTAGAAGACATCTAAGGTCTTTTCCAAATCTGTTATTCTGTTCTGTTTAGGGAGGTGTGTGTGCGTGCATGCTCCAGATGTTTGGCAGTCTTCTGAGAATGTTCACAGATGTTTGGTACCTCTCTGAAAGTCCCCAAAGTAAAACAAAGTTCCCCACCAATAACTAATGGAGTACTGAAGCTTCATCAACAGAAATAAATCAAAGCAATCTAGTTTTATCTTGTACAAAATTTGGCTAACTTACCAGTTATATTTCTGTATTAATATTTTTATTTCAAATATTACAGAATCTATGAAAAACTGAAAAACAATAAATACATTATGTCCTTTGAATACAAATAACAACACATTTTTTCTTTTCTTGCGATTTCATCATTGTGCCAAATAAACATTATACCAAGTGAAAGAATACCTTATCTACATCAGGAAAATCACCCACAAGCAAAAGTGAAAATTAAAAACAGGTCTTATGAACATTTACATCAATAAGAACAATTCATGCACTATTATGGAAATACCATTAAAACATGGAGAAATCCGGTATCCCGTGGTATAAATATTACTTGAGACCTTAAGATCAAATATTTTCTGATATAAATAAATGTGGACATGTTACATATTCAATTAATGTATATATTTATTGTTGATCACTGAAGAGTCACAGCGTTATTTTTATAAAAGTGAGAAATACAAAAATTCAGCCCCATTTTTCAAAAAATTTTTTTAAAAAAAAGCTTTGATACATGCGTATAGTTTTATTACTGAAATTCCAGCAGGGAAAAAGACAAACTTAAAGATTTCCAGTCAGCATTTCTCTCCCATGATAGGCACTCTTTTGTGAGTAGGAAAATGTGAGTGGGAAAATACTACATCTACATATCTGATCTTTGTCTAAACACTGTTGTTGTTAATTATGTGTTTGTTAGAATTCCCCCTATTTACAACTGAATGGCCACATTTCCAACGTTTTTCAAAGGGACTTTGTCTTTGCAATCTGATTCACAGGCACTTGTTGCAAATTATACAAAGTCTCGATTTATCAAGATTTCTGAGCTCCAATCACCAATGCACCAATTTGCATCCATTTTACCATTGCTCTGCTAATTGTTATTTGCAAAAGGAGGTTTTGCTGTATGCCAGCAATCACTTTCTTCTATTTTATGAATATTCATGAGACCATCATAGACAACACTGCTGTCACTATTTACTGCTTAATTTGTTTACTGCACCATTCTATTTTCCTTTATTTATTAGGGCTTTGCCATTGCTGAGGAACCGGTTATTGCAATAATGAAGCAATATTTACTTCATTCAGTGCACAACACTCTATAACAAAGCATGCCTTGTCTAACTTAGTTTGCATTGTGGCAGTGATCTATTAATAGTGCACTTTCTCCTCCCAAAGACTTCCCAATACTAGAGATGGTTACCATAGTCCCCTTTACAAATCCATTATAAAACCTGCAACAAAGAAATTGGACAACCTGAACAAGTTGTGTGGCTGGATGGCAAAGCAGCATATATCTTGTACTGAGAAATTGCAATGCAATGGATAAAACTCATGTAATGTCTGGCTTAAATGGATGCTTTAAGATGCCTATTCTATGGTCCCCAAGGCAGCATCTCCAAAGTCATGGGAATGGGCTACTTCCTGGTTTAAGTACAAGGATCCTCCCCATCAGCCTTGGGAGTTATGTCCATTGCAGATTAGGGCATTGGAAAGTGCATGTTTTGAAGACTGAAGAGTTTCATACTGCTCCTTCAGTCAGGTCTCACAGGCCTTCCTCTCAAATCATAGTCCATTGAATCAAATCAAATTGTAATCTAGATCTAGTTTTCACTAATCCTTAGGTTGCTGTGTAATTCCTTACTCTCCAATTAAAATTATTATGGATTTTCTTTTATCTGTTTTACATCAATCCTAAAGAAACACACACACACACATACACACACCCCTGCAGAAACAGCAGCAATAGGTAAAAGCAAATGGGCCTGACTTTTTAGAAGCCCACCTGCAAGAGAAAACACCTGCTCTTTAATACAATACAATACAATAGTAGAGTTGGAAGGGACCTTGGAGGTCTTCTAGTCCAACCCCCTGCCTAGGCAGGAAACCCTATACCGTTTCAGGCAAATGGCTATCCAACATCTTCTTAAAGACTTCCAGTGTTGGGGCATTCACAACTTCTGGAGGCAAGCTGTTCCACTGATTAATTGTTCTCACTGTCAGGAAATTTCTCCTCAGTTCTAAGTTGCTTCTCTCCTTGATTAGTTTCCACCCATTGGAAGATTTGGGTTTGGGTTTGCCAGGGGATCACTGTCTATGCCAGCTGTCTTGATTGACAGACTAGTTCACTTCTCTTACATTCTTTCAGTGTCCCTTTTAAGTGAATTTCACTCCATTCACTACACGGCCTATCTTGAGTATTGTCCTCAGAAGGACTGAGTAAAATTGCATGTTAGGGTATGCAGATGTTCAAAGTGCTACTCCAAGAACAAGATAGATTTCTAATTTCCAATCAATGGAATAAAACAGTTTTACTGCAATCTTTTCCACTCTGTGACCTTGGTAGAAGCCACTATTTGTCAGCTGACTGCACCAATCAAAGCAAATCAGCACTGCCTCAGTTCTTAATCAAGTCCAAAAAGGGAGGTTTAAGTTTCTATACAAATATATCATACATATTAAGTTTGTTCTGCGTCACTATAATATATAACAGTTACAGTTAAGAGAGAAAAGGAAGTTCTCTTTAGTATTGTCAAAGGGATAAGTTAGTACTTTAAAAAAATAATTGTACTGTAATTAGTCTATATATTTCTCTTTTTTTGTGGCAGTACACAGTATTTCTTCACAGCAGTTTCTCTGTAATATTATATATTGGAAATGTCTCATTGGCCTTTCGAAAGCTCATATGGCAGGATGGATGATAATATTCCAGCTTTCCCCATAAATATGGATCTGTAGTACTGATAATATATCTTTTCTTCCCCACTGCTGTGTTTGGAGAAAGGAAGAAAGGGAGGGAGGGAGGGAGGGAGGGAGGTCTTTGTTCTGTGCTTGTATACTTTTTATGTATATATACACATATGTATATGTGTATATTTTATAGATTTTATTTTGATTTGTTTGATTATTGTGAGCAATCCAGAGTCTTTAAAAGACAAGCTTAATAACCTGTGGCTGTGGTTGTTACTTTGAGAAAGAACAATGGGTGTCCCTTATTTGTACATGACTACAGTAGCTTGTGTCTCTTATTTGATCTTCTCTCTTAAAACTTCTCAAAGAGCTCCAGCATACTGAAAAATGAAAATGCAGGGAAACAGTTTCTGGAGTTTTATTCAATATTGGTCCACCAATTTTGCAGAAAGTTTCAAAAGGAAACAAGATATTGCTATACTCCTTCTGCAGATTTGAGTAAGTCCTTGGTGCTTAGTCTTTGGTGTCCTTCCTCCCCCTCCCCCCTTTAATTGGGAAAGCTTTCTGATAGAGTATTGGTGTGCTGACTCAGATTCTTGCATTAGCAAGTAAAATTATTGGGGCCAACATATCAGAAACCTGTCTGTTACTGTCTGCCTGTATTTCAGTAAAGGCATATCATTGAAATAAAGTGCCAACTCCCCTTTAAACTGTATTGTTTTAATATATCATGCTTAGATAGAGCCACTGCTGAGATGGCCATTCTTATCCTCTCTTTGCCTAGGGTTTGTAAAATTGTTCTTACAATATTTTCTTTTTAATGTGGATTTAAACAGCTGCTATTTTTATATCTGTTCTTTTATTCAATTGTTGTATACCACACAGAATTGCTTTTTTGTTGAGCTGTACAAATTTGCAAATAAATGGATAAATATCAAATTGCTTCATGCTGTTATTTTCTTTTTGCTTTTACCATTGTAACATAACCTCACTCAATGTCTGAGGGGTAGCAAAATTGACACACCTTAAATGCTAAGTGTATCAGCTTCCCTGCATCAGCCCTTTTCCTCAGATGCATGGAAGATGGCTTATATCATTGGTTGTAATGGTTTTATGGTTGTAAGTCAAGGATTGCCCACATCATTATTCGGGAGTATGGAACAAGTCCATTTGGAAGATAACCTATCTTTTGTACTCTGAAGACAAAAGATGACAAAACAAATTAATCTCAGACAACCAAAGATCAATATTTGAGAATTCTGGTAAGAATACCCTGGTTAGAAAAATCAGAGTCCACATGGACATAACTGGAGAGAGCAAGTTGGTTGGATGTGAGGTTATGCTAAAGAATAGCATTAACTGGAAGCAATATAAATTTCCAGGAATTGGCCGTGCAATATCCATATTAAAGGCATATCTTTAAAGAGGCAGAATTTCATTTGAGCACACAAAAAGGCAGGCTTTAAAAGCTGGAGAGGATCACAGGCTGAAGCTGGGGAAAATGTATTTATAAATGAAGTATAAATAAACCAAAGGTAATATGAATAAATTTCAAGATCTAAAAATTCATGGACAGTGGACCTCTGTGCTCTCCTTACCACTGCCAATAAGAGTAAACCATCTTTCAAATGGAACTTGGCTGTCAATGACCTGATAGAAACATACATGCAGTTTATTTGGCAACATCCATTATCTAGAGTATTTTTCAACTTCAGCTCAACTCAATCTAGTCTGATATTCCCTGGTGATTTTTCATTCAGATACCAGCCAGAATCAATCCTGCTTAGCTTTCAGATTCTGGCAAGGTCAGCCAAGCCTTAATGGTGAGGCAACACCATTAGTTAATTAATTTCTACCCACACCGATATCAAACAACACCAGTTCAATTGGAGCAACATAAAAATCATCAGCCATGCTACCACCTGCCACACTCGTGAGTTCATTGAAGCCTGGCACTCCACAAGCAATTCCATCAACAGACACATTGACCTATAGTCAGCCTATGAACCCCTCAGAGTCCAAATCAACTACACAGCCAACCAGACACAGCATCGACCCTCAACCCACCCATACAACACACACACCCCAGCAGTTCACCTCTCAATGATTTTGACCTTATGTAATCTCCTTATCATAAGACCCATCACAAGACCCATCACAAGACTCACTGATGACTCACAGCTGACCCATCACAAGACCCTCACTTGACATAGCCACACCTGAAGCCCTTATAAACAGAAGAACACTGACATCCCCTAAAATCCTCTGAAGATGTTAGCTAGCCTCGTAATGAAACCAACCCAAAAGTTCAGAGAACGAACCTTCACCCTCATCCTAAACCTGAACTATAGATATTCACCACTATTGCAAAACACTCTTAGTATTCAACAAAAAATAGCAAAAATCAATTGTATATCACTCAAAGAATATTGTTTTGCTGTGTTCCACATGGGATTTGATGATCCTCTCCACCTGTAATCTAATGGCTGCATGTTTACCATAGGACAGCTGCTAAATTCCTATTCATATACAAGCATATGCAAAAACACACACATATATTGCCAGAAGGGTTTAAATATGCTAGATGAAAGTCTATTAAAACCAAAACATGTTCTATGAAACACGGAGCTCATGCGGTTGCTGCACATTTAGGTTTTGCTGAAGACAACAGTAAAGAAAAGAGTACAACAAGGATTAAGTTTTGTAATATAATTCATTAAAGCATTGAATAACAACGGGATCGGGGTGATACTTTCAACGCACACTGATCTGTAGCTGTGTGCAATGGCATTTACATTTCTAATAATACTTGATCTTTTCAGTTTTGAATTGTTGTGACTACTGTATACAATGATTTCTGAGGCATGTCTGTAAAACTACTGTACAGAGGCAAAGTCCTCTGAATGCTGCCTAAGACGAATACATCCAAATCTGTCTGATTCTTTCCATTTTGTCCACAATAGACATAGCAAATTGTTTGGACTCAGCATGTCGGCAGTAGATAGCTAGTGCTCCGAATAAAATAAAAGCCCAAAGAAATCATAATTAATGGGGCCATTAGCATGACAGCAGATTCCAAGCTGAGTTCATTCAATATATGCTTTTAACTGTTTTCATTACTTTTTAAAATGTACTGTTCTGATATTGGGATTTGCTCAATTTGTTCTGAATGTTCTCTTATTTTTTGTGATGGGCTTATTGTCTTGCATTTATCTTTGCTCTGTTGTTCTTTAAGACATTTATTAAATCATCTTGTATATTTTATTACAGCTCGCCTACCTGTACAAAATTAAAAATTGTCATTAATACAATTTGGGGGAAAATCTCTCATTAAGTCCATATAGGGATACCTTTTTATCACTGGGTGTACATTTTTTAAAAAATTCAGAACTTCTATTTTCTTTCATTTATACTATACTTATCTCAATTAGGCTGCTATCTCTCCCCCAAAATATATTAAATTCTCCAGAGTGTTAATACTTAATATTGATAATCCCATTGCTAAATCTGTCTTGCTTTAAGCAACACAAAAATACCCATTGAATCTCCAGAGCTAATTATTATTATTATTTTAGTCTCAGTTGGTTGGTTTGTTTATTTATTTATTTATTTATTTATTTATTTATTTTTATTTATTTTGTCAACATGTACAAGGTAACAGGTTTTAGTATAGACATGGACATTTTTGCATGAGATTGGTACAAATAGATGGATATAAATAAGTATAACATGACCATGAATACATAAAATGAGTAAATATCAAAGGGGACAGTAGGACAGGGATGGTAGGCACGTTGGTACGCTTATGCTGCTTATTCTGTTTGGGAAAAGCCAACAGTAGAACTATTGTTTCAAGGGAATGTTTTAGAGGGATGTTTACTTAAAAGTCCTGCTAAAATCACTGCTTATAAGGAGAAAAAACACTGTAGTAAAGCCAAACTGTTTGTTGATGAAAAAACTAAACATTTCCTGTGTAAACAGGAAGCAAGACCACATGCACTGAATTGGGAGAGAGGGAGTCTTACACTTTAACTCTTAGAAGATAAACTTCAGTTTTATTACATATCTCACCTCTTAATTTCCATTCCCAGAAAGATAGAAGTAGAGATAGATGGATGAATGGATAGATATAGATAGATAAATGATAGATAGATAGATAGATAGATAGATAGATAGATAGATAGATAGATAGATAGATAGATGATGATAGATAGATAGATAGATAGATAGATAGATAGATAGATAGATAGATAGATGATAGATAGATAGATGATAGATAGATAGATAGATAGATAGATAGATAGATAGATAGATAGATAGATAGATAGATAGATAGATAGATGATAGATAGAGGTAGGCAGGCAGGCAGGCAGGCAGGCAGGCAGGCAGGCAGACAGACAGACAGACAGACAGACAGACATGATATGATAGAAAATAAACAGAGATACATACGCACATACATTACAGCTGATGGGCAGTAACAATCCCAAGAGGGTCCCTCAAATAACTAAGAACTCTTCCCTTTTCTCATCAGATTACCGTATGCCTCTCTTCTCTTCTTTATGGTCCTATGCCTGAGACCTTGAATAGAAGTGACAAGTGAGGGACCCAAATATTGGATTCTGCAATTAAATTAAGAGACCAATAGTCTCTTAATTTAATGCCAATTATCATAGGATCTTATACCCTTCATACTGTTACTACAATATGCCAGGGGATCAATTCAGTTATCTATTGTCCCTATGTTGCCTGACCATTCAATGTCCCATTTTAAAATCTTGTTTATTTTCAATCCTCATTGGAAACTAGGTTGATTGATAAATATGACAATTGGTGGCTCAGAGTGGATCCTGTACCCCAGCCTTCTCTTTGTTGCAGGTTAACTATGACTATGTTTTTGTGGATTTTATTCTTGATGTGTAGTATCAATTATGGTTTATGGATTGGTTCTATATTTCAACAAGAACCAAGCCAATTTGCCTCTACTCATTTTTCTTTACATTTTCTTTGAAAGATTTCACTGCCCTGATTGTCAAATAATGTTGAGTGGTAATATTGTTGCTATTGCTATTGTTATTGTTAATAGATTTTACTCTACTCTTTTTTTATATAACTCAAGGTTGCAAACATACCTAATATTCTCATCTATTTTCCCCACAACAATTACACTTTGGGTTGGGTTGAGAGTGACTGGACCAAAATCACCCAGCCAGTTTCATGCTGTAAGGACTTACAGTCTGCTGGTTTCTAGACCACCATCTTAATCACTACACAAAACTAGTTTTTGTTCAAACATTTTTGGCCAACACTTCTTGCTCAAAAACTGATTAAATTTATGACCAATCCTGTATGGCAAAGATCCATCAAAGTTGTTGCAAGTTGCCTCTGTAGAATTCACGTCACACTTTTGACCATCTTGAATGTGTATGTGACAAGATAAAAACTATTTTTCCAACACAGCAGCCTGTTACTCTGCTGTCCTGCCCATTCCCTTCGGTACAAAGGACCTTGTGCAGGGGGCTGTTAATACAATGGACATCAGAGGTCTTTCTTCAGGTCTTATTCCAGTTATTGTTACAACATGTTACTTATAAGCCAACACTTACATTGTAGAAATTTCAGGATGTGTTTCATATAATTGCATCAAGACTTTCTGTGCCCTGGGTGTGGAACCACCACTTTACATGATACATAGCATATAACTTTATAATTAGTTCAGACCAAAAAGGGCAAAGTTTTGCTCCAGGAAGATGGTGCGTGTGTGTGTTGGTATGCACAACCATATAAGATGTATTATAGTACCCTTGACACAACAGAATTCTACAAACTCTGAAGTTTTATTTTAGATAGCTCCACTTTAACATTTTCCCAACATTATAACCAAATTACTTCCACTGCCCTGTTTGGGATGGTGCGGTCTCCTTTCTCCTGATTAACCTGTTTTCCAATTTCTGAATGATCAGCCTGTGTGGGCAAAGAATTTAATCACTGGGTAAATATAACTTTTCATCACATTTTTTAACAAGCTATTCTGATGGCAATTAGACTCAAATGTTTAACTGCTGGCTTAATTTCAGCTGTGTCACCATCTGCCAAGCCAGGAAAGATGGCAGGGGAAGATTCTTCTACTAATTTGTTAAAAGAGATCCTGACTCAGGTACAAGTCTTGAAACCCCTCCAACATCATCTGGCAGAGTTTAAATGTGATTTAAAAGAAATGCCCCCCCGCCCCCCAAAAAAGTTTTTTTTTTAATGAGGATGGGCTAAATGGCCAGGAGAAAATTACTCAAGCCAGTCATAATATTTTGTGTAAACAAATTACTTATTTAAAATCACAATTTCATAGGAAAAGTCTATATGTGATTGGCATTGTCAATCACAATGTCAAAGTCATTGAAGACCCTCCAAATCAATCAAACCTAGCTGAATTTATAGAGGATTTTTTCCCCAAAAATCTTCTTTTGGGAATGGATTTTCTAGTTGAGATTGATTGTGTGGTTCAAATTCCTTTAACAGAAGAAAGCCTGTTACTAGTTCCAATATCGTTATTGGATGCCTTCCATCCTTCCGAGGTGGGTAAAATGAGGACCCAAATTGTTGGGGGCAATATGCTGACTCTGTAAACTGATTATAGAGGGCTATAAAAGCAAAATGAAGCGGTATATAAATCTAAGTGCTATTGCTATCATTATTGAGCAATTCCTTCATGTTATCACAAGAGATGAGAATTTTCACCAGAAATTGGTAACATCTGCAGTGGAATTCTAGCCAAAGTAAGATAACATTTTATCCTGGTTTTACTAAAAAATTTTACTAATGTCTCTGAAAAGAGAAGGTTGTTTACAAAAGCAACCAAATCAATAGAACTTCAGTATTTCATGTGCTTTCTTCCTACATTCTGAATTAATCGTCAAGATCAGATTCACAGGTTTGATAATCATTCCAATGCAGAGATCTTTATCTTACCTTTGAAATCTGCTGATTGAAAAAACCTGATTGTGTCCCAATCCATGGAAATTGTTGGAAGTTAATTTTGAGTTTGCCTAAAGTTCCACTTGGACTGCAAGGTAACCAAACTGGTCAGTCCTAGAGGAGATCAATACAATACAATACAACCCTGACTGCTCTTTAGAAGGCCAGATCCTGAAGATAAAACTCAAATACTTTGGTCACCTAATGAGAAGGAAGGACTCACTGGAGAAGAGCCTAATGCTGGGAAAGATTGAAGGCAAAAGAAGAAGGGAAGGACAGAGATTGAGGTGGCTGGATGGAGTCACTGAAGTAGTAGGCGTGAACTTAAATAGACTCCAGAGGATGGTAGAGGACAGGAAGGCCTGGAGGAACGTTGTCCATGGGGTCACAATGGGTCAGACATGACTTCGCAATTAACAACAACAACAACAAAGTTCCACTATAAGGCCTTATTTCAAAAGGCTCTATTCTTCCTTCCTTCCTTCCTTCCTTTTACTCCTTTTCAAGACAAAAATGCTTTACAATATAATATGTAGTGAGAAGTTTGAATCCCAAGGTTGTCCTGCAAAACCCTTATTTCAAAAGGCTCTATGCTTGATTTTTTTTTTCCTGCCCTCTCTCCTCTCTCTCTCTCTCTCTCCCTCCCTCCCCCCCCCCCTCTTTCTCATTTCTCCTATAGTTAATTTCATGATAGCAAGTCTGGGCATAATGCCAACCTCTGTGTCTATTTTTACACACAGTATATTGGCTTGAACTAGTAAGTTTGAAATAGTTCTATATTTTTTTCATTTATAAGAAGAGAGATGAAACTATGGCACTATCCCATTTAGGAAAGTTGTGAATTTGTTCTTCTTTTATTTTTGTAGAGTTCTTTTTAGTCTCTTTAATAATGTCCCCGTTTTGCTATTGTATTTCTTTTTACACACACAATATACCATTATATATTACATAATGATATATAGCAACAGCACTTAGACTTATATACCGCTTCATAGTGCTTTTACAGCCCACTCTAAGCGGTTTACAGAGTCAGCATATTTCCCCCAACAATCTGGGTTCTCATTTTAGCCACCTCAGAAGGATAGAAGACTGAGTCAACATTGAGCCTGGTGAGATTTGAACTGCCAAACTGCAGCTAGCAGTCAGCTGAAGAAGCCTGCAGTACTGCACTCTAACCACTGTGCCACCGTGGCTCATATATTTTTACATATTTTATGTATGTAATGCTTATATGTAATGAGCTATTTTGAATGCTAATTTGAGTTTTTATGGAGCATCTATGTCTATGAGCAATACTAGAAAACATGATAAATATTCAAACATAGAAATGTGTGTTACTAGCTAGTTATTAAATAGTACAGGTCATAAAATGAACTGGTCTTGGTAGAAGATTGATAAATGGCTCAAAATAAAATTAATGAATTAAGTTAGTTTGTCTTCACGTAAAAAAAACTTTGAGAATCTAAGAAACAAAATATAATCATGTTTAAAATATTCAAGGATTGATATTACTTATTTACAGGAGACCTGTTTAACAGTAATGAATCCTCATTAATGAATGTTGTGGTAGACAAGTTTACCTCACAGATATGTCAAATAAAGCTAAAAGTGTAGCTAATTTTGTTTGAAAAGGATTTCCAATTGATGTATAACAGGTTATGGATCATGCAAATGGGTATTTTTATAGGGATTGTTATAGCTATGGTTAACATTTATGGGCCTAATTTAGATTCTCCTGTTATGTTTTATGAATGTTTTTGACACTTGAATGCATGTATTTATGATGAAGTGATAACAGGAGGAGATTTTAATGAAATATTAAATCACAACCTCATAGGAATGCATTGGCACCAAAAAAAAAAACCCTACCAAATATTAATGAGGAAGGAAATTGAGCCTTACCTGTTGAATTTAATATATCATTGGCATTTCATATATTTAGGCTTAATTGTTTTTTAATGTCATCAACTTTGACTCACCAAATCCAAGAATCTAATATTGACATTAGTCCTGTTATGTATAAATACTGATATCTGTTATAATGCAATTACTTTGAAAGGTGTATTTAAGAAATCACTCAAGATGTCCAGAAATTAGGGCAGTTAAAGAATGTGTATACCAAATGGTACAAATAGGGAAGAACTTTGCAATATTTTGATCTGAATTCAAAAACATCAAATTTTGAAGGCAGATCAATCTTATATCCAAGGTCAGATTATTTTGCATCATACAAAAATAAGAATAAAAACAAAAGGGAAAATAGTTTGAAAGATGAATTGAAATATATATGGCACAAGTGATTAGATCTTCTGTTTTATATAGAGAAATATAGAAAAAGAAATATGAATGAAATACTATAATATCCCAAAAGGCAGAAATCATGCTAATGTAAATTGGAATTATCTTTAGAAGATTTGCCATGACCTTTGGAATATCCCTGAAACCGATAAAATAGAACAATTAATTATCATGGTACAATCCTTAATGGGTCTTAATGATAGTAAACAACTTACAGTTCTCCTCTATCTTCATTTCTTTATATGTCTGGGGCTAAAATGTTGATGTTGTGTGGAACTACCAAGTTTAGAATTCACCATTATGCATGGAATGGGATAGTTGTCTAACTTAAAAGCACATATTTGTGGTTATTTTATCATCCATAAAGACACAAATGGTGCAATCAATGCACCACAAATGGTGCATTGTTGCCCATTTAGAAAATGGGAATCTATCCTTTTCTGTCTCAATTTTCTCTCAAAAATTATACAAAGTTCCTCAGGTTTTAAAATATTCTAATTCATTGTCCTGAACATAAATTCTGACCATTATATGCCTCTAACTCCTCTTAGAATAATAAATAGTAGGCTCCCAAAATTTTGTGTGCTTCCAATTTACCCATTCCTTCCCTATCTGAGTTTGTTTGTCTTTCTCCCTTCATTTCATTTATTTAGTTAATGTATATGCTGCCTGATTCCCCAAAACTCTGGGCAGCTTCAAATAAAACTGTCAAAAACAAGAACAAATACAATGGTAGACAAAAATGAAGAGAAAAATTGGTAAGGATGACAAAAACATTGAATTGGAATGAAAAGAAACAGATTGCCAGATCCAAAGGAGGACTCAGTCACCATCTCTTCCATTGTCTATGCAAAGAGCCAGCTCTTCAAGGCAATTCAAAACATCAACAGTATTAATACTTAAAAGGCTTTCCTTTCTCCATTATATGCAACTGAGATATTTACTAACCTTATGACTTTGAATTTAGACCTGAATTCACTTACATCTTGGCTCATTCCCATTTTCACTTTTTGATACGTTTTGTGTGGTTATATATCTATTGCCGTGGTTACAAGTTGATTGTTGAACTGTAAAATTATTTTATAAGGTTTACTGGACTCTTCCTCTTCTTTCCCCTATAAGTAAAAAAAAAAAGAATTTACTTCTTTCTTCCTTTTTGATTTTTCTCCTTTGCAATGCCATGCTAAATTTTCAGTCTTCCAGCATTTAATGCACGGGGACCTTTTGTAGTTGCAAACTATAGCAAAATGCAACCCTATACTATAAAAAATATATTTCCAATTCTCTAAACATTAAATGTGAACTCTGCAATTAGTTTAAAGGCTCGGGTAGAATGTCTTTCCTCTCTAACTGTAATTACAGGCTTTCTTCTGTTGCTTCCATAGCAGCTGCCATCTGTAGAAGTTCGAAATTACTGGATTTGGAGGGGATGGCAATCTTCCTCCCTTGTCCTTCTCCTCCCCAAAATAGAAAGTAACACAAACACAGCAATGAAGATGTATGCTGTGGAGATTTAAGATCCAACTATTTTAAAACTATCACATTGAACCCAATCATTTTCTTTTACTAGCAATACTTTCTCACCACTTCTGTGATGAGGATTGTCATCAAGACTAAGCCAACACATGTTTTAGAAGACAACACACAGGAAGAGCTGCTACTACTGTCTGCTCTTGCTGTTGTTCACAAATTTCCTCTTCTCTCAGTCATGACTCAAGCAGAGGTGGGCTGCTCCCGGTTCAGCCCAGATCGGGCAAACCAGTAGTAGCAGCAGTGGGAGGCTCCGCCCATGCACCTCGATGCTTCTGCGCATTGCGAGTGCACCCAAACTGGTAGTAAAAAAAATGGCAACCCACCACTGGACTCAAGTCATTCAATGTTCTTCCTTCATTTCTTCCTGTAGGTTACAGGGTTGCCTGTCCTCTTCTCTCCTTTGATTAGACTTTGCATGGAAGGATGCAAATAGTGCTATGCCCCCATAACAAAAAGGAAGTACCAATACAGTGAAATATTGGGAAAGAAGCCATCTGTTCTGTGAAGCAAACTAATTGGATCCCTGCTCTACCATGTTATCTCTGATCTCCAACAAAACCGATTGATGCTCATGAAGATCAAAAGAGGAAAGGGCAGCCAGATAGCTAACCAGATAATTCTGTCTTATTTTTTCTTGAAAATCTTTTCAGCAGATATGATACCATGAACTGCTTCATCTTTCTGTAAAGAAAAGATAACACATTCAGATTGTCATATGAGTAGAAAGGGTTATCTTATCTTTATTTGATAAAAGGGGCCCTAATGGAAGCTTTTCTTCAACCTCAGTGTAGCTTAAGGTACCAGCCATACAGCTTCAGATGATCTATGGCAATTTATAAAGATATGTTTTAAAGTTTGTAGAAACCTGGGAAAACTGAAAATGAGATGGGAGTGAAATAAATGACATCTTATTTTCTAAGCTACTCCAAAATAGAATAGTCCTCCAATTCATATGTGAAATATGGTTTTGTTTTAAACTTCTTGGGCAATGGCAAATTCTTTTTTTTTTTTTCATTTTGCTTGATATCCAACCCAAGTTTGTTTGTGCTATGTTTCTTATTGTCCTTTCAAGCACTTTTTCTCCCTTGCTTTCTGTAGTCTAGATAAGCCCTTGCTTAAAATGTGTTCAGAGAGTTGGATGTGAAAGGGCTTCAACATTCATACTGATCTCTGATTTAGTGACACAGAAATTTCAAGTCTATCCAGCATTCCTTAAAAGAACAGTGAATTCTCACTATTTAAGTAAGAGCCAACTACTCTTATGTTTTGTAGATGTCTACTAAGTCCAATTAATTATGTTTTTTATTGTTCTAAAAGATTTAAGATTCTGAATTTTTTAAAAAAAATTAAAACTGAAATTTCTTAAAATAGAACTTGAGAATACACAAATTCCCCATAGACCCAAGCTGAGGATAGCATTTTTCAAGGCCAGAATGAATCTTACCATCTAAATTGTTACAAGGAAAATACTCCCAAATCCAACTGATCATGTGTTTCTGCCCATGTGATAACAAGAAGATCAAGACCATTTCTCATGTATTACATTGCAAATTCTAAAGGGATATCAGGACTGCTTAGATTCTACCCCTTATTTGTACTGTACGTTAACAGGAAAGTCAGATTTCTAGTCCCACCTTAGACATAAAGCCAGAAGGGTGATCTCGGGCCAGTCATTCTCCTTCAGTCTAGGAAGGAGGCAATGGCACACCACTTCTGAAAATCTCATATACACCATCACATTCAATCTTTTGTTGGACTCTATAGTAAAGAATCCACCTGGCATGGCATGTTCCTTAAACACATTCTATGCAAAATAACATACCATCTTTCTCAAAAAATGTTTATTGAACATGCTTTATTGAATAGCATATTGGTTGAGTTTACTCATGTTACTGTCATAAACCATGGTTTATAAAACCACACTGGTTTTAGTTAACACACCATCAGTGGTGGGTTTCAAATTTTTTTAGAACCTCTTCTGTAGGTGTGGCCTGCTTTGTGGGAGTGGCTTGTCAGCCATGTGACTGGGTGGGTGTGGCTTGCCAGCCATGTGACTGAATGGGAGTGGCTTGGCAGTCATGTGACTGGGTGGGCATCGCCAACTTGAAAAATGTAGTGAAACTCATTTAACAACACTCTTGCTTAGCAACCAAAATGTTGGCTCAGAAACTCTGGCATTTGAAGTGCGCAAGTCTTAAAGCTGTTAAGTTACAAGACCCTTGCACCCCTAACCCTTTAGAAAAAAAACCCCAAGGGTGTTCAAACTTGACAGCTTTAAGACTTGTGGACTTCAACTCCCAGAATTCCTCCTCCAGTCATGTTGGCTCAGGAACTCTGGCATTGAAGTGTGCAAGTCTCAAAGCTGTCAAGTTACAAGACCCTTGCACCTCAACCCTTTAGAAAAAAAACCCAGGGATGTTCAAACTTGACAGCTTTAAGACTTTAAGGTTTAGATAGGACTCTTAGAGGCGGGCGAGGTAATTGGTGAGCCAGCCAATCAATGAGCGGCGGGAGGGGCAAGCATGGTGCAGATGGGTGGAGGGGGATGGAGCTGGAATTGGTTCTAAACGGCACGGTAGATTTGTGGAACCTCTGCTATAGAAGAGGTTAGAACTGGCAGGAACCCACCCCTGCACACTATGCTATAGCAATTCTAATGTATCTTCTATAAAGTTTGATTCTATCATGAGACATAAAGCAACAGTATGTTTTATTCAACAAACTTCTAGGAAATGAGAAGTTACAATATGTAGCCTCGTAACACTTTTCAGAATTTTTTTAAAATTGCTAAACAGTTTAGTTCTTTGCTACTCGACATTCAAATCAGCTTAGAAAAAAAGGGAATACCATTTGTATTATTGTAAAAACTGTACTATATTACAGTACATGTCATGAACCTCTCTCTACCTATCAGATATTTCAATTCTCTTCAGTGCAGATCCTTCTGTAATTCAACAAGAAATGATCTACGGAGCAGACATATTGACAATACCATCAGAAGAACAGGCACAAATCCCTGATGAATGTTGGATACAATAGGTAAATCCATTTTCTCAAGAGAAACGAAATGACAAAGCATGAAATGGAAAAGAAGCAGGATGATTTGCAGCCATCACTATGACATTCTCTCTGGATATATTTCTGAGAACCAGAATTTATCATACATTACCATATGCATAATCAGATGGGAAGAATGTTTCATGTTAAATTATTTCTTCGTAATTCACTATCACCATTTAAAATCAATTCAACAAAGTACATTGCCTGGCCTCTTCAAGAGGATGTGTGTAAATCAGGTCCCCTTCCTTTACTATTTTAATAACTTGATTTGCAAACTTGGCAGGAACAGGGTTAAATCAAGTTACTCATAAATCAAAGAGAAATGCCTTTGAAAGGTACAGGTCTATAGGGATTCTCAGTCATCCAGGTCATGGTTGTCCCAAAGATGCTTTTTTCCAAAAGGCAACTGGACTTTCTTGGGTTTTTTTTAATACAAGAAGCTTCTTGAATGAGAAGTAAAACATTTTCAAAGAAAAAAAATCAAGAAAGTCCAGTTGCCTTTTGGAAAAAAGAACATTTGGTATATTTTAAAGGTAAAATTTCCTATTTTTATGTAATGTATTTGCATTACAATTACTGCAGAAATATGTAAATATGGTAGGGAACTTTTTGCACATAACCTGACATTACCATTCTGTCATGTTCCCTAAGATGGATCCTCTTAGGAAAAAGATATGTGAGATCAAGGATTGAGTAACGAGACTCCAGTCGTGCTAAGGCCTAGAATGGAGATATTGGCAGAACATCTTCCATTGTATTGACTCTCCAACCTTACACTTCAGTTCAATATAGAGACACAAGTCTTATTCCATTGCCCTCTAATTATGGCAAAAGAATGTGTCATCAGTGTCTTCATTGTCACATTCATCTCATCCCCAGCCCATTAGCGAGGCAGTCTGGAATCATCTTTTGTTGTTGTGATAAAAGTGTATCATAAGTAACAAAAGTATATATTTTGTTGTTGTGATAAAAGATAAAAAAAACTTTCTCCCAACACAAAGCTTGTAGACAACCTATGGCACCTTAGGGAAATGATGAATTTATGATTTGCTCAGATCTAATTAGCTGCACAGGCCTGCTATGGGTACACATACTATCTCCATCTAATCCTTAGGCACTGCAGCTCTTTTGGCATTTGTTCTCTTTGGTGGTAAGAGAAAAGGTAGAACTAACCTAAGATTCCCTTCCTTCTCCCTTCCTTCCTATGAACATAAATGCTGCCTCTCATGAAACATAGGTCTTCCAGGAGACAAGATATTCAGATCGCCACACTCAGAAAAAACTTTTGAAGTTTTCCTGCTAATTTCTAAATATTCTACCAACTTTTCATTAGAGAGAGAGAGAAGAAAAACAGTTCTGGATTCATTTGTGTCCTGTTCAGGGGGCAAGGGTTGGGAGGATGTTGATTCATCAATTGCAGCCCTTGTCTTATTTCATTGCACTTCACCTCTTGTTGTTTCCAATTTTATATGAAGGAAACAGCTGAATGGCAACAGATGAGGTTAACTGGATACCAGCTCACTTCACTCTGAAAGACCAGTAAGTCAGTTCTGGTGAGCTATAAATTGGGTAAATAAAATACTAAGTAGTTTCGGATCTCATCGGCTGTTGATCACCTGATGTAGCCTTCCATGAAATACATGGCAAAAAATAACATATTTGACACACCTCACAGCTATCACTGGATGCTGTCAGCTTAAGGTGAGAAACATCAGTACATCTAAGGATGATTTATAGCTGTCTCATTTATGAGCTGGAAATAAAAGGATAGCAATGTCATGGGAATATGGCAAAAATAATTTGTTCCAAGACATGTTTGTATCTTGTTGCAAGAGGAAAGAGGCTATGAGACTATGTAGGCTCATCCTATTTTTCTGTGCCCTGATTAAAACCTGGCTCTTTTTGAAACAGTGCTTTTCCTCTCTTTCACTAGGGACTTCAGGTTCTAACGGTAAGGTTTTTCATAATAGTCCACTAATTACAAGGACATTCATTCTTTCAGTGCATAGACTGTGTTCACATCACATGCTCATCCATGGTTTACTCATTTTAATCCACTTCTCTGGGATAACTGCATAACGTCCTGAATTTAATTCCACTTGGTGCCTTTGATACAGAATTTTATAGAAACCATACCAGTTTCAGTTCACATCCCATCTTTCTTTCCCAGAAAGAAACACCATGCTCTCTAATGGATGTTAGCCAAGAAGGTCAAATTTTTCAATGGGTGGGGGGAAGAGATTTCTGAACATTTGAAGCAAATTAAATGTAATTGGATAAGTGCCCCTTAAATGCCAGTTGCTCCTTTCAAACCACACACTTCCTGATAAGGTTGAGGAGAGCTCTCCTTTTGCATCATCAATGGGCAGTTTTCAAATATAAAACAAACACAGTAATGGCAATTAAATAAATTGTGTATGGCAGCACTTACATCTGTGCTCCCAGGATGCACTAAATCATGGGTGTCAAACTCACCGCGTCACATTACTATCACGTGATATTTTGCAATATTTTTCCCATTCGTGGAGCTTGGGGGGGGGTCTGCGCATGATGCATCCAGCCTGAGGGCCGCCAGTTTGACACCCCTGTGCTAAATCATTAAGGACACTGACTAGGCTAGGCTCAGTCAAGATGATCACCTATGATAGTGCCTTGGCACTGGCCTACTGAAGATGTGCAGATGTCAGCTGACACCTTATGCTTCCTTGTGCTTCGCACATGTTGCAACAGACTGCTGTGAAATTTGGGGAGGGGAATGAAGGTGGAAATGCTTTGAGAAATGAAAGTAAGTGCTGTATCTCCTCAAGACGCTGTCTCAAGGTCATCCAGCTGGAAGACAAAGATGGGCACATATCAAATTACGGTTGGACTGATCATTATGAAAACATCTTGTCTGAACCTGATTGGTTACACTAGGGGTTCGTGGCCATAAGAGAAGTTAAAGAAGGGGGGGAAAGAACCTAGGGATTTTGGTGCATGATTTTCCATTCTGGCTTTGCAATAGTGCAATACACTTCTCTCTAATAAACAATGCCTTTCTCAGCAAATGAAGCCAAGGATCATTTCTATTTAGAGGTTTGCATTGTGGCACGTCTGACAGCACAGACCAAAAAAAACTGTTAAAATGATGTATCCAGCTGAAATGGAAAGTACTTGAACCCCAAGAGCACTTACTAGCTTCTGGCAATAGATGAAGGGCAGTAAGGAGGGGAATAAAGATTATTACAATTAAATATGGATTCTACAAACATCTTTCGCTCTGAAATCTGTCTTAACTAATTGTACTTTATGGCACTTCTCTATTTCTATCAACAGCCTAAATGACTGTCTAAAGGGAGGTAGAACAAGTGCAAATGAGTTATTTTCCAAAACCCATAAAAGAAATCAGGCAATAAGCATTAAAATGATATGTCATGTTTCTCAAAAGACACACATACATACCACACCAGTTTTGAACAGTAATTTTCTCTCCCTAGGAAACCAAGGGACCTATAATTATCACAAAGATGAGATAGTAGCACTTTAACAGATGTGAGGGAATTGAAGATCATGCTGGCTATCAGTCCCATAATTTGGTATCCCAAGCTGATGATCATTGTCATGATTCTTGGAGAGAAGCCATGGCCACTGGGAAACGCATATATTTCTGTAGCACATCCCCCTCCTCAGTAAAATTCATTACTACCCAGGAATGAAGTATTGCATACAGAAAAACACTGATACTTTGGTGAGTTAAGTTCTAGAGAACTTGGGTCAGCAACCATGTTATTAAAAGGTTGGGTTGGCATTTCAGTGGAATAAAAGAATCATTGTTGAATATTTCAGCAAATTATACATTTTCTCAGGGTAATTGTGGGATGGTTTATTTCCCTTAAATGTTTACTTTGCTTGATGGTAGCAGCTTTGTGGCAGTGTAATAGGAGATCATTTCCATGAGTATTTAGTATGTAATTTCGATAAGTATTATCAGTGGCTTTGTTCTGGGCAAGAGTGGCTGCTTGCTACAAAGTTAATTTGCCTTAAGCCTACTTATTCATATTAGAATGACTTCAAATTTTCTCTGAAGTAGTCTCAGCTCACCAACACTGAGAGGAGTTTTGCTAGCTTAATTTTGATTCTGTATCATATGGGCTGGCTGGCTGTTCAATTTTTCTCACATTGCTAGCTTCACACCAGCTTCTCATCTAATCTCTCACCGAAAGTATCGTCTCAGTGTTTCACATACAGGCACAAATATCCTCTGCTGTTCACCTATACATGGTAGCGTACATAACCCAATTCACCATGATGTTATACAGTATTTTAGAAAAACAGTTTGCAATAAAATGCTTCACAATTGCTGGCATTACTTTAATCCTAGGATAGCTGCAATTATTATTGGTAATCCATAAGGGCAGTTATCACGGGTGTTTTATCATCAGAGGTGCATTGCTGCACTACTGTCGGTTTGGTGTGCACAAACGTTTTGCACGCTTGCGAGACGCGCACTCTGCATCCATGCACATATGCACAAAAATAGGTCTGCACATGCGCAAAACATAAAAAAAGAAATAAAATTAAATTTGTGCAATTACAATTGTTCTGCGCATGCGCAGAACCGAAAATAAAGATGACGGCCTGTAGGAGAACTGGTTCGGGGCATAGCAGGCCTGGGTCACTGCCAGTTCTGGCGACCCAGGCCGCCAAACCATTACCAGTTTAGGCAAACTGGTCCGAACCATTAGGAACCCACCTCTGGTTATCATGGATTATTTTCTGTTACTTTTAGAGCAAATATTCTGCAGAGATTAAGCATTCAAGGTGGTACTTGACTGAGCATTGATGTGGTAGAATGTAGTCTGGATTCCCAGGAGTGAGGAGCTGCATTCCAGAAGAATAAGAAGCAATAAAATTCAGATAGTTTGGCTAGGAGGAAAAGGATCAAAACAGCTCCTTCCTAGGAGCACATGATGTAAGTACCTTGTTTTAGTTTGGCAAGATTTTTGCTTATAGGTTGGGAACCATAAAGGAAACTGCTTAGAAGTAACTTAGTAAATCTTGGTTTTTGGAACCTGACCACAATCAAACTTTCTAAACTTTGCTGTCTATGGCTCCTCTCCATTGCCATGCAGCCCCTGGGAATCCAGACTACATTCACCACAGTGGATGTCCTATACACTGAGAATCTGAAAGAATCATTCAGAAATGGATCAGTTCATCTTCTTGTAGATTCTAATTACACCATCAAAGAAATGGAGCATCTGAATCTCCAGCTATGGATCCCCCAGGAACTCCCTGGGATGTTTCTCCCAACAATCCTGTATCAACTTCTAAAGCATTGCCATGACTATTATCACGTTGGCATTCGAGGGAGGATTCCATGCATACCTTCGGCCAGAGTTGGATCTCATATTTCTACAACCTAGTTCGTGAATATGATCTATGACGCATGACAGAAAGGATGAGATTGAGGGGTAAAGTTCAAACGCAATTAAGCAAAAGCCAGTTTAGGCTCCACAGAAGTCCGTGCCAAGATGTTAGTCCTAATAGATGAATGGGTGTTTTTTGAACTTTTTCTCGAGGCTCGTAAATTAATTAGGTCAGCTCTTGGGAACTTCACATCCTGTTAATTTCTTCGAGCAAGACCTTATTTTGATTCCTTGTTCCATCTCCTTTATGAATCTGGTCCAGGAACTATGAAATTATCTCCCTTCTCTTCATCTCATTAAAATAGATGATTTTTAAAAGGGTTTAAAGATGTTTTTTAATTTAATTAATGAGTTACTATAGCAATAGGTTAGTGCGACATGGTGGCTCAGTGGCTAAGACGCTGAGCTTGTTGATCATAAAAGTCTGCTGTTCGGAGGTTCAAATCCCTATTGCCGCATAACGGGTTGAGCTCCTGTTACTTGTCCCAGCTTATGTCAACCTAGCAGTTCAAAAACATGTAAAAATGCAAGTAGAAAAATAGGAACCACCTTTAGTGGGAAGGTAACTGCGTTCCGTGCATCTTCAGTGTTTAGTCATGCCAGCCACATGACCATGGAGACGTCTTCAGACAGTGCTGGCTCTTCGGCTTTGAAACAGAGGTGAGCACCGCCCCCTAGAGTCAGGAATGACTAGCACATATGTGCAAAGGGAAACTTACCTTTACCTAGAACAATAGGTTATCCACCCTATTGGAATGTAGGACTTTATAGGACTATCACCCTATATAGCTGATAGTTATAGGTTAAACAATGGGAAAGGGGGGAGGGAGTGTGTGTGTGTTTATTGGTAATATTTGGCTACTGGGCTCTAAGTTGGTTTATAATTATTGTTTGGTTGGGGGGTTGGTTTGGTTTGATCTGCACTGTGCTTTTATAATGTTGCAGTTTTGTTCATATAGACTGTGAAAAGTATATCTCTGGTTGGTGTTCAACTGAAGATGATGGGCTAATAGAAAGAAATGTTCAAACATATTAAAATTATCAAGGTACAAGTCCCATAAATGTTATGGCAAGAAGTTCAATTAATATTGTTAAAAGCAATTTCTAAGGAAGCACATGAAATGAATTCTTGTCCTTTTTTATGCTGAATTGTGCTAGTGGCAAATAGAAAGACATTATATGATTTCAC
This sequence comes from Natrix helvetica, assembly GCF_964273705.1. Taxonomy (NCBI): domain Eukaryota; kingdom Metazoa; phylum Chordata; class Lepidosauria; order Squamata; family Natricidae; genus Natrix; species Natrix helvetica. The sequence continues at coordinate 99,274,531 of NC_138548.1, read as the reverse complement.
CTTATGTGACATTTGTATTTTAAATCCAATTCTCTGCTATGCAAGGGTATGTTTTTCTGAATAGTTTTCACTGAGGGAGCAGCCGTACAGCCTCTATTAAGAGCTTTCTAAGTCACACTCTGATAATTTCAGATTCTGCTTAGAAAAGTCCCCATTGTATTAGAAATAGGCATCACACTCCTAGTCATCTTTTAAATGAGCCTTCTTCATTTTACTCTTCTATGAAAAAACAAAAGCATTCAGCCATCTAAATTGACTTTATGGTTTCTGGGCTGGTACTTTAAATCACTAAAGCAAACTGGCTTTCTTTTAGCACAACTAAAACAATAATAAGAATAAGACACCACTAAGAAGCTATAACCCTTTCAAATTTTCCCAGCAACTCTGAAGTGAAGGCCTGAAGTGGTCACTAAAACAGAAATCAGTTCAATGTCTTCCTGCAAAGTTTTGGTAGAAAGACATTTGTTGAGTTGTTTATTGCTGTTTTGTTTCATTTTCTTTGTCATGGATATTTTATTGTATTGCACTGTTTTTATTTTATTATTTTATTTTACTGTTTGACTTAGAATACCATGGATATTATATATGTATTATAGAAAACTGTCAAGAGTCCTTCTGATTATGGCAGGCATATTAACAGAGTAGCAGAAAAGAGTTAGAAGGGACCTTAGAGGTCTTCTAGTCCAACTCCCTGCTCAAGCAGGAAACCCTATACCATTTCAGAAAAATGGATGTCCAATCTTTTCTTAAAAGCCTCCAATGATGGAGAACACACAACTTCTGGAGACAAGTTGTTCCACTGTTTAATTGTTCTCATTGTTGGGAAATTTATTCTTAGTTCTAGATTGGTTCTCTCTTTCATTAGTTTTCATCCAATGCTTCTTGTGTTGCCTTCAGTGCTTTGGAGAATAGGTTGACACCCACCCACCCTTTCTTGTGGTAGTCCCTGCTATGATATCACCACTAGTCCTTTAAAAAAAAATGAATTAGACATACCCAATTCCTGCAACCATTCTTTATATTCTTCATATGTCTATGGAGATTTCCAGTCATCCAGGTCATGGTTGTCCCAAAGGTGATTTTTTTAAGAGGCAACTGGACTTTCTGGCTTTTTTAAAAGACATTTCACTTCTCATCCAAGAAGCTTCTGAAGAAGCTTCTTGAATGAGAAGCAAAATATTGTTATTCATATCTTTTAGCCTTCAGTCCTCTAATCATGTTTGTTGCTCTTCTCTGCACTTTTTCAAATATATTTCAGATACATACATAGGATGAAGACAACGTCACTACTTCCTATGACATCATCATGGAATTTTACAGACAATCAAACATCTGGTCTTTGATTTCTCAAATACTACAACTTTTGCAAACATATTGAGATAGACAGAAAGAGATATATGTGAACATTTTGGCATGATGATAGTAAATTATTAAAAAGTCTTGTAAAGTTTGGAAAATTAGAAAACAGCACACGAAATAACAAAGCCAATGAATCCCTATCTTATTAGACTATTTTGGAAGAAGGGAGTATCCATTACTCACAAATGACCATTAAATCTGGAAGTATATTATTGTCATAGTGTAGGTCATTTGCATGATTATACTAATACACAAATGAAGTAAACTGCCATGTCTTATCATAAAATCGAAGTAAAATTAATGTAATTTAACTGCCTTGTCTGCAGTACCTCAAATGCAATGAATTTGTCCATTATTGGGGTTGGGGAGACATGTCTGGGTAGAAATTTGGTCTATTACATATGAAGTTTGCCTGAGTGTCATTGTGTGAAGAACATGAAGAATACTGGGACAAAAGTGAGATGATCAGAATGGTACAGAGAATGTCAACAAACCTGGCAAAGAGACAGGTTGAAATGTCAACAATAAGACTTTCTCAAATTGATGTAAGAGGCTGATAACAAAAAGAATTGCTGCATAAGACTGGAAGAATAAAAAAAAATAACAATGCCTGTATTCCCATATGGAATGGTTTATTTCAGGCTTACAATAACAAAGATAGTTTTCTCACAACAAACGTCAAATCACGAAGACAGCTGGAAATTCACAATAAGGAACAGTGCGAATCAAAACAGCAGAGAAAGCTATGAACACTTACAGTATTTAACAAAGTATTGGGGTTTTGTAAATCTATGTGACTTAACCAGCCCATGAATAAGCAATGAAACCAGTGAGAAGTAAGAGAGCCAGTATAGGCCATTTTTAACTAATGTATGCTCAAAGAACAATGGTAGTTCATAAAGGATGTAGCAACTGGTAGTTCATAAAGAATGGGGAACTGGTAGTTTAAAAATGCTTTAAAAAGTTTTTTTTTTAAAGTTCCGACAATTAGCTGTGCGACAATCAGCTGTGCCGCGCTATCCTCAGAACTTTTTAAAAACTTTTTAAAACATTTTTTACTACCGGTTTGGGCAAACCAGCCCGAACCAGTAGCATTTCACCCCTGATGGATATATTCTTTTTTTTTAAACCACACCTAATTATACTGACCCAGACTTAAGGAAGAGACAAAAGCACTGGACCCTAAACATTTGATTTCTTTGTATCTCCCTATAAAAGTTAGGGAGATTTTATTTTAAATATATATAAAAATGATATATGAGAGTTTCTGATATTGTGTCCTATTGCTATCCTTTATACTATTAGTACAATAATGACTATTACTATGACAATTATTATACTATTACTATTCAATGTACTACATTACTATTACCAATTGTTTTATTATCTATTGTTCTATACATTATGATCCATATTATTTCTAGTATGCATCAAGTTTCTTTCTTAAGAGTGTTTTGTCTCAAATCACCTCTGAGCTTTTAGTTCTTTTTTGGTTAACAGCCAGCATATGGAGCTCTTGCATATTTTTATGTTGTGCTTTAGTTTTGCTGAGCTTCTTTAGTTCCTTTCTTCTCTTGTGGACCACCCACTCCTTCTGAAGGGGGGAAAATGCCTTATTTCATTGCATTGCTATATATTCTGTTTGCTGGTGGCTACCCAGCTCCAGATCAAGTATGTCCTCCCATCTCTTTCTACACCTGTATCAAGTTTGCAGCTTTACTGACAACTCTGCCATGCTGCCGCTGGTAAGAAGGTTCCAATAAGGCAGCACATATGCCTGCAATTTTGCCAAGCAACCTGGTCTTCAACAAGGTGATTTCTTATTGGAGGAAGCTAATCTGCTGTCCATATCACCTGGTAGTGCATCTTAACAGATCATTCAGGAGAGGACGTTGGTGATTGTTCTCCCTTTTGTGGAGTGATGACAAAATGCTCTGAAATAAGATTTTTTGCTAGGAATTTTGGGTCCACAACCCTGGGTGTAGTGCAGTGATTTGTACTTCGCTGATAGTCAACTAGCAATATTCTCAGCAATTGGTTGCAGTAGAGCTGTTTTAACAGCTTTACAGAACCTGGGGTAAAAATGGTGGCAGTTTGTTGTAGAATCCAAGAAACAATAAAGAGGAACAGGAAAATGCAGTGACATCAATTGAATGTCACACAATTGAGTGAGCCAGAATTTGGCAAAATGAGAAGAAATAAATGAGATGTCTGTTCCCCTCCTTTATCTTCAAATTTTCATGGTCCGCATTGGTTTTTCAGAATCCTCATGTTTTGTCTCTGCTGATGAGAAGTTGGAGGGAGGTCAACTTTTTCTTCCAATTTTGAGTTGGTTGGCATGAATGTTGCTCAATTGAGAAAGTCTCAGCTGGCCTTTGGCTAGGTCTGAAAGCTTTGGGGCATCTGAAACACTGGGGGTTCCAAAGCAACCGCCTCTTCTGCACATCTGATTGATCTGATTCATCATCTGTGAGCAGATTCCTGACAGCCACTTTTTCACCCTTCCTTCCCACTCAGCCCATGCCTTTATCAACCAGGAGCAGAGAGCAGACTCCCTTCCTTTAAGCATTAAGTCAGGCAGGTGCACTGTGCAGTGAAGAGACTGTTGCCAAAGCTGCAGCCATCATTTTCCAAGAGTGAGAAAGAACGTTGGCAGGTAAGATTGAAACCATGCTAGCAGGAACTTTGCTGCAGAAGACTCGTCCAGTTTAAACTTTAAGAAAGGCAGATACAGTAGATGGTGGCTGCTTCTTTTGTTAGATGCTTCTATGTTTTAATAGAGGAACACAAGCCCTGATTGGCAGTCCGACATTTGGGAAAAAAACAAAAAAACACTGGCTTTGAGTTCCATTACAAGCACTTGCACAGGTTGACCTATATACATACCAAGAACACTGTTCCCTTTGGGGGGGTGTTGTTATGCAAAACACAGAAAGGGGCAAGAAATAAAAAGCCAGAAAAATTAAGACATATGGCAAGAAGGGGAATAGAAAAAAAAAGTGAGTGTCTTAATTTCTATACCAAGAGCATCGATAGAATTTAACCTATAACTTATACAGCAAGAAATAATATTTAGAATTTATTGGATTCCATTATGTTTGTATAGAAAATAATTGTCTAGACCAGGATTTTGTTGGAGATGAATTAAGGACAGTGCTTCTTTAAAACACTTCCCCTATACTTTACAACACCCTACACTTAACTACATTTGTAGTTGACTGTATAAATGTGACTGTGAAAATAGCTTACATTTTCTGAGGATAATATACTTACACACTCGGTACATGGAGTTTCACAGCTGGACAATGTAAATGGATTCTACATCCCCTTATTATAGTTAAAATACTGATATTGCAACATTAATAAGATAATCATATGGTTCCATTTACTCAATGGATTGAACTTGCTACCAATTACACTTACTGATTACACTTACTATCTATGAGCAATTGTCTATGGATATAGACTTGGTATGGATAAATATAGGAACTATGAGATTCATTTACATAGAGTATGATAGATTTAAAAAGTTATATAAGCTATATTTTCTTGCATTACTTCACCAATTCTTCCCCCTCCCCCCATATATTTCCTTTGCAATTCAGTCGTTATTCATTCTATCTGCATAATCAAACCCTCTCAATCCACTTCTTTCACAGTGATCTCTCTTGTGCTAAATCCACATTTATTCAGCACTCATTAATTCTTGATCACATCCCCAAACATATGCCTTAGGTATCCTTACTTACTGAATTTAATTTTACTGCATTTAATTCAATTCAGTAAATCTGCTGACTTACTTAATTCTTAATTCCATCTAAAGATGTTCACAAAGGCACATTTTACACACATATTTTTGTTTTTGAATATATTCTTTAAATATATGTATTTATTTGCAAAAAAAACACCATACATTATTACCGGTATCTTTCTATCCACACATCATCTTTGCATCCCACATTTCTTCATCCTTTTTTCATCTTTAGTAAACATTCTACCAGAGTTACACTTGTTCTAAATTATTATCATTAATATGTAATTTGAAATAAGACACACATTTTTTTCTGTCAAAATTCCTTTGGTCTTTTGTACATTGATTTTCAGATCCACATGCCTCATTGCATCATATAATCTATCTAATATTCATTGCAAATCATTTGGATTTTCTGCCAACAATATGGCATTCGCTGCATACAAAAGAACATGTACATTCACATCCTCAACCAACTCAAGCCTGAACTCCCATAAAGATTTCTTATACATTTTCCATAAATATATCAAGCAACTAAAGAAGCATTATACATCTTATCCACTGTTCAATGTTGAACAATTCACTAAGCATCCATTTATCTTCACTCATTCCTTATTTCCATAATATACCACCCTTGTTGGATTTCATATTTGCACAAAATATTCCATAATTCAAGCCTATTTTTTATCATATATTTCCTCTAAACCAACAAAAAATATTATATTTTACTCTTACATTTTTTCATGTCTTGCTGAAATGCAAAATCTAGTCTCTACACTTCATGCTTATCATAAAACCATACTATATTTCCTTAAATTTTTCTCATTGTTACCTCTTACTCCTTTTCATACATAATTATGAAAAATATCTTTCCGGGTATTTTCAATCTTACTTCTCATAGTTTTTATGTTCACACCATCTATATTTCCCTTTAATAAGGGGACAATCATGGCATTCTTCCAATTATCAGGCACAAAACTAGTCTTTACACATACAGTAAGCAAGTCATAGTCACTAAATCAGCAAACTACAACCATATTTTAACATTTTTGTATCTTTACCATTTTGACATTTATGACTTCCTTTCCATGAATTCTATCTTGTACTATCATTCTATGTATTCTTCAAATAGTATCATTCCCATGACATCATTCCCAACATTGCTAAAAATACTCCTTTCAGCATTTGTCACTTCAGTTTCATCCCAAATAACTTCATCCTTTTTATTTTTATTTTTATTCCAGTCACTCTGCAGAAGTTCTTTGTTTAATCCTCTTTACTCACTTGTAGAACGTTTGTTTTAATTCTATGAAAATTGCTCTGCATTCTCTCTGCTCCTTATAATATAATAACTTGCCTTATATTGTGATTTTCACCAGATGACCTCATCAATAAAACCTCTGCTACTCCGCAAGCCTTTGGCCAATTGAGGTATTCATTTGATCTTCTAAGACAGAGAAACTATCAACTTGGTTACTTGTCTTAGATACACCAATATTAACATGTAGCCTTTTCTGCCAATACTGAGCATAGTATTGATAAGTACTGGAACATTTTGGCCATTATACCATGGCACAACCAAAGTCTACTGTAATGACCAGCTTACTCTCATTATTCTACACAAGTTATGATTCTTTATCCTTACTACTGAGATTACTGTTGCCACACACTCAAAAGATACACTTTAGTACTAAATTTAACATCATAACTGTGATGCAAATAGCATTTTAGATTAATCCAACTCAAGTAATATATTAGCTAAATCCAATTACATTGTTATGATTTTTTTTTTCATTTAACTAATTTCAAGCTTCCCATGTCCTATCCAAAAAGATCTTGATATTCCTGTTTCAAAAGTAAGGGTGGGATTTTGGTTTGAAACAAATCTAAAAACATATTAGGGCCTAAGCAGAGAAATGACACAGTCCGAGACTCAGAACCACCCACTGAATCAAACAGCTACAAATGAAATGCTAAAAAACCTCATCTACTTTGAGGGCACTCTTCATTTCACGACTGAAACATCACACAAAGTTTTGCCTGAACGTTCCCTGTTTACTCTTCTTGTTGCTTCTGCTAAATAGGCACAATCTAGGAACTCTGCTGCTGTCCATCTGGTGCTTGTCACCCTTCATAAGATTCACTTTTGAGGATAGTATGAATTAACATTTGCCAAAGCCCTTGCCAAGACTTCATTAAATCCCATATTAAACACTCTGTTATCTGTAATTTTAGATAATTTAACTTCATATAAACACAAACTATTCATCTTTCTAGTACAAACAACTCTTTTTTGGCATGCTAGTTATCAAATTGAATTAGAAGCTACCTAATCCTCAACAAGACTTCAGTTTTTTTCACTAATCCACCTGATTAAATTATCTGAAGTCAAACTTTTTGTTCTTTTTGTCTGGGGAAAGAATGTAAGATGACATTGCTCTGGCAAGAGACAATGGTTTGTCATAGTGAGTGGATCTGTAATTATTCATCAGGAGTAAACAGCACTACACTGAAGATTAGAAATGTGCCTGGATAGTCCACTATCTCAGCCAATGCAGTAGAGGCTATCTGTTGAGAGGTTTATTGCAGTGACAAAATACATCCCTATGCAGGGAGTGGAAATAGCTTGCTTTACTTGCTTTACTTTAGGCAAATCAAGTTTTCAAAAAAGAAAAGTTACTAAAATGGACAAATGTTTGTTTGTTTGTTTGTTTATTCATATCACAGTTAAAATAAGGCATGCTATATGACATAAAATTTAAAATACAAAATTTAAATATGTACAAATTAAACAGATCTTGCCCAGAAATTAGCAACATTAATTGCATTATGTCGCACTACCATGAGGTCCTCACGTGCACACTGATGAGGGCACAAAGGGCAGGTATACATATGTGTTGTTGTCTGCATGTCACCACAATTGCAAAGAGCAGAAGTCACCGGGTAGCCGTCATTTGTTCAGGGTGTCTCCAGACCTTGTTGCACCCATGCACAGTTTATTCAATGGTTTCCATACTTCCCAGCTTTGATCAGGCCCAAGTGCCAGATCCTCCATTGGTTCCATCCAGTGTTGGTTCTTTGTAACTCTCCATAGATCTGTTTGCTTTCAAATTCTTCAAAGACTTCTGTCAACTTAAGAAAGTTAAGGAGGAGCTTCCAACGATGGCGGTCGCCTCTTGAGCTCCAGGAGCACCATGGAGCTCCCGACCGGGTAGGGATTGCTGCCGGCCCCCATATCATCGAAGGGGGCTGAGAGTTGGATAGCCCGACCACCCAAGCATGTTTCGGGCTTGTTTTGGCCCACCAGGGTGGTCGGTGAAGATCGGAGGGAGAAGAGGATCGGAGGGTTGTAAACGGCTAGCGGCAAGGAGAGAACAATGGCGACAGTGTGGTGCGGCTGCGCAGGCGGCGCTGGCGCCGAAAACGCCAAAAAAAGCCGAAAAAGCCGGAAGAAAAGTAAGGAGGAGGGGGCGAGAGACTCCGGAGGCACTGAAGGCACCAGAGAGACCCCAGAGACATCGAAGGGCACAAGGGGAGCAACGGGACGCAAAGGGACGCTGGAGAAACATCTGATAGGTGAGAAGGGCTGGGAAGCAGCCGGAGGCAGCTGGAAGAGGCAAAGGGAGATGGCTGCGGCAACGGACGAATGGAGGGAGCCGCAGCCAGGGACTCCTTTGGGATATTTTGTCGTTCCTGGCTGCTCCCATACCCCTCCTGGGCCCTGCTGACCCTAGTGGGTCAACACTAGGAGCTAAGCAGCTAGGCCAAGAATGCCCCCCCCCATCCATCGGGGGGGCCACATCCACCTGGAAACAGCTGAGCGGAACTATCATCTACCCTTTACCATTTTCTACCATTTTCTACCACCTTTGCTTTCCCCCACCATCTGGGATATTTAATCATTTCCTGCCCTCCCCCCCCTTCCTCCAAGTACCAAGTACCACCTGGACACTGGAATATCCTCCACCCTCCATTGAGACTCTAGCCCTACCGGCTATTAACTATTAACTTTGCATCATCTGCACCCTCACCCTACTGGGACTATTAACAACTTATCAATTTATTCGAGGTCAGACCTGCTCCGCCTGCGGGAGGCCCCTCTCTCGCAGGTATGGCCCTTGGCTCTCTCAAGGGCCAGCCTTGATGACGGGTTTGTGAACCCCGAGAGGTGGAAGAAGAGGAAGCTGAGGGGCTTTTTATCCAAATGTTTTATATTGTTTTTAGGGGGTTCTGGGAAGGGGGGGGATAACCAGGCCAGGAGGGAAGCCAGTGCCAGACGAACAGGTGAGTCCAGGAGGGAAGTGAGCGGAGTGGGGGGGGGAGAGGGAACAAGCTATTCCAGTAGAGGGTTGTTTTATTGCAACGGTCGCGGGGAGGGGGGGATGCGAGGACAAGAGAAGATCACAAGGTCGGTTGGGAGACCGTGGCTGCTGGCTACGCCCGGTCGTTTGCACCAACCGCCGCAACCTAGGTGGTCGGGAACTACAGAGACAGGGCCTGCGGCTGATGCTTTGCAATGCAAGGTCCGTGACCAACAAGGCCCCCCTCATTAATGAGTTGATCTCTGAGGGGGAGCTGGACCTTGCAGGAATAATGGAGACCTGGTTGGGTCACGAGGGTGGTTTACCCCTCGTGGAAATGTGCCCACCGGGTTTCCATGCATTCCATCAGCCTTGGGCCCTGGGTAAGGGTGGAGGGGTGGCGGTAGTTATGCGGGATGGTCTAGAGCCGAGGGAGTTCACTGTTCCTCAGATATCAGGATGTGAGTCACTTGGTGTGAAATGGGGCCCAGGGAGGCAGTGGGGTCTGCTGATTGTATACTTGGCTCCTCGCTATACATCAGCAGCCCTGCCCGAGCTCCTCGAGCTGATCTCGGAGACAGCGGTGGAGATCCCCAAACTTTTGGTTATGGGGGATTTCAACCTGCCGTCGACGGGAGCAGCATCCGAGGTGGCTCGGGAGTTCATGGCTTCCATGACAGCCATGGGCCTGACCCAACTAATTCAGGGCCCCACACACGAAGGTGGCCACACACTGGACCTTGTTTTTGTAACTGAGCAGTGGACGAGTGATCTGGGAATAGGGGATTTAGATATTACTCCCCTGTCATGGTCAGATCACTCATGTCTCCGGCTAGACTTCCCTGGCGCTACCCCCCACCGCGAGGAGGCGGAGCCAGTTTGTCCAAGCTGGTACCGCCCCAAGCACCTGATGGAACCAGATAGGTTCCAGACGGAGCTTGGGCCATTACCTGTAGCCCTGACCCGTGCTCGGTCAGAGGACCTAGTGGCCGCCTGGTATAGGGCGACGGCTGGGGCCTTGGACCGGGTTGCGCCTCTGCGACCTCTCCTACGGCAGCGACCCACCCGGGCACCTTGGTATACCGAGGAGCTGAGGGTGATGAAGCGCCATAGGAGACGTCTAGAGAGCAGGTGGAGGTCCTCACGCTCCGAGTCTGACCGAACACAGGTAAGAGCCTATTTACGGACCTACCTTGTGGCATTGAGAGCGGCCAAACGTAGACACTGTGCCACTCTTATTGCGTCTGTGGATAACCGCCCTGCCGCCCTGTTTAGGGTGACCCGCTCCCTCTTGTTGCAAGAGACGCGGGGGGCACCCTTACAGGGAAGAGCAGAGGAGTTTGGAGAATATCTGCAGAACAAAGTCGCTCAGATCCGAAGCGGATGGGCCCCCTCCAGTGGTCTGGACGGGCCGTCAACAGTGAGTCTTGTGAGTCCACTCTGGGAGGAGTTTGACTCTGTTGCCCCCGAGGATTTGGACAGGCTGCGTGGACGGCTGCGACCCACCACATGTTCATTGGACCCGTGTCCCTCCCGGCTGGTACTGGCATCCTGGGAGATGACACGAGGCTGGCTTCTGGGCCTGGTGAATGCCTCGTTGGGGGAGGGATCCTTACCAACTGCCTTGAAAGAGGCGGTGGTGAGGCCCTTACTCAAGAGGCCTTCGCTTGACCCAATGGAGCTAGCTAATTATCGTCTAGTCTCCAACCTTCCCTTTCTGGCGAAGAGAGAATGTGGTGGCGCAGCAATTTCCACGTCACCTCGATGAATCTGACTATCTAGACGCATGCCAGTCCGGCTTCCGACCCGGGCACAGCACAGAGACAGCCTTGGTCGCATTGGTTGATGATCTCTGGAGGGCCAGAGATAGCGCTTCATGGCAGAGGACCTAGTTACATGCAGGATCGCATCCTGCCCCACACATCCCTACGACCAATTCGCTCACACAGAGAGGGACTTCTCCGGGTGCCGTCCGCCAAACAGTGTCGGGGGGCGACATCCAGGAGCAGAGCCTTCTCTGTGATGGGCCCAGCCCTGTGGAATGACCTCCCCCGTGACATCAGGATTATTTCCGATCTCCGCTCCTTCCGTGTACAGTTGAAGACCCACCTCTTTCAATTATCCGGCCTGGCTCAACCGTAATCTTTTCATATTCCTCCTGACTGTCTTTTTAAATTTTAAATTTTTATTGTATATTGGATTTTTTATTTGTTAATGGTTTTAATTTGTCTTAATGTTTTAATCTTTTACCTCCTCCATGCATGTATGTCTTTGTATATATGTATGTTTATATATGTCTTGGTGTACGCCGCCCCGAGTCCTGCCCGGAAAGGGAGCGGCTAATAAATCCAAATTTATTATTATTTATTATTATTATAGAGGTTATTCCTCTATCCTGGTCCTATTAGATCTCTCAGCGGCTTTTGATACCATCGACCATGGTATCCTACTGCGCCGGCTGGAGGGGATGGGAGTCGGAGGCACCGTTTTGCGGTGGTTCGGCTCCTACCTCTCCGGCCGGATGCAATATGTGTTGACAGGGGGCAGAGATCGACCCTGAGGCCACTCTCTTGTGGAGTGCCGCAGGGGTCGGTCCCTCGCCCCTCCTGTTCAATGCATATGTGAAGCCGCTGGGCGAGATCATCCGTGGTTTTGGGGTTGAGTACCATCTGTACGCTGACGATACCCAGCTGTACATTTCAACCCCAAGCCACCCCAACGAGGCTGTCGAAGTGATGTCCCGGTGTTTGGAAGCCGTCGGGGTCTGGATGGGGGACAACAGACTCAAACTCAACCCCTCCAAGACTGAGTGGCTGTGGCTACCGGCACCTCGGTTCAGCCAGCTGATTCCATCGCTGGTCATAGGGGACGAGCAATTGCCCCCTGTGGAACGGGCGCGCAATTTGGGCATCCTCCTAGATGCCCGGCTGTCAATGGATGACCATGTGGCAGCCGTGGCAAGGGGGGCGTTCCACCAGGTTCGCCTGGTGCGCCAATTGCGCCCCCTACTGGACCGGGATGCCCTACGCACAGTCACTCATGCGCTGGTGACGTCTCGCCTAGACTACTGCAACGCTCTCTACATGGGGCTTCCCTTGGGACGCGCCCGGAGACTGCAGCTAGTCCAGAACGCGGCCGCGCGGGTTGTCATGGGGAGTTCCAGATACTCCCATGTAACACCACTCCTGCGCGAGCTGCACTGGCTGCCTGTGGTTTTTCGGGTGCGTTTCAAGGTTCTGATTACCATCTTTAAAGCGCTCCATGGCACAGGACCTAGTTACTTGCGGGATCGCATCCTCCCACATACATCCCTGCGGCCACTCCGCTCTCACAGGGAGGGGCTTCTCCAGGTGCCGTCCACTAGGCAATGCCAGCGGGCGGCGCCAAGGAATAGGGCCTTCTCTGTGATGGGCCCAACCCTCTGGAATGACCTCCCCCCCGATATTAGAACCACCACAGACTTCCGCTCCTTCCGACAAAAATTGAAGACTCACCTGTTTCGATTAGCTGGCCTGGCATAATTATAATTGTTACAACTATTACCTCCTGGAAATATATTCTCAACTGGTATTTTAATGGGTATGGTTTTAAATCTAATTGATTTTAGGGCTTTCAGAACCATATTTATATTCTTCTGTACAGTTCTTTTAATTTTTTAACCTCCTCCATACGTATATTTATATCTATATTTATATCTGTATTTATTATTTGTTATTTGCTGTGTGGACTGTACACCGCCCCGAGTCCTTTTTTGGGAGAGGGGGCGGTCTAGAAATGCGAATAATAAATAAATAAATAAATAAATAAATAAATAAATAAATAAATAAATAAATAAATAAATAAATAAATAAATAAATAAATAAATAAATAAAGCTTTTCCTGGCTTAGTCTCTGCTGAGCTGACTGTCGGTCATAGAGAGGGTGTGGTCTAGATATTTGATGATTTGAGTCTTTCTGTGCATGGTGCTGCTTCTCTGTGAATAGCAGACAAATGGACAAATGAAAATGAACAAATGTTTTCCTGTTTCTCCCAGCACTGAAAGAAGTTATGTCATTCATTTTTAAGGTTTCATATTTTGAAATATCCATATTAACTTCATTAAGCCAGAAAACATGAAGGATCTGCTTAAATCTTTTGGCTGTGATTTGGGGGTGAAGGTAGGCTGGAATGGAGTAGAGAAGACATATAGTAATTGGATAATATTGAAAAGCTTGTATGATTTGTAATCTACTGTTATCAGTACTTCTTAGATGCTTATTTGTTATTTTTATGTTATTTTACATGTTCCTGATGCTTCTTGCTATGCACATCGTGAATAAAAAATAAAATCTAAAGGGTTGTGCACATCGAGAGAAAGAAAGACAGAAAGAGATAGGTTGAGGAATAAATGAATGGATACAACATCAATTATTATTTCAAACATTCTTCTTTGCGATTGTTCCTTGAGAAACTGCCTATCTATTCTATACGTAATATGACATTTACAGAGTCCAGTCTTCCTCAACCCTGGTGCCTTCTATGCTGTCTATTTCAGATATTGAAGTCCAACACATCTAGAAAGCACCATGTTGGACAAACCTGGACTTTTACAATGGTGAATTGGAGAGTCTTATCCAACATCCAATCTGGATATGCATCCATATTTACATGGACAGATGATTGTGGCAATGTAACCTTTTTTAATAGATATACTTGGGAGAAGCTTTTGAATCTGACAATTTTGTTTTCAATTGCTAAATTTTAATAAACAGATCACTGTTCAATGTTTGTTCAGCATACAAGCAGACTGAATTAATATTTTTCTCCTTTAAATTATGGCATGCACCCCAGCATCTGTTTTTTATTTGCATAATATTCATTTGTTGGATTTTTATTTATTTATTTATTTTGTGTATGTATGTGTGTGTGTGTGCCTTTGAGTCAATTTCTGACTTCTAGCAACTCCTTGGATAAGTCTCTGCAGTTTTCTTGGCAAGAACTTTTGGAAATGGTTTGCCATTGCCTCTTTCCTATGGCTGAGAGAGAAGGACTGGCCCAAGGTCACCCAGTTGACTTTGTGACTAAGGCAGGACTCACAGTTTCCCGGTTTCTAGCTTGGTACGTTATCCAGTACACAAAAATGGCTCTTCTCACATAATTTTGTAGGGCTCTGCTAATCTTTGGAGTTTTTGCTTTACTTCAGTGAAGTTTCATTTGAAACTGTCCACCCTAAAGCTGCTTGGTAAAGCAACACGATCCACTCTCTTCTCCATTATCATCACTTTGATTGCTCCAAGATTGCCTCTGCAGCCTTGACCAGCACTTGTAATAAGCTATTGCTGATGGAGGCAGTGAGCCAACATGAAAGAAGCTGCACACCCTCTCTTTGCCTCACTGGGCTGTTTCTGTGGCACAAAATTCCTGTTGACAGAAATCAAAGCTGTCTCTGTGTCTAGACATCAGCAGTTGATGATAATGAACAAGCAAAGATACTTAGATAAAAAATTCATTTTATTGAACTGAATTAGTAATCACATACTTAGAGAGAGAGAGAGAGAGAGAGAGAGAGGGAGGGAGGGAGGGAGGGAGGGAGGGAGGGAGGGAGAGAACCAGGCACTTAAATCTTGTCCGATGGCTGAACAAGCAACATTTGTGTGCTGAAGCAAGATTTTATGTTAAGCAAATCAGATTGGTTTCATTTGTCATTAACTGCTCTTAATTCCTTTCTGCTGCTAAAAATTATGAATGTAGTAGCACAATTCACTAAGAGATCAAAAAAGCAAAGCGATTGGTTGGGAGGGGGGTCATTCCCCTCCTGAATAAGTTTTAAAAAGTCTGTTAAATGGCTTGACTATTTTATTTGCTACGTCATACGAATGGGAATGAACAGAGTGGGGTTTTTTTTATAAAATGGTCTTAATTTATACACAATTGCAACATTATACAAATTGCTTTTGATCCTTAATCTGCTTTTCCAAGTGTAAGGCTTGAATACATTCTGTTTCTGTCTTTCCAGGTTTTTCTCTACTGTATAAGAATTGGATCTACCTTTTCTTATTCATTGATCACGATCACATTTTATTACTGGAGCAAGGGAGGGGAGACAACCTGTGCTTTTGTATTTGTGCTGTGATCCTAGTGGCTGATAGTTTGCATTATCACTGGCAAAGTAAAGCACCGAGTATCTAGAAAGGTTTGCAAGGCTTTTCATTACACACACCACTGCTGCTCTAAAGCATATCAGCCACACGTTCTCACTGAAATACCCATGAAAGCTCAAGCTTAAATCTAGGCCTAAAGAGCCAACGAAGCAGCCATTTCTGCAAGTAGCAAAGATGTGTATTTTTATGATATACTTGGCCTCCAGCACAGATCAATTCACATGACCTATGAAAACAATGTTATATCAATACTCCCTTTGCTTCCTTTCTAAGGAATTGCCCTGAATGGATACAACATAGGAGAATTTGCCCACCAGTTCATCATTGCTTATGGCTATGGGAAAACATCCTCCCAAATTAGAGGTGCTCTCACAGGAGACTGTGACAGAATTGCTTTGTTGGCTGCAGGAAGCGTGTTTGTGTAAACCATAATCACAATGGATTGCAAACTTGATTAAGAAGTGGAGCAGTGCTGCTATTCTAACAGAGTGTTATTTAAATGCAAGCCTGGTGAACTCCAACTGTGAAAGCTCCTGGGGGCAAGTGTTTCTTTCCTACCGAAAAAGCAACAAGCTCTCTGTTTTGTTTTCCACACACGCAAGTGTGTCAGAGCATCTCCTATAGGACACAAAACTAAACACAGCAGGCTGCATTACGTGCTCTTAAAAGCGCTCCAAAGTATAAAAGGAAATATTCAGATATAAAATTCCTTTCCTTTGTTTCTGGGTCATTGGTGTATGCAAAATCAGGAGAAAAAAAACCCCACATATACCTACAGCAGCTTGTAATTGTCTTAATCGCTTAAGAATCAAAGGCTCCCTTAACAAGGGATAAATGCAAGACGCCATTATAATACAGTTTTCCTTCACCCAAAATATGTCTAATTACAACTTGTGCATTAAAGTTACCTTGAAAAGTTATTTCTCTATCTTTTTTTTTAACGTGAAACAAATGACTAAGATAATCAGAGCAACATGGATGATCAGATCAATTCATTTGGGGATGCTGATCTTTCTCTAACCATGAAGTTGTTAACTATCTAAACAAATATCCAGAAGTAATAATGTGAAAGGATGTGGTTAATCAAACCACCACATTTTAATAATACTGTTGAACTTTTGATACGATCTAGAACATACACTCATAAGCTTGGAAGGGACCTCAGAGGTATTTCTAGTCCAGCAGTCCCAAACCTTAATGATTTGGTGGTCCGATGGGGGGGGAGATGGGAACTAGCCCATGCAAGTGGTGGGCCAGTGCATGCATGTGCCAGCCCACCACTCATATAAATAGAGCTGCATGCACATGCACCAGCCCACCATTTATACAACTGCAGCTAAATGTGTGCTAGCCCACCACTTCCAAACCAGCCATGACCTGGTAATGGGCCATGGCCTGGGGGTTGGGGGCCCCTGTTCTAGTCCAATCCCCAGGTCAAGACAGACCTTATACCATCCCAGGCAAATGGCTATCCAGTCTACCTTTGGAGGAGGGGAACCTCCAATGATGGAGCACCAACACTTCCAGGAGACAAGCTATTCCATTGATAATTATTTTCACTGTCACAAAAGTTCTCCTTAATTGTAGGTTGGATCTCTCTTTAACAAGCTTCCACACATTATTTCTTATCGGGCAATATCAGGCAAGCAGGGTTGTCTTAAAGCATGGACCTGATGGGCACTTGCCCATGGCCCCACGAGCCTAGGCGCCCCATACTAATCTGTGTATGTTAACCCTTCAATGTACCTTGTATCATATAAATACAGCAACTGTATGACTTACTGAACATTATTGTGTTTTTCAAGCCTCGTGTATTGTTCAAATGTTTATCATGTTGATTAGCTGTTGCTGCACAGCATGTTTTTAATGTTTCAACACTGATTTTGTTGGAAGTGCCAATAAAATAAATATATATTTAATTTTATCGACCATTTACATTTTTATTCCTGGGAGTAGTTGTCAGAGAGGCCAGGGCTATGTTTCTGCCAGCATTACTGTGGGTTCGGTATGCGTGCAATTTTGCACGTGTGTGCATGTGCGCCTCACACACACTCTGCGTATGTGCACAGTTGCCTATAAATAGATCTGTGCATGTGCTGAACAGTTAAAAAGGTCAAAAAAAGATGTCGCGGCGACCAGGGAACAAGTTCGGGGACGTGGCGAGCATGCCATCCCTACCAGTTCAGAGATCCAGTTGCCATTTCCACTACCAATTCCACCAAACCAGTGCTAACCAGTAGGAGTCCATATCTGGTAGGGCCCCAGTACATTGCTTTGCCTGGGGTCCATAATGCTGTTAAGATGTCCCTGCTCTTTAGCCCCCAGAGCCATTATCATCTTTGTTGCTCTTCTCTGTACACTTTCTAGTGTCTCAACATCTTTCTTGAATTGCACTGACCAGAACTGTAAAGGAGAATATTTGTAGTTCAGGGTTGAAATGAGAATCCATTGTGCTCTCTGAGATGGGTTGTTTTCTTTCAGACATTTCATTAATCAAACTAGGTAATAATATCAGAACTGAGGAGAAATTTCCTGACAGTTAGAACAATTAATCAGTGGAACAGCTTGCCTCCAGAAGTTGTGAATGCCCCAACACTGGAAGTCTTTAAGAAGATGTTGGATAGCCATTTGTCTAAAATGGTATAGGGTTTCCTGCCTAAGCCGGGGGTTGGACTAGAGGACCTCCAAGGTCCCTTCCAACTCTACTATTGAATTGTATCAGTGCTACTGAATGGGCTGAACTAGCACTGATGGGTGTTACCTAGTTTGGGCAGTGAAATATATGCAAGAAAACAACCAAGATCAGAGAGCATCAAGGACCCCTGACCAGAATTGTATGCAATATTCCAAGTATGGCTTCACTCGTGCTGTATCTATCTTTAGAATCATACATACTTTTCCTTTTAAGCTATCAGACAGAGATGTACAAATGTTATATTATGTCATTCTTCATTTTACTGAGGGGTTTTTTAATAAAATGTTTTATATATATTTTAGGGGGTCCCAGGGTGGGGGGTGGGATTGATCAGGCTGAGGGAGGGGCTAGTGCCAGGCCGACAGGTGAGGTTGGTAGGGAAGTGAGCGGAGCTGCGGAGGGGAGGGGGAATAGTAATATTCCAGCAGAGGGTCTTGTTATCACAACGGTGGTGGGGAGGGGTAGGTGCGAGGGCAGACGTAGATCTCGTTGCCGGTTGGGAGACCGTGGTCGTTGGACACGACTGGTCATCTGTCCCAACCCCCTCACCCTAGGTGGCCAGGACTTACAGAGCCAGGGCCTGAGGCTGATGTTGTGCAATGCAAGGTCCGTTGTCAATAAGGCCCCCTTGATTTATGATTTAGTTTTGGAGGGGGAGCCGGACCTTGCAGGGATTACGGAGACCTGGTTGGGCCACGAGGGGGGTCTCCCCCTTGTGGAAATGTGCCCACCGGGGTACCGTGCATTTCATCAGCCTCGGACCCTGGATAGGGGTGGCGGGGTAGCGGTTATTGTAAAGGAAGGGCTGGAGCCGAGAGAGTTCACTGTGCCACAGATATCCGGGTGTGAGTCTCTATGCATGAAGTGGGGCCCAGGGAAACAGTTGGGCCTGCTGATTGCATACTTGGCTCCTCGCTATGCATCAGCGGCCCTGCCAGAGCTCCTCGAGGTGATCGCCGAGATGGCGGTTGAGACCCCCAAGCTATTGATTATGGGGGATTTCAACCTGCCGTCGACAGGGGGATCATCCGAGGTGGCTTGGGAGTTCATGGCTTCCATGACAGCCATGGACCTGACCCAAATAATTCAGGGCCCCACACATGAGGGAGGCCACACCCTGGACCTTATTTTTGTCTCTGACCAGTGGAGGAGTGATCTGGGAGTAGGGGAACTAGCTATTACACCCCTGTCATGGTCAGATCACTCACTTCTCCGGCTCGACTTCCTGGGCACTACCCCCCATCGCGGGGAGGCGGAACCGGAGTGTCCTAGATGGGAGGAGTTTGACTCTGTTGCTGCCGAAGATATGGACAGGTTGCGTGGCCGACTGCGAGCCACCACATGTTTACTGGACCCGTGTCCCTCCTGGCTTGTACTGGCATCCTGGGAGGTCACACGAGGCTGGCTCCAGGAGTTAGTCAACGCCTCCTTGAGAGAGGGGTTCTTGCCAGCCATCTTAAAAGAGGCGGTGGTGAGGCCCCTACTCAAGAAGCCTTCCCTGGATCCAGTTATATTAGCTAACTATCGTCCTGTCTCCAACCTTTGCTTTTTGGCAAAGGTTGTAGAGAGTGTGGTGGCACAACAGTTCCCACGCCACTTGGATGAAATTGATTATCTAGACCCGCGCCAGTCCGGTCTCCGGCCCGGCCACAGCACGGAGACGGCTTTGGTCGCGTTGGTGGATGATCTCTGGAGGGCCAGAGATGGGGGTTGCTCCTCCATCCTGGTTCTATTAGATCTCTCGGCTGCTTTTGATACCATCGACCATGGTATCCTATTGTGCCGTCTAGAGGGGTTGGGGGTGAGGGGTACCGTTTTGCGGTGGTTCTCCTCCTACCTCTCTGGCCGAGCGCAATGTGTGCTGACGGGGGGCAGAGGTCGACCCTGAGGCCGCTCACTTGTGGGGTGCCGCAGGGGTCGGTCCTCTCGCCTCTCCTGTTCAACATATATATGAAGCCGCTGGGTAAGATCATTCGCAGTTTTGGGGTTGAGTACCATCTGTACGCTGACGATACTCAGCTGTACATATCTACCCCGAACCACCCCAACGAGGCCGTCGAAATGATGTCCCGGTGTCTGGAGGCCGTACGGGTCTGGATGGGCAGCAACAGACTCAAACTCAACCCCTCCAAGACGGAGTGGCTGTGGTTACCGGCACCCCGGTTCAACCAGTGGGTTCCATCACTGGCCATTGGGGGCGAACAGCTGGCCTTAGTGGAGCGGGCGCGCAATTTGGCCATCCTCCTGGATGCCCGGCTGTCAATGGATGACCATGTGATGGCCGTGGCAAGGGGGGCGTTCCACCAGGTTCACTTGGTGCACCAATTGCGCCCCCTATTGGACCGGGGCGCCCTGCGCACAGTCACCCATGCACTGGTAACGTCCTGACTGGACTATTGCAATGCTCTCTACATGGGGCTTCCCTTGAGATGCACCCGAAGGCTGCAGTTGGTCCAGAACGTGGTCGCGCGAGCAATTATGGGAGGTACCAGATACTCCCATGTAACACCTCTCCTGCGCAGGCTGCACTGGCTACCTGTGGCTTTTCGGGTGCGTTTCAAGGTATTGACTATCATCTTTAAAGCGCTCCATGGCTCAGGACCTAGCTACCTGCGGGATCGCATCCTGCCCCATACATCCCTGTGGCCGATTCGCTCTCACAGGGAGGGACTCCTCCGGGTGCCGTCCAGTAGGCAGTGCCAGCGGGTGATGCCCAGGAGTAGGGCCTTCTCTGTGATTGGCCCGACCCTCTGGAATGACCTCCCCCCCGACATTAGAATAACGACCGATCTCCGCTCCTTCCGTAATAAACTAAAGACCCACCTGTTTAATTTAGCTATCCTGGCCTAACTGTAGCTTTTGTGTCCCTCTAGCCTGTATTTTAAATTTTAAATGTTTAGGGATAGATTTTATAGGTTGTTTTAATTTTTAACTATATTGTACAGCCTATCATATAATTTGTTTTAATGGGTATTTATAATTATTTAAGTTTGTATATTGTTTTATTGTGGTCTGTACACTGCCCCGAGTCCCTTTGGGGAGAGGGGGCGGTCTATAAATTAAATAAAATAAAATTAAAATTAAATTAAATTACAAGGTTTTACATGATTTCCACACCTTCTTGTGAGAAGGGCAGATTTCTATAATTTTTATACATAATTTATCCAATGTGAGGGTTTGACTTACAGTGACCATGAAGAGACAGTACAGTCAGATTTTTTTTTCTTTTTGAAACTCGTCAGGCATAAGCATAGGTTATGGGCTTCAAATCTTCCACCGTGAACAGTTTGTGGACTATGGTACTTTAATTGCATTACCTTTAGTCTCTTTATCCAGGGACCGATGCTTAGCATTGTTTCAGGAAGAAGTCTACCTTGGAGTGGTGTACACTACATAGGGTGATACATAGGATTCTGTATACAAATGTATTCTACATTGGACTTTGTGTGATAAGCATGTCTCTAAACAACTAATGAGGTAGATATCAGGGTGAAGAATCTAAACTTGTGGAGTTAATATTCTCAGGACAAGATGTTTTATATACAGTTTCTAGATATCCCCAAAACAGCTGTCAGAAGATAAGATAGGCACATCTCAGCCGTTTTGCTATTGACTGCAATATTTGCAACATCACATAATCTGGGAATTCATTACCAAGAGCCAACATAGGTATCTTCAATCCCTATCTCACAAATACATGCTAATACAATAGATGTTACAATGGATAATATAGTAATTAAGGGTAACAAATCAAGTCCCAAAACTGAGGAATCCAGAGTGAAATGGATTAGAAAATAAAGGAAATATTTCTCAATAATGTCTATACCTGTATGGTATATACTGTATCTTGCTCTAGAAAGTGTTTGTGACAGGGCAGTAATTATCATAAACTACTAGTTTGAATAAGCCAAAGAGGGCAGGAGTCAAGAGAGCATGTTGTAGAACAGAGAGCTACAAGTGTCTTGTTCTTATTCTTTGACCTAACCCACCACCACCACCCTGAAAATTATCTTATATAACTGGCTAATTCTGAAATAAAAGCAGCGTGCAAGTCAGCATGAAGACAAGTGATTTTTGTCCTTGAAGTGCCTTGCAAATTTGTCACAGGAGGCTTCCAACCCTGTATAGGATTATCTGGGTGGATGACAGCAAACCTTTGATTGCTCTAAGAAGCACTGCTGGATTTCTACTTGAGGACAATATTGAGACCATAAAATCTTCTTCGGTTCATTCATTGTGATGGAGTAGACACAATTATGTGTTGTAACATGCCAGATTAATCTTATGCTGCCTGTTGAATCACTTGTTTCCTAACTTTTCCTTACTTGTTTCATTACCCAAGGCATCCCCAAAAACCAGACAAAAGCACAGAATTCATAATACCTGAGACTGCATTTGAGTATGGATTGGATCAACATTATTCTAATTCTAACTCATATCTATTGTTTTTCTGCTGAGCTCTATTTGTATTGGCTTGAATTTAAGAGGTCCCTCTATGATTCGATTTATTTGCTGTCAAAAGAAAAGAATAAGCAAGTGCGTTGGAATTAAATTAATAGAGGCGTATTACAGTCTTCATTTTGTTGTTACTGGAAGAATATTAAACTGAGCTCACACCAGAATTGCACTTTTCTCTCTCTTGGACCTATTAAACATTGCTAAGATGAGAACTGCAATAAAACAGAGGTTTTAGCTTTCTCTGAAATAAGTGGAAACAAAATAATAATAATAATAATAATAATTTGAATTTATTAGCCGCTCCCTTTCCAAGTAGGACTCGGGGCGGCGTACAATGGAGCATATAAAACATAGAAGATGTATCAAAACACATAAACGTACATACATACAAAACACACATACACGCATACACGGAGGAGGTAACAAATTACATCATTTAGACAGTTAAAAATCAGCATTAAAATACCCCAATTGTAAGAAACCCAATATGCAATTAAAAATTTGACATTTAAAAGACAATTTAAAAAACAGTTAGGAGGAATAAGAGAAATTACGATTGCGATTGAGCCAGGCCAGATAATTGAAAGAGGTGGGTCTTCAGCTGTACACGGAAGGAGCGGAGATCGGAAGTAATCCTGATGTCACGGGGGAGGTCATTCCACAGGGCTGGGCCCATCACAGAGAAGGCTCTGCTCCTGGGTGTCGCCCCCCGGCACTGTTTGGCGGACGGCACCCGGAGAAGTCCCTCTCTGTGTGAGCGAATTGGTCGTAGGGATGTGTGGGGCAGGATGCGATCCTGCATGTAACTAGGCCCTGTGCCATGAAGCGCTTTAAAGATCATAATCAAAACCTTGAAACGCACTCGGTAGACCACAGGAAGCCAGTGCAGCTCGCGCAGGAGAGGTGTTACAGGGGAGTATCTAGTCCTCCCCATAATCACCCGCGCGGCCGCGTTCTGGACCAACTGTAGTCTCCGAGTGCATCTCAAGGGAAGCCCCATGTAGAGAGCATTGCAGTAATCCAGGCGAGACGTCACTAGCGCATGGGTGACTGTGCGTAGGGCATCCCGGTCCAATAAGGGGCGCAATTGGCGCATCAGGCGGACCTGATGGAACGCCCCCCTTGCCACGGCTGTTACATGGTCATCCATGGACAGCCGAGCATCTAGGAGGACGCCCAAATTGCGCACCTGTTCCATGGGGGCCAGTTGGACGCCCCCGATGGCCAGGGATGGAAGCACCTGGTTGAACCGGGAGGCCGGAAGCCACAGCCACTCCGTCTTGGAAGGGTTGAGTTTTAGTCGGTTGCCATCCATCCAGACCCGTACGGCCTCCAGACACCGGGACATCATTTCGACGGCCTCATTGGGGTGGTTCGGGGTGGAAATGTATAGCTGAGTATCATCAGCATACAGATGATATCCCACCCCAAAACCACGGATGATCTCGCCCAGCGGTTTCATATATGTGTTGAACAGGAGAGGCGAGAGCACCGATCCCTGAGGCACTCCACATGTGAGTGACCTCCTGGTCGAACTCTGCTCCCCTGCCAACACACGTTGCGTCCGATCAGAGAGGTAGGAGCCAAACCACCGTAAAACGGTGCCCCTGACTCCCAGCCCCTCTAGCCGGTGCAACAGGATACCATGGTCGATGGTATCGAACGCCGCCGAGAGATCTAATAGGACCAGGATAGAGGAACAACCCCTATCTCTGGCCCTCCAGAGATCATCAACCAATGCGACCAAGGCCGTCTCCGTGCTGTGCCCGGGTCGGAAGCCGGACTGGCGCGGGTCTAGATAATCATTTTCCTCCAGGTGACGTGGGAACTGCTGTGCCACCACACTCTCTACAACCTTCGCTAAAAAAGGAAGGTTGGAGACTGGACGATAATTGACTAGGTCCGTTGGGTCCAGGGAAGGCTTCTTGAGCAGGGGCCTCACCACCGCCTCTTTCAAGGCGGCCGGTAGAGACCCCTCACCCAACGAGGCGTTCACCAGGCCCAGGAGCCAGTCGCGCGTAACCTCCCAGGATGCCAGTACAAGCCAGGAGGGACACGGGTCCAATAAACATGTGGTGGGTCGCAGACGTCCATGCAACCTGTCCAAATCCTCGATGGCAACCGAGTCAAACTCCTCCCAAAGCGGTCCCTCAAGACTCGCCACGGGCGTCTCTACTGAACCACTGAAAGGGGCCCATCCCATCCGGATTTGAGCGACTTAGATTGACCCTGACTTGTTCTGAGAAGACTATATGTATGGGCCATCTGATGCGAATAATATGTTTATAGGTCTGTGATGGCAGGTGGCGCACAATACCCTATGGCCACACGAGCCGTCGCCATTGTTCAGCTCCACTATGCATGCACGCACACCTCCCACCCGGCGAACTGGTTGTCAGATCTCTGCTGCATATGCAGAGGGCCATGTGCACATGCAGGGGGCACGTGGGGGGGATGAGCATGCATGCGCAGAGGCAGGGCACATGTGTGGGGCCCACATGCGCATTGCATTGGGGGGGTGCATGAGTGAATTTGCACACAGGCACTTTGGGCACTCGCTCTGGAAAAGATTAGCCATCACTGTTATAAGTCATTTCCCTATTATTTATTTCTTTGCAAAGCAAATAGCACAGAATTGATATAATAATCCTAAATAACCCTAAGCCTAATTTCAGTTGGATAAATGATGCTCAATCACTTCTGTTTCAGTATATGAATTTCTATCTATAGATAATATACAGTAATGTATTCAGGGACTGCCTCAGTAACCTAAAAGTTGTAATGATGTTCAGATGGATCTGATTCAGTACTCTATCTGACTGGAAACCCTGTGTTACTTGGGCACCTGATCACTGCAATATATTTGCTGGGTCACATATAAGTGAATGAGACTCAACCTAAGCATGTCAGGGTACTGAGGTTAGATCAGGACACATGCACTTAAGGCATGGTTGGAAATCCCTAACAGTTAAATGGGTCTGGTTTTTTTTTCCCCATTTAAGAAATTTTGGAATAAGATACATATTTTAATACAGAAAATTCTTAAAATGAAGATAAAGATGAAACCAGAAACTTTTCTTTGGGGCTTAATGAAAAAAAGACTTGGAAGTTTTTTGGGTGAACTTTGTTTTTATATATGTTAATGGCATATATAAATGTTTATGGCATTATATCCTATATCCAGAAAAATGAAAGGACACTTCGATTCCCACCATGGACGAACAGCTACAGAAGTTGATGGAGTTGGCATAGATCAGCGATGGCGAAACTTTTTTGGCTTGCGTGCCATAAGGGGGGAGCACAAGGGGATCGTGTGTGGGTGTGCCACACCCATAATGCAATGCGTGACACCCCCCAGTGCGCATGCGCGCATGAGAGGCACTCCCCCCATTGTTCATGCTTTTTTCACCCTCCCCAGGCTCCAGAGGCTTTATAGGAGCCTGGGGAGGGCGAAAGGTGTTGTGTTCCACCAGGCGCGGCCAGCAGATGGCGTTGGAAGAAATGCCTCTGATTGGTGTAGGCGCGCCTGCCAGACGGCGGGAGAAAAACAAGTCATCCATTGGTTCCTCGTCTGACAGCTTCGTCTATAAATAGCTGTCAAACGAGTTCATTGTGTTCGTTTTCAGTTAGTTCGTTTGCTGTTAATAAAAGTTAAGTTGGACCCTTCGGCTCCTCAGTTATTGCTGCCTCAGTCTTAAAACTGGCGACGAGGACGGGTGAAACAGACCCCCACCAAGTGGCTCCCATGGCTACTGCTGCTATTTTTTCGCCTTTTCGCCCTGAGGCTGAAGCATGGAATGCATTCCTTGAACGCTTTGAATGTTTTCTTTTAGCCCATGACCTCACCAGTCTCTCGTCAGAAAGCGAGGCATTTTCTTAAACTACTGTGAGCCTGAAATGTTTGCTACTGCGAGGGCACTGTTGTCCCCAACTCCGGTCCACACTATGCCATGGGATCAACTCCTTGCCAAGCTCAAGACCCACTACGAACCCGTGCCTTCCCAGTTCGCACACCGCCAATATTTCTGCCGCTGTGTCCAGACCGAAGGTCAATCTATCAGTCACTACGTGGCTGCACTGAGGGCTGCTGCTATACACTGTGAATTCTCTGACCTCGATGAGGCACTACTCGAGCAGTTTATCTATGGCATCAGAGACATTAAGCTCCACCGTCGCATTCTCTCACGATCTGAGCTAACCCTAAAGATCGCCATGGACGAAGCCCGCCCTCAGAGATGGCGGACCAGTCCACACCTGATCTCCGCCATTACCCTCCAGCAACCGCTCCGATGCTTCCTGCCTCCACTGTTCACCATCAGCAAGATTCTGACGCTTACAGGTCAGAATTGGACCTGGCCATTGATAGGTTGCAATCGCTCTCACACAAAGACGGTCGAAATTGCCTCAGCTGCAGGGGACGCCACCTCTGTTCCTTGTGCCGTTTCCGATCAGCTGTGTACCGAAAATGCGGCAAGAAGGGCCACCTCGCCTCTGTCTGCTGTTCTAACCCTTCCGACAACTGCCCTCCGGCGCTGCCTACATCTTTTCCCTACCCAACCGCTACTCCAGCATCTCGCCATCAAAACTGTCTCTCCGTCGGGGACTCTGAGGACACCTGCCCCAAATGGATCATCGACTCCGCCTCTTCTACTGTGGGAGGTTGGGGTAAGCTGCATCTCTGCATTTTCCTTGAAGGCCATCCCTGCTCTATGGAACTGGACACGGGATCGGCCACATCCATCATGTCCTGGGACACTTTATGTTCACTTCTGCCCCACCTACGACTGCACCAGCTAGCGCCTGCAAACTGCCGCCTCAGGGACTATCAGGGGAACCCCATACCCTTGCTTGGCTGTGGCCACTTCCTCATCCACTATGGCACATTCCAAGCTCGCTTGCCCCTTCTAGTAGTCCAAACTCTTTTGGCTTCCCTGCTAGGTCTAGATTGGTTCAGGGCCCTGGGTCTCTCTCTATCTCTGGCATACACTCCACAAGCTGCTCCTCTGTTTCCGCAGATGTCCTCACCTCCCTCCTCTCTGAATTTGACAATGTGTTTGACACTTCTTTAGGCTGCTATATTGGTACTCCCATTTCCCTCAATCTGGACCCTATGGTAGCCCCCATCCATCTTAAAGCCCGGCGGCTGCCTCTCTCTTTGAAAGCGAAGGTCGACTCGGAGCTTGACAAACTCATCGCCCAGGGGATATTAGAACCTGTAGACTTCTCCCCTTGGGAAACCCCTATAGTGGTTCCTTTAAAGTCCGACGGATCTATTAGGATCTGCGCGGACTTTAAATCCACTGTGAACAAGGCATTACAATCCCACCCTTACCCTGTGCCTGTCGTGCAACACGTATTGCACTCCTTAGGCTATATTATTTTGGAAAAATAAAAAGTTAAGGTTCAATGTTAATGTTTATTGACAACTTAACCACTGCACCAAACTGGCTCTAATGAATAGCTCTGTTATAAAGATATAAATCCATAATGTAGAAACCTTAGTATTTTAGCATTGCCAATCTACAGTTCTTAGGCTAGATTCAAACAGAAGAATCTATGCAACCTCATATGGATATTCACTTAGTGTTCTAGGTTTCTTACTGTTAGCACAGGTTTATACAATTCCTAAAAACAACTTAAACTATGATCCGAAGTACTATATTCACAATACTGTGAAGTACATAGCTGTTAGTTCTGAGAAGAAGGAAATAGAAGCCTAGAAATAAACATGGCACTTTGTGTTGCATAGCTGCTGTCATTGTAAAAAGTCTGTTCAGTTTAAAATAAAAGATAGTGCCTACCTTGATAAAGATTCTACTGTGAAGTCTTAAAAGGAGATTCATATCTCTCTTTTTGATGTTTGCACTTGCAATCCTGGGCATATTTATCTGAGTGTCAATAACACTGGACTTGATTTACTTTCAAATAAACAGGAATATATATATATATGATTTGGGACTTCCCCAAACAGTTATTTGATCAGTTAAGCTGTTTTGTTACAAGACAGGTGGCGAATAAATTACCTAAATTAAATTCATAAATTATATTATATATATGCTGGTTTTGTTGTCTTCGGGTCTCGCATTTTAAGCTCAAGCCTGAAGATGGCAAGTGAGATCTTGCTGAAATGTTGCCAAGACAATCTCAATCTTACACGGGAAAAGACCCAAAGACAACAAAACCAGCATACCTACACCCGTGAAAAACTACGAAAACAAATATATATATTGCTCTCCTCCTTATTAGCTGAGCCAGGACAGAAAGAGGGAGTAGTGAGCTTCCTCCCATATTTGGGCATACCAGGGGTTGTAACACAAATACATACCTATTTCCCTGGCTCAGCTGATAAGGAGGAGAGCCTGTGGCTTAGTGGCTAAGACTCCTGCCTAATATGTAATACAGCCCAGGTTCAAATCCCAGTAAGGGTATGGCTAGCTGATGAGAGCTAAATAGCTTGAAATAGATCTATACTAGTCTCCCTTTATTTATTTATCAGCACAAATACAACACAAATATAAAAAGGCAACATTAAAAATAAAAATATGGTTTTCTGCCTGGATGGTTTTCTGTAATGAGCCGAAGGACAGAAAGGGGGAGTAGTGAGCTTCCTCCCATGAGGAGCTGCCATTTGCCTGTTAGACTCCTCTTTCAAATTTGCTACCTGATTAATCACTTCTAAAGATGCTTCCTAGGGTTACTCCAGAGTTCTGTACTAGTCACAAAAACTGGATGAAATCCAATAGGTTGTTTCTGCTGATAGAACTACTTATATTAGTAAAATTAGGAGAAAATAATTTCCTCTTCTCTTTGCAGTTCTTCAAACCACAACCAACCTCACTCCTTAAATCTGTTTGCAAAGGATTCCCCAGACCCCTAAGAGCAGATTTTTTTTAAAGATAGGAGCTTCATATCTGTATATGAAGATCATCTTGCATACCAATGAACAATAAAAATGTATAATCTAATGGGATGTAATTAAACAACTGCAATGAAAATTGTATTTATAAATATCTTCATCTCTTTTTCATTTTAATAAGCAATCCAAAGTGGGATGCCCATTTTATAAAGTGTAGTAACCAACATTAAAAATGTGGGAGAATGGGGATTTTAAATATTTTTGCTGCCTCCTAGCTGATGTGCTTTTTTAGCCTCTTTATTTTGGTTGGTATGATTGGCAGCCATAACTGAGTGGCTGCCACGCTCTATTGTTATTACAGCGACAAGAATGCAAGAGAAGGGCGCACAATGATATGGCATGCTAGTTGCCTGGGCAACAAAATAGTCATCACCGGTATGAAGCATTAAAAGGTCTGTTACAGAAGATGTTTCAGAAGAATATAATTTTCAGGGAAAAAGTCATTTGGATTTAACTAGTGTCTTACTGGCAATACAAATATCGCTAAGTTCAATAAGTTGGCTAAAGAAAATAGAAGGGGTGGGGTTTTGTTATCATGGCCTCATCCAATATTTTTTGGAGAGTAGCCCCTGGACCCATCACCTATTGTCAAATCCTTGGCTTCTATTTAACCCTGTCTCCCAAAAGAACTCCCACCTTGTTTACAGAAAGACTACTTAGGTAAAGGTAAAGATTCCGCTCGCACAAATGTGCTAGTCATAGTCATTCCTGACTCTAGGGGGCAGTGATCATCTCTGTTTCAAAGCCGAAGAGCCAGCACTGTCTGAAGATGTCTCCGTGGTCATGTGGCCAGCATGACTAAACGCCAAAGGCACATGGAACACTGTTAACCTCCCACCAAAGGTGGTTCCTATTTTTCTACTTGCATTTTTACATGCTTTCAAACTACAAGGTTAGCAGAAGCTGGGACAAGTAACCAGAGCTCACTCCATTACACATCACTAGGGATCTGAACCGCTAAACTGCCGACCTTTGTGATTGACATGCTCTGCGTATTAGCCACTGAGACAACGCCTCCCTAAAGACTATTTAGCAAGCTATATTACAAGGATTGTAGCAACCAAACTGTTCCTCAATATACAATTGATACAATCAACATACATAGGTCATTCTTATTTGTATTTTTTATTGCTTTTCAGTCATCCACGAATTGAGCTGATAACAAAGAAGCTTGTTTAAGATAATTATAACATTGTCTGCTGAATACCCATCAGTCTGGAACCATACCTTGTACTGCAGCCACACTGTTTGAAGAGCAATTCCAGCTCTAAACCCAAAGAAAAGCTGGGTAACCCTATACCAATTTTTAGCGAAAGACAGTTAGAGTCCTGAGTGCTAGGGACTGCACTCCCCCCTGTTACATATATCTGGAGCTAGAATACTTAATCCACCACCTCCAACAAAAATACTGATGGAAGAAAATTTATGGGAAAAATTAGATCATGATGAAGATGACAGTAACGATGATAAAGACGATGAAACATTAACCTGGTGTCAGCTCTTGGCAATTAAGAGCTATGGTGGCCGATTGGTTAAAATGCAGTACTGCAGGCTAATTCTGCTGACTGCCAGCAGTTCGATTCCCACAAGGTTGACTCAGACTTCTATCTTTCAAGGGAGGATTTTCAGTTACCGACTTATCTGGCATAGAGAGCTGCCAGGTCGATATCCGCAAAACTTGGCAAGGAGTCTCGGAGAGTCACAAGCCAATTAAGCAAACTAATTGTCTCCTGCAACTCCACTCCCCTTTCACTCCTCTTTTATTCCCTCTGGGAGGGGGCATTCATTGTCCACCTCTGACATTACTCCCAAGTTGACCCCTGTTCTTTACCTGTTCCCTTCGTCTGGCAACTCTGCACATGCGCACACTGGAAACAGGCTCCAACTGTTCGTCTGCATCATTGCTGTCTGAGTCTGAAAACAGCTGATAACCAGCATACAACTCTGACCCCCTCTCCGCCTCCAATACAGAGCCCTCATCCTAACCTTCCCTGGACTCCAGGATTGGTCCATGTTTCTCCCCAACCTCTGCACTGTCCGAATCTGCTGCGCTGCTGGCTGCTGGCGGGCCACAATAGCATAACATAGGTTATTGACGCTGATTTTCTTTCCAGTTTCCCACAATGTATATTCCAGTTATAGGCTGAATAAATTAGGTGAGAACATGCAGCTTATCTCAGTCTTTTGCCAAACTGGAGTCAGTCTGTTTACCATGTACCATATAAATTGTAACTGTAGCTCTTTCTACATTCATCCTTGATAACATATTTGATTCTATTCCACAATTCCCTGGGTTTCCTATCAATGATTTCAGGACTTCAAAACAAGTCCTGATTTTTTTTTCTTGAAAATGGTACATATGTGGTCAAGATCATATAGTGGAAATTAACTGATTTTCTATTTCTCCTTTTGCTTAATTTGCACAAAAGCAGTTCATGATCTGTTCTATACTCAGCACTTCTTTGCTGTTTTAATCAAGTCCCTTGTATCAGTAACATACTCCATTTGATTTTGATGTACTCTGTCTTGTGACGTCCATGTATATAACTGTTGTTTCGGATGGAAGACTCTGTTAGCAATGAAGAAACTGTTAGATCCGTAAATATTAATATGTTGTTTCCGGCTTCATTTCAGTTCTCTAAGAAATACAGTACAATTAGGTTTCCAATGTTGGTACCCCAGTCTCTGTATTATTATGTGGGAAAGACCTTGGGGAATAGGGGAAAGAGATGATATGTGGGGAACCACTAGATAAGAGAGGGCATTGCTTTATTATCAGCATCCTCTCTAGTTCCTCCTTCAAGCCCTAGTACTCCTCTGGCTTTTCATACTCCTTCCTATTGTTGCTCTCTCACCTCTTACCCATCATTACTGTGTCTTCTGGTGCATATGCACAGTTCTCAGGCACAGAAAGACTTTCTTCTCTGGAGATACCTGATTAGTGCAACACTGACAGGGGTGGAGATTATCTGGATCATTCACTTAATAATCATTCTGATAGTGTAATACATGGGGGTATGGATCGTAACAGCTTCTCAGGCTTTGAAACAAAGCATCACAGTTCTCTCGTCATTGATATGCTCTCAAAACCCTTGTACTGAGTGCAAATGAGAAGGGGCCCCATAGAAGGACCAGAAGGCAGATAATTCAGGGTTCCCATTCTTGTGGAAAATGGGAAATATTGGCTCAGGATCTTCTTCATACAATGCAAGGTGTCATCTCAGGCTCACTATTGCAACAGTATATGTTCCTAAATATCTGAACAACAATCCCTTAAAACTGGATTACTGAGATTTGAAAGTAAACAGGAAAGTGGACATACTTTGAAATCATGTGGTAAAGAAAACAAGCATCAATCCTGTAGAAATGTTATAATAATAGGAAGAAGAATTTACACAGAAGCAGGCAAATGCCAATACCTTGCTCTGGAGTGACCAAATATATTAATTTGATTGCTAATAACTATTAAATCAATCATGGTATCTGGAAGAAAAAAGTAATATGTCACTTACGGATTTCCACATTTTTGGTACTTTGGTCATAGAACACTGTATTTATTGGCACATGGTAGCCCAGGGATACATTTGGGCTTGAGGTGTCTACTACAAGTCACAGGGGAACCAATTCAATAGGTGTAAAATATCCCAATAAACTGGGGCCTTGATGCAATGTCTTACACAGAGAGATTTTAAAGAGAGGGAAATACACATACAGTTTCATTAGCACAAATGCCTCTAGCGAGATTGTTGAGCTTGTGGTCTTCCAAATGTTGTGATCTGCTACCTGGTCTTCCACTGAACAGAAACTCCAGCATCCTTGCCCACTGGCTGTCCTGCTTCAAGCTTCTAGGAGTTTAAATTTAGTAACCTTTAGAGGGCTTCGGGTACCAGTGTGTTGGGATCTGTTCATACCAGCTTACAAGAGTCTATTGTTAAATTTTCAGCAGTTCTGCAAGCTGGTTGAGAGCAGAACTGAGCATCTCAATCAGCTGTTTGGCAGCTGACAGGGTGATGTGATGGTGCCATTGGAGCCAGCCGTTAATATACATTTATTATTAACTGGGAGTTTCATGTTTTCCTCTCTGGGACAATAGAGTTCTGAATGCCAGATGGAGACTGATGGGGGAATTGCATTCAAAAATCAAGCTACTACCTGGAATCTAAAGATAAGGATTGAAATCCTACCAAAAAGAAAACAAGCAAGTGCTGCTGAACTTTTATTTTTTGTATAAATATACACTACACATTATACTCTGAGAAGATAGATAGATAGATAGATAGATAGATAGATAGAGAGAGAGAGAGAGAGAGAGAGAGAGAGAGAGAGAGAGAGAGAGAGAGAGAGAGAGAGAGAGAGAGAGAGAGAGAGAGAGAGAGACCAGACTGGATTAAGGTCAACCTCCCCATTGCATGCAATGCAAGTATTCACTGCATCCAAAGATTCACTTTTAATGTTGCCTCCTTGGCCTTCATCTAACACTGCGCAACCGAGCTTTCACTAGTGAAAACAGAATATCCTGTTCCTTGTCACTTCCTTCAGCTCACTACACGCCTTCCTTCCTTCCCCTGAAATCTGCTTCGAGGATTGTCCTGAGATTTCTGTAACATCAGATGACAGGAAGAGAGGGACCTCTACATGCCAATGCCATTTCATTAGAAGGCAGCCACAATAGATTTTACTCCAAATCTATTATTGCCAGTGCCCCAATGGGTTCTCTGATGGCATTGAAGGAGGCAGCGATCCCATTTGCTACCTGGACTATCTGATAATTGCATGTATGTCATTACATCAGCTAGATTTTATAAGCAACCTAGAGTGGTAGTCATAACCAAAAAGCAAGCAGACAAACAATCAAACAAATAATACATGGAAATAAGTGGTATGGCCTTTTGATTAAGAAGAGAACCACAACTCCTTTATAAAAGACCATTATAGACTTTTTGCTAAAAAGGGATAAAAATGAACTGCTGAGTTTGTGGTTTATTCGTTAAAAAAGATTTGTATATGAGATGAAGGGAAGTATGACTGTTTATTCATTCATTCATTCCATTTCTACAGCCGCCCATCTCAAGCAAGTTACTCTTACCAAATTACCAAATTACAATCACAATATTTTAAAAATTAAATACATGGTGCAGCTAAGAAATTATTATAATCCATAGAAGTTAACTTCATCAGGAGGTGGGATCCTGCACACACTTGTATGCAATGTGAGAGGATGGAAAAGTAATTATAATTGCTATGTTTTTAAGAAGATCAGAAGTCACTTTTTAAAATATCTTTCTTTTTCTTTCTTTTTTTATTCTTCATTTTTTCCTTTACTAGAATCTTTCTCTTTTTCTACTTATTCTTCTCTGTTTCTGTAATTTTAAAAATCATGGTAAAATCTTCTTTTAATAAAAATTCTTCACCAATAGTGTGGCTTTTATAGTTCATCTCTACATACAAAGGAGTAAGTTTGCTCCTTGTTTTGTGGGTACATGAGAAGTTATGATACTTGTTGGATCAGTTGCTTTTTTCCATGTTTATTGAGTTTATTTTAGAGAAGGGTAAAGGGAAAGTGCTTGTTCTATTATTGCTTGCTTAGTTTGTAAGAAGAACACAAGTTATGTGCACGCCACTAAGGGGACACAGATCTGTGCATTTCAATTTCTTTTGTGACACTACAAAACCCAGGCAATAAAAAGCATTTGGCAGCAAGATGCCTTGTTTATTTTCCTGCACCCAGCAGCTGTAAACAAGGGACACATGCTGTTTTCAAAAACTCTTATTTTCCAACTTTGGGGGCGGGGGGAAGCAAAGCCATTCAAAAGTTCCACTGTATTTTTGAAAATGAAGAAATGAAAAACATGCAGGTGTTAAAGGTAATGGATGAACATCGCACCTTGTCCTTGAAAGTTTAGAAAGATTCATCTCACCTTCCTGTTTTTTTGTTTCCTTCTATCTTGACATACCTTTATTTGTGGAGTCCTGTTTGCCAATTTTCCAGCAAACAGGACCATCAACTAATGTAAGAACAATCTAGAGACCAATGAACTTTGGGCCTCAGTCAGAGTGACTTCTCCATTGTTCAGGCAATTGAGTAGAGCAGCAAATGGCCATACCACTGGGGAAGTAATTATAGCCCCAACCTAGAGAGAATGAGAGAATAATTCAGAAAGGCTGAGTACAACGTGTTTTGACAATCTTCCCTTTCACTGGCACTTGTCAAAAGTGCCATTAGAAGTTTCTGAAGGCAAAACAGTATGCTCTTTGGTGTATTGAACTGAGCATTGCTATTTACATTGTCATTTTCTACCCCCATCTGCAGCTATGCAACTCTTTTTTCTGTGTTAATCCTCCTGCTCTCCACTAGCAAGTGAAAATAGAGAGCAGCGCTCAGATTTCACTTACTGTACATTCATTTCGTTTTTCTTATTCAGTCAGAGGTAAAGAGGCTCTTCATCCATCAGCAGTTCTCCATTTTTTTTTCCAAAACAAGAATTTTTTTTTAAAAAGGGAAATCATTCAGGGCAAGTAAGCAGAGATTATCCTTTCAATGTAGCCGATTAAATACCTCCCCAAAGAGGGAGGGGGCATCCACGCTCATGAAAAAGAAAGCAGCAGAGACTTTTTATGGGCTCCAGTTCTCCCAGCTGCTCCTTCTGCTGTATAATTACTTTCCAAACTCAATGTTCCTCAGAAGTGTGTATGAGCATGCAAGTGTACATCTGCCTGGGTAGAAAAATAGGGTAAAATAATCTCTCAACAGATCAATGATAGCTGTGTAAAAAAAAAAACAGTCAAGTCAAAAAGAGTTTTATCTCCATCGCTGTCTCCATCCCAATTTGATGTTTGTTCATTCAGAACGCACTGTACTGGTTGCGGTGACCACAGCGGGCTGTAATGTGTATTGTCCCCAGGATGCCATGTAAAGAATGCAAAAACAAGGGTAAGCAAGAAGTGAAAAGCACTGGCAGCACCAGCAAAAACCAAATCCCATTAGCCATTGTAATTACCACTGCTACATAATCCGACCCTGAGCCAAATTGATCTCACTGGGAGCAGGTTTGCTAATAACTTTGTCAGCCTTGAATGCCACATGCTTCAATAAAGAAACGTGCAAGATTTGGGACAGGCTTTTCTTAGCCCAGGGGACTCAGTGGCTAAGACGCTGAGCTTGTCGATCAGAAAGGTTGGCAGTTCAGCGGTTCAAATCCCTAGTGCTGTGTAATGGAGCGAGCTCCCGTTACTTGTCCCAGCTTCTGCCAACCTAGCAGTTCGAAAGCACATAAAAAAATGCAAGTACAAAAATAGGTAACACCTTTGGTGGGACGGTAACAGTGATCTGTGCGCCTTTGGAGCTTAGTCATGCAGGCCACATGAATACAGAGATGTCTTCGAAAAGCTTTGGCTTTGAAACGGAGATGAGGACCGTCCCCTACAGTCGGGAATGACTAGCACATATGTGTGAGGTGAACCTTTACCTTTACTTTTCTTAGCCCAACAGGAGCAATGTGCAGCAAATACCACCTTCCCATTGGGCTCAACCCAAGGACTAACATTAGTCAAAACAGAAGAAAACTATGGAGTCTTTGGTGCTCCATATGTTGCTTGCAGACATTTCATTACCTGTCTAGGTAACATTATCAGTGCTAGTGTGAATATGAGGTTTGCTCCCTGCTTATATTCCATAGCTTGCCCTGCCAGTGTTGATGGGAGTATGGTTTTCTTCTTGGAAGGTACAGAAGGCAAAGAAGCAAAATCTAGGACTCATTTCAGAGGGAATTTTCAGTCAAGGATGAACAAAGCGGGCGCTGCATGTAATTTTTGTCTGGGTTTATAACTTCTTTTGTTTAATTTTCCGTCAATGTTCTTGATTTTGGGGTCCTTTCCCTTACAAATAAATGTGGCAACATATTAAAAATTATCAAAAGAATAAGTTGTATTCATGAGCAGCTGCCAAAAAAGCCAACACAGTTCTAGGCTGCATCAACAGAGGGATAGAATCAAGATCACGTGAAGTGTTAATACCACTTTATAATGCCTTGGTAAGGCCACACTTGGAATACTGCATTCAGTTCTGGTCGCCACGATGTAAAAAAGATGTGGAGACTCTAGAAAGAGTGCAGAGAAGAGCAACAAAGATGATTAGGGGACTGGAAACTAAAACATATGAAGAACGGTTGCAGGAACTAGGTATGTCTAGCTTAAGAGAAAGAAGGACTAGGGGAGACATGATAGCAGTGTTCCAATATCTCAGGGGTTGCCACAAAGAAGAGGGAGTCAAGCTATTCTCCAAGGCACCTGTGGACAGAACAAGAAGCAATGGGTGGAAACTAATCAAGGAGAGAAGCAACTTAGAACTGAGGAGAAACTTCCTGACAGTTAGAACAATTAATCAGTGGAACAGCTTGCCTCCAGAAGTTGTGAATGCTCCAACACTGGAAGTCTTTAAGAAGATGTTGGATAGCCATTTGTCTGGAACGGTATAGGGTTTCCTGCCTAGGCAGGGGGTTGGAATAGAAGACCTCCAAGGTCCCTTCCAACTCTACTATTGTATTGTATTGAGTCTTGGACTCATGAAAATGCCAGAACTGCCCACATCAATGTTAAGCTTCCTTCAACCATAATTGAAAGTGGCTGCACACAAACATTAAAATATAAGGATAGAGAAATAGCCATTCTGAAACAGATCCCAAAGAAAGTTAGAGATAAAAGAAAAAAATATTCGCTTTTAGCGAATAAATTATACCAGAAAGGGGTGTAGTTTCGATGGCTGTTGCCAGAAGGTATGCTAATATTCTGGGAGGACATGAGAGTTAGAATCAACACGACCACTGAGGCTGAGGCCTTTATGGAAAAAAATAAAGTCCTCCTAGATAAACCTAATGACACTACACCGGACATACAGGACACGGGAGGTGCCGGAGCCCTGCCAGGGGGGGGAGAAGAGGCAACATTGAGAAAACTCAGATCACAAAAATGAACTTGAAAATCTGTGTGATATAAAATGATTGAAACTATCTTAAGATAAAAGTTTATTGCTGACAAAATAGTACTAAGTAATAACAAACCAATGTATTAGTAAATGAAAGTTATGAGAATGGGGGGGAGGGCCATTTCCTGCATAATGTAACTGTCAAAATTTGTACTTCATCCATTACCCCTTTCCGTGAATATTTTGTTTTAAAAACCAATAAAATTTTGTTTAAAAAAAAAGAAAGAAAGTGGCTGCACACCACATTGCTAATGGAAGCTGGTACCCAATATTTTAATGTCCCATGTTGACCTGGTAACTTTGACTTCTATTGGGATGCTGTAGCTTTCCAAGTCTTTAAGGGAAATGGAAATGTTGTCTTAGGATCCCAGCCACCTAACATGTAAGCACATCAGTGCTGACATGCAAAAAATAAATAGGTACAAAAATATTCATTTATTTATCACATTTAAGAATCACACATCTCGCTCACAGAGGGACTGTGGGAGGTGTACAAAAATCATACTAAGGGAATATTTAAAACATTAATTCTTTACACTGCTAAAGAAAATGTTTAAAGAAGAAGGAAGTTATGGGGAAGAAATGCCTTGCAGTTCCATTTCCACAAAAACTGACACACGGAATTTTCTGCCGCTAACAACATGGTCTTAGCATAGTAGATTTTTTTAAAGTAGAAAATTTAGGAAACCAGGAGTTATGTATCCTTTTTAAATTAATACATGCAGAATATGCTAATAACATGGTAGGTTAAGCCATACAATTAGATACATTATATTCATAGATCAGATGATCTTTGAAATGAGGTTGTTGCAACACTGAAGTTCAGTACTCAACATTTTGAAACAAAAATTAAGCACAGCTTCATTTCCACTAGAAGGAAATTTTGCTGCAACATGATGACACTGGGCTCCATTCTACATGAGCCATCCAAGTTGGATCTCTCCATGTATGATAGAGTCCGAATTCGATGACACACAACTTCCACTTTTCTCCTAATTGAAAGACTATCTTTGTGGATATCTATTTAGCTCTTGATGAAGTGGTGTAAAGGATTGTGAGGCTTTCTGGAAGATATGAAGTATGGAGGGTTTTTTTTCTGATAGCTATAAGAAGCTTGCCATTGTGAACAAACAATGATTCTGGGGAGATGTAAAGAGAGGTATAAAGGAACCCATTTCAACAATTATCTTTCCATTTTATTATTAAAGTATCCCCATTTAACCTAAAGTTATAGAGATTGAAGCATAGTTTTTCATTCAACCATTATATCTATAACTATGGCAACAAGCAACTCCGGTCTATTTATATACGCTATCAAGAGTTCTAGAGTACAGGTTAGAGGGAATGCTAAAGATGATGTCACATGGCTATCAGAAAGAAAAGAAATGAATAAATGAAGGGAGAAGGAAAATGGGAAGAGATACTAGTGGAGTGGAAAGACAAACTCTCTAAAAGCCTATGAAGTGCAGCATTTCAATCATTATAATATAACAGTTTCTTTCTATCTTAACCTGGTAATGATCCATTGTGAAACACAACAAACTAAAATAATTCCTCATTATATTGTAGAAAGTACTATAAGTTGCTTTGTTTTATAAGACAAGTAACACTCCACTCTCCACACTCCCACTGAATTAATTCCCATATTCATTCACTATGACTCAGTATCTGCCAGAAGTGGTATTCAGCAGGTTCTGACCATTTCTAGAGAATCGGTAGCAGAAATTTTGAGTAGTTCGAAGAACCGGTAAATACCACCTCTGACTGGCCCCGCCCCCATCTATTCTCTGCCTTCTGAGTCCCAGCTAATTGGGAGGGAATGGGAAGTTTGTAGTAACCTTCCCCTGGAGTAGGGTGGGAATGGAGATTTTATAGTATCCTCCCCCTGCCACGGCCACCAAGCTACACCCACCAATCCATGCCACACCCACCACGCCATGCCCACAGAACCAGTAGTAAAAAAATTTGAATCCCATCACTGGTATCTACCACATATAAAAACCAAGGGAGCCCATACAGTTCAACATAGAGAATTTTCAGTGGAAACAAACAATATATTCCTATATAAATAACCAATGGATGTACTGTATATGCATACAGGGAACCATTGGTAAAGCAAGCTAGGAGTTTGACAAAATCTAATGAATCCTGTTACCTGGCTACACTGTAAGGGGTCCAGGAATTGTAAGTGTCTCCCATTAAATAATGATATATTGCATTATGCAATTATATTGTGAATGAAATTATTCATTCATAAATAGCCTTATATTCCACATAACCACAGACTACCTACCCATCGCACACATTTTCACTATTGTATTTCAACTAGCATGTCTGGATGTCACACTGTCTGAGCAGTGGGCATTCCTGTCAATAATGAATCTTACAGGGAATGGGAATTAAGGATTCTGAACACACAGGTTAAGTTTAGCCATGGCAATTGGTGCATTTATCACCCGATGAATACATCATGCAAGTCATTTGTTCTGCTTCACAAAAACGAGACAGTTTCTGATAAAGTCAGCAGAGATCATTGAAGACATGTTGGTTCAGATTCTTATTAGGTGTATTGTTCTGACTGAAAGATGTGTATGCTATTGATGAATGTAATAACCCTATTGCTTTATTATCTGTGAACAGCAGAAATTGAAACTGAAAGCTGAAGCATTTTTAGAGTTTTGATCAAACTTGGATCACTGGGCTTCTCATTGTCTAGAAAAGCCATGCTTGTCCCTTCAAACATTTCAGGAATATACAAAGACCCCAGAGGCTATTCAACCTTCAAGCCTACCTATATTAGTTAAAAGTAAATCCCACTGGTTTCGGTGAAAGTTAGTTTGAAGCAGACTTACGTTAAACATTTGCTGTCAGTCAAACTATTAGTGCAATTTCTCAACCGTTGTAGCCGTAGGGTGATCTTGTCTGAGCTCAGAACTGAAGATGTTTCTTGAATGAGAAGCAAAACATTTTCAAAAGAAAAATAGCAATAAAGTCCAGTTGTCCTTTGGTAAAGCACTTCTGGGACAACGATGATTGGATGATTGAGAATCTCCATAGACACTCTGATATTAAAACTTAAACAGAGCCTGGATTGGTGAGGACATGAATGGGAGACTACCAGAGCTGTAGGTTGAACTGTTTGCCAAAAGATATCCTGGAAGAAAGTAATGGCAAATGACTTCCCATACTGCTGCCCGGAAAACAGTATGGATGTATCTATAAAATCATGACAAGTTTTCTTGCATATTTTAACAATTAACAGTCAGTGTATTGTTTCTATCAAAGATGGAAGCTGAAGGAGGGATACTAAGATAAATGGAATTAGCTTAGTCATGCTAAAACACAGCCTGGATTCAAGTGTATTTTTGATGATTAAAACCTTCTACTTATTTTTGCCATAACTAAATATACATGCTGAAAATTGACATTGAAACTTTACCAAAGGCAAAGAAGGCAAGTGCAATTGTACAGGCCTATGAAAGAAAATCACTAGCACATATTTATATAATCTTCTTTAAAGCTAATACCATGCACAGCTACAATTTCACATAGCATCAGCACATGGTTTGACTAAAAGGATATTTTAGTGCTCATTCAGCCATGGTTTATATATGGTAACCAATGTGTGATTCATAGTATTCTTATTGTATCAGAAGCTAATTGAACGGATGGCTTATCCTTTAAGGATTGTTTTATTTATTGTATTTGTTAAATGCATCTTCAATATATAGGATCTTTTCAAATTATGTTTATAAATTATGACTGAGGGCCTAGCACAGGGTTTCTTGACCTCAGCAACTTTCAGATGTAGGGACACCCACTCCCAGAATTCTCCAGCCAGTGTGGCTGGCTAGCTGGGGAATTCTGGGAGTTGAAGTCCACACATCTGAAATTTGCTGAGATTGAAAATCATTGACCTAGCAGTATGGGTGCAGCCCACTTAAATAAGACTTTTGAGGCCATTGAATAAGGCCATTGAATAAGGCCATTGAAAGCGAAACATCTCCATCTATACATACAATAAAAAAGTAATGAAATAGCTCCAACATCAATTTTTATTAACGTGGATCAGGGGTGAGTTCTGGCTGCTGTTACCGCTGGTTCACTTAGGGACAAAAATTGTTCTGCGCATGTGCAGAAGGCAAAAACAAGATGGCAGCACCTATGGCACAACTGAGAGAACCAGTTTGGGGGCATGGCAGGCCTGGGTCACTGCCAGTTCCAGCAACCCAGGCCACCAAGTTACTACCAGTTCAGCCGAACCAGTAGCAACCCATCTCTGATGTGGATGTTATGATCTTTCCTAAATCTGACTTTAAAAACAAACAAACAGAATTGACCTTCTACCCAGCTTCAGTTCCTCAATACAACAGCCATGAAGTTTGATACCTTTACAGATGTGCTTTGCCACTAACTTCTTTTAGATTCTCCCCCCCCCCAAAAAAAAAAATTCGTAGTCTAGCCTACATCTTGGGGATTCCCAAATGGTCCTCCAACTCCATCCAATAACTAAACAGGATTGGCCCTACAATTAATCAAGAGAGTTTGGTGTTGCTGCCATCAATTGATGTCAATTACAAGGGATCAAATAACACTCGTCTTTGTTGTACTGCACTGGCTGCTATTTTTGCTCTATCAACCCCAGTTCAAGGTTCTAACACTAACTTTTAACATTCTTAATATCTAAGTCCTATCTGTTCCCCTCCTCTAAATTAACTGGGTGATCCAACTTAAGGACTCAGTAATAGTATCCTGATCCCAAGGTAAGAACAAGTTGGCCTTTATGCTGTCTGAATTCAGTTCACAGCCTAAGGCATTCACGTTCCCTAAGCATTTTTAAGGTAACAACTTTTTCAGGACCAAACTGTCTTTAAATAGTTCCACTTTATCTTGATAAATGGCTTTAATTTAAATGTAGTTGTATAGCTAAATGCTTTTCTTTATTGTCTTTTATCACTGTCTGTTAGTTTATTGTTCCTTGTTTTTATTGTGATTGCCCTCTGTTCATCTTTGGCAGAAAATACACTACATAAATATACATTATTTTAATTATTATTCATTGCTGGAAAAAATATTTCAGGATTGGCCTTAATAGACCCTCAGTTATTCAATTAAACAGAATGAAAATGGACTGGCTTTATTAACAAATTATTTGCAATGCTGCACAAGTCTCCAAGCTTAATTTGGGCAATATAGCAATATGTCTAAAGCTAGGTATAAATGTTGTATATAAAATGAATAAAACAAAAGAATTATATATCACTTAAGCCACAGCAGATAATTTGCTTTAAATAAGGTAAGAGGAAAAGCATGTAGAAAAGTCCCTTCTTTTCCTTCTGGGAAACTTTATTAACTTTATGCCAGAGGCTGGAAGTGTGGGAGACAATTTATTGTCAAGGAACTTTATTTTATTTTAACATGAGAGGAACCATTTTTTCCTTAGAAAGCTGAAGAAAAGTATATAATCCAGAGTTATGACATATTCTCAGCACAATTCAGAGGCATACAATGAGATTTATATCCAAATGGCATAGATTTATTCTTAATTTTTTTTTCGTCAGTCATTTTCTTTTCCTGTCTGGTTTTCAGCTGAGTCGCATGGGCATATTTCTGGTGCACTCAAGAGTAAGTTTCATGTTGAGGAAAGAAAGGTGTATCACACAAATCCTTCCAGGCTCTCAAAGTACAAGTTAAATATTTCATGATCTTCCAATTCTACTGCATATTTTCTTTCAGGGTCACAGTATTTTCAAAATATCATTAATTCTTCCAAAGCATAGTTTTCTCAATGCTAGTTCAGAAAATTCAATAGATGCTCCATTTTGGTTTTAGAAAAAAATGGTTAAAATTGTGACCTTTCAAACATTTTACGATTAAGAGGAACCATATTCCATTTCAAACTACTCTAGATCCACTTAGTTAAGATCTTGACGCCAATTGGCTAAAGGTTCTCATTTAGCCAGCTAATTAAAATGGACACTGTATAATGCAGTATAAAATTCAAATAGGGAAATCGGAGTTTTGAACCACAAGATTCTTGAATTTAATTTAATTTAAATATAATTTAATTTAATTTAAAATTAAATTCGCTTACTTTCCAGCATTTCTTCTGTTTCTATTTTCTCAGCGATCCTTTTAGCAAGAGATATTTAAGAATTAGAAAATGAGACAGTGCTAGAAATTGATTGGGATGATTAAATATTCTAACTCAAGGAGAAACAGCTGGTGATTCATTCTAGTGAAAAACACTATCTG
Organism: Natrix helvetica; assembly: GCF_964273705.1. Taxonomy (NCBI): domain Eukaryota; kingdom Metazoa; phylum Chordata; class Lepidosauria; order Squamata; family Natricidae; genus Natrix; species Natrix helvetica. Next base: position 99,229,675 of record NC_138548.1, on the reverse strand, counting down.
GCTAAACAGCTCGGCTTTTAGGTGGTGCAAATTATTTCAAGGTACTGATAGAGAATTTTGGCCCAGTTGCTTAAAATTTCTGCCTTAATGCTGGAATATTAAAATGCTTAAGAACTCTGAATTAGTTTTTGAATTTTGAATTGTAATTGCTGAACACCAAGTAATTATTTGACTATGATTAGCCTCAAACATTCTTTAATAAATGATATTGATGATTAGATAGCATATAGCTCAGTGGTGGATTCCGGCAGGTACTCCCCATACGGGCATACTCCCCATACCGGGACAGTGCTTTGGAGGGTATCCCCTCCCACCCGCATTCCTTACCTGTATTTGAGCCAACTGGGCCATTTACTCATGTGCATGCAGTATACAGCACCTGCGCAATGCTCCACCGAACAGCTGGAGCATCGCAGGGCAGTGGGTGCGCATGCATGTGCAGCACGCATGCATGTGGTTGACGCCCGGCCCCGTTGCAGCGTACCAGTTGTGACAGGATCCAGAACCCACCACTGATATAGCTTATTTATTAACTTCAGGGATGAGGGGTCCTTGGTGCTCCCTGAGCTTGCTTGTTTTCTTGCAGATATTTCATTACCCAAACTAGGTAACATCATCAGTGCTAGTCCATCTCAAGCACTGATTATGTTACTAGTTTGGGTAATGAAACATCTGCAAAAAAAAAAAACCAAGCAAGCTCAGAGAGCACCAAGGACAACTCATTTCAAATCCGAGTTACAAATATTCTCCTTTATTGGTATGAATGTCAGGGATGTTTAATGATCTATAATTTAATTCTTGACTGGACTGGTATTCTGTGAAATCTCACATATTACTTAGGAACCCCATTTGCATAGCATTCAACTTACTTTTTTGTTTATCTGAATATGCCCAACTATCACTCCTACATAACAAAGTGGGTAAAAATATATTCTGATACATAGTTATTTTTACTTCTTTTGACAGGCCATAGATTACATTTTACCCTCAACGTTTACGTATTTTAAAATTGCTCATTCCCATTTTAATTAACATTCTACTATTAGATAATCTATTGAACTCATTTTTCATTGATTATGTACATGTTATCCAAATTAATTATTTTACTATAGAATACTAATAATGCATGATTGAATTCAAATAAGAACTAAGCACAGTGATGTCTATACAATAGAAGATTGAATCTGTTATGTTGTGATTAGAATAAATTAAACTTTCAAAATGGAAAATGCATATTAGTGTTAAATATAATTTCTAATATATGTAGGAACATCGAAGGACTGATATTGTTCACTTGGTGCTTAGTATGGCATGGGTAAGAAGTTGCAAAGCAAGCTGAGTTATTTTGTAATATGAAAAATGTTTATATCTTTGAACTTATTACAGATGTATCCATTGTATTACTATTTATTGTTATTTATGAATACTACAAAGGAGGTGGGGAAGGAAAAGAGGGGGTGAGAGAGAGAAGGCTGCTTAGAACAATAAATAGGTATTTAATCTCTAACTTCCCCTTCTCTGCACTCAGGCTGCTTTGCAACATTTATCAACATTTAAATCCCCTTGAAATCAAGCTGTAAATGTCTATATTTCCCTTACTGCATGATGTGTTGTATATATGGAAATCATTCTTGTTTAAATTTAATTAAGCTTCTATTGTGAAGATACACTGTTAGTTTTGCCATTGCTGTGCATTATCCAAGCTTTAATTCCAATCATATAAGTATATTATAATCTTTATTGTCATTGTACTTAAATACAATGAAATATATTTTGTATCTTTCTTTCAATGTTGGGCAAAATTTATCTTCACAGCTGAAAGCATGTATCTCAATATGTTATGGCATTTTTAATGATCGTTTTCCGGGATTATATTATTTCAAATTTAATTTATAACCTTCTCTGAATGGTCCTCTGTCTCTCCAATACTTTTGAGGGTGTATGTATGTATGTACCATGTTTCCCCGAAAATATGAATGTCCTGATAATAAGGCCATGCCACATTTTTCTTGTGGGCAAAAACCCGGGCAGCGTCAAACAGGCGCTCACGCAGCTTGGCGATATCCCTAGATTAGTGAATGGCGCTGTGCCTGGCTGGAAAGGGGGTTTGCCGGGTGGCTGCTTGTGAGTGTGGTCACTTCATGGCTGCTGTGTTGCATTGCTGCCCTAGCGCAACCCAGCCGTTCTCCCCTGAGGCTGTGCCCGGCTCTTTGGGAGCCCACTTGCAAGAGAGTAGCCACCCGCCACAATAAGTCCTCTCCTGATAATAAGGCCTAAGCCATCTTTTGTGGGTCAAAAGAAAATAAGACTCTGCCTTATTTTCAGGGAAACACACTATGTATGTGTGTGTGTGTGTGTGTGTATGTATGTGTGTGTGTGTATGTATGTGTGTGTGTGTGTGTGTATGTATGTATGTATGTATATGTTTGTGTGTGTGTGTGAACTTACTGAAACAAAGCCAGCACTCCACACACCCCCACCAAGATTTATAGAAAGACGGCAGCTCTGACCACGCTTTAAGCTGAAAACACCAGCCTGAAGATGGTGAGACCTCGCTGAAACGTTGCCAAGACAATCTCAATCTTACACGGGAAAAGACCCAAATACTGTCTTGGCAACGTTTCAGAGAGGTCTCACTCACTATCTATCTATATCTATATCTATATCTATATCTATATCTATATCTATATCTATATCTATATCTATATCTATATCTATATCTATATCTATATCTATATCTATATCTATATCTATCTATATATCTATATATCTATCTATATATCTATATATATCTCCACCACATAGAATAAAATAGTCCTGTTAATAGAAGTTCCCTGAAGATGGGCTCCAGCACAAATCCAAAAGCTCAGAAGGCCAATCTGGTTCCCGTGACCGACCCAGATTGGATCCTGCAATGTTCCTTCTGTTTCGTGGTTTTTTCCAACATTTGTTATGTTACGAGGTATCCATTTTGTACATTATTGGCAGAGTTATATACCATTTGCAAAACATTTCACACCAGTTACCTTTTAAATTATACGTAGCTTAGAATAAATTTTATAAATTTATTCCATAATTGATCCCTCTCCAGACAAGAAGACTGGGATTGCTCATAAGCAGTCCAGACAGCTGTTCCTAGTGAGGAGGCCAAATATAACCATCTCCAAGAGGTTTAGCATAATGGCAGATGAAGGAAGTTCATTGTAGTCCAAACTGCAACTCCAGCATCTTTAAAAAGGACACAGGGTTGCATCATTCTTAATCACTTTTGAAATTGCTTTTTAACTGCTTTTTGGATGTTAGAAATCTTCACAACAGACCCTTTTACAATGCTACGTGGGTTTCAGTGGTGGGATTCAAAATTTTATTCTACTGGTTCTGTGATCGTGGCTTGGTGGATGTGGCATGGCTTGGTGAGTGTGGCAGGGGAAGGATACTGTAAATCCCCATTTCCTCCTGATCAGCTGGGACTCGGGAGACAGAAAATAGATGGGGGTGGAGCCAGTCAGAGGTGGTATTTGCTGGTTCTCCAAACTACTCATAATTTCTGCTACCAGTTCTCTAGAACTGGTCAGAACCTGCTGAATACCATATCTGATGGGTTTCCTTTAATGCACTAATGATGTTACCTATGGTAGTTTGGGTAATAAAACTTCTGTAAGAACTCAAGTAAGCTCAGAGAGCACCACTTCATTTCAACCCTGAGCTACAAATATTCTCCTTTATTAGTTTCCTTCAATCCTTAGTGAAAAAAGTTTGAACCTTTCTTTAATAAACAGCAAAATGGGGTTATTAAAGCATTGACCTTAGGAAGTTATAAATTAATTTTGAAAAGATCTATCATTAGAAGACTGTGTTTGGAAGTTCCAGGACTTGATTTGAAGAGATTAAAGAACAATATTGTTAAAAGTAAAGGGAAAGAATATAAAAAGTTAAAGATAGTCAAAAGTGAAAAGAAGGAATACAAAGTTGATTTCTTTGATCAAAATTATCTTTGGTCATCCTTAATGGACTTTTGCTGATCAAAGCTGGACAAAAATGCTTTAGAGCTGAGATTTGGAGAGAAGAGTTCATTTGTTGTATTTTATGAGAAAGGGAGAAGGTACTAAAATTGTTTATGCTTGTTATGAAGGGGGGAAGCCATTTCTATATACATACACATAAATAAATAAATAAATAGATAAATAAATAAATAAATAAATAAATAAATAAATAACAAAGGTGAAGAAAACAAAAAAGAAAAAACCCTTTTCTTTGTTTTCTTTTTCTTCTTTCATTTATTTCTATTTATCTATACCGTTCATGGCATAATTTAGCATCATTGATTTAGTTCTTGATTATTACTGTCAAAGCAAACCAAGATATTTCACTTAGTTATCTGATGGCCATATCCTTTCCATAAGAAATTTACTTCTCTTTGTGTAATTACTTTTTTTTAAAAAATGATTTTATATCCAGAGAATTTTCCAGATTATTAGTGGATTATTTTCATCAACTGTTTAAACCAGGGGTGTCCAAACTTGGGAACTTTAAGACTTGTGGACTTCAACTCCCAGAATTCCCCAGAGTTGAAGTCCACAAGTATTAAAGTTCCCAAGTTTGGACACCCCTGGTTTAAACGTTCTTTGTGGTTCTCTGATACTTAATAAAACATCATCTGCATAACATTTAAGCTTATATTCATCTCTGTGGGTTTTAAGACCAAGTATTTGTTTGTCACCTTTTCTGCCAATATTTTTAAACACTAATGAATAATAGAGAAGTGAACCCGTTTATCTTCCTTATTTGAAAGTCTGTGGAAAGTGCTTTATTGATCAAAATATTTTCTCTTTACCAGTGAACTCAAGCTTTGAATTCTTCTTGAAGTTTCATTTTATTCAATATGGGTATAAAATTGGCCACTGCAAGTTGTCAAAGGCTTTTTAAATCAAGGCTTTTTCCACAACCAGGAAAATAATTGCTGCCTCCTCCTCCTCCTCCTCCTTCTTTCTGTTTCAAATTCTTTGTAATATTGCATTTAATTCATTTTATTGATCTTTTTATTTCTTGAACAGTAATGGGTGTTTTTTAATTTGTTGGTATTGGTCATTTAATGACAAATATTTTAATATATTTCTTCATAGCAGCTTCATCAATGTAGATCCTCTTAATTCCCTCTAAAAAAAACCTGCCAATTGTTTTTTTATTTCCAAACCTGGATGTAAAAATTAAGCCCTTTTCTTTATTGCTGATACTCTGGGTTTTTTTTTTCCTTTTTTTAAAAATCTAAGCTAAAAATTCACTGTCCCAATGTTGGTTTTTGCAAAAGGCAATTGGACTTTCTTGGGTTTTCTTTTCCTTGAAAAATGTTTTGCTTCTCATCCAAGAAGCTTCTTTAATTCTGAAGAATCAAGAACTGAAAAAGCTTCTTGAATGAGAAGTTGTCTTTTAGAAAATAAATTTGGGACAGCCATGACTGGATGATTGAGAATCTCCATAGCCACTAAAATTCACTGCTTTTTATTTGCATGGTCAAAATTCTTCTTTTTAACAATTTTTTTTTGTAATTCTGATTCTAACAAATTTAGTCACTGTTTAGTTTCTTCCAATTCTTTAATCAACTGCTTTTGGGGGCCCATTTAATGCTTTTGTTCCAGTTCTCCTATTTTGGCATTTAATTGTTTTTTCTGTTTATTATATTTTGTTTATTATTTTATTAAATTAAATTATTTCATTTAATTATTTAAATAAAAATTATTTTAATTGTTTAAATAAATTTAATTAAGAAGCCCCTCATATACTGTAAGTCTTATTAGTTTCCCAAATGGTAGTATGAGAGATACCTGGCATCCTGTTTGTTTTAAAGAAGAAGTTAAATTCCTGTTCACATTTTTGGAGGACAGTATCATGGAGTTCTGCCAACCTAGCAGTTTGAAAGCATGTAAAAATGCAAGTAGACAAATAGGAACCACCTTTGGTGGGAAGGTAACAGTGTTCTGTGCGCCTTCAGCATTTAGTCATTCAGGCCACATGACCACTGAGACGTCTTCGGACAGCGCTGGCTCTTCGGCTTTGAAATGGAGCTGAGCACCGCCCCCTAGCGTCAGAAATGACAGCACATATGTGCAAAGGGAACGTTTACCTTTACCTATCATGGAGTAATAACTTGTCATTCATCTTCTATCTGAAATGTAGTTTTTCTCCAGAGCTTCATGTTATTAAAAATGGATTGTGATCCACATATATCATTGCAAAATTTGTACTTTTTTAATGGATGGTATTAAGGTCTTGGGAATCTAGTATATATCCATTTTGGAGTATGATTGATGTCTTGCTGAGAAAAAGATATAATGTGTCTTAACTGGATTTTGTAATCTCCATTTATCAGTCAGTGCCAGTTTATCCATACATTGAAATACATTTTGCAGAAGCTTTTCACCATTTTTCCCTTGTATGGTTTTGTCTTAAGTTCAGATCTGAAACTCAACATTTCCTAAGACAAATATCTTACCTTCTTCTGACTCTTATTAACTTTTGAAAAGGTATTTTGTATAATTGTTCTTTATCTTTATAAAGAGGCCAGAATTATTATTTTGTCTTCTTTCATTCATTACAAGATTCTTCCTGCTTTGCCTTTAAATTGATCCAGTTCTTCCCAGGCTGGTGACATGATATAAATTATTGTTCCAATTTTCTTTATCTTTCTTTTGGTTGTGTATTCTTGTCCCTATTTCCTTTGCTTTAACAAATCATGTCCTGTTTTTATGTGTTTCTTGCAAAGCGATTATCAGCATTTTCTTTATATCATTTAGATATATTTTGCACGTATTCACTCCAAAAGAAGTTACCTTGGTCTTTAAAATAATAATTTTCAAATCTATATTGATTGTTGCATCATCCAATCTCTTTAACATTTTCAGGTAGTCCTGTATCAAATGTTGCTTTTCTGACCCACTGCACAAAGTTGATTCATTCCCAAGATAATTTATTTATTCTCATTTATGTTTTACATTCATCATAATTAACTCTTCTCAGCTTCAGCAACTCCCTTTCAACTCCTTATCCATTCAAAACATTCCATAATTCAGGTCCATCATTTTAACTTAGACTTCCCTCCTAAATCCATAAGCATACAACACATTTCCTGTTCCACAGTCACAAATTCCACATTCACAAATTCCAGTTGTATAACCTAAATCCACATGGTGCCTTTTGGAAAGTGTACCAATAGTTGTGTATGCCAAAATGCAGGGTTAATGGGAAGCCGTCATCCCACCCAAATCAATAAATGTGGGTTACTGGTTAGCAAAGATTTGCCTACCAAGTTTTATAAATATAGCACAATGAACTAGAAGAAAGGAAATATTGTAAAGGAATAACCCTGTACACCCAGTGGATAAAGACTATAATACTTTGAAAATCTCTTTCTTGGCCTACAGGGGAGAGATCCACAAATGGAGAGAATTCACTGCCAAGAATCTCTACAGTGCACTAGTAAAAAGACTCTGCTATAAGGAAAAAAAACTGGCAACAGCATATTCTAGAAGTATGCCAGAGAAAACCCTGGATATATAAAAGGTGAAGTCTCTTTGTTCTATTCTTCTTTCACTCATGAAATGTACCACAACTAGACTATCACTGGGGGCGGGGGGGGCTGGAAGTGCACTACATATAAATTGCCTTTTAGGTGGAGGCAAATTCTTCCCCACCTCCAGATTAATTTTATTCTGAAAGAGAGCAATTAAAGTTTTTTTCATTTTTAAAAGCATCATCTTCTATAGCTAAGTTTCATTGAACTTAATCTAATTTAATGTAAGCCTTAAAATATGAAACCAGAGAAGAATGCATAAAATAAAATGTTAAGAAAGAAAAATAAGAATTGAACATGCTTTTCTAATAACTACTTTCCATCTGTACTCTGCAGAAAGAGCTATTTACCTAGATTCCTGTTTAAAAACTAAAAAAATATTGGGGCAGTCAGGAGAAACTGTCCTATATTTTTTTTTGAAAGGAAGGAAGCTGCATATCAATAGTAAAATTACACTTTTTACTTCAGAAGGCCACTTTGAAAAGGACTGAATATTTAGATTAAATTGGAGCTAACTATAGGGATGACGAATTACTGTGAATATGTCCTGCTGTTTTCTTTGTATCCATTTGAATATTTGTATTAGTTTTATCTATTTGATATGGTCAAGTGACTTAATCAAAAAAGTTTCTATTCAATCCCTTCCACTTTTTTGTTTACTATTATTATTGAATTAAAACTTGGAAGAAAACAGCAATATTTATTTATGAAGAGAGCATCTCCCTTCTGCATACCATTGAGATTATTTTCACTTTGAATGTGTAAAGTACTTTCTCAACTTTCATTGACTGTGATAACATTTCATGAAATTGGTCACTGTTATTTTCACAGTTTTTTAGACTAACAAAATGAAAAGTTAAAAAAAAAAGGTTCTTGTCCAAGACAGCCCACTGTGTTATATATCCAAGGTTCATGTAAGGGAAGAAAATCAGTGTAAAATGGAACAAAAAGAAAAGACAGCTTGAAAAAATGATACCAAGGCAATCTTAACCCAAATCTGGGGAAAATCTACAATCAGTGTGCTATTCCTCTGGGCAAATGGGCATTAATTTGGACTGTTAATAAAACTATTTACTAAGGCTGATGCTTTACAGGCAGCTGTTATGTATAAGTTGGGTTGACAAAATCAGAAATGAGGAGGTGATAAGCCGCCTTTGGGAAAGCCAAGAGAAATCATCAAAACCATGAAAAAGCAAAAGTTAAAATATTTTGGACATATGATGCAACACCCAGAAAGATATGCCATTCTTCACTTAACCCAAGGAAAGATTGAAGGCAGAAGAAGAACATTAAGGCTTCAAAATCTTAAGGACTGGTTTGGCAAATCTCAGCCCTTTTTCGTGTTGCAATTGATAAAAATAGGATTGCCAACATGATTGCCAATGTCTGATGACGGATATGGCACAAGAAGAAGACTGATGTTGAGAAATTTTCTACACAAGATATTTCTGTCACACCTGTATCAGACACTGTGTTTTCTTCACCTTCATTAGTATAAATTGTAACTATTATTGATGGAGTTCTGTGAGATTTGCAAGCAGATTTTACCTGTTATTTGGCTCTTAGTAGTTTCATTTCGGTGTTGAATACCTTGGTGAGAGCACCAAATCAGGAGGAATCCCACAGTGGACACAGTGGTTCCTATCTGAATGAGTGGCTCAAGCACATCTTCCCCAGCACTAAGAACGGGAACCACTCATTCAGATCGGAACCACTAATTCAGATAGGAGTGTGGCCACTATAAAACAACATAGATACTTTTTCTGCAAAGAAACCCAGAGAATCATGTGATATGCCTACTGGAAAGCGTGTTCACACATTCTTTTCTAACAGAGTCTGAATATCCCTGAATGGAGCTGCTGCATTGGCATCTTCAGATGCAATAAATGCAGGGCACTGGAAGCTACTGTTCAAAACCAATGAATGTAACTAATTGTTCTTAGTCACAGCAGACTGAAAGTTGTTTGTTTCGTAGCAAAAGGGACATATGACACTTGTTCATCATTATTGTAATAGCAATAGCACTTAGACTTACAGTATTTTTGGAGTATAAGACGCAGCAAGGTTTTGAAGAGGCAAATTTAAAAAAAGTTTTTGCACTCTGCAAACCTCCCAAAAACGGGCCTGTTTTTTTTCAAAAAAAGAGGGCATGAATAGCCCTTAGGAGGCTTGTAGAGTGTTCCGGGGGGGGGCAAAAAAAGCAAAAAACAGCACATTTTTTGCTCATTTCTTCCCTCCCCAGCCCCCAGGAGCTCTCTGAAAGCCTCCTATAAGCTATGCACGGCCATTTTGGTGAAGGGGCAGGAATACAGAAGGCAAAACAAATCTGTATTCAGTGTATAAGATGCACCCAGATTTTCAGCCTCTTTTTTGAGGAAAAAAGGTGCATCTTATACTCCGAAAAATATGGTGTATACCACTTCACAATGTTTTGCAGCCCTCTCTAAGCGGTTTTACAGAGTCAGCATATTGCCCCTAACAATCTGGGTCCTCATTTTACCAACCTCAAAAGGATAAATGGCTGAGTCAACCTTGAGCCAGCAGTCAGCAGAAGTAGCTTGGAGTACTGCATTCTAACTACTGCGTTACCCCAGCTAGATCAAGCCTTTTGCTTCTGGCCTTTGCCACATTGGAAGAACCTATTTCAGTGGGTTCCTGGAGAGGAGGAATTTAACTTGAGCAAGGACTAGCAAAGCAGCTGTTTGTAACAAGAGAAAGAATATTTAATACTGGACATACATTAGTCGGGAGAGAAACTTGATATAGGGAAAGTTTTACTTGCTAACTAAATCTTAAGCATGGAATACTAAGACAATAGGAAGAATGTATCCTGAGATGAGCAATTTCACAGTCAAAGAGCAGATAGAGCAAGAGATCAAAAAGAAATTCCTAATCTTCCACTTACAACTCCCTGTTTCTTATGGAATATAGGGATGAATGACAGTGCAACTGAAGTCACAATTCCAAGCTCTTGTCAAGATCTATCCTTGACAAAAGTCAGCTGACAAGAGAGATTTCTGTATCAGGTCTATCATATTAAAATCCTCTTACCAGTTCAGAACCTTCCATTTCACCATGGGGAGGCCACAGGGGGAGCCATCTCTTTCTGTAGAAGGCATGGAGCCTTGAAGGACAGGGGGCAAAGCAGCTGGCGAGGCAATGATCAGAAAAGTGGGCTTCAGTTCATCTCAAGAACTAATTGAGTAAGGCTCTTTCCTAATTCACCCAAAGATAAAGTGGGGGAGGGAACAAAAACACTCTCAAACCTGTAAGATTCCGTTACTAAGAGCTATTACAATACAAGTTGTTCTGAGTTACATGGTATTGGTCTCTTAGTCTGGACTACTGTATTGAACTGACGCTTTGTGTGAAGAAACAGGTGGAAAGGAATGTCCATCACAGGTATATCTTCTTCGATGTTTTTCCTCTGTCCAGATATTTCCCTTACATTTTCAGGGGGAAGAATTCAATTTCATTGTTGATCACCTTCTTCCTCTTTCAATCATCAGTCTCCTAACCCCCAGAGTTCAAAGAATTGGCAAGTGCTACAGCTGAAATGTGGAAAATTACATTTTTGAAGACATTGCAAATGGAACTATCATAGAAGGCCAAGCACATAGGCATTATCTGCTACCTCAGTGTGTCTGGGTAGTCCTTTGCTTTGAATAAACTCATTTAAGAGCATACCAGCAATTGCAGAGGATTCAGAAATCCAATCCAACAATGTTATTAAAACTAACAAATGACAATGAATTACAGGTTTCTGCTATTAATACTGAAGAGCATGAGAGACTAGTTAAGTTCTTGTTTAAGGTTAGAGAGATACTTCTATAATTACAGTCAGTAAGGAATACAGATTGGGGTATATGGGAATATTTGTGTACAGAAAGACAGCACTTTGTAAAATAGGATATTTGGCCTTTGAAAAGCTTGAATGAGCAGGTTGTAATTCTAACAATTTGAGCTTGTATTCCCTTTCGAATGAGAAGTCTTGTAAACACATCCATTCTATTCTTTGAGAATTTTGCACCATACAGAGAGGTTCAGTTTGTGAATCAAAGATAATTTACTGATATAATAAAGATACACCTTCAGGAGAATATATATGTCATAAAGAAGTGGTTGTAGATCCAAAGGTGCTTTTTCAAAAGGCAGCTGGACCTTCTCATCCAAGAGCTGAAGAAGCGTCTTGGATGAGAAGCAAAACGTCTTCAAAGAAAAATCAAAAAGTCCAGTTGCCTCTTGAAAAAGCACCTTCAGGACAACCATGACCTGGATGACTGAGAATAGACAAGTATTTGTATTGTGCATGAAATATAAGTAAAGCTGTGATGGTTAAATGTATTAAACAGACAAGAAAGGCAGAGATATCCAGAGGGCATGAGTTTATAGGAGGCTTACTGACAAAAACAATTTCTTCCGCACTTTTCAGTGAAGAACATATTGCAGTTGACTTTCCTTTACTGGGAATGCAAGATATGTTCCACCCAAATTCTTCCTCCTTTCAAATATATTGGCAACAAAGACCTCTAACATCAGGCACATTGGTGAAAGAAGGATTTGCTTATGGCAATGTTGTTTAGTATAGCTTTTATCGTCATTGTACGTCATGTATACAACGAAATTGGTTAGATAGTTTTGTTATTAGAATGCATTAATCTCTAAGTTGCTAGGGCAAATAAATGGAAATATTAAGGGTTTGGTAGCCATCGGTGGACCTAGAAAACTCAACGTCATGTTTCTTGCCATCAAACTGGGAATATTCAGTAGCTGCTTTTGTTGTCAGACTTCACCCAGATTGGTACTTACCGGTAAGAACTAGAAGGCATGCAAACAGAGATTCAAGGAAATGGCTATTTCTATTTATTGCAGATAGTAAAAATGATGTTAATACAGTAGCTGAAAGGAAAAGATTTGAGAAACATGAGACTGAAAGCACTGATTATGTTATCTGGTTTGGGTAATGAAATGTCTGCAAGAAAACAACCAAACTCAGAGAGTACCAAGGACCTCTCTTTTCAATCCTGTGATACAAATGTTCTCCTCTATCAAAACTTGGGATTTTTTTCCTGGACAAGCGATAGATAAAGCATGTGACTTTTTTGCACAAAAGGTTGCTACTCTACCTTGGAGCTCTGCCCATTCCTCTTAAGAGCTATAACATCATGAAGTTGTTATACTTGATCTAGAAATTTACTGACTATTTCCAAGACTCTAAATTAGGGGTGTCAAACTCGAGTTCATTGAGGGACACATCAAGGTTGTGTTTGACCTCAGGGGGCCGGGGTGGGTGTAGCTAGAGTAGGCATGGCCTGCTCAATGTCACTCATGCCGGGGGTGCCTGAGGCAGCCCGAATGCTCTGTCAGTGAAAACGGGATCCTAAGGTCTATTTCCAGGTTCAAAGGCATCCTGCAACCTTCTGGAGCTTGGGTGGGCCGGGTGCCTTGAGTTTGACACTCCTGCTCTAAGTAGCAATTATATGAATGTAAACCTGTATAGATGCTACCAAGAGTAGAATTGAGTTCTATGGCAATAGAATGTACTATCAGAAGCAAGCAAAGTCTTGGAATGTTATGAAGCTGCTCAGATGGCCATTTAATTGAAATTCTGATCAAACAAAAGCTTTGGAAAAACAACACTTCTCGTTTAGTTGCAATTTGTCTTTGTTCGTAATCACCACAAAATTGACAAAATAGGATCCAATCAATAATGAGATGATGGCTGCCTTAGCATCTTTCAGGATTTCAGATGAAAAGCATCATTACACAAAGTACAATGCACATATATATTTTCAATGTTCATTCTGGATTTTTAAAAAATGCTTCAAAAATGAGCCATTTTACCATAAAATCCTTTTAAGCTTATCATACCCTGACCTGAGCCCTGAGCATTGTACAATTCCATCACTCCTAAGTGCACAGTATTGGTTCCAAAATGATCTCTGATCAAAATGGCAATTCCATACCACACAGGTTCCAAAAACGTATTGTTATTTTCCTAATGCTATACTTTCTCTTTACCTTTTCAAAAAAAACTGCCTGATGAAAATCGATCGTTGAAACTGTATGCCTTATGCTACAGCCATATATTCATTTAGAAGCAGCTTAATTGATCTCAGTGGGGGTTTACTAGCTGAGAACTACCTCTGATTGAAAAAGTAAAGATGAACTTTAACTTTCTTAAACTCTCAAGACTACACAACATATTCTCTCAAGCATGATCTGAAATGTTTGAATGAATTCTATTCTTCTCAGACTCAGAATTCCTACTTGTCTATGGATTCATAAAGCAGAATTTCGGGCTGAAATCAGTCATATTTCCTAGGCCTTCTCCCTGCCTGAGATCTCCCAAGATAGAATACAATATACCAATTCAGAGCTAAGGAAGTTTAAAAGGAAAGGGGGAAGAATTCATTCCGAGCATTTATTTTTAAATGTTAGCTACAGGCTTAGATTAAAAACATGTAATTGGAAATGTGTAAGGCGTAAAGTGGTATTTTTGTCATTCCCATTTTTTTCATTCCAATTCTGCTTCCTCCTAGAATTTTGCTCCTAGGGACTTCAATTTCATTTAAACTCAAAATGCAAAACTGAAAAAAAACACCAATGAAATTTCTACTATCTACCTAATAAGAATCATTTTTAAAGTTGCACCAAATAGTATACAGAATGCCCGTTCATTTACATAAAGTTAAATTTACTATAAAGATCTGCAGTCTGTCTGGCAAAGAAATACTGGCTTCTGATGATATCTGAAAAGGTTGGTGGCTGATCAGCTTCTTGATTTTTAATTTTAATTTTCAATTACAATTGAAATTAATTTCAATTTCTCCTACTGAGAACATCCTTATTTTCCACGCACTCCTAAAAGCAGTTTTTCATACTTAATTCATGGAATTTCTGTCCACACATTTGGAGGACATATCAATAAGCCTAAAAACCATTCATATTATTTTCTGATGGACAAACCATATTCAGTCAGTGTTATTACATTTGTTAATATTCCTGCAGACCCCCCACTCCACCCCAATAGAAGATTGTATGAATGACAGAAGATTGGTTATCACATTATTTAAAAAAAGATGTTGAGACTTTGGAAAAAGTGCAGAGAAGAGCAACAATGATAATTAGGGGCCTGGAGATTAAAACATATGATGAACGGTTACAGGAATTGGGTATGCCTAGTCTAGTGAAAAGAAGAATCAGAGTGACCATGATAGCAGTGTTCCAATATTTGAAAGGCTGTCACAAAAAAGAGGGGGCAAACTTATTTTCCAAAGCACACAAAGGTAAAACAAGATACAACAGATGGAAGCTAATCAAAGAGAGATTCAATCTAGAACCAAAGAGAAACTTCCTGATAGTGAATATAATCAACCACTGGAACAGCTTGCCTTCAGTAATTGTGGGTGCTCCATCACTGGAGGCTTTTAAGAAGAGACTGGATAGCCATCCATCTGAAATGGCTTAGCGTCTCTTGCTTGAGCAGGGCATTGAGCTAAAAGAAAGCCAAGATCCCTCCCAACTCTGATATTCTTTGTTCTACATATGTACTTATTACTTAAGTAACATTAATGATGAGTCTACAATAAATTCAGATGAAAGTTGTCACCAATGCAGATTTCACAGCTGATATTTACCCATTGTGCCCAGAGAGAGAAATATCTGTTCGCTACCAAGGATCAAACTCACAGCCTCCTGATTGTGAGGTGAAACCTCCACCTCTAGGCCACTGCACCACTCATGGGCCAGTTTATATAAATCAGATATATTTCACAGAAGCAGTATAGCAATGTATCGACCATCTGATCCCATGTGGATGAAATCATGTTATATTTTCCTTATGTCCTTCTGTGTTAAATGAGGTTCCATGTAAATCAAGGAAATAAAATAAGTTCTTTGTGCAATAATCATAAACACTATCTGTAGTCTACAAATATCAGCATGTTGGGAGAAAAAAGACATTTTGAGGATATTTAGAATACAAATTTAACAGTCCAGTTCTTTCATTACATTTGTTTCACAGTTAATTGAGTTCACACGATCATGCCAATCAGCTTGAGTTTTATAAAAGCATATATCTTCTTAACTAAGAAACATTCAGAAAATGAATGTTCGAGTTTTCTTTTAAATTCATAATTTAAAATTCTGTCAAACTTGATGATGTAATTCCTGTGGTAAATATTTTAAATATTTTCATGACAATTTTCTATAAGAATTTCAACATTGTTATTACACACAGTTCTGAAAGATGCAGCTCTATGCCTCCATTTTTACTTGCCTCGCTAGTTTTTACTTTTTGTAGTCAGATTATATTACTTCTAGATTCTTATCTTGAGGAAATTGCGGCTTCTGATCTAGGTCCATCCATAGGTCGACAAAACACAACCTGGGTCAGATGGTGCCGCTGGAAGATTGGTGCACAAATTAAGCCATACCTGGTAAGCTCATAGATATTTCTTTAAGAATCAGTGATTCCCAGAAAAAATAAACATACAATAACTGCTCAAGCTTAGTTCTTATTAATTCTGAAGGATGCGAGGAAGAAGGCTCAAAGTTGTATCTCTAGGCCAGAGGTGTCAAACTCAATTTCATTAAGGGCTGCATCAGGGTTGTGTTTGACCTCAGGGGGACAGGGTGGGTGTGATCTGTTCATTGTCACTCATGTTGGGAGTGTCTGTGTTGGCCTGAGTGTTTTGCCAGTGAAAACGGGCTCCCAAGTTCCATTTCCAGCTGCGATCCATTTCTGCATGCGGCCCTCCCGAACTGTTTTTTTACTGGCAGAGGATTGCAGAAATGGAGCTCGAAAGCCCATTTTTTCCAACAAAGGTACCACTGGCCGATCCCTCACTGTTTCTAGGGTGGCCCTGCAGGACAGATCTAAGCACCCTGTGGGCCGGAATTGGCTCACGGGGCCTTGAGTTTGACACCCCTGCTCTAGGCTATTAACATCCTATCTTCTGAATGGCAATGGACAATCAACTGTGGTGTGTAGCTACATTCATGTCTTTGATTAAGATTCCAAGTTACCTCAGGCTTGTGTACAAGTGTTCTGCCAAATCTTGCAAAGCAGTCAAGTGAGGTGAAATCTCTAGGGTTCTGTAATTTACTGCTGAAACTAAATCAGGGGATCCTGAAAGTCTCCAACAAAATAAACAAGATGCAATCTTTTTTAATTATGGTACTGATGCAAGATGTTCTTTCAACATAACTTTTTCTGGCAGTGCTACTAGCAAGATAGTCAATTCTTCTGCTGCTATGATCTATTAAAAATATCAGTAACGTTATTCTTTGGACATACTACAGAACAGATGGAAACAGTTACTCAACTCTTGACCTCAAGTCTGTAACTTGAGCTTTTGCAAATTGTTCTCTTGCGCTTTGTCAAATATTCTGGCAAACCAAAGATGAGAAGTCTCATCATAGTCTTAGTTTGTTGAACCATCTGTTATCAGAAAATTGGAAAAATTTTGCCAGCCATGGGTGGTATTGAATAGTAAAGGATCTGTTCTTTAAATGTGGTGATGGAATGTACACCTGGAGAAGGAATGGGGTCAATCTTGGCAGCATCATGGGAGGAAGCAGACAATTCCAGAGAGTAGTCCACATAAAGAGGCTGTGCAGTCCCTAGTTGTAGGAAGGGAGGGAAAAGATCAGAGTAGACATATCTTAGATTAACTCAGGTTATATCTATTAGGTTAGAAGTTTACTTTATTTTATGTATCTTTTTTATGCCTATCTTCCTCATAGAGCATCTTTGCCTAGACATTATAACTTTAGTTTGGCAAGATGTTGTTTATTAGGTGTAAGAAAATAATGAATTGGACTGGACTGGATTTCACTCTGTCATCTTCAGACCTGGACTTGGTAATATCCAAATACAGTGGTACCTTGGTACTAAACTGCTTTGAAACTCATTGAATTTGGTAGTCAACGCATTTTGATGTGAAAATTTTGTCCTGATACTCATTGTTTGTTTGGTACTCAACGCACAAACTAGAACTTGGTGTCGGTTGCCTTGTATCTCACTTACTATTTATAGGTGGGGATTTGGTACTCATTGTTTTTGGTAGTCATCGCACCTCCTGGAACAATTAATGAGAAGTACGAGGTACTACTGTATACATAATGAAATATAAATGAATTAGTATAGTTTTGCCCTAGAACTTCAGAAAGAAAAGAAATATTATAAAAATCGACTTCTTTGGACTCTGATATATATCACACACATACTGCATATCACACATACACAGAGACACACACACAGAGACACACTCAATTTAGCACACAAAAATAATGTGTCAGTTTTGCGTTTAATTAGGTGTGCTTTTCACATTAATTCCAAAAGTCTGCATTATACAAAGATAAGCTTTTGCATCTATTCACAGCATGGTTTTTATGATGCATTCCCTTCTAAAAATTAAAGGCAAAGGTGTCATCAGCAATATAATTCATTATTCATTTTTAAAATCCAAGGGAAAAAGCACCAGTATCTTTTAAATGAATGTAGTGACTAGTCCATTTAAGTGATAATGATAATTGTATTGTTGAACCTTTTTAATGAATAAAAGGCACAGCTAGTTTATTATAAAATGTCAATGGATAAATCATGAATTTGAGCCCAAACTTTTAGTCTTAATTTAGATCTCTCCCCATCTCCAGCATATTCTATTGCAAGTACAGCAAATGCTGCACGATAGTATGCAAAAACTGGAGGGAGGAGGGGAGAAGAATTGTATGGGCAATTTGGTTTGTACTAAAAATAAAGAAAATGAAACCAGAAAATTTGTGAGTCAAATGTGATCAATTACAACTTAAGCTGCAGTCCTGACATCTAGCTATGAAACCAGATGAAGAATCCTAGTATATTAACATATTATAAAGATTTATAGCATTATTCCTTGCCTTTTTGAACTCTTCAAGAGTTATATAAAAGTAGGTTTAACCAAAGGCTATGAACTACATAAAGCAAAATATTTTGCAAATTAGCAGGCTGAGTCAAAGCAAAAGTAGAGCTAAATTATTTCTCTTGGCAAAATTAAAGAAATACAGCATGTTTGGGAGTTTCATAACAGGCAATATCAGAGGATTAGCTCTCTGGAACTAACTAAATTCGAGATATTTTGGATTACAATGTTCCCAAGTTCCCTCTTTAGTTCTGTTCTATGGCCAATAATTTGATGGCTTAAGACCAAAGCAGATAATACATTAAATGTGCAAACGTATTAGAGATATTAGTTAAGGAAAAATAGGTTCTACAGATGTATCGAAGTCTATCTCAACTCACTTAGTACCTGTGTTAAAATATTTGGTATTCTACAATAGGACCAAAGAAAGTTACAAGAAAAGCTGATTTTCCATTTTTCTCTTTCTCCCAACTTTGCTTCAAGGGCATTTTCCTTTGAGACGTACGATAGTTTTTCTAGGACAATTGTGGATTGCCCTAGATCATGAGTGAGAGGAAAAGAAGAACTTCATTAACAAAGACTTTGGCTTGCCCAAAAAAATTACTAAATGTTTATCTCCTTTTTTTCTAAAGAGAAACAGCAATCATCACGTCTGGTAAATTGGGTGATAGGCTCAGTAGATTTACCCTTAGAATACAGTCTTCCCCTATACCTTCCCCATAGATACTATGGAAAGCCTCTGGTTCAACAAGGTTATTTTGTATGCCAGGCTTTTGATTTTGAAACTGCTACTTTGGCATGTGGTCTTTTCCCTCCATGCTAAAGTTCTCACAAAAATGCTATCTCAAAGTTGCCATTAATTTAATCCAGTTTCCATGCACTGCAGGTCCAATGATCGTTCCCCTCTACCCCTCAATGGCTGATACTTCAAAAACAAAGGATAAGCATGTGAAATCTTTGTATAAACATTTTATTTAACTTTGTCCCTTAGGAAGAAAGGAGCCGGTACCTGAGCTGTGCATCTATCTATCTATCTATCTATCTATCTATCTATCTATCTATCTATCATCTATCTATCTATCTATCTATCTATCTCATCTACTTATCTATCATCTACCTATCCATCTATTATCAATCTTTCCAAATCATCCTTTCTCCAACTTTATTTAAATTTAAAGATCCAAAATATTACTAATACATTTATAAATAATGGATCAACATTGTTTTGTATAGGAAAGGAGAAATTTCCAAACAATTGCTATTTTCTGATTCTATAACAGATGCTTTGCCACATTTCTATTTAATATTCATTAAAAGACTTAAGCAAACATGGTAATACTAACAGTGATTTCTTTCGGAATGAAACTGATTCTTCTGTTTCATTTATGTATCATATTTGTGTAGACCCTCCATCTCACAAGAAAGTGGTTCTGGGCATTGTACTTTTATTTAATTTATAAATTTAAAAAATTGTCACGATTCCAAAGGATTTTATGGTCGATGGTATCCAAAAGCCATAGAGAGGTTAAGCAGGGCAAAGATGGATGCACACCCCATCCCACCCTCACCTGAGATCATTGAAAAGTGTGACCAGCACTGTTTCCATCCCATACCCAGGCCCTGAATCCAGGTAATCTTCCAGGATAGCGGCTTTTTTTACCCTACCATTCTTCCCATTTCTTCTGAGTCTGCTGATAATTACCTTTTTCTGCATTGGATAAATCACTCACAGAAGTCAACCTTTCTTATTGGACAAGAGGTTTCAGGATCTGGAAAGTACCCACATATACCCAAGTCTCAGCAGTGAAAAAACACTAACTGCCAGCAAGAAAAACAAAATCCCATAAATGTATTTATTTATTTAGCATAAGGTGAAGAAGGATTATCAATGGAATGCTATATACAAATATTGTGACAAATCTATTGGCTTTCCCTAATTCCTATAAGACTGAACCAAAATGAAGCATGTTTCCAATGGTTAAGGAACAACACACAATGCAGGATAGGCATTGCCTGCTTTCCCTGCTTTTTAGCTTCCAAAGGCAGCTGGATTGCCCTGTAGCTGATAATGGATTAGACTTTGAATCCAATCAAGGGTGAAATCAATTTACCTTTGCTACCATTTCACGGGCTTTGCTCGCATGTGCCACCTCCGCACATGCACAGGACTTTCCACGCATGCACAGAGCGTCAAAACAGGCAAGCCTGGTACCAAGAGTGCCTGCAAAGGTAAGTAGAAGGGCGGGGGGATCTGCTGTGCCAGGCGATTTAGATTAGCTAGAAAGCAGGAAATCCGACGATTCTAGCTAACATAAATCATGCGCCACAGCTGATCATTGGAAATACCAGTTCCCCTGAACCAGTAGCATTTTTTTAACCTCTGAATCCAATCCTTGTGCTAGACCAAGCCATGATTATGGAGGAGATTGAATTGGGTTGGATTAAATTTTTCTTCTTTTTCTCTCCCTCTCCCTCTCCCTCTCTCCTACTCTCTCCCCCTCCCTTCCTCCCTCCCTCCCTCTCTCTCTGTCTGTCTCTCTCTTTCCCTTTTTCATTGCTTTCCTTGCAACACAGTCCTTGGGTAGGCAACTGTATGCGGCTTTCTTAAAAAGTACCTTGAAGGCTTTCAGGGAAGATGAGTACTCATTAAAACATATTGTTCTTAATTTCACCAAAGGAGAAAGAAAGGCAGACCATCAAACAATAAAGATCAAATCAAATAGCAAAAGTGTCTCTCCCCACACACCAAAGAGTTTCTTTTCAAAACAAAATTGCTAGCACTGACTATAAACATTTGTTTATTATTGATCATTTGGGACCTACAAGTCTCATGTAGTACTAGAAACAGCAAATTCTCTGTGCCTTAGAAGTTTGGCACAGAGGATTGTTATAGTGAAGAAATCTTTAAAAAAACTGTAGTCAGAACCTTTTTAAAATCCTATTGTTGTTTGCTCTTTTTTTGCTTTTACTGAAATTTATTTCTGAAGCCTTCCTTTCCACTCCTTTGTCTTTAGAGGAACTCTTATTCCCCAGCAAACTTTCCCAATAGAGGAAATCTTATAAATGAATACATGAAAGTGCAAAGCCAAAGCCTCAAATCATGAAAGTCTATGGTCTGTTACATTATGAATGGAACTTTTTCGAAGGGAAGAAGAAAAACAAGGAGAATCTAAGGAAAGTCCCAAATGCAGAATTAACTACAGAGTAAAACAAATCTGAAATAACACCCATCTTTCAGAAATTAAGCACTGTCATGTACTGCAAACTGTTGGAAATACAGAGCTTTGTTTGTTGTTTGATGAAACATCAGATTTTTGATGAGAGATCAGGTTTTTCATCGCTCACCCTAAACCTTTCATGTCATATTCCATTTTGTTATTATAGAAAACCTCCAAACCACAAAAAGAGTTTAGAGATAACCGTATTAATTAAAAGAGGAAGAGTGAAAATCATTGCCCTATTTATTGTGAGAAGGAATGTCAAAAACAACATGACTAGAATATAATACTATGATTAAAACAATGTAAAAACATTAAGTAATATGGGAGGAAAAATAGCTATATAATCTAAAGAATAACAGGAAGATTTCTAAAGAAAAAAAATCTATTTTTTAAATATGTACGATATCATCTTTTCTTTTCCTTGTTATGATTAAAATCTATGTTGAAATACAATAAAATCAAAGGAACAAAGTCTATTTTTTAAATACTTCTGCAAAAGAGAACTGGATGAAGAGTTAAGAGTAACAATAGGTGCTCTTGAAAATCATGGGATAAAGCAATCTGGAACTGTAGCATGGAAGAATCCCTTCCAACAGTGTTAAGGACTAATTGGATTTACAATGGTAAAGGCAATCCATGTATTCTGATTCCAAGTCTTTTAACTAATTCTTCATCCAGTTCTCTTCTGCAGGAACATTATGATCCAGTTATGATAGTCACATACACACAACATAGAGACACATAAACATAAACACACACATATACCACAGTGATGCGATTACATCTGGGTGCTTGACAGCTGGCTCACCTTTAGGGCCATTTGCAGCATCCCACAGTGTGGAACTGAACAGCTTCTTGATTTTAAATTTTAATCGGCAATTTTCAATTACTAGAGAACAAATCCTACTGAGAAAATCCTTATTTTCCACATACTCCTAGAAGCACAGCTTTTGATATTCACAGTGTTTCTGTCCACACATTAGGAGGACATATCAACAAGCCTAAAAACAATTCATATTATTTTCTGATGTACAAACCTTAATCAGCCAGTGTTATGACTTTTGGTGCTATTCCTGTGGGCCCCCACACACCAAGAGAAGATTGTATGAATGACAGAAGATTAGTCATCACATTATAAAAAAAGATGTTGAGACTTTGGGAAAAGTGCAGAGAAGAGCAACCATGAGGATTAGTGGGCTGGAGATAAAAACATATGACGAATGGTTGCAGGAATTGGGTATGGCCAGTCTAGACAAAAGAAAGGGGGTGACATGATAGCAGTATTCCATTATTTGAGGAGCTGCTGCAAAGAAGAGGGGGTCAACTTATTTTCCAAAGCACCAGAAGACAAGAAAAAATGGATGGAAACTAATCAAGAAGAGAAGCAACCTGGAATTAAGGGAAAATGTCCAAACAGTGAGGACAATTAACCAGTGGAACAGCTTGCCATCAGAAGTTGTGGGCGCTTCATCACTGGAGGTTTTTAAGAAGTGACTGGACATTCACTTGTCTGAAATGGTACTTGAGCAGGGGGTTGGACTAGAAGACCTCCAAGGTCCCTTCCAGCTCTATTCTGATTGATTGATTGATTGATCAGTGATACAAATTGCCGGTGAATCTCTTTGATAGGCTCTCTTCCATGCAAACATGGCAACCAATTCAACATCTGAAGTAGACGCATATTTGCTATTGTGTATCTAATGTTGATTTAGATAATGAACCACTTCTGCATAACTCAAGGGCCATGGAGGAGCATTTCATGATTTTATCTACTACCCCCATCTGGCATAACCTGAGGGCTTTGTCTAAGTCAGTGTTTCTCAACCTTAACAACTTGAAAATAGCTGCACTTAAAACTCTTAGAATTTCCCAATCAGTATGGTAAAATTTTAAAAGCTTCAAAGAATAAAAGATTAGTACCTTTTATTATTTCAAATCTCAGAAACTATATTATTTCCTCCAGCTGCCCCGAATTGCAGATTTGGCTCACTAACTCCAACTCTTTTATAGTTCTTTAACTTTTGTGTTCCCACGGAGACCAATTCTGAATTGCATTTTCTTTGGAAGATAAAACAGCTCAACTTGTGCAGGTGTATCGTAGCTTACCAAATTAAATTGGTGTTATTTCAAATGCAAGAAAACCCGACTAGCTGTACACTATTTTAATCATTAATTCCTTCTGATACTGTGGCAGAGATACTTACCACTATTTTACCTTGTTCTTTTCCATTTACATCTACCTCACAACTCTTTTTTAATTATCTACACCCCAAAACTTCACTATATTAGCAGAACATTTCCATGGGGGGGAGGGGACTCTTGAGATGATACATGTTCATTTTTGCCAATGCATCTAATGTAATATGGATGGTATTACCTCCCTACTTCCGATAAGAGAGCTTCCTGGTAATTTTGGGGTAATCGCTGTCTAGGGTTAGGGTTAGGGTTAACCCAACTCATAGGGCTATAGTTGTAGGGACAGATGAGAGGGAAACCCCATAGAAAGCTCTGAGCTTCCTGAGGAAAATCATTAATAGGCTTTAAATATTCTTTAACACATTTTATTTTGGAGAAGGTATCAAACTTTTGATATCAACTTATATTCTATTTTATTCCTATTCAATAAACAGGATTATTCGTCTATCTATTCCACGTATACTCTACATTCTGTACATTGATATAATTATAAATATGGAATCATTAGTTTAAACACAAAATTAAAATATTAATATTCAATAATAATCACTTGCTCTTAATAATAATAATATAAACCATCACCCTTTCGTTTGAGTTCAACAGCAAAAAAAAAAATAGCATCTACAGCAAAGGGCTACTTAGATAAATTGATTTTCTCCCCATTAGCAGCAGCACTTAGACTTATATACCGCTTCACACAGATTTACAGCCCTCTCAAAGCAGTTTACAGCATCAGCAAATAACCCCAACAATCTGGATCCTCATTTTATCAACCTCGGAAGGATAGAAGCCTGAATCAACCTTGAGCTGGTGAGATTCGAACTGCCAAACTGCTAGCAGTCAGCAGAAGTAGCCTGCAATACTGCATTCTAACCACCGGTGAGGAGAACAGAGTGGAAAGCAGCCTGATTCCTGTTGGCAACTGATGTAAAATTTGAGAACTGTCAGTAAGAAGCTCTCATCAACTCATCAGTCATTCCTTAGGTGCTGGCAGGACTGGGAAAAATATTTTCAAGCCCAAGCAGCTTGATAAGGGAGAATATGATCTTAGATAGCTGGTCCTACATTAGGATTTGAAAGTGATATGCAACTTTTGAATTAGTCATTGAATTGCTCTAAAACAGGCTGTCCAATCTCTTCTTAAAAGCCACTAATGATGGAGCACCCACCACAACTTCTGGAGGCAAGTTGTTCCACTGATTAATTGTTCTGTCAGGAAATATCTGCTTAGTTCTACAGTAGGTTGGTTTCTCCTTGATTAGTGTCCATCAATTGCTTCTTGTTCTGCTTTCTTTCAGCTGCTGTGGAAAATAGGCTGACCCCCCTCTTCTTTCTTCAAATATTTGTCCTATGTCCTATGAACTCTACAAACTTCTTTCAAATGGCACTTGTGTAGAAAAGGCAGTTAAAGTTAAACTGGTGCTTTAAAAGTGTGATATATCTATCTACGTTGTACTCTCAAGTACTTAGTCCTGCTGACTAAGACTATTTAGAGCTATAATGTTTATTTATACTTCTATTCCAAGCTTATCATGCCAATGTTAGGTACTGTTTTTCTCACTGCAGCCATTTGATCATCATTTGTGATCTTCCCTGCTCTTTGAATTATATTACTAATTTCAATCCAATATTGCTTAACTCTTTTACAAGTCCACCAAAGGTGATAAAAGGTTCCTATCTCATATCCTATATGAGTTCCACATTCCCAGCAATTGTTTGGTGATCCTTTATGCATTTTAGCCAATTTATCTGGGGCTAAGTACCATGTATAATATTATTTTGTAAAAAATCATTTTGAGGTTATAACATAATGTAAATTTTAGCCCCTTGATCCACATGTTTTCCCACTGATCAATTAGCATTGTGGGAAATGAAAATATAACCTATTGAACTATTGAACTCAATAAGGCCTCTGAATGACAGCAGGCCCCAGAGTAAAGTAATGTGAACCAAAGTATGCAGCTAGGATGGGTTTTGCAATGACAACAAAATATTTGTAATCTGCTGATCTGTAGCAAACTAGTGTAGTATGATTTTCCAAAGTCGATAGTTTCAGGAGTACATTTGGAATCAGAACATTGAAACCATGAGAAATAAGGAAATGAAAGTAGCAGATGGATAGAGGTTTCAGATGTACCGGTATGTATCTAGAAACTAACCATCAGCAAGAAAGAACAAGGAAATGGGTTATGAAATGTAATCAGTAAATTTGCATCTGAATGAGGCTGTTAGAAAAAGGGTGTAAAAGATAGAGCTCTACCACAGATCAGGGCCACTGGCCTATAGCTGTCCTTGCTGGACCCGCTATGTCATTGGACCTCATTGCAATGGGTTATTGATGTACAGTATTTTTTTGGAGTATAAGACGCACCTTTTTCCCTCAATAAAGAAGGTGAAAATCTGGGTGCATCTTATACACTGAATTCAGTATTTTTGGCCTCCCAAAACCCTGCCCCCTTTGCAAAAATGGCCGTGCATAGCCTTTAGGAGGCTTCCAGAGTGCTCCTGGGGGCTGGGGAGAGCAGAAATGAGTGAAAATGGACTATTTTTTGCTCGTTTGGCCCCAGCCCCAGGAGCACTCTATAAGCCTTCTAAAGGCTATGCATGCCTCTTTTTTGACAAAAAAAACCTGGCTCATTTTCATGAAAAACGAGCTGTTTTGGGGAGCTTTTTTTTTTTTTTAAAATGCCTCTTCAAAATCTTGGTGCGTATTATACTCCAGTGTGTCTTATATTCTGAAAAATATGGTAAGTAATGTTGTGATACTGTGTTATTATGGTGGCTGTTCATGTTCCAAATTGCTCATGAAACAAACCGCTGAATCCTCAAGTAAGAATTATTGTTTGTGTTGCTGTCTTTTGTTTCTTTGATTGGATTTTTCCACAACAGCATTCTATACTGAAATTTTTTTTTATCCAACTTATCAGATTTTAACTGATTTGTCCATTTTCTGTTTTAACAAAAAATATACATTATAGTAGTAAGGCGTTCATTGTTTGCACACAGCTCCATTTCAAAAGTAGTTTTATCATATTCAAGATCACACAATTTCTTATCAGCTTTAAATCTTTCCATGAGTTGCAAATATGATAACCATTGACAACTGAAATTTTCTAGTGTCAGTTCTTCTCACATCTAATAGCACCACCTTGGGCCTCGCTATGCTAAAGCCATGCCACATTGGCTCCAAGCACACCTCATGCACACTTCATTGCACAGCAACAGTCACTCCAACACTTGTGAGTGCATTGTGCCTCAAAGGACCCTGGGGTACCCTCCCCTGGTCTACAGTAACAACCTCAAGCCTCACTGCACTCACACTGCACCACACCAGACCCTTGTGCATCTTCACTAGCCCAACATCAGCCATTTACCTGTCTTCTGGCCAGCTTGCAAACCATCTGAGATGTAAGGCATCCTTCTGGCTTACCCATTGACTTTGGTTATTGGGAACCAGCAAAAAGTTGTTAGGACTTAATAATAGAAATGGGGATTGCTGGGATTGCCACTGCTAAGCAATGCAGTTACATGACATCACACTGTATGATCACAAGCAAGGGAAATTCTGGTGCCAATTGCCATTGTTAACCAGGGATTACCTGTACTGACAAAAGAACAGCTTCATAAGGTCCTGGGCTGATTCTTCACTCCCACCTCTACCTTAGCTATTTTCATATTTTAAGTCACACTAGCCTTTGTGCCCTACTCACAATGGTGGTGTTTGGAAGAACCATCAATCCCTGCAATAGCCTTCAATTGGCGTCATTCATTTTAGCCCCTATGCCTCATATGCCAACTGTTTTACCTTCTTTGTGCTTTCTAGCTGACAAATACTGTGTATTGACATTTGGGTAACTGAAAATAGCCAATTATTGCAATAGGCCAAGTCAGAAACAGATAATACTATTGAAACTCTATTCTAGGGCACAGTAACAGAATCTTG
Source organism: Natrix helvetica (assembly GCF_964273705.1). NCBI lineage: Eukaryota > Metazoa > Chordata > Lepidosauria > Squamata > Natricidae > Natrix > Natrix helvetica. Next base: position 99,201,841 of record NC_138548.1, on the reverse strand, counting down.
AAAGCCTGGCAGTTTTTTTCTGCCTCCTGTATTAAAGAGAATCGAGGCAGGGAAATCTTGAGTTTCTATCTCTCTCTCTCTCTCTCACACACACACACACACACACACACACCACATCCTTCCCAGGGCTAAGTCAATGTTCCTAATCCTTCTTCCATTCCTTTATTATTAGCGTCATGCTCCACCACAACTTAATAGGTCCATTCTCTGATATTAACTAGGATTTATTATGGTTTTATTAAGAGCTTTTGCTTTGATAGATGTCTAAAGAATCTTGATTTCTTTTCCACTGATTTTACCATATCATGTCAGTTCTTATTTTTAAAAATCAATTAGAAGCACTTTGCAGGCTCATATCTTGACATAATTTTGTGTCTACAGCTGTACCATATATTTTTTTCCTTTTTGCATGCTCCTATCTTGGTATCTTTGTCTTTACAGCTGTATCAAACTGTTTTCCCTTACTTTCTGTTTAAGTTCCTTCCCTTAACTTCCAGCGTGTAGAACAGCTTATTTAATCAGAAAAAGGTGCCATTATTTTTTTAAATAGCATAGATGAACTTAATGTGATGTTTATGTAGTAATCAAGACAGACATCTGCTGGCAGGACAATGAAGGACAGCAACCTGAGCCATTGTATCAGCTTTATACATTTAATTACATCAATAGCTATTTACCCATGAAAATGAACTATTCAGGGCTAATTATGAATACCCAATCTGCTAATATCATTTGTTTAACTTGATTCTGCCATTTTCAAGATGCACTTCATTCCTTTTATAATATGTAGCATCTGTTTATATAGTCTTCAATTTCGTACGTTATGCTTTACAAATGTTTTGCAACCAGAAAGTCTATTAATACAATTAATCCCAAGAATCTCTTGTTAACTACAAATAGTAGGGCTATAGAAACAGAATATACAGTAAATAGAGCCATGCCAATATATATAGAGAGAGAGATTCTAGTGTATAATGTGTCTATAATTTGATCTGTTTAGAATGCACCAGACAATATTTGTTCAATTAATCATATGAAATTAGATCCTTATCTGTTCAAAATGCAAAATGAAATATTATAGAAATTGAAGCAGACATTTACCCAGTATTTTTGCCATGATTTTCAAGGTTTACCAATAAGAACTGGTATTAAAAATCTTTTTGCCAACTTTTTACATTATTGATAACTTCAGAAACAGTGCTATGACTATATATTTTATTAAATGTTCTGCTTGAGAGGCCACAAAATAAGGCATAAGTTCATCCAAAATAGGCTGCTAGAAACATCACATATTTTTCTGTTTTTTGTTAAAACAATAAACTTAGCAATATATTTATCTTCTAACTTAATTATTTTAATTAATTAATATCACACACACAGAGAGAGAGAGAGAGAGAGATACATATTATATTATCTATGCACTCTTCTTTTTTTAGGTGCTAGATTCCATCTTTGTGGTTTTGTTGCTGCTGCTGCTGCTATTGTTATATTCAAACAAATCTTGAGCACTACTCTACTTTCATTAGCATGTTTTGATGGGCAAGTCATTTATTTGAACTAAAAGTTATCTGGATGTAAAATAACATTATTTTTACTAAATTGTAAATACATTGCAATTAACACATAATATCTTATCAAACAGTTAAATCTATATGTCACAAATAAGAAAAATTCTATGAAAAGCAATCATTATAATAATGCTCAGTATAGGTAAATAGCCATGACAAGGGCTGAGGATTTAGAAAATGTTACTAAATATTAGTCATATATATAATATATATATAGGGGTGCACCCCATCCCCTCCCACCAAGACTTACAGAAAGATGGCAGCTCCGTTCCCATTTTAAGCCCAAGCTTGAAGATGACAGGTGAGATCCTGCCGAAACGTTGCAAAGACAATCTCAACCTTACACGGGAAAAGACCTGAATACAACAAAACCAGCATTCCTACACCTGTGAAAATCTACGAATATATATATATATATATATATATATATATATATGTTGTATTTGTGCTGATAAAATAAAGGGAGACTAGTATAGATCCATTTCGAGCTATTTCGAGCTATATATATATATATATTCACTACAGTACTATGAGTCTGTCTGTCTGTCTGTCTGACTGACTTACTTACCTATCATTTTTGCTTATCTGCCTATCTCACAAAAAGTCATTGGTGGCATACAAGCAAATAAAATAAATATAAAAACAACAAATATAAAAATATAAAATCCATTATCTTTTAACGAACATGCAAATGAACATACATTCCATTTGTATAGTATAGTTATTATACAGGTATAAATTTATTTTCTACTTTAACAATTAATATTTAAAGGATTACAGTGTTAACTATGTAATACATAGTGTGCATACTTATTACCTAGATTAATAGTCCTCTATAAAATGGAACATTTATAGAGTCACTTCTCCAAATACCTATATCTAATCTATCATTCCTGACTGATACAATATGCCTATTTTTTGATACCTCAAATTCTGCCATCAAAAATGATTGATTTACTATCTTTACTAAAGTGCATTATATCTTTCTATAACTTTGGAGATCTACTTTCTTTTCCTTTCTAACGAATTTCATTGTTTTATCATGCTGAGTGTTTTCACTTGAAACCTGACCACATTTAAGCTCACAGCTTGAAATTGTGGATCTTTTCTCTCTTATTAATGTAGATCTAGAAAACAAATATTTTAATCTTTGAATATTATGCAAATTTGTACCTCATATGATTTCTTAGTGATATTAAATCCTGCAAAATATGAGGTTCCTGCATGGATCTTAAAGTAATCGATCCAATTTATCCATCTAAGAATATCATTTCCTGTGTCAAGTCTTTAGCACATTTCTGTGCTCCTTTCTTATTATCTGCTAAATATATATTTTTTTTAATCCAATTTTATGGATCCTAGTTGATTGGTAAATAATACAATGCACAGAACAGGAAAAATATAGCTTTTTATTGTTTCACTTTTAGTACTTTCACTTGTAGTGTCATCAGCCTATGGGTTAATGATGTTTCTCCAATTTTAAAACCACACTCTTCTTCTTCCAATCCAGCATTCCTTAACATATAATCAGCAAATAAATAGAATAAAGAAATACCATGCAGCTTTGTTGTACTCCTTTGTTGTACTCCACAGTATGGACAGACTGGTGAAACAGACTGGCTACACGTTGGCGTAGCCAGCTGTTTCACCAGTCTGTCCATATTGTGGCTTCCTGACCAGGAGTGGTATTCACTTAGCTTCTCCACTGGTTTGCAAATGTGAGCGTGCACACACGCATGTGCTTTGGCTAAAAAAAGTGCCTAAATGGGATACAATAGAGCTGGGTGGATTCGCTACCGGTTTGGGTGATCCAGTCCAAACTGGCAAAATACCACCTCTGTTCCTGACTTATATAGGTATATAGGTTTCTCGTGATGACAGTGAGACTCCCATTTTCTGAGCATTTTTCACAACTTGTTGTAACTAAACCTCTCCCTTTTTTCATAAAAGAGCTCACTTTACAACACACCATTACTGTTACCGCTAAATAATCCATCTCTTGATAAAATATTGAAGAGTTTCTCCTTTCCCTGCAGGTTTAGGGTTAGAGAAATTATCCACCCAATTTATCTGCCCAAATATCTGTAAAGGATTTGGAAAATGTTTTGTATCCAACTCCAGCAGGAAATGCTTCTCAGCCAAGAGATACTGGACCCTTGTACATGTAGAACTTGTGCTAATCCAGCATCAATATTCTATCCCCATGTCTCTACAGTGTTATTCTTCTGGAACAGCCAAACTGTTTTTCTTTAGGCTCAGCCATGGTACAGCTCAAATTACAAAATTTCCATTTTTCAATTCTGAAGCTCTTGGGCAGCCATTTTCCATTTATGGGATTTCCTGCTTCACTCTGCTTTAATCTTTCTGAGTTCAGTCAAGCCATTATTCCTTCGCTATACACACAGAGAGACATATAAATAGAGGTTCTGCACTGTAACCTACAACCATGAAAACAACAGTTTCGGAGGGGAAAGGCTGGCTGCAAAATTAGTGTCATCATGTTATCACAGCTTTCAGAGTAGTTCTGTTTCCCCTTTTCTAATGATCAAACAAAAGCAGTTAGGAATAGAAGTTTCAGCTGCCTCCTCATTGAAATTTTTAGATGAAATAATTCTGGTAAATCTGCAAGAACAACAACATACACTGTTATGTGGTCAAAGAAGCTGAACATCAATACAAGATCACAGATACGCTTACTTAATAACACAATATATTGTGCAATCTTATTGAATGAAAACAACTTCTTGCAACCAGGCAATTTCAACTGGAAATTGGCTCTTTTTTTGGAAAACAGCCCCTTTAATGCTGCTGGGACAGGGAAAGAGCTATTTTCTCCCTTTCTGTGTGGTATTGGAGTGAATCAGTGGTGGGGTTCAATTTTTTTTACTATCAGTTCTGTGGGCGTAGCTTGGTGGGCGTGGCAGAGGAAGATTACTACAAAATACCATTTCCTCCCGATCAATTGGGACTCGGGAGACAGAGAATAGATGGAGGCAGGGCCAGTTAGAGGTGGTATTTACCAGTTCTCCGAACTACTCAAAATTTCCGCTACTGGTTCTCCAGAACTGGTCAGAACCTGCTGAATACCACCTCTGGAGTGAATACATTTTTGTCAGTATTGGATAAAGCACTGATTGAATTGTGATTTTTGCCCTCTTTTATTGGTCAGTTGAAAGGAGCAGTGACCAATCACTGGGGTTCCCTTCCTATTCTCAGAATTGTGAGACAATTTTTCAGCTGGCTTCATAACGCTTGGAGGGAATACAGCAATGTTCCTCAACTTTAAGATACGTGGATTTCAACTCCTAGAGTTCAATTCCCATGCTGGCTGAAGAATTCTGGGAGTTGAAGTCAACTTAAGTCACCCCGGTTGAGAAACACTGTATTAGAGAATAAAAATGGGGTGTTCCATAGATGGTAGAAAGTGAACCCATAAAATGGACTAGAAATAACTTTCTCATCTTTTCCTGTTTATAGTTCGTATTATTCAGCAGGCTCTGCCTACTTTTATCAAAATAAAAAAGGAGCATTTCAGCATTACCCCACAGGCCCTGCCATTTTGGGAGCCATTTCAGTGCATGCAGCCTTGCGCTATGATGGTACAATGTTGCCTTAGTCGGTCTGCTCCCATCCCCTGCAGAAACCACTGCAAATACCAAAGCGTTTTAATAATTTTATCTTAATTACATATCAGTCATCTGTATAAATATATAAACACATACATTTCCTTTTTTTGTAAGGAATTTTGTAAATTTTTCAATGATTTGAGGAGATTAAGGCTTCATATATGATGACAAGCATTGGGAAAGCATAAGACCTTGAGTCCTTTTGTCTTAGTTATTGTCTAAGCAAGCAAACTCCCTGGACACCTTTCAAGCCTTTCTAATAACATCTAAATGACGAATGTCAACAAACGCACACAGAAAATAAAGTCAGCTTGACCTTGATGGCTCTTTTCAAGACAGCTGAATTAATTTCTGAAGTCTAGAACCTTAATTTTCCTTTTGATAAATGGGAGCCTACTTGCACAATTCCCATCATATTGACAGCAGACCCTGAGGGATTTGTAGGCAGGTCTTCTCTGTCCCTCTTCATTCAAGATGATTGTTAGGAGTTTGGACAGAACATTGCACAGTAATAAGATGTAATGTAGAACATTATATCAGAATGTAAACCTTGTAAGCTATGATTGCAAATTTGGTTTTAAAAAATTCTGGATTAGATTAAAGGTCCCTCTTATTTAGTACCCCATTTCCAAAAACAGCACCCAACATGATAGCAGATCATAGGAAATCTTGGGTGGTCTCAAAAAATGAAGCAGATTAGAACTTTTTTGGTATTTGGAAGGAAGACTCCTGGGAATTATCAGTGCTATAAATCAGATTGGAAGGGTGAAGACAAAACAAGGGGAATCACTTCTATACTGTTGCCAAGAAAACAAGATGGATCTTTCTTTACCATTTTATTATTTGCAACCTAACAGCAAGATGAAAACAAATCATCTACAACAGGACTGTCAAACTCAAGGCCCACGGGCCGCATCTGGCCCACAGGGTCCTTAAATGTGGTCTGTAGGGTCAGTCTGGAAATAGCAAAGGACCAGCCCACGGTGCCCCTGCTAGCAAAAATGGGGCTACCCTACAACCACTTTTGGCCTCCAGAGTGGTCCAGGAGGACCAAAAGGAGGCCTCCGGAGTCATCCAGGAGGCCATCCAGGCCCAAAACAGGGTCTCCGGAGTAATGCAGAAGGCCTTCTAGGCCCGAAATGGGGCTTCCAGAGTGCTGCAGGAGGCCATCCTTGACTCAGAAGGTTATAAAAGGAAGAAAAAGTAAACTACTTTATCTTTCAGCCTTGCAGGAGTCTGCTACGATAGTCCATGTCAATAATTTTTAGTTCTAGTCTTCCTATGGAGAGAGTTTCTTGATCTGGTCTCTCTCATAAGGTGATCAAGTAGATCAAGTAAGTATTAAAAAAAACAAAATCACAGAAATGTACGCCTCCCTATTTTTATAAGTTTATAAAACCATGTCTGCAGAGGTGCGGTCTCATGTCACACCTACCATGGTCATGCCCCCAGACAGTCCTCCAAGGTCAAACCCAATCCTGATGTGGCCCTCAATGGAATTGAGTTTGACACCCCCGATCAACAAAAACTCAAGATTCTTTCGTTAAAAAAACCCAATTGTCTAAAAACTGAACAACCAAATGTTGGTGTCCAGCAAGAAACCAATGAAAGAAAGATTAATGCAAATGGGCCTGATTAGATTGGAAATTGGGAAGATAAAAATGCAGAAGGATCCATCCCACCGGGTTCCTATGAGAAAGCAGAGAGGAAAGCAATTCAGAATGTTGCCGATTGTTCCCCTTCTAAGCCTCCCTTTCTCATCTCACATGCGCCTGTGACCAGAAGCAGAGCACGGGCCGCTTATATGCATACAAACACATTATATACAGGGATGCAAATTACGGCTTAATCAAAAAGAAGAAATTATAGCGCTATGGTCACAGCTGGTAAACAAGTTGGAAAGAATTCTTGACACGTGTGTTTTTTCTATCTTGTATTTTTCCCCCTAAAACAGCAAGCCAGGTGTTTGTGGATAAGCACAGCACAAAAGATATTGACTTCTACCATGTTTGTCCTCAGCATCTGGTATTCATCAACGTACTTCCTGTGCATGGATGTTTAATATACGTAGCTGTCATGGGCCATTGTTCCTATAATGGTTCTTTTTCACTGCTTTTTTAAAAAAAATGCACTTACTGTATGTGTTAGTTATTTGTCTGTTATATCCGAGTCGTTCTCCATTGGGGAGTAAAGGTAAAGAACAAATGAAAGTAAAACAGAACATGAAGAAATTAAACACTAACTCAAATCATCCTTAATCCATCAACGATAAGAGCTTGACATATTCTACAAGGTTAAAGGTGAAAAGAGGGGACACACCAGGTAATTCATTTCTTAATTTAGGAACACACTGACACATTTTTGTTTAATAAAAATTCAAGCAGTAATTGATCAGCAATGTGAGTTATTTATTTATTTAGTAATTATTTAGTTATTACTAAATTAGTAGTAAGGACTACTTATTTCTTTATATTCACACCCCAACTTTCTTCCAAGATGCTGAGGGAAGCATAGATAGGTATACTCTTTCTTCATTTGTTATCACCACACACTTGTTAGATTGCAGTAGGATGAGTGGCAATGTCATCTGCTGATATATGTTTAGATAAGTAAGTGTTATAATTTTATTTCAGATAATTACCAGCTTGAAACAAGATGTAAGAAGAGGATCAGCCATAAGGAAATAATGTGCTCAAGTATAAATAAAATAATAAAGCATTAACCTCTATTGAAATGAAAAACTAAAACTAAAGTTTAGAGCTAGCTAAGTAGGGGAGAGAGAAAAAATAAAAATTAATTATAGTGAACTCTAGAACCAGATGCTGGATCACTATTACAACCAATTAACAATATCTAATAATCTAAAATAATGAGAATAAGTTATAGCATATTTTTTCAAACATGCAAAGGCAAACCATCTACATCAGATAGAACACTGTACAACTTCTCAGCCAGAAATGTGTCACAGGCAAAAATTGCACCTATGGAGTATGTGATGTCAATAGAATAGAATAGAATAGAATTGAATTGAATTGAATTGAATTGAATTCTTTATTGGCCAAGTGTGATTGGACACACAAGGAATTTGTCTTTGGTGTATATGCTCTCAGTGTACATAGCATGACTTAGAGAGGGAAGGAGCTGCTGTGTTCCCCAGACTAGGCCAAAGGTACCTATTAATGCTAGTCTTTAGGATTTCCCTGAATTGCTCATCAGTTAAGATGGTAAGCAAGCTTAAACAGGAGAGGATGATATTAAAGGCGCTCCATGGCACAGGACCTAGTTATTTGCGGGATCGTATCCTGCCCCATATATCCCTTCGGCCGATTCGCTCACACAGAGAGGGACTCCTCCGGGTGCCGTCCACTGGGCTGTGCCAGCGGGCGGCGCCTAGGGGAAGGGCCTTCTCTGTGATGGGCCCGACCCTCTGGAATGACCTTCCCCCCGACATTAGAATGACTACGGATCTCCGCTCCTTCCGTCAGAAACTTAAAACCCACCTATTCCAGCTAGCCAGCTTGGCCTAATTCCATCTTCCCACCTCAGTTTTATTTCTAAATTTTTTAGGGTCTGTTTTTAATGTTTTTAATTTTTATAATTCGTACAGGGGTTGTTTAATATGATTTTTAATTATGTATATGAGTGTTTGTATGTTTTTAAATTTATTCCTGTACACCGCCCCGAGTCCCCCCGGGGAGAGGGGGCGGTCTAGAAATTTAATAAATTATTAATTATTATTATTATTAAAGTCTTGATTAAATGGCAAAAATTGTTGCAGCATTTAAATTACTTTCTGGCCTAGGCTGACTTTAGGTGTATCTAAGTTTTTCACCAGGGTTGCCCAGGTGAACAATTATAATTGAGCCCCCCCTTTTTTTCCTGAAAACAGAAATGGAGTTTTTACTTGAACTCATCTACTTTATCTAATATTTCCAGTTTCATTACAATGTCATACCTCCAGGTATTACTTCCAATCTGTCTGAAAATTTGAATCCGGGATTCCCTTGGGTTGGCAAACTTTAATTCTAACTATTCTCATTTCCTGTGAATGACTTGATTAAAAACAAAGAGAATCGATGCTTTTTGATGTTTTTTTTAAAATAAAAAAAGGATTATTATTTCCTGTCACCTTTCAAACTTCTGCTTATACATCAGGTTTTCCAACTAGATCTACATTTCAAATAAAGATGTCTTTTAAACTGATTTTAATATAGCTTTCCCTTTAACCAGTGCAATTTTAATTAGTTCCTCACTGCTGAATTTAAGTTCACTAGCGTTGCGTTGAGAGGTTCTGAAAACAGCCTCCACTACATTGTTCCACATCATTCTATTACAATAATAAAATTAACATACAAGGATAGCAACTCAAAGGTTCCAGAAGCAGCTTAGTCCCAGTGAAAATGACAGGAACATGAATGCATTTCATGTGCCACAACGCACCATTGCACATGATGGTACAGCTGGAATGTAGTCATGTTCTAGCAGAACCAGAGCTGATGCTTGCAGAAAAGTAAAAAGCAAGCGCAGCTTCCTGAAGATTTGGGGAATTGTTGTTCCAGTACAACATCTAGAAAGCATCAGACAGGGGAGAAAATTGGTGTAGGGTAACCAGAGCTGTGATTTTCGAGCCGTATCTTTTGATCAAAGAAAGTCATCCTGCAGTTAAACACTTACGTGCACAAGGGCCATTCTGTACAAATTGCCTCTTTTGGAATAGCATCAAAATGCATTACTACAGGTTTCTGAAGAAAATATATTGCAAGATAGATTTGTTATTGTTAGCTCTTTCAGGGACCAGGAGAATGATCCTTACCATTCTTATAATGAATTGCGGTTTTGAATTGTCTCAGTTGGTGGGCTCAGACTTTTTTGAGCTTGGAAAGAATGTGAGACTGGACCTGAGTAACAATTGAAGGGGGATTAGCAGGGAATAACAGGGCAGCAGGCTAGGCTGAAAAACTGAGAATTGCAGTCCAGCAAATAATCTAGTTCCTGGATTATTTGCTGGACCACCTCATCCTAACAGTATCTGCTCTTCCTACTGGATACAATAGGACAGCGTCACCATCTCGTGATCTGTGGACCACTGGTGGTCCATGAGAAAATTTTGATGGTCCGTAGAAAATTATTTGCATTTTTTATATTGCACTAAATCAGGGGTCCTCAAACTATGGCCCCTGGGCCGGATACATGCAATGAACATTTGTGTTGCTGCAGAGAGTCTCCCCCTTCAGGGTCTTTTTGTGCAGGTTGGAGAGGGGCAGAAATTCCAGCTTGGGGTCTGCTTCAGCCTCCTGGTGCGGGGCTTTGGGAAAAGGCTGGAGGGAAGCGCCACTGTTGGCAAAGAGCCAGAGGGCCTTGTTCCAGTGGGACTGTATCATGAACTGGAACTAGCTGACCATCTCAGCCCGCTGAGCCTCAAGGCACCAGAACCTGGCCTTGCACTCCTGCAGGTCTTCCCTCTGCTAGGAAAGCCTATTCTCTTGGTCCTTAGTGAGGTGCTTCTGCTGAGCCTCCTTCTCAGTCAGATCCAATTTGAACTGAGCCAGCTGTTTTGCCAACTCTTTCTTGTGGTGACTGCTTAGCTTCAGCAACTGCTTCCTGCTGGGGCCCTAAGGAGCCAAGTGGGGAAGCAAGGAGTGGCTGGGTGGGGAGGGGCAAATAGAGGCTGGCGAGGCAACCCTCGATGTGAATGACATCAAGTTGGCCACACCCATCCAGTCACATGACCACCTTGCCACGGCCACCTAGCCGGTCATTAGGAAGATCATATTAGTGGTTCACGGGATTTAAAATTATGAATTTAGTGGTCCCTGAGGTCCAAAAAGTTGGTGACCCCTGCAATAGGACAAGCAATCTCCATCCATTCCCTCAAATCTTGACTCCTAGTGGAATATTGGAAGCATGTCTTTTCCATGGAATATCCTTATATATATATATATACATCATGGAATAGCCTTCCCTCGGTGATTTCGCAGGATCTGAGAAAATCTTTTAGCCTTCCAGAAGACCATCAAGACTTGATTTTTCATGCTGGCACTGGATACAATGGGGATATCTAGAGCTGGTTGTGAAGTCTTCTAAAAGGATAATTGAGGCACCAAGCTTTAGTTTTAGGGGGTTGAGGTGTGACAGTTTATTATTTTATGCAGGGGTGGACTGCTATGGGTTCACCTGGGTTCGGCAGAATCAGTAGCTAACATTATGGCCAGTTTGGAGAACCCACCCCTAGCTGGCCCCGCCCACCTCACCCCTCCCCTCCCCAGGAGTGTCCAAGCAGCCTATTTTGGATACGAGGTAAGTGCAGGGCCCATGCAGAGGCTCAGGTAGGGGGGAAAATGGGCCTCCTGGAAGTTCCAGAAGGCCGGAAACGGGCCGGGGTGGCAGTTTTCGCCCTTCCAAAGGCTCAAGGAAAGCCTCCGGAGCCTGGGGAAGGCGAAAATGTCCCTCCTCCTGTGGTGTAGGAGGCCGACTAGGATACCCCCACCATGGCCAAGCCGACCCAGCAAACTGGCAGAGAACCCATTGCAGAAATTTTTGAAGCCCACCCCTTATTTTTTGGTTACTGGTTTTACTGTTGTAGGCCACCCAGAGTTTGTTTAAGATGGATGACCATACAAATCTTTTAAATAAATAAATAATCAATCAATCAATCTTGGACCAAGATTGAGAAAAGAGACGTGTATGTTCATGAAGTAATGTGGAATTGAGCTTGTTGAAGAGCATATTTATCTTAGTTTGTTATAAAAATGTGTAAGGGGAATGGAATGCAGTATTGCAGGGGGTAATTATACTGGCTCTCAGGAATTCGATTCTGACCAGCTCAAGGTTGACTGAGTCTTACATCCTTCTGAGGTCGGTAAAATGAGGACCCAGATTGTTGGGGGCAATATGCTGTCTCTGTAAACTGCTTAGAGAGGGCTATAAAGCACTATTGCTATTGCTATAGTGAATACTACCAGATAACCATGAAGGGCATTTTCACCCAAGGACTCTGATCCATTTCAAAAGCAGCTTTTCTCTTCCCTTCTGTGATCCCATTAAACTGGTTGTGTTTGATGCCCAGCTCTGGATTCAGCTGCAAAATATTTGAAGTTGTGATCAAATTAACTCTTTTTTTTTAAAGCTCAATGGCCTTGTGAAGATTGAGGACAATCCATTTTTGTATTACCAGAAATTCCTGGCAAATCATACGTTGAGTTCCCAAATATAGGAGCTAGTTCTCACATGGTCTACTCTAAACTAAACAGGCTGGACCAACAATCAAGAAGTAAACTACGCCCCAATCAAGGAACTGCCAAACAAGCTAACAGTAAACAGCCCAACCAAAGAACCCCCAAGGCCACTCCCACCAACACTGGCAGGGCAAGCCGCTAGAATATAAAGTGAGAACAAACTCCCTTCCTTATTAGCACTGATGTCATCTAATATGGGTAATGAAATGTCTGCAGGAAAACAATGAAGCTCAGAAAGCACCAAGGACCCCTCATTTCAACTCTGAGCTATAAATATTCTTTATCAGTAAGGATTGAGCTACTGCTAGATAGGTTTTCTGTGTTTACATGATGTTTTGGGGACCATTTATTGTTATTTGTGTGCTTTTTTATTTTTAACTGTAAGCTCCTCAGAGTCATTGGAAGTCATGTGGCCTGTAAATAAACAAGATGTTACAAGTATAATCACTCATTATTTTCTGAAGAATGCTGACCAACTCTTGCCATACAATAGGAAGCCTACAAGCTGAATAATTACGGCAACTTCTCTCTATAGGTAAATAAATAAAAATAAAATGTCTCTGAAAATAGAGGCAGGATATAACCATAATGATCATAGTGATTAATAGCTTCATCCTCCATGAATTTCCTCAAAGTGAATTCCATAGTATAACTACGCAGTGCCTGCTACAGAAAACTACGGAATGTAAAAACCTAAGCAATTGACAATTTCTCATTTAATGCATTACCTTACAATTCCCCAAGCAATATATTTTTTTAAATTCCAGTAGCACATCAGTGTCAAAATAGTCTAACTGCCTCATTTTGCACAAACAATTATACTTAAGTTCTTGAATTGGTTAAAACAATGATTACCCGGTGAAGGTTTTGTTACTTAATTACCTGATGAAAAAGTTACTGCCCTGCTTCACGTATTATTTTTTCCCCAAAAATCAGTTTGAGAAAAAAAAATTGAATATTCTTCAGGGGTTATGCCCATATTTTTCTTACAATGGAGATCGTGTATCTTGAGGGAATATAGGTAGGCTATTAAGTAGCGTGTTAAATACAACGAAGAAGTGCAGATATAAATACCACACAGGCGGCCAGACTGTAAGCATTTGACTCCCTCTGCTGGATGAAAAGCAGTTCTGCAGGTTACTCTGAATCATCCGAAATCTCTATTATCTAAAAAACCTTTTTTCCCTGCAATAAAAAAAATGTGTTCACAAGAATGCTAAGAAAACTAAAATTGGTTAACTATGGTGGATAGAGAGTGGTTAACAAGATGACTTATAGATTTCGTGGATTTCTTGTGTGGGTGACACATTGTTTCTACATGATTTGCATACTAACACCATCTTCTCAGTAAAAAGTAGGATAGAGTACAGATTTTAGTTTAATAGTAAAAGTAAAAAAATATGGAAGAAATGTATGTACAATTTTTAAAAATGCTCATGCCTGATTCTTCAATAATTTTAGCAACATCATGCTTATCATGCAGACGGTTCTGAAATCCATCATCTTTAAAAGAATTGGGAAAAGATTAGGTAGTGAGCTGAGATCCCTCCTTTGTAATTAACCACTGTCCAAAAGGTATATTTCAGTAAAGAGGAAGATAAGGTAAAGGTTCCCCTCGCACATATGTGCTAATCGTTCCTGACTCTAGAGGACGGTGCTCATCTCTGTTTCAAAGCCGAAGAGCCAGCATTGTCCAAAGACATCTCCGTGGTCATGTGGCCAGCATGACTAAATGCCAAAGGTGCACAAGAACACTGTTACCTTCCCACCAAAGGTGGTTTCTATTGTCCTACTTGCATTTTTACATGCTTTAAAAGTGCTAGGTTGGCAGAAGCTGGGAAAAGTAATGGGAGCTCACTCTATTACGCAGCACTAGGGATTCAAACCGCCGAACTGCCAATCTTTCTGATCATGTCCCTAGAGAGGTGGATGGGAGGGTGATATGGGAGATAAATGTTTGGTAGTCTAAGCCTGCTCCTTATACCCAGGGACTCCTATTCTTTCCTTAGTGCTTCAAGAGAGGCACAAAATCTAAGAATGGCCCAACAGAGAAGACGATATGGATGCAGATAGAGAAAATGAATACAGGTGAAAATGAATACTCAACTTACAACAGTTCACTTAGTGACTGTTCGAAGTTACAACGGCATCGAAAAAAATGACATGACCATTTTTCATACATATAACCATTGCAGCATCCCCGTGGTCACGTGATTTACTTTCAGATGCTTGACAACTGGCTCACATTTATGATAGTTGCAGTGCCCTGTGGTCATCTGATCCCTTTTGCGACCTTCTTGACAAGCAAAGTCAATGGGGAAACCAGACTCACTTAACAACTGCATTACCAATTTAACAACTGCAATGATTCACTTAACAAATGTGGCAAGAAAAGTTGTAAAGTGGGGCAAAATTCACTTAACAAATTTCTCACCCAGCAACATAAATTTGGAGGTCAACTGTGGTCGTAAGTTGAGGGCTACCCGTATAACAAACGAAATGTCTATTTCTTGAAAAATCTTAATATATTTCATCTTCTAGTTTAGTATTTAATTGCTCAAGGCTGTTATGAAAGTGAAACTTGCAGAAATATGAAAGACATTTCCTTCCCCCAAGGCAAAAGTGGCAGAGATGATTTCTGGGACCTGAAGTCTATACATCTGAAGGCTGCTGAGGATGAGAAGCACTGCTCTAGAACTTTAAAACTCCATGACACTTTCTAGATTCTGACGTTTCCATGGCAGTAGCAGTGCAGTTGCTGAGCCATCAGGAGCAGCTCCATGAGCCACCAGCAACAGCCTCCTCCACCCCCTCAGCCACCACCCCCTGTATTCTTCCCCTCCCTCTATGACCGAACTACCCAAAGCACTAACCTAACTGATTGTGCTCTCTGGCGGAAGCTTTTTGTGCCATTACGAGGAGGGGACGCAGCAGCACCAGCTGGGCCTCAGCGCCCTCCACCTGGTCTTGGGTTATTTCCACTCACAAGTGAGCGTTGTTGCCCCCCTCCCTGGCCAGCTGGCCTGGCTCCCATTCCCTATGAGCCTTTGCGCTTCTTCTGTCCTGCTTCAGAGAGCACGGAGGTACACCAGCAGCAACACCCAGATGGGGAAATCTGTGAGCTTGGCATCCGCCTGAAGGAGTTGGAACTGCTGGCCCTCACAGGAGATGGCTCCGACCCACAGCAGTGTGAGTAATTGAAACCTGGCTCCTCATAATCTTGCTTGTTGATACCTTTGCTACCTCAAAGTATGGAAAGGTGCGGTTGAAAAGGCTCTACCAACTACCAAAACAGAAGATCCTTGTCTTCCAAACAGTCTAATACAGGGGTGTCCAAACTTTTTGCAAGGAGGGCCAGATTTGGTGATGTGAAAATGTGTGGGGCCAATCATTCAGCCTGACATTCTTTGAACCCTTAACATTAAATGCGAATTAACTACCGTATTTTTCAGAGTATAAGACGCACCAAGATTTTGAAGAGGCAAATTAAAAAAAAAGTTTTTGCACTCTCCCAAAAATGGCCCATTTTTCACGAAAATGGGCCTTTTTTTTAAAGGGCATGAATAGCCTTTAAGAGGCTTCTAGAGTGCTCCTGGGGGCTAGGTGGGGCAAAGTTGAGCAAAAAATGGCCCGTTTTTTTGCTCATTTATGCCCTCTACAGCCCCCAGGATCACTCTGAAAACCTCCTAAAGGCTATGCACAGCCATTTTGGTGAAGAGGGCAGAATTTTGGGAGGCAAAAAATGCTGTATTCAGTGTATAAGGTGCACCCAGATTTTTAGCCTCTTTTTTGAGGGGAAAAAGATGCATCTTTATAATTTGAAAAATACGGTATTTTATGAAAGACTAAACAAATAACTCCAGTGGGGAGAAGAGGCTGCGGGCCACTTGAAATTTGAAAAAGGGCCACATTTGGCCCCCGGGCCGCACTTTGGACATGCCTGGTCTAATAGGACAACTTTATATTTCGTCTCTCTTTCTCAAACCCAATACTTTGATGTGATAATTTCTGTATTTGTCCTATCAATACCAGAAAGCCAACAAGATTACTAAGTTATACCTGTGCTTTTATTTTTTGCACAGATATGAAAACCTTGTTCAAAAGCAATACCATTTGAAGAGGAGAAGCAATTATCTACATTTCTCCCCCACTTCATAAAGTATTAGAAGTTCAATGTTTTTATTCAATAAACCTGGCAGTTCCAACCCCAATGCATTCACATAACAACTTAATAAATTTCTCAAATCATTTCCATTTTTTTAAAAAAAACTAGTTATTCTGCCCCAAATCTACCCAAGTTGCAATCCCAAATTAGCCTTGAATACAAGGTGGAGAGAAGGGTGACTCCCCCACCCCACCAGCCACACAGATTCTCCAGCCTATTATTTTCCCAGTTCTGTTCTATAGTTCATAATTGTCACAGAACATCAAGTTTGCCCCAAAGTTTATTCCAAGAGAGTAGAAAGTTAAAGCTCAGTAATAAGATAGTGAAGAATTAGCATGATACCTAATTTCTACTACTGGTCCAAAGATTTTGAAAACATTGAGCAGTTCTTTAGTTTGTGACCTAGCAATCCTTGCATTTTAATTGATCCAAGGCCAGTCATTCTATCCTGAATATATTTAACCACTCTTGAGTCTCCAGTATCCAAGTTTATTTGAATCTTTGAGAATTTTTATAAATAACATCTCATTCTTTTTTGTGGTTGTTGTTCCTATGCTTATGGAAATATAAATGAATATCCAGGCTGAATGTTTATATTTTTCCCTCCTGCCTAATAGTATTTAAACCAGCAGTGCTCAACCATTGCCGCTTGGCAGCCCAGCATTGAGGGAAAAGGGAACTGGGCCACGTGAGCACAAGTGCACACATCTCAACTTGCACATCTCAACTTGCACGGGTTGAGCTGCGCACATCCGCTCACTGCCGCTCACACATCCCAGTTGCAAATAGCCACAAGCCAGTAGTGGGCCGCCTCCTGGGGGGTTAGAGACCCCTGATTTAAACATCAACAACAATAATAATGCCACCCAGAGTTACCTTGTGGTAAGATGGGTGGCCAATAAATTTAATAAGTAAATAAATTTAATACATAAAATAAAGAGATGCTTGAAGTAGCAGCCACAGCTAGTTTTGAAAAAAAAACATTTGTTTAAAATAAAAGCAATACATGGTCAGTGTATACACTGCCAACATCTGTATATATAGTTAAAAATTTGATCAACTTTCTAATACAACCACTGAATATTTTGACTAAGTAAATATATTTTGCTGAATATATTTGATTGTGAAGTTTTTCTACTAATGGGTGAAGTATGCACCCATTAGTGGAAAAACCTTTTAAAGTAAGGTCTACTCATGGGTATTCCAAGTGTAAAAGGGGAGGCAATTTTCATTATGCCTTTTTCCCTTTGAAGGTTTTTGTGATCTTACACATTTATTTTAGACAGCTGGAAGGCCACATAGGAAACAGACATCAGGAAAAAAAAATAAACCCCACTTTCGTTAACAAGATCTTGGCCAATTCATAAATATAGCTTGCTTAGAGTCCAGACCAATGCACTCTGAAACCAAGGGAGGAGGAAATGTTTTTAAAGTGATTTATGAAGGGTATGTTGCTATGGTGGGAAAGAACTTCTAAAACATCTTCTAATCTTTGTGATCTTTTCAATCAGCCTTTTCTCACCTGATGTATTCCAGAAGTCTTGCCATGCTTCTCCCATCTGTCCTAGCTAAGCCAGCAGACCTGGTGAGCATAATGCTGGACCAGGCTATTTTTATGATTCTTAATGCAAAGAGATAAGAGACTTACTCCAAGAATTTTGAGCCAATCATTTTGATGTCCAGCTGACGTAAAATACCAATTCCTAAATTGATGGGTAAAAAATAACATTTTACAAAGTAAATCTTCATCAAAGTAATTGCAGGCAGATTATTTGAAAAGGAGAAATATTTGTATCATCTGAAGATTGCATACTGAGTGGGCAGCTATATGTGTATATTTCTGCCAGAATTGTGGAGAAAACTTAGAAAGTTGATTTATTTTTCTACTTATTGGTGATTTAAGTTGTTAACCCATATTCCTAAGGTCAATCCTGTTCCATCTGTAATAATATTTTTTAAAAAGCTTGCTATAATCACTCATCTTGGAAATTTGTGAATTGCAAAAAGCTCCAGCAAACATCACAAGTCACAAGAATAGCTTGCAGGGGGGAAATACTGTGAAATTTTGATGCATCATATAAAAGCATCACACCATCACTGGTCAAATGAGTTATAGAACAATACAGGTAGTCCTCAACTTACAATAGTTCACTTAGTAACCATTCAAAGTTACAACGGCACTGAAAAATTTGATTTATGACCATTTTTCCACTTATGATCCTTGCAGCATCACATGATCAAAATTCAGATGATTAGCAAGTGCTTCATATTTATGACATTTGCAGTGTCCCGGGGTTGTGTGGTCTCCTTTTGCAACCTTCTGACAAGCAAAATCAATAGGGAATCCAGATTCACTTAACAATCGTGTTACTAACTTAACAAATGCAATGATTCATTTAACAACTCTGGCAAGAAAAGTCGTAAAATGGGGCAAACTCACTTAACAAACATTTCACTTAGCAACATAAATTTTGAGCTCCATTGTGGTTGTAACTCGAGGACTACCTGTACAGTCACCAACAACAATCCCTGACAAAGGAACAAGGGGTCTAGAATTTGCTCTGTCACAAGTCTTGTGTGCATTGCAAAGTACTTTCCCAAATATTAACTTTAGACCAGGGGTTCTCAACCTTTTTATACCGACCACCCACTTTTGTATCTCTGTTAGTAGTAACATTTTCTAACTGCCCACCGGTTCCACAGTAATGGTGATTTATAAAGTAGGGAAGTAACTTTACTTTATAAAATTTATAAAGCAGAGTTACAGCAAACCCCTACCGCCCACCATGAAAGCTGGAACGCCCACTAGTGGGCGGTAGGGACCAAGTTGACTACCACTGCTTTAGACTAAGCTCCAAAATTATTCTCAATGTCATTATGACTTATTTTATTTTTATTTGCTGTTAACTACGATAGAGAATTGCAATAGCATCTGTAACACAGCTAAATTCTACACTTTTCAGATAAGCTTCTGAAGGCACTAAAAGATGAAAAGACCCAAGATGAAATGACAAGACTGACCCTGAAGAAACATTCACCTATATCATGAAAGCTATTCACACCTGAGCTGGGAAATTTGTTAGTATGGCACAGCTATTGTGAGTGACATGATGGGGCCCATAGTCTGCCAATTGCTTCCTTGTGGACTGTTTCTACAATATTCTCATTTTGACAATAAAGTTATTTTTATCCACGCTTCTTGGAGGTGGTTAATCTTGAACTGGAATTCCCCAGCAACCTTCAACTTTTCTCTAGTATTCCTCTTTATACCTAATCTAGACCTTCTTCTTCCCTGTATCCTCTATGTCATTCAGTGTGTGAATCAGTTATCAATAGTATTACAAAGAACATTTCCTTGGAGTTCTCACATATTCCCATAACGTATTTCTCTTTCTTCCACAGGAAAATGTGAATCTTCCTCCAATTTTCTGCTTTATAGGAAGGGCTGCAAATGCTTTGTGCAGTTCAGAATAATAATAAAGCTTGTAGAGAATTATCATTTTAAAAATGATTTTGTTCCACAAGATGGCAGTATGCTACAAAACTTCTATCTTAGTAAGTTTAAATTCACTTTTTTTAAAAAAACATTTCTACCCAGCCACTGAAATTAGGATTCATTTGGCACAAATATTTGACATACCATGCTATTTTCTTCATTGGCTGCTTACCATATGCCAAATCATTGGAATTAGAGTTCATAGTTACATCAGCAGCTCCTCTGCTCCATAGTTTATATTCAAAATCATTGGATTATGGAAGAAGTTCAGTGCAATAAGTATCTAATTTCAGAATCATATTAAGAATTCTAATTGTACCCTTAGATAAGGTCAGGCTAATTGTTGAGCATTTCATGGATTGTCTTCATCCCAGAAACTAAACTGTTGTTATAAATAAATAGGGTGTTTGTTTGTTTATGTGTTTTCAAGTTAGTGTTGATTCCTGGCAACTGCATGGACTACTCCCTGCAGTTTTCTTGGCAAGGTTTTTGGGTGTGATTGTCATTGCCGCCTTCTTTTTAGGATTAATAGAGAGTGACAGGCCCAAAGTCACCCATCTGCATTCATATCTAATGTGGGATTAGAATTCATGGTCTGCCAATTTCTAGCCTAGTGCCTTAACTACTAGAGCAAACTGGTTCATGATAAGGTATTACTTTCCCACTTCTGGTTGAGGAGACTGTTTCACTTTCAGATCTTACTGGGTTTCTTGGATATTAGAATATAAATTGATGGAGGTTTTTTTTTTAATGTTTTACCTCAAGCAACTAAATCCTTTGGCCCCGAGGACCCATGCAGAATCTGGGGTGAATCCGTTTGAGCCCAGAGGAAATCTTCAATAAATCACAGAATCATAGGATTAAAAGGTCTTCTAATCCAACATTCTATCTAGACGTCAGACTTTCAAGATACATCAAACTAGAAAAGCAATGCCATGTAAGCAGGGGTGGGTTCTGGCAGTCACTACTGCCGGTTCGCTTGTCGGTGCTCCACGCGCGCACTGCACATGAATGCACAGTGCAATAAAAATTGTCCTGTGCATGTGCAGAAGCAAAAAACAAGATGGAAGCGCCTATGGCGCTGTCTAGAGAACCGGTTCAGGGGCGTGGCAGGCCTGGATTGCTGCTGGTTCCAATGACCCAGGCCACCAAACCACTACCAGTTCGGTCGAAACGGTGCGAACCGGTAGGAACCCACCACTGCATGTAGGTCAGAACTGCTTTTGCAGTATTGTAAAGTGATAGACAAACTGACTGCTCTTTAGAAGGCCAGATCCTGAAGATGAAGCTCAAATATTTTGGCCACCCAATAAGAAAGGAAGGACTCACTGGAGAAGAGCCTAACGCTGGGAAAGACTGAGGGCAGAAGAAGGGGACGACAGAGAATGATGTGGCTGGATGGAGTTACCGCAGCAGTCGGCATGAGATTAAATGGACTCCAGAGGATGGTAGAGGATAGGAAGGCCTGGAGGAACGTTGTCCATGTGGTGCACCATGGGTCGGAAATGACTTCGCAACTAACAACAAAAGTGATCGTAACAGAATCTTGCATCTCCCTTCTTCCCTTGATCTTCACTTGAATTAGGAGAGGCTTTGTCTGAGACATTTACTTATTTTTTATTACCGCAAACTCATCCTCTTTTAGCAATAGCAACAGGACTTAGATTAATACCCTGCCCCATAGTGCTTTACAGCACTCCCTTACAATGTCTCTAACAATCTAGCTCCTCATTTTACTGACCTTGGAAGGATGGAAGGCTGAGGCAACCTCAAGCCCCATCAGGATCTAACTCTAAACTATGGGAGTTAGTCTGCAATACTGCATTCTAATCACTGAGCCACCAGGACTCCTTTTACCATTGCCTCAGTAACTGTTCTTCCTCCTGTTCCTCAAGGTCATTACCGCCCCCCCCCCCCCCATACACCAGGACAAGAATTCTCAGACCATCCTAGGCAGGGGTGAAATCCACTTACCTTTGCTACCGGTTCTGCGCATGCTCAGAGCGTCAAAAAGGTAAGGTAAGCGAACAGCGAGAGGGGGAAAATCTGCTGTGCCGTGTGATTTATAGCAATATAAATCGCAGTGTCAAGGCTGATTGTTGGAAAAAGCAGTTCGCCTGAACCGGTTTCAGTTATTTTACCACAGGTTTGGGCAAACCAGTAGCATTTTTACTACCGGTTCAGGCAAACCAGTCCAAACCGGTAACATTTCACCCCTGATTATAGGGAAGTGGCTGTCCGACCCTTAATTGAAAGCCTTCAGTGACAGAACACTCATGACTCCAGGAGAAAAGTTGTTCCACTGTTTCCTAGTTTAATAGCGGTTATGATCATTCCCCACTCAGTCCCTAATTTTAAGAGAATTATACATAACTGCTCAGAAAGAAGAGAAGTGTCCATTATCTTCCCGTACCCATCCTGCTCCAGCCAATCAATATCTCAGGGACAATTGATACATATTGTGATACCAAATTTCCTGCAACAACCTATTAATCTCTACTGCAATTGAAGGAAGGGCATTGGCAGAAGATTAGGTGTAACATTTTAAAAAAATAACTGGGACCTACTGGTTTCGTTTTTAGGATGCCTGAAATTCTATTTTTCTTTGTTAAATTCTGTACAAAGCAATTGCTGTAAAGATATTGAGATTAACTCCTCCAGGTGTAATATGTCTATGGTGTTATTTTGTGCCTTCCCTCCATTGGATGCAATAAAGTCTTCTACTTTAGAAATCTGATACTATTTTGGCTCCTCGGAAGAATTAGATATGAAAGCTTTTTAGAGACAAATAATTTTTGAATTCAGCATGTTGCCACAAAAAGTCTTCCAGCAGCCAGCCCACAACCACAGAGCGCAATCCTAGATCGGCCTCTCCTGGAAGACTTGGCAGCCAAGTTTGGGAGGTTGGAACCAGAGAAGACATTATGCTAGGAGCCCCGCGGCGGCGATGGCGGCTGCTGCTGGGAGAGCTGGGCCTGGAAATGTTGAGGCTAGAAGGCATGCCTGCTGGGGGCGGAACAGGCACTCGCGCAGCCCCCTTCTCCAGCCGGGCAGAGCTCCTTGCACTGACCTAAGGGGTATCCCGAATGTGCCAAGCCGCGGGGGCTGGGGAGCGAGCAGAGTGCCATGTGGCTTGGTGCCTTAGGTATATCCCCTAGGTCAGTGAATGGCGCTTTGCCCGGCTGGAGAGGGGGTTTGCTTCGCCCCTGAAGCTCTTCGGGAGCCAGTTCGCAAGGGAGCAGCCGCCCGGCAACCCCAAAGCAATAATCCCTCCCCTATAATAAGCCCAAGGCCATATTTTGTAAGTAAAAAGAAAATAAGACCCTGTTGTATTTTCGGGGAAACACGGTATATTTTACTGTAAAGGTAAAACTTGACATTTGGGGGTGGGGGGTGGGTTCATAGTCAAAAACTACAACAAATATATTTTTTAAAAAATGAACACACATTCTTCATTATGTTCAATATTCTTAAATAATATATAGTCTTTTGAGCACCCAAAAAAGTGCCTTCTCACTCTCACTTACTCTATTTTTAGGAAGGAAAAATAGCAATGAATCGAACTTCTTTTTTCTATCCAAGCTCTTGGGATCTACTGAATCTTGCACTATTTCTTCTGAAATATCATTTAATGTAAATCTGTTGGACAGACTATTCATTTTTATATAATTCTGAATTCACTTCCAAGTAAATGAAAAATTTAGTGCCTTTGAAGGTACGAGACCTTATAAATATTTTTTTTCAGATGCAACAAAGCCCAAAAATAGAAGAAAAACTACTTCCAGTGAAGCCAATTATATTTGCTATATGTATTATTTAAGAATTCAGCAGTAGGCAACTGATGTCCTCAACTGTGCTTAGATTGCTTGGTGCTGAACTAGAGGACACCAGCCTATCCCTGCATGAACTGAGAGGTAAAAATATGATCCTATTAATCAGAATAGAGCTGTAAGGGACCTTGGAGGTCTTCTAGTCCAACTCTCTGCTCAAGCAGGAGACCCCATACCATTTCAGACAGGTGGCTGTCCAGTCTTTTCTTTAAAATCTCCAGTGATGAACCACCTACAACTTCTGAAGGCAAGCTATTCCCTGGTTAATTGTCCTCACTGTTAGGAAGTTTCTCCTTAATTCCAGGTTGCTTCTCTCCTTGAGTAGTTTCAATCTATTGTTTCTTGTCCTACCCTCTGGTACTTTGGAAAATAAATTGACCATCTCTTCTTTGTGGTAACCTTTCAAATAAATACTGGAATAGTGCTATCATGACACCCCTAGTCCTTCTTTTCTCTAGACTGGCCATACCCAATTCCTGCAATATTTCTACATATGATTTTGTCTCCAGGCCCTTAATCATTTTAGTTGCTCTTCTTTGCACTTTTTTCCAAAGTCGCAAAATCTTTTTTGTAATGTGACCAAAACTGGATGCAGTATTCCAGGTGTGGCCTTACTAAGGATTCATAAAATGGTGGTTTTGATTCTATGCCTCAAAGGATTGCATTAGCTTTTTTGGCTGCTGCCACACACTGTTGGCTCATTTTTAAGTGATTGTTCCCTAGGATGCCAAGGTCCCTCACAGAATTACTGTTTTTGAGCCAAGTTTCACTTAATCTGTACTTGTACCTTTGGTTTTTCTTGCTTAGGTGTAAAACCTTGCTTTTCTCCACATTAAATTTCATGTTGTTTGATAGGCCCATTCTTCAAGACTATCGAGATCTTTTTGGATCCTGAGCTTTTTCTTGCTTATTTTAGTTTTTATTTCTAGTCTGTCTTTTACAGTTGTGTTTTTGGTAGGTTGGGCTAGTTTCTTTTTACACAAAGACTGATGCAAAGAATGAGTTAAGCACTCAGCAGCTGTTTTCTCCGTAATACCTGTTACTTCCTTTCCATCTTTTCTCTTTAGTGGAGCGACTGTTTCCTTGACTTTTTCTTGCTATTTGTATGTTGAAAGAAACATTTTTATTATATTTGACTTTTGTTGTAAATCTTTGTTCATTCTGAGCCTTTGCTTTCCTGACTTCTTCTTTGCAGATTCAGGCTATCTGCTGATATTCTGCTTTAGTTATGTGTCCCCCTTTCCATTTTTTTGTACTTATCCTTTTTGTCTTTCAATTTATCAAAGAGCTCTTTGTGCAACCATGCTGGTTTCTTCTTGGAATTCTTGTTCTTTTTCAGTGGCATTGTGTTGGACTGGGTTTCTATATCATATTTTTCAGTGTTTCCCATGCTTCTTGAGTTGGTTTCTTCTTTAGGATTTTTATCCATGGAATTTTTTTCTTAGGCTCTCTCTGAGTTTGTTAAAATCAATTCTTTTAAAGTTTAAGACACTGGTTAGATTATATTCTATTGCTTGTGCTTGCATTATATTGAATTCCAATAGGACATGGTCACTCTTGCCCAAGGTTCTGGCAACTTCAACTCCCTCTATCACTTCTTCTCTATTAGTAAGAATACCCAGTATAGCTTTTCCTCTAGTTCCCTTCTCTACCTTTTGGATGATAAAATTGTCAGCTAAATTGGTTAGGAATCTGTTCAATCTTCCACTTGCTGCAGAGTTTGTCTCCCAGTTAATATCAGGGTAGTTAAAGTGTCTCATTATTACTGTGGTACGTTTCCTAAATGCATTGTTAATTGATTGGCAAAGAATTCATCCATTTCTTCTGCTTGGTTGTGTGGCCTCTAGTGTATGCCTATGATAGCAATGTAATTCTTTGTTCCTTTTATATTGACCCATATGGATTCTAGGTTTTTATCCTTGATTTTGTGTATTTCTGTAGAGATGTAATGATCTTTTAAATATAATGCAACTCCACCTCCTCTTTTGTTAGGTCTGTTTCTTTTGAATAGTTTATATCCTTCCATCAGTACATCCCAATCATGAATTTTATTCCACCAAGTTTTAGTAATGGCAAATTATATCATATATGCCTTCATGTACTAATTCTTCAAGTTCACTTTGTTTGTTCCCTAAACTTTGTGCATTAGTGTATAGGCGTTTGAGTCCTTTATAGAGCTTAGGTATGTTTTGCTTGGAATAAGGTTATAAAGTTCATGAAGATTGACCCCCCTCCCCTCAATTTTAGTTTAAAGCTCTTTTGATAAGATGAGCCAATCATTTTCCAAATATATTGTTTCCAGTTCTAGTGAGGTGTAGCTCATCCCTTGCCAGTAGCCCTTCGTGTAGGTAATGCAGACCATGGACTAGGAACACCAGTTTTTAAAACAATGGTTTCTTTCTAAAATCCTTTGCTCCCTCATTGGATGTTGGCCCTTTGTTGGAAGTATAGGTCAAAACATCATTTATGCTCCTGATTCTTTAACTTTGTTCATAATCTCTTGTTGTTGTTTTCAGATTCATTGTTCTATCATTGGTCTCCATTTGTAGGACAAGAAAGGGGTAGTATATCAATGGGGTTGATTACTTTAGTAAGGTACTCGGTTACATCTTTGATTTTTGCTCCAAAGAGACAATATTCCTCCCTAAATTGACTGCCTGGTCTGCAGACTATAGTTTCTGTTCACCTAAGAATTGCATCTCTTATCACCAATATTTGCCTTCTTTCCTTAGGGAAATCTGCAATACTCTTCTTTCTGTTACAGGAATGCTGGCTTGTGTCTTTTTTTTTAGAAACTATTGATGAATCCTCTTTTGTGGGTGTCATCATATAAAATATTTATATATAAATTGCATTGTATTGTAAGCTAAAATATAATTTGTATAAATTGTATTGTAAGCTAATGCAGAAGGTAGAAAAAGCTAAAGGAAATTAATTACAATGGATGCAGACTCACACTAGTTTTGGAAAATCAAACGATTTTTACCTACCCACTAGACCCGTAATGGCGAACCTATGGCACACATGTCAGAGGCTGCACGCAAAGCCCTCTCTGCCGGCACATGCATTGTCGCCCCAGGTCAAATTTCCATGGTATTTCTTCCGTGAGCTTGTTTCCCTGCAAACGACAAAACAGAAGCTCACAAAATAAAAAGATCTTACCTCTTGCCGCACTGCTGGTGTTGGGATGCCATGCCTCCTCTTGGCCAGCTGATCTTCAAGTCTCTGCTGCATATGTCCGCGAATGTCCGTGCATGCATGATTACATGCACACACATGAGCATATTTGCACCTTTTAGTTAGGGCATGCACATGCATGCAGTTTGGGCATTTGGTGTCTAAAAGGTTCACCATCACTGCACTAGACCATTTACAGAAATTGAACCCCTTTTTAATATATGCTTTGATGGTAAAAAGGGACATATAAAGTATTAATGTAATCAAACAGGAGAGAATACATAGTCTTTGAATAAAGTAGGAGAATTAGATTTTGAGAAATATAAGATTAATGGAAACATGAATAGAAAACATCATTTCTAGATTCCCAACCCACCTCCTGCAGTTTTGCAGAAAACATATTTAAAGATTTTATATCATTGGGATCTTACCCCAGTAAAAACTTTATGCATAATAAAAAGTATAAATGAATATTGGAGATGTTGTCAGGATAACAGTTATCTTTTTAATACGTGCTGACTATGAACCCAAATTAATAAATTTTGGAATATAGTATTAACCACGGGATTTTATTAATTACTAATCAGAAACATAGAAACATCATATTTACGTCTTTTGTAATTTTCTGATAAGAATCCAAATTTGAAAAATCACTTTTGTTTTATTATTGTTATTATTATATGCTTTATTCATTAAACATGAAACTCAGTCAAT
Organism: Natrix helvetica; assembly: GCF_964273705.1. Lineage (NCBI taxonomy): Eukaryota > Metazoa > Chordata > Lepidosauria > Squamata > Natricidae > Natrix > Natrix helvetica. Next base: position 99,174,030 of record NC_138548.1, on the reverse strand, counting down.
TAAATTATTGTTATTGTTATTGTTATTGTTATTGTTATTGTTATTATTATTATTATTATTATTATTATTATTATTATTATTATTATTATTATCATTATCATTATCATTATCATTATCATTATTATTATTATTATTATTATTATTGCATCAACAGAATTGTATCACAGCGGCCAGTTGTTTTGCCGGATTTGGCATTAATTACTAGTCGGGCCCCACCCAGGGGCCTAGGACGTTGTAACGTATTTTCGTAATATGTGTGCGGATCCAAGCAGTGCAGCTTTTTGCATTTGACTGATGGTGATTTTGTCAATTTTTAACTGTTTTAAATGTAATTCCAGTGCTTTTGGAATAGCACCCAGTGTGCCAATTACCACTGGAATTACCACTGCTGGTTTGTGCCATAATCGTTGGATTTCGATTTTTAAGTCCTGGTATTTCGCGATTTTTTCATATTCCTTCTCGGCGACCCTGCTATCACCTGGTATTGCAATGTCTATGATTGTAACCTTATTTTTCTCAACCAGTGTGATTTCTGGTGTATTATGCACCAGTATTTTATCCGTTTGTATGCAAAAATCCCATAAGATCTTGACCATCTGACCCTCGACGACTTTTTCAGGCTTATGTTCCCACCAGTTTTGTTGCTGTTTTAATATTATAATTTTTGCACAAATTCCAGTGGATCATTTGTGCCACTGAATTATGCCGTATTTTATAGTCAGTCTGCGCAATTTTTTTACAGCAGCTGAGTATGTGGTCAACAGTTTCATCAGCCTCTTTGCAAAGTCTACATTTGGCATCATCAGAGGATTTTTTGATTTTGGCCTTAATGGCATTTGTGCGGATAGCTTGTTCTTGCGCAGCCAGGATTAGTGACTCTGTTTCTTTCTTTAATGTACCTGCTGATAACCATAACCAAGTTTTTTCACTGTCCACTTTATCTTTTATGTTTTCCAGAAATTGGCCATGCAATGCTTTGTTCTGCCAACTCTCCATTCTTAATTTTATCACATCTTTTCTGTATTCTTGTTTCGTCTGTTGGGCCTTCAATAGATTTTTGTTCTTTACTTCGATTAATAGATGTTCTTGACTTTCTTTTAAATAATCAGCCAGTGCATGTTTTTCTTCTTCAATTATTTGCTTCACTTGTAATAATCCTCTGCCACCTGATTTTCGGGATAGGTATAGTCTATCAATATCAACACGTGGATGTAAACTGTAGTGCATTGTCATTAGTTTCCTGGGTTTTTTGGTCCAAAATGTCCAAATCAGCTTGTGTCCAGTTAACTATACCAGCTGTGTATCTTATAACTGGTATTGCCCAGGTGTTTATGGCCTTGATTGTATTTCCACCATTCAATTTAGATTTCAAAATTTTCCTGTTGGTATACTCTTCCCTGACAATAGTTTTTACTTCTCCATGCTTGATGTTATCCAACTGCAGAATGCCTAAGTATTTGTAGGCTTCATTTTTGTTGCATTTAATTAGTTGGCCATTGGGCATATTATTGTTGTTGTTGTTGTTGTTGTTGTTGTTGTTATTGTTATTATTATCTTTATTCATTAGACATGAAACCAACTGAACATTCAAAAATGCATTACAAATACCATTGACTGGTGCTAATGGTTGATACGGTTTGCTGCCAGCATCCTAGGTATCAACCAAGTACCTTCTTAAAATACAAGATGTACCAAGTAGTTTTTTGCAGTTCTGTTGGTGTTATTGCAGGAAGCTGCAATTTGTTGATGTATCTTGTAAAATTCTTGGACATGGTGCCAAGTGCCCCCATGATAATGGATATCACTGTTACATGCTTCATCCATAGCCGTGTAGTTTTGATGGCCAGGTCACGACATTTCATTATTTTTTCTAGTTCTTTTTCTTCAACTCTGGCATCTCCAGGAACAGCGATATCAATAAACTGTACACTTCGGACCTCTACAACTGTGATATCTGGCGTGTTATGCTCCAAATGATGATCCATTTGTATTCAAAAGTCCCACAAGATCTTCACCTTCTCATTTTCGATAACTTTTTCCACTTTATGTTCCCATGACTTTCTGGATACAGGTAAATCATATTTTTTACATAATAACCTGTGGATTAATTTAGCAACTCGGTCGTGTCTAGCTTTGTAATCAGTTTGTGCAATTTTGCTGCATTCACATATTAAATGTGAAACAGTTTCGACTTTGTTATTGCAAAGTCGGCAGTTTGGGTTGTCAGTGGATTATTGTATCTTCGCTTTCATGGCATTAGTTTGTAGTGCTTGTTCTTGAGCAGTATTAAACCTTCCTTTTCTTTCTTGATAGTTCCAATCTTAAACCATGTCCATGTCAAGTTGTCATCACATTTTCCTTCAATGTTTTTCAAGTGCTGTCAATGCAAAGCTTTGGTTTTCCATCTATTTAATTTGTCATCCAGCTGGTTTTCCTTATATTCTACCTTTTTTTCTGTTGTTTTTATGCTGTTCTCCGTTTTCACAGCCTGCAGCAATTTTTCTGTACTTTGGTTCACATAATCATTCAAACGTCTTTTTCTTCTTCTACAGTTTGATGGATTTGCAATAGTCCCCTGCCCTCTATTTTTCTTGGTAGGTACAACCTGTCGATGTCACTTCGTGGATGTAAAGTGTGGTACATATTCAAAAGATTGCATGTTTTCCGGTCCAAGTTTTCCAATTCAGCCAAAGTTCAGTTGATGATTCCAGCTGAGTAGCGTATCACTGGAACTGCCAATGTATTAATGGCTTTTGTTAGGGATGTAACCCTAGGCTTGGCTTGGCAATGTATATAAGCTATGATTACTTTACTGTTACTTTAAATGCTTAAAAGATGAAATTGGTTTGTTACCTCAAGCAGCCATAAGAGGAAGCCAGAATGGCTATTAGCTCTCTGTTTTGTTAGAAGCTGATTGGTGTATACTGAGGTATTGTGGTTTGCTACTGTTTAGCTATATATTTTGTGTGTTAGACTGACTATTTTGATAACTGAATTACTGAACTGTGTATGACTTGGACTGTTAACCGGACTCTGAATACTTCTATATTTCTACATAGTTTACTATGTATATTTTTATACTATTCAGTGTCTCTATATGCTGGTTTGTGCGTGTTATTCCATATCACTCTCATTATGCTTCTCTGCATACTCGCTCTTCTAACGGGGAGCTTAATTACTTAACAGCTTTAATTATGTTTCTAGCAATCAGCTTTGATTTTGATATTTTGTGGACTCTCCTGATGTATTTCTTTTGCGTCTTTGACTTTTCCATTCAAGACCTTATCTGCTTCCAATTTGCCTATATACTTGTAACCATCATCCTTTGCTAATGCTTTCACCATATTTCCATTTTCCAGTTCTATTCCTTCTGTTTTTTCCATTTCTCCTCGCTGCATGGATAATATAGCACATTTTTCAAGTCCAAAGTTCATTTTGATGTCACTGCTGAACAGTTGAACTGTGTTGAGTATTGATTTAAGTTCAGTGGGGCTTTTCGCATACATTTTTAAGTCATCCATGTATAGTAGATGGTTTATCTTTGCCATGTTGGCTTGAGATTTGGTATCCCAGTTTTGTGTTTCGTAGGATTATTGCCAGTGGAATTAATGCAATATTGAACAGTAGTGGTGAAAGTGAATCCCCTTGGAAGATTCCTCGTCTGATGTTGACTTCACCAATGTTCTCCCCATTTGTTGTTAGAAATGTTTTCCTTTTTGCATATTTGCTTTCAAAAATGTACAAATATTTTTGCTGATTCCAGACAGGTGCTAATCCAGTTGTGGGCTAATGAGTCAAATGTCCTCTTGTAATCAATCCACACCATATTTAACTTTGTTTCTCTTCATTTTTCATTTTTAGTACCATTTTGTCTATGAGCAGCTGATCTTTTGTTCCTCTTGATTTTTTATAATTTCCTTTTTTTCCACTGGATACAAACTGTTTCACATCAGATGATTGAATACTGAATTTGCCAGTATCCTTGTAAAAAGTTTGAACATTGTTGGCAGACAAGTAATTGGGCGATAGTTGCTTGGTTCTGTGCCATTTTCTGGATCTTTCATTATCAAGTGTGTTCAACCAGCTGTTAACCATTCTTCGCTTATTGCATTTTGAAGCATTTGATCAAATTTGAGTGGCCATGTGATGATGGAGGCTGGTCAGATGTTTTAGCCAGTATCCATGCAGTTCATCCAGGCCAGGTGCACTCCAGTTCTTGACCTTCTTTGCTTGTTTTGCCACCATGTCAATTTTTATTACAATATTTTCTATCTTGTTTTGTGTTGTTTGTTGTTGAATATCTTTGATCCAGGAGATAGTGTTGTGTTCCACTGGGTTTTCCTACAGTTTTTTCCAAAAGTTCAAAGTTTTTTCTTTACATGGGTGAACATTAATTTGGATTCGATTTTCATCAAGGGACAAGGGACAAACTGGGCATTTTCACGATACTGTTTTATTCGTCCTTTGTATCTTTCAATTTTCCTTGCTGTTGCTACTGCACATTGTTTTAGTTCTTCCATAATTTCCGTTATTGCTTTTTCCTCCAGGTTGTATTTTTTGTGTAAACTATTTTTCAGCTTTTTGTTTAGTTTTCCTTCTTTCAAATACTTCAGATTGTTGATATCCCCTCATAGTTTTTAAATTTTATTTTCAAGTCGAATTTTCCACTTTGGTGTTCCATTGGGTTTCTTTTTTGGCATTCAGCAGTTATAACGGCGGCTGTGCTATACATTAATTGGTTGGTTTCATATAGTGTGCTGGATGAGATGGAAGTTAAAATGTTGTTCACGGCAATTAACAGATCTTTCACTCGTTTGCTATGCCCTTCGTGAATGATAGGTAGTCTTTTTCTTTCTACATTTTCTTTGATGTGGTTTTCAATTTTTTCTTTCAGCATTTTTGCTAGATCACTTAGCTCTACATTTTCAAGTTCTTGCACAGGAGGGTCATCATCCTGCATATTGGTTTCTTCCACTGGCTGGTCAATTTGTTCAGGTGTTGGAGCAATTTCTTCAGCTTGTTCATCATCACTTGTTGTTTTCTTTTTAGCCAATATTTCTAGATATTGCATTTCCATGTCTGCGAAAACTTTATTACGGATGATGAAGTGCCTTTGATCCATTAATCTTTGTTCAGTTATGTCACTTTCCGGGTGTTGTTCCTTCCACAGTTGCATCTTTTTTAAAAAAATCCCCTGGCTGTTGGTTCTGCCTGGTAGTAATATTTGAGGATTTGTCAATTTTCTTCAGTTGTCCAAGTTTTGCACTTTGGTTCCAGTAGCTTTGCAGTTGCACGCCCTGGTTCCCTGGCAGCCTGTAGTCCCTTTTTCGACAGATGTCCAGGAGCCAAAGCATCTGACGTAGTCCTTGTGAACCAAGCGACAACCGATCCAAAGTGGAATTTTGTTGGTTTCTCTTCATCATTAGTGATGGTAGGTGCCTGGGTTGGTTCTCAGTGCTAAGCCACTAATGATTCAAGGACAATAATATCATAACTGTAGGAACCGCACCAGATAGCTGTCCAGGCTCAGGAATGGGGTGGGGGAAGAAGCCTACCTTCCTGCTTGGTGGTAGGAAGGAAGGATCAGGAATGGGGGGGGAGGAAAGAGGCCTACTTTCCTGTTGGTGGTAGGAATTATTATTATTATTATTATTATTATTATTATTATTATTATTATTATTATTATTATTATGTTAATCTTTGATGAGATTTGGGGCTGGTTGGTAGCTCAATAGCTCGAGTCCTAACCAAGGACCTAGGAACTGTTAAGGCAACGTCGGAGGATATAAGCTGCTCCAAGAAGGGTGATTTTTTTGTAGAGTCAGAATGTTCAAGTCTGATAAATTTAGAATTTCCAAATAGCGAGGTAGCCCTTTAGGTATTGCTGCAAGGGCTCCAATTATAATCAGGACAACACTCGATTTTTTCCCCCACAGTCGCTCAACTTCAATTTGCAAGTCCCGGTACTTTGTGATTTTTTTCTTCCTGCTTATCTTCAATTCACGCATCACCAGGTATTGCAATGTCAATGGACCAAACTTTTTTTTCAACTTTTGTTATGTCAGGTCTGTTGTAGGCCAAGTACCTGTCAGTCTGGATTCTGAAATCCCACAAGATCTTGAGTTTTTCATTCTCTAGAACCTTCTCAACCTGATGTTCCCAGTGGTTTTTGCTGTACTCAAATACAAACTTCTGGCACAATTTGGTAACATGTTGAATTTTTGAATTGTTGCCTTCATGTAATTTGTGACTAAGGCTTGTTCTTGAGCTGCCAAAATAAAGCCCTCTCTTTCTTTTTTCAGTACTCCTGATCTTAACCAGTTCCAAGTTATCTTTTGGTCAGCTTTGCCTTCAATACTTTTAAAGTATTGGCCATGCATAGCTTTGCTTTTCCAATTTTCAGCTCGCTTCTCAATTACTTCTTTCTTGTATTCAGCTTTCGACTTTGTTGTCTTCAGAAGGCCTCCTTTATTTACTTCTTTAATCATTGTTTCTTCACTTTTCTGGATGTAGTCATTCAAACTGTGTCTTTCTTCTTCCACAGTCTGCTTTACTTGTAGGAATCCTCGACCACCTTCTGCTCTTGGTAGATATAATTGGTCAACATCACTTTTAGGGTGCAGGGCATGATTCATTGTCATAAGCTTCCTTATTTTTCTGTCCAAATTGTCCAACTCCATCTGGGTCCAGTAAATTATTCCTGCAGAGTATCGGATCACAGGTATAGCCCAGGTGTTTATTGCTTTTATGATGTTTCCTCCACTCAATTTGGACTTTAACATTTTGTGAATTCACTTCCGGTTCCGGCAGCTACGGCGACGGGCAAGGACTTTGCCCGGTCCCGTTCTTCGGTGGGCTTCCCCTGCCTTCGGGGGAGCACAGGACGCCCCAAAGAGGCGCCCTGCCGAAGGAGCGGCTCGCGGAAGGCTCTGGCACCGGCGGCGGCTGGTGGGGGCTTTTCCGCTTTGCTCCAGGCACCGGGGAGCAGTTTTGGAGGACGCGCCTGCGTCTCGCCCCATGCCGATCGGAGAACGCAAAACTGAAGGAAGCAGCGGCGGTGTGGTGAGATGCTTCCTCTCTTCATCCCCTTACTTTTGAATTGATAGACTTTTCAGTAATTTTAAAAGTTAACCTTTCGGATTTACTCTTGGAGGAGCGGCTAGAGGGGAGGGGGATTCCACCCCCCCTTGGACAAGCGGCTTGTTAAAATTCTGCTCTCGCCCCCAGGGGAAGGAGGAGGGGGAGAGCCAACTAATGATGCCTCACCCCAGCAAAAGTGTTTTTCATGGGACTTAGTTCCAGAACTTATTGATGACCTGAGAACTTTTTGAACTTTTAAAATTTTTCCTATGCCTCTGAGCCCAAAGCTGGCATGGCAAGATGGCACACTTCCGTTGTCTTCATGAACTGTGAAACCTGACTCCACCTTTAAAATTCAGGCTTCCGGTCTTTGTCTCCGTGTCACCCAGAGGAATCTCTTGTGGATTGTTATTTCCTGAACTCTTTGGAGAAAAAACTTTCATCTATTGCTAGAGTGACTAAAGAAACTCCCACCTGTTTGGATCCTCTGCCTTCTGGACTCATCTGCCTGCTCTACTTCTCCAGCTGCCCAGTTTCTACACTGACTGATCTCTTTGTTTTATAAACCATGTCTCCAAAAAGACCACCCCCGGGAAAACCTGGCTTTGCTACTTCTGCACTGACATCTGCAACATCCAGTCCTGCCACACAGTCAAAGATTACAGAACTGATGCAACCTAAGAGTACAGAGATGGATTTGCAACAAATGCTCCAGCAACTCATACAGGGCCAGGAAGAAATTAAGAAACAATTAAAAGAAATGAAGGAAGAAATTAAAGAGAATCAAGCCCAAATTTATAAGAACTCACAGAGACTGGACCTTGTGGAGGGTGGGGTGGCGGAGGCGAGAGGGGGGGTAGAGGCTTTACAGAAGGGAAACAAAGAACTTGATATCCAACAAATGAAAACAGAGTTTGAGAGAATGTCCTTTTATCTTAGATTTCAAAATGTAATAGAAGCAGATGGGGAAAATATAAGGGACATTATGACTAATATTCTAGCTGAATACATACACAAAGATAAACAGCAGATGGAATGGGAGATAGATCTGGTCTATAGAGTGAATTCAGCATATGCCAGAACACACAATGTACCCAGGGAGGTTCATATTAAATTCCTTAGGAAAAGCACAAGAGATGAAATTCTGGGTGTACAAAGGGGGCAAACACTGACATATCATGACAGAGAGATAACCATCCTGAAGCAGATCCCCCAAAAAATTAGGGAGAAAAGGAAAAACTATTCGCAATTGGCGAATAAACTATACCAGAAGGGGGTGTGGTTTAGATGGTTGATGCCTGAAGGTATGCTGATATTCTGGGAGGAGACAAGAATCAGAATCAACACACCCATAGAGGCACAGGCCTTTATGGAAAAAAATAAAGCGAACCTAGAAAAAACAGAAGACACCACAATGGTCACACAGGACACGGGAGGGGCCGGAGCTCTGCCAGCGGGGGGTGAAGGGGCAACACCAAGAAAGCTCAGATCACAAAAATGAATAAGAAAACCACATATAAACAGACCGAAAGTAATAATGAAATTATATCTAGATTATATATCATAACTATATAAACTGATTGAAAACTATTTTTTCTAGAATTAATGTGCTGATTTTTTATGATTATGTATTAATGTTTTATATTTAGATGTATCCTATGAGTTTGGAGGGAGGGGGCGTCTGCCACACTTGCAACTGCCAAAATTTGTAACCATTCCACTTACCCTTTTCCTTATAAATGTTTTTTAAAAAACAATAAAACTTTTTGGAAAAAAAAACATTTTGTGAATTCGTTGAATGTACTTGGCTGAAGTTGATTCCTTGACTTTATTATGCATTAAGTCAGAGGCCTCTAAAATCCCCAAGTACTTGTAACTTTCTTCTAGTTTTACTGCCTTTATCATTTCTCCATTCTCAAGTTCTATTCCATCATCTCCTATGACCTTGCCTGCTTTGATTGCCATTGTTGCACATTTGTCAATTCCAAACTGCATGCCAATGTCTTGACTAAATTCTTTTGTGCTTTCAATTAATAAATTCAGTTCAGCTTTTGTTTTACCAAACAACTTCAAATCATCCATGTATACCAAGTGCGAAATTTTCAGCCCTTTCTTTGCAAGTTCGTATCCACAGTTCACTTTCTTCAAAATGGTTGTCAGTGGTAGCATTGACAGTATAAAAAGTAGGGGTGAAAGGGAATCACTCTGGAAAATACCTCATTTAATTTCAACTTTACCCAGTTCTCCTCCAGTAGCCATAAGTTTCGTTTTCCAGAGGTTCATTGAAGTTTCCATGAATTTTTGTATGTTGCTGCTGATACCAAAGATTTTCAGGGATTGCTTGATCCAGCTGTGGAGAACTGAATCAAAAGCTTTCTTATAGTCTATCCAAGCCATGAACAGATTGGTTCATCTTTTCTTTGAATTCTTTAGGATTAGCTTGTCAATCAGCAATTGGTCCTTTGTTCCTCTTGAATTTTTGAATCATTTCTGTTCTGCAGGAAGCAAGTTATTTCTTTCCAAGTATACGTAGATTTGATTTGCAATGACGCCAGTAAGGAGCTTGTATGTTGTTGGCAAGGTGATTGGCCTATAGCCAGGATGGCGAACCTATGGAGCCATTTGTCAGGGCACATGAGGCATTGCCCTGTCAGCTGGCCAGTGTGCATACACACGCTGGCAAGTTGAGTTCAGCCTTTTTAAAGCCATTTTTTTGCCCTCCCCAGGTTCCAGAGGCTTAATAGGAGCCTGGGGAAAGTGAAAACAGCCTCCCCCTGCCCCCCCCCCCAGTGGCATTTGCTGTTGGTGGTAACATGCTGAATTTTTGCCTTCATGCAATTTGTGGCTAAGGCTTGTTCCTGAGCTGCCAAAATAAAGCCTTTTGTTTCTTTTTTTAGTACTCCTGATCTTAAACAGTTCCCGGTTAGCGTTTTGTCAGCTTTCATTCAATACTTTTAAAGTATTGGCCATGCATAGCTTTGCTTTTCCAATTTTCAGCTCACTTCTCAATTATTTCTTTCTTGTATTCAGCTTTGACTTAGTTGTCTTCAAAAGGCCTCCTTTATTTACTTCCTTAATCATTGGTTCTTCACTTTTCTGGATGTAGTAGTAGTAGTAGTAGTAGTAGTAGTAGTAGTAGTAGTAGTTATTATTATTATCATCATCATCATCTTTGGTGAGATTCATACAGCCTTTGGGGCTGGTTGGTAGCTCAACAGCTTGAGTCCTAACAAAGGACCTAGGAACTGTTAAGGTAACATCGGAAGATATAAGCTGTTCCAAGTAGACTGGTTTTTTGTAGAGTCAGATTGTTCAAGACTGATAAATTTAGAATTTCCAAATAGCGAGATAGCCCTTTAGGTATTGCACCAAGGGCTCCAATTATAACCAGGAACACACTCGATTTATTTTTCCACAGTCTCTCAACTTCAATTTGCAAGTCCCTGTACTTTGTGATTTTTTCTTGCTGCTTATCTTAAATTCGAACATCATCAGGTATTGCAATGTCAATGAACCAAACTTTTTTTCTTTTCATCTATTGTTATGTCAGGTGTGTTGTAGGCCAAGTGTCTGTCAGTCTGAATTCTGAAATTCCACAAGATCTTGACTTTTTCATTCTCTAGAACTTTCTCAACCTGATGTTCCCAGTGGTTTTTGCTGTACGAAAATCCAAACTTCTGGCACAATTTCATCATCATCATTATTATTATTATACTTTATTCATTATACATGAAGCTCAGTCAACTGAACATTCAAAAATGCATCACAAATATCATTGACTGGTGCTAATGATTGATACGGGTTGCTGCCAGCGTCCTAGGTATCAATCAAGTACCTTCTTAAAATATACAATGTTCTGAGTAGTGCAGTTTTTTGCAGTTCCGCTGGTGTTATTGCAGGAAGATGCAATTTGTTGATGTATCTTATAAAATTCATGGACTTGGTGCTAAGTGCCCCAATAGCAATGGGTATCACTGTTACATTATTACATTATTATATACTTTATTCATTAAACATGAAACACAGTCCACTGAACATTCAAAAAAGTACCATAAATATCATTGACTGGTGCTAATGCTGGCAGCAACCAGTATCAACATACTGGTTGCTGCCAGCATCCTAGGTATCATCATCATCATCATCATCATCATCATCATTATTATTATTGTAATAGTAAAATATTGGAAACATTTTGTTCTGACCCCCTCCTCTTGTATACCAAGACACTCCGACACAAAGTCTCTTCAAAGATGTTTATTGACATACAGGTTCCACCTTGGCAGCAATCCAGCCTGCCAAGGTCAAGATAGCACTCTGGGCAGCAATCCAGCTACAGCGACACCCCTTGGCAGCAATCCAGCTACCAAGCTCCAGATAATCACCTTAGCAGCCAAGGTCCAGGGAACAGATTGACAGTAATCCAGGTAAAACCTTTAGCAGCAATCCAGCCTGCCAAAGTACGACACAGATCTGAGCTTCTCCAACTCCAATGATCAGTTGATTCCTGCAAAGGGTGTGTCCACAAGCAGTCCCTTTATAGTCTGGAGAGGAGTCTAATGATCAGCAGCTGAGAGCCATTACCTCCGGTAATTGCTCAATTGCTCCTTACGCCGGGTAGCACGTCGGTAACGAGCATCTAATAGCTCACTGCTGTCTGACTCACTATCCTGTGACTCCTCCCCACTGCTCCAAGGCATGACATCAGGAGCCCCCTTCCTTTGGCTTTCACCACTGCTCCATGCCTCAGGCGCCCCCTGGTGGCCAACCAGCCTCTCTGCACCCTGCTCAGCGTCGGAACCCTGTCCAGGGTCCCCCACCTCCTCTTGAGCCGACTCAGAGGACACCTCGCTGTCGGAGTCTGGTGGCAGCGGCACCGGCACCGGCTGGGCCACAACACATTTAGAAAGATCATCTAAAAACAAATTGATGTGGTCAAGCAGGGTATATGGTCTTACATTAAACTACATATTGAAATCAGTTTAAGAAAATAAGGATTTTTTATGTATATTATATAAAAATCATAAATTGACTAATATGTGTGGATATGTAACATATTAGTATAATTTATGCCTTTCTTTTGTAAGATGTTAAAAATGAACTGATCTGAATTTCGATACAGGTTGTATCTGAAGTCGTGATGAACCAGCTGTATCACAGTCACAATTGCCATTTGTGACTTTCCTTGTCTGCTTCACAAAAACAAAGTTAATGGGGAAGCCAACAGGGATTGCCACAAGTCCTTTGAAAGTATCTCTCCCCCTACTGTCACACCTTCTTTGCTTCCTTCACTTACTCATACAGACACATCGTTCCCTTGTGTCCCCCCCCCCGTTCCTTTGCTCACCTGTACACACATGTACCTTCCCTTGCTTGCATACACTCACCAGTGCTTTCCTTTCCCAGGCCTCCCAGAGCTCATACATGCGCATGTGCCCATTTTCTTTATGAGTCCCTCAAAGATTCTGACATGCACATACTGCAGAGAAAAATTACTCAGAGGACTGAGTGACTAGCATCAGCAAGGATGTTCAGTCATGTGCACAGTTCAAAGGCCATACATTTTACAGTCCTGTGATTTTATCTCTTATTGCACTGCTGCAATATATAAAGGCCAGCAAAAGGTACTCACAATACGCAGGGAGATACAACTGTTTATTTTATTGAGAGATAATAGATCTGATATGAATAGCAAGGAGATTGAGAGGTCTGCAGTATATCAGCAAAGATATAAGCTCAGTTGTATACCAAGCCTTAACTGCATTTCCTAGCCTAAATTATGGACCAGTTTTATATCTCTGAGCTTTATTGTTCTGTCAAATGGAATTAATTGTGTAAGAATGCAAATGTAGGTGGTTCTTTAAATAGCTAAAAAATATATATATTTTCAGTTGTTTATCACACTCTTTGTGTTTCTCATCTGAAAAAAATGTATTATTTCCTAAATCCAGAACTGATTTAGTTATTAGAATCTCAATATAAAAATCCAGGATGTAGATTTCAACTTATATATAGAAGCTGCATCAAAAAGTAATTATTGAGCGTCTTGATTTCCCCATAAAATCTACCCTAGGTCTCAGGATTTTTATTTAATAGGGGCTCTATAAACCTGAGGCCTGACAATTCCTGTAAGATCACTTAGCTCTTCTCCATTCAGCGAATGATGTAAATACATTCAATTACTATGAAGGTTGTGGAAATTTAAAGAAAAATCTCTTTCTTGGAGGCATAAAGATATAAAGGGCTGGAAACAAGAGAGCTGCAGGCAAAAATTAGCTAAGTATGAATGAGCAGATAGATACAGAACACTGGTATCGTGGAAAGCAATATAAAAAATGTGTAGGATGAATATTGCTTCTTTGATACATAATTTAAATGACTGTTGACTAACTGTGTACTAGATGATAACTGATGCAATTCACAAAGTTAAAATACTTGTTGCTAAAAGCACTTGTCACCTAAAAATCTACATGCCTGAGGTTCAAGATCCCAAAGTGTTAGTAGTGAAATACTTTTACAGGCATTCTATTACTTGCAGTTAATTAAAAAAGCCTTTAAGACAATTCAATTGAAAAAGTTCCAGCCTGAGACTCTTACTTTAAGGTTCCCAGAAATGCAAGCAATCCAGAGTTTTTGTGGCACCAAGATATGCCTAGGAAGAGGGCTTTCACCTAGTTTGTCTTTCAGAAAAGGCCAGCTCTGATGATTCAGTTTCTTTGAACAATATGACAGAGGCTTCAAAATGAACTCAGTGATACCAAGAATCTGCATGCATTTCCACCAAGCTTCCACATTATAGTTTAATATTGATGATCGCTGGATTTTTACAAACACCTATATGCATATATATGGAGACATAGATATTCATACATACATTTATACGTAACATTTTTGCAGCAAAAATACCACAGCAATACTTCTGGTTCTACAGAACCTAAAATCATAAAATTGGTATATAATTATTTTTTTGAAGTTTCTTGATGAATAACTACTATTCTCGTCGGTTGAGTATTTACATATTATATACATAGGGATTAGAAAAATACATTTTGTTTTTGTTACATCTGTAAGATAATAAAAAAACAAGAACTATGAAAAGTTTGCATTACTAAGATTTTTTATGAGATACAAATGTGCCTAAGCAATTAATTAGCAATCTTGAGAATGTTTTTTTTTTAATTTTTAATTGCTTTGCTGAAAAAATATGTGGATACAGATTTTGAGTTTCCTGGCTCCCTGGCTTGTAAAACTATTTTTTCAACTTGCAAATTGTATACTGAGTGTCAATAACAGCTTATATCTAGAATACAGAATGTGTATTGGTTTCAGAGTTGAGAAAAACTGGGATTTGATTGCATTTATGATATACTGCCCAAAATTTGTTTAAACTAAGGTTATGCATACATTAGCAAAGTATTCTGCATGTGATATAGAGGTAATTATGGCTGATAAGGTAGTATACTGAATAGCACACAGAAAGCTGTTCTTGAATGTAAGATAAATAACTATTTAAGAACATGAATTAATCACTGAAATATAAGAAATTTAAGGGAAAAAGGTGTGTTCTTTGTCGGTGAAACTAGAAGGGGGAAGAAAGAATGAAGATGAACTGATACATGTAGGGATATGAAAGAGTTTGAAGATGAATAAAAGCAATTTTCATCAAAATAAAAATGTGTTTTGGAAATGAACCAAAAGGGCTAAATAAGGTATTACATACCACAACTTTACCCTTCAGCAACTTGTATGAATGTAAAAAAAATGTTCACGGTATATTTATTTTAAAAAGTCCACAGTTTTGAATTATTCAGTTCTACATGAGTATGGTTACTGAAAGTGATTAGTGGCTGTTAGGGATGTAACCCTAGTCTTGGCTTGGCAATATATATAAGCCATGATTGTAACAAATGTATCTGTTACTTTAAATGCTAGAGAGATGTAATTGGATGCTAATTGTTTTAAGCAGTCATATAAGGAGGAAGGAACTATTATGGTTTTCTCCCCGGATAGCTACTGATGTTCCTGACTGTTCCTGACTGTTCCTGTATGAGCTTTGTATTAGAGAGAAGACCGTGTATTGTATGGTGGCTAGTCTGTAACTAAGTTACCTGTCTACATGGTGAATTGTGAGTTGAGCAACTGTAACTTCAACGAGGTGTAATTAGACTGTATATACTTCAAGACTGCTTATAGTCTGTTTGGAGACTATTTATCCTATTTCTGTTACGCAAGTAAAGCTATTCTTTGTTTTACCTTTGGTGGTTGTGAGTGACTATTCAACGGCTTATTCGTTACTACATTCCGCTGCTGAACTCTAGTCTCCTAACGGGGATAGGCTTAACAGTGGTTATGATGAAGTAAATTGTGTGTGAATTGCTTACTGTATACCGAGCAGGAGGAACACAATGATGAAAGTATTCAGCATGTGATTATCAGCTGAAAATATGAATGATTTACAAGTAGATAAATTTTATGATAGAACAATTCAAATGAAAGCATTCGAGTCAAAAGTATTGGTGTCTGTCAAGAGAAAATAAAAAGTTGAAAGTTATGCATAAATGACAAAAAAATAGAATACATAGATCAGTGATGGCGAACCTTTTAGGCACAGAGCGCCCAAACTGGAAGGTGCCTGTGTGCCAGAGCGCTGGAAATCTGATAACCAGCTGGTTGGCATGCATGTGCGCCTCAGAAACCCGATGACCAGCTGGCTGAGCTGGGGCGACGACGCACATGCCCACAGAGAGGGCTCTGCATGCCACACATGCCAGAGGTTCGCCATCACGAACATAGATTATAGATAGACCTTAAATTTGAAATGTTCACCCCAGCACTGAGATAATTGAGATTTGTATTTACATTCATTGGAGAGGAAGGGATTACAAGAGAGTAAGTAGGCACACAATAGGGAACACAAATCAAAAGGAATACCCTATGAAGGGCTCTTTCCTTAGTGAACTGCTTAGGAGGCAAACAAAAGCGTGAAATTGATTTAGGATCTGGTCAGTTTCAGCCAGTTTTCACCCATGTGAGAGCATTAATCAACTAATTAAGATCACAGACCTGAGCTTGTTAATTTCTAACTGGCACTTTTTAGGCTTAGGAAAAGTTAGCTTGTGTAGTTCTCTGCACTCGGGTAAAGTGAAAAATGGGTCAGGCAAAGACACATTGAGTATAATGGTGAACACGACTGAGAAAGCAATATTGAAAAGGTCATAAATACAGACATTAGTCACACAGTTACTTATTCATCACCATAGTAACTGCCATTGTCCCAGGCAGTTGCTAAACAAGGACTACCTTGGTTGAATGTTACAAATGGGGGAAATGAAGACATTTTATGATGTTCATATGCTAATAGAATAGAATGGATATTAAGTGATCTGTTGCAAGGAATAAAACATTGCCCAGCAAACAAAGAACAAAAAACAAAGACAGCTATGCTTAAGAGTATTCTATGGAAGTCATAGAATGTTAGAAAAAACATAAAAATTCAATCAAATGGCAATCGGATGCTTATGAAGTACATGTTAAAACAAGAATACACAGTGTTTCTGTTGACTTACTAGTTTTTAAACCTTCAGGCTTACAATTTCTTACACCTTTTCTGTACTTTGCATTCTGTTGCTTAGTTCAAAAAGAATAGTGTGATGGTTAAGTTTGTAATGTATGTACAGCCTCATTACCCCTTTATCTACTTTAGTAAAGGATAATAAAATAACAAAAAAGAAAAGAAAAGAAAAAGAAATTATTACAAAACACCACAAAGCGGAAACTGAAGAAATGAGTTGGCTAAAGGGTATTTTTTATTCCAGCAAATTCATCCATTCATCCAACTTGTTATCCCATAAACAATCTTAGCTCTTCCGAAGATTGCATTATAAATGAATATTTTTCTCTTAACAGTCTGCCATTTTTGAAGCTATCCTAAATGAATCAGCATATTTGCATTCAACTTTCATTCCACATGTTATTTTCATCGCACTGCAATAAAACAGTGAATTACATTTATCTTTCAAAATATATAATTCTAAATTTGACAAAATATTTTCAATATCAACGATTTCAACAGAACAATTTGTTGAAATACTTCAGCAACATATTTACAGCATATTATTTTATTCAACTAACCAACCAGTTTGATTATTCACAACCTTAATATTGATGCCAGGCTATAAAGGTAACATTCCCTTGAGTCATGCTCATTTCCTGCCCAGTGACTCATGGCCAAAACTCTGATGATGGGTTTTCTTGACATATTTTGCATAGCCGTGTCATTATTTACGCAAGAAAAAAGAATAGAGCTTTGTCTTAAGCAGAGGGTTTTTTTTTTTAAAAAAAAAGAAGTACATTCATTATTCCCAACTTGAGTTCTCATTTGAGAACTTGAGGCTCAAGGTTCTCAGATTCACCATTTTCACTTTGTTCAATGTGGAATTCTTTTTGAATATAGTTAGACATAGAGAATTTGGTTTCACTGGAAGATTCCAAGAGCTTTTAACACCTGTAGTTTTGGTCAAGTTTCTTTTCCTTTTTACAGTCAACAGAGACACTATTGAAAACTTTCAAAGGTAACATTATACCAGCACTTTAGACACTAATTATACTAGTATACTTCTTACCAGCTCTTTTCCCCCCCTGGTTTTTGGATTATAAACAATGATCAAGCCTTTGAGGACATTAATAAAGCACTCTGAAGTTCATACATATCAAATTCTTGTGGTCCAAAATGTGGTTTCTAGCAAAAGCTGAGCTCTATTGCTTTGTTGTACTCAGTCTTTATACTGTGTTCCAAAATGTAACTTACTTGACCACTAATGAAAGAATACATGTCCTTTAATTATCACAGTATTAGTTTCCTCCTGACCCAGAAAGATAAAATTTACTTTTTACATGCACATGTTGCTACAGAGTGGTCTATATTTGTGCTTCCCCAGCACTTTGTATATGGAATAGTAAGCAGGCATTTGGTTTAACAAATGTTTACAGGGGTAGAAATGTCATCAAACAAGATATATATGATGAACACTTGCTTATAATATATCAATGTTTCACACAGAATGCCAGGGAATAGTTATTGTAACAGGCATGGAATTGATGTTATAGTTGCTATTACTTTAAAAGGTCCAATATTGACTCTATCAGAATTGGGAAAAACAAGGCATTTAATTTAAAAGTTAGAGGTTTCCTAAGGATGAAAATCTACAGAGCAGAAACCCATCAAACCTGAAATTCAAACATTTCTGTCTGCTTCTTGGCTAACTTTGCTACTTCTTCTCTTATTGCCTTCACCAAGGCAGTTGTAGAAAGATTGTGGACAGGGTTGATTGAAGCATCATTTTCTATTATGCTTTGATGAGATCCAGCAGAGTGCAGAGCTTCTTCCAGACTTGGATACAAATCTTCTGATTCACCATACTGAGGATGAAGCATCGAAAGACAGTTGTGCTCATAGGGTGGATGTGAATATGCTTCTAGGTAGCCAGGGTGTGGAACCTACAGAAGATTTTAAGTAGAACGTGAACTCCTCTCACTTAAACAACAACACAGAACAGCTGCAGTCCCTATCTCATATAAATATATAACTTGGGAAAAGCTGTAAAATAATCTGTTCGATTACTCCAAAGGAAATGCCATTTTTGAGTGGGAATCACTGAATGAAATCATTTTCATTAGGAATCAATAACCTCCTTGTCAAATCAATGGTTTTCCATTCCTCAGTAATCTGATGGAACATAGTAGAGACATACTCTGAGCCATACTGAGAAAGGTACCCTGTTTCCCCAAAAGGAAGACCTCCCTGGATAATAAGCCCAATCGGGCTTTTGAGCGCATGTGCTAAAATAAGCCCTCCCCTGAAAATAAGACCTCTCTGAAAATATTGCATCGCAGCAGCAGCCATGAGGTGACCACACTCGCCACCCCTGCACTTCAAAAATAATAAGACCTCCCCAAAAATAAAGCCAAGTGCTTATTTCGGGGATCAAAAGAAAATAAGACACTGTCTTATTTTCAGGGAAACATGGTACTAACTTCTCTAATTGGAATGAGGCTTCTCTTTTCCTTGGACATGAAGGTACATGTCCCAGTGGCATTGCCCCGTCCTCAAAACAGAAAAGGTTTATTATCAACATATTGAATCCTAATTCACTGAATTAAAACAGAGGTACCTTTTCTGAATATATGAGACTATCATATTACATAAGATAATAAGGCTTTGAATTAGTTTGGAAGTAGTAGAATAGATATTCTGGATATTATTCTATTGGATTGTTGTTAATTTTTTTAATCTATGCATGCTATAGAGGCTGGGTCCAAGTAGAATCTGAAAACAAAACATTAAAATCTAGAGATTAACTTGATTGCTTTGCATGAGCAGCGGTGGTGCAGTGGTTAGAGTGCAGTACTGCAGGCTACTTCTGTTGACTGCGTGCAATTTGGCAGTTGACTCAGCCTCCCATCCTTCCGAGGTCGGTAAAAATGAGGACCCAAATTGTTGGGAGCAATAGGCTGACTCTGTAAACTGCTTAGAGAGGGATGTAACAAAGCACTGTAAACCAGTATATACAGTAACTGAGTGCTATTGCTATTTTGTTCTGCATAAATTTTGTATAATAGTTTATAATATAATAGTTTTGTAAATAGTTCATTTAATAACTAAATTAAAGCTAAAGATTGAAACTAATAATAGGTTATATATCCCCTTTTCCTAATAATTTTACTAGTGAAGTCAATAGTTCCTATATATGACAATTTTTAAGGATATTTTATTGGAAAGATATTAATTTATTTACTTTTTCTCAAAAATTATGGAACATTATTGCCTTTCAAAACAGATGTTTCACTCAAATTGATACAATACACATAAAAGAGGACATAATATTTATTTAAAGCCCAAGGCAATTTTTTTTCAGATAAGGAAATTGCAGAAAGAGGAGAATTGATATAGCAAAAGATTTATTTTTCTATTCATGTGATATAAAAAGTATGTAAGGAAATCTTCACACTAGTTTGGAGAAAAAATATTGCTTAAAAAGGGGTTACTAGACATGGACTGTACATTCTGCGCAACCACTAGATTATATACAGAAAACTCCATATCTTTGCTATGAGCTAGTATTTACAGTATTTACATCTTAGTATTTACAGCACAGATGTGGTAGCCATTAAATGAGAGCAGTTCATTTTTCTATCTCATCTCCAAGTCAGAAAGCTTTGACTACCAGAATTTATGTTTTTTTGTTAAAAGTTTGTATGTATATGATTTTTTTTTTCATGGTAGGCAAGGACTTCAATCAATTTTGATTTTCAAAACTTTTTTTCAGCTTCTCAAATCTTTTCCAGCTGTCTTCCTTTCCCATTATACAACTTATTGGAGAATTTAAAGCATAAATTTCATTATCTCCCTCAATAAACAGATCAGAAGCAGTGAATAGGTAATAGTTCCTTCTCTATTCCAGAAGTACTCTTGCTGATACCTAGCACAATAAGTATCCTCCTTAAATTTCATAAAGAGTGTTCTACAAAGCCTGCTATTTTAAAAAAAAATGTCAAAGTTAATATTTATCTTCTTTCATTTATTACTTATTACTTCAATTTTGAGATCACCTGACCGGGGGGATAGGGGCAGCTTACAAATAAAAACAGGAAATGTCAAGAGAAGAAAGCTAAGTGGGAAAAAAGCTCCCAAGAATAAGTAGCAAAAAGAAAACAAATAATGGAGTTCAATCACAATGCCAGCCCACAGTCTGGGAAAACAACCAGGTTTGATTGGCAGAAAGTCAAAAGGATATAATTAACAACTACAACGTGTGTGTGTGTGTGTGTGTGTGTGTGTGTGTGTGTGTGTGTGTGTTTGGGTATCTGAAACTAGACACATGATATTCACAGAAGGGGTAACTGCGATAAAAATTTACTAGGCACCTAATGTTTTAAAGATAAAATCAAACTACACCCCTGTTACTCAACTAATGTTAAGCTAAACTTGTTTTAAAAACTACGTTTTGGAATAAAGCACTAGAGGCCAGTATTTCTCTAGTTCAGGCCCATAAAAATGGTAAAGCAGAACTACAATGTTGAGAAATCCAGAGATTCTAACACTTTTATCAACCAAAATATCTGCAAATCTGCATTGTTTCATAACATCATTCTTGCCATTATCAAAATATTCTTCTACTTTTTTCTAAGTATAAATGGTAGAGATAACATGCCACCCAAAGGATAATGTATTTTCGAAAGAAAAATGTTACCTGATTAGAAATTGTACTTTGCAGCTTGTTGTTTTGATTTGCATGAAAGAGTGGGTATTGCTGGGAAATAGAATACTTTTAGAATTAAAAGAATATAACATGAGATTTGGGTTGAATGGATATTTGTGATATGATAAAGTTAATGTTGATGTCAAAAATCATTGTTATATATTCCATATTGAGACTATGGAATAAATGCAAATCCAGGCTGTGCCCCAAAAATATCTTTATAGCTCTCAACCTAAGAAACATTCTATACCCAAGAAATAATAGACCAACACAAATTAAAATATTTTGAATACTAGAATTCTGTCAAGGGGGGACGTAAAATAAAGAGAACAATTGATGGCAGAGGGATATATGGTTGTCTTATTTACAGATATCAGTAAGATTTAAAGTAGATAAATTGTAATAACTTTTATTGATAACATTTATTTTATCACTTTTTGTGGATTTTTGTTTTTACAACCATTCTTTATTTAATGTCTAGCTCATTTAGCAGTCATTCAAAAAAATATTATGATGGTAATAATAATAAATATTTTTTTATTAATTTACAACTAAATTTCATGAAGCTAAAAACAAAATTGTCAGTGTGAAACTGATTAAAGTCTAGTTAGTTTCAGTATAAAGCAAAGAGTTTTAATCAAATAATTAAGATCATAAAGCTTCACTTCTTAATTTGCAGTTAGCACTTTTTAGGAAAGAGCTGCACTGCAGAGAAAATCAGGAAGAGTTATGGTTTGTATCTCCAGTCTCTCTATCTTGGGAATGGGGGGGGGGGGGGGAGAGAAACCAGAAAGAAATGGGTCAGGAACAGGACACTGCACAAAAGAACTTTATCTGAATGAGATGGCAGGAACCACTGATCTACATGGCATCTCTCTTTCTCAGTCATAAGTTTACTTAGCAACCATTTTGCTTAGTGACCATTTTTTTACTGATTTAAGAAACAGATTGTGGTCTCTAAGGAGAGGATGTATTATCATTTTAATAGTTAATTTGTATTTCATTTTCAGCTTGTATTTTACAAAGAGACTAATACATATAAGATGGTGTTTTAGGCTCTTCCAAAAATAAATAATCTAGAACATTATCCTGACCCCCAAAATTAAGTACTGGAGTCCTCTATTTTACTCATTTTTTTTTTTAAAAAAGGGGGGGGAGTTCTCAATTTATTCATTTAAAAAAAATATTTCATCTCTTCATTTAAAAGCTTACAAGGTGATTTTATACACAATGCTAGAGCAGAATTCTCTCAGTGCTGATTTCCTAGTCACTTTCATGTAGAAGAAAACACCACCAACCCACTAAATATTTTCCATACAAGATTTTATACACAATGAATCTTTGTTTCCATCCATATTTTTGGTGGTTGTTGTTTTTTCTCATTTCCTTGTTTTTAAATAATTTAGAAATCTGTAAACTGCTCAGATTCACTGGGAGTCGGGCAACATATAATATCTAAATTATTATTACTATCTGTTCACAAAAATTGAGTTGTGACTGGCAATGTCACAATTGCCAGTTCTTTTGCTGGTACTGGCCTTCATATGCATCAAGTTCTTCTGAAGAAACTAGCATGTTGTAATGTATGGGCGTAGTAAATGTGTGAATTCAAGCAATGTGGCCCTTTGGCAATTGGCTGATGGAAATTTAGTCAATGCAAGGATTTTCTAACTGCCCCCCAAGATTTGTTGGCATGGCATCCAGTGCACCGATTATCATTATTATTTAATTTACAAACTCTATCAGAAGAAAACCAATGTAAACCATATCTTCATCAATACCTTGAAGTAGAAGAACTAAATACAGGGAGTCCTCAACTTACAACAGTTCATTTAGTGATTGTTCGAAGTTACAACAGCACCATTCGAAATTACACACTGATTTATGACTGTTTTTTACACTTATGACCATTGCAGCATCCTAATTGTCACATGATCGAAATTCAGACACTTGGCAATTGACTCATATTTATGAAAGTTGCAGTATCACAGGTCATGTGACCACTTTTTGTAATATTCTCATAAGCAAAGTCAATGGGGAAGCCAGATTTATAACCAGGTTACTAATTTAACAATTGCGATGATTAACAACTGTGGCAAGAAAAGTCGTAAAATGAGGTAAAACTCATGTAACAAATGTCTCATTTAGCAACAGAAATTTGTGGCTCAATTGTAAGTCAAAAAATACATGTATTTAGTAGATTATTAAGTATTAATAATTATGTAAAGTCTGTTTTGGCATTGTATATCTCACTTGATCACTGAAACCATATAATTCTTAACTCTTTGTGTTGTTTTCCAATTGTTTTGGAAAATCACAATCAGATTGGGCAACAGTTTGTCTGAAATGGTACAGGATTTCCTGCTTGAGCAGGGAGTTGGACTAGAACACTTCCAAGGTCTCTTCCAACTCTGTTATTCTAGTATGTATTTTATAATTCTAATACTCAGCTTAAACCCTGTTTACGCATACTAGAAAAATTGAACGATACATGTAACAACTATTTGTTATTTTGCAGTAATAACGTTTTATAAAAGGAACCTAAAACATTAATGAACATTAGCAAAGTGAGCTTCCTGTTGTTGTACTGTAACATCATGCTTTAAGTTCTCTTCTGGAAATGGCTAGATAGCTGAGTAATACAATCAGCAATTGTGTAACCAGTATCAATCACATTCCATTACATATGTGAATGTGCTCTTCTCTTCACTTTTATTATTTGAATGCAAATCTTCGAAAAACAATGACAGCCTTTTTAATTTGTGCTAAAACCTAAATTTGGAGTCCAGAATTTTGTATGTTAATCAGTCACATAGTCTACACATTATTTATAGTATTCTGAGTGTATTGTTTGCTATTTAGTTTTTTCTCTCATTGATTTTGTGTTTATTCTAATTCAGTTGTGTTAAATTTATTTTAACTCATTTTTTAAACATAATGTTTATATTTGAATATTTTTATAGTTCAGTAGAGATATCTCTTGGCCAGAAATTGAGTATCATATATCTTATACTACTCTTAAGTTGTTTGTTGTATACTAGAATGCGTTGGCCATATGATTTCTTCAATCTGCTATTTAATTGCAAGTCATTAATCAATATTCTTGCTGTATTTAGTGTATTTCTATCAAGTTTTTTTTCTTGAAATAATATTAGCAACAATAAAAAAAATTAAAAGGAATACAGATAGTCCTCGACTTACAACAGTTCATTTAGTGGCTGTTCAAAGTTACAACATCACTGAAAAAAGTGACTTATGACAATTTTTCACACTTACAACCATTGCAGCATCCCCATGGCCACATCATCAGAATTCAGACAGTTGACAACTGACTCACATTTATGAAAGTTACAGTGTTCCAGGATCAGGTGATCCCCTTTTGTGACTTTCTGACAAGCAAAGTCAATGGGTAAATCAGATTCACTTACCAACTGCAATGATTCACTTAACCACATTGGCAAAAAAAAGATTGTAAAATAGAGCAAAATTCACTTAACAAATGTCTCACTTAGCAACATAAATGTTGGGCTCAATTGTGATCATACGTCGAGGACTACCTGTATATATCAGTTTACTTGGAGATACAAGTAGTAAAATAAAATCTGCTCAATTACCGAGTCAGCCCATTGTCCTGGGATATCATGGTCTCCAGCATAAGACATCCAAGCCTGATTTCTGTATGCTACAGGTGGTGCAGGGATGAAATAACCTGTGAACCCAGGTCGGTTTGCTGCTGGGATGGCAAACACTGCTGGAACTGTATTTCCTATCAAAAAATAAGGAAGGTAGTTAGTCATCAAAACACATTTTTTAAACACAGAGGAACATTTTAAAGGACATCTGAGGTGTTCAAAATAGAAGATCCCATTGTTTAAGTGGAGATGGAGAATTTCTTGCCAAAAGAAGATCATGTATATTACTGCATCTGCACGCCAAGTTGCCACTATTGTGGAATGTTTTGTGGAAGAGACGGCACCTATATAAAGAGAGATCGGTACTGACATTCCATGTGATACAGCGAAGACAGAAGCACTATATTCATGCAACTAGTAGTGGTACTTGTTCATTGTCCAAATGAATTACTGTACCAGCTTTTCATTCATTATTTCCATCAGTAAGTGGCACAATGCAGATGCATATTTTTGGATTTATGCAGAGTAGAAAGATGTTCCTGGGCATGTTTCAAATAAAATTTGCGAGTATACAAAATGTATGTGTGATATGAGAAACCGAATAGATTCTTGTGTTTCTCTAAACGTGTTGCTTCTTTTGTACAATTAGCTGAAACATCAACATAGTTCCTTTTCAACAGAGTATTATCGAACAATGAGCAAGCACAATAGGATTAAGAGTTTCTGGAAAGCGTGGTAACCATCTGTTTCGATTTTGTGAAATATGTTTGTGTTAAATATGTTTGTGTGTAACAGTGCTTTTGCATATTTGCAAATCTTTCAAATTCTGTGAAATTTTGTGTTTAGTCGCGTTTTGAGCAAATTTGTTGGATTATTAAAGAATGAGGGAATAACATTATAGGTATGACTGACTTACGTTGTGTGTGTCAGACTTTAAGTAGTTCCAATAACCTAGCTGTCAACTCGCAAAGCATCCCTGGCCTGCTTTAATGTGAATTTAATGTTATTTAAATCTTCAATTCCAGACAGGGATTACCTTCTTCCTCAATTGACAAATAGATTTTTCAGTGTCTGTCACTGGTATCTTCTGGGACGTACTCCTCAAATTGCTGATATCATATTACTGCTCTCAGCAAAAAAGTTGCAAAGTATTTTTTTCTTTAAAAAATGAACCCACTGTTATCGTCTGGTCATGAAGCACTGCTCTTAGAGACCAAAGACAGCAATTATTCACGTTAGGGGTTTAAATGTTCCAAGTTTCCCATCATTTTTTCTAGAACTCAAATTTTAAATAATTAAGTATGCAAGTTCAATAGAGCCAGGTTTCCTTTTCTTTTTTCTTTTGCTGAAAAAAAAATATCCATGTTCGGGAGACAGCCAGTAGCATGTGCTATTAATATTTTATTTTCTGAATCCAATGTAGTTTGGTCTTTGCTTTGGCATACTGTTAGGATCTTTTGTGGTTGCTATTGATATAACTTTTGGAGCCTAATCTTATCCATATAAACTAACTGAATTCAATGGAACTTATTCTTATGTAAATATAAAAACGTCTACAGTTTTCTTCCTAAGGGAAAGATCTCCAGAGCAATGTTAATTTTGAAACTGTTTGCATATGCTAGTTTTGTTACAACTATATTTACTATATGTAATATACCTCCCTTGGAATAATATTTCCGTTTTATATATTACAGAATTTGAGTAAAATTTATTGTAATCTTCTTGTGAAAACTTATCAAGTGAAGGACTCAAGAATTACTCCATCAATTTAAGTTCTAAATTCACCATCATATTTATTTATGAATACTCTAATTTTATTTTCCTTCTTTCTTTAGTTCATCAGAGCATCTGTGCAAAATGTACTAATGCTAATGGGATTCTCATAAGATCCTCCGAACTTCTGTGCCGTATGCCTCTTACCTCCATTTAACGTTTAGGTAGGAATTTATATAGATTACAACAACCAGTGAATAGCACATAACACTTGCCATGATTGTTACATTATTGTCATCAGTTGCTATTTCCTTTGCAAGAGCCTATTTATTAAACATATTAGACAAATATGTTTGAGTATCTGAAAACAAAACACTTCACACACATAGAATGTTAAACAGAAACAATGTATTTTAATAAGACAAAGTTCCATTTTTCCATTTCAATTTACAACATAGTTTTCCAGCCTTCTTTGTCTACAATGGGCTTCTCAAGTTTGCGCAAATGTTGCTTATGGGTTTACAAGTTATAAAAGGAACCAAATATACCAACCAAACAACCTTCATTTGGGAGAGAATATTAGAAGTTAGCCCCATATTGTATGTTCCTTGAGTTATGTCTCTCTAAGATCTCTCTGAGGTGAGACCTTAAACTCTGAATTTGAAAGGTTTCAGGAAATTATTTCTTCTGTTGATGAATAAACCCGTGAATGAATATAGTATACGGTATATTTAACCTGATGGGCCCCAACAACAATTCTAAAAAGAGCCATTCCAATAGTAATAATAATAGTAGTAATAATAGTCATCATAATAATAATAACAAAACAGAGACATCATATTACAAACAAAGTCCCTTGAATCCATACGTTGGAATGATTAGATTTAACACAAGTAAATTATGAAATTAGAAAATATTTTGCTGCTTAAAGGCATTTCCAGTACCAATATTTATACCACAGCTGTATATTTACACCACACTTTACAATCACAAAGATGGCTTGTAACATTAAATCCAGGATAAGGTTAGTGAGGATCTGCTATCCTTTTGGAGCAATTGTCATTTTCCCTTGAGTAGTCACAATTACAAATATGCATCCCCAAGAACTAGAAGGATGCAAACCAACACAAATAGAGCAGAATTAACCTTTAATCCATGTTTAGAGGGTTAGGAGAGGGGGGAATGGAAACTTTTCTATGTCTTCTCCACCGTTCTGAACTTGAGTAGAAGAGCAGCAGTGAGCATTTCTTCTATCCTCAAGTTAAGCAAAGAAAAGAAGCAAGGGAAGGACCCACTGCTCTAGTGTAAATATGAAAAGATAACTCAGAATTAGAACCCGTATAAAAGTCACCATCAATACAAATATGTAACTTGCATTTTCAAACTTTTTCTCCTGAAAAAGGGAAGAACTGTGATCATGATTGTGCAGACCATTTAACCGGACTCATGTGGCCAAGCAGAAATCTTAAAATACTGGTGGTGGCAGTAGTAGTAGTAATAGCAGCAGGCATTTTAAAACTGTGAAGTTGTTATAGATGGTTTATTCTCCTACAAACAACTTACTGAAATTTGCTTATATTTTGGGAATTTCATGCTAACATTATGAATCCCTTATAGTTAAGATTCACTATAGAAGCATGTAAGAAGCATGACTGAAGATAAAGCAGTTCTAATCCCTAGGCCAATTTCAGGATATATTTTACCTATTCAATACAGAATATATGGCTCAATTCTCATTTATTCCCTCAAAATTTCCTAGTAGGATTAGAAATCAAGATGAAATTTGTTATTGTTCCAGATTCTCTTTTCTGAGGTAGTCAAAATGGTTAGAGAATCCCAAATTATTTCTTGTAATTAGTAATGCCACTTGAACTGCTGATCTTTATTTTAGTCTGCATGTTCTTGTTATTTTTGGTGATTTCAAGAAAATACGATGACCTGATCAGATGGAAGTATTCATATATTCTTGCAAGTTCCAGTTATAAATGAAACCATCTACCTTTTTGTAATCATTTATCTCTGTTAGAAGCTCTACGGGATCTAAAGGGATAGGATTCTAGATTGGAATAATTCCTCCGAACTTCACAGCTTCATGACTTCTTGAAAGCCACATGCAGTCCTATAGTGCTTCTTTCTGCCTTTTTTTTCTAAAGAAAAAAGCTGAGATCTACCTTGGAATTACAAATTGATTTACTGTATGTGAAAATGTTTATGCCAACTTTCGAAACATCAACTATGAGTAGGTTAAAATGGAAATATTGTCCAAATATTTTCCAACCACCCCATCTCTGTTAACTTCCATATTTATTTAAACCATACTCAAGCTGCAAAGCTTTCATAGAAAAAAAAATATTGTTGAAAACTAAAACTGATTGAAATTACAATTAAGAGATTATATAACCCATATTGTCACTTTTTCTGTGTATACATTGGCTCACGTTAAAAATGAAATTCTGATTCCCACTCTATTTTCTCCATTTTGATGTTATCGGCCTAAACAACAGAAGTCAATGTATGAATCTATGTGGGGTGTGGTGGAAGCAAGAATTGTTTTACAAAGATCAAAAGGTATGCAGAGCTATAATGAATTAGGTTAGTTGCATTTTCTTTCTTATCTCATGAAATTAATTTCTTTGGCTTACTCTATCTCCTTTTCTATGTTCTGCTTTTTCTGAAAGAGTAAAGTGTGATAACTATGTCAGCATTCAAACAAAAGGCAAATTAAAATATCTCTGGGATTCTCAAAATCAGCCCCTTATTCTTAGAGCATTCATTAGTTTTATAAACCAACACTGATTTATTCCCAGAAAATAAGAAGCTAGAATATTTTTGCAAACATGGAGTAGTGCTGAATTATCTACACAATTCTTTAACATATTTCTTCCTAAGAAAACTGGCAAAACTCAATTCAGGTAGTCCTTATTTAGCAACTCCCTAATTTAACAATCATTCCTAGTTATCACCACCACTAAGTGGTGATTTAAGAAAAATAACTTTACAACAAATCTTGTAAAGCAAAAGAAAATTGAAGTAAGATCATAAGCATAGTCACTGTTTGACTTAGTGACCACTTCACCTAACCACAGAGTTGCCAGTGCCAGTTGCGGTCACTAAATGATGACTACCTGTAAAATTAAAGATTTTTCAAATGTCCACATGTCAATAATAATGTGACCCATCTCAGTTAAATCTGAGGCAAGATTAATACACATTCTGTATTAAATCTAAGCTTTAATTATGGAGATAGAGTCAAATTTATTGAGCAAGTATGCTCACTAAACTCAAATAGTGCACAGTAGTAATAACTTAAGTTTTCTGTTTTCAGTAGATCTAATTGAAATTAGTTCATCATATTGTTCTTTTCTTCCATAAAACTATAGATGTCAGCATTCTATCTTAGTGACAATATCTTACATTCCATCTTTTCCAGAGAGGGCCCCAAAAATCTCAACTTGTTCTATTGATAATATATAAATATATCATAGCAATAATGCTTTACTAATGAGTCACACACAGATACCTCTGCATCAAAAATATCCATTTTGAAGTATCACTCTTGAAATTCTAAACTGACCAACATTTAAATATTAAACAAGCATGTAATATGCATTATTCTATCTTGTTTTTAAAAACAAACCAAAACCAAGAAATTATTAGTACATGGTTTCCAAAATATTTGTGACGTTCAAAGAGGAATATTCTGGGTATAGTCACCCTGTTTTTAGGCAATAAAAATTAGAAGAATAAAGTAGCAAGTATTAGAAGCCGAATGAATAAATTATTTCAAAGGATAGGATAAAGTGATATATCCCAAAATGTAGGTTAAAATCACTGTGCTAGGAAACTACAGAGTGTGAATAATCTGTAACAATTTTGTGCAATCCTATTACAGATCAGTTCCAGAAATGTTCATCAAAAGAGTATTTTTCAAAAGCAGCCATGACGTGCTATCTGTGGTAGAAAACTGCCCACAAGCACAATAACTGATGAAAAAAATAAGGGAAAAAAGCCTTTAAAGCTAATGAGACCTATGAGTAAAAGAGCACACAAGCATTAAGCATCTCTTGACAACATGCAAACTGTACCGAGTGGCCCCAACGGAGACTATTTACATGCCTAAAGTTAAGTAAAATTCTTCAACGCGCCACTGGATCATAACCTAAGGCAATATAGTGAAACTTCTTTCAAGCCCTTTATTTGTAAAGAAGGAGAGGGGGGGGAGGGAGGGAGGGAGGGAGGGAGGGAGGGAGGGAGGGAGGGAGGGAGAGAGAGAGAGAGAGAGAGAGAGAGAGAGAGAGAGAGAGAGAGAGAGAGAGAGAGACTTATCCCAATCATTGTTTTCCATGAAAGTATACTTCGTATAAATATAATACTATATTATACCAAGTATAATTATATTTAGTATAACTATAAGACTATACAAGTATATAATGCTTGTATATATAATTATACTCATTGGTTCCATGTAAGCACATCTAAAAGTGTGGCCTAAGCTGCTTTTATTTGTGTTGTACTTTTTAGGGCACATCTGTTTAAGAAAAAGCTATTAACTGTTGATGTATTATTACATGCTGATCTTACAAAGACTATTAAATTAGATTTTTAAAAATATATTCCATATGTAGGAAACATTATAGTAGCACTAATTTTTATATTTTCAGATTTAAAAAACAAAGGGAAACATTTGTTACATCCAGCAGTTCATTCAGCCAGTGTCATCTCGCTTAAGATTTTTCCAAATGTTAACAATTAAGAGAAGTCAATTCCTCCTCTTTAATAACAACTTCAAGAAATGTAAAGTAATGGCATGTCTAATCAGTAGGATAAAAATGTATATTCCATTAGTTAAGCACTTCATAAACTTCAATACATTGTTGACTATTTTTTATTGTGGAAATCAGATTAATGGCTATAGATGCAATTTCATTCCACTGACATTTACTGCTAGTAATACTATCTAAAGAAAAACCAGCAGAAGAGAAGTATTGTTATTTCCTTTGGGAAGGGAGAAGGGCAAATGTTACAATAGCAGATAAAAGACAGGGCAGGGGTGTCCAACTCGGGCAACTTTTAGACTCAGGAACTTCAACTCCCAGAATCCCCAAGCCAGCCATGCTAAGATTGGTGTTTGAACATAGCATCTATTAAAGCACAAAATGTAAAGGAAGAAAATCCAAAGAAAAAGTATGGCATCAAGTATTACTGTTTAATCAATAAGCAAGTTAGCTGTTCTCCCTACACACTTTTTCTATTCAGATTTTATTTATCTAAATTGGTCGTTGAGAGTATTTTAAAAGCTATTATCTAATTTACAAAGTTGAATTTTCAAGAAACACTTCAGAGAAAATTGTTCCAAAACTTTGGGGATAATAATTTACTGTTTTTTGTCTACCGATAGGGGCAAAAATATTAGTTAAAAGAAGAAGAAGAAAAAGAAATCTACACCATGCCTTTTGCACATGATTAAATTGCTAGTTCGCTTACCTTCCCTTCATCATACAGGCTATATCGGTCAAGTTAAGAATAAATATTTAGTAACAGCACCCTTTAAAAAAAATCTGCTTCTTCTAAATCTCTTTATTATCCAAATAAGCACATTAAATAAACTAGCAACATAACTATTCTTTCTTTCAAAACAATACATTTTTCATTAGCTGAAATATTGACCAATCAGAATAATTTTCTTCTAAAGTCTTAACTCATGAGCTGTAATAATATGTAATATCAGGAACACCAATGAAGTGGGAGATCAACTTTACAATGTAAAACAAGATATATTCCCAACTCATTCAAACACAGGCATGTACAAACATTTAGGATGTATAAATCCAAAGTATCTGATAGACTGCGGTCTTTTGCTGTTTTAAACAAAGAATTATTGTTGGTTAATAATTCTACTGAATCAAAAAAATGTCTTGAGGTACAAGTCGATGGTAGAATACAACCACTAATCTTCTCACCCTCCCAAAGTCTTCTGCAAATAATAATATAATTACTTTTCCTTTGCATGTTTCAGAATCAGTCATTACTGTCTTCAGTTAAAGGGTCTCAGGCAGTATGAAAAAAAGATGTTTGGAATCCTGGAGAGCTAATCATACCTGGAGACAGGTGAACTGATTAAACTCAGCATGAGGAAGTTTCATGTGTTACCGTAATATCATTTGGTGAAGCTCCTTGTGGCAAATACGGCTGCATGTATAATCATATTCAGCTTATTAATGACAAATGGAGTTAATCTGAAGAGATTTGCCATATTGGAAACATCTGGATTACCAACTTAAATACCATCACCAAATTCACTTTTAAACACTTTGCAAGGACCTAGAGCTTGGAAGCTGTAGACATCATGAAACAGCCACATGACATTTACCATCAGTTCAGATTGGCTTCAATACACTTTGCCGAAAACAGTAATTTCCCCTAGTTTTTTTTTTCTAAAAAGTGCCTGGCTTTTGAATCTACACACATGCATTCAACTCAAAAGTAATCACTGCAAAGAAAAGAAAAAAGACTATGTTACATGGCCATCTGTTTTCTGTCCTATAACACAGTAGCAGTTCCAAGGTCCTGTCTTAGAAAGATGCTAATTACAGGTGCTTCAAATAGAGAGAGACCATATCCTTTCTCTTCATGCCTCTCCTACGTGTTAGAAATATACTTCTGGTGATAAATGAAGGTATGTGTGGGGATCCTTTTATCAATCCTCCTCCTCAAGCCTTCAAGAGAACCATTAACACAGTTTTAAACAAGGGTATTTGTTAGATCTCATACACTTGTCTCTATGCCATACAGACTTAGATGTGGTCTCTGTTTGTACCGCATGCGTTTTTCACCTGAGTAATTCAAAGCTGATTGATCCAATGGAGCCACAGTTACTGGGGCTTTTGATACTGGGACAAAAGGGACATGATCATGTGGCTGTATCTGTTCAGTCCCACTGGACTCTGATACTCTTGTCTTGCTGCCAATATCAGAAGTTGACCTGTACAATACACATTGGAAACATTAGTCAACGTCAAATATACCTTGGTCAAAGTCTAGAACCCATTTATTCTGGAGCCACACATTTAAGTACTTTGATGTACATTATCAAAAAGCAAAACCACTTCATCTAGAGCAACAGGATTTCTTTAAAAGTTTGTGATGGAAGATAGAGAAAATATTGTCCTTTTGACATTTCTCACTAATAGCTTAATCATATCAGCTTTGCTGACCACTGTTTCAAACTAAGTTTGCTTTAGGTAATAATTTATATGTCTTTTATCCTGTCCTGCATTTTGATATGGTAATGTAAACACCAGAAAACACCTATATAGATGTAAACAATTCTAATTATAACATTTAAAAACATGAATGTTAATAATGACATACCTTTTGTTAGATATTTGCTAGATGCATGCTAAGCTTACTCTTATTTTTGTTCTATCTGACAATGAATTATGAGGCTGGCTGCCAGTGCTCATTGATAGTTTTGCATAACTATGATGACATCACTAACAGCCAATGAGGATAGCTCAGCTGCTTCTGTATTCGTATGCCAATGTACTGTGAAAATATATCATTCGTACTATGTGGTGGCTTTGCAGTATATTCCAAAGTGGGTTTTTAAAAAAAAGCAGTTTGTCAGACCAAGTAATTTTGTAAGACTGAACCACACAAAAGCAATCAGCTACACATGCATGAGGTGCATTATTAAGTTAATTTGATCCCAAAATATAAAATTTAAAAGGCAATATCCACAATAAAAATGAACAGAGAATTGTGCACTCAATATTTAAAGTATGTTAACAGTATGTTAAAACCTGTCTACATTTATTATGATTACCTAATTTACATAAGTAATATTATAGTAAAATGTTCTAAATTTTTCTTGATTGCCACCCCCCCCCCCTTCAAAAATATGAACTTATCCACTGATCTTGTGCTGCCTACATTTGGTTATTTCAGAAAAAATGGGATGTTCTATTAATTATTCAATTTTTTTATAGCACGGTCATCCAGAGATTATACCTTTGTAATCAAGGATTTAAATCATGGTTGAGACAATACTAGAGAATAGATATTGCATAGTTTCACATATCTAAAAAGTTTGTATCCAAACATAGATATATAGTTTTAAAATATTTAATCATAACATTATACATGAAATTATACCATTTGATTGAATTTCAAAAGTATACAGCATGTTAAATATAAGAAGCTAGCTTCACAGTAGTATAATTGAGCTTCAGCATTAATAACTAAGAAAATTTGAAATTTCTGCAGTACCTCCTAAGAGAAGTTATAGCAACAGGTCCTGTTCTGGGAGGCACAGGAGGAGGTGGAGAGCCCATCACCATTTCAGGGAGTGGAGAAAACCTGTATGCCTGGGAAGAAATCAAAGACATTTCCTCAAAAAAAAATCCATTATTAAGATAACATTTGATCGTCTCTGCATTATAGAAGAAGTGTGTTTGATTGAATCCCAGAATAGATTCTATTCAAAGGTAGTGATCTCAAAAGCCTAATAATTTAAAAAAATGTCTTAAAATAATTAAAAAGCCTTTCAATATGTTCAAAAGTTCTCGTTAATTTTGTAAAATATTATACTTGTATAATTTTACCAAGAGTCAATCTTTTTTCAAGATAAGAACATTTAACATATATAAAAATGAGTTATAGTTCAATTTGGGGATCCCCCATTTTCATTCTCTTCATTTGTCAAAAATTAAATCTCAAATTAAGTTTCTTTGGGAAAACCCATGAAACATTATGAGTAAGTTATATTTGTTTTAAATTGCTCATAGCAACTCAGATTAAATGAGTATGAATTTCTCTTTTGCACTTCTGTTTTTCTTACGCCAAATTTTATACCATAAATATTCTTAATATTTATTCATATTATATCCTTTTTTGGTGAACAGCTTTTTGTACAAGTTGATCTAATTAAAGAAACAAGAGATCACAATAAACATTTATTTTTCCACTGCTTGCAAGCATACACTGATATGAGAATAAATTGCTGTATGGATGTCGGTTGAACTGATTTCAATATACATGTCCAGTAAGCAAGTTTTAAATCATGTTGCCTAATAACTGGAATCTGAAAATAACACATGAATACATTAAATCAGTGATAAGTAGAAGGAAACAATATTGATATCTCATTGAGTAATTTCAAGTCATCTGACAGATTTTGTTGATTCTCATATATTTAACAAACCCAATAAAATGAAGCAACATCAACAATGCTGCTTTTATATTGCTGAAAAATAATAAACCATTATGGTAACTAGGACTGATTTTGGTTTGGACAGACTGAGAGTTTCATTTAGTTACATACCATGGCCTTGAAATTATGTAATTCTACATACATATTTGTGCCATATTTTATCATAGGTCTTTTTATAAAACCGCAACATTATCTATTAGGATATGAACAATAAGTTTTTTTCTTCAATCATCTGGCAAAATTTTGTTCATTTTACAATTTCACAACCTAGTTTTAAACAGACACACTGAAGTGTTTCTCATTCTTCCTTTGTCAGAGAAGGAAAAGATCTAGTTTAAAATTGCATATCTATGACTTGGTTGATAATCATTCAGAGTTAATGAGCCGTAGAATTTATGCCATACAGCGATACTTAAAAGCGTTTCACACATACAAAATCACAAAGAAAACTAGTTTGTAATATTCTTGTCTCTTTTTTTAAAAAAATCTAATCATCTGCATCCCATCCCACACATGTGAACAAATGACTTTTATTTTATCATTATCATAAGGGAAATTAATGGCATAAATAATGGCAAGATGACCTCTTTTTTGTTTTTTGAGGGAAGGAGAATGCGAGTAACTGTTTCAAATACATAACTAAAATATGATTCTACTGATAAGGCAATATTTTCTTGAACATAATTAAACATGTAATAGAACATGTATCTCACTTGAATGCAAAGCACACTGCAGGCATAAATTTTACCTGTCTTATATTCATAGAGTTGATTTAACATTAAAGTTTTTTTGTCTCTGGGCTCTTTTCTGGTAGTATATATTCATGAACGGGCTCCATGCCACTAGTAATACTACATAGAGTTTTTGTGAATGAGTCTGTCAGTCTATCCCACTTGCTCCCTCTAACTCAGGATAGAGCTGTGGTGGTGCAGTGGTTAAAATGCAGCATTATAGGCTTCTTCTGCTGACTGTGGGCTGCCAGCCGTTTGGCTGTTCAAATTTCACCGGTTCCAGGTTGAGTAAGCTTTCTATCCATCCAAGGTCAGTAAAATGAATGTTGGGGGCAATATGCTGACTTTGTAAACCATTTAGAGAAGGCTGTAGAGCACTGTGAAGAGGTATATAAGTGCTATTGCTATTACTGATTCTCTAGCCTCAGTTAGAAGAACCAGAACAATGAAAGGAAGCATGTAACTTCCAATATTGTCTGTACCTTGAAAAATACTGTTTACTTTTACTGCATTTATGCTATTACCTCGTACCAGGTTAATTGTCTAGTTTGATAATTCATCTTGCACGAATATGTAACTCCAAGATCACACACATAACCTTACACGAAATATACAATGTGATTTGAAAAACAAGGTTCTTAAAAGGCATGTAAAACACTGTATGGCATATACAAAGGTTCTGCAGTGAAATGGATACATATTCAACCAACACAAATGGATTTTCCTTGAAAACATATGAACCAAGCCCACAATAGCTCTTTATGTATCATATGTAACTGATCACTTACAGGTCGTGGTAAACTGTACTGATACACTTCTGGTCTATATGTTGGCACCCACTGTATTCCACCTCTAGGCCGAGACATGGTACCAGGAGCACTGGTCACAACTTCAGAATATGGCAAATTCTGTGCAGAATTGTAAGTGTCTTGTTGCCTGTTCTGTCCTCCATGACCTGCTGAAGCCAAACTAAAGGCTTCCTCTAGTAACATGTGCATCTGTTGCCTAACTTCATCAATAGATGGCTGAGAACTCAGAGTTGAAGTCTCTGAATGACCTTTTGCTTGATGGGCTCTGGTATAATTTCGAGATTCATTGACACGGTCAATATTTGTTTCTTCTATCATTTCAGGCTCAGTCTGTTGGATAAAATATAAGTGTTTAATGGAGATTGTTGCAATCATTTTTTATGATGGCGTTCATACATGTGTACAATGAGCAGATATGTTCACTCATCTTCTTAAACCCCTTTTATGAGCTCTGTTATTTAAAAGATAACAGAAAAAAGCTACATCCTGTGTTAGAAAAACACTAGGACAGCATCCCAAGGAAGCAAGGAAATCAACAAGTACAAGCGATCCCAAGCTTGCTTTCATTCTTCCTATTCAATTCTTAATTGCCCTCCCCACTCATTATAGTAATTTAATTAGAGAAGTGATAGAGATATGGTGTTGGATCAGGTGCATATTTCCATTCAAGCATAGAACTTACACTGGCAACAAACCTTTGGTAAGTCACTTTTACATTTTTATCAATGCCACAGTCATTATTATTCACTATTTGCTTTAAAGAAGAAAATACTTAAGAAAAATTATAATCAGGCAAAGATGAATATAGACTATTATTAACTATTTTATATTAATAACTAAGAATGTTTTGTATTGAAAGAAAAAGAGAACAGCTATCTAGCTTTGATTTCAATGAATTTCTAGCTGCTTAAGAAATCTATATCCTATAAAGATTACAAATGTTACAAGTATCTGATAAAAATACCTATTTTATGCCTTAATATCCTCTACATCGAGTCACAAGGACTGTCAATAAATTCATACTTATGAATAGTTTTAGATATTTAAAAAGTTTGTATTTTTTCAGCTTTCAGCTAAAATTAGTTTTCTCTTAAACTACCAACACAGATTGTATTTCATTGTATACATGTTTATACTCCATTTTTCTCTTTGAAAGGAAAGTTCAAATCAACTAACATACAAACATCAATAAAGCAAAGCTGAATAAAATAACTTAAAAATCTGATATTCTTATCTAATAATTAGACAAATGTTTCAACCTGGAGGGTCTCATCATCTTGAAAACAATTGGAACTTAATGTTTCATTCAAATTTCTTGGCAGTAACAGAGAAATGGTTTGCCTTTGCCCTCTTCTAGATTTAATTCGTGTAATTCTCTCCTAGGTGTATTGATTTCCTACATACTTGCACAAACCCTCTTGCATCCACTCTCACTAGATTATTTAGTTTCACTTTTGCCTTTGTATTTTACAAGCAAGGTGTATACACTTAAGTGTATAATAGGAGTTCCTGCTTCTGTCCACTTTACTCTGGAGGCTTCCCACCAGATCAAAGTAGTAATTCTAAAAGAGTTAAAAATTAAACCACCCTTGTTAAAGGACAAGAGGTTCATTAAATAAATAGGTGACATTGATTACTTCGTAGGATCCTCTTTGCGGACATAAATAAATAAGATGCCTCAAAAGTCCACATAGGCAAAGAAAAGAGGTTGCTTCCATGTTGTTGCTGGTGGAAGACATATTTATTTGATTTGTGTTAAACTGACCAAACCGCATCAAGTACTTAATTGATTTGTACTTGTAATGATTTTTTAATAATTGGTTGGGACCAATGAGTTATGGATTTGTGTCCTTCCAGTGATTAAGATGATTTGATAATTGTGGTCTAGTCACTATTTCTGAATTAGTTCTGTACCACAATCACTATATCCTATCCTATAGTAAAAAGAAAATAGAGAGATATAGAAAGATGAAATAAACATAACAGAAATGAAGCATGGTACAAACCAGTGTCCATAATATTTAAATTTGCTTTTATAATAGTAATGTAACAAAAATACAGATTGACCCAATTGCAAAGGAAACATGCACAAGGGAATACTGCAGTCAGGGAAATTCTATGTATGAATAACTACAGCAAATCTAGCTTTATCTCATACCATAGATTGTTCCTTTATGTTGCTGTTGCAATGAAGCACAATGAAGCATAGCACACTATAAACCTAAATGCATTTCATATTATGATTTATGTACTGTGACACATAATGTGAAAACACAGACAATCCTTTCACAGTTGATGTTTCAGTTTCCTGAATCCTGACAAATATAACAAAGAATCACTATACTTCAACGGGCAGCAAGATTATTTATTATCTCATAAGCACTGCTATTTTTATTTTTTTGTATTTGGGTTCTGGAAATCAGAGAAATATGATGAATGTACACAATATAAAAGTATAAATATAAATCAGCCCACATTGAAGAAACTGGCTGGTGAAAACTGGTAACTAAATAGATTCATGGTTTGATTTCTTGGCATAGTTCCAAATACACCTGTGATCTGATTATGACATAATTCCAAATCACCTTAGAAACTGGAGGGAGGGAGGGAGAGGGAGAGGGAGAGGGAGAGGGAGAGGGAGAGAGAGAGAGAGAGAGAGAGAGAGAGAGAGAGAGAGAGAGAGAGAGAGAGCCCTAGGTTTCCTTCTATAGTAAACAAAATGCTTAATTACTTTATCTCTATTAGATCATTCTACCAGTGGTTATACTACAGTAACATTTGATTTACTGGATCTTAATAAATGGTCCTTGCATGAAATGGACCATGCATTTAATGGAGCAAATTTCCCTCACAATTTACATCATTTGCATAATATCAATCATATCTACTGTACCAATTTATGGCTTTTACATAATGACATCATTGCTCAACTGAAATATTTTGCATTATTTTAATAATAATGTTATCTTGAAAATATAAATCACTGATGATATGCTTCCTTGTTTAATAAACAGTATTCCAATTAATCCATTAAAACGGAATTTCATTGCATATTTAAACACAAAAGGCAATGCAAAGAAAGAAGGATAAATTTTACTATTGCAGAGGACTGTGTCATAGCAATTTTGAATACTATAGCTGATAGGGCTTTACATTTGGTATCATTGATAAAATATATCTTTAATAGTTTCATACCAGCTTACTTATCAGAGTTTGTGACAAAAGACATTAAATACTGTAATATGGTAAGAATTCTGATGTTTAAGAACTAGCTCCCATTTTCTCTTGTCTTTCCCTTAAACTTCTCCATGATTTTGATCAGTGTTTCTTAACCTTGTTTTCTCTCAAGACCCTTCCAACTTTTAAAAATTATGGAATATGGCAAATGAGTTTTTGTTTGCATGGGTTATATTTCTCAACATTTTCATTATTAAAAAGTAAACATGATGCATTCATTGCACCTATCATGTCTCATGATTGTTTGAGGAGATTTTAATATTGTATTATTTTTCAACATATTGATTTCACGGACACTAAGATTCCAGTGTTCAAGAAACACTGATTCAAACAATCATCTAAAGAAGAAGGCTAGGAAGAGCATGACTCCTTTGAGCTTTGGTGCTGGAGAAGCCCTCTGAAAATACTATGAACAGACAAGAAAATAAACCAATGGATTATCAAACAAATTAATTCAGAATTTTCATTCAAGGCACAAATAACAAAATTCAAATTATCCTCCTTTGGACATGTTATGCTGTCTAGAAAGTGCTGCAATGCTGGGAAAGGTGGAAGGAAAAAAAAGAAGAGGATGACTAGCAGCAAGGTGGATGAACTCAATTGCAGTGACTATGAGTGCTCCATTAGAAGACTTTATCTGAAAAACCAGGTTAAGACTAGATCATCATGGAGAAAATCTATTCAGATGGTCACTACAAGTCAAAAACAACTTGATGCTACATAATAAATAAATCAAAATCTCCTAACTATCAAATAGTTAGAAATATAACTGAAAGAATTTTGCTCACACATTCACTGAAGTAGTACCCATTCAAAGAAGAACCTTAGACTGTTTACTGTCGACCTCACCCCATTCCTAAGAAGTCTTTAAGGCGGTGAAATTCAGCAGGTTCTGACAGGTTCTGGAGAACTGGTAGCGGAAATTTTGAGTAGTTCGGAGAACTGGAAAATACCACCTCTGGCCCCAGAGTCAGGTGGGAATGGAGATTTTGCAATATCCTTCCCCCCGGAGTGGGGAGGGAATTGAGATTTTGCAGTGTCCTTCCCCTTCAATGGGGTGGGAATGGATATTTTGCAGTATCCTTCCCCTGCCACACCCACAGAACCAGCAGTAAAAAAAATTGAATTTCACCACTGTTTTAGGGGCCTGCATAAGCACAGCAGAATGCCTACTATCCCTGTCCTAATATTCCCTTGCGTTCATATTCATTTCATGTATTCATAATCATGTCTATACTTATATCCGTTATCTAATTCATACTTGACAAAATAAATAAATAAAGTAAAACATAGTGCAACTTAAGTTGGTATCAAGATACTTG
This sequence comes from Natrix helvetica, assembly GCF_964273705.1. Lineage (NCBI taxonomy): Eukaryota > Metazoa > Chordata > Lepidosauria > Squamata > Natricidae > Natrix > Natrix helvetica. The sequence continues at coordinate 99,132,040 of NC_138548.1, read as the reverse complement.
GACATAAATTATTTATATAACAAAGTATAGTCGTATCCATTTAGTCTGTATATCTATTATAAGAAAGAACAAGTATCTGGGGCACTGAACTATCATTATGTAAGAACCTGAAATTTAGTCTATAACTCTGTAATGCATCTTGTCTAACATCAGGCCCTGTGTTGCTCTAGGATTCCAATGCCTTGGCCAGAATGACTACCTGTATTAGAATGTGAGGAAAACTTTTAATCCAGCCAAATCAAACAGAGAAAGGATCACACTGATACATTAAATAACCACAGCTCACAAAGGAAGAGTCTGGAGAAAATTAGGTTATTACTAGAAAATATGAAAATTGTGATACTATGTGTGTAGTACAAAAAACATGAATAAATAAATGCAATATATTGCATCATTTTTTCAGCAATACTTTTTTTATTGGATTAAATGAAAAGTTGATATTCTTAAACTGTTTAAAATATTTGTTTGCATATAAATAGATTTCCAAAAATGCAAAAGGTTTTTCTCAGTTTTAGCCAGTAAATTTTTCCTTTTCTAAACATTTGTTCTCCTTAAATTTTGATTTATAAGTTCGTAACAATGAAAAGTGGATTATTTCTGTTTAAAATTTATCGGTTTTTCTTCTGGATTTACAGAAAATGGATTTTTAATCATATTTAACTGAGCACATTCTTCGGTCAAAGCAAATGTTTCATGGAATTCCTCAATCAGAAGGCTAAAATGCTCGCCTTAGTTTTTTCCTAACTCAGTGCACCTGATAAGGACTATGCTGAATATAAATAAGAAACTGATCCAGTTCTGCTTTTTTGAGTTGTCCCTTCAAAATATATAATTTCATTTTAATGCTTTTATTGAATTATACATATTAAAGATTAGTTGATCTTTTCCTTGAATCTGGGAAGATTCAGATTATTCAGATTCAGAGTTGTGACATTGCAAAAGAAAAAGATATTACGGTTCCACTCTTCATTTACAAGCTGTTTTTCTAATTCATTTTCAAGAAACTTTATTACTTCACCTTTTATATTAACAAAATGCTGCACACAAATATTGCTTTCTTTTCTCAGCAAAAAATTGGGCACAGCAATCTGTATACAAGACACTGTTTTAAAAAGCTGCCTACTGTAAAACATTTTCCATCAACAGTTATTTCTCTTGCAATTTTAAAGCTCATTTCAATAACAATCTCAATTTCAGTGTTTATATTCATGAAAATCTGGTTTTCACTAGGGAGATTCCCCCACAGTAAACTGGCAGTTTTGATTTTTTTCTCATTACAGTTTAATTTAGCAAGGGCATGATGTTTTATCCCACAATTTCATCAGGGATTATATTTGGGGGGGGTATTTCACAATATACAACACACACTGTAAGGTTTGCTTCCAAATAAATAGTATACTTAGCATTTCTTCAGCTTTCAAAAAATGTTGGCTGGCTGCAGAAGGTTACTTGGCAGGCTACACGCAGACCACAGTCCATATGTCATGCAAACCTGTTATTATCCAATTCATTTTAAGTCACCACACTGGGGGAGACTGTCTAAAGTTTTAGCAACTTAATCAAAAGAAATTAAGATTTTCACGGCTATAGGTATGCTGGTCTTGTTGTATTCAGGTCTTTTCCCATGTAAGATTGAGATTGTCTTGGCAACGTTTCAGCGAGGTCTCACTCGCCATACACCGAGTGAGTATTACAAAATTACATGTCCTGTAATTCTGAAGGAACCAGGTTAATCTCCAAAACAGAACACTTCAACAAGAGAATAATTATGGAAGCTATCGAAATAGTGAAAAACCCCCATAACATGAATAAACATGATGATATCTCCCGCCTACCAGACATCTGGAAACCAGCCCTAGTCAACAAACGAGCCCCACCATCCAGGCCGTTATAACATGAAACAACAATAGACACACAGCCAGCACCAATCAGAACCAATCTATCAATCATGATACAACCACACAACCAATCATTCCACTTACTGAAACAAAGCCAGCACTCTACACACCCACACCAAGATTTATAGAAAGACAGCAGCTCCGATCACACTTTAAGCCCAAAACCCAGCCTGAAGATGGCGAGTGAGACTTCGCTGAAATGTTGCCAAGACAATCTCAATCTTACACAGGAAAAGACCCGAATACAACAAGACCAGCATACCTACACCCGTGAAAATCTACGAAAACAAACTAAAATTTATATTGGTTTTTCAATTTGAACAACTTTCATATGCGCTGTCTCCAATGTATTTTTGCCATCAACTGGCATGACAAAGATCCAAATAGCACAGATCTTGGAACGTGCTGAAATTTCTACAATTTACTTTATACACTATTGAAACAGCAACGTCTACGCTGGCTAGGGCATGTTGGAATGAATGGCTGATGGTCGGATTCCAAAAGATCTCCTGTATGGAGAATTAGTGCAGGGAAAGCATCCCAGAGGGAGACCACAGCTGCAATATAAGGATATCTGCAAAAGGGATCTAAAGGCTTTGGGAATGGACATTAACAGCTGGGAAACCTTGACCTCTGATTGTTGGAGGCTAAAGATGCAGCATGGCCTTCTCCAATTCGAAGAGACACTTGTTCAGCAGGCTGAGGCAAAGAGGCAGTCCCAGAACCAGCGAAATCTGGGGACTGGGCAGAATGTATCTGCCCTCAGTGTGGAAGGGATTGCCACTCCCGAACTGGATTTTTAAGCCACACCAGATGCTGCATTAGAACCTCTTTCCAGAGCACGATACCATAGTCTTTTGAGACTGAAGGATGCCAATGTGAATGTAAATTAAGCATCTCAACAGAAGGTATAAGTAATAATTCACAATTGTTCTGAAACATACAAATGATGGTCAATTTAATTTTTGGGGGGAGAAAATATATAAATCTTCTAAATCTATAAATATGAACATATTACATTCAACCTGATTTCAGGAGCAGATTTTATAAACCTTTTGCAAAATATTGATTCCCATTGCAGACTCAAAGCTGCAAATATGCAAATATATCATTTTGTTAAGATAAACTTTAAATTTACTGTAATCCTTCTAAAACAATTTATTAACATTGCAATATGCGCAACAAATGCAGTTTCCATACACTTACATCATATCCACTATTGCGGATACCACGTCTCTGTCTTTCACGTGTAACTAGAAGATCCATTTCAGTTTCTCCTGGACTAGGACTGTTCAAAGATTGTCTGCTTCGGTAAACTGAGGTCTTTGTTTGCTGCCTATAGAAAAAGAAAATACTTAACATGTGAATAAAACAGGACAAAACATTAATAAATTGCTTTGATATTTAGCCTATATTAATTTATGAACAATTATTAGTGGCATAATTGATATCGATATGTATCAATTCAAAATCTACAGCATTAATTAAAATATGCATTGTTTGTGATGGTAGAAACCTAGATGTAAACTGGATATCGCCTTGTGAATATATCTAGATTCATAGAAGGCAATAATGATAATAACCCAACAATCTTTAAATTAAATTAGCTGGTCATTCAGATAAGTGACAACTCAATCCAAACTCTTAGTCTAAAACCAAATATTGTAAATAGGACTGGATTTTATTATGTCCATTTACTGGTGGAATGGAGTCCACCACTCTAGAGCATTTTAGACTTCCTGAGGTAGTCCTAAGGTAGATTGAGGAGTTGCAAGAGAACAGAGAACAGGTGATCTCCTTTTGAGTGAAAATCCATTCAAACAATGTTGGTTATTGCCCACAATCCAAATTAAATTGACATCTGATAAATATCAATTCAATAAACAAAACAACATAAAATTAATTGAACTGTGCTTTATCTCCATGCCTATCAAATTTGATCATGGGATCCACAAATCGATTTCAGCTGATTTTCTGTTACACAGTAGCCGTAACACAATGTTCAATATAAACAATGCTTTTAAAATTGTATAAATGAAAGAATTGAAGCTCATTAAGGAATTTAATTTTAAGAAAAGACCGTGTACTTTAAACATCATATATTGGAAGAATTTAACAGACTATATATAACAGATTGCACAACCTTCACAGACTGTACATTCTTCTTCAAGGCATTTCTCTGATTTTCTATTGAATTTGATTGCATGTCCTTCTTCCACACTTGAAACAGCAAAATATGTGAAGGTAGAACATAGAACACAGAATAAGAATTGGAAGGGACCTCAAATGTCATCTAGTCCAACACCCTGCTCAAGCAGGATATTTTATACCATTTCAGACAAATGTCTGTCTAGTCTTTTCTTGAAAACCTCCAGCAATGGGCCCCCCACAACTGTTGAAGGTAAGCTATTCCACTGGTTGGTGTTCTCACTGTTAGCAAATTTTTCCTTAGTTCTAGGTTGCTTCTCTCCTTGATTAGTTTTCATCCATTGTTTCTTATTTTTCCTTCTGGTGTTTTGGAAAATAGTTTGACCCCCTCATCTTTGTGGCAGCCCCTCAAATATTGGAACACTGTTATCATGTCTCCCCTAGTTCATCTTTTCACTAAACTGGACATACCCAATTCCTGCAACCAATCTTCATATGTGCTTATATTCATATGTGCCTTTCATTTATTCATTTGCTCATAATTCTCATATTTATATTTTAGAGAAAGGTTTTTAGAAACCATTAAAGTTCTAAGTAAATGGGAAACATTTGAGAATTGGTTGGATCAGAACTAACATATCCAAATAAATAGCTCTATTTAATTTGTAGCGTTTAGCTGATTTCAAGAAAAGTAGGCAAGATACCCAAAGAATCAGGTTAACTGAACCAACTAGCAGAATTTAGACATAATCAAAAGGAAGAAGACAGAGTGATTATCTACCACCATAGCATTTTTATGTGTTGGAGATTCTCAGAAGGACCTTTCCTAATTTACAAGATACTGAACCTGATGGAATTTTATGTGATAGTGTCAAATGTGGGACATTTAATCAAAATATTATCAAATTGTGAATAATATGGAACATTATGAATTACACCCAAAATATAATATTGATCAAGCTATGAAAGAAAATTATAACAAACTCAGAGGATAAGTTCAAAATGAAAGGCATGATTTCCAGTCCACACCAGAGTTGAAGACTAATATGGGATATCCAGACATATTTAGAGTAGAGTGTTTATAACGTTTTTGCTGAGAAGGCTCATTCTAGTTTTTCCCTACCTATGTGCAAAGGGAAAAGTTTACGGATGAAAGCTTTTCATGTGATGAATGCTTCTTAATTCCTAAAAAAGAAACAAGTTTACACCCCATTCTCAGCTCAAGTCAAGTAACTTGAGTCTGAAAATACTTGTGGTCAGGGATTATAGTCTTTTTTTAGGCTGAAACAAAAATCTGGGATGAATAAATGAAAAAAAAATGAAAGAATTATGAAATTTCCTTTTACTCATTAATATAGTACAGTTTTACATGTTATGGAAACAAGTAAAGATACTTTCTTGCTAAAATGTAAGTTTGTTAATTTACTATGGCAAACAACGAGCATGTGCCATGCACATTGGAAGTGATGTTACCTATTACCAGATCTTAGCTATATAATTTTTCATTACAGCTTTAATCAAAACTCATGTCTGAAACAAATCAATCAATCAAATCTTAATTGTACTCAGTGATCACTGCTATTTGCAGTTTCAAAACATAATAGAAAAGAACCTTCAAATTCTAAATATAAATGAGAAGTAAATTATTCAAAAGGATTCTTAAACCAGAATAATTTTCTCTGCTCTGAAGATTGTTAATCAAATAAATGTAAAATTACTAAAACAACTAAATCTAAAATCTCTGAATTATGTTTCAATACTTATTATTTTAAATTACATAATATAATTTTATTGCAAAAAATAAGAGTAATGAATTCAAAATTTATTAGCTTTCATGGCCACTCCTTTGTAATGTAACCAAATTGAAATTTAACAGTATAGCATCAATAAAATTCAAGACAACAGCAGAGACTATACTAATACCCACTTGCTGAACAGCAATAGTGATGCTAATACCCACTTGCTGAACAGCAATAGTGATCAGAATTCTACTACTTTCCTGGGTAAGGGTATTTCTGAGGTATCTGTTAAAGGCAGAGAATAAGATTGTTGTGATGGTGTTTTGTGATGCCTGGAGGTTAAAGTACTATAATTAAACTTTGTACCACATGTGAATATAAAGGACATTATAAAATGTGCACAATCAATTCAATTTCTCTCAGAGGTCAAGAGTAGATATCCTCTTATGTAAATGTACTATTGAATTTCTGTCAGAAGGGCAGAAGGCAAGGTATCAAATCTGCTTAATATAAAAGTTCAATTAAGTGTTGTATGGAATATATTACTGACTATCTGAGGACTCTCTAATATACCTACACTATGTATTTTTGAAATGTGGAGTTACTTTATAGTCGTATAGATCTAAATCAAATTAATAAATAAGTAATAGAACAAACATTGTCTTATTTTTCTTTATCAAGATTAAGCAGTCATGGCACTTCATATCACTCTGAATTAGTAAACTCACAGAAAGTGACGGTAATTAACTGTGCAGATATATCCTCATTTTACTCATACTGAGAGTACATCTTTATGTTAAAAGATAAGTTTGCAACAAATACAAACAGATTCTATTTGAGAACTTGAGAATCCAACTCTCAAAACTTCCCACTGAAGAAGAATAGACTACAGTTCATTGTTTCTTCTATTATTCTCCAGGTAGGATGAAAAAAAAGATAGATAGATGATATAGATGATATAGATGATATATAGACACATACACACACACCACCAGGAATTCTTTGTTCCTTTCAACATAAATATGACTACTTCATCAAAGTGGACCAGCTGAAAAAAAATCATAAAACAACAACAGAAATCTTTTTCATTGCCTCTTTTTGGAAAAACCAAGTTTAAATATTACAGCAATGAATTACTGTGTCAACATTACTGCAATGCAGCTATATATTTCTACTCATGAAGTTATATAGTAATTATTTTGATAAGCTTTGCATGAACTATGTTCGCAGTTCTTGGAGATTTGACAGATCTAAAATACTGCAGATAGCGATATACTATCTTTACACACAGTGAACAATCTATAGTTATGTTAATAATTTTGTGAACATAAACTTCAACTGTGGCAACAGTAGGATGATCACAGATCCTATACATTATTAGTTTCAATTTTTATATTGCATCTCCAATAGCCAAGCAATTTTTGTATTGCATCTCCAATAGCCAAGCAATAACTACCACTCTTTATTTGAATTCTCTTAAAATTTTCTCCTAAAAATAGATTACTATCTATGTTGGGAGCCTCAACTGATTTCTCTAAAATCCCTAACAGATAACAGAACTTCACAAAAGAGCAAGAGCAGAAAGACTAAATTATTTCCAATAACAAAAGTTTAAAATCAATAAAGTGCCAAGAAGATTTGTCTGATTAAGTCCTATAAACTTAGCTCTGCTTGATCAGGACAAAGTTGATCAATAATACTACTCTACTATAGGAAGCCCAGATAATCTCAAAATTGATTTTCTAGCTATTTTTAAAATGCAATTAACTACATGAGCTTTTAACAGATAAAATAATTCTATCTATTATATATATATATATATATATATATATATATATATATATATATATATATATATATATATATATATATATACACACACATACATACATACATACATACATACATACATACATACATACATACATACATATATATATATATATATATATATATATATATATATATATATATATATATACTGGAGCAGGATTTCAATGGAATCAAAAATAATAGTTTCAAGTGGAAACCCAGAGAGAGGTTAAATTCTGAAATTAACTGTTCCAACCAGTAAACCAAAATAAATGGCAATGATAAAAATTCCTGAAAGTGCTTTTTTATAAAAGCAAGACTGAAAAGCTGGGACGACAGACGATCATATGAAACAACCCTCAATTTTTCATAGTGTATTTTAAATCAAAATATTATGAGCCTCCTTAATTTTTCTTTGCTGTTACTCTTTCTCTTATACATGTAAGACAGCAATAATGGGCTGACACCAGTTGCACACTCAAGTGATTAAATAATTAATGACACTGTTTTCAAAGAGATTATTAGGCATTCCTTGATCTAATTGTGAAACTATTAATGGGAAAGGGGATAGAGGTATATTACAACACTGATTATAATGAACAGCAACCTTTGTGAAATTGTCTTGAGATTATAATTAGCTGAAATAGAGAAGGCTTACTAATGAAGGAAGTATTAGTACTAACAAAAGGCATAAGCACAGGGCTGGCTGAGGTCAACATAGAAAATAATGTAAGGATTTTAAAAATTGAATATATAGCAAGAAATACTCAGAGAACTGTTTAAAAGACTTGAGCTGGTTCTTATACAATGTGCAACCCAATTTGTTTTTGGTGTAATGTATACAAAACATACAAATAAATATTGATTTATAAGATCTGTCTGCATAATGCATTTTGGTGACAATCATCATAATTCAGAGGATGATTGTCATTTCTTTCAATAAAAGAAAGAAAATACAGAACAAGAAACAAACATATCCATTCCCTTTCAAGATGACTAAAGTGTTTAGTACAAAGAGAAAACATGTACTCTCTATGTATTTTGTCAAAGGTTTTTTTGCCATCTAATGACAGGATTACACATGGTCTTTTAAAAAAAATCTGTTAAATCTATCTAACTAACCTAATATTACCTGCTGTTTGTTTAGTTTATATAATACCTACTTGATCATTTTTAATAACGAATGGTAACACTTGCTGTAATCTATTTGCTAACGCTGCAATTAAAATCTTTGTGTAAACATAATCAATGAACGGCTGAGAGCAGATTGGATATAATCTTTACCTGATTTTGTTCTTATTGTAATATAAATCTGATTAAATGCCTCTGATAATATTCCCTTATCAAGTATTTCATCATACAATTGACAGTTTTGGCACCAAAAGATCTATAAATATTTTATATCACTTTATAAGGAAAACCATCCCCTTGCCACTTTTAAAATTATTTACTAGCTGCCTCCAATACTGAGGCAAATAACAGTTGTTTTTGTGTATCATCTAAGTACAATTAAGTTTATTCTACTTTAAAAGTCCTTTATATCATCATCTGATATATTTATTATGTGGTTTACCATATAGTTCTGAGTGAAAATTTAAACATTGACAATTTATATCTTTTCAAGTTTTATGTATTTTATATCTTTCACATCTAAGAACTGGAATCATTGCCCTATCTTTCTTTTGCTTTAAACAATTCTTCCTCTGCATTTATATATAGCAGTACATGGGCATCTAACCATTTACATCTGAAAATATTTCAATTCATCTTTCAAATAATTTTCCTTCTTATTTTTAATCTTATTTTTCTATGATGCATAACCATTCTACTTTGGTTATAACATGTATATGCATATGCTTCCCATTCAAAAATTTGGGCCCTTGATATCTTTGGATTCAAATTGAAGTGTTGCAAAGTAGTCACCTGGGCGCATTTTCTTTTCATTTCACATACAACAAAAAATAGATATAGAGTTTAACATTTGGCCTGTACAGAAAAGGACAGCCTAGAACAGCTTTGGGTTAGATATATAAGAAGGATAATACTTCTTTAAAACAGATATTTTTACACTGTTCTACATTTAATGTTTTGGGAGAAAATAGCAAAAGATATAAGTGTAACTAAAAAAAATAAATTTTTCAGAAGATACTGTGTTTCTCTGACAGGGTCGTATTTTCTTTCGACCCCCAAAATAAGGGCTTGGCCTTATTATTTTTCAGGTGCAGGAGGCAGCAAGCCCACTGACCCCACCCGTATGGCCCCATTCATGTTGGAAGGTATGGATTTCTATGCCTTCCTTTCCTGTTCCGTGGACGAAATTGCCTGCTGTGACCGTCACCATTAGGTAAGGAGGGCGTGAGGCGTGTGGGGTGTGTCACTTGGCCTCCGGCTTCTTTTGCAGCCACAATTGGCTGCAAAAGCAACCATACTTGCTGGAGGCAGAGGCCTCAGTGACACCTGTGAATCAGCTGTTTCATGAATGGAGCGGCTCAGCTACCTGATTAAAGGGCCAAGAAGCCCTGAGGTGACCGGTGAAGGGAAGGGCTTCCTCCTGTGTTGGCCACACCCATCCCTTTACTAGGGCTTATTTTCAAGGGAGGACGTATATTAAGGGCAGCACCAAACTCAAGCTTGGCCTTATTTTCAGGGCATGTCGTATTTCCGGGGAGAAACAGTAATAATCTTTGAATTAAATAACTAGTACATGTACCATTTATAAATGGATTCTTCATGCTCTTATTATACCTAAAAGACTCATAATGCAACACTGGAAATATAAATGTATAGTCCAATTTAATCAATGGACTGAAGATTTGATTACATTTGCTACTTATGAGTGGATATGTGATGACTCCCCCTGATGCTTCTCCAGATACCTCTCCAGATGTCAGCTCTGAGGAGGATGAACCAATTCCAGGCACATATGGAGGGGTGTCAATGGCTCCGAGCAGCCATCTGAGAAGGATTTGGCTGAAGCACAGCTGCGTCAGGACAGCCCTGAGACTTCAGATAGGGAAAGCATGCAGCTTCAGCTGGTCAGCAATGAGAAACTGCCTTCTGCACCTGATCCAAGAACATGTAAGGCAGAGAAAAGGCTGGAGCAGTGAAGTTCAACCCAAGTCCTTGTGAGGAGGAAGCCTCAACCTTCTTGATGGGCTGCACTAGAAGCTGGCTATTTAACGCAGCATACAGATGGAGGCAATGCTGGGAACATGTTCATTTCCTAGCTGTGTGCCTTGACTTTAGATCATGCCTTGTGAACTCTGGACTTTTCTTGCCTCATGAATCCTCTTGTATTGTGGATTTAATTTTGCCTGCTGGTTTTATCTTTCTTTCTTTTTTTTGCAAGAATTTTTTTTTATTAAACAAACAACACAAAAAAAAATCATCATCTTACATTACATCTTGTAGAAAGTGTGTCAATTGGTTACAATTAGCTTTCGTGCATCTCTTCCACGGTCATTACTTATATTCATATCAAATGTCAAAGATTCTTAATGAGTCTTACTATCAACGTAGCATAGTTCTCATTTGACTGAAGTTGTTTTAGTGTCCTTTTGCCTAAAATAATCCATAGTTAAAAACAAAACCACCTGATGGCATTTCATTAATTATTACAAAAATCATTTACGAAAATCCTTTAGTTACTAAATTATTACTTACTAATTATAAGATTTAGTTAATTTTTGTTATCAACTTTCATATACCCAATAACATTACACCTTTATAACAGATTCAAAATAAGAATTAATTAACAACATTTCTAAGCCTTTTTTCCCCAAGTCACTGTTTGCAATTTATATCCAAATTCCTTATAATATATATATATATATATATATATATATATATATATATATATATATATATGTGTGTGTGTGTGTGTGTGTGTGTGTGTGTGTGTGTGTGTGTGTGTATTGTTAACTATATCTCTTATCATTTCATTATTATTGTTATCATTAATATTTGTTAACAAAATCATTTATTACTTATATCCAACTTCACCTCCAGCCAACATAAATATGTACCTTGTTACCATTATCAACTATTTATTTAACAAAGCAATCTAAAAATTACTAAATTCCTACTTACTAATCACCAAACTTAGCTACTTTTTTATTATCAACTTTTATTTATCAACCTGCATCCTTCCAGAAGGCATATAGTCTTATTTCTTTTGCCATTTGTGGAATTAATCTTCTGTTTATTTCCTTGGTAAAGTTTTTATGGACATCTCTCCACACCTTGTTACTTGTTGCATCTCTCAGGTAATCTCGGCGCCTTCCATTGCTACTTTAATTACTTTATCATTGATTGTCAATCGTGCTTCTGTTAAGGTTTCTCTCCTTAAAACCATCATTTTTCCCTTTTTTCTTCTTCTGTGCCTTGAAATTTGAGGTAGAGCTCCAGTCCATCAAATTCCCTTTTCCATACTCCCATTTTTTTGCTTTCAACCACTTTCACTACGTAAATCAAATCATTAGTTTTCTTATCTTTGTATTCATTTGTCTCTTCAATTTTTGGGGCTCCATCTCCATCATTTTTTTCTAGTATAAACTATCTTCTTCTCAATTCTCCCAGTTACCTCCCAGTTACTTTTGAATTCCATCCCAAATCTTTTGCAAAGTTAAAGTTTCCTCTTCTGAAAATTGATCCATATTTCCAAATTGTAAATTACTGCCACTCTAGCTTTCAAGACATATATATATATATATATATATATATATATATATATATATATATATATATATATATATATATATATATATATATATATATATAATCATTTGTAATCTTCACAAGAAAGATTACAAATGATATTTTTCCCCCTCTCCTAGTGCCGATAAGGCTCTCAAAGGACATCTGTGTAAACACTTTGTGCCCTTGTCTCTTATCACTTTTAATTACGGAACTTTGAAGTACAAAGACAATGAAATCAAAGGAGAAACAGGAACGAATGCGTAGTTTCAGAAACTCTAGCCTCTAGCCTCCAAGTGGCAGTATTGCTTCCTTTCACTCTCTGATGTTGTCTCAGGCTTAAGGGAAATAAAGTTCTTAAATGGAGTTTAATAGAAAATAATAGAATTTTTTATTAGAGTAGAGAAGGAGAAAAAGTCGAAGAAGAAAAACCGGTCCATTCACTTTAAGAAGAGGAGAGAAAAAAAGTTGCGAGCACTTCAATCCACAAAGTGTAATTACAAAAGGGAAAAAAAGCATACTAACCAAAACAATCCAATGCAGGTCAATTGCGCCAATTACTTCTTCTGCTTAAGGATTTAATTTAGCATAAAAAAGGAAGGTTTTGGGGGGCCATCTTTTTCAAAATAGAAAGGATTCCTCTCCAGATGGACACACTTTCTCCTTCCATTTCCTTCCGTTCCGGAGCTGTCCCAACTTCATCAGCCTAGGCTGCCTTCTGTCGCCAGCTTGAAAACCTTCTCTTGGGTCAATCAGGAACTTTGCGGGGTCCCTGAGATCAGCAAGACATAGTCTTCCTGTTCACAGTCTCTTCGGGACAGTCTAGGTCCGATTGGACCACCCAGCGGCAAAAGTATCGGTGGCGATCTCAGAGCATCAAGACCGCATGTCCGTACCATTGCAACGTTGGTTCCTCCTTTCCTGGTTTTATCTTTCAAGTGCCTTGTGGACTCATTGGCCATTGCTCTGTAGACTAGCATTGGTCTGTTTTTGGCTAGACTTAATTGGGACAGTTCTGGGGTTTTGGTGAAAGGAATTGCTGGGTAATATTAATAAACCCACTAAACCACCATTATGTATGCATATGAGTGAGCAGGACAGCACAGGATTACATATAGATTTAAACTTTGTATGGATAAATACAACAAAATATGGGAGTCATATATTCAAAATAATATAGGTAAAAAAAATAAGATTATTAGAAATGAATACACAAATGTGCACGGATATATGTGTGTATAATGCTTACATTAGATAATTATTTACAGAATTATAGCTGTTTATTGCAACAATATATTATACCTTATATTATCTTTTTTGTTATATTTTTCACTCATTTTGTAAGAACCATATTTTTTAATTACAGGTAGTCTTTGACTTACAACCTATTGCTAAGTGACCATTTGAAGTTACAATCTACTTGAAAAAGAAGACTTGTGACCTGAATCTGAAGTTGCAATGGTTGTCCTCCCCCCAGCCCCATAATCACATGACCAAACTTCAGGACTTGGCAACATGGCCATATTTATGGCTGTTTGAAATGTCGCCCAATCACATGGCCACATTTTACTTTCATATTTTCATGAAACTGCTTAACAACCATGACTGTCACTTAATAACAATCTATTTTTCTAGTGTAACAATCATGTAACAAACATGAAAATTTATGTTGAAAAATATTTTCCATGATTTCTTCTAAAATCTGCAGAAACAAATAAATTTCCACATATGTAATAATACGGATAATATTATTTTTACACATTTGATTCTTTCTAATTTTTTAGACATGATTCAATTACTTCATCATATTCTTTACATAGATTATATGAATCTATTCATTGTTCATTTATATTTCTACAGTAATCTGTATTAATTTTAAAAGGGCTTTTTATGTAATTCAGGAACTATTTTATCTTTTGCTATGCATGTTGGGTCTAACTGACAAGCTGCTAAGGAGATCCCTATAACAGTGTTTTGCAGTATTATCACTACATTATAAAATGAAGGTCTCTACTGACTAATACCCTGAAAACTGACTTTTTATTTTATTTTTTTGCATCCTGTTTTTATTAATATTATAACAGAATAGGAGAGAAGTTATTGGGGCTGAGCCCTTATTCCAACTCTTAATAGTGGGAAGTAACAGAAATTTTCAGTCATAATCAACAGAAAAGATAGAACACTATTCCATTTAAACATACTGCTTTTCAACTTTTAAAAATTAACATCTTGTTCCACTTTTATTACTTCAAAAATGATGCACCTATCAACTAAAAATATGACAACTCATTCAGCAGAAGATGGCACACCACAAAAACACTATTCATATGCAAATGAACTTGTCACTTCACATTAACACCTACCATATGACACCAAGACAGCACATTTTGTCTTTTTTATGGAACATGAAGATTTGCATGACAGTCTACAAATATACATAGAAAAGCTACTCACCTGTTTTTGGGCTCTACAAATGGAGAGGATCCGTCTGTATCAGGATCCAGAATATGGTCTATTTCATTTTGTGTTTTTTCATACATCTTTTTTTCCAAGCCCTTGTTGTCCATTTGTGGGAAATCATAATAGCCTTTCCGCTTGGCTTTCAATCGCAATTTGTTGCGATAGTGTTCTATATCAGACTTCTGTTTCAAGGCTTTGTTAATCTGACAAAAAAAATTAAAAGAGAAATATACAAATTAATAAAATTAGACTATGAGTTTCTAAGGTGACTAATTCTTTGAAACAATAAACACAGTTGGAGTTCATTCAACCACACTATTCAGAACTTTTTAACAATTATTTTTAAGGCTTTCAGATAAAGTGTGATGCTCCACATATATGTAGCAATCACTCAATCTAAATGAAGGCAGTAATGTCAGAGCCATTGCTTATAGTAATCATTTAAAAATGGAAAAGAGTACTGAATCAGTAACAGTTTAATGCTAACACTTCAGCAATCTTGGTCAAATTATTTTTTTAATGTATGTCTAATTAAACAAGCATAATCTCAATGAGTTACATCATTGAATATGATATCATTCTACAAATCTGAATGCAGGTTTACTATTTAAATATTAAAATTCCCTTAAAAATTCCCCAATAAAATGTTTGCCAGGAGGTGGAAGATGGAACTGTCAATCGACTAGCTGGCTTAGCCGATTGACAGTTCCATCTTCCACCTCCTGGCAAACATTTTATTGGGGAATTTTTAAGGGAATTTTAATATTTGTATTTTAACTAAGAATTGTACAGTATATTTTTTACCTCCTCCGTCTACGTCGACGTCTATGTCTATGTTCATGTCTATGTATTTGTATATGGTTTTAACATGACTGTACACCGCCCCGAGTCCTGCCTAGGAAAGGGTGCGGTCTAGAAATAAAAGTTGTTGTTGTTGTTGTTGTTGTTGTTGTTGTTGTTGTTGTTGTTATTATTATTATTATTATTATTATTATTATTATTATTATTATTATTTAGATGCTTCCATTTACTTATTCAAAATAAAAACTGAATATGGAAGCCGAAGGACATTTGGATGCCCTTCTAGTTAATTCCATTGCTTTAAAAAAACTACAGAACTGCTAACAGTTCTCAAATGGTGATTAACTACTTAGGCCTACAATTACCAGGTGAAGAGAATAATATTGATGAATAAATTCTCTGATCTTCTAACCAAGGAGTGTCAAACTCTATTTCATTGAGGGCCACATCAGGGTTGTGTCTGATTTTTTTGGGGGGGGGGAGAGGGTGGGTGTGGCAAGCTTGACATCACTCCTGTCAGGGGCACCTGTGGAGGCCTGAGTACTCTGTCAGTGAAAACAGGCTCCCGAGCTCCGTTTCAGCTGCCACAGCCTCCTGCAACCCTCTGCCAGTGAAAACGGAGCTTGAGAGCGCTGCAGGCCAGATCTAAGTATCCCGTGGGCAGATCCAGGGTCCGTTTCAGCTGCCACAACCTCCTGCAACCCTCTGCCAGTGAAAACGGAGCTTGGGAGCGCCGCAGGCCAGATCTAAGTACCCCATGGACAGATCCAGGGTCCGGGCCTTGAGTTTGACACCCCTGTTCTAACCTCTTGTTGTTCCCTATTTTCAACAATCATGGAGTCCTCTAAGCAATTGAACATTTGAAAAAAAGACAATTTACTCTTAAAAACCCAGGAAAGACTATTAAAAATCTCTAAAAGCTTCCAGATGGCAATTTCAGTTATGAGAACATGATTAAGAAATGGAAGTTACATGCAGAACAGAACCCACAGATCACAGCAGATAAAAGCTTTAGTTGGAGAAGCTATCTATAGATCCACTGTATAGAACTGCATAAACTTAGGAAAGCTACAGTATCAGAATTCAATAGATTTCACCAAAACATAAAAAGAAAACCCTGATAAACATGGAACATTTGTTTATTTTATTATGTTTATTAATTCATTCAATGTATATAGTCCATCCGGTCAACTCGGGATGGCCCATTTGGGCTCTTAAGTGCTTTGGGCTTACTTGGAAACAAAAACTGCACCTTCATATTCAATCACATAATATTTTTCTTGAGTGAAGCATTTGAAGAGAATACTCTGGCTAATAGTTGTCTTTTCAAATTACTAAAGAGAATTACAGGAATCTCTTTAATAAGATTTATTAAGGGGAAAGGGAAAGTGATAGAATTCCAGCAAATTCTAATTAACTATTTTCAGTGTAGAACCAATGTATTTCAGTATAGAATATGGTGATGGTGATAAGAATCTTTTTCTCAGGATTCCCATGACCTTAATTAGAAAAGAGGCAGCTATCTTCACACACAATAGGAACATTTACAGATGATTGTTTACATAAGTCACTTGAATCCGTAGAAGCTCATGTCCCATAATCAATGAAACTAAAAGAAATAATAAAGCTTGGATAGGTCAGCAAGACACGTCTGAAGCATATCTACAAATCAACCACAAAATATTTACAAAAAAGGATAAAAGTTTGGAATGGAATTCACGATTCCCTGATTTGAATATTAATCTAAATTTGAAGAAAAATCTGAATATACAGGAGACCCAAGAATATTTCTGAGCTAGAAGAATTCTGCAAGAAAAAGTGGAGAAAAAAAATCCTCCCCCCCTTAAAAAAATGATTTTGAATTGCAACATTTTTACATGCAACTATGTCAAAACTCATGGCTTCAAAATCTTAAGGACTGGTTTGGACAAAACTCAGCAGCACTTTTTCATGCCGCTGTTGCTAAAAATAGGATCGCTACATGATCGCCAACGTTCAATAACGGATATCACATAAGAAGAAAAATGTCAAAATTCAGTGTCAGTAAATAACACTACTGATCTATGCCATGTCCCAAAATGGATGCTCAATGGAATGCACTGTAATATAACCACAGTCTAAACCATGCAATGTAGAACTGAATAACTATGTGTTACTGGGCAGTTTTGTGTATTAAAGATTCTCAAATCACCTTATCACAGCAGAGGTGAAAAGAACAAATTTCAGCACAGTTTTGAATAAAGAATAAAGAAGAATCTGATTACACATTCACATATCAAGGCATAGTTGAAGGTAAAATAAACTATAGATGGTAGTTTAGGAGAAGAATAGATGCAGTATAAATACAAACACAACACTCCCCTTGGAATGTCCTCCTTAAGCAAAACATTTTGACATACAGTATGTACATAACCTGCAGTAAGCTTCATTATCCTTCTTATCCTCTTGTTTTCTTTTAATTTCCACACAGGGGAATATGTTCACAATTATATGCAATGATATTCAGGCTTTCTTTCATAATTTAGAATATGACATCTATGGAAATTTTTATAATATAATCTTGAGTCAGAATTTTATATTCATTATCTAAAAGCTCTCTACATAAAAGCTACATTGTTGAGAGTAGTTGCATGAGAATAAAACTATAGATGTTTGCCATCCTTCCATTTCATCATCTAAAAATTGTTTTCTTTCTAAAAGCTGATCTTTGTTAATCAAAGTATTTTACTATGTGTAAAGATAAACAAAGAAAAATAATGCTATTTGGATTTCACTTATTTAATGGTGAAACTGAACTAACATTATTTTTTTCATTGTATACATTTACACACATTTGATGCAATTAATTTGATGCAAGATTAATCTATGAGATATTTTTCCTTCCATTTGATACTATGTGTCATGCTCTTGGTAACAGAAAACAAGATTCCCAGAAAACGTTTTAAAAATATTTATTGAAAGAGAAAAATGATTAGGTTACAGAAAAATTTAGACAACCGGATACTTTCATTTTAATGCACAATTTATCTTTAAACTTGCTCAGTCAGGGACTTCTTAATCGCCTTGCTACCAATTGTTGGATGGACAAGAGAGATCCTAACTGTTTTCCTGATAACAAGACAATGTGCAATTGTTCTGAGCTAATGGTGCACTGCAAAACATTGTCTACTTTCCCAGGCTCTGAGAAGCTTCTAACATTGTACTTTAAATACAGATAGCGAAGGGAAAAAAAGAATTTCCTCTCTAAGAATGGTGCATATTTATCATTTCAACAAGGTAACAGAGGAAAACATATTCGGAAGAAAGGACAGGCTGAAAGGTCTTTGGTCTGCCTCTCAGAATTGTTGCCAGAAACACTGGATGATTCCACACACAATTTTTTTGTCTTTGCTGCCAAGTCACCAATTGGCTTAGTAGTCACATTATTGAGCATCCCCTCCCCATATCACTTCTTTAACAGATATACCTCAACATATAACAGAAAACCAATTATGAGATATAGTCTTACCTCCCCATTAAGAATAGCTGTATCTTGGGTCCTCTCTGTTCCTGGATGTGCAGGAGGCAAAGTTACAGGCTTTATTGCAATCAACTGTACAGATCCAGAAGATGTGTCAAAGGGATCAGTGGCAGATTTAGTCACATTGTCAAACAGCATGCTTCCATCCTCTTCATCACTTAAAGGCACTAAAATAAGTTAAAAGTTAGTCAGTATATTATTTTGACATTTTACATGTGGGCCACTGTGGGAGAAAGTAAAAATGAACTATGCTAGATACAGTAAACTGGAAAGCTAGTTCTTATACCTAGAATCATCACAGAAATGAAACTATATTTATTTTTCCTTTAATGTTAACTTTATACCTTTTTATGATCCTATAATTCCTTAATGCCTATGTGGAATTCACAACAGATATTTTTTCTTTGTGCCCTGATAGAGAAAAAATCTGCCACTCTATCACCAGTTGAGGGATATACAATATGCTGATGATACTCAACTCTATATTTCACTCTTGGTGAGCCAAGCAATGCTATGGCTACCCACTTGCGGTGCCTGGACCTGTTGGGGCCTGCGTGGGTGACAAAGGGCTTCAACTGAACCCTGGGAAGACCAAATGGGTTTGGTTACACAGGGTTCTGGGATCTGAGATGTTGCCATCTTTGACTCTGGATGAGATGGAACGCCCCCAGACAGATCTGGACCACAACTTGAGGGTTATCCTGGATTCCAACTCTGACTTGAAGAATAGGTGGCAGTTGCAACAAGGAGAACCTTTGCACAACTTCATGTTGTGCGCCAGTTGTATCCTTTCCTGGATCAGGACTCCCTGCACTCAGTCATCAGGCCCTAGTTATCTCATGAATGGACTATTCAATCTTTCAGAGATTGCTCCAATCCAAGAAAAACCCTGTTCCCTTTCCCTCCACATATTCAATTGGAGAATAGCTGCTCTGCTTTCATTTCTTTCCTGCATGTTCTTTCCTAGTTTTGTCCTATCTAAACTACTTCTGCATGGCACAAAATCAGAAACTCTAGACCACAATGAATCCCATTAAAGATAGGAATGTTTATAAAATCCTCCTAAATACAACTCTTCATCCCACTAAGGAGAACATTTAAAATAATCAGACCAAGGGGATGAAAACACATAAATTAAAGGTAAAGGTTTTATACCATCGAGTTTAATTCCTGGTAACTACAAGTAATGGCTATGAAGATTTCTTGGCAACAACATGGAAGTGGTTTGCCACTGTCTTTTTAGAGGATGTTTTTCTAATTTCTTACTCTGAAATTTCCTGGTGTATTTTTACGAATAAAATAACCAGTTCATATACACAGACACACACACACACGTTGAAATCTAAATATATAGATTTTATAGTTGCAAATTCTCAAATACCTTCTCAACATTTGTGACTCTTCTGGTTCATTTTAAGCTTGTATGTAATAAAATTCCCAGAGGAGGAATATTCTCCTCTGTCTTCTGCAATTTTCCTTCTGCCTCAGATGAGCTAAGGTATATATTTCTCCAAAGTGAATGCAAGTAAAGAAGCTAAATCAGTTCATTATTTTATGCTTAGTGCTCAAACAAGGATTCACAGCTTCCGTGCCATAAGGCAACATTCATTCATTTTCCTTTCATTCTGTTAAAAAGCTACCTGAAGCCAAAATGTGCGGCATCTAATAAATAGCTTTATAATCAGAACAGCTACAGTAGCAGCAGCAGCATTTTTCTTATAAATGTGCCACTGTTATAATTTGCTGATAACAAGAAAGCTTCCTGAAAGTAAGATCATCCTTTGGATAGGGTAAATGTAAATATTAATACAATGTGTTAATAAAATGTCAAAAACTAATTTTCTACCTTAAAACCATGTAGGCAAAATAAGAGCATTATAAATATCAGAATGCTATATGCAGAAATCAAGATGGGTTGATCATAGCAAATGAATTATTTCTCTTTTTTATTTTATTTTATTAGTACTGTAGGTTCTTGAGGAGATGAGCATAATCAGAATCTTTGGTGCAGTTTTTGTGAATTTACTGGGAAAGACATAGGTTTGAGTCCATCACAATGACATCTTCAGTTTCCCCATCATGTATATGACTTGATGTGATAATTCATGCTCCACTGAGATGGGACATCTCATCATTCATTAGTAATTTAAATTATATTTATAATTGGTTTTGAGAAGAAATCATTCATAACCCCCAAAAATGTGATATGTTACATTTTGAAATTCACTTGTAAAGGATTATGGCAAATTTTCCTTCCCATTTAAAACAACAGCTGTTCAACCTATCTGTGCATTGTGATAAATAACATAAAGCTGGAGGAAGCTTAGCATAGTCTTTATCTAAAGCTCCTGTTTTACCCTTTGCTTGTAGTCACCTCTACAGCATCCTTTATATTCATTACATCCAACTTCTCTTTCCAAAGCTCAGGTAAGCATTTACTAGAAAATAGAATAGTTACTATAGAAACTGCGGTTCATTTTTTAAAAAAAGATTCTGCATATTTGTACCGACACTCTTATGCTGCCAAGATCAATGATGTTTATAGGAAAGGAATATAATGTGGAACTGCACAAAATTGCATGCAGACCACCTCATCCATCTCCAACTTACAGAACAAACATTTTGAGTCCAAATTTACACGTGCTTATTGGAAGATAAAGGATGCTAAGTTGGAAAGCCAAGAAAACTGTTGTGTAATTTTTTCCTTCTTTCAGGTTAGGCTTTGAAATTGCAAGTTATGAACACAAATCAGTAACTCCAGGAAAGCTGTCTCTGCCCTAATCTGTAGTCCTTGAAGTACTGACTACTCATTTCTCAAAGTTCCAGCTGTTGTACCATCCCCGCAGTCACATAGTTGCGATTTGTGTGCTAAGCAACCAGCTCACACTTATGACAGTTGCAGTGTCCCATGGTCACATTATCACTGTTTGTTACCTTCCCTACAAGCAACATCTAAGAGAAAATCAGCAGAGAAGCTCACATATTGCTTCATAAAATGTTCCTTCCCCAGCCTCCTTGCATGTTTGCTAACCTCTGACCTGGTTCCCCTGGTCTCCCTGCACTCATGAGTCATTGATGTCTTTGACCAATACATCCATGAAATATATAGAATATGCATTAAAATGGCAATTTAAAAAAGCCAAATGAGTTAAAGAGAAAAAGGAAGGGGGGAGAGAAATGTTTAAAGGTTTCAAAGAATTTACAAGTTATTTACAAGTGCCACTAAATTATTTTCAGTGTAACAATGCAGGAACCTGTTGCTCATCTGTTTTAAAATAAGATTAAAATGGCACGCAATGAGGTCTGAATATAAGACATCAAATGAAGAGTCCTGCTCATACATTAGCTCATCTGTTTATTACATGAATTTGACAAGTCTTAGAAGCTTTGAAGACTGCCTTAATTAAATTTGGGAAATGAGTATTATAGATATCACATGAAAATGGAACAGCATTAAAAAATACTTTGGTGGGAAATGATTACCCAATGACCCTTGAAAAATGTTTTTCATAATTAAACTGAAAAGGACAGGGTTTAAATTAGTTTCCCATTATTAATCAAATTCCCAATCCTAATAACACGTTCTACAGCTCGACCTTTCTGCCTCTACTAGTTCTTCAAATGTGTATTCCTTCATTCACACGTCTTGGTAAGATGTTATATGTCTAAATTAGAAAAGTTTTAAGAAGATTAAAGCCTATCCTTAATAGTAACCATGAGATGACACTTTCCTCTTAATCAGAGAAACAGGATTTAAAATTGGTTTGCTACTATGACAACCAATGAACCAGTCTTATATTTGATTTCCTAAATAAGCCAATGTGAATGGAAAAGACAGTTTTCCTCATTTTCGAAGTCTGTTTCTTTTCTTAAGAGATAATATATGTTTAATTCTTGCCTTAAAAGGTTGCTCAGCTAATTTATCAAAATATTCATAAATTCACACTTATTAGTTGGATTTATAAAATCACTTCTGGAACTAAAACACTGTATCAACTAGCTGTTTGGATTGTTCCAATTGCTTGTTGTTATCATTTACTGTTCTAATATGAACTTTTTTTCCCATGTATATTGGGGGGGGGGGGGACACTCGCTTCAAAGGCAGGGAGTATCATATACTTGGCACACTGAATATGTACAGATGGAATATGGCATGACACTCCTAAACTGAGCACAAGCTACTGACAGAAGCTACTGGTTTAGACTGAAAACACAACTGAATGAGCTATTAACTGTACCTATAAAAAATGAATTCATCTGGTTTAACTAGAGGTGAGTTTGACTTGAATAAGATCTTCCTGAATTGATGTATTCTTTCAGCTCTGTTTCCTTTTCTCAGTATTTGGTTCTATCTGACTGTAATTCAGAACTGAAACTATATTTCAATTCAGTTATTCTGCAATAGGCAGAAGTATTTTACTTCTATACTTGCTTAATTTACTGAGGTTATATTAGGTCTCTCAAATTATCCTTTAGACTTATCAAGGAGAAAGGAGCATTTTTATCTAGTTGACTAATAATAAAGTTAATAAAGAACTTGGGAGAGAGTCAAAATACTGTCTATAATCAAATATCTAAAGCCACCATCATTCCTCTCTTTCTTTCTTGCCCCAAACTGCAAGAAAACTTGGGACAAGCAAAAACAAAAATTCATCCATATAGTTTAGTTAACATTTTTAACTTTTCTGTGGGTTGTTGTAAGGCCTTTTCTCTAAAAAGAGGATTGATTTCTAACCTTCATTATTTATCCTCACTGGGTATCTAAGTTAATTCACATCACTTAATGAATGTGCGAATAAATCAATTCCATCAGTGAAATAGGAATGAAAGCAGCCACCATGAAGGAAACTTGGTAGCAGCTGGGAAAGACAGAACTTAAAGGGGAAAGGGGAAATTGCTGCAAGTAAACACTTGCCCTTTCCTTCTATTTGTTGAGGATTATTAATTGCAACACCCTTGGAGCAAGATGATTGATAACTTCTTAATAAAATGTTTATAGTCACTGGATTAAATTCAGGCTTAGCATTCTCACAGCAGATTTATATTGAGTTTTTTTCACTGTTTTAATCTTTTTTGTATTTTATCAACAATCATGAAGCCTGGAAAGACTGAACAAATATTGTATGCTATATTTGCAATTGCACTGTATTGTTTAGCAAAATGTTTATTTTTGTAATAGGGCTGAGTTGAGCCAGACAGAAGTGGGCATCTCTTTGAAAGTATGCCTATAAGGCAAATGAAAATGCACTGCACACTTGGTTTTTCAAAAGCCTTTGACAAAGTTCTTCTTGAAAAAATACTGAACAAATCCAGCTGCCATTGGGTATATCAACAAGTGTTCTTATAGATTGGCAACTTGTAACAAACAAAACAGAGAATAGGGGAAAAGCCAATTTTAATATTGGCAAGATGTGCAAAGAAGACCCATAAAGATTTCCATAGGGACTGGTATGCTTTTTAACTTGTATATAAATATCTTGAGTTGGGGTTAAGCAATGAAGTGGCCATGTTACTTAATGATAAACTATTCATAGTAATAAAATTGAAATGGTGAACTTTCAGAGAGTTCAAACAGCAAACAGCCTGTTTCAGTTTCAGCTTCAGTACAGCTTGATTAGCACAAGCAGCTGATTGCCGGTTGGATCGGCCTCTCGACTATCAGCTGTTTCAGGCTGCAGAGATTGTCATTACCCATTGCTGCCTCCGCGTGCCCCGTTTTCAGCCTCCGTGCGCCCCATTTGCCGCCCATTCTGATCCCCATTGCCTGAAACTGGTGGAAAATGGGACGCACAGAGGCCAAAATGGGACGTGCGGAGGATGAAAACCAGGCTCATGGAGGTGGCAATAGGCTATGGCAATCCCTGCAGCCTGAAACAGCTGATGGTTGGGAGGCCAATCCAACCAACAATCAGCTGCTTGTGCTAATCAGACTGTGCTGAAATTGACATTGAAACACACTGTTTGCTGCAAGGAGGCAAATTGCTGGGAGGCAGAGGCAGATATTTTTTTCTTGTGCTAATCAGGCTAAACTGAAACTGAAACATGCTGTTTTCTGTTTGCTACAAGGAGGTAAATTGCTGGAAGGCAGAGGCCAAAGGGTGGGGGCCGGCGAGTGGGCGGGAATACAATCAGTGTATAAGACTCACCCAAATTTTCACCCTCTTTTGGGGGGGGTGCATCTTATAGTCCAAAAAATACAGTACTTGAAACACTGTGTACATGTCTAGTCAATGCACCTTAAAAAATTATAAGGGAGAAAACATACCCCCCAAAACCAACCAAAATGTTTATTGGTCAGGGCAGTTCCCCTAAAACAGTGGTCCCCAATTGTTCTGGCCCGGCAGAGGCAGTTGGATGGGGTGGGGAGAGGGGATGTTTTCGCGCACATGCATGCACCACTTTCACAAGTGCAGCTTCATGTGTGCACTCACGCACACCACTTCCACAGCCCAGTTCTGAATGGGCTGCGGCCTGGCACTGGGCTTCAGCCTGGGGGTTTGGGGGATCTCTGCCTTAAAAGGAAAGAGTACAGCTATTTAAGCTCTTTAACATAAGAAGGAGGGTAATGGGAATTTTGATAGTTTATAAAATTATGCATCTCCTAGGTCAGTGATGGCGAACCTATGGCACGCGTGCCACAAGTGGCACGCGGAGCCATTTGTCAGGGCACGCGAGGCGCTGCCCTGTCAGCTGGCCAGCGCGCATGTGCGCGCTGGCCAGCTGAGTTCACCTTTTTAAAAGCTATTTTTCGCTTTCCCCAGGCTCCAGAGCCTGGGCGCCTGGGGAGGGCGAAAAGAGCCTCCCCGCCCCCTCCCCCGGAGGCTTCAGGGACCGTCCCTGACGCCTTCGGAGCGCTTAAAACCACCCTCCGAGTAAACAAAGTGATTTCCGGGTTGCTCGGAGGGTCGTTTTAAGCGCTCCGAAGGCTTCAGGGACGGTCCCTGAAGCCTCCGGGGGGTCGGGGGAGGCTCTTTTCGCCCTCCCCAGGCTCCTATAAAGTCCCTGGAGCCTGGGGAGGGCGAAAAAAGCATGTAAAAATGGGGGGTTCGCACATTGTGCGCGCATGCGCACTGGGGGTTCACGCGTTGCATTATGGGTGTGGCACGCCCGCACTCAACCCCCCTGCGCTCCCCCCACTTGTGGCACGCGAGCCAAAAAAGGTTCGCCATCACTGTCCTAGGTAATGTGGATAGAACGATTCAGGATAATATATACCACATAAACTGACATTTGCTATCAGCAGTTGTGGTAATGGAAACCAATTTGGATGATATTAAATGAGGAGTGGATGTGTTCCCAGTGATGCCTATTTAGTAAATAGTAATGACTATTTGCTACTCCTAAAACACAGACAGTATGGCTAAAATACTGGTTACCAGGAAATAACAATTGAAGGAACTATCATCCTCCCATTCAGGCTAAAATGCCGTTGGATGCTCTTCCCCTGCAGAGCTCTTCTTATATATTAGCTATAAATATCTTACTCTCATGATTTCAATAGCTTTGCTTTAAGTAAGTTTACAAGTGGATGCAACTTAATACAAAGATTTTCTTGTTTAACTAAGAATCTCCTTGTGAATGAATTTCAATAACAATTATCTACATTGAGATGATCAGAATTATGGTGAGCTTGTTCAAATGAAACATTAATACAGCTTTATTTAAAATGCTATTTTTGAGGCATAAAAACAAAAACTAAATAAAAACACACAGAAAACAACATATCCTGATCATATAATAAAAAATAAGATGGCAATCCGGAATGATTCAAGAAAGGATTTTTAAAACAGTCCTTTAGCACATTAAAATATTATGAATGTAAAGTAACATGCAGTGGATTTTTTTCAGAAAATATTTAAAAACTTAAACTTTATGACAATTAATACTAGAGATCACTTGCTGTGAATAGTTAGTATACATATCTGGTAATACTAAAATTTGTGGACACTTTTCTGGAAATTATAAATGTATAAATTTATCAAATACATAGATATAAATGTTTATGCACAATACTACTAGCTTGTTCACATTTAATAGCATCACTTTCGACCAATATATTGAGAAAAATATTCTATAATATCATGTAAGTTTTCAATATCAAGCAGTTTGAGGATGATCCTAAGATTTTAAGAATATATTAATTCAACTGTGTACTGCTTCTCACATATACATTTAATGCAGTTCTTTCTGCCCATTTTAAGAGAAGTTGAAAAATTTCAGATTATATCATTTTCATCAGCAAAAGGCATTGTTTATTACAATTTATTTCTAGTGTTTAAGACAA
Organism: Natrix helvetica; assembly: GCF_964273705.1. Lineage (NCBI taxonomy): Eukaryota > Metazoa > Chordata > Lepidosauria > Squamata > Natricidae > Natrix > Natrix helvetica. The sequence continues at coordinate 99,104,683 of NC_138548.1, read as the reverse complement.
AAGAAGTAACACTTTACACAACATAAACAACATCACAAAGCATACTGAAAATTAATATCCAGTTGTCATTAAACATAGCTGGCAACTTAAATCAAAAGCCTACTTCTCTTCTTAGGACCACGCAGAAAGACAACAGCATGCTACAACTTGGTACCACAATTTTTATACTTAATCAACAAAAAATAAGGGATGTTAACAAATTTGGCCCAATTAAAGCAACATCAAAATAGAAATGGAAAAGCATGTGTTATAAATCAAATTTAGATTCAGGCCATACTGCCCTTTTTTTCCCTAATACACCAGGAAATGTAGCAGTGACTAAACACCGAAGTCATACTAAAAAGGTGGTCTACAGAACTCAAATAAGGGTTATAAATAAACAAAAAGAAAAACGAAAAAAAGAGAGAAGTGCATTGTAGACATATAGGTATATGGCTTTAATTCTAATTAACTGCAATATTATATTCAGTATTATATTTTCTAGGGTAATCAATCTCCATGGGAGAAATGGAAGGTAATTTAGTAGATCATTCACCAGGGCATTCTCACCATTTCTGTTTCTTCCTTCCTCTTTTGTCACTTTCTGCTGTGCTGCAACTTTCTGTGGAGAGCCTCGGCCTGAATTGGGCTTTCCTGATTCGTTGCTGATGACAGAACCATTTTCACTCAGCGACCGGCTGCAAGTAACCATAGCAACAAGGAAGAAGGCTAAGTTTTTTCTGCATATTTGTCATTTCAAGGTTATTGCATTTGCTTGGCCTGTATCACCGCCTATTCCAAGCCTGATTTTTATAGACAAATAAATATTTATAGTACGTTGTAATGAAGAAACATAAAAACAGCAGGAAGGCATCCATAGTATTTCCAGGGGAGGGGGTTGTTATAACAACCAGAAGTCAGAACAATCTCTAAGCGTGGCTATTGTTTTCTTTATAAGCTCACAATAATAAAGGGAAAATCTTGCAGCAAAAAAAGATAAAGGTTTTTTTCCTCCTCACATAGAGGCCATTAAATAAATAATTCTCAATACATGCATCTTTATTCTAATATTGGTTTAGCATATTGCTACAGACTCATTCCATGGCTTTTTATGCAATTGGAAGAGAAATAAAGAATATTTTCCGGGAGGGAATTCATCTTTAGTCATATTTCAAAAATAGGACTAGGCTAAAGGGCACTATAATAATCTAAAATGTTTAATAGTCTTTGGAAAGAGGGGGAAAGCTTTTTTTTAACCACTGCAAGATTTCCTTTTGTGAATGTATAATAAAGATATTCAGATGTGGATTCATATTCCTGTTCACAGCCTGCGTAAATATTATGCACACATTTTAAAACAGTAAAGCAAACAGCAGAGCACAGCTGGTTTAATAGTCAAATCTGCAAGAAAACAGGAACAATCTGCTTACATTTTAAAAATAGCCATAAACCAGCCATCACACTCCCTATGCCTTATTAAGCCATGATTATGAACTCTATTTTGAATATAATTTATTTCACTCATCCTTACTTGGATTGGAACAGTTCATCTAATGTCTAGATCTAAGTATATCAGCAAAGAATGAATAGGTGTAAGTGTAACAGCAAAATAGTTGGCTGGAGATGAAGTCAAAATTTGTAATCTCTTCTATGTCACTGTGCACAAGACAGGTGAACAAATCTAAGGCAAGCATAGAATGGTATATATTTATCTCTGAAGCTGAGATGCTTCAAAGAAATATCAAGTGACTACTCACAACCATTTATTTAAGTTTCATGAGGTATTACTCTGACTATTCTCTGCCCTTGTTCTGATGAGGTTGTAACTGCGGAAAAGAGAGAATACATTTTGTTTGATGTACTCTATGCTCTGATTTTCCCAGTGAAGAACAACTAAGGAAGCTAAGCTCTCTCATAACTATATATATAATCCTGTTCCTCATGTATTCCAAGGTATACTGTGTTGTATCTGTGTACATATATGAGAGTAGTCCTTTGTAAACTGTGTCTGAACGTAAACAGTAAGACAGACAGAACAATTTTCCAGTCTTAAAGGTATTTTTTCTAGTTTCCTGCTTCCAAACATTCATGGTTTAAATACCTGGATTTTGTTGTGTTATTAATAACCTTTAGGTTCAGACTCTATGGTAAACTATACAGCGTGATCTATAAATAATTTGGACAAAGAATGTGCAAATAAGTTCTGTGAGGAATATACTTCATTCATTCAAAGTAAACCAGTTAAGTCAGGAATTTTAATTTGATGCTTGTATAAATGATATATATGCATTGGACTGGTTCTTCCAAATAGACTATTCTTATGTTCTTATACATGTTATACAGATTGTTTTAAGCTCAAAAATACTTCGAAAATTGTTAAAACACCCATTTCTGAATTAGAAGCAACTGTTTGGATGCAAAACGGAGCATGCTGATTTTGAAATTGTTTGAATTCTAATTGTTCATCTCCAAGACACAATTACATTATTATAACAATACATAATACTATCAGATTCTAGATTTTAATTTCAGAACAACTGCACAACAAGGCCATGATATGCGTGTTAACATTTTGAGGTCTGGCTTTTCATGCTACAACATCAATCATGCTGGGAGATGTACTTCAGCAATCTCTGAGATCTACAAGTTCCCTATCCCTGACATACTGAGAGACACCGGGCAGGGGAGGTCAGGATTCTTAAAGGCCCTGTTTAAAAACAAACCAAGTTCATATATAAAACTGTGCCAGGATATTAACCATGGAATTATATACTCCATTCCAAAGAGCAATTTAGCGGTTATAACGTGAACTAATTGAAGTTTTATGAATAATACATTACGGTAGCAATTTCTGGAAATAACAGAAATTGAGTAGCAACTGTTGACTTGTCTTTGTTCAGATGGCTTTGGATCTCGTGCACCAATGTGAAATGAGAAAAGGATTTTCTCCAATTGGGTGTCTAGGGCATCCCTCAACTATGAACCAATTTCTTTGCAGCAACTATAATTCCATTCAAAACAGGTTGATTAGGTTTCACACATGCAGATATTGCAACAATGCATTATTTTTCTTGATATCTTGTTTAAAAATCTAAGTGTTTAAAATTATATCTGTGCCACAGAGGTTTGAGCAGATTTTTGTGTGTTTGAAAAGACTGAAATTGTAAGCACAGAAACCATTACAAAAATCTGTCAACCGTCTAATCCCTAGTCTTTCTGCTGATATTGCTCACCTCTTTCTTGTGTCATTGGACTTGGCAGTTTTTGCTGTGCTCCCATCCTGAACGATTTCCCTTTCCTGGGATGCAGGGGCATCTCTCACAGGAACAGGCAAAACTACGGTCTCTTGGGTGACAGGCAAAGCATCATCCTCAGTCCCTTGTTGGCCTAAATGTTGCTTAGCGTAGTCAAAACCTTGAACCGGCTGGGGAAAAAAAAAGGGGGGGGGACTCAATGATGTACATTGCATGTATCTAAAAGTAATGCAATACAATACATGATGAAAGTACATACTTAATGAATTGGTATTCACTTTAAGTATTTTAAAGCTGAACTTAAAACTATATTTTTCCCACCAAATATAACATCTACTGTTTAAATAAAGTAAGATTAGCCCAATGTCATGCCTCCATTTTTGACTGGTGTGACTGATGTGATTCAACTTCTTAGCATCCCTAATATCCTCATATGAGTTGCAGTTAAATGGCAACAAAGGCAAGAGATTCCAGGAACAGTGGTGGTAAAAAAGAAAAGAAAACACTGCAAACAACAAGTGAGCATTTGATATTCGATCTGGCACAAGTTTACTTTTAAACAGCTACTGGCTTACTGGACTGAAATCAACAAAAAGATTCAGACAAGTAGAAAAGAAAATATACTTTTGACCTTGCAAAAATTACTTGTCTTGAAATATTAATCTTGTAAACTACAAAATAGAAACCAGTATTTCACACTTTTAAACTACATCTTGGAACATATCCATTTTTAAACTTTACCAGTGGGACACAATTGTCTGTTATCCACAATACCATCTGCTTCATGTAAATATTAATTATTCTTATGACAATAAATTACATAACAGATGTATTACATATTACACAAGTACATCGGTTCTAAAATAATAGTTTAAAGAGAACTTTTACAATTTGTAACACATGGTTTAAAACAAATGGAAACAGAATTCTTATTTCAATTTATTTTAATCAAAAATTTATCTGTAACTATCACACATCTTAAATTTGAGCAAAAGGAAGATCATTTAAGTACTTAGCTTAAGTTTTATGGCTTTCCCTTTGGTATCATAGAAAGGTGTTCTTGGGTAGCAGGACAGTTTTGTTGTGTCCTGGCAGCCAGCAACAAGTTTCACAAAATGGATGTAAAGTAGATTTAAGAGGTAGAACTATGACATCTACTGTCCAAATAAATTGTCATATATTTGGGATTGGAATGGAAAAAAATATGATCCCTTAACAACCATTGCCAGAACTATAAATATATATATATATATACCATATTTTTCGGAGTATAAGAAGCACCTTTTTCCCTCAAAAAAGAGGCTGAAAATCTGGGTGCGTCTTATACACTGAATACAGCATTTTTTGCCTCCCAAACCCCCCCCCCTTCACCAAAATGGCTGTGCAGAGCCTGTAGAAGGCTTTCAGAGAGCTCCTGGGGGCTGGGGAGGGCAGAAATGAGCAAAGGCCATTTTTTGCTCAATTTTGGCTGCCCAGCCCTCAGGACAACTCTATAAGCCTCCTAAATGATATCCATGCCAATTTTTTGACATAAAACAAGCCCGTTTTTTGTTTTCGTTTTTTAGAAAAACGGGCCATTTTGGGGAGGTTTGTAGAGTGCAAAAACTTTTTTTTTAATTTGCCTCTTCAAAACCTTGGTGCGTCTTATACTCCGGTGAGTCTTATACTCCAAAAATACAGTAATTTTAGTGGAAAACCTCTCCCCTTTTCATTACTAATTAATACGTTTGGACCAGGATAAGTAGCTGTGTGTGCAGAAGTAAAATAGGGTAATCCTGGAACTAGTTCTGAAAAGAAAACAGAAAGCTGATTTTGATGTAGGTCTACGATCCACTAACACTCCAACTGTGGAACAAAATCAACTGAAATAATACTATGAATCTGTACAGTCAGCTTGTGTATAATATGTGTCTGTATATAGAATATAAAAATAATTTATTTCTACAGAAACTGAACTGTGAGTAAATATTAGCACCTTTGAATCTTGTCACTATTCATACATGGGTAAGATTACTTAACCAGAATACAAAATCCCTATTTCTATGTGACACAAAATAAACCAGGAAAAAAACCAGGAAAACATCCTTTACTATTTTACTGAACAAAATCCTAGGAGGAATAGAAATATTAGCATAATCTCTTCTTCTCCAGTCTTAACAATTAGCAATAGCAACAGTACTTAGACTTATATATTGCTTCTCAGTGTTTGTTAAGCAGTTTACAGAGTCAACCTATTGCCCCCAACAATCTGGGTTCTCATTTTACCAACCTCAGAAGAATGGCAGGCAGAGTCAACCTTGAGCTGGTCAGGATCGAATTGCTGACAGTCAGCAGAATTAGCCAGCAATATTGCATTCTAACCACTATACCACTACAGCTCTTTTGCTTAATGAATGCTTAGAGGGCCAATAAGGTTTGAATCTGATGGTTCTGTGGTGAATGAAACCAGCAATGGTTTCAAATTACTTTTATCACAACCACAAGTTTTCCTATGAACCCAAACGTCCTTTTTAAAAATGCTGGACATCTCAATGTTCAAAAATTTGTTCATAAAAACTTTACTTTCCTGCAACCAGAAATTATTCATTACTTTGTTGAAATAAACAGTTGAAAGCACCTATACACAAATCACACCTGCACCTATCATCTATATATATATGTACCCAAATTACATCTAAAGTTTTCAATTATTTATTTTTTAAAAGAAAAATATAACATTGAATAAGTACAGGCAACGTTTCTCATCCTTTCTCAATTCTTAACAGGCATAATATGTTTTCATTTTTAAATATGAACAAGATGTGTCAAGTCAATAATCAATTAATTATCAAAATGTTATCATACATTAATTTTTTATTTTATTTTACTTCTACCCTGCTGCAACAACTCTTGGCAGCTTAGAAATTATCTAAACAAAAAACATCCATGATGGGTTAAAACCAATCAAAACAAAAAGACTAAATAGGATGATAACCCTATCAATCTCACATAGGTTCAAAGTAAGTCCTCAAAAATAACTTTTTTTTAAATTTTCAGAAAAACTGACAAGGAGAATGCCAACCTGATCTCCATCAGGTGCCTGGTTGAAGCTCATCACTTCCGTAAAAAAGTACCACTAACTAATCTTAGTCACATAAATCTCTTAGAAATGTGAGATTCAAGGATGTTTCCCTCTAGCTGTTCCAATTGATTTGGCTGATGATGGTTGGAGCATATGGACCTGAAAGTATCCAGATACAAGTCATAAATGAATATGTAGGTCAATATCAGCATCTTAAATTTTACCTGGAAACTAACTGGTAGCCTATGCATAGCTTGCCATGAACACCAATAAACTTGTAGGCCACCGCATTGTGGACCAGTTGCATATTCTGGACCAGTTGCAAATTGCAAGAATATCTTTTAACAGCAGCTTAATGTAAAGTTCATTGCAATAGGTGGTGATACAACATGAATTACTGTAGATGAGGCTTCTCTCCTCAAGTAGAGCTGCAACTAGCACACTAATCATAATTTCTGGTCACACCTCTACCTGCTGATAAACAGGAACTGTGAATTCTCTAGGATAGGGACCCGCTGCTTATGTGGAAATTGTATAGGGAGAGTTCCCTTTCCTCCTATTCCTCCAAATTCATCTCATTTGGTCTGATTTTTGGCTCAACATTAAAATCTACACAGCCTATAAAACTGCAGAGACTCCAACTGTTAATCAGATTTGCATTATTGTTTTCTGGTATACAGATTTATAATCAGGATGCAATATATGCCAAAAAGTTCTCAGTTTCCAAATCTCTATGTATACATTCACCAAGGTAGTGAAGATTCTGAAAGGGCATTACTGCTATGGAGATATGGAAGTTTGGTTAGAACTGAAACTACCCAATTCAGAACTAGATATCTAACAGCAATTTGAACCATGCAGAAGAATTGGCCTGAGTAACCCTCACATTAAATTTGCCTGGAGGGACTATCACCAGCACTTGCTTGATTCAAACTGCTGATCAGTTATGTTCCATCAAGTTGGTGTTGTCTCGTAGAAACAATACAATAGACCTCAACATATGACCACAATTGTTAAATGAGTTTTGTCCCATTTTACAACCTTCCTTGCCACAATTGTTAAGTGAATCATTGCAGCTGTTAAGATAATAATGCAGCAGCATTGAAACAAGTGACTTATGATCATTTTTCATACTCATGACTATTGCACCATCCTCACGGTTATGTGATCAAAATTCAAACTCTTGGCAACTGGTTCATATTTATGATGGTGTCCTGGGGTCAGGTGATCAGCTTTTATGACCTTCTGACAACCAAAGTCAATGGGGAAGCCAGATTCACTTAACAAAGGTGTGACTAACTTAGCTGCAGTGATTTACAACTGTGACAAGAAAGGTTGTAAAATCACTTAACAAATGTCTCATTTAGCAACATAAGTTTTGGGCTCAATTGTGGTCGTAAGTCAAGGACTACCTGTATTCCATTAACTCCTGTAAACCTCTGACCTGATAATGAACAGAGTGCTGATCTAATTTCATCTTCTAGTATCAGAGGTTTGTGCTAATAGGAAATACTGTCTAAGAGATGAGATAGGATAGAGTAGGGTAGGGTAGGGTAGGGTAGGGTAGAGTAGAGTAGAGTGGAATAGAATAGAATCTGGAAGGGACTTTGGAGGTCTTCTCATCCAGCCCCCTGCTCAAGCAGGAGAACCTATACTATTTACAATAATACAATACAATAGTAGAGTTGGAAGGGACCTTGGAGGTCTTCTAGTCCAACCCCCTGCCTAGGCAGGAAACCCTATACCGTTCCAGACAAATGGCTATCCAACATCTTCTTAAAGACTTCCAGTGTTGGGGCATTCACAACTTCTGGAGGCAAGCTGTTCCACTGATTAATTGTTCTAACTGTCAGGAAGTTTCTCCTCAGTTCTAAGTTGCTTCTCTCCTTGATTAGTTTCCACCCATTGCTTCTTGTTCTGTCCACAGGTGCCTTGGAGAATAGCTTGACTCCCTCTTCTTTGTGGCAACCCCTGAGATATTGGAACACTGCTATCATGTCTCCCCTAGTCCTTCTTTCTCTTAAGCTAGACATACCTAGTTCCTGCAACCGTTCTTCATATGTTTTAGTCTCCAGTCCCCTAATCATCTTTGTTGCTCTTCTCTGCACTCTTTCTAGAGTCTCCACATCTTTTTTACATCGTGGCGACCAGAACTGAATGCAGTATTCCAAGTGTGGCCTTACCAAGGCATTATAAAGTGGTATTAACACTTCACGTGATCTTGATTCTATCCCTCTGTTGATGCAGCCTAGAACTGTGTTCGCTTTTTTGGCAGCTGCTGCACACTGCTGGCTCATATTTAACTAGAACTCCAAGATCCTTCTCACAGTTACTACTATTGAGCACGGTACCACCTATACTGTACCTGTGCATTCCGTTTTTGTTGCCTAAATGTAGAACCTTACTCTTTTCACCATTGAATTTCATTTTATTAGATAGTGCCCAATGTTCAAGTTTGTCAAGATCCTTCTGTATCTTAAGCCTATCTTCTGGAGTGTTGGCTATTCCTGCCAGCTTGGTGTCATCTGCAAATTTGATGAGTTCCCCATTTATTCCCTCATCCAAATCATTGATGAAGATGTTGAAGAGTACTGGGCCTAAAACAGAGCCTTGGGGTACTCCACTGCATACTTCCCTCCATGGAGATGCAGTTCCATTGAGGACTACACGTTGAGTGCGGTTGGTCAGCCAGTTACGAATCCATCTGGTGGTGATGCTGTCTAACCCACCTTCTTCTACTTTATCTAGTAGTAGGTTATGGTCTACCTTATCAAAAGCCTTACTGAAGTCCAAGTAAACTATATCAACGGCATTCTTCTGGTCCACTAATTTTGTCACATTATCAAAGAATGCAATAAGATTAGTCTGGCATGATCTGTTTTTGACAAACCCATGTTGACTTTTGGCTATTACTTTGTTTGCTTCTAGGTGTTCGCAAATTCGTTGCTTGATTATTTTTTCCAGAATCTTTCCTGGTATTGAGGTCAGGCTGATATTTCAGACAAGTGACTCTAGTCTCTTCTCAAAAACCTCCAGTGATCGAGCACCATGATTTCTGAAGGCAAGCTGTCCCACTGTTTAATTATCCTCACTGTTAGAAAGTTTCTCCTTAATTCCAGATTGCTTCTCTCTTTAATTAATTTCCAACCATTGTTTCTTGTCCTGCCCTCTGGTGCTTTGGAGAATAATGTGATCCCCTCTTCTTTGTGGCAACTCCTCAAATACTGGAATACTGCTATCATGTCACCCCTAATTCTTCTTTTCTCTAGACTAGCCAAACCCAAAACCTACATTCTTCATATGGTTTAGTCTCCAGGCCTTTGATCATCTTAGCTGCTCTTTTTGAACTTTTTCCAAAGTCTCAACAACTTTTTTTGTAGTATGGTGACCAAAATTGGTTGCAGTTTTCAAGGTATGGTCTTACTAGAGTTTTATAAAGCGACACTCATCTTGGATATGGGTAACTCTATTGCACAGAATTTCAGTGTCTGGTACTCTTTTTCTGAATCTTTCCTTTATCTTCTTTGAATTTGTTGCTATCTCTTCACTGAAATATCTTAAGCATAGAAATTTCAGATAAAAATGTCTTTCTGAGTTTGGAAATCTTTTAGTAGACTTCCTTTGTTTTTCTCTGTCAATTTCCATCTATATCTTTACAGTCAGCTTTAGCCACATCTTTGCTGTTATAATTTAGCTCTTCCACTTCCCTGAGCCAGTAATAAAGTCAATTTGAATTCTGTGTACTCCATCTGCTGATGTCCCTATACATAAGCAACTTTTGGTTGCTAAAAGACTGCATTAGTAATGAAGAAATCACTGGATTGGCAGAAACTATTAAATCATACCACTTCATTTCTCATTTCTAGGCCATACTGTCCAACTACATTTTCCTCTATACTGTTTCCAATTTTGACATTCCAATCTCCAATCATAAACGGCACATCTTGTTCAGCTTTTAAATTGAACATGACCATAAAACTCAACTTTCTTCTTCATCTGCATCAGTAGTTGAAGCACAAACTCAGATAAGGCTCGTATTAAAGAATTGTCCATGAAATCTAATTAATATTATACCAACTGCATTATACCCAAGAACTGCTACAGCTACATCCTTTTTAACCATGAAACTATATTGTTCCTTCTTTGTTTTTTCTGCCCTGAGTAGTAACAGTGCGATCTTCTGACTGAAAGCAACCAATTCCAGTCCGTTCCACGTGGATGTCTAAAATATCAATTTTAGTTGTTTCATTTCATTTTTCATTATGTTGAGCTTTCCAATGTTAATGCTTCTTAAATTTATATTTCACTATTATTCTTTCTTTGCACCTTTTACTTTTCTTTTCCTGCATGACAACATCATCAGCAAAAACAAACATCCCAAAGGCTTTAATCTCACCGTTGTATAAACATATTTGTACTCTGAAAGATCCTCTGCTCTTCCTCAACAGCATATTGACAGCTATCCACCTTGAGGGACTCATTATCTGACTTGATGTTATCAGTTACTTTTTCTTGTCTATCCATGTGGTTTCCTTGGTAAAATAAAGCAGTGTTTTTTACCATTGCCTTTCCACACAATATGAAAATATGCTTAAAGTGATAACACACCTCCAGCAACTTCTTATATTGCTGCTGCCCAAATAGATGTCTCCTTCCTTTAGCCGCAAACCTAATAGGAACTTCACCCTTTGGGTGACCCTGTTGGGGTCATATATTCTTGCCATACATTCCAGTGATCTTGTTCATTCTTCCCAGGAACATCCCGTCCCCACCACAATGAGGCAGCACAGCAGGATGTGGGAAGAGGCTAATGGGCTGGTAGATAAATTATTAATTGGTTGGAACTGCTCTATTTCTTGTTTCAAAAGAAGCTCCCCCCTCCCCCTGGTTTTTAATTTCATTTCAACTTCCAACTGTTGCAGCCCTTTTTATCTGACCATTTTGAAATGGGGCTTTTCTTGGTTTTAAACTGGAATAAGTTTATTGACTTGGCATAAAGTAAGGCATGTCCTCTCGAGTTTCAAATTTAAAATCATTTGCTGCAAATTGATGCTATTAATTAAAAAGGAACACTGTTATAGTAATGGAGTCAAAAGATTAAAAATAAAAAAAGAGTTCCAGTGGACTCAGATTAAATAATTCAATCTTTTATCACATTCGGGTTGCATCAGGTAAAAACTAAATTTGGCTATGCTCACTTTCAACAAATATAAAAAGAAGAGAAATTCATATATTGATTATTGTGTGGGGAAAGAAAGAAAAAACCCATATTGTAGTTAAGTCATTTGAAGCAAAATCAATGAAGATGGTAAAGAAATCAGAGTAGTCTCAAGATGCTACACCCTTTTTCAAAAAGCCACTGATCTCTCTGGAATGACACGTCATTTGTCTCGATTCCTTTAAGGAACTCTTCCTACAGTGCAGCCTCAGAGGTGCAGCAAAAACCTTTCTCCTCTTGGTCGCCATGCACTGCAGTGTTTAATCTGAAGGTTTAATGAACTGCTTAGATCCATTCACTGAGGGAGGATTTTTATGAAATGGTCCAGTAGGCAGGCCTTCTGTACAAAGAGCTGCTGTGTACAGAATGCTGTTAGCAGCAGGAATACAGGACTGATTATGCAGCTCTATGCGCTGTGTTCCCCTCTGAGACCTGAAATCAGAGCAAGCCGGGCAAGGAAAACAGACACAGACACATATTTTGCAAGCAACACAAAATACCGAGATTTCTCATCACAAACTTGAATTGCTCATTCTTAAAAATAATGCACCAAAATGTTCTTAACAGCCATATTCAAAATATAAGCAGCAGTAAACAGGATTTTAAAACAATAAAGTAATCCTATTGCAAATCTGATTTTTCATCCAGAAGGAGTGTTAGGCATTTTTTAAAATAGCATATTTAAATACGATATGCACTATTATTAACAACTACATGCACTGTGATTTAACTTTTATATTTAATAGTTGGCTACTTTTCTTTTATGATAAATCAATGTTCAATGAAGTTAAAATTAAAACAATATATTAATCAATACTAATTAATACTACAGCAGAGAAATCAGAGGAATCTATGAGAAAATGCTTCAGATGGGAGCCATTTTTCTGAATGAAAAGGATTCCATCTCCTCAGACTTACTGCAGGGGCAGCCTGTGAGGCAATGCCATTCGGGAATAATAAAGTTAAAGTATTCCCAACATAATCTAAATTGTACTCACACACATAAATACAGTTACTGTTAAGTTTGAAAGCAAAAGGGGAGCCATAACTAACTCACGCTGGAGAGGATCGCTGCAATTTATCAAACTATAATCTATCTGGGTCTCTCAATTTGGCAAAGCTCTTACATCCTCCAATTACAATATGTTTTGATACTCAAAAGATAATATTAAATAGATCACTGTATATCACTGTAAAGTCACAGTATGTTGGGGGAGAAGGGAATTACTGATCTCCCCAGCATTTGTTCAAATGTCATATTTCTGCAACTTTAAAACAATTACTTAAGATAGTAGTAACTAAAAATAGTCTCCATCTAATTAAGCTCTTTAATTAATTAGTTTTCTAAATAGTTCTAAACGTAAAGGTAAAGGTTCCCCTCGCACATATGTGTTAGTCATTCCAGATTCTAGAGGGCCGTGCTCATCTCCACTACAAAGTTCGGCCAGCACTGTCCGAAGATGTCTCCGTGGTCATGTAGCTGGCATGACTAAATGCCGAAGGAGCACAGAACACCCTTACCTTACCACCAAAGGTGGTCCCTATTTTTCTACTTGCATTTTTACATGCTTTTGAATTGCTAGGTTTGCAGAAGCTGGGACAAGTAATGGGAGCTCACTCCATTACGCGGTGCTAGGTTTGGTTTGGTTTGGTTTGGTTTATTTGGATTTATATGGTATAGGTATATGGTATATAGGTATTCGACCCACTGAACTGCCGACCTTCTGATTGACAAGCTCAGCATTTTAGCCACTGAGCCCTATTAGTTCTACTATTTCTTTATTAAAATAAAATAAAAACTGCATTGTCGGGTTTTAACATCAAACATCTTTGTATTATACATAAATTATTATTATGACATAATTATTATTATGACAAAATAATGACTTTATGTCATTATTATGACATAGTTATTTTAATAACTATTGAAGATTTTTTAAGGAAAATGAGACCAACTGCCTTAAATTCAAATGAGGCAGATATTAAAAATCACTTACTTCAGAATCTGAAATCCACAATATGAATCTAGATATTGAACAGATTTTCTCCATGATTTTAGAATGTTGGGACCAGCTTGGTTTGACATGCTGACTAAATAAATGAATAAATGTCTATATTTCTTTGCAACCATGCTATCCTAATATTCTGGGTTTATTTATAATTTTTATATTGTAGTACATAGATATTAATATATTTTAGGTTACTCCAATTAAGTAACTTTAGGGAACTAGAAAGGCAAAGAAAGTTGAAAAGTGGCCACATGACATTTTGTGGCTGATGGATTCTGAATCATGTATGCTGCATAGGATTTATACTTTTACACACACACACACAAATTTTTCCAGCCTTTATAGTTTTAAATACTGAAATAATAGCACCATCCTTACAACAAAATAAAATAGGCTTTGCTTTTGTCAGCAAATGAAACTAATTTATTCAACCGTAATTTTGATGCAAAAATAATAAAACAAGCATCTGATGCCATGTACATGCCTATCTCCTTATTGCAAAATGAAAATGTGAAGTAAAAAAAAAACAGAATGAAAAGGTGCTTTAATGAGTCTTAATAGTCTTGACATTCAAGGTCCATGTGATATTGCCTATTACTTGCAATTCTCTGAATGACCACTGGTGGGGAGTGGGAGAACTCTGAAGTTTAGCATGCTTCCAATTATGGAAATTAACTAAAAAATACCTGTCACTTTCTATGATATGGAACAAAAGGACAAAGGATAAAATATATAATTCTTACTATGAATCAGGGAGACTTAACAAGCCTATATTTACTTCATTTTCATCCAATTACCAAAAACAAGTGGTGCCTTTTCAGATCTCAATCATGCTAGTTCTTGTCAGTAGGAATGGTCTCAATCTTTCTTTGAACACAGATTAATGCCTTGGTAAAACCTGTCTAAACATAGCACAATTAACTCATCTTGCACACATGGACGAAGAACGTAAGTCTAAAGAAACAAATTCATATGCCTGAGCCTAGGATTTAAATAGCCTACCTTGGCTCTTTGTGGCAAGTTCATCATGGTGTCTGCCTTGAAGTCATTTTTGTTCTTCCTGCATAGAACAGCTGTGATGATAAGGATGATGACTGTAACAACTGCTATGGGAGCCAACACTGCTGCAATGATCCATAAATTGTTGGGTGGGTTTTTAACTACAGCTGCATACATCAAGAGAAAAGGAAAGAAATAAACTTATGAAGTTTATTTTAACGAATTAGAGCAATTATTTATTTATTTATTTATTTTATTGAACTTATTAGTCGCCCCCTCTCCCCACAGGGACTCGGGGCGACGTACAGAGCAATAATCAAGATAGCACCATATATCGTGCAGAGGAGGTAAAAATAAGTCCATAAATAAGCATACTTACAAAATTTAAAACCCCAAAAATATTAAACTCTAAAAACTTTAAAAAACAAAATTTCCCATTATAAAATGACCTGGGGTGGCAAGATTGTAACGTTATGCCAGGCCGGCTTGACAAAACAGGTAGGTCTTCAGCTTCATACGGAAGGAGCGAAGGTCGGTTGTTGTCCGGATGTCTGGGGGGAGGTCATTCCAAAGGGTAGGGCCCACCACAGAGAAGGCCCTACTCCTGGGCACCGCCCTCTGGCACTCTCTAGAGGACGGCACCCGGAGTAGCCCCTCTCTGTGTGAGCGAATGGGTCGCAGGGATGTATGGGGCAGGACGCGATCCCGCAGGTAACTGGGCCCTGTGCCATGGAGCACTTTGAAGATGGTAACCAGTAAATGACTAAATTATTTTTTTCTCTAGCCTTCTCCAATCTAAAATCCTTCCAGAGACTGCAATTCTTGGTGCATGTCTCACAATGCATCAGGGGAATGTCAGTTTAGAAAAGGCTAGTCTATTTGTTGAGTCTAAAAAAAAATTCTATTTCACCTATGTTAATGGAAAACCTCTGACAGGTTTTCTCTAAGCATACCAACTATGCTCTATCACGAAGAAATAGATTGCCCCTCACACACAATTATATTCAACAGCATCAATTTTATTTAGACATTTATACAAAAAGAGCATAGGACTAACACACTATAAATATAGAACATATTACAAGAATGTGTGCATATGAATCTTTTATTGTTAAAGGCTACCAATCTAATGTAATTTTTAAGTTAAAATCTCTCCGCTGTTGTAAATTCATTAAATCATTAATGTAATGATTTATTAAATTAATGATTTATTCATTAATTTTTAATGATAATAATGTATCATTATTCATTAAATAAAATCATTTATGGCATAGTATTAATTCTGCCCAAAGTAACAGTTGCTGCTGCTTCAACATAAAGATATTTGACAAATAAGTAACCACTCTGAAACTGATATTAGCACCTAAAAATGGGGAATATTGCTCTATGGTTGTGGACTGGCTCCCGGACAGAGACTCTTTCGGACAGAGAATCTTCAAGCAGCCAGCCCACAACCATAGAGTGCACTCCTAGAGCGGCCGCTGCTGGAAGACTCGGCAGCCGAGTTTTGGAGTTTGGAAGCCGGAGAAGAAGTTATGCTTGGAGCACGGTGGGGGTGGAAGAGGCGCTCGCGCAACCCCCTCTCCAGCTGGGCAGAGCTCCGTGCAGTGAACTAGGAGGTATCCCAAATGTGCCAAGCCACGGGAGCTGGGGAGTGGGCAGAGCGCCACGTGCCTTAGTGCCTTAGGGATACCCCCTAGGTCAGTGAATGGCGCTCTGCGCGGCTGGAGAGGTGGTTTTCTGGATGGCTGCTCGTAAGCGTGGTTACCTGGTGGCTGCTTTTTCCCTGAGGCTGTGCCCGGCTGTTCAGGAGCCAGTTTGCAAGGGAGCAGCTGCCCGGCAACTCCCCCCTCCGGCCAGGCAGAATGCCATTCCCCAACCTAGCGGTATCCCGAAGACACCAAGCAACTTGAGCGCCTTCCCCCCCCAGCTCCCGCAGCTTGGTGCCTTCGGGATACCGCTAGGTCGGTGAGTGGTGCTCTGCCTGGCCAGGGGGGGTTTGTCCAGGGGGCGTATTTTCAGGAGTGGGCTTATATTTTTGCCCACACAAAAAATGTCGCAAGGCATTAGTTTCAAGACAGGTCATATTTTCGGGGAAACACAGTAATTGAATTAATTCCAGAATACATTATATTCTGCAATCTAGAATACATTTTAATATGTGAAAATAAACAGAAATTATCTACAATGTTAGAATAATTTATCATATACTTCTTTCTTTGTCTACAATTAATATGTATAATTTCAGTCTTGACGAAACTATAGACAAAGAGCCAATGCTTAACTGTAATTTTAAAATGCCTTGCTCTGGAGGAGATATGTTGACCTACTTCCAAGTATTAGAATCTAAGCTTAACAAGTTCAGATATTGATCTGTTTTATTCAGCCACTTTATCCTCCTTTATACCAGCAAATACTGTAATAGGTTATTCAGTTATCTATCTACTCCTCACAGTTTCCAAATAAGCAAACACAAGATACCAATTTCAAACAATGTTACACTCTAGCTTATTATACCATTTCACTTTGTACATAACAAAAAGTTACAGAAAAGTCTAGATAACTGTTGTGATTAAGGGTAGATATAGGTTGCTTGCTTTCTTGCTTGCTTTTAAGTAAAGAAAAGAGCAAATAAGGTATATAGGTTCTCAAAATTATTCATCTGTTTCTTCAGTAAGACAAGAGGTTGACAATCCACACAAACTGACTTCTGAGAAATGAGCAGGATATGGAATGTTGTTGTTATATAAACCATATATCTTTTATTACCAATTATAACAGCATGCAGCTTCTCATCTATCAATTTCTCAAAAATTAGATGAATCTAAAACAAAAATCACAACAGGCAGCAGGAAAGAAGTCTCTAAGATACGTTGAAAGTACACTGTGCAATCCAGAATCAAGATTGTATATTTGTACAGTCCGTATCACATTTACTGCATTGAAACAGGCTGAATCTAAGATTTCTTTTAATTCTTCATCTAGGCAAACATTAGGGCATGTTTACATTTCCTATAATCCAAAGGTCAATGTAAATTATAATAGCATATCATACTCTCACATACATATTTATACATTTATTATTATTATTATTTCTTAGATTTTTAGACCGCCCCTCTCCCAGAAAGGGACATACATCCTATATTCTCAGAAGTTATTCCATATGTATTGTTCTAAAGAATGTGATATACACTATATTGCCAAAAGTATTCACTCACCCATCCAAATAATCAGATTCAGTTGTGAGCGAATACTTTTGGCAATATAGTGTAGCATTCAAAGAGAAAAAAGCAACTATTAAGCAACTACAGAAGATAACATTTTAATAAGCCTTGGCAGTCGAAGGTTTTTGTTACATTTTCATAACAATCATAAGAATTACAATTAAACGTCTAAAAGAGGAAGAGGGAAACAAAAAAAATATTTCTTACGATCAGCTTGTACTTGAACAACATATCCTAGGGTCAAGGCCATCCTTTGTGAATCAACCGTAGTCAAACGTTTAGCAGCTATTGTGCCCAACAAAGGTTTCCCATTGTATAAAGTATAGTAAGTCAATTCAGCAGGCTCACGGGGACCTGGAATTCGCTGCATTTTTACCATCTTAAAAACACACACAGACACAAATAAAGACAATATAAAACAATTACATCTGTAATGTTAATATGTTCATTGCTGTATCCTGCAAAAAACAACATTAATTTGTAAATAGGCTTGTAAATTTAAATTACATTTTCAATTAAATTTGCAACATTCATGAATATTCAGGAAGTTATTTAGTTCAGAAATACCAGTGGGAAACTTGTTTGTATCCCATATTGACAAGTTATACATAGACAGGGCTGCAAATCTCAGTATTCCAGACACTTACTAACCCTTTGTTCAGGAACTGATTTCCTTGGCAGAAAGCTCACAAACAAAACCTGGCTGGATTAGTTCATTTATTGAGAGAAATGGATGAACCAAAAATAAACATACAAAGTTTGTCTTCTGTGGTACACAGGAGTATAAACCTACTAAATGCCAGGATTTGCATTGCAGTCTTTTCACCTGTCAGGATAAGCAGAACTTTCACTGTTGTCTTGTTATCTATGAAAGTCACTTGATCTATGTTCACATAATAGCCACTGCAAATTTATTTGCATTTCGCTTTCTAGGTACTAAATTAATCTGAGTGATTAAAGCTTCTTGGTGCTTCATAAACTCTGCTCCAATCAAAACAGATCAGACACCTAGGTTCACACACTAAATAGCAAGATCTTGCTCTTAGATTTTCTTTTTATGCAACCATGTGCAAATCAGATAACCAACTAAGAGAGGGGAACAGTAATTGGAGAAAATCCTC
Organism: Natrix helvetica; assembly: GCF_964273705.1. Classification (NCBI taxonomy): domain Eukaryota; kingdom Metazoa; phylum Chordata; class Lepidosauria; order Squamata; family Natricidae; genus Natrix; species Natrix helvetica. The sequence goes on along the minus strand of NC_138548.1, from coordinate 99,085,818 downwards.
CCCCAAACCTGGAATAACTTGATTTATGTGTGCTAGAGGTACATTAATATATTTGGTACAATATTTCATATTACCTACATAAAACAGAAAACCTTTGTGTAAAAATATTAAGTTTCTGGTTGATAGCCCCCAAAATACTGCAAAAGAAGGAGAAACTTAAGAATTTTCTTTAGTTCTTGTCTCTACCTGCACAGTAAAGCTGCCAATAGTGGTGGCTCGTTTAAATCGTCTTTCTTGTTGATGAGACATCATGAACAGTGGTGCTAAACGTTGCTCCATGAGTCTTGCAAAACTTTGGTTATTCACCCCCAGCAATGTAATGTCAACTCCCAGTAAAACTACAAAAAATAGAAGGAAAATACATACTGCAGCAGTGAGTTAAAGATATATAAACATATACGCTTAAAAAATATTTTTCTTTCAACCTTTTCAAGTGTGTGTTTTTTAATGTACAATATTCAATCCAACATAAGGCCTGTACATGTGAACACGCACGCTGTGACCTTGGTCTTTAAAACATATCTTAATCCTGCAACATATTTGTAAAACGTTTTTATTGAAAAATGGCTTGAAAGCACATTCCACAAATCCTATTGTGGACATTGGCTTATACCATTTTATAGCTGTTCTTATTATTAGAAGATTATATACTTTTTCACTTCTGCTCTAAAAGGTTAAATAGTTGTTTCATTAGCATCATTTTATTTTGATTAATGTGTGTGTGTGTGTGCGTGCGTGCGTGCGTGCGTGCGTATGTATGTATATATATATATATATATATGTTGTATTTGTGCTGATAAATAAATAAAGGGAGACTAGTATAGATCTATTTCAAGCTATTTAGCTCTCATCAGCTAATAGCATCAAATAGCTTGAAATAGATCTATACTAGTCTCCCTTTATTTATTTATCAGCACAAATACAACATAAATATAAAAAGGCAACATTAAAAATAAAAATATGGTTTTCTGCCTGGATGGTTTTCTGTAATGAGCCGAAGGACAGAAAGGGGGAGTAGTGAGCTCCCTCCCATATTTGGGCATACCAGGGGTTGTAACACAAATACATACGTACGTACGTACGTATGTACGTATATCTATCTATCTATCATCTATATGTGTGTGTGTGTGTGTGTGTGTGTGTGTGTGTGTATGTATGTGTGTGTGTGTGTGTATATATATATATATATATATATATATATATATATATATATATATATATATATATATATATATATATATATATATATATATATATATATATATGAATGGGAAAGATAAATATTGATTTCCATGTGGAGATCGCCCTTGTAAATTATGAACAGATGACAATTACAATTTTAAAAAAAGGAATTTCCATGTTAAAAATGATTATAAAAATGTGGACAAAATGTTCTCATGGGTAATCACAATTATTAAATGTCACCGTGAAATAACAAACAGTACCTGCACACATGTACATTTCCTATGCTTTATTGAATATTGTATATTTTTAAAACCCCAAACAACACTTGAAAATGCCAAAAGAGGGGGGGGGTCTCTAAAAGACCAGAGAAACAGAGCTGTAGCTTATTTATTGAGAAATGGATAACAGGGATTCCATTAGATTTACACTGGGAATTACAGAAACACAAGAAATATTTCTCCCTCCAAGAAATGACTGGTTTCTACTTATGTTGCAGCCCAAACAAATTGAAAGTAATCAGCTACATAACAAAGTATTTGTTTCAATTCAGGAGATAAATGTTCTCTGTGGAAGTAATTTAAACCAAAGCACAGCTGTACAAAACCTGCAGATTTAGAAAGTTCCACATTTTCCCACAAAACTGCAACATGAATGAATTGTGCTGAAGCACGGTTGCATTGCGGAAAAAAAATATTGTCCATATTCTTACTTTCTTAAGCAGAGAAAATATGCAACTTGCAAACTGTTAGTTAACCATGCATACTAAGTTTGCTCATGTTTTCTTAACTTCTGTGTTCTAGGATTTAGCAAACACAAAAAGAAAAAAAATAAACAAACCCCACTTGTATTTTTCCAAGAATGTGTCTTTTATTCCGTTAGACAAATTGGATTTTCTCAGGAAATTAATCTCACTGGTAGAGTTGTTTGGTATGTAGGGGGCAGATTGTTGAATAAGGAGAGCTAGCAGGAAAAAAAACCCCAACCCTTCTCATATGCATGCTGAGAGAAACAGTGTAAGTATGTTGCTATGAGACAGCCAGATGTATATATGGCCAATACGTATTTATAAATCAACACTTTGTATATCTCGTTATTTTTGTTAAGATTCTGAAATTTGTAAACCTTGAGCATATTATTTTTGGATATGAAATTCATAGTTGTTTTTTCAAAGAACTAAATGAATAAGGCAATAATTTGCAGAAGTCTCAGACTATTTAATACTTTACGAAGTCACCTAAAAATGGCAGATATCATGCTCATTTTAACAGTCCTCACAGTGTCAAGGTTCTCTCATGTGAAAAAAAAAATAAAGGTAAGAAAATTAGGAAAATGCTGTCTTAAAAAAAAAAAAAACCTTTACCTGTAATCACCCAGTAATCTTTAGTTGCTTCTGAAGTATCGAGATTTGGATATTCCAATGCTTTAAAATAAAACAGCAAACAAAGCAATTAAATACTCAACTAGCTTCGCATTTTCCAAACTGTCTTTTTTTCTTGTGCTATGCCAAAAATCTGCAAAATGTCAGTTTTGTTTTCTTACCAAAAATCACCGCATTCAAGTATTCCTTATTTTTAAATGTCTCAATAAGCTCCAGAATCAGATTGTCAAGTTCGCATACAAAGGGAAAATCACACAGGTCATCTATACTTTCCAAATAAGTTTTATAAGGTTACATTATAAATTGTGTACCAGAGAAAATATACAAATTAGTGTTCTTTGAAAATCAAGCCCCACATGTAATTTATTGCTACTCCTATCTGGCATAAAAGCTGAAGTCATAATTCCCTTCAGAATTTGCTAAACAGGTTTTGGGTAACTGTAAAAATAAAAGACAACTAAAATGTGATTATAGTGAAGGTGGGGAAAATCCACTTCAAAACCAGTTCAAAGGGTTACAAAAAAGTTAGCTATCCTATTCATCCAGGTGATGGGCAGAGACAACAGAAGTCCAGGAAAATCATGTCCAGAGGCCAATCAGGAAAATAGTCTCCTTCTCTCAGGTTGGCTTTCTTTTTAAAGGAGTCTTTTGTAGTTGGAATTTTGTCCTTCAGAAGCAACTGAAAGCAAGGAAAGGGGGAAAGTATATTTTCCCAAAACAGAAGCAACAGGGCTACATCTATAAATTTAGGCACAAGTTAGGATTAGTAAAATTTGCTGTAGTATAGATTCCTTATTACATTCATTGAGATCTTGTCTCTATGAAGTTGTGAGAGTTCCTGGAGCTGAGGGAGCAATTAGTTCTTGAATTAATAGTAATTAAAATCAACCTCTTGAGACAGCAATTGTTCATTTCTTTTCTTTTTTTCTGTCTTCCAATTTCTTCTAGGTCACTAATAATACTCACTGAATTATTCTATCCAAAAAAAAAATTTTTTCTTTTGAAAGAAGTATTTCTTTCTTCATCATACACCTTCTTGCCAGGTCAAACTATTCAAGGAACAGGACTGCCACAAGACTCTTCTCTGGAAAATGAGTGAACGAGAGAGTACTCTGGAGAAAAATGGCCTGGGATTTGTGAAAACAAGATTTGAAGATCCCCTTCTAGACTGCAATAGGGGTCCCAAGGTACTACTTTATGTGTATACACCAGGGGTGTCATTGAGGGCTGCATCAAGGTTGTGTTTGACCTCGAGGGGCTGGGGTGGATGTGGCCAGGGTGGGCACGGTCAGCTTCACGTCTCTCCTGTCGGGGGCACCTGAGTTTGAGTAAAACAACTATAATGGGGTTCATACAGACCAGGGTGTCAAACTCAAGGCCCGGGGGCCAGATCCAGCCCACATGGTACTTAGATCTGGCCCGGGGGGTCACCCTGGAAACAACAAAAGACTGACCCAAGCGCTCTGCCAGCAAAAACAGGCTTGCATGCTGCCTCCTGAGCTCCATTTTTACTGGAAGAGGGTTGCAGGAGTCCTGGCAGCCGAAAACGGAGCTCGGGAGCCTGTTTTCGCTGGGAGAAGCACCATGGGCAAGTCTTTCGCTGGTTGCACAGTGACCACATGGGCCAGATCTAGGTATCCCTTGGGCTGAGTCTGGGCCCCGGGCCTTGAGTTTGACACCTCTGGTCTATATGAGCCCCATTATAGTTGTTTTAATATTCTGGATTGATGACTACAAATTATGTATACACATTCAAGATTATTTTACCCAAACTCCAAAATTTATTTTTTCACAAGAGTTATTTATTTCTCCCATATCGTACTCCACCTTTTTTATATATATTCAAGGTGGCATACCTGATATTTCTGCCTATTTTCCACACATGATTTGAAAATACCTCTTGAAAATGACCATTGGCTTACCTGAATGGTCGTTCTATGGGCGCTGCGGGAGTGTCCAAGCATGGGTTAACTTCAGCTTGCTGCCCAAGGACTGAGTTCAAAGTTCGTGTGGCCATGCCTCCTGCTCCCTTTAGAGGTTCAGTTTAAAAAACGAAGGTATAAGACCTAGAAAGATGCTGTAAGGAGTAAGGTCTATTGCCATGGAGATGATGCTTCACGCACCTGCAGGTGACCTCAGGGCAGGGTTGGACACTCCTGCAGTGCCCAGAGAATGATCATTCAGGTAAGCCAATGGTCATTCTCCTAGGCGCTGCTTGGAGTGTTCAAGCATGGGACATACCCAAGCTATGTAGTCCCAGGGTAGGAAGAAGGAATGTCCTGGTTAATAGGAGCCGCGAAGACCAGCTGTAAAACTCTCCTTCCAAATGAAGCCTCTGCAGATGCAAAGGAGTCCAGTCTGTAATTCCGAATGGACAGTGATGGCGAGGGCCAGGTAGCCGCCCTACAGATCTCTTCAATAGGCACTTGAGTGGCCCAAGCGGCCGTAGTCGCAGCGCTCCTCGTGGAGTGTGCTATTATACGAGGAGGAACAGGCCTGGATTGTTGCTCGTAAGCCAGCTTAATGCACATGCTCAGCCAACAACCTATGGTGGAGGATGATACCTTCCTACCCATTGAGGTGGGCTGGAATGATATGAAGCACGATTCTGACTTGTGAAAAGAAGCTGTCCTCTTTTTGTATACTCGCATAGCGCGGCGCACATCCAATTTGTGCCAGACCCGCTCCCTGGGGTGCGGGCAGGAGTCGGGGAGGATGACCTCCAGCGTTCTGTGGAATAAGCTGTTAATTTTTGGTAGAAATGCTGGTGTCAGGCCTGTAGTTATGTTCTTTTTAGGAGCTTTCGCCTGCCACACTTTCTTATAATTTCCTATGCTGTTTCATTAGTGTAGTAGTTGGGAGGGGGGGAATAGAAAGGAGTAGAATTGTAGAATGTATTGTTGACATTCCTTTATAGAAGCCAAGGTCATCTTTTGTCTCCGCACCTCGACACCTGACCGGAAACAGAGGGGTGTAGATGCCAGCGTGGAAGATGATGATTGGAACATGTGATGGATTTGTGGGTGTGGGGATAGATCATGAACTTTCAACTGGGTGGAATTCCAGGATGCAAATCAGAGTTGGATTTCCATAGAGGTGCTAACTTGCCTGTAGAATAAATTGGACCTTTAAGGATGTTTTGCCTTGGACAGTGATTTATTTCTGCATGGTATTTAGAACCCTAACAGCTGGATCCAATCGCAGAATGACTCTGTCCGAATGTATAACACAAAGGTCCTCTCTAACAGAGAGCGCGGCTAGCTCTGTAATTCTGCACGCTGAAGTGATGCCTACAAGAAAGGCAGTTTTGAATGACAAATGCTGTAGACTAACTGAGCGAATTGGTTCGAATGGTGGCGATGTTAGGGTCTGCAAGACAATCGATAAGTCCCAAGTTGGGTAACAGTGTACCATCGGAGGGCGTAGATTGGTAGCCCCCTTTAGGAAACTGTGAACCCTTGGGTGTCTGCTGAGCAGTTGAAAAACGTCTCTGGACAAGATGGTGGCTAGAGATGCCATCTGCCTCCGAAGTGTGTTGGGGGGTGAGGCCCTTGTCCAACCCCTCCTGGAGGAAGTCCAGGATTTGCAGAATTGTCGCTGCTGTGGCATTGATGTGATGGCAGTGACACCAAGAGGAGAAGATAGTCCATGTTGCATCATAGATCGGCACAGTAGAAGGTCTCCTGGATGCCTGGATGGTGCAGATGACCTTGTCAGAGAAGCTGTCCTGCCTCAAGAGGTCCCCCTCAAGTGCCACACTGCTAATTGGAGCCACTGAGGGTCTGGGTGTGGGATGGCCCCTTGGCTGAGGGGGATGTGCTCCTGAGGTATGTGCTAGTGCTTTGTCACTGACAAGCTGACAAGGTCGGCGAACCAGGACCTCCTTGGCTAGTGTGGAACGACTAGCAGTACTTCGGCTCCCTCCAGCAAGATCTTCTTCCTGATCACCTGAGGGATCAGTGGGAGAGGCGGAAAGGCGTATAACAGGCCAGGAGGCCAGCAGCATCGAAGAGCGTTCGTCCCTTCCGCACCGGAGCATTGGAATCATGAAAAGAACCGGGAGAGGTGTGTGTTCTCTGGACTGGCGAACAGGTCTATTGTTGGAAGGCCGAACTTCTGGGTCAGTTGGTGAAACAGCAACAGATGAAACCGCCATTCCGAATTGCTGATGGTTCTGCTGAGCCAATCCGCTGTCACGTTCTCCTCCCCCAAAATGTGGTCCACCCTTATGGACCGGAGATGGCGTTCTGCCCACTGCCCCAGGGCCTCTGCCTCCAACATCAGGGCCTTCAATCGAGTTCTGCCCTGGTGATTGACGTAGGCCTTGGTGGTGATATTGTCTGTCAATATGAGGACGTGAGACCCCTCAATGAGCCGCCGGAAGTGGCACAGGGCTAATCTGACGGCCCTGAGCTCCAGCCAATTTATGTTGTGGGCGAGCTCTGCCAGAGACTATCTGCCCTGCATCACGTGTGTCTTTAGGTGGGCGCCCCAGCCGTACAAGCTGGTGTCTGTTGTTATGACCAGGCGTTCTGGTTCCTTGAAGAGGGATCCCTTCTTCAGCGCCATTGTCTGCCACCATCTGAGTGACGGGAGCAGTCGTGAAGGAATGCTCACCACCCTCTTGGAGTTGCTGGCCTTGCGCCGTTGAATCGGAAACAGGAACCATTGAAGCTCCCAGGGTACCACTGCGATGCACGAGATCAACTTCCCCAGCAGCTGGGCTAGCGTGACAAGAGGCGCCGACCTGGACCTCCGGACCTGACGCACAAGGAATGTGATGCTGTCTATTCTCTCTTGTGTGAGGAACATCTTGCAGAGTCTGTAGTCGATCACCGTGCCCAGACGATGGTTGGCGACAGGTGGCTTTTCTCCACATTTACAGAAAAGCCGTGTTGTTCAAGCGTGCGTATGGTGACACTGAGATCCCGACACGCCTGCTCCCTGGATGATGACATCAGCAAGATGTCGTCCAGATAACAAACGTGTCTCACTGGACGAGATTGAAGACATACAGCGACAGTGGCCAGAAGTTTGGTAAATGTCCTGGGGGCCAATGAAAGGCCAAAGGGAAGAGCCTTGTACTGGAAGTGCTGGTCTGCAAATTGGAACCTCAGAAACTTGCGATGCGCTGGATGAATGGGATCATGCAGGTATGCCTCCTTCAGGTCGATTGACATCAGGAAGTCGCCCTGCCTGATACAACCCAAGATGGTTTGGAGTGATTGCATCTTGAAGTGCTTGTACGCCAGATAGATGTTGAGTTTCTTGAGGTCCAGTATGGCTCTCACCCCTCCTGAGGACTTGGGGACCAGGAAGAGGATGGAGTAGAACCCCCTACGTTCCTGGTCCGCGGGAACTTTCTCTATGGCGCTATCTCGAGCAAATGTTTGATCTCTGCCTGCATCAGCTGGATACCTTGGGAGTGGACAACGAACAAAGGTCCGAAGGGGTATTGAGAGGAAGCCTAAGGTGAGTCCATGGCGGATTGTGTTCAAGACCCAAGTGTCCATCGTTGCCTCCTCCCACTGGTCAGTATAGAGTTGAAACCGACCCCCTATGGGAGGGGACTGGTGACGGTCCCTTATTCCTACAAAAGGAATGGTTGGAATACCCGCCCCAGAAGGATTTGCGACTACCCTGCTATCTATTTTTGTCCCTGAACGCTGCCCTGTCCTGGGTACGGTCCTGCGTTTGGGGATAGGAATGGTTAAATCCTCCAGAGGTGGCTGGAGGATCTGCGTTCCGAAAGGACTGCCTGCGGAAGAAGGATTGGCCCTTGCGGTCAGGCTTCTTGGTGACAGCTGGGAGTACCTTGTGTTTATCCTTAGATTCAATTAAGACCAAATCCCCCTCCCCGAACTTTCCCCCTTTAAAAGGAGCGGAAGCGACTTTCCACTTTGCCTTCATGTCTGCCTGCCAGTGTCTAAGCCACAGCAGGCAGCACGATGTTACATTGGAGGCTAAGGCTCTGGAGGAAAATTTTGTGGCGTTGAGTGAAGCATTAGCAGAGTACTCGACTGCAGTCATAATCTTATTGACATCCTATCGCAGTCTTGTATCGCTCACTGGCAATTTAGATTGCAGCTTATGGAGCCAGAAAAGGGCTGTCCTGCCAAAATAAGAGGAGGGGGAAGAGGCCCTCATAGCCCATGCAGTGGCGAGATGGATCTTATGACAGGCCTTCTCAGCCCTCTTATCCTCTGCCTTAAGGCCTTCCAGCAAATCCGCTGGAAGGACAGAATTGGAAGTCAAGGCAACAATGGGGTCATCCACCAGAGGAAGTTTTAAAAGATCCTCCATACTGCTCTCCATGGAGTAGAGCTTCTTGTCCACCCCGCTCGGATTGGCCATTGATCCCGGCTGTGCCCACTGGTGCTGGATCACATCCAAGAACAACTGAGGGGCTGGTACTACTTCCTGGGGTGGAGCATTTACTTTGAAAAGCCCAGCCCCCAGGTCCTGGGGATCAGTGGGGTCCTTATTCCCCTGCTCTGTGGAGTCCTTATTGCTCTACCCTGGGAGACCCATCTGAACAGAAGAGGCCCTGGCCTTGGTGAGGATGGCTTTGAACATCGAGGGCTTGAACAATTCAAAGAAGGCGGGTGGATCAGGAGCAGGATTTTCGTCCTCAGACAAATCCGGAGCCTCCTGACCCTCCTCCTCCACCTCAGACTCCTCGCTGACAGCCGAAGAAGCCAGAGAGGATGATCTCCCAGTCCGGTCCTTCGAGCCTGAGGCCTGCGCCCCCTTTTTGGGTCTTGCCTGGCGTGGGAGGCCCTGGTCTAGCTGTCTCATGCCCTCGGCTATGCCCTGAGATATCGCATTAGTGATGATCTCCTTCATCTCAGTGGACATATTGCGTCCCTGGTCCTCTGCTGGGAAACTTGTCCCGGGCCCAGATATGGCCTCTGCAGGAGGAGAGGGAGGGCTTGCAAGCCTCTGAGCCTTTTGAAACTGTTTTTCTAAGGCTTTCTAGCTCCTCTCTGCCAGTCTTTGAGAAGCCTTAGACATCCCCTTACCTATGGGCTGCTTGCTTTTAGGTGGGCGCCCCTTAGCCACCCCCTTGCTTGCAGGCCCTGGCCTGCTACGTTTAGGGGAGGAAGGACCTGTTGAAGATATGTCTTCTGCTGCGCGGAAGCCATGCCGAAGGTGAAACAGTCAGGCCAACACTGCAGGACAGTTGTCACTAGAAGAGCAATTGAGGTGAGTCCAATCTGCCAGTCTCTATCCGGGAGTGCTGAAATGAGCTGCAACAGGTCAAAATGGCATCCGTTGAACGATTCCGGAACGCCCGCAGATCCGTGCCAATTTTAAGCAAGGTATGGCCAGCTGGGAAGCCAAACATCTTGCAGCCGCTCTAATACTGTTCTTGATGGGGAGGGGGGACCTGCTTGGCGCCCCAGAGCAAGGTCCTTGCATAGGCAACCCACCCCCAGCGGCAATCTGCTGATGGAGACAGGCAATGGCAATGGAACGGCCGAGATAATTTTTTGCGCCACTTTAAACCATCCCAAAAGGCTGCCGCATGACTCGGAATGGCACTGGGGACTGTCTGGAGGTCGGCAAGGCTTTTAACAGCCTCCAGAGCTCTTAATAAGTTCTCAGACAATAAGGTGGGGCCCTCCTAACTATCTACCTGGCCCCAGGCTCGACAGCAGATGCTGAACGAGCGCCCCCCCCCCCGCAGTGAAGCCTCAGCCATGTGGGCGCAAAGAGCAGGCTCATTCCAAGCAGCCTGCTCCACACGAAGGTGATGAAAGGAAACTTATGCCTTGTGAATAACTACCTAATCTACTCTATACAAAGATAAGAGAAAAGGCTACACTAATCACACTGCTCAGAGAGTCCAACTTGATGCTCAAGGACTGGAGCTCCCCAACTGCATCCTTTTAGGGCGACTGAGTTTTTTAAACTGAGCCTCTAAAGGGAGCAGGAGGCATGGCTACATGAACTTTGAACTCAGTCCTTGGGCAGGAAGTTAACCCATGCTTGGACACTCCAAGCAGCGCCTAGGAGAAGACAAAAGTCATTATAAAACTAGTCAGAAGAATGCTCATACAGACCAGAATTTACTCTCCCTTCCAGGCAGGTCTTCTAGACTCTTAAAGTCCCCTTCTTTGCAAGGTTCATGAGGTACAGCCACTCTTTGTTTAATGGCTACCTCATTTAACAATTCTTCGCAAATACAAAGGTAAATTAAAATATATATTTTCTGACCTTTGCACACCTTTAGGACCAAATTTTGTGTGCATAACTACCAAAACCTTCACTGTGGCATGTTAGCAAATTTAGAGAAGCACTATATTGCACAGAAAAGCAGCTTCAGGAAGAAACAGTCTGTTTAAGCAATCTCTATACCCTGCGAGGGGCAAAAAAAAGGAGGGAAAAGAAAGAAAAAATGTCAGACATAGATCATTGTGGGAGACAATATTGAATGGGGCAGCAACAACCGGGGATCTTTACAGCATTTCTCCCTCTCTCTCAGAGATGTGTGTTTACTTAGCAACCATTTTGCTTAATAATATTTTCCTTTTGATTTAAGGAATAGATCACAGTCGCTAAATCAGGGGGTGATATTTAGACTAAGCAGTAGGCCTCCTCTGCAGCAACTCCAGTTTCAAAACTTTGTCTTTATGAAGCTTCATGTAGCCCCCTGCTTGTGAATATTCTATTAAGAAATTAAAATTGTATTGTTCCTTTGATGAGCTTTCATCTCTGATTGACTGAATGAGAGCATCTACCTTGGGATATGATTTATTCTGTGGTTGCTCTAAGCCACAAAGAGCCCTTCAAGATTGTGGGCAGGTTATAATACACAACATGCAATAAATAACTATTTTCCAAATTGGTATCACCCACATGTTTTGGCCGTGCTGGAGAAGATGAAAATTGCAATCTGGATTGGTTAAAGCTGATGTGCACAGTCAACAGACCCATAACTGTATGTAACAATGCATATCCATACAGATATGTCCAGTATAAATGCTAATTCATTCATTAATACGTTAATGCAATATTAACAGCATTTTATTTTAAAAGACAGGTATACTGATGTGCCAACATTCACATATGCCATGTAAGAAGAAACATTTTTTTTGAGCAATCAATTATCAAAAGTAAATTTCATTGCAGCAATTTTATTCTATTTATGACTTTTTTAATCATGTATGAAGGAGATTTTATTGTCTAAAGGGAAATGAGAGTATGAAAATGCTCCATGACTTAACAATAAATTAAAATTATGCAGTAGCAAATTAATAAGCTCTTTCTAGATTAATATTTACAGAAGAGAAATCATCAACTTTGTATGCTCTTCAGATTTATGAGACAACATAGCAAAAAAGCAAAAAAAATGTAATTATGTGAAAGAACAGGAGAGGGCTGCAAAATAATGAAAAGAAATATGAAAAGGTATAATTTTTGAAAGATTTTCATAAGTGCCAAGTTTAGTATAAAACCCCTCTTGGTGTGTATAATGTTGAAAAACTAGGAAAAAATTGTTCCATCAACAAATGAATAGAAATGGATCCAACTCAAAGTTTATTTTGCAACAAAGTAAGTCACTTGATTAGAATATATATATTGTTCTTTTAAATCTATTGTTCAATGTCTATAAAAATTTGGTTGCCAGTAAAGTCACTGAATAGTCATTTCATGACCTCATAACATACTTTAGAAACCAGTCTGGGGAACTGGTACTACTTAATTTTATTAAGCCCCTTCAGTATTTCTTTTCAGATGCATTTAAAAAAAAGGCTTTTCCCATATTCACTTTTAAGGAAAGATGGTTGGCAAAGTAAACTAACATTTGTTATCTGAAACAAACTAAATCAATGGTTCTTAAATACTAAATATTTCCAAATAGCCTATCAGCTATTAGTAAATATGTTCTTGAACTGAACTCACCTCTTAGTGACTTTTTGATTCTGTCCATGTCATGGCAGCATATGAAAATAAATTGCTCCTTTCCCCAGAATACCTTTTTAAGAATCTAGCCTGCAGCTCTACTATTTATTGTTATTATTTGAGGAACAAATGAAGTCCTCCTTAGCTTTATGGAATCAGTCAAGACCAGCAAAGGGTTATCATTTCCTAAAACCTCATTTAATATGAATGATCACCAAGTATTAGGGCAATGTGAAGAACATATTTGATCCATGATGAATGACTATTATCTTTTGGACCAGCGGGAGATAGACGCCTTGGTAAATTTTCTACGAGTTGATTACAACAGGAGTCCCTTTTTGATTCCACGGATGGGTAGCAGTGTGCACAATCTAATTCCCACGCAAGCACAAATGAAGTTTTACATGTTCACCCACCCTTTTGGTGGCCCAGTTCCCAACAGGTTGAGGACCCCTGAATTACAACAACAGCTCCAAAGAGAGGGTTTTGAAACTTTAATTTTATCTTTTTATTATTGTTGTTGTTGTTAACTATTTGGCCGTTAACATAATATAAGCATGACAGGCTTAATAACTTGCAAATAGATTTAATAGTTTAGATTTGGGGGGGGGGGGCTGTTTCACGGGGGGTGAGAAATTAATATTGTTGTAATATATTAATCAGCATTCATCTAGTTTAGTTTAGTTTAGTTTACTTTATTAGTTTACTTTACTTTATTGTCATTGCACCTCGTACAACGAAATTAAATGCCGTCTTCAGTGTACATTATAACTATAAAAATAGTACAAAATGTTGACATAACGACTGTAACATATGCTGAAAAGAGAAAAACCATAAAAATTACTAGGCAAAAAAAAATAACTATAAAAATAGTTATAGGGAGGATAATATGTGTTAGGTTTTTTCCAATGCATTTTAATGTTTTGCTTGTTTTGTGTTTTCTTCTTGGTTTTTTTAAAATAAACTTTTGAAGTTTTTTAAATTTGTATTTTAACTTTTTTTTAATAAAATAAAGATAGAACAATAAAATAGGGAGTAAGTAAGACTTACCTTCAGCAATAGTTAGCGGTGGAAAAGTAAGATAGAATCCCACTAGTTCTGCTGAAAGCTGATTAAGAAGGTTGCTTGAAACTGTGCCATTTAAGACGGTACTTTCATTTCTCACCACATAAAACAGGGTGACAGCCTGAGACACATTTGATGTGTTCAGGATCTGAAAAAATAAAACAATTGCAATAGAGACAGAGTGGATAAATTCATTTTGATTTATTGCTCCTTCCATGAATTATTATAATAGTGCAAAGATCAAGGGTAAATGTTAATCATGCTATTACTGTAAAAGACACATGCGCCCAGGTATTTCACTCTTTAGATAGACAATCCAACCAACCCAACAGGCAGTAGAAAAGAATATTTCTATTTCACAAACAAAAACTCATCTTGGAAGCACATTCTTTATATTTATAATGATGGGCCTTTTGCCTGTATATATGAAAGAAAATGGTAACTTTTCTTTTGTTATGTTTGATTCTGCTCCATTTTTAAATTTTAAGATCTGAGCACTCAAAACATTCAAATCTCATTTGTTCTTATAGTTTTTCCCACCCATCTAATCTACAGGGCTATCAACTATAAAAATTATAACCAATTTTATACTATGGAAAGTAGAATTGGGAGGAAATGGGAGAGGGAACAAGCAGGAGAAGTAAAAATGGCATGTTCCATGCACGGGGGAGACAATATTTCATTCAGGTTTCTTCCATTAAAACAAATAGGGAGTGGAGGAAGTTCAAATGGGAAATGTGTCTTGTTTTCATGGTAATGCCATTTTCAACAGAGTAATGTTATGCCCACAAAATTTACCACATGCTTTCAGTGCATATTATGCAAGTCTAATTGCATAGACCTGCAGCAAACATCTGGGGCAGACAAGGCTGCCATCCTTTCTTGATGCTCAAAGAAGAAGCAAGAGAGCACACATAACTCTTCCTCATCTCTATTAGTTTAAAAATGCTCCCAAAAATATGCTGTGCATCATGCATGAATTGAAGGAACAACCAAACAAATTCTTGCTTACAGGCACATTATAAATGTAAGAAAACTCAAACAGATTTAATACAATGAGATAAAGATCTCATCTATGATAGGAAGATGCTATTACAAGATTCTGTACTGATGAAGGACAAACATATAAGGAAGGGAATATACAGGTATCAGGTCCAATCACTCCCATCACTCTTTGTTCATTGCTGGCTTCTTGTTCTATCTGCTTTGAGGGTATATTATTCTAAGTACCATTAAATTATATTTAAAAAGGAACATATTTATATGATACTAAAAAGTGTCGAAAGTTCAAACTGATAATAATATAGATCAGTTTGCTCATATAAAAATATTCAAATGCCAAATAAATTATTTCTTGTTCTGAATTCAGGATTTTTTTTTTCATAAAGCAATTACTGCATATGATTCATACTCTTTCTACACAAAGTAAACAATTCACTTCTGCCAGTCAAGCTTATCAAGCCAAATTTTTGACACTTCTTTCCTTTGGCATGTCCCTGTAGATTTCTGGCATGACTAGTCAACTAGAAAGGATCCTATCAAACTTTATTTTGATTTTTACCACTCGGTATATAGAATATGACTACATATCTGGAACTGAATATATAATTAACTGAATTTGGAAAAATGTTTGAAATTCTGCCATTGCTCCATTTAGTAACACACATTGCTGTAAGATTCCTTCATCAATCAGTAGGTGGTTTTAGGGGGAAAAATAATTATGATGGCACATATATTTTAGTTAGTTATAGCTTTTAAAATATTCCAATATCCATGAAATAAAAGTAACTGGTTTAGTTTTACCAGCATCTGAGAAATGCAGCAAGTTTTGCCACTATATTCTTAAGTAATCTTTCAATAATAACTGCAAATTACTTTTAAATGTGGAAACAGACACCACTGTAATTGGTGCTCTCTGTTTTGTGAACTGGGCAGTTAACACAATTCAATTGGTTTTGCAGATACTGAACAGGATTTTGGTACTCATATTCTTTTTGTAATTTTTTAGGGAGACCACTTTGAGATGAATCCTGTCATTGCTAATTACTGTGCATGGGAGTACTACAACAGCTAGCTAACTTATTCATTCATTCATTCATTTAACATATTTATATAGCCACACATCTTGTAGAACACAACTCTGGGAGGCTAAAAGTAATAAACACCAAGAAAAGAAAACCAAGAAAAACTAGGCATCCAATGCATCAACAACCGTCATTCATGCAATCTGCTTAGCAGATAAATAATTGCAGAGAGGATAAAGTAATTTCTGCATTTCTGAATTTTTTTTAATACAAAATCCAGCTCAAAATCTCAAATTCTGTTTGTCAGAGCAGACACACACAGTATTCCTTGAGATCTACCAACAATATTATTTTGGCTCCGAAGAAAGTGGCTTATTGAACGGAAAAGTGTGAGAGATGTATAGAAATGAAATACAATTTTGTAAGAATAGCTGCCCTTGTACATGTTTATATAAACATGGAAGTAAGATTCCATACATATATGCAGTGGTTAAGGTGTTAGACAAGGAATAGGAAAACCTAGAGTCTAGTCCACTCTCAATCATGAAATCTCACTGGAGTAACTTTGGCCTGGCCATAGTCTCTCAGACCAAAATAGGAAGAAAGAATGTTATGAATACTTCTTTGAGCTCCTGTACAAAAAAGGGGGCAGAATATAAACCTATTAAATAAATGAATAAGGATAATAACTGGATGATAATAAAATAAATAAATAATAAATTACAACTGTCATATGAATCATGAATTTTCTCTTAATAAATGGTAATAATATATTTATATTGCCTTTCCAATTATACTGATAACAATATGATAAAAATAAGACCTGCAAAGAATCTTCACCTGTTGTATAAAGTAATAATCTGATAAAGATAAGAAGTTTTACCTGAACATTTAATTTGCTAGTAGTATTGAAGACCTTCCTCTCAGCATCTTGAAATGCCCTCTGCAATCTTTGTTCCATTGTCTGAACAAATCTGCATGACTGTATTTTGTCTGATTCATCCACAAACTGTAATTCTAGATGA
The DNA here is from genome assembly GCF_964273705.1 of Natrix helvetica. Classification (NCBI taxonomy): domain Eukaryota; kingdom Metazoa; phylum Chordata; class Lepidosauria; order Squamata; family Natricidae; genus Natrix; species Natrix helvetica. The sequence goes on along the minus strand of NC_138548.1, from coordinate 99,069,232 downwards.
ACAAGAGCCATTGCATTTTATTCTCTGCCTCGTTAAAACTTGCAACTCTACACATATCTTGAAGAACAAAGTCTCTTCAAGTCAAACCTATTGTCAAGCTTCCAAGTAATATGTCCCCTGAGATAATGCCCAAGGCATCCATTTTCCATTGTCTTTTTATTAGGATGACTTTATCCTTATGACTTCATCAACACAATCAGGTAATCTTCTTGCAACAGTACTGAAGTGGTTGGCCATTTCTTTCTTCTAGAATGATCTTTACTGCCCTACCTAGCCTGATATTTCATGGAGCTCTCCCAGCTATCCTTAGCTCCAAGCCCAGACAACGGCAGCCACATTCACACTAATCAGGATTAAGCCCACTGAATGCAAAACTTACTTCTAAATAAACAGAAAAAAAATCACTGCACAAGATTTCATACTACGGCATTAAAACAGAGCACTAAATATATAGTACAAGTATATCTTGCTTAACAACCATTCGTTCAGTGACTGTTTGAAATTATGGCAGTGCTGAATAAATATTACTTATGGCCAGTCCTCAAATTTCTGGCCACGGCAGCACCCCCACAATCACATGGTCATGATCCAGGTACTGAGGTGCCCAGTTCTATAAGCAAAGTCAATGAGGAAGCCAGCAAAAAAGGTCACAGGTTGCTCCCACTTTTTGTCCAGCCTCCCCATCAGCCCATACTTTTGTCCATACTCCCCATCAGCCCACAGCCTCTGCCACTTCATCTCCCCTGACTTGCACACAGCCTATGCCAGCCCTCTCACAACTTGCATGCAACCTGTGTCAGCTATCCCCCACAGCACCCCCATGCTCCTTACCTGAGATTCCTACTTCTCCCTGTTTAATGACTTGTATGTCTTGAAGTTACAATGGCAACCAGGGGTGCCTGGGATTGCTGTCACTATGTGATGTCGTCATGTGATATCACACTTTATAACGACATCTCTTAGCAATGGCAATTCCACTCCCAATGGTGGTCACAATTTGAGCACTACCTTAGTAATGCTAGTAGTATGAAGTATTATGTTTCTATTTCAAGTAAATCAATTCTAATCCAACTAATTACGATATCAGTACTGTTGTTTGGATTTTTTTCACTCCTTCCTCTTTAACTCTTTTGCTTTCTGTGTCATGTTTTTAGATGATAAATGTAAAGCAGACACTTTTAATAGTGATATTTGTTAACCATTCTGTGAACCTTTTCAAAGAGTGTTACAAACTTTTTTAAAGAGCAGGAAAATAATGTGATACAATTAAAAGAATAACAAAAATCAAATGTTGTTGTAACACATATAAAAAAGTGTGCTTTGTTGCTTCAGACCTAGTAGCTTAAAACAAATTTAAGCAATTCTATTAGCTAATTCATTGTTACAATTAAAATAGCTAATTTTATCTAATTAAATGCCACTCTCTTAATTTTCAAGGGGCAGATTGACCCAATTGTTCTCAAGTACTATCTGACAGAAGAACAAGCCTTAAAAGGGGAAGAGAGGAATACCCACTTCTAATATATTTTGATTACTGGAGCACAGTATCTTTGGGGCCAAGTTTAGTTCCCCACTCCAATTTAGAAGAACCTTGGGTGTACAAAGACCTTTTTACTTCCTGTTCTAACACTGAAATTTGTAGCTGTACTAACAGATATAACCCCATTACCTCTGAGATTGTACATTAGAGAAAGTTTACCTGTTTTCAGCTGAAAATGATATGCTGGCAATGGGTTCCATGGCAAGGCTAAGACAGCAACAGAATGAAGATTTGGCACATGTTTCCTAATATCTAAAGTGGCATTAGTAACACCATAAGCAATTAGCATTTCAATAACCACAGCAGGTATGAAAACGAGTCTGTCCTGAGTAACATAGTAACCAATTGTCACATTGTTTGATTGTTCCAGAATTTCTATCTGAAAAATAAAAATGATAAAAGATGCATTTCATATTCTTCACAATTAAGACTTTTGATTCAGATCACTAAGAGAACTGTATGACTCTTCTGTTCAAGGAACTAAAAAGATTAAACTGTTAATCTCAAAGAAATGAACAAGACAAAATTGCCCTTTCAATAAAATTATGAATAATTAAAAATGTTTTGTTAGATTAACAAACTCATTGAAGAATGAGCATAAAGTGAAAAGCACTTGGCCTTAGGTGACCTGACTTACTTCAAATGGATTATTCCCTTTGTTGACTAATTTAGTATTCATTAGCCCTACATTACTAACTCTACACCAGTTACAGTGTCTTGGAAAAATGCAAGTTGTTATAGCAAGATACATATGATAAGTTTTTTGGTTCTATGTTATACTATATGCAAATATGAATTAAGAGCTTGCCTTACAAGACATTGGAACATTGGAATGGAATACTAACTATGCATTTTACAAATGCATACAGACCATTATTCTTTTGGAATAACGGAAAAACAGCAACGGAAGGGATACTAAAGCTGTAGAAACCAAAATATTATGCAAACCAGAGAACAGCTTAATAACAGTAATAGCTCTCTATTGTATCTCCTTAAATATTCTGAAAGTAAATTTTGTATGGTGTTCTATAGCCTCGCCTGCAAAGCAACTGGTGTTAACTGAATAACAGAGTCAGAAGGAGCCTTGGAGGTTTTCTAGTCCAATCCTATGTTCAAGCAGGAGACCTTATACCATCTCAGACAATTAATTGCCCAACCTCTTTTTAAAAGCCTCCAGTGATGGAGCAATCACAATTTCTGAAGGCAAACCAGTCCACTGGTTAATTGTTAGCTAAAATATATATATATCTAAAATAATAGAAGTCCCATTTCACTAGAATGAGTTGCATGTTCCATTCCGGACACTGCATTTTCAACCAGAGATTGTTCATTGCAAACTGCCCAGATTTGTCAATCTTAATGATCAGAGCTCCTGCTCTGATCTGCCTAAAATCAAGGAAATATATTCTTAAAGAAACTGGTAAATAAAAATAGTTTGCTTTCATATTTGTAATTCACAAAAATTCTGCCAATTCTAAACATTTTCACAAATATGTTAAAAAGAACTCTTAGCTTGTGTCCTTAATCTGATTATAAAACAGACACCAAACTTGCTTACTTGTGCATTGACATTTTGATTGAAAGCTTGACGCAATGCCAGGGTGAGACCTTTAGTGACATTTTGTTTCAAGGAGCCACTCAGCAGCAGTCTTCTTGTATTCAGAAACAATACTAGAATGTAAAGATGCATATTTATTTACAAGTATCCTTTGTTCTCCATTTCTTTTTCCAAATTACAATGCCTGGCCATATAATTTATAAACAAACTGAATTCTGCAAGGGAATTTACATTCAGTACTGAAAATTTGAACTCAGGTAAAGATTATTATTTACAGTCAAAGACCATTATCAATTGTTAATCTTTTAAACCAACAAAAGCAACTATGTCATCATAATCATAATTAAATAATTATAAATCCTTATTGATACACGTTTCTTAGAGCAATATTTCTGTCCTAGAAGAATATGCAGTTTCTCATAGAGGTTTCCTAATTTGCTACTTGATGACAAAGTCTTCTCTCCTTATATTGGCCTTTTAATAAAATTAGCTTTTATACATGATTCCAATTTTGTAATTGTTCTGGATCCATTTCATCAAATGCTCTTATGAATAGAATATCTGGTGGTGTGACCTCAGAACAACTTCTCCTATCCTGGAACTGTCCAAATGTACTGCAACTCTCAGAAATCTAGGAGCCAGCTTGAGAAAGACTGCCTTGGAGGAAGAAGAGGACAATACAGGGGAATTAAGCAGATCTTGATATTGCCAGCACCTTAGAAAATGCCATTTGTGGAATCCGGAGGTTCAGGAAATCAATGTTCCCTAGTTGGTCCCATCCTTTATCTCCAGGCATAGATTATCCACAGGAACAGAGGTAATAGTATGTTCAAACAGAAGCCTAGAATCAAAGACACAATTTCCCATCTAGAAACACAATGTTCCCAATTCCCAAATCCTACCCATAATCATGGGAAGGCATGCTTCTCATACAGTTCAAATTAGGATCTTCCTAATAAGCTTATACATTAGGAAGGTATAAGACTTCTGGCAAGATCAGAACCAAACAAGGTAAAGTTAAGAGGACAGATGAAAACTGCTCCTTGAAGGAGGAGATCTCAAGCCACCAGCAATACATGGGTGGGGAAAAGAGGTAGACATAATAAATATTGAATTTATTAACAATAGGGTTTATATTTTATACTGAGCAATTGCTGAAACCCATTCTTAACTGCTTCAATAATTCTTGTAATACCTTTTACTCATTAAAGACCTGTGTCTTTGAACCCTTATCAATATGGTTCCAAGGCTAGTTTCAGCTAGATGGTTGGAATGAGGCAGTAACATCAGCTATAAAAGTCTGAGGCTTGATGAACAAACCATGTATGCTTGTAAAATCTTTGCTGGACAGTTCCCTTTCTATCTTACACAATTAGGAAACATGCGGCATCATGTGGAATGCAAAACTGTTAAAACCTGAAAGGAGTTTCCTGCTATTTCAAGGTGAGAAAGTAAAGACAATTGTAAGGGAATCTTTATAACAAGGATGTCAGAATAAGAAAAAGATCTCCCCAAACCTAGCCCTTCCTATTTGCATAATATGGCCATACCCTACCTGAACTCCTTGGCATCAAACTTTGTCCCTTACCCATCAAATGGTGCCCATCTATGTAATACACCAATATTCTCAATCTACTAGATCGGACTGGCAGTAGTCCACAGCATGCCAGAAACTGGTTCGTGCAAACAAGCAAAGCTCCATCTGCGGGATGCCGGCAGCCCATGAAACCATGACTCCTCTGGTCCATGGAAAAAACCAGGCCCTGGTGCCCAAAGGGTGGGGGCCACTGTACTAGATAACTCTTGGCCTTGAGATTAAGCAGACTTTTCAAGCATTCAGCATTAGTGGAAGCACCACTAGTTTAAGAACTTTGAGCTATGCTGTGTAAAAAAAGGATTTAAAAAATACTATCTATCCACCTACCATATTTTTCGGAGTATAAGACAGACCTTTTTCCCTCAAAAAAGAGGCTGAAAATCTGGGTTCATCTTATACACTGAATACAGCACTTTTTTTCTCCCGAAACCCTACCCCCTTCACCAAAATGGCCGTACATAGCCTTTAGAAGGCTATCTGAGTGCTCCTGGGTGCTGGAGAGGGCTGAAATGCTCAAATCCACCCTGCCCCGCCCCGTCCCCAGAAGCACTCTATAAGCCTCCTAAAGGCTATGCATGCTCCTTTTTTTGACAAAAAAACGGGCCCATTTCTGCAAAAAATGGGCTGCTTTTGCTTGGTTTTGGGCCCCCACCCCCAAGAGCACTCTACAAGCCTCCTAAAAGCTATTGATGCCTTTTTTAAAAAAAACAAAACAGGCCCGTTTTTTGAAAAAATGGACCATTTTTGGGAGGTTTGCAGAGTGCAAAACCTTTTTTAAAAAAATTGCCTCTTCAAAATCTTGGTGCATCTTATACTCCGATGCGTCTTATATTCTGAACAATACAGTAGTTATCCTTTTAACTTTCTATGTTAATTTTAAAAAAACCATGAAATAATCATTATACTTTCATAATGAAAATCAATATCTAGCATCCAAATATACACATATTCATACCTGTCTTAACAAGCAGGTTTCTGGACAGCTGGCATTCCAGAGGGAGAACTGTTGTCACATTAACAAAAGCTGATTCAGTAGCAGCAACAGAAGCATTTTCAGCAGATGTAGGGAGAAGTCTAGCTGTTTTCGCTGATGCTGTAATAGATGTCAAAGCTGCTGTCATTGTTAATGGGTATGCAGTTGATGTTTTACTGATGTCTGGGCTTGTGGATTTCTTGGTGTCAAGTAATGTTTCAGTTTGTCTTGGTGCATGTGTTGTGGGCACTGAAGCTGTATTAAATTTCTGAATTGGGGATGAACTAGTGATATATTCAGATATTACAGAACCATCCCTTGATACAACTGGGAAATTTGCATGTATTACTACTGGGCTTAAAGTTGGTGCCATTTTTGTGACAGTGTTATTTTTTGCTAATGTTGACTTTAACGTGCTTAATGCCATCACAGATGGTGAATTGTCAGTGCTCAGTGAGAACAAGGATGAAGTCAGCATTGGTGATGTTGGAGCTGATTTTCCTGTAACTGGTGTTGCTTCTGAAGTTGCTAGAGATGATAATACACCAGGAGACACAGACGGTAACACTGTAATGACAGAATGAGCAAAGTTGGTTGTTGGCAACAAAGAAGTTAGCTGCGTTTGTGATGCATGGGTAGAAGTTATGATAGCTGCAAAAGTAGTATGTGTCTGCAATGGAGTGATTGTGGTGATCTCATTAGGTATTTTAACTGTACCTTGGGCATTATTTTTATTGTTTGTGTGCAACATTCTAGTAGTTAATGTTGTAGATGGTTTGCTCAATTGATTATGTGTTTCTAAGTTAAAGTTATTTACAAAGTCCGTTGTTTTTCTTATGATCGAGTATTCTTCAGTGACATTTAACGTTGGCACTGAGCTCACAATTGATTTAGGGGGAGCTTTTTTATTACTAATTGTACTAACTTCAATATTTACTGGAACAGTTAATTTAGTAATGAACTGAGAAGCCAATGAAAATGGAAGTGAGGTGTAAAACGTATTTTTTAAGGCAAACAACTTTTCAGAGTTACTTGTCTGTGGTTTGGGTGTCCTGTGAAATTTGTCAGTAGACAGCCATAAATGAGAATGTTTTGACAAAGTTGTAGAAAATGTATCCAGATTATATGTTCGAGTGCTAGTAGCTATGAAATCTTTAGATGTAGAATAGGCCTGCTTTTGATAATCTGAAGTGAAATTAGTATTTCCAACTGTGAAATTTTTCAGAAAACTTTGAGATGCATATATGTTTCTTTCTGATTGTAATAATGGCATTTTTGTGATCTGTAACAAGGTACTTTGGTTTTGAAAAGAAGGTGAATATGATGTTTCTATGGAAGATAACGGTATGTTAAATTCTGAGAAACCTTTAGATTTCATTTTAGTGAAAGGTACAATTGTAACTTGCCGAGCAGATGTTACAGTTGTATTAATGGATGCTACTGAAGAACTGGAAGGTTTGTTTTTTACATAACTTGTTGATTGTTTCCAGACAGGAATCTTTGAATATGTTCTTTCTAAAACTGTGTGACTTGCAATATCTTTTGTGGTTAGGAATATCTGAGTTGTCTTCTTTCCTAAAGACGCACTGCCATCAGTAGTGGACTGCCAATCTCTATTGTCCCAGTGAGGAACTAAAGCTTTATTTAACATATCTAATTTGCTTTCTGAAGTGTCATCAGTAAGGCCCATGGAAAATGTTGCTGGGGTTCTCAAATGATCATCTGATGAGATAACTGAGACCAAATCATATACGTCTGAAGTTGTCACAGCAGTTTTATAAGTTGTGTCAGCCATATGTGAAAGTTCATCATCAGAATTATTTAAAAGTGGCTGAGATAAATGTTTTGAATGTGAGCCTAAAGTTGTCAATACTATTGAATTTTTCTCTTGTTTTGTTAAACTAAGATTTGGGTTTTGTTCTTCAGATTCTATTGGTTTTAGCTTCATAGAATCATTAAGTGGAGTTATAGATGTGACAGTAGAGTGAGATTTCAAAAGGTCTCTTAAAGAATTTGGCAAAGAAACTGGAAAAGTTCTTTCTTGTGAAAAAACATTCGGAAGCATTTCTTGCCAAGGTGCTTGTTTGCTGACCAGAATTGTTAAAGGAAACTTTGTGGACGGTGTCTCCCAAAACCAGTATGGAGGGATATTATTTGCACCAAGAACTGTGAACACTGTAGAATCCTTTGTGAAACTCTGTTGTTGCAACAATTTCTCCGCAGAAAAATTAGGAGGCCATATAGTAGCTTCATAATTTCTATCAGGAGTATCTTTTTTTAAAACCCAGGTTAATTCTGTGATGTGAGAATTTGTTAAATTAGTCTCTGAAACAAACTTAGGATCTGAGGTTGAAACAGTAGAATGAGCTGCAATGTAGGGTGGCCAATTTGTCCTCATAATTAAGGAAGGAACCTCATCCATTGAATAGGAGGTGGGAACAGTTGCCAATGTTGGTATTTGAACTACTGCATTATCTTTTCTTATTGTTTCTGAATTAACTACAGTTTGCACTGTTGAGGAAGACATATTATTCAAATGAGAAAGCCTTTGACTTTCAGGAGATATTAATGCTCTCTCTCCTGTAGAGTTTGATGTTATCATAGAGGACACACCAGTAATGGTTTCTGATAATGAAGACAGAGCACCTGAGGTATGCAGAGCTGATGCAGAAATCCACGGAACTGTTTTCCTGCTTTTAAGAATTGGGTATGATGTGGTTACATACATGCTGCTTTTTTTCAGAGATGTTGTGATATCCATTGGTTTACTTGTGAATGGTGGGGTAAAAGATGCTTTATGAATTAATTCAGAAAAAGCATTATTTTTCCTAAAACTCAGTGCAGCTTTCTGAGTAGGTAGTACATCAAAAACCTGACTGGGTATTAATGCACGGAAAGCAAATTGATGCCATTTCCTATCCTTTGGATATCTATATCTCTTGGCTGTTTCTATGGGATACTTATTAATCAATTCAAAATTATAACTAAAGGAGGAGGTAGCAACCCAAGATTCATTGCCAACCTTTCTGGGTAACACGTATTTTGTTGTGCTCAATGAATTACCTGATTTTTTATTCGAGTTAGATTTAGCTGTGTTTGTGCTGAGTAAATGTTTCACATTTATGGACAAGGGCATTTTGGTAGATGACACAGACGACTTGGAAACAATAATATGAGGTGTATCCTTTATCAAAGACAAAGGGGATGATAATGGAAAGTTTGGAAGTATGTTCGATGTTAATGTGATTTCACTTGAAATGGGAGATGTTGTACATGGAATTATCTGAGATGACAAAGTAGCAGCTGTATGTGTCACTGATGATGATGTAGACAATGCAGGGGGCACACTAATTTGAGGCAAACCTGATACAATAGTCATTTCATCAGCTTCCTGAGGCTTGGTTGGTGATTCAGTTGATACCTCAGAAGGTTCCTGTGATGCACTGTTGCCACTGCCTTGATAGAGAGTTGGTAAAAGCCTAGTTTGGTCCATAGTTCTGGTCCGAGTTCCCGCTAATGTACTTTTTATTATCTGAAGCAAATTAGCATTCTCCAAGGCTTGCTTCATTGAAACGTCACCCACTGAGGAAGACTCAAGTTCTTTAGAAGGCCATGTTGGTGATAATACAGCTCTCCAGTTAGTAAAAGGTTCTGAAGAGGGAGCAACATTTATCCGTTGTTGTTCAGCACCTGAAAGATAATACATTTGTAATGAAAACTTCCCAAACCTCTATTAAAACAGAATACATGCATTTGAATTTATTTAGAAAGGGATTGCACCCATCTCCAGCTCTCTTTCAGATAGAACAGTTAATTTGAGATCACATGGGAGCATAGACTGGTCAAGGATGAATTATATTGGCATAAAAATCCAGTTTCCTGGATTCATCAGCATCTAGTCATGTCGCAAATAAAACATAGTTGTGTTCTGACCCAAGTAGTGATAATACATTTACTCGTGAGTAAAACAAACCTGTTTTTATAACAGGGCAGTAACAGTCTTTTATTCACATAAATAAAATATCAAACATAATTAGTCCCAACAATTATGGGTTTAGCCAAGAAATGCAAATTGCTTGCTGTATACTAGAAGTGAACGGATTTCTGTGACAACCAGCCACTCCCATACACCTCCTATTTATTTCCCAGCCAGGGAGGGGCTGGCTATTGTCTGTGTCTGCCTTTCTCTGAGAGCCAGCTTATTGTTTTCCTTTGCTCTCCTCTCTTTTCCTCTCTGGGTATACGTGCATCTGGGATGGACCCCATCTGTTCCTCTCCCACACTCAGCTCTGCTGCCTCTCCACCTGGGAGAAGATGGAAGGCTCCGGCTCTGCCTCTATTTCTGATGCTGTTTCCTTATCACAGCCTTCCAAAGGCTCCAAAGCTGGCCCAGGTTCTCCCTCCACCTCCTCCTCGTCTGACTCTGCAGCTAGCTGGGAGCCGATGGGCCACAATATGTTGGAAACAAGAGGTTCAAAGTATATCCGCAAGACGTAGATAAAAAGATATGGTAAGAAGTCCTATTCCTCAGAGAGAACAGATTCTCCTTATAGAGTAGAGAAAGCTCCTAGGATAAATAATAATAATAATAAAGTTCTGGGCAACAGTTTCATTGATACTGGTAAATGTACAAAAAGGTAAAATGTATGATAGCGAGGATAAATTACAGGTGAATATAAGTGCAGCTAACATGCCTAAAAGGCCTATGACTGCCAACCCTGTTATCAGTTATAAACTACAAAGCCTTGACCAGGCTGCACTTGAAAAATTCTCAATGTTGTTATCAGCTGCAATACGCCAACATATTAAGAAAGTTGGAGTCAGAAGCCAAACAAATGAAAGAAATGCTGACAAGTATATATTGGTGACTTGGCAATCAATGCTGCCTAGGAATATTGTCAGCCTTGGCTGGGTTCCCTCACAGAGCAGCTGTAAGTGTTATCTTGCCAGCAGTAATTATGTATATAATATAATTTCAACAGAATTAAAAACAGAACACATTTTAAATTAAAGAAGAATAAGGAAATATAGTTGAAGCATGAAAAAGAAATCAAGGAAAAGGAAAATGCTAAAAAAGTCTTCATGACAGCAGTTACAGATACATTTATATTTTACCTTCACTCTGTAAGAAAACATCATAATTGTCTTCTTTCCTACTTAAAGTACCCTTTCCAATCTTCAAATCCATAAATCACAAGTTCAATTTTTTTCAGCAAAACATCCATAAGGGGTCATTAATAAATATACTTATTGATCTTCCTATAATCAAACAAGTTGATTTTATCATCTCCGATAGTTCTGTCACTTTCACCAATCAATCCACCAATATGCGAAATTCAAATTCTCTCCATTTTTGTTCATCTATCCCACTTTCCTAATTGACTGTCCATTAATTGCAGCAAGAAAAGTTTTTGTTTCAGTTTGATGTTGATTTTTGAAATTCGTTGCATCATTATATGTATTTGAACACAAAAATGTATGGCTTTTTTATAAGTCCACCAGGCATGGATGAAACAACTCTCAGGTGCCAAAAGCGGGGGAGTGCAGGGGGATCGTGCATAGAATAGAATAGAATAATAGAATAATTTTATTTGATTAGCCGCAACCCTCTCCCGAAGGACTCGGGGCGGCGTACAATCAAAACGGATAAAAATACACATAAGACAAACATATATACAAAAAGAACAGAGACATATACATATGTGCATGGAGGAGAGTTGACTTATAAGTGAAAGACAATTAAAAACACAATTTAAAATCCCCTTAAAAATTACTAAATTAAAAAACCCATCAGGAGTGTTACGAAGTTATGGTTGAGCCAGGCCAGCTATTTGGAAAAGGTGGGTCTTGAGCTTGACACGGAAGGAGCGGAGGTCAGTTGTGGTCCTAATATCCGGGGGGAGGTCATTCCACAGGGCTGGGCCCGCCACAGAGAAGGCTCTGCTCCTAGGCGCCGCCCCATGGCACTGTCTGGTGGACGGCACCTGGAGAAGTCCCTCTCTGTGCGAGCGGATGGGTCGTAGGGATGTATGGGGCAGAATACGATCCCGCAGGTAACTAGGTCCTGAGCCATGGAGCGCTTTAAAGATCGTAATCAAGACCTTGAAACGCACTCGATAGACCACAGGAAGCCAGTGCAGCTCGCGCAGGAGAGGTGTCACATGGGAGTACTTAGTACTCCCTATAATCACCCGCGCGGCCGCATTCTGGACCAACTGCAGTCTCCGAGTGCATTTCAAGGGAAGCCCCATGTAGAGAGCGTTACAGTAGTCCAGGCGAGACGTCACCAGCGCATGGGTGACTGTGCGTAAGGCGTCCCGGTCCAATAGGGCGCGCAATTGGCGCACCAGGCGAACCTGGTGGAACGCCCCCCTGGCCACGGCTGTCACATGTTCATCCATGGACAGCCTGGCATCCAGGAGGACGCCCAAATTGCGTGCCCGCTCCACGGGGGCGAGTTGAATGCCCCCAATGGCCAGAGATGGAATTATCTGGTTGAACCGGGGAGCCGGAACCCACAGCCACTCCGTCTTGGAAGGGTTGAGCCTGAGTCGGTTGTCATCCATCCAGACCCGTACGGCTTCCACACACCGGGACATCACTTCGACGGCCTCGTTGGGGTGGTTCGGGGTGGAGATGTACAGCTGAGTATCATCAGCGTACAGATGATATCCCACCCCGAAACCACGGATGATCTCACCCAGCGGCTTCATGTATGTGTTGAACAGGAGTGGCGAGAGGACCGACCCCTGTGGCACCCCACAAGTAAGGGGGCTTAGGGTCAACCTCTGCTCCCCTGCCAACACACGTTGCGTCCGGCCGGAGAGGTAGGAGCCGAACCACCGCAAAACGGTGCCCCGGACCACCAACCCCTCCAGTCGGTGCAACAGGATACCATGGTCGATGGTATCAAAAGCCGCCGAGAGGTCTAATAGGACCAGGATAGAGGAACAACCCCTATCTCTGGCCCTCCAGAGATCATCAACCAACGCGACCAAGGCCGTCTCTGTGCTGTGCCCAGGGCGAAAGCCGGACTGGCGCGGGTCTAGATAATCATTCTCCTCCAGATGTTGTGGAAACTGAGAAGCCACCACACTCTCTACAACCTTCGCCAAAAAGGGAAGGTTGGAGACAGGACGATAATTGGCCAGCTCCATAGGGTCCAGGGAAGGCTTCTTGAGCAAGGGTCTCACCACCGCCTCTTTCAAGGCGGCCGGGAGAGACCCCTCACCCAACGAAGCATTCACTAGGCCCAGGAGCCAGTCGCGTGTAACCTCCCAGGAAGCCAGTACAAGCCAGGAGGAATACGGGTCCAGCAAACATGTGGTAGGTCGCAGTCGTCCACGCAATCTGTCCAAATCCTCGATGACAACCAAGTCAAACTCCTCCCAAAAAGGTTTCTCAAGACTCGCCACTGGCGTCTCGACTGGGCCACTGAAGGGGACCCAATCCTTCCGGATTTGAGCGACTTTATCCTGCAGATATTTCCCAAACTCCTGTGCCCTACCCTGTAGAGGGGCCTCCCGCGGCCTCTGAAACAGAAGGGAGCGGGACACCCGAAACAGGGCGGCAGGGCGGTTCTCTGCGGATGCAATGAGAGCGGCATGGGTGTGCCCACACCCATAATTCTATGTGTGCGTGCCCTCCCGCATGTGTACATGACCCCTTGTGCATGCGGGCGACCCCTGACCTCCTCCCACTTTGGGCGTGTGACAGACCCATTTTTCACCCTCCCAGGCTCCAGAGGCTTTGTAGGAGTCTGGGGAGGGCAAAAATAGCCTTCCCTGCCCTCTCCGGAGGGAGAAAAACAGCACAACGTGCAAACCGGAAGTTTGGGAACCGACTTCCAGATTACCCATACGGCCGTTTTTCATCCTCTGGAGGCTTCAGGAGGCTTCCCTGAAGCATCCAATGGGAGAAAAACAGCCCTACGGGAAAACCAGAAGTCTGTTCACAAACTTCCAGTTTGTGCGTTGTGTTGTTTTCGCCCTCCAGAGGGTTCAGGGAAGCCTTGGGAGGGCAAAAAACAGCCAAAAATGAAGGCTGAAGTCAGCTATGCGCGTGCTGGAGCTGACAGGGCAATGCCTTGCATGCCCTAACAAATGGCTCTGCGTGCCACCTGTGGCAAGCATGCCATAGGTTCACCATCACGGCTCTGTTTTCCACATTTCCAACATATCTTTATATATGCTAGATAATTTTTATAGAATAGTATACAAATGTTTTTATAAAATCTTAAACTTTGTAAATTTCAATCGGTTTAAACACTGTTCCCACTGTTCTTTCAATACTTTATGTCAAAAGCTCATTCAGTCTCCACTTATTCCACTTTGGTTTCAAATTTCAATAAACGTTTCTACATTTTAGTAATCACATGTTCAACATCTATACATAGTGCAACTTCAAACTATCTTCTAGCGCTAAATTAAAAATATTCTATTATCTACCTTAAATTTTGCTCCTAGTTGTATATTTGGAAACCACTGTTTGAATCTCAGATTGTGTGCTTTTAATTCTAACACTGTCATTTTTCTTGGTAGAAAACCCACTCTTTTCTTTCATCCAGACTAAGCCGCAGACTGCAAAATGAAATTTCAGATCAGGCAGTCCCAATTCTCAGCATTACTTCACGTCTTGAAATATTTTATATTTAACTCTTGGTTTTTCCCTTGCTCTATAAACTTAGTTATTTATTTCTGCTTTTGTTTAAATGGTACATGAATTGCCAAAAATGATGTTGTTTGAAACAAAAATGTTATTGATGGCATAGCATTCATTTTTATCAAAGAAATTGTCCTCAAGAATGACAATTGGAATTTTCCCCACCTTAACATTCTTTCTTAATTTCATTGCATGTCCTAACATAGTTAGTATGGTATAACATAAAATTCATATTAGTCATAATGATATCCAATTATTTCACTTTTTCTCAATTTTAAAACTATTTTGTCTATCAATTCCTTTTGCTCTTTGATGTTAACAAATTAAACTTTTAAAACATCAGTCGCCCTTGTTAACAGAAAGCAGAAGTGAAATAGAGATAAAAATGAATTATGCAGATCACTTCCGGTTCCTGTTGGCGACGGACGTGCTGTCCGCCGCTCGTCTCCTCGGTTGGCTCCATAAGGAGCACAGGGGGCCTTGGAGAGGTCTCCTGCTGAAGGGCGGCTCGCTGAAAACCCCCGGAATCGGCAGCAGCCGGCGGGGGTGTTTTCAGCTTCACCTAGGAGCCGGGGAGCAGAGGGGGTGTTTGGGACAGCTTTGAGCTGTCCGTCCTTTCGCCGAATGGGCTCCGGGAGGAAGGAGTTTATCCAAGGAAGAGCGGCTGAATGCTGGTGGTGGGGGATCCATCCTGATCTCCTTAATCGTCATTAAAGGATAAACAGCAGACTACTGTAAATTCGTGTTCAATTTATTTGAAACTGAAGATTAGAGGGGGGTGTTTCTTCTCTTTATCTCCCCCCCTCGGATTAAGCGGCATTTGAACTATCTCTCTCTATATTGGAATGGAGAGAGAACAAAGGCTGACTCGTCACTTGAACTAACTATGTGAGAAAGATCGCTATCACAATTGCAAGAGATGATTGCTGAGCTGTCTTTTTTAAAAAAAAACTTTATGGAGATCTCCGTTTCTCTCCTTGTGAAAGGCGGAGACAAGATGGCTGCCTTCCGTCTTTGTTTTTACACTTACAAATGAAGTCTGCCTTTTGAAACTACCTTCGGGAAAAAAAACCTCTGGTATTGTTTTATTACCCTCTCTGAGGGAGACCAGGACCCCCTGTTACGTGGCCTTCCTGGACTTTGATTATTTGACCTTCCCCTTTCTGGGGTGCCTCAGTGCCTTGGAACTGTGAAGGAGAATTAACTCTTTGCTTTCGGATTTGCCTGCCTCCTTGGACCGGCACAGCTGCACAATCCTCGGACGCCATTTTCTTTGTAAAAGACTTATACACATCTCTGAACTTAGACAAATGGGGCCTAAGAAACCACCAACGGGCAAGTCACTTTCGGCTCCTGCATCTGCCACCTCCAGTCCAAGCATGCAGCAAACGAAAATTACTTCATTGTTACAACAAGAAGGGTCTGGAGAGAGCCCAAAAGAGCTATCTGTTACCCAAATGTTTCAAGAAATTATGAGGGGTCAAAATGAGTTGAAAAAAGAGGTGACAATCTCAAAGATGAACTCAGAGATGTTAAACATCATATTTCATAAAACAAACAGAGAATTGTGGTGTTGGAGGAGGGAGAGGATGGGCTGGGGGAGGAGGTTAAGGCAATCCAGAAGGGAAATGTAGACCTGGAAAACTTTATGGCAAAAATAGAATTTGAAAGAATGTCCTTTTTTCTCAGATTCCAGAACCTACCAGAGACAGAAAATGAAGACCTTAAGGATATTATGAGTACAATTTTAGCAGAATACATTAAGAGAGACAAAGAACAGCTGTGGTGGGATATGGATCTGGTTTACAGGATTAATTCAGCATATGCTAGAAGTCATAATGTTCCAAGGGAGGTACATGTTAAATTTCTCAGGAGGACCACAAGGGATGAGGTGCTTGGGGCCTAAGGGACCTCTAAAATATAAAGATGAAGAAATCACCATTCTTAAGTAAATTCCGAAAAATATAAGAGAAAGAAGGAGGAAGTATTCCTCCTTATCGAAGAAATTATACAATAAAGGAGTTTGGTTTAGCTGGTTATTGCCAGAGGGAATGTTGATTTTTTGGGAGGGAAATAAAATTAGAATTAATATAGTGCAGGAGGCTGAAGCCTTCATTAAAAAACATTTTTCTCTCCTAGAAGACGAACACACGGAAAGTAGTGAAAAGCGTAGCAAGGTACAAGATATGAAGGAAGGGGGGCTGTGGCTCCACCTGGGGACAGGGAGTAAGGAGCAATATCGAAAAGGCTCAGGTCACAAAAATAAAAGTATTTGAAATATTTGTAATTGTTGATATACTAGAACAGTGATGGCGAACCTTTTTCGCCTCGGGTGCCAAAAGCACATACGTGCGCGCTATCACACGAACTCGAGTGCCGACCAACATAACGTAATGTCCCCGCTCACCTGTGTGGACCGCGCATTTTTGCACAAGGCTTCCTCGCCACTCCCTGCTCTGGCTGCTTCCCCTTGGATAACAACCAGTGAGGGGAGAAGTTGCTCTGCCACTAACGGGCAGAGATTGGGGTGGGGGTGGGGGGATGCTCAAGTGTGCTCCTGTGTCAAAAAACCTTCCCTTATCATTCTCCTGTGTAAAGATTGGGCCCTTTTTACAATGGCAGGTGTGAGTCCAGTTGCTAAATTCTCCCCTTCTATTAAAGAGGATCCTGGGCACTACAGTCAATAGACAAATGAGGAAGGGAGCTTCTGGCACAGGGGAAAGAAAAGCAGCAAGAAAAGAAGAAAAAGCAGCTTTTTCCCCTCAAGGTGGCTGCTCTGTTCCCCCCTCCCCCGTGCTAGCACAGAGGATCCTGCCTGGTCCCTGCAGTCCAAAGGGAAATGAGGAAGAGACCAATCTGCATGAGGGAAAGACAAGTAGCAAGGAAATAAGGAAAAGCAGCTTTCCCCCCCTCAAGGTGGCTGCTCTGTTGCCCTTTTCTCCATTTCAGCACCACTCCATTGAGCCTGCCCCACCCCCCCATCGCCCAGGTCCTCGCTTCTCCCAAGCATTTCTTTGCCTATTTAATTTCCCCTCCGTAGCATTTTTCCATCGTGTTTCTTGCCGTTTTGGACAGGAAAACAAAGTTTGTGGGACCAGAAAAAACTCCTTTCAATCAATCAATTCCAACTTTGCGAGATCTCTTCCCCCTCCCCAAGTTGTAATTGATTGAAGTTTTTTTTTAGTCCCACAAACTTTGTTTCTCTGCACACGATGGCAAGAAACGCGATGGAGCTGGAAATCAGGTAGGCAAAGAAATGTTTGGGAGAAGCGAGGACCTGGGCGATGGTGGGTGGGGCAACCTCGATGCCCTAGCACTGAAATGGAGAAAAGGGCAACAGCAGCCACGTTGAGTGAAAGAAGCCTCTTTTCTTCTTTCCTTACTGCTTGTCTTTCCCCCCTGCTGGCAGCTCTCCTCATCAGCCAGCACAGGGAAAGACAAGGGGCAAGAAAAGAGGCTTCTTTCACTCGTGCTGGCAGCTCTCTCCCTGTGGATTCAAGCGATCGGGCAGGATCCTTTTTAGTAGCAGGGGGGAGGGGGGAACACAGCAGGCAGCACGGGGGAAAGAAGCCTCTTTCCTTGCCGCTTGTCTCCACCATGCTGGCAGCTCTCTCAGCGATCGGGCAGGATCCTTTTTAGTAGCAGGGGGGAGGGGGAACACAGCAGGCAGCAGGAGTGAAAGAAGCCTCTTTCCTTGCCGCTTGTCTCCCCCGTGCTGGCAGCTCTCTCAGCGATCGGGCAGGATCCTTTTTAGTAGCAGGGGGGAGGGGGAAACACAGCAGGCAGCAGGAGGGAAAGAAGCCTCTTTCCTTGCCGCTTGTCTCCACCATGCTGGCAGCTCTCTCAGCGATCGGGCAGGATCCTTTTTAGTAGCAGGGGGGAGGGGGGAACACAGCAGGCAGCAGGAGTGCACTGTGCACTGCGGGAGAGTCCAAGCAATGGGTTAAATTAGTCTGGTTGCCCTAGGACTGAGGCATCTTTTCCCTTGGCCACGCCTCCTGGTGCTGCTCAACACCAGATTTTTGATGAGTTCTGGAACCAGTGAAGGCTAGAAAGAAGTGTGATGATGTAAAAGATGAAAGTCCAAGATGAGTTCGAATTCCTGGACACGAAGAACCAGAGTGGGTTGGACGCTCCCGCAGTGAACAGAAAAGGACCCTTCAGGTAAGCCAATGGTCATTTTGCTGTGCACTGCTTGGAGAGTCCAAGCAATGGGACATACCCAAGTTACATGTCACTAGGGCGGGAAGAAGTTCTGTCCTGGGATTCGGTTGTAGAAACAACCCCATGGAGTGCCCGCCTGCTGAATGAAACCTCGGCCGAGGCAAACATGTCCAGTTTATAGTTCCTGACAAAGGGCGATGGTGATGACCACGTAGCCGCTCTGCAGATGTCGTCTATGGTAGCCTGGGTTGCCCAGGCCGCAGAGGTAGCTGCGCTCCTCGTAGAATGAGCAATGATGTGTCGATTAAATCGATTGTAGCTGGAGCTAACAGTTTTAGTCCCTAAACGGGCCAGACTGAGGAAAAAATCTGGCATTGAGCAGCACCAGGAGGCGTGGCCAAGGAAAAAGATTCCTCAGTCCTAGGGCAACCAGACTAATTTAACCCATTGCTTGAACTCTCCAAGCAGTACACAGGAAAAGAGTAACTTATACATTACAAGAGTTTGCTGATAATCTTGAATCAAGATCCCTTAGAAGGAATAGAAATATTAATGGAAAAGACTGAAGGATTTAGGCATATTAGGCATAAAGCTGGCTTTAATAAATAAAATAAGATGTTAGCATAAATATGAACATCAATCCAGAAATATTTTGTATGTGCAGATAAGGCAGGGTGGATTCCTACCAGGGCTGGGAAGGACGGAATGTTCATATTTTATCTTAATTAAAAAACAATTTGGCACTGTGAATGTATGTTAGTCTTTCGGGGAGTTTTTGGAATAAACAATTTAGAAATCTAAACAGGAAAATGGATAAAAGATAAAAAGCCCCTTCTCTACTTTTATACTTTCAACATTCATTTGACATACCTTTTATACATCTTAGATAACTTATCTAGTGTTAAATACCAATGATACATCATCTTATAGAAATTTTCTTTTAGATTATAATTTAATGTAAATTTTAAACCTTTGTCCACGTATTTTCCCATTGTTCAAGCATCACATTAATCCAAAATCCCTTGCCCATTGAATCATACAATGTTTTACATGACCATTTTCCAAATTTAATTGCAATAATATTTTATAGATCTTAGTGATATTATGTTCATGGTTGCCACATAATGAAATTTCCAATTCATTTTTAACAAAGTAAAATCCATAGCATTTTTTAATCCGGTTTAAATCTTTCTTTCAGTCGTTGATAAGTAAACCAATGGCAAACATAACCTTCTGATTCAAGTTTTTCCCTCAACTTTGGTATTGGGCCACCAGAGCTGAGAGATAAAATTTCACCATACACCAGTCTGGCTTTGCTACCATTTCTTTTCTTTAGAAATCTTCTGGAATGACACTCAAAGGAGCAACTTCATAGAGAGCCTTATTTTATATTTATTCCAAACTCTTAGTATGGCATATCTAACAAAATGATTACCAAAATCAACATTAACTTTACTTTTATCATATCATAAGGAGCCATGCCATCCAAACCTTAATTCATGGCCCTCTAATTCAAGTAACCTCTTATTCTGGAGACTCACCCATTCTGGAGACTTACCCAGATCAAACAGCACGCATCAAAATACAGTTTCATATCTGGTAGACCCAAAACCATCTTTCCTTAGCATCTTGCAGTAGCTTATATGTAATTCTTGGGTTTTTTCCTTTGCCATTTTTATCATCTATGGTGGACATGTGATAAAGCAAAAATAAAAATGAAAATCTGGAGTATGATTAATATTTTAATACAGAAAATTTTGAAAATGGAAATAAAAATGACACCAGAACTTTTCCTTTTGGGTCTAATGGAAAAAGAACGGGAGGAAAAAAATGGAACTTTGTTATTATATATGTTGACAGCAGCAAGACTATTGTATGCACAAAAATGGAAGGACACTTTGATTCCTACTATGGACAAATGGTTGCAGAAGTTGATGGAGTTGGCTGAAATGGCACAATTGACTACTTTGATTAAAGAAAAGAACATAAGCACTTTGTTTCCACATGGAGACCGCTTCTGAACTTCGTGCTTGAAGTAGAAAAGAATGAAACTTTGATATTGGGTTTTACCGAGTAGATTGATAGATCTTTACAGAAATGGCTTGTTCATATTATTATGAAAAAGCAAAAAGTTGTGATTTGATGTTAATGCCTTCTTTTACTGCAACAGAGAGAGTCGGAATTCAATGCTTCTTTTTCTTTTCTTTTTTTTTCTTATCCTTCCTCATTTCCTTTTCCTCCCCACTGTTTTACTTACCACCTACGTATTTAATTATTTAACTGTTTTATGTATGTATTTTATAACGCATTTTAGTGACTGTACACCGCCCCGAGTCCCTTTCGGGAGAGGGGGCGGTCTATAAATACGAATAATAAATAAATAAAATAAATACTTACTCCCCATGCTATTTACTTGTGTATTTTGTATTTTACAATATCTAATAATTCAATAAAAGTTTTTAAAAGGAAAATGGATAAAAGATTATCCAGCAATGTAAACAACACTCCATTTTGATTTCTCTACTGACAATTACTCTATTTCAGAACACTGACACAATCCAGTTAAAGTAAAGCTCTTTAAAATCTACAATCCTTTACTTTATTCAATAAAACATAAATATGCTTGATCGTGCCCTTAATGTGCAAGAAATATAAAGGATTAATAACTGGAATGGTGGTTTTATTTTCTATGATGGTATCTCATGCATCTGAAAATCTACTATCTCTGCCTAAGCAACTCTGTCAGTGAAGGCAGAGGATTCATTTTAAGAAAGGGAAGACAAGATAACAGATTAATAATTAGAAGGCCATCAACCTTTCATAATAAAGGGAAATACCAGAGCATTTTAAGTTGCCACTACATTAATCCTATGTTTCCAATGCTATTAAAGTTATTAACATGACAGCAATTGGGGGAGAGAGTGGAACTGTATAATTAACTGCTTTTGGAAATGAAATGGAACCAAAAATGTGGCATACAAAGATAAACACAGAAAAAGCAAACAAGAAATGAGAAAAAATCCATCTGTACTTTTAGTAGGGGCTTATCTCTAAACCAAACTTTCCCAACTTCTATTGTACAAGCTTCAATTCCCAGAGTTCTCAGTCTCTTTGGCCTATTTCAACATATCTGAAGATAAGGGACTTCAGAAAAGATAGTAGACAAAAAGGGGATAGAATAAAAGCTAGACAAAATGTAAGCCACTCATAATTATACATAATATATATAATACATAATATCTACAATCCTCCTCTATAAGTATAATCTTTGTTGCCATTGTACTTAAATACAACGAAATTGGTTTTAACCTCACTGGTGCAAAATTGTAGCAGAAATGAAAAAAGAAAGAAAAACTAGCATGTGCATGGAGTGATTGTGGTTGTATTTAAAAGTCTGATAGCCCAAGGATAGAAACTACCTTTAAACCTATTTGTTCGGCTGGCTATACTTTGATGTCTTCTGCACGATGGTAGAAGTGCAAAGAGACACTGACCAGGGTATGAATCATCTCTGAGTATCTTCCTTACTCTGATAAAGCAACGAGATCTGGTGATAACATCCAGTGATGTCAGAGGGCAACCAATGGTTTCTTGTGCCGAATTGATCATTCTCTGTAAGGTCTGCCTGTACGCAGCAGTTAAACAAGCATACCATACTGTAATGCAATATGTGAAGACACTTTCTATGGTGGACCAATAGAAAGAGGTCATCAGCCGTTGTTCCACCTGATTTTTTCGCCGGACTCTAAGGAAATGAAATCTCTGTTGGGAGTAATCTTCTCCATTGCTTGCTCATAAAGTAGCAAATAGCCTGTATATAATGACAAATGCAGACAACGTACAGCTTTGGATTGCTTTGTATTCTGCATAGGCAACATCTTAATAATGTATGATCCAAGTGGACCTGTTCTCCTTAAGATGAAAATGACATTGAATTTGACCTTATAGCAGAACTTAGAGCTCCATTCAGAACTACTGATGTCCTCTCCTAAAGGCATCATTAGTAGGCTGCTTCCCTAATTTTTGCTGGCACTGCCAAGGGCAGCCAGTTGGCCGAAACAGCAGAAAATTACAAAGCAGTGGCAATGAACAATGCAAAAGTTTTTTAAATATATAATCATTATTTTATTTTATTTAGACTTTATAGAACAAAATCATTATTCAGAAGTATGTCAACTGCCCATCAGAAAAATCATGGATATAACTGGTTTAGATTTAGTATGTAAGATGTCTATTGGATTTTAAGGTTTAAAATAAATACCTATTGCTAAGTACCTATTAATACTAGAAATAATTATTCATGCTTTTAGAAATCTTTCAAATTAACAACATATTAAATCAATCCTTTTAAAAGTCCACATATATACTACCACTAATAATAATTTATATTTACTTATTTACTATCCACTGGGATGCAGTGGCCTAGTGGTTAAGACAGTGGACTTGTAAACTGGAAGATTGGCAGTTCGAAACCCATGAACTATGCGATGGGGCGAGCTCCCCTTCCTTGCCCCAGCACCTGCCCACCTAGCAGTTCAAAAGCATGCAAATGCAAAATAAATAGCTATCACTTTGGTGGAAAGATGACAGCATTCTGTGGAATATAGTCATGCTGGCCACATGACCATGGAAGCATCTTCAGAATAAACTGGCTCCCAGACACGACTGTACAGAGGAAACCTTTACTTTTTACTTTTTAACTTTACCTTTATTTATTGTCCAAGACCAAGTTGCGCCCTTAATATATGCATAAGTAACTACATATAGTAGATATATACAAAAAATGTTGAAACTATATAAAGTAAGCATTTCATTGTAGGGACCAAACACTTTCTATTACCTAATAGAAATACTGCCTTCAAACACCTTGTATTGGTTATTTAATAAGAACACAGGTAGCCCTCAACTTATGACCATAATGGAACCCGTATTTTCACTGTAGGTCATGAAACAGTGGAAAACAAATAATTGAAATTGCTAAATCAAAATGAATATATTTTGAAATAAATTATATAGCCTTGATTCAAATGCTGAAAAAATAGAAGTGGCATTTATTGATTTACTTATTTATTTTCTCCACACCTCTTAGATCTTCAAAAACCTTTGGCTGAAGTTGAAGACTCTCTACAACTGTGGGAAGAGGTTTTTTTTTTTTAAGATTATTTGTCCTTCCATCACTAATATAAAAAACCTCTTTCATAAGCTTGTACGTTCATTCTGGAACCTGATATTCCCATAATCAGTTCACTATTATTCAAGGAATATTCAAATTCAGATGGTTACAGTGCTATCCATATATGGGGGTATTAACAGTCCCTTTAAACTGCTTTGCCAGAGTTTTCCCTCAATGTCAGACAATGATTTACTTCCAATTCACCATTTCTTCTACTCCAGGCAACAAAAGAGCAGGGGACTTCACAGTCAGATCTCTTCCATGGGGCACCTATTCCAAAGTTTGATCATGATGCCTTCCTCATGCATTAACGATTCTCATTCCCTTCTCTGATACTTCCTCCTTTAGGTCAGTAAGCAGTACTTACTGGGAACTATCCATGGTCCTGATTTATAAAAGCTGCAGTGACAAAACAGGATTCGTCTGGAACTAATTTGTAATATTTTGTTTATACTGATTTGTTCTGTTTCAGCAAAAGAGCAAGTCCAGAAAAACCTTAAGTCCCAAATCTACACATAATTCCCCCTAAGATTAACTAGTACAACAATTACTAGGTGGCCTAGATTTCCATTGACAACAATAAATATAAATTAGGATTCACACAGAATACGTTTTCCTCAATCTTTACAGCACTCTGCCTTATTTAGAACATTACTATTTATTAGTAATAAGTATTAATTAATTGTAATAATACAAGTATTACTATGACAAACTTTCTGTAGCTCTATTGGCCTAAGTGTCTATTAAAAGCACTCTCAATTTAGCCTCTGATTCCTAAAGGACACTTATTTTTGTTGAAGCTCAATGCAAAGTGTTTTTAATGGGCATTTATTAAAAGAGTGCATGATATAAAAAAATAATCTAAGAGCTTTCTATATTAATATATGATCCCTACCAAATTATGAAATTCACATAAAATGGATTTTTTGGCAAAAAAAAAAATCTGAAAAATCTACCAAGATTGAACGTCAGCCAATATTCTTCCCCTGTGAGAGATGCTTTATCCAAGCAGAAGAATCTTACCTAACCGAGGTGAAAGTAACTCTGAAGACATACCTATAGAGGTAGTCCTCAACTTACAACCAAAATTGAGCCCAACATTTCTGTTGTTAAGTGAGGCATTTGTTAAGTGAGTTTTGCCCCATCTTACGACCTTTTTTGCCACAGTTAAGTGAATCACTGCAGTTAGTAAGTTAATAAACCAGTTGTTAAGTGAATCTTGCTCCCCCACTTGACGTTGCTTCTCAGACAGTCACAAAAGGGGATCACATGACCCTGGGACCCTGCAACTGTCATAAATAAGAACCAATTGCTAAGCATCTGAATTTTGATCACATGATCGTGAGGATGTTGCAAAGGTCGTAACTTTGAAATACAGTTATAAATCATATTTTTCACTGCTGTTGTAATTTTGAACGTCACTAAATAAACGATTGTAAGTCAAGGACTACCTTTATGCAACTAAGACACTGTTGTGCCTACATTTGATGTATTCTCAGATGAGGAATGGGAGGGAAAGCATTGGAAGAAGCCTCAGAAGATTCAGCTGAAACACAGCTCACAAGCTGAAGCTAAACCAAACAATGCTGCCAAAGATGAAGATATTAAGGTCAGTCATTCTCCCCCAAAGTCTAGGAAATACTTGGAGTGCAAGAGATAATGTGCAGTAAAAACTGGGACAGATCTTGCATGATTAAGACTTTTGCTAGGTTTTAGGAAATTAACAACTAGGCTCCGAGAAAAAATTCTCTATTGCAGTATTTAAGCTGGTGTCTGACAGTCTTGTGTTATCAGCAACTACGGGCTAATGATAAGCTGCTTGACTTGTTAGTCATGGTTATGATTCTCTGTACTTCAACCCAGTTTTTTGTAACTCTGGATACTCTTTCAGATTTCTTTATGGCAACACCTTGAATCTGAAGAATTAAATCCATTAGATTCTGGTTAATGGCCCTGCTTTCATTGTGCACTTGCTCTCTGTCCTTTGCCATACTTCTTCCTTTGCAGTTTACAGTCATGAACAAAAGACAAATCATGCACATACGGCCTGAAATCTACATACTATATGCTAGCATCTTCAATTACTGCAGCAACTGTTTAATACATGATTCAGTAATAAACTTTATTGGCTTTTTTTTTTTAACCACACCTGTGGAGGCTGCTGAAAAATTGAAAACTCTCCAGACTGTGGCTAGATCACAAGACCCACACAAAAGTCAAAAATGGTATATTCTCTGAGATCCATTTTTCCTAGCTAAAAAGTGTAAAGAGAAAATATTTCAGACAAAATTGTCACAATTTTGATGTTTAAAAAACACGGTGAGAAAGTGAATTAAAGTGTGGATCATGTAAAGGAAAAGATCATCCAAAAAAATAGAGAATACAGTATATGTAGTTCAGGGTTGAACTGTGGAATCCTTAGTGTTCTCTTGCAGACATTTCATTTGCTTGCAGACATTTCATTACCCAGCTAGGTAACATCATCGGTGCAAATGTGTTTTGGTTTCCCCTGCCAATTTGGTAAGGATGTAGTTTTCTCCTTGTTAGTTCCTAGATTAGGGCATTATTTTCTAGTTGATTGGTGGTCTGGTATTAATCTCTGCTTATCTGGATGTTGGCTGCAGGGAATGTATCCTGTTTTTTTCTTTTTCTATTGTCTCTTTTGAATGGTTTGTAAATGTGCTTTATCCCTATGCCTATTAATTGGTGTGAACATTTTCCAGGAATTCCCTAGCATTTCCCACGCCACCTGGAGGAAACTGACTATCTAGACCCGCGCCAGTCTGGTTTCCGACCTGGGCACAGCACGGAGACGGCCTTGGTCGCGTTGGTCGATGATCTCTGGAGAGCCAAGGATAGGGGTTGTTCCTCTATCCTGGTTCTGTTAGACCTCTCAGCGGCTTTCGATACCATCGACCATGGTATTCTATTGCGCCGACTGGAGGGGCTGGGAGTAAGGGGCACCGTTTTACGGTGGTTCTGCTCCTACCTCTCCGACCGGACGCAATGTGTGTTGGCAGGGGAGCAGAGGTCGACCCTGAGGCCACTCACTTGTGGGGTGCCACAGGGGTCGGTCCTCTTGCCTCTCCTGTTCAACACATATATGAAACCGCTGGGTGAGATCATCCGTGGCTTTGGGGTGGGATACCATCTGTACGCTGACGATACTCAGCTGTACATTTCCACCCCGAACCACCCCAACGAGGCCGTTGACGTGATGTCCCGGTGTTTGGAAGCCATACGGGTCTGGATGGGAGACAACAGACTTAAACTCAACCCCTCCAAGACGGAGTGGCTGTGGCTACCGGCCTCTCGGTTCAACCAGCTGACTCCATCGCTGGCCATTGGGGGCAACCAACTGGCCCCCGTGGAGCGGGCGCGCAACTTGGGTGTCCTCCTAGATGCCCGGCTGTCTATGGATGACCATGTGGCAGCCATGGCAAGGGGGGCGTTCCACCAGGTTCGCCTGGTGCGCCAATTGCGCCCCCTATTGGACCGGGATGCCCTTCGCACAGTCACTCATGCGCTGGTGACGTCTCGGCTGGATTACTGTAATGCTCTTTACATGGGGCTTCCCTTGAGATGCACCCGAGGACTGCAGTTGGTCCAGAACGCGGCCGCGCGGGCAGTGATGGGGAGTACGAGGTACCCCCATGTGACACCTCTCCTGCGCGGGCTGCACTGGCTTCCTGTAGTCTTTCGGGTGCGTTTCAAGGTGTTGATCACTATCTTTAAAGCGCTCCATGGCACAGGACCTAGCTACTTGCGGGATCGTATCCTGCCCCATACATCCCTGCGACCAATTCGCTCCCACAGAGAGGGACTTCTCCGGGTGCCGTCCACTAAGCAGTGCCAGAGGGCGGCGCCGAGGGGTAGGGCCTTCTCTGTGATGGGCCCAGCCCTCTGGAATGACCTCCCCCCCGACATTAGGACAACAACCGAT
This sequence comes from Natrix helvetica, assembly GCF_964273705.1. Lineage (NCBI taxonomy): Eukaryota > Metazoa > Chordata > Lepidosauria > Squamata > Natricidae > Natrix > Natrix helvetica. The sequence continues at coordinate 99,041,623 of NC_138548.1, read as the reverse complement.
CTCCGCTCCTTCCGCATGAAACTCAAGACCCACCTGTTCCAATTAGCCGCCCTGGCCTGAATTATAACTATTTTCTAATCCCTCTGGATAAAATTTTAAATTAAGTTTGACTTTGGGTATTTTAATTGTTTTTAATTGCATTATGCTGTTCTTAACTAATTGATTATTTATTTATTATGTATTGTACAATGCTTTTTGTATATCTCCTCCTTGTTATTTATTTGTTGTGTAATGAATTGTACGCCGCCCCGAGTCCCTTGGTGGAGAGGGTGCGGCCTATAAATTGGATTAATAAAATAAATAAATAAATAAATTTTGGGATTAGAAGGAAACAAAAGAACCAGAACAACAAAACACATCCTCTCCAGAAGGATTCCACATAAAAGATATTGTTAAATATAGTTTACACCATCATCATTCAATATTTGCCTCGTTACAAAACATCCTTGCTTTTATTACATCCAATTCATGTACAACTTGTACTCTTTATTTTTTATCATGACTCTATTTTGGGGGATTTGTTTAGTATATGTTTACACTACACAGCAGTCTATTAAGTGTGCAATAGTAGTATGCCTAAAACATGATGTACATACCATAATTTTTAAAAATATATTTTATTCCTAAAATGCTAATCATCATCTGGGGCTTCAGCAACTTTTTGCTGGTAGAGGGTCTTGTAAAAAAATGCAATATCTATGAATAAAGTGAAGCATAATAAAATCAAGTAGGACCTCTATTTGCTCTGATTTTCTACTATTTATAAGCAACCACAAGTATGAATTTGAAAAATAATTTACGAAGCCCTAGATAATTTTGTTTCCCAGGAAAATAGTGTTAGGTAGACAGATAGACAGACAGACAAAAGTTCTATTTATATATACAGTAACTTATAATTGACTCATTTTTTCCCTATGAAACAAAACTACCTTGGTTTTCATACATTATTTTTCAAATCCATATTTGTGGTTGCATCATACAATCATTTCGGTTGTCAATCAACAATACAGGCTACTTGCAAACTTATACACACATTCATATTCCTAACTTCATCACATTCTTGGCTTAATCCTTGTTCAATCACTCAGTTAAATGTTCCATCTATTTTCAAAAATGCTTTGTTTCCATAATATTCTTACAATTGTCTTTTAAGTTACAGGAAAGCAGATTACAATTACATATTAATTCCAGTTCTATATGGAAGTGGATATTAAAACTGCACATCAAAAGAAATGTGACCAATTACTCAGACAGATATAAGATCACTTATATGTGGATATGTTTAAGAAGAGGCTGGAAAGCATTTTTGGAGTGTTTTAATTCAGACTTTTTGCACTAAGCAGAAGACTTCTCTTTCAATAAAAAATGGAGTCTACGTTATTTAAGTATGAAGTTTTCTCACTCTCATGCACACAGAATCTACATGTCCACATAAGTAATCTATATTACTAAATCTCAGAGCTGGAAGGGACCAAGTCCAGAATGGCTTGGATTGGGGTGGGCAGTCACTTAATAATCGATGATTCTCAATTAACAACTCCAACAGGGGATGTTAGGATTGCCATCCTAGGTCATTGCAGTTCTATGACATCTTGCTTTAAGATCACACTGACTTAACGATGCCAATCCTAGTCCCAATTGTGGTTATAGGTTGAAAACTATCTGTAAACTTCTTAAAATCTGAATCATAGTTGTGACAATGCCCACTACAGTAAGTAATCATAAAATACATTTATTCTATCAAAACTGACACTTGTTTTGTCATGATTTCTAATAAATGGCAGGTTGATTAATAATAGTTAAATAAAGCTTATTGTAAGTACTGTAAAAGGAGTGAAGCAAATATCATTTAACAAAGGTTAAGGAGACAATGCCTTTATAAAACACGTGTTACTATTACGGTTTAACAGATGAATATGTGAATAATGAGAAAAATGACAGTTTTCAAGAGAACACTATTATAAAAAAAATGTTCCCTGCTGTGCATTCTAGTAGCACCTCTGTGATATGCTGATAAGCATGAAAATGGCATTTCTAAAAAGCAAAGAATCTGACAATCTCATTAGTAGAGATCAAGGCTCTCTGGAGAAAACATAAGCAAACCATGTGTATCCAATACAATCTATTTTTCCTTACTCCCTTCATCTTAGCCTTACTGTATTACAATCAATTTTTTAAAAAAAAAATCTTAAGAGCAATTCAGATCAAGCACTTTTCTAATACTGTACATCTACTTCTATGAAGCATAGAAATGCATCTCTAAAGTGCATATCATTTTCAGCCCTCAGAATATATTCAGCAACCTGTGCCTAAAGACAAGCTCTGAGCTAACATAAAGACTGAGCAGTTTCTACTAGTAGGGTTTAACTGAATTGTTTGCCTGACTCTCACTCTGTCAGGCAGTGCTTCAAGCACTGCATTATAAAACATTCTTGAAGATAACGAGATCCATATGGTAACTGAAGTACTAGCTGTGAAACATCAGTAGAAAAATGATAGGGTGGCAGTTTCTAACATCCAATGGGACAGCTAAGTGGTTTCTTCACCACTATGCTAGAGCTATACTTACACTATGATAGCCTTAATGCCCTACAGGCTAAGGGGATAAAACAGTGCAGCCAGAATAATAATATTCCCTTCCCAAAGGACCATTATTCTGTTAGCAATTCTATTGCTGCCTATCACTATTATTGTTCCCCAAATCTAATACTTGGCAACATTTGGTATGTTGAAGGTTGCATTTAATATATGAGAGTTATGGTAACAATGGCAAATTGGATGGGGCAATAATAGTCAAGGCTATGTTTCCTGTTTTTCTTTTTCTAGGATCTAGGAAAGAATGCTGAGGTCTTTCTCTATTTTTAAGCTACATTATGAAAAATGTATGCAATATTTTACAGTCTTCATGTGTCTGCTACCTCAGAATGGGAGAAAATTGCACCACTAATGTTTAGCAATCAGAGTCAGAAAAGGAATTTGCTGGTTGCGCATGTCACTTCTAGTGGCCCCATTTAATATGCAACACCCAGAGGACCCAGATTGTTGGGGGCAATGTGCTGATTCTGTAAACTGCTTAGAGAGGGTTGTTAAGCACTGTGAAGCGGTATATACGTCTAAGTGCTATTACTAACATAGGTAAGAAGAACACAGATCTTATTTTTCTTCTTACATCACACCTATACTGCATCCCAGGGTTCAGGATGACAGCACCTATCATGTAGAAGATAGAGGTTCTAGCAGTCCCCGACAAATGGAATTCAAATTACTTGGAAGCTGATACCACAATCAACATCTAATCATATTTATAAAATGGGAATTGGCTGGATTGATGATGATGATGTTCGTCCAACGTGTTCAAAGAGGACCTTGACATCTAACAGGTTGTGGGATGTCCACGAAATGTCCACAGGTGGCTGGTAAGGCCTAGATGGGCATGAAATGTTCCGCCACATGTCAGGCAGATATATGGGCACCATTGTTGTAGCATTTGTAATTCTCGCTTTGTGGAGTCCTCGCTTCTCTTGTGCTATGGTTGTTCTACTGTCCTCAGATGTCTGGCAGCCTTGGTGGATCAGCATGTGGCATGTTGAACGATCTTGTGGTAGGGTTTCCCAGGAGGTGGTGTCAATTTCCAGGGACTTGAAGGAGGCTTTCAATGTGTCTTTGTATCGCTTCCTTTGTCCCTTGTGTGATCGCTTTCCTTGAGACAGCTCACCATAGAGGAGCTGTTTGGGTATGTGATGGTCTGACATCCTTGTAACATGGCCTGCCCAGCATGTCTGGCCTTTCATCAGCAGGGTGTGAACTGATGGCAGGCCTGCCCTGGAGAGGACTTCTGTGTCTGGCACCTTGTCTTGCCACCGGATCCTCAGTATTCTACGAAGGAAGGTCATGTGGAAGTGGTTCAAGTGCCTAGCGTGCCTCCTGTATACAGTCCAAGTCTCACTGACATACATCAGGGTAGCTAGCATTACTGCTCAGTAGACTTTGAGCTTTGTAGCAAGGCTTATTCCATGGCGGTCCCACACATTGGTCAGTAATCTGCCAAATGCAGAGCTTGCCTTGGTGATTCTGCAATTGACCTCAATGTCAATTGTCACTGCACAGGAGAGGGTGCTGCCAAGGTATGTAAATTAGTCCACTACTTGCAGCTTTTGTTCCTTCACTGTGATGGTGGGCTCTTGGGGTTGGGCTTTTGGAGCTGGCTGATCAACATCTAACCATACTTATAACATGGGAATTTGCTGAATTACAGAAGGAAAGACACACTGACATGACAGTCATAATAGTAAACCATCTATATAGTATGGACTTCAGATAAAGCCTGCATACAGAATATACAAGTGACAAAGATTAAACTTTTCCAACTTGCAGCAAAGTTAAGAATTCTACAGAAGTAATGCTAACTACGTAGACCAAAGCATTGCTGTATTAATGCTTTTGTGAAAGGAACAAGTGAAACTACTTTGTTTCCTAATATGTAGAGATGACTCAATGGATTAGCTTGGGATTCAAAAGATAAAAATCTCTGGATTCAATTTTTTTTAGTGAGTGGCTCATTAAAATAAAAGACTGAGGAAAAATACATAAAAACGTATTGTACTTCTGTAGCAGTATAAAAGATACAAAGAACAATGGTCTAAATCAATTTGCTACCTATTTCAACTGAGCCTAAAAGACTGACCGGTTTTCCTACTCCCTTCATTCCGTAAAACCTTGTCAAGAATGGATGCAAAATGCTTTCCTATGGTTAATTTAGCCATATTTTGTTTTTCTAATTTAAACAAATATGGATTATAAAGTGAACTATTAAATTAACTACATACACCAGGGTCAAAATGATATAACACCACACAATGTGATTGGTTAGTTTGTGGTTAAATATGTCATGTAATATTGTTATCGAGTCCCTATGTATCTCTCAACATTAAAAAAAAAAGTTGTTTTACTGAATAGCATTTGCATTATATTCTAAAAGCAGTATGGATTTCCAAATGATTTTATCTGTCAGTATTCTAGTGCATTTGAAAACTGCTTGCCAGCAGACAAAATCATTACTCAAATCCTATCCTAGGTAGGCCATGCATCTCTTATTTTCTTTTAAACAGCTTTTAAATGAATGAAAGCTTTGCTGCTGGAGATCTCACTTGTAACATGAGTACAGGAAAGATATATCTGCTTCTGTGCACACTGAAAGAGAGCTCAGTCTTCAGTCACCTGAGAAAATGTATCAAAAACATGGAGATAATGGCAAATAATAAGTAGCAACTGAAACAAATGTTTTTATTATTGGGTAGATGCCTAATTTCAAGACAGGTTGGCAAGGGAAGTGGAGGGTTTAGCCTAAAATTTTAAATCCTACTTTTTAAACTGCACTTGCCTTCACCCTATGATGTGGGAGCTCATCAAATTAAGGAAAATAAATTCCTGATGGTACATTCCTGAAAAAAAAAATCTGTTTCTATTCATCCTACTCTAAGTTTCTAGGATCATATTCTAAAAGGAAGAATATATCAGAGTTGGTAAATAAGTCCATATTAATAGATGGAATCTGTGTGTATTGTTTATCTTGGATAACAGTTACTAGTAACTATCAATAAGGTGGTTAGACACTCCATGTTATCCTTTAATTTACCAATATTTGTGGCAAAAATAATACATTAGGTTTTCTTATATTTTCTGTGTGAGACATATTAACCGATTGCTGCAATAAATAAATTTATATTAATGAGAAAAGAAATCACTGCTACAAAAACTAACTCTACTTTTAGTGAATGAAAAAGCTACTGCTGGAGTCTGAATTAACAGAACAGAAGAGAGGCTAAAATGATTGTTGGTACTTACCCGAACGTCGATTCTAATGATGAGAGCGGGAGGTGCTACCATCGAGGTGCTACCATCAGGCTATTGTCAATCCTGATTGGTCCATAGACTGAGAGAAATTGTTGCAGCCATTCCTCTGCTCCTTCTAACCCAGTTCCTCGAGGTCATTGGGAGTAAATCTGCAGAACAAATATCACAACAAGGGTATCTCCTCCCCCACCGCTACACTAACTAGGGTGGGAGGTAGCACCTCTCGCTCTCATCATTAGAATTGATGTTCAGGTAAGTACCAACGATCGTTTTCAATGATAGAGAGTGGGAGGTGCTACCATCGGGACGTACCCAAGCTTCCGTCCCTGGGTAGGGAAAAAAATATGGATATGTAGCAGCTGCGGGAGCCACTACCTGCTGCAACACTCTAAGTCCAAAACATGCTTCAGCTGACGCATAAGTGTCCAGTCTGTAGTGTCTAATAAAAGAAGTAGGAGATGCCCAGGAGGCAGCCCTACAGATGTCCTCAAATGGCGCTCTAGTCGCCCACGCCGCTGTGGTGGCCGCACTGTGAGTAGAATGCGCAATAAGACCCTGAGGTGGAACCTTGCCTTTAGTTTTCAAAGCCAAAGAAATAGCCTTCCGTAACCATCTACCTATTGTGTTGGAAGTTACCCTAGCTCCCTGTGTGGATGGCTGTAATGACACCAGGAGGGCCTCTAACTTGCAGAATGGGGCCGTGCACTTGAGGTAAATCCTCAATGCCCTCCGAACATCCAGCCTGTGCCAGAGATGTTCCCTGGCGTGGGAAGGAACTGGACAAAAATTGGGCAATACTACTTCCTGCGCTCTGTGGAATGGAGTGTTAATTTTGGGCAGGAAGGCAGGATCTAACCTTAAAGTTACCCTGTCCTGATGGAAAATGCATAAATCATTACGAGAAGCAAGCACCCCAAGTTCCGAAATGAGTCTAGCCGACGTAATGGCAAGCAAAAATGCTACCTTCAGTGTCAAGAGCTGAAGGTTAACTGTGCAAATAGGTTCAAATGGAGGTTCAGTCATTGCCTGAAGAACTAAAGGTAGATCCCATGGAGGGAACCTATGAATAACAGGGGGGCAAAATTGGCTGCCCCTTCAAAAACCTCCTTATTAAAGGGAGTTGAGACAAAGGAACCTGACCTTCTCCTGGTAGAATAGCTGAAAGTGCAGCCATCTGGCATCGCAAGGTGTTGTGGGCAAGACCCCTATCCAGACCGTCCTGCAAAAATTCTAACACCTGAGGTACTGAGGCGTCCTCTGCAGAAATGGATGCCGCTTCACACCATCTGACAAATACTGACCACGTGGCATTGTATATTCTTGTGCTGGACAGTCGTCTGGAAGCCTCCAATGTGGAGATGACCCTATCAGAAACCTTGGCAGTTAATTTGAGCCACCGGGGCTCCAGGTGTAACAATACCCCTGGCACAGGCAAATCTCCTCCCTGAGTATTCTCCAAGGTGGAGACACGGACAGTTGGATCAGGTCTGCATACCACGGTCTCCTGGGCCAATCTGGTGCTAATAAGATTACCTCCGTCCCTTCTGACACTACCCTCCTGATGGTTCCTGGAAGGAGAGGAAGGGGTGGGAAAGCATCTAGAGAAGTGGCCACCAGCATCTCAGAGCATCCGTGCCCTCAGCCACTCGTGTCCGATATCTGGTCACAAATCTCGGCAGTTGTGTATCATCGGGGTCGTAAACAGATCGATTACTGGTATTCCGAACCTACAACAGATGCGTTGGAAAATGTCCGGATGGAGCTGCCACTCCCTGTGGTCCACTGTGGCCCGGCTGAGCCAATCCACCTGGTGATTGGCAGTCCCGGAAATGTGGTCCACTGTGATCAATAATACATGTGTCTCTGCCCACGACATCAGTCTGTGTGCTTCTGTCCAGAGCCTTGGAATGAGTCCTGCCTTGCTTGCTCGCATGAGGCTTCATGGCTATGTTGTCAGTAAGAAGTAACACGTGCTTGTGCTGCAAGTCTCACTGAAAATGATGTAAGGCTAGCTGTGCCACCTTGAACTCTATATAGTTTATGTTGTGATGCAAATCTGTCTTTGACCATCGTCCCTGCGTCATCTTTGAACCCATCAACACCTCCCAACCGTAAAGACTTACATATGTAGTCACGGTTACTCTCATCAGCTCTCTGAACTGTGACCCTGGGCTGAGTACTATGGATAGCCACCACCTGAAAGACAGGCGGACCTATGGAGACACTGGAATGGCCAAAGGTGAATTGCTCATCATCTCTCTCTTTGATATGGGATTAAGGCCCACTGTAAGGTCCTGCCATGATAACGTGCCCAGGGAACTATTCCTATACAGGATATCATAGTACCTAAAAGGCAGGAAAGATCTAAAACAGGCACCAGCCCGCGTGTCACTTATGTTCCGTACTAACTGTTGTAACTTAGACCTATGTTCCTGCAACAGAAAGGCTACCCCCTCTCTAGAGTCAATTACTGCTCCTAGATGTAATAACCTTGTAGAGGGAGTGAGGTGGCTCTTAGCGAAGTTGACCGAAAATCCTACGTGCTAGAGGGTGTGGATGGTGAATTTGAGGTCTGTTACCACTTATTCATAAGAATGTGCCTGACATCAACCAGGTAAAATTGAAGTCGAACCGAAATAGACTGGAGGTAGGCTGCAACTGCAGCCAAGACTTTGGTAAATGACCTAGGTGCAGAGGCTAGACCAAGGCTCTATATTGGTAATGTAATCCCTCTCGAGCGAACTGGAGATATCTGTGATGGGCAGGTAAGATAGAGATATGCAAATATGCTTCGGTGAGATTTATGGAGGCCATAAAATCACCCTGTTTAATACCCTGCAATATGGAGTGCAAAAAGGCCATTTTAAAACGCCAGTATACAATATACCTGTTCAGACGTTTCAGATCTAAGATCGCTCTCCATCCCCACCCCCACCCCCGAACTCTTTGGGACTACGAATAGGTTAGAGTAAAACCCTTGCCCTTTTTTCTGTAAAGGAACCGGTTCTATAGCTCGAATTTCCAGTAAGTGATCAATTGTGATCCTTACAAGATCACATTTAACCGGATTCTGAAAGGAAGGGAAGGATCTAAAGAGATTTGGAGGGGAGGAGAGAAACTCCAGTCTAAGACCCTGTTGTACAGTGGAGAGGACCCAGGCGTCTGTTGTTATGCGTTCCTATTGTGACACAAAATGATACAAGCGGCCACCTATGGGAAGTGTGGGGTTAGATTCACTTCCCTCTGCGGAAGAGGCGACCACCTCCCCCACGAAAAGGCCGTTTATATTGACCCTGACCTCTGTTCCTGTCCTGGAAGAAATTCCTAGTGTGGAACCTATCCCACCTGGATCCATAATACTTGCTTTGTTGGAATTTGGACTCATTGGGACGGAAGAAAGGATGTCTCCGATAAGGTGCAGGACGGTTCTCCTGGCGTTTGGTTGTAGATGGAAGTACCTTCTTTTTTTCCTTGTTCTTGACCAAAATCGGGTCCAAGGATTCGCCAAAGAGTTTCCCGCCCGCATATAGTGCAGATGTTAGGTGGAACTTTGATTTGTTATCCACCTGCCAGTTCTTGAGCCACAGGAGATGTCTGGATGCTACAGAGGCAGATAGTGCACGAGAAGCAAATTTAACAGAATCAAGTGTGGCATCCACAGAATACTGGGTTGCCGCAATGATCTTACTGAGGTCCTTCAAAGTACGGGCATCCTCAGAAGGCGTGCGCTCCTGCAATTGTTGAAGCCATAGTAACGTAGTTCTATTAAAGAATGAGGCAGCAGCCTAATCAGACCAATAGACTGAGAGGAACTGGGCTAGAAGGAGCAGAGGAGTGGCTGCAACAATTTCTCTCAGTCTATGGGCCAATCAGGATTGACGATAGCCCAATGGTAGCACCTTGATGGTAGCACCTCCCGCTCTCCATCATTGAGAATGTACAAATATCTTTTATTGAAATCTACAGTTACCACTTAAGAAAAAACAATAAATGTCAGATTTGCTACTGATACCTAAATGAAATGTTTCTAACTATGTTGTAAATTGCAAAGTGTACTGTCTTGTAAATACACAATAAATCTCATTGAAACACCATTCTAAACATAACACAGAAAGACCATTTTGGGAGAAGCTCACAAGGTTTTGTGAAGCTGAAAAACACCTCATTAGCATTCACTTGGAGGATTTTGCCTCCCTTACTGACCAGCAAAAGGTAGAAGCTCATCCTTAATAGCTGGATGTTGACTCTTTCATCTTCTCAGCTTTTAAAAATAAATTCACTGTAAATACTTTTTGGCAAGATACAATTTTCTACTAGTAATAAAAGCAATCATCTAACTGACATAAGAGCGATGGATGGTAATTGAAGGTTAAAATGAAATGTTAAATATCTGTGAAAGCAGTTGGATAGTATACTTTTGTAATCTACAGTATAATGAAAACATCTAAAAAAGGCAATATACATATACAGCTCAAGATTTGTGAATGATTATGTACTATTCCAGTTTACAAGATTGAGGATGACATAATAGGCTCATAAATTAGAATTTTAAATAATGTTCATTTTAATGGGGCAGATGGATTAATATAGATAATGTAGATATAGATGATATAGATGATGTAGATATACACATAATATATAGATATAGATATGCAGATCATGTAGCAATTATGGTTGAAAGAACTTATTAACAGTACTTTGGCCAGCCAATGCAAAATGTTTTAAAGTCCATATTACTCTTTGGTACACAGAATTTAAAAATCCTCTTTTTTTTCTCTTGGAACCCACAGAATACATGTTGACTTAGAATTGTCATTGTTAATGAATTGGATTTAAAAATAATAATAAAATACCAAAGATTTAAAATAACTTCCCATTCTGACCATTCTTTGAAATTAACAGATCGTCCACTCTTTTATTCTCTTTACATCCACCCCACCTACAATTCTTCTGTTAATATATGTGAGCAGTTTCTGATCATCTGATTTTTTATACTTTGAGCATGCATATATTTGGTACACCATAAATATTCCATTCAAAAAGGTCAACATATGCTGTCTTTATAAAAATAAAGGATGCTCGTATGAACAGGCTGCCTGCCAGAATCCAGGACAGAAAAGTACATGCTGCTCTCCTCCCTATCCAGCAAACCCATACACACTGAAAAAGTGGAGGTGGAAAAATTCTCACACAAACTATCATAGCTTCCTGCTTTTACATTGCTCCAAATAATCATAGGAATTGAAAACAAAGAATTAAAAGAAGTATTTGTACCTGACATAAATCTGAAACCTTAAAGTAAGTTCAGAACTGTAACTCTTTTGCTAATTTATGGTATCCCTAAAAATTGATTATTGTCTACAAAGTTTATTTGCTTTTCAATCCTAACTTTAAAAGAGATGCTTTGACAAATTATTTCATACTACAGAAATGTATTTAAATTAGTGTTCATTTACTGTAATAGTATGTGGGAAATACCTTTGGAGACAAGGCAAAGAGACGCTTCTAAGGGATCAGTAAGGTAAAGGACAACATATTCCACATCTGGATAGTGCGTAGGGCCAGAGATCAGAAGGGACCCTTCCCCTATTTCATGGGCTATAAAGGAGACAGGGGAGAACTACATTTTTAAGACTTGCAGGATTCTCTCAATGTAGTTTTATAATAAAGTTGAATCAGCTAATCTGTTCATGTTCTTCAGCTCAGAGCTGAAGAAGCTTCTTGGATGAGAAGCAAAATATCTTCAAAGAAAAACCAGAAAGTCCAGTTGTCTCTTGAAAAAGCACCTTTGGGACAGCCAATTCTAGAAGTGCTCCTTGTCTGAACCCTTTAGTTCTATTTCTTTTTTTTTTAACAAATAAAAATAATTTACATGACATGTTTAACCATGGTTAATAGCAATAGCACTTAAATTTATATTGCTTCATAATACTTTACAGATTTATATTGCTTCATAGTGCTTTACAGCCCGTAATTATAATTTGCTCAATTGACCCTATTTTCTGGGCTTGTTTAACACATGAACTGTAAACCTACCATCACACATGGTGGCTTTGCCAATATATTAGGCTAGAATGTGATTATTCTCTTGCGCGCATGGGTTAACTTCTTTCCATCTGCCCAGACTGAGTGTAAATTCCTTGGCCATACCTCTCTCTCTCTCTCTGCTGAGTCTAGTTTTCAACTCAGTCTAAGCCAGTGCTTCTCAAATAGTGGGGCGCGCCCCCCAGGGGGGGCGCGAGGCTCCGTAAAGGGGGGCTCGTTTGACCTCGGCAAACACTGTCGACACGAGCCGCCTCTTCCCTTCCAGCGCTGCCTCCAGCGCCGATTGGAAGTTCAGCCGCCGCGGAAGATGGAGCACTTCTTTGGCCACCGCGCTTTGGTGACGGGTGCAGGCAAAGGTAGCGTCCCCGGGGGCCGCACCGCTGGAGCAACCCTGGCGCTTCGGGGACGAGCCCCGCCGAATTAGTGCCGGTGCAACAACGTTGTGCTCTCCTTTGCAGGGATCGGCAGGGCTGCGGATCTCGATAGCTTGCAAGAAGAGGGAGAGGCAGCGTGGCTCCTGCCTGCTCAGCCTCTGTGCCCAGTTTGGCTTCTGCCTGGCCCGACCCTCGCTTTTCCTCTGGCCGAAGGCACATCCTCTCTTCCAGGACGGCCATGCCTGGGTGGTTGCCTCTCGCTCAGAGGAAGGCTTTGCTTCTGGGAAACAGAAATACGAGGCAGCTTTTCCACTGGGGTCTCTACATATTATAGGACTAAATCGGTTCTCAAAGGTTTTAGCCTGGGGGTCTCTTTGATTTTTAAAAAGTGATTGAGGACACCAGAAAGCTTTGATGTGTGGGGGTTATATCACTGATGTGTAGTATGTTAGAAATTAAAACCGAGAAATGTTAAAAATATTCTATCTAATCTAATTTATAGATTAAAATATTGTGCCTGGCTTGCTAGAGTGTCATTGAAAAGCTATCACTATCAGATAAGCCACCTGCAATCTATGTCCCCAGAACAGCACCAATTTAAAAATAAGCTATTTACTACATTTCTCATCATTTCCTCACAGAATTGCAATGAATTACTTATGGATAAATGTTTATTGTATAAAATAAGAGGTGTTTAATAAGGATACAGTGTTATGCAGAGGTGTACTTATAACAATTTTATAGACAAATGATACTATTTACAGTCGCGCGGGGGGCGGGAAATGTTTTCTTCTTCCTAGGGGGGGCATGACAGAAAATAATTGAGAAGCACTGGTCTAAGCCCAGTTAAGACGTAACCAAGGAATCTCCAGGCTCTGAGCAGATTGGCTTGGACTCTCCTTGATATTGTTTATTTCTTTTATTATTTATTTCCTTGTAATTATTTGTCAGGTATTTATATCATTTGTTTTTTTCTTCAAAGCAGGCTCCGTCGGAGGGATCCCTTTGCCTGGAGCGGCTTGGGGACGGTTCCCTCGGCGTGCGGGTGGGACCTACTGGATTTCCAGAGGACCACTACCCTCATAGCTCACTAGTTTAGTGGTCTGGAGGCTTAAATCTCCCTTTTCTCTGTTACCGTGCTTAGCGAGTAACATCCCATTTTCACACACAAAACTGCCATTGCTGCTGTTGCCATCCCTGGCCTCTTTGGCCCAGAACGTGGCATGGCTACAGTGACAATGGAAAAAATGGGACACCTTCAGCCACTGTTGCTGCTCTGCACTCTGCCCACTCACTCATTCACCCGCCCAGCTTTCCCTCCAGCCTCCCACAGCGAATTGTCCTGCAGCTCATTGGCCATGTGTTATCCTCCAGCAACTTGGTGACAATGAGTTGCCAGAGGCAACTAGGCAGTGGCAAGGTAGTGACGATGAGCTGGCCACATCAAACTGACTGTGCAAAGTTGTCCTATAGACCCAAGGAAAAAGGAAGAAAAATTAAAAGAACTTCCCCATTCATCCCCAGCAACTAATGTTAACATTATCATTTTATCACTATCATTTAAAATACAATTAAATACTTTATTACACAGTTCACCCTATTTTATATCAACCCATCTCTAAACCTTCGATTCTCTTTATTAATCAGCAAAAGTCTATTAAGACTTATCAGAAATAAACAACTTAACCAACTTAAATATTAGGGACTTAAATTTCCATTTAAGCAAATTTCCCCAATCCCACAATCCCAATTAAACACTTAAACATTATTTTTTTAAAAAAACTTGCAAATTAATCCATTACATCATAGAAATAATTATCATCCAATCCCAGTTTTAAAAAAACCTCATCGTATTTAACCATTTAACTCATTTAACCATAATCAAATGAACTTTGTATTTCTTCTTTTTTCTAACAGCAATCTAACAGCAAGTCCCACCAATAAAGTTCCAATACGTGCTTTCTCCTAATCTCTTGGTCACTTTTCTCAAATTATTGTCACCTTTAGCAAAATCCTTTTGTAGTTCCAGTGAAATAACTCCAATTCACATCACTCTTTTGATTTATTGTTAGTATCTCTTTAATTTTTAAACCACAATCCAATTCCATTTGTAAATCCCATATTTCTTTCTTATAAATTGCAAATTTTAAAGTTACCTGAAAGTCTGTTTTGATTTAATCCAATGGGCCTTTTTCCTCATCAAAAATACTTTTTGGTACTCTTGTAAAGTTAAAAAGTTTGAGAACTTCTTGGACCAAAGCACCAAACATTTCCTTTAAAGGAGCCATCTGATACTGTCTAGTGTCCCAGCTTCAAGGACTTGCAATCACCTCGAGCAAAATATTTTTGCGATGAGATAGGATTCTTTTAATTAAGTTCAAAGTCTTTCTTTAATTAATTGGAACCTGTTAGCTTTCTAAAATCAACACTATAATCAACATTTTGCTACATACTGCAAAAAAGAAAACTCTTACAAAAATATAGGAATATAGATGTATTTATTTATTTCTAAATGGACTAAAGAAAAACTCATCCAGTGAAAGTCAAATTTGCAGTTTTGAAGGTTTTTCAATCTTGAACAAACAATAACTTTTTTTAAAAAAAAGGTTCCAAAGTGATTAAAAATATGAGGTTTGATCAAAGTAAGACTTCCAGTAGGGAATAGCAAACTGATGTTCCGCGAACTCTGTAGGAGATAGCATAGTTGAAAGGCAACTGGATATTGGATCCAGTTGTTCAGCCTTCCTCTCCTCAGTGCAGGTCTTAGCATTGGGAAGACATGCTAGCTCCACATATTCCAGAAGGAGCGTTGGTCCTACCTGACATGCTGCTTCTCGTAGGGAAGGAAAGAGGATCCAGGAATGGGTGTTGCTCTGCTCTTCTACCTAGAGACTGAGCCTGTCATCTTTTTTGGTAACGCCTCCTTTGGTGGAAGACCTTCCCAGTTTCGGCAAAGGCATAGCTATGACAAGGTTTATGACCTGTGAAAATATTAGCACCTCCCGGACTGTGTACCAGACGGTCTCTAGGGGGGGACTGGACCCTCTTCCCTTCCCTACAAGAAGCAGCATGTCCGGTAGGACCAATGCTCCTTCTCCATAAAAGGGAAGGGAAGAGGATTCAGGAATGGGACTGACCAAAGCCCTTCCATTTTACAGGTGGGCCACAGTCTGTTCTAAAGTCCCTTCATCCACATGGACCCTCTGGAGGACTCTCCTGCCAAAGGCCGCCTCAGCCAAAGCAAATGTGTCCAGTTTATAATTGTGGATAAAGGGAGATGAGAGGCCCAAGTCGCCGCTCTACAGATCTCCTCTATCGAGGCCTGAGTGGTCCATGCCGTCGTGGTGGTGGCCATACTTCTGGTAGAATGGGCCGTCATACATCTAGGCATGGGAACGCCTTGTACGTCATAGGCCCTGGTGATGCATGTCCAAATCTACCGTCCCACCATCGTCAAGGTGACCCAGGTACCCAAGGAGGAAGGCTGAAAGGAGACAAAAAGTGACTCCATCCTCCAGAAGTAGCATTGGCTTACCTGAACAGTCTTCTCTGTGCCCTGTGGGAGAGTCCAAGCATGGGTTAATTCTGTCTGACTGCCCTGGACTGAATTGAAGATCTTTAGCCACGCCTCTTGCACCGGTATCTCAGATTTTCGATGAATGCGTGGACCGATAGTCTGTTCAAAGATGGTTCCATAAGTCTGTTATCAAGGGTTAGTCACAAGTCACAAAACATCACTGTAAGGAAAGACTATCGACTGAGGAAAGTCAAAGTCAATAAACGCTGGAAGAGACCTCAGGTCGGGGTTGGACTCCCCCGCAGCGCACAGAGAAGACCGTTCAGGTAAGCCAACGCTGCTTCTCCTGTGTGCTGCTTGGAGAGTCCAAGCATGGGACATGCCCAAGCTAAACGTCACAAGGGCCAGGATCACTTGCGCTAATGGTCTCTCCAACCGAATGAATGCCCTGAAGGACTCGCCTCTCAAAGAATGCGTCCGCCGATGCAAACTTATCCAACTTGTAGTTTCGCACAAATTGGGATGGCAATGCCCAAGTTGCCGCCCTGCAGATCTCATCAATGGGTGCTTGAGTCGCTCAGACTGCTGTAGATGCAGTGCTACTTGTAGAATGGGCCGTGATGTGACGCAGCACCTATGTCAATTGGAGCTGATAGGTAAGGGCAATGCAGGCGCGCAACCATCTGCCAATGGTAGCAGAGGTGACCTTGCACCCCATAGTGGCAGGTTGAAACGATACAAAGAGTGATTCAGACCGTCAGAACGACTCCGTGCGCTTGATGTACTTATGGAGTGTCCTGCGCACATCTAGCTTTTGCCATCTGCGCTCCCTAGGGTGTCTCGGATGCGGGCAAAAGTCTGGAAGGATGACTTCTTGGCTCCGATGGAACCAGGTGTTGACCTTAGGGATAAATAAGGGATATAGGCGTAGTACGACCCTGTCGGGATGTATGATACAAAGGTCCTCGTGGACAGACAGGGCCACCAGTTCCGAGATCCTTCGCACCGAGATGATGGCGGTCAGAAAAACTGTTTTGAAGGTTAGGTGTTCCAGGTCACAGGATCAAAGGGGTAGATGGAAGAGGAAGTGAGAGCCTGCACTGGTGGATCCACCTGAAGGTCCTCCAAGGCAGCATCCACTGTGTATAATTTCCTGTCGCTATTGCTAGGGATGGCCAGAGTGCCAGGCTGGGCCCAGTGGTGCTGTACCACATTCAGAAATAATTTTGGGACTGGAACTATTTCTTGAGCAACTATGGGCTCATCAAAGAGACCCTCCCCATGCTCGACTCTTTCAGAAGTGGCTTGCTCGGGTACAGAAGCCTCTAAGCGGGTAGCCGTCTTGGCCTTCTTAATAATAGTCTTGAAGAAAGTTTGGTTAAATAAACCAGTAAATGACCATTGGCTTACCTGAAGGGTCCTTTTCTGTACACCGCGGGAGAGTCCAAGCAATGGGTTAATTCAGTCTGCTTGCCCTTAGGACTGAGGAACTATTTTTCCTTAAGCCACACCTCCTCCTGGTGTGCTCAATCCCCCAGAATTCTTTGAAGGAGTCAGTTCGTGCGGACGGAGCGAAGCGTCCAAGATGATGTACTGTTGACACGAGGAACCCGAATCCCGGCCTTGAGAGCCAGGGTGGGTTGGACTCTCCCGCGGTGTACAGAAAAGGACCCTTCAGGTAAGCCAATGGTCATTTTCCTGTACACCGCTTGGAGAGTCCAAGCAATGGGACATACCAAAGTTATTGTCCATCTGGGTGGGCAGAAGAAGGCTCCCGGGATTCGGTCTCTGACACAACCGCCTGGAGCACACGCCTGCCGAAAGACGCCTCAGCCGAGGCGAAAATGTCCAGTTTATAGTGTCGCACAAATGGAGAAGGAGAGGACCACGTAGCGGCCCTGCAGATGTCCAGGATCGAGGCCTGGGTGGCCCAGGCCGCTGAGGTAGCAGCACCTCGTGTGGAGTGTGCAGTGATGCCGCGCGGAACGGCCTTGGATTGACTTTCATAGGCAGTCGCAATGCAAGCGCGAAGCCACCTGCCAATTGTGGAGGAAGTGACCTTCTTCCCTAGGGAACCGGGCTGGAAGGAGAGGAAAAGAGCCTCTGACTTCCTGAATTCCGCAGTACGAGCGATGTAGACCTTCAGGGCCCTCCTGACATCAAGATTGTGCCAGGATCGCTCTCTGGGATGCGACGGATGAGGACAAAAATTTTGCAACACAATGTCTTGCGCTCTATGGAACCATGAGTTTACTTAGGGGGTAAAGGTCGGGTCCAGCCTCAAAATGACCCTGTCAGGGTGGATGACGCACAGATCCTGGCGAACAGAGAGAGCCGCCAGCTCCGAAATCCGGCGAGCTGACGTGATGGCAATCAAGAAGGCCGTCTTCAGCGTCAGGAATCGAAGAGAAGTAGTGCGTAAAGGCTCGAATGGAGGGCCAGAGAGGGCCCGCAGGACCACGGACAGCTGCCAAGTAGGATAGCGATGAACGGTGGGAGGGCGAAGGTTAGAAGCGCCCTTGAGGAAAAGACGCACCTTCGGGATTTTGCTGAGAGGCAAAAGGT
Organism: Natrix helvetica; assembly: GCF_964273705.1. NCBI lineage: Eukaryota > Metazoa > Chordata > Lepidosauria > Squamata > Natricidae > Natrix > Natrix helvetica. Next base: position 99,023,269 of record NC_138548.1, on the reverse strand, counting down.
GGTCGCCCGACCAGACAGTAGACAAAGCCGCCACTTGGCGTCGAAGGGTGTTCGGGGCCAGGCCCCTGTTGAGTCCCGCTTGAAGGAAGTCAAGCACTCTGGGAACAGGCGCGGTCGTCGGCTCGATGAGCAGCTCCTCACACCACTTGGCGAAGGCGGCCCAGGACGCATCATAAATCCTAGTGGTTGAAGGGCGTCTAGCCGCCTGAATGGTGTTCACTACCTCCTCCGACAGGCCTTGGCCTTTCAGTTGGTCCCCCTCAAGTGCCAGACGGCCAACTGGAGCCACTGGGGCTCTGGGTGAATCACGGCCCCCTGGCTGAGGGAGATCTGGTCCGGAGGAATGCGCCACGGAGGAGACACCGACAGGTGGACAAGGTCGGCAAACCACGACCTGCGGGGCCAATGCGGGGCCACGAGAAGGACCTCTGCTCCCTCTGCGATGACTTTGGAGATGAATTGAGGAAGGAGAGGCAGGGGAGGGAAGGCATACAGTAGCTCGCGGGGCCACTTGCAACGCAGTGCGTCTGTCCCCTCCGCCCCCGGGGTGAAGAACCGGGAGTAGAAGCGGTCGAGCTGCTTGTTGTCCCTTGACGCAAACAGGTCTACGGCCGGAGTCCCGAATCTGTCGGACATCTGGTGGAACAGGCGAGGGTCCAGTTTCCACTCCGCAGGATCTATGGTCGTCCTGCTCAGCCAGTCGGCCTGTGTGTTGTCCACTCCGGAGATATGGTCGGAGCGAAGGGATTCCAGATGGCGCTCCGCCCAGCATCCCAGGGACTCCGCCTCTCTCATCAGTGCTCTGGATCTGGTGCCGCCCTGGCGGTTGATGTGGGCCTTGGTGGCCACATTGTCCGTCATCAGAAGCACATGTTGGCGATGGATGGGCCGGCTGAAATGGCGCAGGGCCAGGCGAGCAGCTCTCAGTTCCAGCAGGTTGATGCTGTAGCTGGATTCCACTTGGGACCACTTGCCCTGAACAACCAGGGACCCCATGTGAGCTCCCCAGCCGGAGAGGCTGGCGTCTGTGGTGATGATCAACCTCTCGGGTTCCTTGAATAGGTGGCCCTTGAGGATGGCCGGAGACACCCACCAGCGGAGAGACCTCTTCACGTCCGGGGGAACTCGAATCGGCCTGGTAGAGTTGCTCCTGGATGCCCTCTGGTGCGGCAGCAGCAGCCACTGGAGAGACCTGGAATGCAGGCGGGCCCACGGCACGATGGAAATGCAGGAGATCATTTTTCCCAGCAGCTGCGACAGAAGGACCACTGGAGCCTGCCTCAAGCTCAACACCTTGTGGGTCATGGACCTTAGACCGGTCAACCTGTCTCGGGAAAGGAAAACCCTGCACAAGTTGGTATCTATCACCGCCCCCAGGTGTACAAGTCTGTTGGTTGGGGTGAGATGGCTCTTCTCTATATTTAGAGAGAAGCCGTGGTTTCTGAGGGATCTCATAGTGGTTTGGAGATCCCGAAGGGCCTGCTGCCTGGACGACGACTGGATCAGGATGTCGTCCAGGTAGCACTGGAGCCTTATGGGCCTGCGTCTTAGCTGAGCCGCCACTACCGCCAGCACTTTGGTAAACGTCCGAGGAGCGGACGAGAGGCCGAATGGAAGAGCTTTGTACTGGAAGTGGCGACCCGCATAAAAGAAGCGCAGGAACTTCCTGTGCTGAGGACGGATGGGGATGTGGAGATATGCCTCTTTGAGATCTATAGATGTGAGAAGATCTCCCTGTCGAATCCCCGCCAGAATGGACTGCAGAGACTGCATCTTGAACCTCCGGTAGGCGATATGCCTGTTGAGGTTCTTGAGGTCCAAGATGGCTCTCCACCCCCCCGAGTTCTTTGGTACCAGGAAGAGGATGGAGTAAAACCCCCTCCCCTCTTCGCCTTGGGGAACTGGTTCCACGGCCCTGATGTCCAGGAGATGACGGACTTCCTGGTCCATACGCTGCCTCTTCTGGGGGCAGGACGGGACAGGGCACCGGATGAAGGTCCGAGGGGGAAGGGACAGGAATTCTAGGGAGAGGCCTTCCCTGACTGTCTGCAGAACCCAAGCATCCTCGGTGTTCTGGGCCCAATGAGAGGCGAACAGCTGGAGGCGACCCCCGATGGGCGCCAAGCCCTGGCAGTCACTTTGACTTACGGAACGGCCTGTTGGAGGCCCCACCGCGGTTATACTTGCGGAAGCCGAACTGCTGCCTGCCTCTGTCCCGAAAAGGCGCTCTGTCTTGGGACCTGTCGCCCTGCTGGCCGAAGGACCTATTAGAGGGAGAGAAGGAAGAGGCAGAGGTGGAAGGCTCGGAGGCACGAAAGGACTGCCTCCTAGAGTAGGGAGCGGCCTTACGTTCCTGCTTTTTATTTAAAGAGGGTAGGATCTTCCTCTTGTCCTTGGACTCAATGAGGAGAGGATCCAGGGACTCGCCAAACAATTTGGACCCCTTAAAAGGGGCGGAAGCCAGTTTCCATTTGTTTTTCTGGTCCGCTTGCCAATGTCGGAGCCAGATCAGTCGACGGGAAGTTATGTTAGAACCGAGGGCCCTGGAGGCAAATTTGGTGGCATTGAGGGACGCGTCAGCGGCATACTGGGAGGCCGCGATTATTTTTGACACGTCCTGGTGGAGACGGATGTCTCCCGCCGGGAGCTTGTTTAGGAGCTCGCGCAGCCAGATCACAGAGGCCCTATTAAAAAAGGAAGCGGAAGAAGAGGCCCTGATGGCCCAGGCAGCCGCCAGATGGGTCTTGTGGCACGCCTTTTCCGCCTTCTTGTCCTCCGCCTTAAGGCCTTCCAGGAGGTCGGCCGGTAGCGAGGAGTTGGAAGTGAGCGCAGCGATGGGCGGGTCGACAGTGGGAAGGGCCAGAAGGTCCTCCAACACTGGCTCCATAGTATAAAGCTTCCTATCTACCCCACTGGGAGAGGATTGCGTGGCTGGCTGAGCCCACTGGCGCTGGATTAAGTCGAGGAACAGCCCCGGGACCGGAACCAGCTCTTGCTGGGGCGCTGGCACATCAAACATGACCGCATTGGGATTAGCCGGAGGGGCATCATCCGCCGGCGCGGTCGGCTTGGGCTTGATCCCCACCCTGGTGGCAGCCTTGACCTTGTGAAGGACCGATTTAAAAAGGCTGGGCTTGAAGAGACCCGCAAAGGCGGGCGCTTCGGGGGGAAGGTCCTCGTCGTCCGAGAGGCCTAGCACCTCCGGGTCAGGGTCCTCAATGGCAGAGGCCTCGCTGACCACCGAGGATTCCAGGGAAGGATGGCGAGCACGCTTGCTTGGGGGCGGAGCTGCCTGATCGGGTTTGGGACCCCTAGGGGCCGCTGCGGTAGGACTTTTAAATTTCATGGCCTCCGTGATGCCCTTGGCAATGGCACGGGCCATTAGCTCCTGCATGCGGGGCGATAACTCCTCAGAGTCAGAATCGGGATCCAAGCCCTCTACTAGGGGGGGTGAAGCCTCACCCTGCATATCGTCTATGCTAGCATCCCCAGGGGGAGGAACCTGTTCACAGGCCCAGGAAGGGACCGGGGAAGCCGGCTCTGCAAATGACCTATTAGGGGATAGGTCCTGGGATTCCACCTCCTCGGCGAGGACCGACTGGAGATCTTCCCGGGAGGGAGGGGCTCCTGAAAGGGACTGCACCCTGTCTGCCTGGCGTCTGGCCTTCTCGAATTGCTTGTCAAGGGCCCGCTGGCGCCTTTCAGCATCCTTGGCCTCAGCTACCGAAGGGGTTCTGGAACGCTGTTTCCCAGAGCTACCCCCACCACTCTTGCCCGCACCCCCACTCCCCGAAGAGGAGGAACCCTTGCTAGGGGCCTGCGAGAGGCTCGGCCTAGCGTCTTGGGAATCGGGAGGACTGGGCAGGTCCATAGTCAATGACCACACAAGATGGAGCAAGGCTATGATAAGGCAGAAGGATAGATATAGACTGGGTGCTGTAATGGGAAACAAAACGAAATGATCGTTAAAATTGCCATATATACAATTAATCGAATCAATACTATAAAATCATCCCATGTTTCACACCAGTCGGAGGCCCAGGGGTAGGATTGGGGCCTGCACCGGGGTGCAAGGCTCCGCAGGAGAAGCAGGGAGGAGAATGACTATAGAAAAATTCTTTAGGCCTGCGCTTACTTAAGGCCTCCTCCCTGAGCCGGTATGATGACCGTTGGAATGGCACAGGAACCAGCGCCGCTCGCAAAAATAGACAAAAGGCGAAGGTGGCGATCCTAGCCCGAGAAACCCTTGCTAGGCCCTGCCACCTCCAGCGGCCTCCTGAACAACGAGGCTGATGCAAAATGGCGGCCATGGCTGGGCGCGCTATTTTCGCGCCTAAAAATGGCCGCCGCAACAGCGTGGGGCTAAGGGAGAGCGAGGGGCGAACGCGCCTCGCAATGGCGACGATCGCCCACTCCTCCCTGCGGCAGAGGTCCTCTAGCAGGCCGGGGAGCGAAAAAACTTCGACGAAAATAACAAACGAGGGGCCTGGGGAGTTAGGAACCTCGCCGCTGCAGCCGCGCCGTTTTAAACGACAAGCGGCAGGCCTCCGAAGCCGTCCCAAGAGGATCGGCTGAGGGGCACCCCCCACCACCTTCCAGCTTACCTCCTGGCCTTCAAGTGCAGATTGTACTGAAGAAAGTCGCAGAATTTAAGAGAGAAACGTCTCACGATGTTGGAGGAATAGTAGAGAAAAACTTTAAACGTAATTTGAGAGTCCAAGCCAAAAAAAGGATCAATTTAGCTCAGAGCTCTAACTAAATACGTCCAAACGGGCTGACTGAGGAAGAATTCTGGGGGATTGAGCACACCAGGAGGAGGTGTGGCTTAAGGAAAAATAGTTCCTCAGTCCTAAGGGCAAGCAGACTGAATTAACCCATTGCTTGGACTCTCCAAGCGGTGTACAGGAAAATGTAGGTTTGTCAGGGACCACTCCCTCATCCCCAGAGAATTCCTGCTCAGGGAGGACATCCTCGTTTATGGCAGAATCTTCGCTATCCAGCGAAGAGTGTGGGGAGGACGCCCTATGGGTGGTATCCTGTGACTGGGTAGCAGAGGAGCTAGACTTGCATCCCTGCTTGGACTTTTGCTTGAGCCCTTCTGCAATGCCCTGGGAAATGGCCTTAGTTATCACCTCCTGCATTTCTGCAGACAAGGCCGAGCCTTGATCCTCTACCGGGCGAGCCCTTTTAGTGGCCTGGGGTAAGGGCAACTGAGGAGCCAGGGGAAATACTGGTGGGAGATCCTCCTCTGCCTCAAGCGAACGTTAAGGTCAGCGTTATCTGCCAACGAAGGCCTGGGGGATCCTGCAGAGGCTATGGAAACATCAGAGGAAAATTGTTGTTCCTCATCCTCACTGTCTGCAATGGATTGTTCAGTGGCAATAGGGGGTGGCTCCTGGGGTGAATCCCCCATGGGAGGCCCAGCAGTTGATGTAGTTGTACGTTGGGCCTTTTCAAACTGCTTTTCTAGTACCTTTTGGAGCCTCATGGCCACCTTGTCCTGGCACTGGGCTGTTTCCTCCCCCCAGCCTGATGGTATCTACTAAGGGCCTCAGAGCTGCCTTGCTGGCCTGTCTAACGACCCTCCTACTTTTGAGGGAACTGAAAGGTCTGCCTCGTCAGGGGTTCTTTCTGCCATGGCAGGAGCTGTGGAGGATCCTTGACTAGGCAGATGTGTTGCACTCACCACCTGGAGACCAAGGCTGCACAGTCCAGAGGAAGGAGCTTGGAGAGAAATTGTGTTGGTGTGCCCAATTCACAAGGTGCGAGCTCAACTGCTCCCAGCACTTCCCAGGTAGCGAAGCAGAAGTATGGCCGGGGGGGTCAAAACTGCTGCTGGCGCTCCGAGGGGCAAACCTCGCTGGTAGTGGGGAAGAAAACCCGCCAGATTGCCAGACGGAGGGACCCCCACACTCTCTGCTAAGTAGGGACTACCTCGTTCTCCATAGTGGGTTCAGAAAAAATGTGGTGACCTGAATCCCTTGGCACCTAAGGAGTATCTTTATCATCCCCAGATAAAGCCATGGCTTGGTCCTCCTCTCCAGAGGAATCCTCACTGCGTATGGAGAGAGCCTGAAAATGTTCACAGATAGGGTCCACCCAGACCCCCTGTGGAATAGATGCTAACTGCTGAGCCTGGACAGGTTGGTTATTTTGTTGCAGAGAAAGTGCAGAGAAACCTTGGGAGATTGTCTTTAAAATAAGTCCTCTTAAAGGTTAAGGCAATTCTGGCTCCTCAGCACCTCTGATCTCAGCCAAGCTGCCATTGGGATGAAGGTGGCCTCAGGTAATGGTTCTGAGGCCTGGCTCTCTCTTTCAGTTAAAGGTTGGCTGGAGATTGCAGCATTAAAGGCTTCAGAGCTGTCAAAATTCTCTGGCCTTATTGGAGAAATCTGCTTTTGCATTTGCAGAAGGCTGAGAGCGGCTTTTGCCTCTTGCTGCCAAATCAGCAGCACCCTGACTGGTAGATGGGGCAATGGATGGAGAATCACTTCTCTCTCCGCCCTGTACCTGATTAACCTGGCTGGCTAGAAGCTGGGAGTCTGCCATGTCCCAGCACGTTCACGATGAACTGACAGATGCCGCAGCTTTAAAATGACACCAAACATTCTGCTGCTGTCAGTATGCCCGGACCAACCCAGGCAGCTACTGAATCCTTCTGTGCCAGGGGCTTCAATGGACCCTTAGGGGTGAAGCCCCTCTCTGCTGTGGCGCGGGGTGCCAGGGATCTGGCTAGCAAAGCCAGAGAAGTGGCTAAACCAGCGGACCAGTTAGCCGACAAGATCACTAACAAGCAATTTCTTCCATTTTCTTTTTTCTCCCTTCTTTCCGTTTCTATCCTAATGAAGAGAATCCAGGAATAGCTATATGAGGAGTAAAAATTTATATGTCTCGACTGGCAAAAGACTGAGCCCAAACTGGGAAGGTCTTCCACCAAAGGAGGTGTTATCAAAAAGATGACAGGCTCAGTCTCCAGGCAGAATAGCAGAGCAACATTCCTGGATCCTCTTTCCTTCCCCCTATGGAGAAATGGCTGTCTCCCCTGGTTGCTCAGAAACTCGCTCAGAGGAAGACCCTCAGGCTGATGATTCTCTTCATCTTTTGAATCCAAACTGGCCATGACAAAGTTGGAAGTTACCTATGACCCTACTTTCAGGAACATACAGCATTTGGGGTTTTCCCATAAATGTATTTCTATCCTATTTTCTGATTTTAACCTCATCACTTATTCTTTTACCAAGAAAGAGACTCCTTCAATTAGGATTCCAACACCCAAAAAGTTTTCTTTCAACTCAGATTGGCATTCCCTATCCATCAAACAGTATTTGGTAGAGTGGTGGATGTTGGATGACAAAGGATGGGGTGACAAGTGAATATCTATTTGAGAGATGGAGTTTTATCTTTGGCATCTTCTTTTTCCCTCTTTTTACGTTTATAGTTTTTCTAAATCGCAGAACAAGGAGACTGACATCAATGTAAACCAGAGTATTTCTCGTGCTACAAACCTCTTCCCATCTTCATTCTGCAATTGGTTGCCATCCTTTGATACTCAGTTCAACCTATGAGATTCCCGGGGCCACAAAGAAGTCTCCTTACCTAACAAACTGAATCCATATATAATATTGGGGAGGGGGGAGGGTGAAAATTTGTACCACAATTACATGTGATATGCATTTTGAATTTTTGGTGCAAGAGAAACAAACAGAATGTTAGAATGACTGGAAGGCCTATCTAAATTCAAACCCTTGTGGGAAACAGCAGATGGTATATGTACAATATGTTTCCTTCAACACTGTATTTGTACGCTCACAAGCCCAAGCTAACTACACCACTGAGCAACTGCATCTGTCAACAATTCAAATTTTGAGGAGAGGAGGACTTGTTTAGAAAGGGAGACATTTGTACAGCTAATAAGAAAGTGGTAGAGACTGCCCTTTCAAAAGACAGCTAACCTTAAAATTGTCTCTTTAGTCTTTGAGGAAGATTCCCTTCCCTAGCTTTCTAGCTAAGACACACATTGGCTGGGTGCACATGTCAGCAGCTGTAGGGAAAGGTAAGGAGACTCAGGTGTGGTGGGGAAGAGAAAAAGTGAAGGGTGGGAGGAGAAGGCCAGGCTTTTTGGGAACAGTGGTGGTGAGATAGTACGCTTGTGTCACTGGGCCTAGCCAGCTGGGGTCTTCCAACCTGTGGCAGGTTTGTGCACAGTGTTGGGCCTAGTCATCTGAGACCTTCCAGGCATAGTAGGGCAGGAAAGTGTTCAGGCTTCTCAGAAGTGATGAAAAGGAGAAGGCCTGTGCACCACTGGGCCTAGCCGGCCAGGATCTTCTGTCTCACAGTAAGTTACCACATGCCAATAGGCATTAGGCTTCCCAAGCCTTTCTCCGTCCCCTTGGGTATCTCTGCATGGTCGCTTAACGACTGCAATGGGGAAAGCTGGGATTGTGGATGTTGAGCAAGGCAACCATGTAGCCAATGACTACAATGACTTATAACCAAAATTCTGCCCTCAATTGTAATTGTAAGTTGAGGACTACCAGTTTATATAACTTGAATCGTCATCTAAAATAAAGAAGACAATCCAGCTATGTTGTATCAGTAAGCCACCAATAAAAAATCCAAACTAGCCCTGTTATGTCTGTAAGCCATTCAGTAAATCCCTGAATAAGGTAAATGTCTGGAGAGTCATAGAGTTAAGATCAATGACTAGTGTGAAGCCTAACAATTGTATATATTGAAGCAGAGTTTGGATAGCAACCTCAGGAATTTGGATTTTTGTTTTAAATTTAAATAAGGAAGAATGGCTTAATTACTAATATCATAATGGTATGAAATGGTCTAAAAATTCCTTCTATGATTTTCACTTATGGACGAATTAATCACTTTTCATCTCCTTCACTTCTGGATCAAAGACTCATTTGTAAAACCGTAGATGCACTTTGTAATTTGCAATGCGAATAATTACATGAGCAAATGTTTATGGATAATTTATATTGCGTCTGCAAGAAAATAATTGGTTCAATTTTCCTGTGTCATGCAAGAATTTAAATCATATGTTTACATGCAGAAAAATCTTTTTTTCTTTGCTGGGTCATAAGTCAAAAAGTATTAAAGTAGTTTCCAAGATAAAAATGTTTTGGGGTTCTTTGCAGAAAATTTTGCCTACTTCACATAGGCTCTAATGAGGTATAATTGTTCCATTTTTCTAATTTGCAAGTACAAGGTCACAAACAGATCAATGATTTTCTGTATCAGATTGATTGATTCATTCAGTTCTTTCTAAAGGAGAGCTTTGCCATTCAGTCTCAAATTAGGTGTTTATCTAATCATTTAGACCCTGTAATAAAACGACCAACTTAGGTATATACTCTGACTTCAACAAATCAGAGCTTCTGAGAGAATTTATATCAGTATAATAGAAAGTGAAGATTATGTAACTTGCTTATTTAGATATCTTCCCAACTTTATGAGGTCATTTCATAAGGTTAGGGTTGATTCTGATTCCATTATCTACTGTATTTAGAGTCCCAGAAAACATTCTGTTCACAGATTAACATAAAAGGACTTAATAGATTCAGTATCTTTTACACTCAGGAACATAGACACTGCAGCTTCATATGAAAGAATTATTGACTGATTTAGCAAAAAGAGGCTGTCCACATAAATATTTGCTAATATCATTTAAGAAATGAACAAATGTTGCTTAAACATCATTTATTAATGCCTACAGATAATTGTTCTGATTTTTAAGCACTTTACATTTCAAATGTTCAGGCACTTTTTGCAATTAAGGATTTTAATTATTTTGTTTACTATGATCAATTTACTTCTTTTTTCCCCTCTGTCCTTATAAAAACTATCAAGGAACTTTAAGAAACAGTAGACTAGAATAATTAAATCAGAATAGAGCTGGAAGGGACGTTGGAGGTATTCTAGTCCATCCCCCTGCTCAAACAAAAGACCCTATATCATTTCAGACAAGTGACTGTACAGTCTCTTCTTAAAAATCTCCAGTGATGAAGCACCTACAACTTCTGACAGCAAGCTGATAATTATATTATCTGTCTGTCTGTCTGTATATCTATCTAGCTATCTAGCTATCTAGCTATCTAATCAGTGTTATTCATTATCATGAGACAATAAGCCAATAACTTGAATCACTTTAATCAAATAAATAACTGAGATCAGGTCTACAAAGAAAGACTAGTGCCGAAGACAATGTTACATCTGGGCTGGAGGCACCATTTCTCCAAAAGTAAGTTACAAGAAATCTGTAAAGGGGCAAAATGATTGTCTCTACCTCCCCACTGTCAGCACCCAAGGTTTATAAACACATTGGACTGTGTAAGAAGAAAAATGTTGGATTAAGATGAGCCTTAGCAAAGCTATACATTTCTGAAATATCATGGCATTCCAAATCCCTCTTAAATTACAGAAGCCTTGGAACTATGATTGAAGGCCCTATTAATTTCAGAGTTTTTCCTTTCAAATGATATGAAGCAGGGGTGGGTTCCGGCAGTCACTACTGCCGTTTTGCTTGTGGGTGCATCGGGCATGCTGTGCGTGCATGCATAGTGCAATAAAAATTGTTCTGCGCATGCACAGAAGCAAAAAACAAGATGGCGCCACCTACGGTGCTGTCCAGAGAACCAATCTGGGGGGGTAGCAGGCCTCGGTCACTGCTGATTCCAGCGACCCAGGCCGTCAAACCACTACCAGTTCAGCCGAACCGGTCCGAACCGGTAGGAACCCACCACTGATGTGAAGATAATAATAATAATAATAATAATAATAATAATAATAATAATAATAATAATAATATTTAATGCTTCTAGACCGCCCCCTCTCCCGCAAAGATGTTAAATAGGGGAAGATCTATAATCAAATGGTAAAAAAAAACCATGCTGTTGTAAGCAAGGGTCCATCTTGGCTCCTCAGCTAAGAAATGGGGATGAGCTCTGCCCCCTAGAATCAGAGACGACTGAACAGGGGCAACCTTTATCTACCTTTTATCATCGCCAGTCAAACTTACTGTCTTTAGTTAAAAATCCAAGAGTCTTGTGCCATCGTATTAACTAATATATGTCATTAAGGTTTCAGGGTCTTCATTAAAATTGCCCTGATTTACAGACAGAAAGAGATAAGAGGATTAAAAGCAATGTAATCAAGAGGAAATGTAATGAAGGCAGTGATTCACCACAAACAATACTAAATCTTCCATTCAAAATAAGCTAATTTCATACCAGCATGTAAGATTTCATTTAACTTGGATCATGTAGGAGGAGAGTTATGTCAGGTTGTGGAGTCTAGCAGCACTTTTCTGACTAACACCTCCCCTAATGTCTGCACTGAGAAGCACCAAGTTCAACCAGATGGGGTTGAAATCCATAAAATGTACCAAGAAACTGGCATAGATACACTAATCTTGTAACCAAATACAAATCATATGGCATCATTCCTAAAGGATTGAAAGCGAATAATCCTTTATAGTCTGCACACCACACAGCAATGACCAAAGAATATATTTAACTTGGAATAATTCTTCATAGAATATCAAGCAAGCTTTTGTTACCTTCAAGCTCCTATCAGGCATCTAACAGATAAAAATGTCTCAGAATTCATTCTATGCTTTTTAGGGAATCATACCGTTTTCAAATTGCTCCCAGATGTTTCAATTCTAGGTCTCGATATTACCATAATTAGTAAGAAAAAATAAACTAAGGAGTTATTCTTTTAAAATTAGCTAAGGTTTATTGCATAAAGATGTGAGACTGTTTTGGAAAGCAAAAAGCATTTACATGATTATAACTACATGATTATAACCACTAAAAGAAAATAATTTTCAACAACAGCAACATGGAAATAAACAGCTAATTTATGAATATTTCTCAACAGCTGCATAAGGATGAGATTACAGCAGAACTTCCAACAGAATAGTATTCTTAAGTGTTGTACAGACAAAAGGGATTCACAGATGCAAATGTTAACCAAGAAAGAGAGCACTTGGTGGAGAAAGGAAATGCAAAAAGGTCAGGGACAAGAAATGGAAGCTTCTGCATCCATTGTCTCTAATGAGAAAACTATCCACTCACTTTCCAGTACTATTATCTCTATATTTCTTATTTCAAGCACTTCTCTAGATAGCACTTCTTTACAATGTCATCACTTGTTCTTCTGTCCTCTCATGTGAACCTTACAGAGAATAGAATCTGAATCCAAACCTGTACTCAACACAATTTCATCCAGAAGTATTCACTTATAACTCCTATCATGCCCAACCAATTCTTGCCAGCTGGAATAATGACAGTTCATATGGCCCCCAACTAGAAGGAAAAGGGATTATATTTAGACTTATATAACATGGCTGCAGGCAGAAGCTCTAAAAAAATCCGACTACCATGGACAAAATTCTGAGAAAATGGCAATGCTCCAATATTCTTTCCTCTATGTATCATTCAATCCAAGTACACATGACAGAGTTGATATATCTTGAAGACTTATGTTGATTTTATATATAGGACACACCATCTACCAGAAAAAAACACACACCAACCGCTACTTAAATGCACAATCCCATCACCACCCTGCACAGATCAACTCTGTAGCCAAGACCCTCATCTCCAGAACCAAACGCCTAGCTGACAAAGACCACCTGAAAACTGAATTACACACTCTCACAAACATATTAATCTCCAAAGGATTCCAAAGAAAAACAATTACTAACCTAATCCAAAGGGAGACTCCCCCAAAAACCGACACACAGAACAGGACAATGGCATCGCCCTCCTCCCCTACATCAAAGGCACCACAGATAAAATCAGCAAAATTCTCCAAACACAATATCAAGACAGCTTCAACATTGACCAAAAAACAGCCAACATCTTAAGAAACCCCTAAGACAAAATCCAACTAGAAAACCAATGAGTCTACAAAATACCATGCAAAATCTGCCCGGCAACATACATAGGACAAACGAACAGGAGAATAAATGCACTCATCGCAGAACACAAGAATGCAGTAAAAAGAAAAAGAAAAAAACCTCCCTTTTCCAGCACCTTAAAGTTACAGGACATGAAATTAATTTTGAAGGAACCAGGTTAATCTCCAAAACTGAACACTTCAACAAGAGAATAATTATGGAAGCTATCGAAATAGAGAAACATCCCCACTTCCTCACACATCTCAACAGCCTACACCCCAAAATACAATTCACCATGGAAATAGAAGCAAACAAACAACTTCCCTTTCTGGATGTCCTAATCTACAAAAAACCCAATGGCTCCCTAGGACACACCATCTACCAGAAAAAAACACGCACCAACCGCTACTTAAATGCACAATCCCATCACCATCCTGCACAGATCAACTCTGTAGCCAAGACCCTCATCTCCAGAACCAAACGCCTAGCCGACAAAGACCACCTGAAAACTGAATTACACAAACTCACAAATGTATTAATCTCCAACGGATTCCAAAGAAAAACAATCACCAACCTAATCCAAAACGAGACTCCCAAAAAAAACTGAACACTTCAACAAGAGAATAATTATGGAAGCCATCGAAATAGAGAAACACCCCCACAACATGAATAAACGTGATGATACCTCCCGCCTACCAAACTTCTGGAAACCAGCCCTAGCCAACAAATGAACACCACCCACCATCCAGGCCGTTACAATACAAAAGAACAATGAACACACAGCCAGCACCAATCAGCACCAATCTACCAATCATGATACAACCACACAACCAATCATTCCACTTACTGAAACAAAGCCAGCACCCCATCCCCTCCCACCAAGATTTACAGAAATACACACACACACACACACACACACATATCCCATAACATACGTATTTACAATGATACATGAGTACTGTGATATTTCTTGAAAGTATTCTGTACGTAAGATCAAAATCTAAGCCAGTGCTCCCCAAACTGCATACATACTTGAAGGGAAAATATCACAGGAGAAGTGTACCTACCAGAGCCCTATGAAAAGTAGTATTGTGGGAAAATGTATTGCAGCTCTTTGGTGTGGAAATATTTTAGTAGGAAGCTCTTCGGGCATTGCCAGTACTAATGCTGTATTAGTATTTATTTATTTCCAACCCAATGGAATTCTAAAAATGAATTATTTAAAAGGAGGACTTTTGTCTATATATTCACAGGAAAACTCCTGAAATTGAACAGAAGATGTGTGTTGGGAGAAGACACAAAGGAAAAGTTTGTACTTGAGAACAGGCCAGATCAGAGACTAGGACTGTGATGGCGAACCTGTGGCACATGGAGCCATTTCTTAGGGCACGCAAGGCATTGGCCTTACAGCGCTAGTGTGCGCATGCCAGCTGATTTTAGCCTTCCTTTTCGCTCTGCGGAGGCTCCCCTGAAGCTCCCGAGAGCGAAAAATAACCCAACGCACAAACCAGAAGTTTGGGAACTGACTTCGGGTTTGCACATTGGGGATGTTTTTTCTCCCTCCGGAGCCTTCAGGAAGATAGTTACACTCCATAGAATCAAGTTACTAGTAACAGCTTTATTGGACTGAGGGCTTAATGGAAGAGAGGGAATAATATTTTATCAATGGGGAGGTTTTGGAAATGAGGCTGAAGATGTGAGTGGAGCAGCTGGAGGTTTAGTTTACATCTGCGAGGGCAATCAGAAGTAACTGCTCAGCGTGTTCGCTCGTTCAGGAGCTTTCCACAGGGCACCAACCACCTGAGTGGAAGGTTTCTTCCCCCCATCCCTAACCTGGAGGAGGAAAGCAGAATTTTCTGCTGATTGCCTCGCCGAGTGTGGCTAGCGGTGCCGTTGGTGGGGGGGGGAGAAAGGTTGAGCTTTGCAATATGCCACAAAGTCGAGCTCTGCAGCGTCTAGGGGGCTGTCGAGCTTTGCAGCATGGAGTGGAAGGGGGGGCTTTGCAGACTGTACTGGCAGGGCCGGGAGGAAGGCAAAGAGGCAAGGGGGTGGAATTTGTAGGCATCAGAAGACAGTGCGCGCAAAAGCTCCTTTAGGAATACGGAATTTGGCTCAGACCGCAAGAGCCAATCCTGCTGATTGGAAAGCAAGTTCTTTGGAACAAGAATCATACAGTTCTCAGCACAGCCATGGGGTTTCTGTGGCCACTTGTGACTGTCTCATCCTCAGCTCGGACTTACTCCACGTTATCCTAGAAGAACTTCATGCTGGGGGGAAGGGATCCACTACTTGCCATCGTTAATATTCTCCCGCCATCAGGGAGGTGAGATCAAGTTAAGCTCCTCAGTGCAGGGACAGTGTCCTGACGCCCCAGCTTTCCGAAATCCCTCTGCTCCATTCCATTAAAATAAGTACACCTGGCAGCTTTCGCCCTATTTATACCCGCTCCCTGAATTTTCCGCTCCGAAGAGCCACAGAGACAGGCAGGCGGAGAGGGGGCAATTGCTGAGTGGAATCGCTGATGGGAAGGGAGCACAGGAAAGAGGCAGCCGGGCAGAGCCTTCCTAAGTGCGCAGTGGCTGATGGCTCTGTGTCCCGTCCCACCCTGTGCTCCCACCCACTTTTGGCACGCAATGGCAAAAAGGTTTGCCATCGCTGGACTAGGGGCTGTGGAAAAAGCATTTAAAAATTAGCCCAATGTAAGAGACAGCTGAATAGCCACTCAGAACAATGCCAGCTGCTCCATTTTAAGTCCCCCTTTTCCTTGTCATCCTTCCATGCTTCCCTGTGATAACATACACACACACATACAAACACGAGAGGAAAGCAAAAACATGCCCAACAGTGGCAACACATATAGACGGACCCTAATTAAGAGCCTCTGACATAAATACACACAAATGCACATACACAGGCAGCACATATAATATGAACATATCCTGATTAGCTCCTGGGAAGAAACCAAACATGTATTCCTTTAGGGATATAAAAGAGTACTTCATTACCGGGAAGAAAACCTCGGTAACTACTATGACCACTAATCTGTCTATCTGTCAGCACAATAACTCAAGAATCTGAACAAAGAGAAGTCAGGTGTGAAGGGAAAAAAATCCAAATTCCCCAATATAATCACTATGGAAGAAACAGTAGAGCACGGGTGTCAAACCCGCAGCGTCACCTTGCCATCACGTGATGTTTTCTGATGTTTTTTTCCCTTCGCGGAGCTGGGGTGGGCATGGTACAGTAGAGCATCACGAATGAAGGCAAAGATACATATCCCAGGATAATGTTGCAAGATCCACATGATTAGGCCACCAGGACTAGAGGTTTTACTCTCCCAAGTTTTCAGACTTGTGCTGGAGCCCATCCTCAGGGAACCCCACTCTTTGGAATATATGCTTTAGGCTATTCCATGAGTCGTACTTATGTGGTGCCTTCTTATTGGCTGATTGGTGCGTTTGGTGATTGGTGTCCAGTGATTGGCTGTTGTTTCCTTGTGCTGCCAAGTCTTCAGCTCCTAAGTATCTGGTAGATCAGATACTGATACTAACATTCTGGTAGTTGGAATGTTATCACTTCAACCCTCCCCCCACCCTTGGTCATGATGACACAATATAATATTACAGTAATAAATTGTCATTATTGCACACTTATGTGGGACTTCTTGAACTACACCCACCCATTCTGATTGTTCAGATTATAATAGAAAGGGGAATGGTAATTAGCTTTCTGATTATGCAAAATATATCTTCATCTATACAATTTCTTTCTGTTCCTCTTCCAGCTGCAAAAGTCTATCCTGAAGTTCTCTTCCAGAGAGTTCCTTCAAAGAAGGTTATTTTCAAGTAACAGAACAGGCTGAAGCAAATAGGAGGCAAGTTAGGCAACCATCAATCCCATTTCTGTAGCTAAAAAGAATGTTGGTTCTTTTCAGTAGATGAGAGGGAGGGGCTATGCATGGGATATTCCGAAAGCATGACTGGTCAAAAAACCGAGGGAAATTTCTTTTAACCTCCTCCTTTCCCTGTTGGCTCCCAGTTCCTCGAAGACGAATGACCAAGACAATCTGCATAAAACAGACAAAGAACAGAAGGAAGCGACCCGACCGCCCCGCACCCCGCTAACTAGCAACTAACTAATTGGGGCAGGAAGTAGCCCCTCCCTCTCATCAACAGAAAAGAAACATTCAGGTAAGGACCAACGTTCTTTTTTCAGTAGACTCAAGGGAGGGGCTACGCATGGGACGTACCCAAGCTCAGTCCCAGGGCGGGAACATAAGACTCAGGGGAAGGGGCGGTCACTACCTGCTGGAGAAGCCTGAGCCCGAAGGATGCCTCAGCAGATGCAAGGGCATCCAGCCATTAGTGGCGGATAAAGGGAGTCGAGGAAGCCCAAGTGGCCGCCCGACATATATCCTCTAACAGAGCCCTCGTGGCACACGTTGCTGTAGCAGAGCACTCCATATGGAGTGGGCAGTGATTCCTGAGGGGGCCAGCCGGCCCGAGGACTCGTAAGCAGTGGAGATGGCTTGGCGTAGCCATCTGCCAATTGTGGCAGATGAGACCCTGGCCCCCAAGGAGTCAGGCTGGAATGAAATGAAAAGGGCTTCTGAGCGGCGGAGAGCCAATGTGCGTCGGAGGTATATGTGTAGGGCGCGGCGCATGTCCAAATGGTGCCAAAGACACTCCCTCTCATGGGAGGGACTAGGGCAAAAATTAGGAAGAACAACCTCCTGTGCTCGGTGGAAGGGCGAGTTAACCTTTGGGAGGAAGATGGGGTCCAAGCGAAGGACCACCCTGTCCTGGTGAAATTGACAAAGGTCGTCCTTAGATGACAGAGCCCCCAACTCAGAAATGCGCCTGGCAGATGTCATGATGACTAGAAAGCCCACCTTCATGGATAGAAACTTAAGGTGAACCATGCCCAACGGTTCAAAGGGAGCCCCCATCAAGGCCCTTAGAACTAGCGGTAGGTTCCAAGTGGGGAACCTATGTATGGGAGGAGGCCGTAGGTTGACGGCTCCCCATAGAAATCTCTTGATTAGCGGGAAGTGAGCTAGGGATAAGTGTTCCTCACCGGGAATGACCGAGGACAAGGCCACTAGGGTGTTATGTGAGAGACGCCCGTCTAATCCCTTTGGAAGAAAGTCGAGGATCTGAGCGATTGAAGCCTCGGTTGGACAGATCTGAAGAGGGGAACACCATCCAACAAAGGCTGGCCACGTGGAATTGTAAATTTGTGTGGTTGACGGACGTCTAGACGCCTCTATGGTCGTTATGGCTCGGGAGGACAAGTTGGCTTTCCTCTAGTGGCTCTGCTCAAGTGCCGGCGGTCAGATGGAGCCACTGGGGCTCCGGGTGGATTAGGACGCCCGGGCACAGGGAGATCTTCTCCTGAGGAATCCTCCACGGAGGAGATACGGAAAGCTGGATGAGATCCGCAAACCAAGGCCACCTGGGCCAATACGGTGCTATCAGAATTATGTCTGCCTTCTCTACCACTACCTCTAGGTCCCCCGAATTAGTGGGAGAGGAGGAAAGGTGTATAGACGGCCCAGAGGCCATTTGGTCTGAAGGGCGTCCACTCCTTCTGCTGCCTGGGTCGGAAAATGGGAGAAGAATCTTGGGAGCTGAGTATTTGCCGGGGTTGCGAACAGATCCACCAGGGGAAATCCGAAGCGGCGGCAAATCTTCCGGAACAGATCAGAGTGAATCTGCCACTCCCCGTGGTCTATAGTCACGCGGCTGAGCCAATCAGCCTGGTGATTGGCCGTGCCTGAGATGTGTTCTGACACCAGTGATATCAAATGTCTCTCTGCCCCAGAGCTGAGTTTCAGTGCTTCCAGCCAGAGGGCTCTGGACTGAGTCCCACCCTGATGATTTATGTGGGCCTTTGTGGCCACATTGTCTGTCAAAAGAAGAACATGTTCTGGAGAAAGCTGAACTAGGCCTGCAATGGAGTCTATCACTGCCCCCAGATGAAGAATTTTTGTTGAGGGTGAGAGATGACTTTTGGGGAAATTGATGGAAAACCCCAGGGACTGCAATGTCTGGATGGTCAGGTGGAGGTCGAGAACCGCCTGTGCGTGCAAGTCAGCCTGCACGAGCATGTCGTCCAGGTAGCATTGGAGTCTCACCGGAACTGATCAGAGATGAGCCGCCAATGCCACCAAGACCTTTGTGAACGTGCGCGGTGCTGAGGCTAGACCAAAGGGGAGAGCCCTGTATTGGAAGTGGTGTCCTTTGTGGGAGAACCGAAGGTACCAGCGATGGGCTGGCAGGATCGGGATGTGGAGGTAAGCCTCCGTTAGATCCACCGATGCTAGGTAATCTCCCCGCCTGATTCCCTGAAGAATAGATCTGAGGGAGGACATTTTGAAGTGCCTGTATACTAGGAATTGGTTCAGGCGTTTGAAATCCAGAATGGCTCTCCATACCACAAGTTCTTTGGGACAATGAACAGGTTGGAATAGTAGCCCAACCCGTGTTCTGTTTCCGGGACACGTTCCACCACCCGAATGTCTAGCAGGTGTTGTATGGCTTGGAACATCAGACGGGACCAATCCTGAGATGGAGGGAACACTCGGAAGAAGTTTGAGGGCATGGAGAGAAATTCTAGATGAAGTCCATGTCTGACCGTGGTTCGAACCCAGGCATCTGTTGTAATCTGATCCCACTGATCCGCAAACAGTGCCAGCGGGCCGCCGATGGAAATGCTCGGGTTGGAGTCATTCACTTTACAGAAGGGATGGCTGCTCCCACCCACCCCCCACCCCCCCAGTGAAAGGGCCACCTGGACTGGCTCTGGTATCTACCCCTATCCTGATAGTACTGCCTCTGGGGCTGTCTGATCTATAAGCGAAGTACCTGGGTTGCTGGTACTCTGGTTCAGGGGCCTTGTAGGAATGCTTGCGATATGAAACCGGTCGATTGCCCGGCTTCTTGGAATTGGTTGGCAGAACTTTATTTTTATCTTTATTCTCTATGAGAATCAGATCTAATGATTCACCAAAGAGATTGGACCCTGCGTATGGGGCAGACGCCAAGTTCCACTTGGACTTGTTGTCCATTTGCCAGTTGCAAAGCCAAAGTAAACGCCTAGATGTCACTGAGGTGGCAAGGGCTCAGAACAAATATTTTACGGCGTCTAGGGTAGCATCCGCGGAAAACTGGGTGGGTGTAATTATCTTGGTGATGTCCTGCTGAAGTTGCTCATCCTGAACAGGAATGCAATCCTGCAGTTGGCAAAGCCACAAAATTGCTGAGCGGTTGAAGTAGGAAGCCGTCGCGGCAGACTTTATTGTCCAAGCGGAAGCATTGAAGTTCTTCTGCAAGGTAAGTTCTGCGTGCTTGTCCTCCGACTTCAACTTATTAGCCACGTCACCAGACACAACAGATGACACATTGGCCAGAGAGGCCACTGGGGCATCCACCGTGGGCAGCTAAAGCACCTTGGAGAAGACCTGCTCCATGTTGTAGAAGCAATGGTCATTGCTCCCAGGGTTGGGAAAGGTGGAAGGGTGAATCCACTGATTCTTTACTACTTCCAGAAACAAGGGAGAGGCAGGAAACTCTTCCTTGTTGGTGGCTGTATTGGAAAACATGACCAGGTTAGGGTCCCTAGGTTGAGGGACAGCAGGATCCCCAGTCCCTACTTTAGTGGTCTTTCTGGCTTTGTGAAGCAGAGTTTTAAACATGGGAGGAGCAAAGAGATTGGGAACGGCCAGAGGATCAGGAAAAGCAGATTCTTCATCCTCTAAGAATCCCATGTCTTGGTGAGGGTCTTCCCCTAGCACTGATCCCTTGCTAACAACCGAGGGGGACAGAGGCCTGGCAGGGACATGTCTCTGAACAGAGAAAGGGTCCCTTGGCTGTTGAGATGAATAAGTCGCCCTATTCCCTGGGGGGGAGATATTATCTTTGGGTGAGAGCTGAGGTAACTCCCTTCAATATGGCTGAGGAAATCAGTCTCTTAATGCTCTCAGGCAATAACTCTAAATTCTCAAACTTATCCTCGTCTTGGTCTGCAAGGGGGCCCTGAGGAGCTAGGGTGTGATGAGGAAGAAATCTCCTAGAAGAGCCCTCCAATGGGTCCCCATCATCCTCTTGAATCCCCTGGGGTAGGCATGGGGGGGAGGAGAGATCTCCATACCAGTTTGTCTGGAAGGTCTAGCAGGGGAGACAGATAGAGAAGAGGGGCTGAAACCCCTGGGAGGAGAGCCCGATTGGTGAGATCCTGGCCTCAATGGGGACCTGGATCTGTTGGGGGAGCTGGGTATAGTAGCCAGGGTCTGTTGTTCTGTCCTGGCCACCCTCGTTTCGAGGGCACGTTGGCACCTCAATTCATCCCTTTGGGATGCCCTGGATGGTCGTTGAGCAGCAGAAGGTTTAGTTGCCGCTGCCCTGGTTCTAGGACCTTCCATTCCCCCTGCTCCAGCCTCATTAAGGGATTCCCCTGGAGCCTGTGATATGGCGGACCTGAGCTCAGCCATTGGGCCACTCACGCGTTCTGGTCGCTGTGGAATTGTCCTTGAGAGACCAGCTGGTGCAGAGGCCTTGCAGGCGGATTGCCGGAGGACAATTTTGCCGGCCTGAAACTGGCTGCGATGCAAAGAAAGCAATTAGTGTCCAAAATGGCCACCTCCACCTGCACGTTCCAAAATGGCCACCGGTGGCTTCTCGCGCCATTTAAATGTTTCGTTGTACTTGCAGAGGCTTTTTTGAATAGCCGTGGCTCGATTGATGGGAGCATGGCAGACATAAGATAGAAAAGCCACTGCTAGCCCAAACGGTGCCTTTGCTTTGCCGCCTGACCCGTAGAGCTGCTGAAAGGAGCAGTAGTTCCAGGGATCGATCGGGGCTCCCGGTGCCACAAGGAGAGAGCGAAAGAGCAAATTAGCTCTCCCTCAATACGTTACAAGACGGAGGACCCTATCCCTGCGAGGCAGCAGCTTTAATTTAGGATTTAGAATGTCCAATGGATCGAAATAGAAGAATTAATAACTTTACCTATTTCTCTCAGTAACTCACTAGGAACCAAAAGCAGTTGTTTGGACCAAAGACTTAGAGCAGTGATGGTGAACCTGTGGCACGCGGAGCCATTTGTCATGGCACGCGAGGCGCTGCCCTGTCAGCTGGCAGGCGCGCAGGCGCGCGCTGGCCAGCTGAGTTTACCGTTTTTAAAAGCCATGTTTTCGCCCTCCCCAGGCTCCAGAGGCTATATAGGAGCCTGGGAAGGGTGAAAATAGCCTCCCACGCTCCCCTGGAGGCCCTCCAGAGGCTTCAGGGACCGTCCGGAGGCTTCACTGAAGCCTCCGGAATGCTTAAAACGACCCTCCGAGCAAACCGGAAGTCATTTGCCTCTGGACCAGCCTCTGGACAGTCCCTGAAGCCTCCGGAGGGCCGGTGGAGGCACTTTTCGCCTTCCCCAGGCTCCTATAAAGCCTCTGGAGCCGGGGAGGGTGAAAAAAGCATGTAAAAATGGGGGGTCGTGCCTGTTGTGCGCGCATGCGCACTGGGGGTCGCGCATTGCATTATGGGTGCGGCACGCCCACACACGACCCCCCTGCGCTCCCCCCACTTGTGGCACGCGAGCCAAAAAAGGTTTGCCATCGCTGACTTAGAGGAACTGGGAGCCAAAAGGGAAAGGAGGAGGTTAAAAGAAATTTCCCTCAGTCTTTGGACCAATCAGGCTTTTGGAATATCCCATGTATAGCCCATCCCTCGAGTCTACTAGAAAATGAGGTATTTTAAAATATATGGGTACTGTGCTCAGTAGTGCAAAACCCAAGTGGAATTGGTACCAAGAAACAAAGGGGGTCATGCACTATTTGTTGTAAAATAATTAGGAATTCTTTTATGGAATCACACTTTTCAAAGGATATCTTTCCCAAAACTTATATGCTCCTTAAAACTTTACTACCCTCGGAAACACATACACAAGAAAAATTGTTTACCTAAATTATGCAATGTAAAGAGAAACTTTAAAAATTCTGTAAAAAAAAACAAGAACATCAAACTGATTGTGATTTTGTAGACTTTAATACAAAGAGACTTCTCTTGTGTGCCCAGTGCAGGACTCCAGTGAAGTAGGATCCTCAATCATACAAAAAGCTTATACCTGTGCCTCATTTTCTAGTCAGTTTGAGTCTTCCACACATTTAGCTGAATATCTGGAGCAGCTGTCAGATGGCCTGGGGTGCTCCTTTGCATTTAAGAAGCAGTTTAAGTGCATGCCTTTCTAAAGAGTCGAAAGATTTTCTTATTACCTCCTTTCCCAAAGAACGTCAGTTATTGTAAAATGGCATCTGGCTAGGCTACAGCTAAACAGGATGCATGTTATTCTGCCAATTCAGAGGAGGATGCTAATGGATGCCAGATGGCTCAAATAAACCAAACATGGTACAGGTAGTCCTCAACTTACAACCAGTCATTTAGTGACAATTCGAAGTTACAACAGCACTGAAAAAAGCAACGTATACCCATTTTTCACACTTACGATCATTGCAGCATCCCTCTAGTCATGTGATCAAAATTCAGATGCTTGGCAACTGGCAAGTAGTCATGATGGTTGCAGTTTTCCAGGGTCATGTGATCTCACCTTTTGCAACCTTCTGACAAGCAAAGTCAATGGGGAAGCCAGATTCCTTTAGCATCTGTGATACCAAGTTAACAACTGCAATGATTCTATATATAGTATTAATATTCTATAATATATAGAATTAAAGAGGCGATCTTTATAGATGTGAGTTAGGTTATGGGAAGAAGGATTTTTCTGTTTGTAATTTTAAAATAGGGTAAAGAGTTGTATTAGCTTGTGCTTAGTTTGATGAATTGGAAGCTACTTCTTTATTAGTAATAGTCTTTGTTTCTTTTTTCTTTTCTCTTTCTTTTTGTTTATTTTTTTTTCTTAATTTTCTTTAATCTTTTACTTTAGTTGGTTTTTCCTATGTCTGTTAAAAATTCAGTAACATTTTTACAAATTATTAACATCAATTACATTCAACCTTCCTAAAGTAAATGGAATTAAATAAACATTGAAGATCTCCAAGGTTTGTGATATTTTTACAATGATTATTGTAACATGATAGACATGTATACTTGAAAAATCAACTGTGCTGATCTCTGCATTGATCAACCCAGCTTTTCTCAATCTGGGTCACTTCCACTTAAAGGTACCCAGAATGATTTATTAGCAATTGTCATACTGGCTGGAAATTCTGAAACAACACATCAACACAACCTATGTCACGGGTTCCTTTTTTTTTTTTGAACCACTAATAACCAGGCTGACCCAGACTCAACAGACATTAAGCAATGGAAACTTGGACAATTGGGTTTTCTGTCTCCCTTCAACAGAGGGGGGATTTTTATTTTACAAAAAGAAAGCTTGCAGAATTCAGTCTTTTATCTTTTTTTAGTTTTTACTTTGTATTCCATGAAAGTCTTTATAGGTAATCCTTGACCTACAACCATTCGTTTGATGACTGTTTTTAACAACAGCACTGAAAAAAGTGACGTATGACTGTTTTTTACACTTACAACAGTTGCAGCATCCCCATAGTCACTTGATCAAATCCAGGCACTTGGCAACTGGCATGTATTATGACAGTTGCACTAGCCCAGGATCATATGATCACCATTTGTAACTTTCCAGGTTTCAAACAAGCAAAGTCAACGTGAGAAACCTGATTCACTTAATGACCGCATGATTCACTTAACAACTGCCCTAATTTGCTTAGCAACTATGGCAAAAATGTTGTGAAATGAGGCAAAACTCCCTTAACAACTGCCTTGCTCAGCAACATGCATTTTTGGCTCAATTGTGATCATAACCTGTGCTTTTTCTTCATTTTTTTCTGCTTTGTTTCTGGCTGGGCTTCTTGATTCTTTTCCTCTTTTTATATATCTTTACTGCATCTGAGCAAAATTGCTTGAAGATCTTTTACTTTATGCCTGTCTGGAAAGGAAATAAATGGCTCCTTCCCCAGTTTTTCCAGTTACTGCCTCCTTTCCTGCTGCCACATCCATTTTTTAGTTTGCCTTTTCCTTCTGTTGGATCTGATTACCCATCCTTTTCTTCCAAAGGCCCGTGGGGGCATAGCTCTCAGGCTCTCTTCTCTTCCCTTCATCTTGCCTTTTTTTTCCTTTTTAAAAAAATTGGGACCACATTGGCTCTTTTCTGATCTTCTGCTCCAGGATTTCTCAAAGGTTTCAGCTATTGGCTCTGAGATGACATCTGCCAGTTCTTTTAATATCCTGGGATGTAATCCATGCAGTCCAAGAGGCATGAATTTATTCAAGGCAAGTAAGGATTCTCTCACCAATTCCTTATCTATTTTCATCTGCATTTCTCTTCTGCTCTTTGCAATACAGCTTCTGAGAGGCTAGAACTGTTTTTTATTTTGTGAAAATAGAAGCGCGTTAGGAACTAAACAGTTCAGCTTTCTCATTGTTATCTGTCACCATCTTCTTGTTCTGTACGTATACAGATAGTCCTTGACTTACAACAGTTCATTTCGTTCAGTTCAAAGGTACAATGGCACTGAAAAAAAGTGACTTATGACCATTTTTCACACTTACAACCTTTGTAGCAGTCCCGTGATCATCTGATCAAAATTTAGAAGCTTGGCAATTGGTTCATACTTATGACCATTGCTGTGTCGCAAGGTTATGTGATCACCTTTTGCAACCTTTTGACAAGGAAAATCCATGGGGAAGACAGGTTCACTTAACAACCATGTTATTACCTTATCAGCTGCAGTGATTAACTTAATATGTGGAAAAGGAGGTGATCCCTGTTCTCAAGATCTTCCTGAACGTGATTCAAAAAAGTGGGAGTCCCTGGGCACGGGTCCACAACCAGCCAACCTCGACAAACGTCTCTATAACATTGCACCAGAACTCACCAAATTCTTCGAGTTTCCTCCAGTGGACGCACCATTGCAGCACTTTCATCCCCTACTATGTTCTCTGGAGCCCGTGAAGAGGCCCTCAAGCCTGAGGAGAAAAGGCCAGACCAAATACTATCAGGCAGGGTCTTGGGCTGTTGGGGCCTCCACTGCCACTTCCTTTTTCTCTAGAGCGGCCCTAGTCTGGATTGAACAGCTTCAGGAGCACATTTCTCCTACTGACACTAGATCACATAGGGACCTCAACAAGATTAGGGCAGCCATTGAATATGCGGCTGATTCTTCTCTTAATGCTGCCAGGTTCGCTTCCAAAGCCATGGCCTCTTCGGTCACAGCCAGGCATCTGCTTTGGCTCAGGCCATAGCAGGCGAATGTCTGTACCAAGTGGCGCCTGCCAGCCTCCCCCTTCAGTGGCACCCAATTATTTGGTACCCCTTTGGATCCGTACCTCACGTGCAAGGTCCTTTTATCCATCTATAAAAAACAGGACAGTCATCCCGCTCCCTTCTATAGGAGGTCACCCTTTCGGTCAGTGGATGGGGGAACGTCATTCTCCCATCCGCAACATCAGTCCTACACTCCCAGACAGGGATCTCACCAGGACAGATCTAACAGAAATGCACAACCTTTTCCCCCAAGAAGTCTTACCGTGGAGGAGGCAACCACCATTTTTCATGACGAAAATGACTATCTGGACTCTCTTCCGATCGGAGGCCACCTGGCGTTCTTTGCACACCACTGGGAAGAGACCACAACAGACAATTGGCTTCTCAAAACTGTCAAATTTGGCCTCATGCTGGTGTGCCTCTCCATCCCCCAGGAACACTTTGTGCCATGCCCGGTCTCTCAGTGTCCTCGCTAGAGGGCACTGATGGAACGGGCCATTCAGCACCTGTTGGAGATCTGGGCCATCCAACTGGTTCCTCCCCATCAGGAAGGGCAGGGTTTTTATTCCCGCCTGTTTGTGATACTGAAGAATTCCGGGGGATGGAGGGCAATTTTGGATCTAAAATCATTGAACCGCCATATTGTCTACCGGCGGTTCAAAATGCATTCTCTGCACACCATCTTGCAGAGAGTCAGGAAAGGCGACTTCCTCACGTCGGTGGACTTGACCGAAGCTTGCCTTCATGTTCCTATCTTCATAGACCACCAAAAATATCTCTGTTTCTCTTATAGGGGGAGGCACTTCCAGTACCTAGCTCTTCCATTCGGACTGTCCTCGGCCCCCAGGGTATTCACAAAGGTGCTGGCTGCCCAAGCTGCCCACATCAGGTCATCTCCAGTTCGGATTCTCTGTTACCTGGATGACATCCTCTTGTTGTCCAGGTCTCCGACTCAAGCAGAAAGGGATCTCGCTCTCACCATTCACACCCTGCAGAATCACGGGTTCAGGGTGAATCTCAAGAAGAGTCATCTCATTCCCAGCATTGCATTCTTCACCTCGGGGTCTTGATAGACACCATGGTGGGGAGGGTGTTTCTGATAAACGACCGCATTCGCAGTCTAAAGGAAATTGTTAGGAAGGTGCTGCGCCTACACAAGGCGTCCCTTCTCCTTCTCTCCCAAATCTTGGGCACCATAGTGTCTTGCTTTGGGGTTGTCCCATGGGCCAGGTTCCAAAGCAGGACCCTTCAATGGTTCATGCTTCCGCATATAAACCCCTCTTCGGGTTCCCCTTCCCAGTCAGGTCTTAAAGTCCCTCAAATGGTGGCAATCCCTGGCAATTGTGCAAGGGACCTTGTTCAGGGATCTGGACCATCTCACACTTATGACGGATGCAAGTCTGACGGGGTGGGGGGTACACATGCAGGACCTAGTGGCTGAGGGTCAGTGGTCCTTCCAAGAGAGCCAAAACAGCATAAATTGCCTAGTTACGAGCGGTTCGCTTCACCCTCAAACAATTCCAATACAGGGCTCAGGACCGTCACATATTAGTCCTAACAGACAATACCACGACCAAGGCACACATAAACAAGCAGGGGGGGACACGTTCTTGGCCTCTGATGCAGGAGTCCAACCTGTGCTGGTGGGCGGAGTCTCACCTGTCATCTCTCAAGGCACAGCACATCTCAGGGGCCTCCAATGTCCAGGCAGACGGGCTGAGCCGGACCAGGATAGATCAGGCGGAGTGGAGTGTCCATCCAAACCGCTTCCATTGGCTGACACTATGATTCGGTCTCCTAGTCCTAGACCTGTTTGCGACAGCAGACAACAACCAGATGCCCAAGTATTACTCGCAGTTCATGGACCCCATGGCAGAAGGAGTTGACACCCTCAGGTGCCATTGGCCCAAGGTTCTCATGTACGCATTTCCGCCCCTTCCCCTCATTCAAAGAGTAATTCAGAAGATGTTGGAGGAGGAGGCAGAACTGTTGCTGCTAGCGCCGAATTGGCCACGCCAGCCTTGGTATGCCGACCTAGTGACTCTGTCAATCTCCACCCCATGGCACATCCCACGGTCTCTCCTGTCTCTACACCAAGGGTCAGGTTGCCATCCCGATTCCCAGTGGTTATAATTAACTGCATGGCGATGAGCGGCAAGCCTTAACAGCCGATAACATCTCCCTCAATGTCATTGCTACCATTCAGGCATCACGCAGAAGCTCTACTGTTCTGACCCCCCTTCCTCCGTTGCCCACACAGAACACACACTCCAGAACAGTACAAGAGAACAATGTTTATTGCACAAACAAACAAGAGGTTCCGTGGCAGCAAGCCACCAAGACAAAACTCACAGGAACAGAACACAAAAGCAGCTATCCAGCTCGCTAGAATTCCAGACTAGAACTTCTGGCATAAGTCTTCTGTTGACTGCTGCAAAGGGCGTATGCACAGTCAACCCTTTTATAACCTGGAAAGGGAGCCTCCCAAACAGCAGCTGAGAGCTCTTTACCGCCTATAATTACGCCCACGCTCCTTGCGTCTATGGGCGCGGCGGTAACGGGCATCCAGAAACTCCCTGCTGAGTTCTGACTCACTGTCTCGTGAGTCTTCCCTGCTGCTCCAAGGCATGGCATCGGGAGCCCCCCTCCTCTGGCTCTCACTGCTGCTCCATGCCTCAGGCGCCTCCTGGTGGCCGACCAGACTCTCGGATCCCTGCTCAGCGTCCGAACCCTGTCCAGGGTCGCCCATCTCCTCTGGAGCTGACTCGTAGGGACCCTCACTCTTGGAGTCTGGTGGCAGCGGCAACGGCACCTGCTGGGCCACAACACTCTACTAACCGCATTTACGATGCCACTTGGTGGGCATTCACACTGTGGTATACCAACAAGATTACTGACCCTTTTGAAGTGTCCATTCCACAGATATTGGACTTTTTACAGAGGGGGCTTGATCAGGACCTTACCCCTAATACGTTACGCCGACAGTTGGCTGCTTTGGTTTCTGTCCTAGACAGCTTTGCCTCCAACCATTTACCTTCTCATCCCTTGATCCGGAGATTTCTCCGTGGAGCATCCAACCCTGCCATCCATTGGTATCCAACTTGGGACTTGCCTCGTGTCCTAGAGGCTCTGACTTCCTCGCCCTTTGAACTTATGAGATCCACTTCTTGGAAACTGTTGTCCTTTGAGATGTTGTTTTTGGTGGCTATAACATCTGCCTGACGTATTTCTGATTTAGCTGCCCTTTCAGTCAGGCATGACTTATGCGTGTTCCATTCAGACCGAGTCATGTTAAGACTGGACCCGACATTCATACCGAAGGTGAATAGCTGCTTTCACAGAGGTCAAGAGTTAACCTTGCCTGATTTCTGCCCGTCTCCTCGCCATGAGAGGGAGCGTAAGTGGCACACTCTTGACATACGATGTACCCTCAAGATCTACTTCGACCGCACCGCTTCGTTCTGCCACTCGGAAGCTCTCTTCATATACTTTCGCCGGGCCTCCTTTGGTAACAAGGCTTCGTCGAGTCTGGGGTGGTGGAACAGAGCCTGTATTAAACTGTCTTATGAACTTCAGTCCTTGCAGGTTCCTCTAAACATTACAGGTCATTCTACATGTAGTGCTGCGACAACTGCTGCTTGGTCCATGCAAGCCACATTGGAAGAAGTCTGCTGGGCAGCCACATGGGCATCTCTACGGTCTTCATACGTCATTACAAATTAGACAAGTATGTGTCGGCTGATGCAGCTTTTGGGCGCAAGGTGCTGCAAAGAGTGCTTGTGCCTTATTGGACTTTCTTTAGTATCCCTACCCTAGTGGACAGTCTTTGATACGTCCCAGTCTGGCTGCTGTCTCCACGATCACAGGAAAATGGGCGTTGGTTCTTACCTGATACGCTCATTTTCTGTTGAAGTGGAGACAGCAGCCACCCCCACCCTGGGGTGCGTCACGCAATTCAGAACCTTTTTGTGCGGAGGAGAGAGAGAGAGAAACTGAAGATATGGACGACACATGTACGTTTTTGCTCACAATTTTCACTTGAGTCTACAGTTTTCCTTCGTCTGAACTGGGGAGGAGCTACAAGGGCCCGATGACATCATAAGTGTAGACTCAGTCCAACTGATTACTGGATGGAGTAAACCCAGTCTGGCTGCTGTCTCCACTTCAACATAAAATGAGTGTATCAGGTAAGAACCAACACCCATTCTCTTCATAAAATCAAGGAATAAAGAACTCTAGCAATGAAGAATTTAGGTGCCTTGCAAAAAATACATCTTAAAGAGGCCCATTTATGACCCAGCATTGTCTTAAATATAGATTCGAAAATAATGTTCCAGCTGATGAATGAGCATTCTAAACTAGAAATGCAATTAGTCCAATTTGCTATCTGCTGTTAATTGCAGTAATTATATTTATGATTTTATTGTAGAAAACATTTCACTTAATTATCAATATAAATAGTCTTGTAAAATATTTATCATTTTTAGATTCTATAATACAGAGTTCTATTAAATATTTAAGCAACACAAATGGATGATCACTGCAGCAAGTTAGATATCCATGGCTGTATGCCAGAAATAGCACTTTAGGCATGAATTAATTCAGCAAAATCTCTATGCACACCTCAGATGACAATAACCTAAAAAGAGGGATGTCAGCTTTCCTAGTCTTAATACATAAATACATTTGAGGTTTATGAAATCACCAATAAATGTTTTAAGAATTAAGAAAAACCAATGTTGCAAAAAGCCATACATTTTTAAAATAAAAAGTACAATTAGCTGATCACTTGAATAAATATTTCTCCATAATATATTCTCTATATAACTTTAACAAGTGTTCATCCTTTTCATTTTGATAACTTTCATTTTGATAAATATCATCACAGACCATTTTATTTCCTCATAAAACGTATCTCTTAGTTGACAACTATTACCAACTTCCTATGGAAGAGAATTCAAAGATTAACCATGTATATGTAAACAAGTATTGTTTTGATTATCTAAATGAGGGTTGTCAAACTCAAAGCCTGCAGCCTGGATGCATCCCACAGGTGCTTAGATCTGGCCCGCAGGGCTGTCCTGGAAATAGCAAAGGACTGGCCCATGGTGCCTCTACCAGTGAAAACGGAGCTTGGGAGGGCCACGTGCACCCCTTGCAAGCTCTGTTTTCACTAGCAGAGGATTACAGGAGGCCGTCGCAGCCAAAAACAAGGCTCGGGTACCCATTTTCGCTGGCAGAGCACTCGGACTACCACAGGCGCCCCCGACATGAGTGATGTCGAGCTGGCCGTGGCCACCCTGGCCATATCCAACCCAGCCTCTTGAGGTCAAACACAACCCTGATGTGGCCCTCAATGAAATGGAGTTTGACACCCCTGGTCTAAATTCTCCATCAATTTGCCTTATGGATGATCCTGTCACAACTTCTCATAGCCTACTTTGTCTGTCTCATGTATATCTTTATAAATTTCAGCTACATTTTTTTTTTTACTAATACCCTCACCTCCTAAATTTTGTAACTTATCCTCTAGGGAAGTTCTTTTCATTCTCCTTCTCTCCAGTTTTATAGTAATACTTTACAATATTGAAGTGATTTCAATATTCTGACTGTTCCTGTGATTTTCATTTGAGACGTACTATATACATAAAGATCTATGAAATCCTGAATCATTTTAGAAATGGGGGGCACAACTTGTCATTTACAATTCAACTTAAAACTACTCATACATTAGTATCAGTTATCTACTGCATTCTCTATTTTAGATAAATGACATCTTTATCTTACCTATGTCTGCTTAGAAGTAACCCGCATCAACTGACTTCTGCAGGGGAAACCTCCAATTTTCCAATGAAATTGGTAGATCAAGTCTCTATGCCAGGATTCTGCTTAATTTGTGCTACAGAGTAATACTGAACTTTAGAGCAGAACTATAAAATGACGAATTATAAATAGCTAATGCTTAATACTGATTTCAAAATGAGTGTTCAATAATCAAAATACTCCTGAAGAGATCCATTTTTGGCTGTTGCTCAGAGTAACCGGGGGGGGGGGGCATTGTCAGAACCAAGTATAGAACAGTTTCAGTGGATCACAAGCTTGACAGAATATATAACTTTTTAAAATTATTGTGCTGAACATTTTATTTAAAGGCATTTTTATATGTACACCCAAAGTTCTTAAAAAGGAAGAACATGAGACTGACCAGCTTCCAAAAATATGTTTCACAGTAAGAAACAATAATGCTTTTATAATATGTTTGTCTGAAAAATGTGAGTCAGAGTAGCTGGATAAATAAATGGATTCAAGGAAGAATATGCATTTAAAAGGTAGCCTTCCTTGATAAAGTATGGAATAAAAGCAAGAACATTTTGTACTCAAATACAGTATATCAAGAACAAAAATATCTCTTTACTCATCCACACATGCTTTGAATGCCAAACCCAAACCATTGTAATTTGTTTAATTGTACTTCATAAAAATATGCCTGCACTGTTAAGTGGTGCACATTTAACATGAAATATAAGCCAATTAAAAGATATAATGGATGGAAAGACTGCATGTAGTAGATGTTCTCCTTAATAGGAGAAAGAAATTCTAGTCTCCATTCTAGTCTCTAGTTTTTGGTCTCCATTCCATAAAAATGTAAGCTATTTTTCGAACAGTAAGCAACTCTTGCTTATTTCAACAAGAATTATCTGTTTTGCACTCTTGAGAAAAAGGAGTGTAAGATTATCAGCCTATATGAATCAGTGGTGGGATTCAAAAATGTTTACTACCGGTTCTGTGGGCATAGCTTGGTGGGCGTGACATGGTGGGCATGGCAGTGGAAGGATACTGAAAAATCCCCATTCTCTCCCCACTCCTGGGGGAAAGTTACTGCAAAATCCCTATTCCCTCCCCACCCCAATAACATGGTTTCCAGCTCCATTTTCCTGTACAGGGCAACAAAAGAAGATCAACTGGGAGGCTGGGAGGCAGCAGGAGCGGGCCCAGCCTATTTGCCTGTTCTCCGAACCACTCAAAATTTCCGCTACCAGTTCTCCAGAACCTGTCAGAACTGGCTGAATACTATCTCTGAAATGAATGCCATATTGTATGACCTATTCACGATATTTGCAATTGGTTTGTATTTCCAAGTCAATTTAAAAATTGAAGAATCTTGATGATAACACAAAAGGGCAAACTCTATTTGAGGGACAAAGTTCACTAAGTTCTGTCTGGCTCTTCATTATCCCATGGACCATACCACAGCAAGTCCCCGTACCCTGCACTGTCTCCTAGAGTTTGTCCAAATTCATGTTCATTGTATCAATGACACTATTTAACCATCACATCTTCTGTCACCCCCTACTCCTTTCACCTTCAATTTCCCAAACTCAGGGTCTTTCCCTCTCTTCTCATTTCGTGGCCAAAGTTTTTGAGCTTCACCTTCAGTAACTATCCTTCCAAAGAACAGTGAGGGTCGATTTCTTTTAGGATGGACTGATTTGATCTTTCAGTCCAAGGGATTCTCCAGAGTCTTCTCCAACACCACAATTCGAAAGCAGTATTTCTAGCAGTTGTATAAGTTCGTTTTCAGACATTTAAAGGGTAAATCTCTCACAGCCACAAAATCTGCATTTTTACTCATCTTCCTATTCTTGCATCAATACAGGTTAAATTGGCCAGTATAAATGTTAGTGAAAAGCTGCTGATTTACATATTTCTCCAGCAATAACTTTAATCAAACACATAATTGCCATTATCTCAAAATAAAATTATGCAATTCAAGCAGTAATGACCAGTTAAACATTGCTTTTGAAATCAAATTAGAAACTACCTTGGCATTTAACTATGTATTAACTTCATTTACTGCAAAAATTCTTAGCAATAAAAATCCCAAAGGAGCTAAAGATGAGGCAAGATTTTATTATTGAGAATATCATCTGGTAGTTTTCATAAGCAATGATCTTGGCAGGCTCCAAATACTTGTTAAAGTCCTACTGCCAAAAACAAGGGGAGGTAAAATTATTTTTCCATAATTGTCAGTCAGAGCAATGTCTATTCCTGAATATTACAGGTTCCATACTGCTTTAGTTAGAGCTAGTATAAGCTAGTTTTTTTACATAAACTTTCTTATCTATGATGAAACTTCAGCACAGAAAATACAAATGATTGTGAAAAAAAACCTGTATACCCATTTTTTTCTTCTGTTCAATAATGTCCGATTCTCAGAAACTGCCTGAACAAATCCCTATAGTTTTCTTTGCAAAGTCTTTCAGAAGTAGTTTGCCATTGCTTCATTCATAGGTGTGAAAGAAAGTGCCAAGCCCAAGGTCACCCACACTGGCTTTATGCCTAAGGCAGGACTAAAACTCACAATTTCCCAGTTTTTAGCCTGATGCCTTAACCGCTACATCAAACTGCTTCTGTATCTATATATCTGGGCTAATCCATAGTTCAGATTCAGTTCCATGTTTGTGCTGCAGAGCATACAAGGGAGCAAACAAGCAGCCATGTTTTTCCCTTCCTTAAACCTTTGAGGAATTATAGATAAATGCTATCATGTTCCTGTGCCAAAGCATTCTTTGGAACGAATTCAAAATACCACACAGTCCAAATATATATTACAAATTGGGTGTAACAATCCACAGAACTTTCTTCAATCCACAAAGCAATGATTTAATGAGCATTTCTTTCAGCTAAATCAAATATTTCTCACTGCTGTATAGAAGAAGACACACGCATATCTGGCAGCAAAACCTAACACTGTTACATCTGTGTATGTACATAAACACACTAAACTTGTTCATATATTATTTTTTGCTAAGCTTGTTCACATATGATTCCACACAAAAAAGCAGTATAATAGTATATACAAATACTCAGTGCTTGTCCTTTCATGAATGCCTATTCCCTCTGGAAATAAAAGTTGATATACTATCTAATTAAGTTCTCTGATAAATTGATTTTTTTTCATCAGCAAAAAGGAGATGGGGGTATCTAATTAAGTTGTCCATTCCCTCCCCCCAGGCATCAAAGCTTCTAAGTTCTGCTCTGGAGAATTGCAGAACCCTCTAGAATCAATCTGAGAAAAAATGCAGAACAGTACAGAGAAGAGATTAGATTAAAATCTTGTCCCATAAGCAAAAGTCTACTCACACTACATAGTGTCATGATGGTGAACCTATGGCATGCATGCCCCAGGTGGCATGCAGCGCCCTCTTTGTGATCAAGCGAGCTGTTGTGCCAGTTCAGCTCCGTTGTGCATGCATGCACATCTCCCGCTGGCCAGCTGGCCATCAGGTATCTAGCACGCATGAACGGGGTGCGTGCATGCCTGCAAGTGGGCATGCTGTGCGTGCATGCGCAAAGTGTGGGGTGCATGTGTATGCATGGGGGGCTGTGGACACAATGCATTTTGGGGGTTCAGGTGCACTTTGGGCACTTGGTCCGGAAAAGGTTGGGCACTTGGGCAGGAAAAGATTGGCCATAGTGTTTCACCCTACATAAGATGAAGAGGAAAGAAATCTGCTTTTTAAATCTGAAATACCTCCTAGCATATCAAAACTGCTTATCTAATTATGTTCCCAAATGACAATGAATACTTCATAGACTATGTAATAATTTATTATGTGGCCTATGTAATTAATCAATTAAACCACTTTAAGGCCTAGAATGATAAACACATATTTTAGTCCATTTCTGTTGCTCTTTAATATATTTTGCTGTTACCATTTTATTTCAAAGCAGATGAGATAATTTATAGAAGATTCTGAAATTGTGAAGCACCCTGTGCTAATTACTTTTACTCGGATTACTTCTCTCCAAGAGCTTGATGATCAAAACTCTGTGCGACAGGTATTGCTCAGAAAGAAATCAGTATTTCATCTTAGAAGACCTCTTATACAGTATCGCTAAGAAGATGTATGCCCCTTTTATCCATCTTTCAGAACATTGCACTTTCCCTATGAAATGAAGTAAAAAGTTTTAGCACTTTCCAAAACTTTCTCTTTTAACTACAGTAAATAGTGTACAATAATTGTTATTCAATTTCTTCATGCAGCCCCCAGATGGTCCAATTAGAGAAATATAGCCCTTTTCCCATATAGAAGAACAATATTTTGCATGTGAAAAAAATACAACTCTTCTAAAAATAAGTTATCCATTGCTTAGCAAGCGTGCAATTACAATCTACTGCAGTTCTTATCCCCTTGTAAAGTATCAGTAATCAGATGTGTTTGAAATAATTCATGGCATGCAACATATCTTTCCCTTATTGGGGATTTTTTTAAATTTTATATTTTTAAGTATTTATAAATTATGTACTAGCCTTTTTTAAAAGTTGGCAAATATTTCTACAAAAAGCTCTGCAAAAAAAATCCAAATTTCTCCGTCTTTTACTTACTGAAAGCTGTTTAAAATTTTTTAAAGGTATCAACTCCAAAAGAACCATAATTCAACATTTTGATATTTTATTTGATGTATGAAAAATGCAATCCTTTTGTCTGCCTGCCTGCCGCCTGCCTGCCTGCCTGCTTGCCTATCTATCATCTATCTATCTATCTATTTATCTATCTATTTATCTCACTTCAGACTTCTACTTCATGTGAACTAGATATTAGACTATTGCTTTTAAATGTGGCACTGCAAAACAGTTGCACAAAGGGTAAAATATGGTTACAGACAACATGAATTAAATTTACCATCTGGAGAAGTTTTTTATTAAAGCAAGCATTGCTAAGCAACAAAATTCTAATTAACTTACATTGGTGGGTATGAAAGTACTGATAGAACTGGATTTTCCAAAATTATATAATAAAAGACAAATTCTTAAATACTGAACTATTGCACAATTGTGATGCAGTATTGGGAGTTAACTGATGCTGCAGTGGGAGATACAAGGACTAAAATTATAAATACCATTTGATGTATGAATCAGGCCATTCATCCATCTAAATTCTGTATTATAAATGCTGACTAGCAGCAGCTTTATAGCATTTCAGGACTTTTCTCTGAATTCTACATTGGAAATACCAAGGATATTCTGTATGCTAGCCATATACTCTACCAGTAACTCATGACATTTGTGACCATAACAATAACTTGAATCAAACGATTTACTATTAGATATTGCAAACTGATAAACAAGATTTCTAGGGCAATCAAGCAAACCACCAATAAGGAATTATGAAACTAATAAAGTAATTGTATACCAAGAGAATGATCTCTGTGGTAGTAGAGTAGGCAGCATATATGCATAATATAAGGAAATGAAAGTTAATAGAAGTGGTTATAGTGAAAAAAAGGTCTTTGAAATAGTATGTTAATTTGAAGAATAACAATATCAAGTAATTATTTGCAAATTATATTATATAATTATAATGCAAATGGAAAATTAAAAGTATTGCATTGGTCAAGAAACTAAGGTATTACTTAGCAAATTTATAAAGCAACTAAATTTTTCAAATTATAGCATAAAATTAACTTCCAGAATTGTATTTCTAGAGCAGTTAGAAATGTTTACAGTACATGACTGAAACTGTCAACAAAATAACATTGCTTTTTCATATTTTACATTAAAAAAAAACCTGATTCCAACAAAGGACAATGAACTAATAGGTTTAAAAAGACCTTTGTGAAAACAAAGTTGGAGTTTTGGATAAAAGAGAAGCTCAAATAGAATGCCAATGCAATATTACACAACAAACTTCAAGTAATAACAGTTTTCCTTCCTCTCCTCATTTATGTGTCCTTGAAAACTGCTTTAGAGGGTCCCCAGATCCCCTGAAGCAGATTGGAAGGGAAATTCATCTGCTGGCACAATTCAGCTTGCTGGCAGAATGATATCATTGGATACAATTCAAGGTTCTCCCCAAGTCTATATTTGCTCTGAAACAAAAACAAATGTTTATTACCAGTATCAATCCATAGAGTAGACAATTAAGGCTCAGGAAGAGACTATTCAGTTGAATGTATTTATCATTTTTATTTACTTCAACCAGAAAGAAGTTATTTTCTCCAGAAACAAAGGACTCGGCCCACTTAAGCAGATAAGCATAAATCACTGACTAT
This sequence comes from Natrix helvetica, assembly GCF_964273705.1. Taxonomy (NCBI): domain Eukaryota; kingdom Metazoa; phylum Chordata; class Lepidosauria; order Squamata; family Natricidae; genus Natrix; species Natrix helvetica. The sequence continues at coordinate 98,985,000 of NC_138548.1, read as the reverse complement.
CATTTTGAAAGGTATATTATTTTGGGAAGAACAAAATCTAAATTCTTATACATTTTATACAGTATATCACAGGTGGTTACAGAAGTATTTTGCCTAGCATACCCACCTCTACCCATTTTGCAGTCATGTGATGCCCTCGCTTACACTCTGTATAATCCTGGATTTATGAAGGTAATGGGACATTTTAGTAACATTGTCGATTTGGGGGAGGGGGAATGGATGTGACAGAAAAGAAGTGAAAAACGCCATAGAGAATGTAGAACAATCGCAGGAAGAGAAAGGATGACTCCCATATGAAAAACTATAAAACAGATTAATCGCCAAACAAAATGAACAGAATGTGAATATAGGCAGCCCTCATTGAATTACCACTCATTCAGCAACAATTCAAAGTTATAACAGTGAACGAGGGGAACATATAACAGATTTTCATAGTTGTGGCCATCTCAGAGTCTGTGCTTGGCAATCAGCTCGCAATTATGACACTGCAGCTTTTCACCGTCACATCTTTACCATTTGTGATCTTCACTGCAACAAGTAAAATCAAAGGGGAAGCCTGAAGAAGGTTCAATGAGCACATGACTGTGAGACTGCATCACATGACTCCTGCAACCATACAGTCGTCACCTAATAACGACAACAATCAGGACTGCTGCAACTACCCTGATCAATTAATAATGTCATGTGATGTTGACTGCATTGTTTAGTGACAGAGTTGCTATCCCCAATTACCACTGTTAAGTAACTTCCTTATATAGGAAGATGTGAAGTCTACTTAGAACAGAGTAAGAATTTTGTTCAAAATACCACTATGTATGTGAAGTTACACTAATGGAAAGCATGAAAAATGATCCTTAGCAGTATTATAAAGTAAAGAGATTGCATACAAGAGGAGAAATAGCTGGTAGTCACCTTTAAAGTCCTTCATGGTTTGGGACCAGATTATTTACATGGTTTCTTCCCCATCTGTTTCTACAATCTTATCCAATCCAGCAGGATGGGAGTGCTATGGATATTGTTCGTTAAAAAGTGTCAGTTGATAGAGTGCAAAAGGAGAGCTCTTTCTGCCATGACACCTGTCCTTTGGAATATCACACTTTGGAAGATCAGTCTGAATCTGACCCTGCTGGCCTTCCTTAAGACATTGAAACCTTGGCTCGATGCCCCAGCCAAGGCCCCTAGGAATGTAATAAAGCTGATCTCCTGGTCATGTTAATAATTGTTTTATGACTCTTGGCTGCCATGTGTTCTTATTTTCTCTACTGCATGTGTTTTATATGCTTTTATTGTAAACTGCCGATAATCATGGGCAGCTTTTGAAATAGATGATAGATAGATAGATAGATAGATAGATAGATAGATAGATAGATAGATAGATAGATAGATAGATGATGGATGGATGGATGGATGGATGGATGGATGGATGGATGGATGGATGGATGGACGGACAGTCATAGGGACAGGGAGGCAGCCTACACTGATTTTATAATATGCATAAACCAATGATATTTGATGAAATGATGAAGTGAAGGTAATTATGATTGAGAAAAACAGCGCAGACAAGAGAAAACTATTAAAAAGAGGTAGAAAAAATTATTTTATTATTATAAAGTTATAATATAATATTATTTGATTTGATTGTATAATGTGTATACAGGGAAAATAACAGTTGAAAAGAACATAATAAAAAAAAAGGAACATTTAAAATTAAAGATCAATCCTTACTGTCCTTTGGAAGGACAGATACTGAAGCTGAAATACTTTGTCTACCAAATTAGAAGAGAGAACTCATTGGAAAAGACCCTAAAGTTGGGAAAGATTGAAGGCAAAAGGAGAAGAGGACAGCAGAAGACGAACTGGTTAAATAATGTCATCAGCACAATGAACATGAATTTGGACCAACTCTGGGGCTCAGTGGAGTAAAAAGGGCCCTGGTTCATGGGTCGCAAAGGGGCGTACATGACATAGTGACTGAACAACAGCAAAAGTAAATTAAAGAAGGCTAAGAAAATGCAGAATATTTTATGTCTTTTATTGAAATAATATCTGATAAAACCAGTTTTCTAGTACTATTAAATAATATAATATAGTTTAAATAATTAGAATAGTTCAAATAGCCATACAATAGTCACCTGTATTTCCAGGTAAAGACATTTCATTATTATAAAGATAGAAAATGTTATGCAATATTTATTTGTCTATTTCATTCATATTTTGGAATTTTCTACTACGGTATATGCAACCTTTTTAAAAGTGTGGTTATTACTTATACTTAAACAAGTTTTAATTTCTATGTCTCTCATATGAAATCATGAGTAAGTACAGAGTGAAAATTGTAGAAAATAATCTATATACAAGAGGGGGGGAGAGAGGAGGGGGGAGAGAGAACAGAAAGGGAACTCAGTCGCCATATGTATCTGCTCCTCTATCACAGAAATGCACATATGATGCTACTAGATCTAAACATAAATTCTCAGAGATTTCACATGTGTAACTATGCAGAGTATGATATAGTTACACCAAAACAGCTGGAATAAATATCTATTTTTTCATGCAAACTCTAACATATTTTATCTTATCTCTGACCCAGTAAACAATATGCACAATTCCATTATATTATTAAAACTAACTACATACCAGCCAGGTAACAGCTAATTCTGGAGCTCTTCTCTCTTTACAAGACTATTGGATATTGCACATAAAGAAGAATTATTGATTCAAACTAATGCAAGTTTACTTTACATATATTATACAAACAGGTTTATATAAATATAACTGTTATTTATGAACCAAAGCATTTTTCATAAGTAGAAAATTACTGGATCTAAAAATAAGCACATAATTTGGAGATAATCTTCTACCCAATATTTAGATCCATGATGTTGAAAATAACATATAATAATACGATGTTTGAATTTCATTACAGATTTTCTTTAAAAATTAATTCTTATAAATAGCAGTACACTAATTAAATAGCATCCTAAGAAAAATAAAGTCCTGTAGTCTAAGAGAATAAGAGCAAGAAATTAAAATGGAACTACTATGAACGATGACATGTCTCAGTGATGTTTGTCTGATTCAAGTAGTTAGTTTTCTCTGACTTAACTTGAATGTGAATCTATGTCATTACATGGAAGAGGCAATGAGCAAAACAATCAAAGGAAGCCATGCCACAAAATGGTCCTGTGAACTTGAAATAGGGAACTGCCAGTCAATGTACAAAAACATCTACCACATCCAAAAGATATCAATGGTCTGTTAGAACAAGGAATGTCAATTAATAAAACCACAAAAACCTCACAAACTTCATCAACAATTTCTAACTCTCTGTAATTCCTTATAACCTCTGTTAGAAATACAGAGGTGAAAAAGTGAACAGTTTGCAAAACACTAGGGAAAAAATAAGAAAGCAATATTACTAATAACAGTGATTTGAATAAAAAATTAATCCCACTGAAACTAGTTCCAATACTTTTTAGTAGTTCTTTTCAACAGCAGTCCATCTTAAGCATGATTAGGTGCTCTTGAAACTTGAAGTTTAACACTTCCAAAACTTAGTGTCTTTGAACTGGACTAAAATTTATTTTAAAAATTATACACTCCAATAGTTTTAAGTCCTTATCTTAGTGTTACAGATTCCAGTTTGAGAACTGCAACAACCATAGTCAATGAATATTTTGCAGAAATATTTCATGGCAATTGTGTCACCCAAGCATATTTATAAAGTCTGTGATTATATACAGTGATTCATCTGATTTGAATATCTGCGTTGTTACTACTTTAAAAAGACAAAACTGCATAGGAATGGTTTTCAAAAATAATAAACACAGAGGGATCTTTCTCCCTTTTGACAAAACAAATTGCAGAAACAAATTCAGGTAAGAATTGCAATCTTCTCTTTCAGACTTTTTCTCTGCCAAATAAAACATGTAAGGAAGAGAACTAGAAGGAGAAATCGCAGAGCACTCCTTACACGTCGGTAACTTTACAAACACAATCCCCAACGCCTATGGAAAAGTAACGTCACGTTATGCATAAAGAGAAAGAGAGAGAGAGAAGGTCACCAATCTATGTGATTTTAAAATATTCAAAGCCTTCGGGAGCATTCCCAAAACCAAGCACGTACTCCACGGCCACACAAATAAGGGTTTGGATCTTGCAATAAAGTGCAGCTATTCTGTAGGCAGGGGTTAACTTCTGCCAAGGTAAGAGCGGCAAGACGGGAAATGGAAGAACATGGCCCCTATGCGCTACATGGAAAGGACTTCTTCCATGCTTTAAAAAGGGAGCATCTGATAGCAGATAGCCGACCATCCTTACAAACCAGCGCAAAGCTTCATGCAAACCCCGTTACTCAGTAGACAATGGCAGCATATTCCGAGACGAGGAAGTGCTCGGACAATAATAACTGCATCTAGCGGCTTGCAGCCAAACGACCATCACCAACCACTGAGCTACCCATCACTGAAGACTTGCTTCCCGCCTCCCACTCGTTGATTTACAGACCCGGCTCTGCAGGCGCGTTTCTTACCTCGCTCCGCCTGGACCCGCTGGCAAAGGACTAAAAGCACGCCAAGCAGCATGACAGCCTTAAAGAGGGATCCTCTGGCGGCCGGGCCGGGCTCGGTACTCCTCCGATCAGGGCATGGCGGGGGTGGCGGCAGCGGCGAGAGCATCGGTAGACCACAGCCAGCGCTGGCCGCCCAAGCCCTCGAGATGCCCGCTGCAAGGACTCCCTGCAGGCATTCAAGAGGCTCGCACTTCGCGGCGGCGCCTACCGCCACCGCATCGTCCCCGAGAGCCATTGGTGGGCCGGCTGGGCTTGCACATTCCCGTCGAGGGTCCGGCGCCTTCCTGGGTCTCCTGTCACGGCGCGCGGGTTCCCATAGCCGCGCGCCTCCGCCAGGCCAGACAGGGCAAGGCAAGAGCAAGTGGCGAGCCGTCCTTTGCTTCAACAGCAGCAGGTGTGGAAAGGCTGCTGCCAGAGCCTCCCGGTGCAGCAAGCCGCCCGTCGCCAGGCCCTTCCCGCCCTAACCCTGGGCGCGGGGGGCGCCTGAGGCTGGTAACGGATGCCGAACGGACGGGAGCTGTGATAGCGGCGCTGAAACGGCGCTTCATCGACAAAAGTATCACGTAGCAACCCTCCGCCCCTCCTTTGCTCCGGAGTCGCAAGAGATGGCGGCGCTCCCAAGCCGAGGGGGACCTCTTCTGGGCTCTCGAGGCCTCACCGGGGAGAAGTTTCGGGCGCGGGGACCTCGGCGCGATCCCAGAGGCCTCTTCGATCCCGGCGGAGGCTCGCGCGTCCCTGGTTCCCCTCTCTCTCTCTCGAGCCGCGAATTCGTAAATGCAAGCTGGCCGCGCAAAAGCCCTTTCGTGCTAAAAGCCGCCTTCCCCCATTGGTTGGGGTTGTCATTTGCCGCTCCAACTTTTAAAAATGAGTATTGTGCCGTGTGGCCTAATGGAGTTCATAGAGGTCTCAGGAAAGGAATCCTTCACAGAAGCCATATTTATATACAGACCGATTCGTGCTGTTGCTTTTCAGAGCAAGCAATGTCACGCAAAGGAGGAACCCATAGTGACCCAAAGAAATGAAAACGCAAGATAGGAGAAACCGTCTCCGCAGACTTTTACTGGTTCCTCGCTACTGTATTAAAACCACATGAATTCAGGATTAATCAGCATTTGCTCATTTTAACATTTCTCCATCTTTTCTCTTGGTAGAAAACATTCTACCAAGGTACATAAATTCACTAGTGCTGAAGGGTATATAACTTGCAAATGTTCGCTCCATATGCAAGCCTTTGCATTAAAAATCTTAATACTTGCTGCAGATGATTTGAATTCTTAGTCAACATCTTATATCTTAGCAACCTCTGAATGCAAAATTATACATGCATCTACATTCCCAACTAACAGGCACGTAATATCTGCACAAGCATTCCAGATATTTTCATCTATATTGAACTGCTAAGTAGATGTCATAGCTTATTGAAGTGTTTGCTAACCATTTCGGGTATTCTAATGCTTAAATTCCATTATCTATTTTAAATGTTCTCATATTCAATTTCCATCATATGCAGTACTTTTTTTTCACAGCAACCAACCTTCATATTTGTACAAGACTAACTTTATCTTACACTTTTTTCTAATTCAACAAATACATAATACATTTTCTTTTGAACATTCATACATATTTTCTCAATGGAAAAGTAAAACTTCATCTGCAAATTCTTTCCCACATTTGAACTTCCCAATTGTCACTTATTTGTATCCCTTCAGTCAGAGACTTTCCCAGGAACATTCACCAAACTTTTTCCTATGGTTTTTGTGTTCGCTCTTGCTAACTTTTCCTTCATATGGGGGATAAAAATAGATTTGTTTTCTAATTGTCAGATGCAGTTGCAATCTTCACATAAAGATTAAATAAAATGCATAATTACTTTACAAGCAAGCCATGTCCATATCTTAGTATATGTCCAGTTGAATCAACCATGCCTGCAGTCTTCATTTTTTAAAAAATTCCTGTAATGTTTATGATCTCCTTTTCATTATTAATTTCAGTTTTATTCTTCAAATGATTGTCATTTACATACAAACTTCAAAAATACTTTCAGCACCCCTTTCATTTCTATTTCATCCCAAATTTCATCATGCTTATTTTAATAACCCTTACTCTGGCTCCATGTTTAGCCCTGCCTTTTTCAAACTTAACCAAGTAACGTTTTTTATTAGATTCCTTGCAATTATTTTCTTCTTTACACCCACAATATATAATATATTGCTCTCCTTCTCCTTCTTTCAACAATAATATTCTGGCCTCAGCTTGTTTTCATATCCACTATTTGTTTTATAATTCTACTAAGCATCCTTTTTCAGACTTACACTTAAGGTGAGAAGCAAAGATTATCCTATAGATGTTCTATAAATGTATATAGTGAGTGGGTTGACTGCTGCCTTCAAGTGATATACAGGAAGGGGGTGTGGTGAAATTCTACTAACCACATCTGCTCATTATGAAGATTTTCATATAGCATGGATGAGATCAGGCTAATGAGGGGGGAAGAAGCATAGGGAAATAGTGGGAGTGAAGTGTGGCTTGTTGGTTTGTTGAGTAATATGGGATGGGGTGACTGCCAAATGCTTGATCAAAGCCCTCGTAGCCTGGTTGGGGCTTATCTGTATCTCAATAGTAAGGGAAGACCACCCATGGGGAAGGCAGCCTCCCTACCTAGGACCAATACTGTGTTCCAGCCTCCTGGGCTAAGCTCCAGCACCTGGTCTCTTGCTCTTTGGTAGCTTCAGACTCTGGTTGCTGCTTCTTAATACTAGACTGATATTTAGTAAAGCTGATTCACAACTTGATCCTGAATGAGAGGAATGAACTGACTTTCAGCACTGAAACTTGGAGGGAATGTTCCCCACTTGGAGATGTGTTTTCTGGTTTCAGATACAGCACTAGCCACAATTACAGGTGAGAGATAGGGAGTGGCCATTGGCATCCAAGAATATCTGGCGGGCTTAGATGATCAGGTGTTTGTGGCCATTGTGATAATAACCATGGACATTATCCAACTTGTTAAATATCTCAACACAGAGATCATACATTAGATCTGGTCCTTGTCTTGGGGCTGTGGTGTGATGATCTGAGATTGAGTGATATTAATATTAATCCCTTAACATGGACAGATCATGAACCAGATTGTGCCTCTATGGAATTCTGTGATCGTGAATCCTGTAGAACACCTGTAGAGTGAATCCTGTAGTTCACGTAGCAGCTTCAAGAGATGAAGCAAGAGATCCTTAGAGCACCATTGGTGATATGTGAAGGATGAAGTCATTTCGGCATCAGTAGATCTTTATTAGCACTTACTCTGTGTTAAGCTTCACTCTTACTGCATCTCCACTCTTACTGCATATGCAGTCAGCTGGCCAACAGCTCTGTTTCAATTAACCAAGTCTCTTCTGGGTAAGGGAGTCGCTTTGAAGAACTGCCTTGAGGAATACTCTCGGCATCTATCAGATGAAGTGGCTTGACTTCACTTGGAATTAGATTCAAGCTGGTCAAGTTCTTTGGAAGTGCCTGAGAACATCTAAGATCTGAATTATCTGAGAAGAGTTTAAATTAGTTAATCCCGAGGATCACTGCAGTGAGTTTAAATACCTATGTTCTGATTAAATTCCTGGGGGTTAACATTTGATTCGCTCCAAATGATGATTAATGCCTCATTGTGGAAGAAGGTAGTGCTAGTTGCCTTGAATAATATAGCTATACATTCCTTCTCAAGATACTATCCTTGGATCAGACAGTGTTAAATAACTTTTCCCCCCCAGTTTTCAATCTGTTTCTAGAGAAGTTATTGAAAGGCTGGTAGGTGCTTAGCTTCAAAAGGCCCCTGCAAGAAGTAGATTCTCTGGGCCCTTTCCAGCCAGGTTTCAAGCCAGGTTCCAGTACTGAGAAAGCGTGGTCCCATGTGGATAGGTTCTGGATGGGTTGGGATGGGGATGGTGCAACCCATCTGGATCTCCTTCTTGGCAGTATTCATGGTACCATGGTACCTTCCTGGACTGGCTTTGCAGGTTGAGAATGTGGGACACTTTTGCAATGATTTTACTCCTTCCTCTACAACTCAAAAATATTGAGAGAGAAATGTCTATTGCCTCTTACCACTCCTCTTTAATTTACACAAGAAATCACTAGGTGAGGTCATTTAATGGCACAGGGTGCATTATTACCTGAAATCTTGATGATTCCCCAGTCATGCATTTCCACCCCCAGGTGGGCAGGCAGTGCCATTCAGCCAGCTCTGAATCAAACCTAGCAAGACAGAGTAGCTTTGGGGTTTTGCCAAAGGTCTGGTGATGTGTTGTATTCTACCTTCAATGAGGTAATACTTCCCTGGACGGAGCTGGCAAACAACTTGGGGCTCCTCCCAGATTTGGGGGTCCTACCTTTTGGAACAACCTTCCATGCTTTAGACTTAGATTTTTTAAAAAGAAACATACGTATTAGGAAAAGGAAAAAAACCTGTAAATGATTGAATTCTCCTTTAATTTTTGCAATGAGGTAAAATCATAAATCCAATTTAGTGGTTAAGAACACTTGCAAGCAGTATCATCCAGATGAAAGAGATTACTTTTTGATGGGTGAAAATATCCTTACATGTGGAAAGAAGTAATATTGTGAAAATGAATTTTGCAACAACACTGATAGGTATTTTGAAAGCAATACATACTGTTTCCCTGAAAATAAGACAGGGTCTTATTTTCTTTTTACCCACAAAATATGGCTTGGGCCTTATTATGAGGGGAGGGTTTATTGTTTTGGGGTTGTTGGGCGGCTGCTCTCTTGCGAGCGGGCTCCCAAAGAGCCAGGCACAGCCTCATGGTCGAATGGCTGTGTTGCGCTGTCGTGAAGCGATCACACTCATGAGCAGCCACCCGACAAACCTCCTTTCCAGCCGGGCACAGCACCATTCACTGACCTAGGGGTATTGCCAAGCCAAGTGAGCGCCTGTTTGCTGCCTCCCGGCTCCCGTGGCTTGGCGCCTTCGAAATGGCAGTGAATGGCGCTCTGCACGGCTGGAGGGGGGGTTGCACGAGTGGCTGTTCTGCTCCCGCTCACACACCTGCCAACCTCACGATGCCCTTGCCCAGCTCTCTGCAGAGCCAGGGCACCTCTGCTGCCGGTGCCGCCGCTGCTACATGGCTTTTTCTGCGGCTTCCAAACCAAGTCTTCCAGCAGTGGCCGCTCTGGGTGTACGCTCTATGGTTGTGGGCCAGCTGCCAGCAGAGCATACAACCATAGAGTGTATGCTCAGAGCAACCACTGCTGGAAGACTCAGTTTGGAAGCCGCAGAAAAAGCCATGTGGCGGTGGCGGCGGTGCCATGGCTCTGCGGAGGGAGCTGGGCCAGGGCATTGTGAGGCTGGCAGGCGTGTGAGCAAGAGCGGAACAGCCGCTTGCACAACCCCTCCAGCCATGCAGAGCACCATTCACTGCCATTTTGAAGGCTCCAAGCCGCGGAAGCTGGACGGTGGCAAACAGGCACTCACGCGGCTTGGTGATACCCCTAGGTCAGTGAATGGCACTGTGCGCAGCTGGAAAAGGGGTTTGCCGGGTGGCTGCTCATGTGTGTGGTCGCTTCATGGCTGCTGTACTGCACTGCTGTGACAGCGCAACACAGCCATTCGTACATTAGGCTGTGCCCGGCTCTTTGGGAGCCCGCTCGCAAGAAAACTGCTGCCCAGCAACCCCCTTCTTCAGCCGGGCACAGAACCGCTCACCAACCTAGCGGTATCCCGAAGGCGCTAAGCAGCATGATCACCTTTGCCTCCCCCCTGGTTCCCGTGGTTTGCCACCTTTGGGATACCGCTAGGTTGGTGAGCAGCGCTCTGCCTGTCCAGAGGTGGGGGGGTTGTCCAGGGGGCTTATTTGCAGGGGAGGGCTTATATTTTTGCCCACCAGAAAAATGTGGCACAGCCTTATTATCAGGACATGTCATAATTTCGGGAAAACATGGTATATAGCTTTCACATAAATATTTTAAACAGATTACAGTAGCAGTTAAATTATTCAGTATCTCCTTATTAAAGTCATGTCACTTTAAAGGTAATGCTTTTAATTTTTCTCCATTTAAACAATACCATTGGGAGTTAGCTGCCAACCTCACAGTAAATGAGGGATATTATTTAGCACCTTGCCATCTTGGCCAGTTTTGATTCTAACTGTAGTTAGAATTTGGTTGTATTTTCAGCAATGAAGGCATATTTGAGTCTTTTTGAATCGAACATTTAAACTTGATTTTTCCTTTAAAGAAAAATACGACCATGGGCCAATTCTTATTTAAAGATGGCTGATAATATTTTGTGAGGTGGGGGATATCTGCTCATAAAGGGATCATTATGCTTAATCAAGTAATGATATATTTAAAATATTTCAGATTATTCTTCAGAATACAATTTTCTAGAAAGACTAGATGAAAATACAATTAAAGCACTTGGCATGTACATTGCTTTATGTAGCGGTGCTCCTGCCTGCCTCTGCTGGCGCTCCGAATAAAGGGAAAGTTTCATTAACTACAAAGGGCTTATGTTTGGGAGCCAGGTCAGAACAAGAGAGCTTCACCTGGTTTGGCTTGTTTTGATGCCTAGGCTGTTTAGCTTTTACCCAACTTTGGGCACAGAAATATTACAAAACCTGTAGGCTCCATCCCCCTATTGAGTCATATTTATTTCATTTCAAAACTTTTGCATACTTTTGAAAACTTCATCCCTACCACCATCTGAAATATGGCTTGAGACACCAAATACGATGCCTGCTGCAGATTTAACCATGACACCTGTGGATTTCATCAGTTATTTGAAACTGGATCTCTTGGAAAGGTGCCTGCTCAGGATTTGTTTTCTCATATATTTGTGGAATGTTGATTGGCACATCAAGTTATGCTACTGTCCTCCAGAAAAAAGCTGCATCAAAGTAATAAGCATCTTTCTTTTTCAGGCATCCTTTTTCTTATGTCATCTTCCAGAGCACTTCTGAAAATCAGGGAGCCCCCAGAAACTGCATATGGGGAGAGGCCATATAGGTGCAATCTAATTTAAAAGACATTGCCACCTTTTCATTCCACATGGTGGTGAAGGCCTGCACCAAAATGTGTTTGCGAGCCTAGGGAATTTCCCAAGCTCACTCTGAAATCCAGTTGTATCCATCAGGCTGGGAGCGGGGGGAGGACCAGTTAAAGAGGTTCTATTGCACCGCACTGCAGACCAGCACTGAAAAGCTCAAAATAATGAGTAACCAGACCATATCAAGAGAATGATGTTCCCATCTTAACTTTGCAGATCATGTTACAATCCTCTGAGACAAACACCAGATCTCAGGTGTGATCACTATTTGCACAAAATTATTATTTGGGTCAAGCTGATGGTTGTCATGGTGGCCATACATTCCCAATCTGCTTCAGACTCCATGTCCAGGCAAAGTGGGTTGAAATCCTGTAGCCAAACAAGGGTAGGAGATTCTACTGCTATCCTGAAACATAAAACAGCTCATGTAGGCAGAGACTGGTATAGCAGCAGAGGTCACATTTGTTTCCATAGTTGAATTTCACATCTAGGATCTTGCGTCCAGTTATCTACAAAGCAGAGTCTCTAGGCTGAATGGTCAACTCACCGTGTCCAACTCACTATGGGGCACCTCGCCCACAGGACAATTCCACAAATACAAAAGTTAAATTAATTTCAATGGAACTATGGCCAATAATAAAAAATCCAGAAATACAAGACGTATAATTTCAATGAAAACATGGTCACCAATAATAAAAGTAACTGAATGAAATGATTAATACAGCACTGAATTGTCCTGTAACAAGTTGTCCTGTGGTGAACTGGCCATGGGAATTATCCCACAAGTTAGCTGTGATGAGTTGGCCATTTTGAGTTGGCCGTGGCGAGTTGTCGTAGACCTATCTCTAGAAGCCATAAATCTCCTAAATGATAAAAAATCAACCCACTCCGTGGCTGCAATGAATGCTATACTTGCCTGGGCACATCCTCATGAGAACCTCTCATGCTAATCCAAGTTGAAATTATACACGCCTGTCATTCATAATGAAACCTTGAATGAGGCTGGCTTATTGCAGGCCAACCTGGCATTCAGGAACAACAGCTAGACATTAGGACCACTGGGGAGCCAATGACTTTGTACTGAACATAAAGCATATTCATTTTTGCTGAGGTAGAGAATTTTTACTTAGGCAGAAAAGAAAGCATGCATTCATTTTGTAAAATATGCTTGAAACTTGTCAATATCTATAAAGAGAAGTATGGAGAAATGCAGAAAGTCATAAGTGTTTAAAATCTCCCAAGTGCTGATGACTTCTTCCTCCATCCAATAATGTATGAAGCATTTTTTTTCAGGTTTAGTTTTTTTTTTTTAATTATACATAACTTGCAGCAGTAGTAGTTTATTGGTAAACATTTTTTTTTCCAAAATGTGAAACAGCGAATTAATATATGGATACAAAAAAAACCACTGCATCCACTGCTCTGGAAAAGACAGGACATAAGATCATCCAAAAGCATTTACCACAATATTCTGATGATTGAAAAACATACATTTTCACCAAATACACTGGCAGTTCTGACAAGGATGACAGGCTCTTCCTCCACCTTTAAAGATTCTCAACATTTAATTAGAGTTTATTTTTGAGATATGCCTAGAGGAACCAGATGCTGAAAATATTGAAAAATCGATTGAAAAAAATCTGCGACTCAGGACTCTGCCTACAAGAACATATGGCTTTTATGAAATAGGTTGAGTTCAGCCCACACAGTAATGCTTCCTATCTAAGTTATTTTCAGCATAGTTGGAAAAATACAATCAAGTTTAGCAGCTCCACAGGACATTAGCAGGTCATGCTGTACATGCAATTTATGCAAAACATAGATGCAATCCCCTTTACAGTACTTACACAGGCCACTAAATAGAATGATCAAAAAGCATTTCATCCTCGTCAACAAACTGCATTCAACCAGGCTGAAATCAAATTAGAATACAACATGGGCATAGAATAATGCTGTTCGTTGCACAGCCATTTTCTAATCACATGCTTTACTATAAATGGGTAAAACTTCCACAATACATTTGAAACTTCTATAAGGAAATAGAAATGATGTGGTGCTAGCATAGCACATTTGATCAATGTCAGTCATTAAAACTATGTGCTTAGTATCTTTCTTTCATATGTTGTTTTTAAAACAATGTTATCTTCAACCAGATTTGAAATAGCTTGAACTATTCTCCACTATTAACTGTATTTATTCTCCACTATTAACACTACTTATTCCCCAATTATTTGAAATATCATGTACAAATTTGATATAGGGCAGTGATGGCTAACCTTTTTGCTACCGAGTGCTGAAAGTGAGGGCGCGCAGGGGGGGGGTCGTGCACGCGCATGCCCACACCCATAACTCTATGTGCCCTCCCCCTATGCATGTGCGTGACACCCCCCTCCCCCGCTTTTGGCACGTGATGGTGGACGTTTTGTGCCCTCCCAAGGCTCCAGACCCTTTCTAGGAGCCTAGGGAGGGTGAAAATGGCCTTCCCCACCCCTCCCCCCGGATGCTGATGTCCCATTTACCAACTTCCACTTGGACCAGAAGGCCTGTTTTTTCACTCTCCCCAGGCTCCAGAGCCTTTCTAGGAGCCTAGGAAGGGTGACAACGGCCTTCCCCGCCCCCCGAGGCCCACCAGAGGCCAAAAACAGCCTGTTTCCTGACTTCTGGTAGGCCCAGAACGCCTGAAAACCAACTGGGCGCCGGACGCATGCACACCGGAACTGAGTTCGCGTGCCCACCAATATAGTTCACCCTAGCTTCACTATCATGGCTATAGGGTTTTATTTCTGCAAAAATAAATATAATATCCATACGAGAAAAACACTTTGGGTAATCTGGCAATGAAATAATAGTTATGTATGTAAAACACTGATGGGATTGAGTAATTAAATATAAAAGGATTTTATTCTTGATTATTTGTTTCTATGCCATACATATTAGAGATGTACACAAAACAGCCCAATATCAAAGTAGATAGAATCTCAACATGATTTAGGGAATTAAAGAGTTTTCAGATTCAGAAGCTGAAATGTTTGACCATGCTGTCAGTTTGACCTAGTGAGAGACACTTGAGGATATATGGTGCCATTTTGGTTCGCTGATCCAGAAACTGAATTAGGTAAGATCCTGAGCCCTGCAACAAATTGCAAATTACAAAGGATAGAGCAAGAAAGTCAAGCCACCTACTTGAAAGTTAGCAGGGGGGACTTTAAGAAAAGAGTATTTGCCTGACCAGATCTTTGGGGCAAATAAAATTTCACAGCCTCATGCTAAAATTCTTGTTCTCATGCCATGTTGGATTACCTAATTGGACTTTGAAATGGATACTGATTGCTCTTGGATCCTTCCTGGACCTGTGATTTGTCTCTCTGGAAAAGTAAGTTATTGTTGTTTTCTAGGCATTTATAGCAGAAAGTTTTAAGTGTGCAACATGTGCCTGAGTTATTTTGTTATAAATTAAACACTCTATGAGGTTGTACCAGAAACTAATTCTGTGTGTAGTTGACAGCACAGAACAAAGTGTCAAGGGCAAAATGCTAACACTAATACATAATATAGTCCTATCCATCAATACATTATTTTTAACTTGTACAATTCTACAGGAAACTCAACGGCAATCATAAATCAGAGCCTAACGTCTGTGCAACAAAATATACCCAGAATCATCAAGAATAAATTGACAATTGTTTCTTATAGAGTACAAAAAACTACAAACAAATAGGATAAATAACTCACCACTGCATGGAAATGCACAAGGATTTATATGAAAGATTTCAAATCCTCTCAAATTGCTGTTTAGAATACTGTTTCACCTATAAGGTTTGTTTCATCAGCTATGTCCATAACTTTGAAGTTGGATAGTCCTAAACCTGCTGTACTTTTTTTTACTTTTGGCCTGTTTCTCTTGTCTCCAGTGTTATGCTAGAAATAGACTAGTGTCATAGCCTGGAAAACTCTGGGCATTGTGCACGAGGCACGTTTTCTACTATCTTAAGTCAAATACATACAATGGTGCAACATTCACCACAAAATATATTACATCTATTTCTTTTCCTTCCCCTTGTCTTCCTCCTTAAATTAATGGCTCCAATTAGCTAAGAGTTACTTTTATGTGGAATTCTCGTGTTTTTAGAGCAGAATTGTATACATAGGAATGGTATGTGCATTTCCCCATAAAATTTCCCGTAAAATTTCATGACTTTATGTTCATTAATTATTCTTACAGTATATTTGTTTCCCCTCTATCACTCTGTCTAAAGGTGTCAAAACAAATTCCTACCACTTTGAAACTTTCCTATCAGCACAAAATTCAAATACTGAGAGGGAGATGAGTGGTGGTACCTAAATTTGATAAACAATGATGCTAAAGATTTGATCTTTCCTTCTAAACATAGGAAGCTCTGCCTTTATGAGTTGGAATATACCTTGACAAATGTACCATAGGTGGGGTTTTTTAAGCATAAAGAAAAGCCAAGAGCAATTGCTGCAATATATATTTTAATTCAAAGTGAATCTTGACAGTATTACACCATAAATTCTTATTTTGACACTCACCAAAATAGTCACCTGGAAAACCCGCTTTTTGTGACAAAGTACAGAAGGCTTGGTCACATTTAAATCGCTGAGAACTAGAGAGAAATACTATCGCAAACTGTAGGAAACATTATATCCATAAAAATTTTCCCAGTCCTCTTATTGTAATATTGCACAGTGCAATTGCTACATGACAAACTAGTGTAGCACAGAAATCAGGAACAAAAAAGCCACAATTCTCCAAATCATTATTAAGCGATAATAGTTCAAACTTAACAACCAAACCTATATACTCAGTCCTAAAACAAATCTATGGTTTGCAGTGTGAATTTTAGTTTTAACAAAAATCAAGTTAAATTTAGCAGTAAGTACAGAGTATTTAAAAAAAAAATAAAGCAAAATAATTAGTAAATACAGTAGTATACTTGATCAATAACACACCCTGAATTAAAGTTAAAAACTGAATACAAGGAATTAATATAAAAATTACTCTCCAAATTAAAAATAGTACAGAGTTTATCGTGCAGTGTTTTATTTAAAAAGCATTAGCTACAGCCACCAAGTAGCCAAGCTATTCAATAGCTAACCAGAGTCAATGTGACTGCTCTGGAGTGAAATCATGGATTACAGCCTGAGAGAAGGCATACGATCCGATCCTTCTTTGCAAATCTCATTAAAGAACTGGCTGCACATTATTTTTAGTGTTGGTTGTGGTAGATCCTATTTTTCATTTCTGAAAAGTTAAAAACATATGTTTTACAGTACACAAGGAGCCACAGGGTTCCTCTGCCGTATACTGATAGTTAGTGTTTAACCTGGCATATTGTTCCATGTACATTAGCTTTGTATCCTGAACGTAACTGAAAAGCACAGTAAATACTTCAGAGAAAGGAAGATCCAGTTTTTAAGGAGAACATTTTCCTCCATTCAATTGTTGTGGAAAAGTAAGTTATCTTGTGTTTTTGTGGGTCTTGGTGAGTCCAATGCCAGCAATGGAAACAGCACTCAAGAAACCCCATTCCCAAAACTGGGAATTTAAGAGAAGGCAGGAATTTACAGAACCATAAATATTAAGAAGAATGACAAATCTACCTGGTGATTTTCTGGATTTCCTCTATATGAGTATCAGAAAATGACAAAGTTTTCAAAGGTATCAGGTTACTCTTGTATTAAGAGAGATACATACAGAAAGAGAAGTCTGTTTATACAAAATGCATACAATTATCTGTGAGAAATCACTGAAGTTGAAATCCAGCATACTCCTTTGGGTACACTCAATGACTAATATGGGCCTACTGAGTCTTTTTTTTTCCTTTCAGTAGCAATTCTTTCAATTCCACAAACTGGTTTTTAATCTTTTCAGTATTTCAGAAGTGTTTTTGCTTGATAAGGCAGAGGGCAAAACTGCCCCCACTGGCCCCGCAGAGCTGTGGCGCTCAGATTGTAGCTCAAGCATAATGGGAAAGAGAGAATTTATTACCATGTTCGGTCATTACAATGTACTGCTGGTCTTGGTTTTCTTTTTTTAATGAACTAATACTGCTATATTTCAGATGCAGGCACATTTATTTCAATTAGACATTCATTAAATAAAACACTGCTTGTGTTAATGGAGCAAAGGAAAAAACTCTTTCAACTACTAGACTACTCAGGCTTCAATCTTATGCACACTTTCCTAGAAGCAAGCCCCACTTAGGTCAATGGGATCGCTTTTAAATTAAAATGCTTAGGATTGTGCTTGAAAGAAACTCTTTCCACTCCTATTCCAGTCTATGCTGCAAGAACCGTATTCCAGGAACATTTATTTAAAAAGGTAAGTAAGTAGTTTAAGCGTCTGCACAATGTCAATATGAACACATAAAAATGATATTACATGAATACAGCCACTTATATGCAATGATAGTTAATAGAGATAAAATACTGATGCAAATAACACACTCAAAGTAACATATGCAAATTGTTTTCCATCATTTACAATATAGTAGTTACAACACTCCAAACATGAAAGGAAACAAAACAAAACCAACCCTCTACTTCCATTTCATGTAATTAGACTTATACAGAAATTAAAAGGCTAAAAACTAGTTAAATCACCTAATTTCACAGCTATTTGAAGTGGCAATCA
Organism: Natrix helvetica; assembly: GCF_964273705.1. Taxonomy (NCBI): domain Eukaryota; kingdom Metazoa; phylum Chordata; class Lepidosauria; order Squamata; family Natricidae; genus Natrix; species Natrix helvetica. The sequence continues at coordinate 98,966,721 of NC_138548.1, read as the reverse complement.
TTATATAGCAGCTTATCTATGATACATTCAAGATAAATGATGCAATTTATTATTTGCCTCACAAGCTAGATCACAGCCTCACTTCCTTTAAATCCACCATAGCACTACAGTATATTTGAGGTCTATGAAAAAAGTAGCTACCTTTTACAGAAAATGGATGATTAAGTCTTTGGTGTTGCAAAAGCAATTTCATTTGAACTAAAAAAAAAACACAGAGATTGACTACCTAGGGAAAATGCATGTCATCTGTTGTCCCTGATGGAATGTATTTAAATAAGGAAATACTCCCCAAACTCTAGAACAAATATCATAATGTAAAAAAGCTAAAACCTCTCCCATGCATAAATGAAAAATTGCACAAAAAGTACTCACATCATTTCAAGCTTCAACAGTAAATATTCTGCTACTATTTATTAAATACTGCATGGTTTGCTCAAGCTAAGATGAAACCACAGTATGAATCAACAAGCATTTTGCTTTTATTTTCTTTCGCTATCTACCCAGATAATTCTTACTATACCTTTAAACAGGTTATTAAATCCAGTTGGATATAAAACACTTTGAAAATAAACTACTTTAGATTGTATTGCAGTTCCACCAGACAGTATAAAACACCATTTTTTAAAAATTCAACAAGCTAATGAATCAACTTTTCCTAAACACTACAAAATGCTTTTCTTGAAGCTTATTTTAAGGAAAACTATTGGACAGCGGAATTCGTTTAACAGCAACACATGCTGTTTTCCAAAAAAGAAATCTCACCCAGTACTAAAATCATACCACGCACAACAAAAAAGAAAGTTAGTGAGCGTGCATTAATCTATCAAAGAATCAACAAATCTGAGTGTTAAGTGCTGCAGTCCTCAACATTTATAACGCAGTGACATTAACAACCTTGAATATTTAAGGCACTATGTGGGAACCGGTTTACAATGCAGCTGAGATTATCAGGACACCAACATTTAAGAGCAGTTTTCTAGGCAACTGCATTTTTGTCCATGCAAGGGACACATGCAATGTGGAGAACAGTTCAACCTTTTTAGGTATGTGATTCAACACAGAACATCAAGATACATAATACAAACAAGTTACTCATACATGATACTGATGACATGTGCATCTGTTGCTCTAAACCTGTACACTCAATGGCTTCCCAAATGTAGAAGTGCCTCGCACTAGATCAGAAGGCAATTTTATAAAAATAGTAGGAGCAAAACTGAATTTTTACTCCCTTAAGTCACCTGTTTGGAGTTATTTCGTAAGAAGGTTACATGACTAAAGACAAATTTATACCAAATGTGCAAAACACACATTAAAAGTGAGTTAAAGCTCAAGGTTATTTAAATTGCACCCAAGTCTAACATGATTAAAAAATAATAATTTTCTTGTGCCATGGCTAATATTTATTAAATACCATGTTTTCCTCTCAAATCACATCTTTCTATATATCTATGTGTGTATATATATATATATATTTATCTGAGCTGTGACAGCATACTGTAATTTGAGTCTCACATAAATGGATATTGGCTGAGTTTTGTTGGACTCAGTGGAAATCCTGTGTAAGCAGGTGATGCAATGTAAGAATGTGGTGGGAAAATTGGTTTATATCGAGTCTGTTGAATGTTTGGGGAAGGCAGTAGTCGGGGATTTATGCCCATCGGGATCTGATGAATTATGCCACCGTGATGAGAAATACTGTAACTGGGATGATGTAATATTGGTCTTGAGGTACATGGTGATGCAAAAATGTGGGCCACAGGTGCAGCAGTACTGAGGGATGCAGATGATGGGTAAGGTAGAATTGTAGGCTGTCCTCCAAGATGTGTATTTCCAGCCAATTGTGCATGAACTGAAGTATGAGTGGGACTTCCATGTGGAAGAGAGAATGCATGACCAGCAACATTATTTGGGATGAATGTCTGCTGCCTCCAATGACCACAATTTCCATTCCACTCCTGAGACCCAGATCCAAATGGCTGAACCTGTTCAAGGAAGTTGAAGAGAAATAATAGTTAATTTTAAGAGAGAAATTAATCCTTTCTCTCTGTCCTACTAATACATCCTCAAATACCATAGGAAGTATGCTTTCGTACTAATATATACTATCGCAAACACAATGACGTACAAATGTTCTTTTGTTTTCTTGTTTAATACCCATTTTAAGTTCCCAAATATGGCCAAATGCAGATCCAACCCATTGGACAATAGCATTTTCCTATCTACTTTGAGTCAACTGCTGGTATATTGCATTAGGTTATTCCAGTTTCGAACATTATGAAAGGGGAAAAAAATAGCTTGAACATGAGCATGCTGTCTCATATACTCACACAAAATATATTTCCTACAATCAGTTCATTTCATTCAGATAGCTGTGATGCAACTAATTAAACTGAAACAACAGCTCATATTCAGCTAAATTAAGAAGTCTTCAAGACTTGAGCACAATATACCCTGTTTCCCTGAAAATAAGACCTCCCCGGATAATAAACCCTATCGGGGTTTTGAGCGCATGTGCTAAAATAAGCCCTCCCCTGAAAATAAGCCCTTCCTGAAAATATTGTAACACAGCAGCAGCCATGAGGTGACCATGCTCGCAGCCTCCTGCACCTCAAAAATAATAAGACCTCACCGAAAATAAGGCCAAGTGCTTATTTCGGGGGTTAAAAGAAAATAAGATCCTGTCTTATTTTCGGGGAAACACGATAACTTGCCCTATAGATACAAATTTGTGCAGCATATGTCATAACTAGTAAAAGACAAATATTCAAGAACTAGAAGAAGTAATAGAAAATACATTGTGTTGATGTTGCTCTTGACTTGAAGGAATTTACATCAAGGAAATAATTACAACAGTGGCAAACATTTTTAGATTAAAATGAGCAGCCTGAATGAGTTAGAAAATTGTATTTGCAATATAATATTCTCACACATACTTGACTGAGGTTTGAATGCTGCTGATGGAATGCTGACATAAATTTTCGCTGACGATTACCCAAGCCAGAAGAATGGTTGGTTTTTACACGAGCAGATCGACGTTTTACCAGCGGTTGGCAGGTATTAACTGAGAAAATACAAACAGGGTTACTTCTAAAATCTTATTTATTATTCAAGTAAAATAAAAACTTTATATTCGTTGCCTATGTTAAACATTACCTAAAAAATTCTGTGGTGGTTTTGGGATGAAGACCTCACCAATCCTGATTATTATTTTGGGGGAAGGGGGTGGTGGGGTGGTGGTGGAGGAAGGATTATATGGACATTAATTGGCTTCATTACTATATAAAATCTGAGTGAATGGAAAGACATACACACAACATACAGGTAATCCTCAATTTCAATCATTTAATTACTGTTCAAAGTTACAACAGCCTTCGAAAAAGTGGCTTATGATCCATACTTGCACTTACAAACCATTACACCACCCCTGTGGTCATGTGATCACAATTCAGGTGCTTGCATTTAGCACCATCCTTATGACTGCATGATCATGGTTTGTAACTTTTATTTTTTTTGCTATTGTCCAGCAAAAAATGCCTATTGGTGAACTTGGATTTCTTTAACAACCATGTGATTCATTTAATTAGTGCAGTAATTTGTTTAATGATTGCTGTAAGAATTGCCATAAAATCTGACTTGGCATACAACAGCAACGACTTACAATGGAAATTCCACTCATAATTGTGTTTGTACAGTAAGTCGAGGCTGTAAACCTTCTCTTTTTCCTGCTGTTTTTGTTCCAGTAAAATCTCTCCAGAAGAACTGTCAATAATGAAGCAGTTCATGAACATGGCATGTCAGGTCCATCCTGCAGAAAAACTTTCCTGCACTTTCTAAAATTTTCTACCATAAACTTACAATGATACATGCCCCTTGCTCAAAGACTTTGATGTAAAGCTCCCACATAGGACATCTTCATTTTCCAAAGATACAATTTTTTTAAAGGATTTGGGAGCAATGGAGAAAACGAGAATAATCAACTACCCAAGCAGTTCTTAATTCACTGATTGGAAGCAATCAGTATTAAAAGACTGACCCAGAAAGTAACCCCACCCTCTCCCCCCAAAGTACCTGAGTTTGTCATTTGCCCGTCTACATTTAACCTGTTCTGTCTCCTTATTGGCGGCACAACCACAGTGCATACAGTTGGTTTGGCTTCTAGGTTAGCAGAGGCTCTGGTTTCTGTTTTTTTATTGGAGGCTTCTGAAAAATGATTTGCTATAAATGGGCTGTCATGGCCTGAAGAGTCAGAACTGGGGGAACCATCCACAGTATCACAGCCACTTTCCTGTTCATCATCTGATATGCTGCAATATAAAGGAAAACACCACTAAGAATTTATCTGTTATATGGGGTTTCTATCTTTAGCAGTATACTGTAGTACTGCTAAAGGGATACTCAAAGCCCATTAAACCGAATAACAGAAATTCTTTCACATTTCATATTTTGAAGTTTCAGAAAGGAACTGAGACTGAAATTAACAATCAAAACTTTCACATCTATTTTTAAAGATAATTTTCGCAGCATGAAGTACTGAGAAACATTTCTGCATCTTCAAAATCCAAAGATATTAGGTGAGTTCAAAAAATAAATGTTTTCAGTCCTGATCAGCTACAGCACCAGATTCAGTCCTCAATTAGGAAAAAGGATAATTCTAAGCAAATTCAGAATTTTAATTTTGATTTATTGAGCATTGGCCCAATTTAGCTGGATTACCAATCATAGCTAAAGAAAGAAAGAAAAGGCGCACTTTGCTTGGGGAAGTATTCAGCAAACCCTAGATGCAGCATGCCATCCGTCATTATTAAAGCAGTACTGTAGCAGCTTGTTTTCAGGCCTGAACAGCTACAGCACCAGAGCCATTAACTGTTCAAAATAGCTCTTCTTCCTAGCAACAGCTAATTTCATTTACCTTAAATGATGTTCTCATATAACCAAATCTAATTGGTTGTTACTAGCAGGAGAAAAAAGATGACTTTTAAAAAATGGGACATATAAACTGTAGCCACTCAATGCTGCTAAGAGGATCAAAAAATATGATGATAGTCTTTAACCTAACAATTATTAAGATTTTCCTCTCTTTTTTTTTTTTTTTGAACAAAAAATTGTGAAACATTTGCCTCAGCTTTGGTAATACCAATGTCTTTTTTTAAATTAGAGTAACCTAGTTGTCATGGCAATTGTCAGAGTAACATGATAATTTTATATGTCTTTAAATGATCAGATTTCCAACTGAACAAAACCGCTCATATTCATCCTCTCTGTTGAACTATTCAAAACATAATAATTTATATTTTAAGAATATGTAATAAAATTGATTCACCGAATTCAAAGCCACAAGAACTTTGTTAGCTTACAGTTTTAAAACAACGGGGGGGGGGGGGGGGGTGTTGTACATAGTTATAGCTTTGCTGAATTGCTACTTTATCATCAAGATCCTTAGATCCTACATAAAGTTCCTACAAAAGAGTTGTAAGAAAGCTTTTGGGTAAGTAAAGCAGAATACACTCAAACAATATACTCCAATCTTTCTAAATTTCAAATGGGAAAACCAATAGAGACTGTTACATAAAAAACAGAGATTGTGGTTATCCATTTTCAAACAAAACTTGCCTTATTTGAAAGTATTAACTCTAGTTCCTGTTCATATGTAACAGCAAGTTAGATGTAAGTTCATCTTGGTTTTAAGTTGACACAAAAGAAGAAAATAGCAACAAAATATCTTTTGCAGAGACACAGAACCATGCCTCATTAGGCCAGATTGGAAAGGTAGTACTATATATGATTCACTGATATAATTATTTAAATTCCTACCTGTTAGGTCTCTTACAAGGGGATGGACTTGATTGTCCAGAAGAGCTTGTGCTCAAAGTGCTATCAGGACTACTCAATGAACACACACGGTCAATATTTAGTGTACTCTGGCAAGCTTCACAATCAAGACTTCCTTTGCATCTGAAAAAAAAATGAGGGACATACTCATGCCATACCTACTAACATTCAGTCCTCATGCATCTCTCTGTTGTTGTTGTCGTCATCAGGATTCATAGATCAGAAAAAGTCCAGATAACATAGTACAAATAGTTTTCTCAATTACCACAAAGGTCTTTGTGCTCACTTGACACACCCACATATGACCCCATCACAAGAACTACTGACCACACAAACCCCTTATAAACAGAAGAACACTGACACGGACAACCCCTGAAGATATTACCCAGCCTGGTAATGAAACGTTCGGAAAGTAACCCACAAGCCTGGAGAACCAACCTTCACCCACAAAGGTCTTTCCCTTCAAAGAATCAAAGGAAATCTAAGTTGGCAATTCTAAGTTACTTCAGCAGCAAAATGTTGTAAAAATAAGTCACAGTAGCCAGGCAGATGTATTGACCATCTCTTCCCTACTAAGTTGGGACAGCCTACTAACACAAGAGGAAAAGAAGGGAGAAGGGTCATTCGGTAAACCTGTGGCTCTACATGCTTGGCAATGCCATGCTGTGCACATACACTCTTCATAGAATATTTTTCAATACATATCACGGAACACGCACACAGACATGAGCTTATTTTTGTTCGTCATATACCGTACAGAGTCCTTCTAGTTTACAAATGCAAATTTCAGTTAAAAAGCTGTAACAAAAGCTGATTCAAACAATCTATTGTATATAACATACAGGGGGGGGGGGGGGAATCCATTTGATTCCTAATTTTTTTTAAAAAGGGAAGCCCTTCATTAATGCAAGACTTACGGTCTTCGCCTCACGAGCACTAGCACACCCACAGATTATAAGTGCAAGAGGGGCACCTACTTACTCTGCAACTGAATGCCTCTGCATTGCATCATCTTCATCTGTGTCACTGCTGATGGTAATCACACTGGCTGCTGGACTTGGGGAATCGGCAATGATGATAGCCTGGCGCTGCTTGTTTGAAACAGATGGGTCAGGATCCTGCCTGACAGATGGCATACAATAGCTGTTTTCCTGCCTCTCTGAATTATGATTGTCCTGCGTTTCTACCAAACTTAGTTTTTCATCAGCCTTCATATTAATTATCTTTGGAGATACAAATGCCGAATTTTGGATATTGGTATTTTGTAATGCATTATTCCTGTGAAGAAGACATTTATTTAGATCCTTTGTAAGAACGGTTTTACAGAATAAATGCGCTAACTTTATTTACCTTTACCAAATTCATTTAAGCTACGACATAAAACTTTGAAATGTCAATGAGTATAAATAAATCAACATATGAAACATAAAACAATGAACATACAGGTATCATGGAAAATGTTGTTTTCCAGAATAATAATGGAAAACTTTTTGGATAACTATTGTGTATCACAAGCAGAGTTGTTCATATGCTGGAATGCAAGGTTCGGAGTTGGATCTATCATGAAATGTAGAACAATACACTGGAAGTACTGTTTTTTTTTTAAAGGAAAGAAGAAATGAAGAAATGCTGGCTTGGACACCATAGACATTTTTGTATCAGATTCAAAATCCACTGAAATCATCAGGAACTATATTCAATGACTTCAGTGGACACGAATCAGGGATTACTTAACACAGTTCACCACTGTAACTGTCCTTCCCGGTCTTAGGTTTCTTCATTACTGAAATGTCCCATACCTTTGTAAATAACTTCTGTAGTGATGGGGTACATTTTCTCCACAGAGCACTTACAGTGTTTCTTGCTGCCAGCAAAAGAAAGACTATTCTTAATACTATTCTAAGTCATATTATGACTATTATTATAATGCTAATTTCATTAGTTCAAACTTGAAAAATCCTCATGCACATAAATTTAGGAACAACTAACTAGGGCTATCAGTCTTTTTAAAAAAAATAACCCAACCAAAGTATATTTCTGCCCCAGACACAGTTGAAGCCACTGTGAAAAGAAAAGATAAAATCAGAGGACAGCAAAATTCTACAGTTTTCAAGGGAAGAGAGTTGGCTTGCTTCCCTTGGTTTTAATCAATGGGTTCCGAACAAATTTGTATTATATTACAATATTTAATTTTTAAAGTCACCAAAGTTCTAAACAAACATTTAGCTATTGCATAACAACTTGATGAGAATGAAATATTTCTAATACACTACCCCCTTTTTAAAGGGATTCTGAAAATATGGTAACATCTAAACCAACCACAAATCATATTAAATACTAACCTCGCTTTATTTCTCTTGGTAGGTGTGGGTTGAGGCCAAACTATATGTGCAATGCCCACACTGATTGGCTGAGGAACAGATAAAGTTATTTGATTGGTTAAGAATGGCTGGGTCATCATTGAGTTATAATGGTTACCATGAGGAATCATCTTCCTGGGTAGGACAGAGAAAATAAAGCATTATTCGAAAGTGGTGTCTTTAAACAAGAATTATATAAAACAAAGCATACTACTTCAACATACCCCCATTCTCCAAGCCTCTGTGGGCCAGCCACAGACTCAGAAGCCAGTGTTGTAGCAGGAGCCACAGAAGTTATGTGTTGCCATGTAGGAAACAATAGTTGCTGACTTCTATTAGACCATGTCTGTTATAAACACAAAAAAGATATGAAGCTGGATCTTGGTATTGTCAGGAGTAAAATGAATGAAAGTTTCTAAAGTTTTCAGTAAAATGTTTCAGTTTTTATAACCGAGTTTTTTTTAATGTGCATGTGAAAAAAATTAGTTTAATTTTCTATGTGCAGAACAAATGGACGTTACTTAAAAAATTAAACAACAGCATCAAGTAATATGTGCAGTTCTGAAAATGCAAAATCTGCAGTAATTGACATACCTGAGAGAGGACTCCTCTTATTTGGAGTAAGGTTGGGGCCTGTGTTACCAATGGCACTGCATTATCTACTCTCACAGAGTACCCATTGGTCTTCCCATGATTAGCAGGAATCCCTAATTCAGACAAGAATAATGCTTAATAATGATACAAAATAATAAGGAAACAAAATTAATGTTTATATGAGAGTCGAATATAATTTACAGAGCTGCCCATTTAACATGTGATTCAGGCACATGAACACAATGAAAAACAACAAATGGCAATTACAAAATAAAATATAATACAAAATAATAAATATGTTGTGTCAGAAGCACTTGAAAAAAATAAAAAGAATCAATCAAGATAAGGTCACAAAATCTCCTGGTCCAATGCCTGGTGGGGAAAAAAAACGGTGTTCCCAGTCTTACAGAAGGCACGCAAGAACTGCCTGATCTAGATCTTAGAGCAGGGTGTCAAACTCACGTCATCATGTGACAAATGGGGACTTTTTCCCGCTTTGGTAAACCGGGCATAGGTGTGGCGAATGTGTGATACATCTGGCCCATGGGCCGGGAGTTTGACAGCCCTGTCTTAAAAGTGATTGCTGTTCCATAGGGCAAACACGAGGACAGAGAAGGCACAAATCCTCACTCAACCAAGATGATACTGCTTACGTGATGGCACCTAGAACATGGCAATCTTTTCAGAACTTATATCAGACAGGCTTAAGTAAATGGAGAGAAGCAGTCCTGCAAATAAATAGACCTGGCCAGGAATGGCTTTAAAAGTGATAAACAGTACCTTGAATAGCACCTGGAAACCAAGTGGCAAACAATACAGCTCATTATGTAGTAATAACTACCTGCACTACTACATTCTGGACTAGCTTGGCTGCTGAGAGGCCTTCAAGGACAGCACCATGTAAACTTCATTGAAGGAGGTGACCAAGGCATAAGTGGCTGTAAACAAGGCCTCCCAGTAAAGAAATAGACAAAACTGGTTCACAAAATGGATTTGTTGAAAGACCCTCTGAAGAGCCAAAGTTGTCTTCAGGCAGGTCATAAATCTAGGACAGTGATGGCGAACCTATGGCACGCGTGCCACAAGTGGCACGCGGAGCCATTTGTCAGAGCATGCGAGGTGCTCCCTGTCAGCTGGCCAGCGCGCATGCGTGCGCTGGCCTGCTGAGTTCACCTTTTTAAAAGCTATTTTTCGCCCTCCCCAGGCTCCAGAGGCTTTATAGGAGCCTGGGGAGGGCGAAAAGAGCCTCCCCCCCCCCCCGGAGGCTTCAGGGACCATCCGGAGGCTTCCCTGAAGCCTTCGGAACGCTTAAAACCACCCTCCGAGCAACCCGGAAGTCACTTCTGGTTTGCTCAGAGGGTGGTTTTAAGCGTTCCGAAGGCTTCAGGGAAGCCTCCGGACGGTCCTTGAAGCCTCCGGAGGGCCTCCGGGGGGCGGGGGAGGCTCTTTTCGCCCTCCCCAGGCTCCTATGAAGCCTCTGGAGCCTGGGGAGTGCAAAAAAAGCATGTAAAAATGGGGGGGGTCGCGTGTTGTGTGCATGCGCACTGGGGGGGGTGCGTTGCATTATGGGTGCGGCACGCCCGCACACGGCCCCCCCTGCGCTCCCCCCACTTGTGGCACGTGAGCCAAAAAAGGTTCGCCATTGCTGATCTAGGAGGACCTCAAATCATGCTCCTTGGTGAAGTGCAATTCTATGCAAAATAAAGACAGAAAGTCTCCAGATCCGGTGTACTTTAAGGCTCCCAGTCATAACTTGGATTGAGCCAACCCTGTTCATCTCCACACCTTACAGACATTGGGACAGAACCTCAACAGCATCACTTATTCACCCAGGGGTTGATATATACTGTGTACCTGGGTATATTTAGCACTCTAATTATACTTAATTCCTTTACCCAACAGTATTATACAGTTATTAAATAGGAATGGAAGGAGAACCAAATCCTGAGGCACTTCACAGAGCAAGGCATAGATTTTCCCTGCAGCAACACTGAGTGGAATCAACTCTGAAGGAAGAACTTTTTCTTCCCCCATCCTCTCCCAAATGTAAACTATACAGGTTGCCCATGACTTATTACCACTATTGGAATCTTGGTCATTGAGCAAAGCGGTTGTTAAGCGAGACATCATGTCACCGCTTGTCTTAACAACCACAATCTCAGCACTCTTGGTTGTGGTTAAGCAATTTTGTGGGTTGTTAAATGGATGGGGTCCAAGGTAATAGCACAGGATACCTCAATGGGGTGGGAGAGACCCTGGAACGCCTGCAACAAGCTGTGTGAGAATATGTCTCCACTCAGAGGAGTTGAAACCCTCCCTGCCGAAATCCAAGAAAGATTTTCAGCCCCTGAATGGAGAGAGACGTTCACGCACAGGTTTCATCAAACCAATAAGGACCTAAGTTGAAATTCTTTCAGTCAGTCCCCAGATATGACGGGGACTTCTCTCAGCAGGTGGCACAGGCTTGTAACCTTCCCCACTGACTTTCTGGGGAAAGTGACAGAAAAGATTGCAAATGATGATCACATGATCACAAGGCGCTTGGCATACTGGTTGTGTAAACAGGTTACCAAGCAACCAGATTTTTGTGATGACATGACTATGATATGCACCATTTTGCAACAATCAGAAGTGCTTTACAAGCCATAAAGCATCCTTTCCAAAGACATCATTAATTTGAACTACCATTAAGCAAACAGCTGTCAAGTCAAGGCCTATCTGCATCTACTTTTTGAGACACATTCAAATCAGAGGCAGGTTTTCCACTCCCTTAAGTTTGGCTATGAGTAGTTTGAGAAAAAGAATAACAGGAAGCAGAAAGAAGAAAAGAGTTTTAGATCTTTACTCAGAAATTGCTTCCTACTTATAAAGAAGTCATATGGGGTTGTGAGTCATGTATTCCGTTCTCTCAGTACATTTTATTTGGCTCCAACCTTCTTACTGAATCATAATTTAGCAATCAAGAACCTTCCTCCATGTCATCCATCTCTGATCTGAGGATGCTGAGCTATCTTAACTGAACAAGGAAAATCAAAGTTTCCAGGAGGCATAGTTTGTCAGAAAATAAGCAGCCACCAAGAGGTTACCTGTCTCTATGTTGGTTTAATCAGATGGAGGCATCAGTAATATATGCCATGGTTAAAATGCAAATTAAGCAATCCTGAAATACTAAACTGAAGTAGAGCTTAACACCTAGCAACAGAAAGAGATATAAGGCTGCAAATTATAGAACAGTGTTGGCTGTATCAAATAAACCATTCACTCATCAGTGATACCCTTTTTAGTTCTGTGATTAAGCAGCCAGCAAATAGAAAGCCGCAAGTTCTAGCAGGCAGCAATACTACTTAAATGTAGCAGTAATTGAAGTTTCACCAAGTCGGTACCACTTTAGCACCATAGCATCAATGATAAAGATGCATAGGGCATACTTTGACAGAGGAGTCAAAAAGACCAAGATTCTCATAAAATATGACTCAACAACCTCTGTCACGCACAAGCAACAAGTACCAACAGGTGCACAATTAATCTAAGTTCATGAGCAACCCACTGAGTGTCAATCAAGACACAGCCTTCAAATTCCAATAGGCAGTGGCATCACCGTACATTGTTATCATTGTCACCATCTTGTGCATTCCTCTGGGATTGAAGAACACATTTAACCAATTTCCCAAAGGGGTTCTTTCTGTAAGTTTTATAGCTCATTATTTTTTTAAAAAAGATATGAAATAACAAAGGGTTCTATCAGCTTAGCTGAAATGGCAAGCAAGTAGTATTCAAGTTTTGATTCCTCCAGAGCACATAAATGTATTTAAATGACCACTAAAAATGCTTTATATTGGTATTAATGAAATATTATTTTTAAATCTCGAGGAGGAACTTGTTACCACCAGTCTTCCTATAACACTGATCATCGATATACGTGCACAGTGTGTAAACAGCACTAACAGAAATACTGAATCTGAAGCTGTTTTGAATAAACTTCATCCTCCCCCGCCACACTCCACCAGAAATAAAGCTAGAACCAATAATGGAAAGCAATGAAGTTATTTCTCAAGAGTTTATAATCATGGCCATCAGAGACTTGGATTTTAAGGGCACTCTCCAGGAGTGTGGGGCTTGTTACATTTGCAGAAGGCAGGAGATGCAAGTCACCCTGCTGATAAAAGGGAAGGGGGAAGCCTTTCATCTAGGATTTCAAAACAGCATATATATTGCTCTCTCCTCCATTTGTCCTCACAACAGCAACTCTTTGAGGTAGGTGGGGCTGAGAGGTAATGACTGCCCCAGTGTCACTTAGCTTCCAGGCCAAAAGGCGGACTAAAACCTGCTACTAAAACTAGATCTTTCCACTCCACCACCACCACCACCACCCCTCAAAAAAACCCAGAGCAAGATGAGCCTACCAGTGAGAGCATATGCCTGTGTATTTCAATGATAAAATTATTTAAATTATTTTTTAAAAAAATATATATTAAAAATTAGGTCAAACCTTGGACAGCAGGGGGGCATATAATCAATGTTTGATGAAAAGCATCACTGCAACCAAACTGAGCAGTTCCTGCCTGTAAGGGTATTCCAGGATGCATAACTGCATGCGCTGTTGCAGCTAATGTCTGAAACAATAAGTATGTTAAAAATCAGCAAACAGGCTGTTACACTTTTAAGGCTAAGCTAAAATGTACGGTATTTTGCTGAAAACAAAACAAAATCATATAAATAAGTCATATAAATAGGTTTATGCTTGGTTTACCACAATTACTTTAGGATTATATAATGTTCCTGCTAGGATAGTGGGAAACAAACACCATACATGAAATTCAACTTGATACTTAGCACAAACCAGCAAAAACAGCATTTGACCACAGGAGGGCACTATAATAAAACATTTTAGAGTGTACAGCTTCAATTGTGATTGGCTTGGTTTTTGTAAAATGTTTTCCAAGAGAAGTTCTAGACCAGCATTGCTTCAGAAACCTAGGGTTGTGGGGTTCTATGAGATTACTTTCCTCCCACCCCACATTCAAATGCAGTCAAGATCATCCACAGCAATTTTTAAGGAAAAGTTATAGGTTGTCCTTGCTTATTGTCCACTCATTCAGTGACAGTTCAAAGTTTCAACGGTGCTGAACAAGACAGATTTAAAATAGGTCCAAATAGTTGCAGCTGCTTCAGCGCTCCGGTGGTCCCACAATCACCATTTGTGACATTCACTGCCAGTTTCCAACAAGCAAAATCAATGGGGAAGTTGGTAGTTGACTGTGGGATGTGGGAACTGCCTAGGATTCACCTAATGACAGCAATCAGAATTGCAGTCGTAGGTTGGTACTGTCATATGGCACCTCGCCTTAAGACCGTGTTGCTTAATGCCATGGTCCCTGCTCCCAATTACTATCAGTAAGTGATAACTATCCGTATACCTCTATCATTAAACACATATTTCTTTGGTTAAAACATTAACCTTCCAGAGAAACGGAAAAGATAATTTTTGCATACAGAATAAATAGTTTAGTTTTTATTCTTCTGATTAAGTGGAACAATTTTCTGGGACAGTAATTGGGAGGTTCATTTTTGTGGACTTCAAACCATTTTAATATCTACGTTTGCATAATTGCATTACAACAACACAAGTTCCTTTTTACTTCTTGCTGGGGGGGGGGAGGAAGGGGAGGGTTTTTTATACTCCAAAAGTATGAAAACTCCTGTTCTAGAAAACAAATGAAATTACTGAGCTTAGTTATTGCTTCAGATTAGAGTGAAAGGAAGGGCCATCAGTGCAGCCCTCCTCCTTCTTGAGTAAGGGATCAAAGTAAGAAGCCAACACAGAAGGATAAATCCTAAAATGTAATCCCTTGTGGATTCTCAACTATTTATATTTTCAACCATGTAAACGTCCATGGAAGTTCAGGCATGGCAAACAATAATGCTTATGGCTGCAAGCAGCATGTAATAGACTTCCTCATCTTCACCCAAAGGAAAACCTGCATGATTACTATGAGACCTGTCACATACAGATCTCTCAAGGAGGAAACGTGAACATTCTATTTAAGGTAATACAAATAAGCCTGGGAATAATGAAGCGCTTGCATTTCCTGTTTCCCTATGCATCTCAAAACGTAGTCAATATTTTGCACGAAATGAATGAAGACACTGACATATTTATCAGGGTTATCTTTCTGTAGGTAAGAGCTTGCATCAGATGAATGGATCATGCCAGTGCTGATTTTTCTAACGTTTAATTTACAATTCAATTCAAACTATAATGAAAGTTAAATTGCATAAAACACCCTATACCCACACTATCCAACCCTGCAATGAATCTGCAGATTCATATCTTTCTTTTTCTACTACTGCGATGACTCTATTACAAAGGTGCCCCCTTCTAAAGTTTCAGAAAGAGATAAGGGGAGAAAGAAAAGCTTTTGTCAAATTAGAAATACTTACCTGGTTCTGTACTGCGCCAATCTTGGTGAAATTAGGCATCAGACCTAGTGCGTTGCTTGCAGCAACTGGTGCCAAATGTATTGTTTTATTGCAATTGCTTATCTCATATGAATTTGATCGGTACTTGCAAACATCCATGATATGAAAAGACGATGCCGCACTATTAATGAGAGAAGGAGAAAAGAATTGTCAGAAAGACTGAAGTACTCCATATCCTAGAGTCAAACTGAGTTTTTTAGAAGTAGCTAAAGTACATACTCACTGTGGTACTGACTATACCACAGCGATTAGATTTCATATGCCAATGACTACCGAGGTCCTGAAGTGATGCAAACAGTGCATATGTTTAAAAGGCATCTTGCTTTCCCACTCTACACTGTTAGAAAATTATGATTTCTCCCTATACTAGTATTTTACTCTGTACACACAACTGCATATGCATTATAAATGAGCACATTAAGGCAACAAGGGATAAGACAGCAATTTTGATCATGTGCAGTTGTACAAAATACACAATAGAGTAAAAAACCCGAACACTTCTAATATTCATGCCCTTATCAGCCGTCTGAAATCTGCCTCAGCCGCATCATCGTGAAATGAACACTCATATACTGGAAGCGACCATTGTCAGGAGAAGGTTTTCCAGAGCCCAACACCACAGATCATACGCAACACATCATGGTACCCAGTGAAAAAGGCTCAACCAGGATCATTATGAAAAGTGTCTTATGGGACATACTGGTTGCTGTGAGGAAAATCAAGGAGGTGCTTCATGGTAACGAAAGGATGGCTCAGTGTGTCAACCGGAGTGATTCTCAAGTTAGCATCAATCAACAGCATTTTCTTTAAAAGGCTGACAAACTCTCTTCTGTCCGCTTTCTCTGCCAAAAGATCACTTCCTTCTAGATCCATCACCATGTTCACCTAGCATTGAACAATTAGATGCAAAAGTTTGTTTCAGGTTGTTTTCCAAATAAATATGAATAAAACAGCATCCTATAATAGAACTACGAGATCACCAGTAGCAAGTTCTATGAATATGAATTAAATCCAGAAAGATTTCATTCTACATTGTATTACAGCGTTTATATCTCACCTTTTCTCCAGAAATTCAAGGTCTCCCTTGAATTTTTACTCCCTTGAACAACACTTTGGGAAGTAAACTGGGAAGAGAGTGCAACTGGCTGAAAGTCACCCAATATAGTAGGGAGGCTTTCAGATTTCAATATGGTGAATTGGATCAAGTTCAATTAGTTATATTACAGTAGGAAATATAACCTACTGTTACACTGTTATATACTGTAAGATAACCTACTGTTATTCAGAAGAGTGATAAACAGCAGTGGTGAAAGAAATATAGGAACTGCTAATAACAAAATAACTTGAAAGTATCACAGGTATAAACAGGCATAATAAAGAAACAAGTGTTCTTCAAGTGCCAGATTAAAGACCAGCCCCACTTTAATGTTAGTTTATATTAGTTTAATGGTATTATAACAAAGGATAATTCACACTATAAAACAAAGGATGCTAAAAATGGCAAAGAAATAACTTTTCACATCTAGATTTTCAAAATTCTTGGGAGGCATGGAATTTTTATACATTATTAACAATATGGGATGGGACTGAGGCAAGAGGCAAACCGAATTACTTTTAAAAAATTCCATTAATTTCACATGCAGTGATAGAACATGCAGATGAATACATAAATCTGGATATCATGCTATTCAAAGTGCCCCCTGTAAGCAAAGCTCCAGATAAAACAAAAGGGAGAACTTTGAAAGTGAACAGAGAACATTTACTACACAATAAATAAGAGGTAAAAGGCTCTTGATACAAAATATTTCAATGTATACACATGTACTCACATGCACTATATCATCCAAACAGTTGAAAATGTATTTCCGGGCTTCTTTGGATTTCATACCTGTTTCACCTTCATGTTCTTCCAGTGTCTTCAGAAATGTGAAGGTAGGGGAAAGATGCATATATTATTCTTAATATACTAGTGTTCAGGGCAGAAAACCGAACAGTAGAGATTACAGTACTATGCCATCTTTTTACTATTGAAAAAATATGGACATTTCCAAATATAAAAAGTGCTCCATTAATTTCAGGTGTCATGTAACCCACATTTTGGGTGCTTGACAATGGGCTCACCTTTATGACTGGTTGCAACATCCTATGGTCACATAACCACAACTTGTGACTCTTTTGCACATTTCTGGCATTTTTGCCAGTTTTTGGCAAACAAAAAAATGCCCATTCAAAAACTAATGGGTTCACATTTATGACTAGTTTGGTTAACAAACTCAAATTAGCTAATGACTATGGTGATTCGCTTAATGATTGCTGCAAAATATGTCATAAAATCAGATCCAATCAGGTGGATGCCTCATCACCATAACAACTTATGACCAGAAATATTTCCCAATTGTAGTTTTAAGTTGAGGACTGCCTCTATTGATAAGGTCTCCTAATGGAAGGTCCATTAGTTATAAGATTTTTGAACACGGCATTATCTTTCAGTTCAGTGTTAACTCCACAGTATGCTATTTCCTAATGTTCTTTCTTGAATAAATCAAAACTCAGTCTCTGTCTCCTTCATAATAAATGGATATATATAACATCGAAAAAGCTTTTCACAATGGAAAACTTTATTTAGAAGAATGAAAAACTTTGTATTGATGACTCTAAGGCTCCAGAAGTTTATAAAATCTATAAAAACAATCAACCACTTAAATAAATAAAATGCACAAAATTCATAATATAAAATTAACCATTATAACATAAGATACCATCACAGTACAAAATCAACAATCCACCTGGCATTCCCATTCAAACAGATACTCCAAAAAGCTCCATCTTAATTACTCTTCTAAGTCAATACAGGTGAATGCCAACTAAACTTCCAGAGGAAAAGACATTTAATAGAGGTGGAGAAACAAACCTTTAACATCCTGATTTTTGGGAGATGCAAATTAGACAAGTCACTTCTAACCGAAGTAGGCAATACTGGAAGCATCTGGGCTTCATAGGTTAACATTAGCACTTTGATATATATATATTTAGAAGCTTACCAGAAACCACTGCAGCAAACACAAAATTGAAGGTGTATTTTACTGGTCAATAAACAAGCCAGTACATTTTGCACCAATGTAGCTTCAGATAGTCTTCAAAGGCAGCAACATGTAGAGTGCATTGTAGTAGTCAATTCTGGAGGTTAATTACTGAAGCAGAGTCCTGCTGCTTCATAAATTAAAAGAATCCCTCTTTATACACCCATATAAGACTTACATTTTCTTGATAATCTGCTGCTTTTATAAGCCTTGAAGCCTTTATGTTGTTTGAAAAATAATTTTCTTTACAAGTACAAGTTATATTGTTATACAGTGTCCAGGATGTTTTGAACCAAATAATGGCACTAAAGCTGCATCCAATTGCTATTGTATATAAATTCAACTGAACATTACTTCTGCTTGAATCCCAATGTTCATTGTTGGGAAACAAATCAAACAATCCACAGCAAAATTGTGTTTTCCAAATCATTATCCAGAAAGGGCAGACATTTCAGAGAGAATAGTGACAAAGTATCTCTTGTATGGCTTGGTAAATTATTTCCAAAATACATAGCCAAAAGCATAGAACACAGGAACTTGTTCTCATGAGGACTATCACTACCTTTAATCTCCAACCAGAATAGGGTGCATCTTTTTCTCTACAGAAAAATCGTGTGGTCTTCGTTCCAAGATTCAACAATTGCTCCACAGGCAATCCTTGTGTTTGTGAAATGTAGCGAATCTATAGAGATAAAAGTATCACAGCACTTTTTTCAACAATGCACACACCTATCAATTTTAGAACCTAAACAAGCACTTCACTGTACGTAATATAATTATAGAATATCACAACAAAGATGGATCAAATCCAGGCTGTAACAGAATATTTGAATGTTGCATTTTATTTAAGCAGACATTAATCTTTAATTTAAACAGAGGCAGTATCCAGGATTGTTTTAACTAAACACTTCAACAATTTTGAAATATCTGAAATCTGACATATTTTAGAGAGGTGAGAGCCTGACCCTTGTTATCTGGGAGGAGTAAGAGGCAGTTGCTCTTGAGGAAGGTGAGACGTTCCTTGGGATTGTAAGCTCAGTCATGTTTCTAGATCCATGCCCCATCTGCGAAATGGCATGTGGTTGAGTCCAGACAGTGATCATTGCCTCTTTACAGGAAGGGAATGGTGCCACCTGTCATAAAGGAGGTGGAAGTGCACCCTCTTCCCAAGAGGCCATCCATGAACCTCACAACTTTGGACATTCAGTCTCCAATCTTCCCTTTTTAGGGAAGTTGTTGAAAGAGTTATTGGCACACACTACAAAGGGCCCTGGACGAAGCACATTATCTGGATTCTTTTCAATCTGGATTCAGGCCAGGGCACAGCACTGAAATGATATTGGTCACACTTGATGATCTCTGGAGAACTCAGGATGGAGGTGGTGTGACCATTCTGGTCCTTCTAGACCTCTCAGAGGCTTTCGATATCATTGACCATAGTAGCCTTGTGTACTGGCTTTGGGGGTTGGGAACAGAAGGCCCTGTGTTACAGTGGTTCTCCTCCTTCCTCTATAGGTGGAAGGCTATAGCCCCTTGCAATATGGGGTGTCCCATGGCTCAAGAATTTCACCCCTTCTTTTTAACATCTACATATAACTGCTAGGGGAGGGGATGTTGCACATATTCGTTTAGTGCACCAATAGTGTCCTTTTCTGGACCTGGAGGTCTTGCTCATGTGGTCAGTCATGCTATGATCACCTCCTGTTTGGATTACTGCAATGCGCTCTATGCGGAGCTGCCATGAACTGCCACTTGAACTGACCCAGAATGAAGCAATGTGCACAATAATGGGGCCTCCAGATTTTTCCATATTATACCTATGTTGCGTGAGCTGCACCACCTTCCTTTCTTTCCAGGTGCAAATCAAAATGCTGATCCCTATGGAATATTCTGCCTCCATCCTCCTAAGTAATCCGTAAAAGCTTTGAAGACCTGACTTTCCCCCCCACCCCAAGCAATGGGATAAGATTAGAAACTTACATATCAGAAGTATGGCTTGGTGCCAGGTTTTGGGTTTTTTTTAATTTTTTAAAATGTGTTTACTTTCAATTTAGTTTTGTTTGTTGTTTTAAGTTGTGATTGGGAGCCGCCCAGAATTGGTTATAAGATGGGCAGCTTTATAAATACAATACAATACAATACAATACAATACAATACCAGAGTTGGAAGGGATCTTGGAGGACTTCTAGTCCAACCCCCTGACTAGGCAGGAAACCCTATACCGTTTCAGACAAATAGCTATCCAACATCTTCTTAAAGACTTCCAGTGTTGGGACATTCACAACTTCTGGAGGCAAGCTGTTCCACTGATTAATTGTTCTAACTGTCAGGAAACTTCTCCTCAGTTTTAAGTTGCTTCTCTCCTTGATTAGTTTCCACCCATTGCTTCTTGTTCTACCCTCAGGTGCTTTGGAGAATATCTTGACTCCTTCTTCTTTGTGGCAACCCCTGAGATATTGGAACACTGCTATCATGTCTCCCCTAGTCCTTCTTTTCATTAAACTAGACATACCCAGTTCCTGCAACCTTTAATAGTTTAAATAAAAAAAATTGTGACGTGCTTTTATATTGTGATATGGTTTTAATTATTATTCTTGTAAGTTCTCCAGAGCCACTTTTTGTGAGATGGGTGGCTATATAAATTGGCTAAATAATACTACTGACATAATTAAAAAACACATAGCTACAGATCTTTCTATCCTTGCAGCCTGGAATGATATGGAGATGTACAATCAGTGGCACTGATATAAACTAAAGGTATATTTTATATGTTTAAGTTATACAATAGCTACGTGTCATAATTTTGCTTTTCAAATTACATTATTCACCTGTATATAAATGAGAACTCTTTATTCAATTCAGTCTAACTCTATACCAGTCTATACCAGAAAATAAATATTCTTATAACACCAGTGCAGTATCTTTTACCTGATCGTACTCAAGGGCTCCTGGATATAGTGGCCATCCAAGGAATAGTTCAGCAATCACACAGCCCAATGACCACATGTCTATGGCTTCACAGAATGGCAAACCCAATATGATTTCTGGTGCTCTGAAAACAGAAGTGGCACAATGGCTTGTTGCCTTAGTTTTATATATAAATAATAACAAAAACATACATATAATATTGAAATATCAAGCCACATAGGCTTTCTGTTCCTGCTACATAAAGAACTTTACATTATGTCTTCCTCTTCCTTTTTCAAATACGAATCCTTTAATTTAATTCAGTTACATGTCACGGAAGTTGCCTACTGGATATTATCTTGCTTCTGGATAAACTATTTGAGGAATTCAATGTTTGAGCTATGCTTTTCTTAATTAACAGTTAGCATGTAAACACATTAGTGATCTTCTCTTTTTTGTATTAAAAGGATATGAAGAATTCTGACAGGTGCAATCTGGATTTTTATTTATTAATCTACCCCATTCATTATTTTCTCTGGACATTTATTACAATATAGTAACAATAACTGAATTTTCAAAAATGTTTGGGTGCCATGCAAATAAAAATGACCCTTCAAAAGGTTTGCAAAAGGAATACCAAAGGCAGCTGTTAACTCAGAAACTTTAATTCATGCCATCTTGAAAAATAGAACTCCTAAATATTTCAAATTTACGCTTCACA
This sequence comes from Natrix helvetica, assembly GCF_964273705.1. NCBI lineage: Eukaryota > Metazoa > Chordata > Lepidosauria > Squamata > Natricidae > Natrix > Natrix helvetica. The sequence continues at coordinate 98,944,747 of NC_138548.1, read as the reverse complement.
TCCTAATGTGATCTGACACTCATGGTGAAGAAATTTCCCATGAAAAGCCAAAAATGGTAGCAGCGTAAGTAGTCTTTGTTGTGGTTGATTCCTTTGCTTTTTAATTTAAATAGTTTAACTATGTCTGAAATGATGTAACTGTTATTTTTAGTATAATCTTTATGGAGGAAGAAAAAAAAATATTTCTGAGGATGACAAATACCCTTATGTCATCACTCTGGAATGTTTTCAATATTCTGGGTAGATTCATGAATTAATATAAAATTACTCTATTCATTTCTTTTGCATGATGATTTAATATACTTCTTACAACTTCCTACTTTATTTATCTTTAAAACAAATTAACATACTTCACATTTTGTACTAGTTCATGCTTCACACCAGTGAATAGACAGATTTATTAAAAACTGAAAATCTTTCTATTGGAGTTCATCATTTGACTTACCACTTGCTGTATCTTTCTAGCTGTGCAATGTCCTTTCTGAAGTATGGTGCCTAAGATTGTGCACAACACCCCAAATATAACCATAATGAAATCGCATATTCATACATATTTTTCAACAATCTCTATGAAATATGTTTTTTCACACAATCATATATACTATGATCAATGGAAATGTAGTTCCCAGCAATTACAAATAACATGTTTATAGGTCCTGGATAGGCTATCTGTGACTCCAAAATGCTTATCACCAAAAATTAATGGCATATGTACCTGCAAATTTCCAAGTGTAAATTACTTGGAAGCTGACCTCTCTAGGGAGAGAGGGAAAAAAGAAGGGTATAAAGACTGAACTGAACCAGTTAGTCTTCATTTATTCATTCATTCCATTCATCTGCCCACCCATCCCCCACCCTGTAATGCTGCCAAACGTATGTAGAAGTAGCCTTCACTTAACTGTTCATAGTTATGATGGCACTGAATGACGGGACTAATAATTGGTCCTTAAAGTTCCAGTTGTTACAGCATCCTACAATCACATGAAAAAAATTCAGGCACTTGGCAACCAGCTCAGGCTTACAATCAGCTGCAATGTCTCATAGTCATGTGATTGCCATTTGTGACCTTCCCTGCCATTTTTAAACAAGCAAAGTCAATGGGAAATAGCAAGGAAACTTGTTAAGTCCCTTGGATACATCTCCTCCATGCCTTTCTGCACTCTTATAGGGCACTCCCTTCTTCCCTCCTTGCTTGCATACACACGCGCGCCACTCTCTCCTTTTCCCCTTTGCTTATACAAATGGTGCCTGCCTTTCTCCCTGAATTTTGCACACATCTACAGTTTCTCCGGAACCCGCCACCAGATCTTACAGATAGTAAACATGGCTAATTTGGAAAGCAAAGCAGGATGGTGTTGGTATGTGGTATTTCGGCGAATGGGCCGTGGCAAAGGGACTGGGATGGAGGGACTAGAGTTTATTAGCCCTGGCAAACAGCTAGGGGTGTGTCAGCGGAGGAGAAACGTTAGTAGCCAATGGCCGGAGGCACAACCCCGGTGGCGAAACAGGCGTGGCCAAGGGTATGAGGCGAACAGTCCCATTCCGTTACATTCAAGTGTTGTGTTTGCAGTTGTTAGCTTCTCCTGTAAGGAGTTGCAGTAGTGCAGGGATGTCCAACTCACATCATCATGTGACATATCACAATTTTTCCCCTTCGCTAAACCAGATGTGGGCATGGCCAGTGCCTGACACATCTGGGTTGCAGGCCATGAGTTTGACACCCCTGCAGTAGTGTATTGTACAAAATATTAGTTTGTGGCTGGTTAATCAACTCATCAGAATACATGACAGAACGTTTTCTAGCTGTTATTTTAAATGCTAAACTAACATATCAGAAACTTTTATGACAGACTGAGTAGAAGTCAACATGCTGGCCGAAATTTGTATTACATTCTGATGTCTGTATTTACTTAGTAGAGAAACAAAATACAGATTTCTAACCTATCATGCTTTAAAATTGATAATATATAGTTCAGTAAACATATATGCCATTATTCAATAAATATTTTGATACAACTAAGTGATTCTGATGTTTACATATAATTTTAATAAGGGGTAGTTTTACCTACACAATTAGTATATTTTCCCAAGAAAGGCGTTACCCTTTTTTGGACTAATACAAGTTGTCCTCGACTTATAAACACAACTGACCATAAAAATTATGTTGCTAACGAGACGTTTGTTAAGTGAATTTTGCTCTAATTTTTGACCTTTCATGCCACAGTTCTTAAGTGCATCATTGCAAGTGTTAATTTAGTAACTCAGATGTTAAGTGAATCTGGCTTCCACATTGACTTTGCTTGTCAGAAGAATGCAAAAGGGGATCACATGACCCTGAGACCCTGCAACTGTCATAAATATGAACAGTTGCCAAGCATCTGAATTTTGAATACATGATCAAAGGGATGCTGCAAAGGTCATTAGTCATATTTTTCAGTGCTGTTGTAACTTCGAATGGTCACTAAACAAACTGTTCTAAGTCGAGAACTACCTGTAAACTATTGATGGTTAAACTCCAGTGCTGAGATAGTATTAATTAATCCTTTCAAGAAAACAACTATCAAGGCTTTTTTCTTATTCAATATGCTTATTACAAAAGGTTATCATGAAATTCTTCTGCTAGTTCAGGCTTAAAACTGTTTCCATCCATGCTCAAGAGTCACTTAACTCAAGTTTACCTACTAAATTGAAATCCAAATATTTTACCAATAGTTTTAAATTATATAATTATTTTTAAATTGCCCAGTGTCACTAAGGTGAGATGGCGTAGAGAAATTAATTAATTAAATATAATGTAAGACTAGAATTTATGACCACAAAATAGTATAGTTAAATTTCAGCATAAACAATGATTCCTTACATCCCATGAGAGTATTGCCACCACTGGTGATCTTCTAAACTTCTAAAGCCAACAAGCTATCTTAGCTTCAGATAGAAAGCTCCTTTTGAGGGACACATTTTTCCCTATGAACCTTCCATAGACTAGAAGGCCCAACTGAGATAATTCTTTTCTGTGATAGCTTGTTTGTAAAATTTAAATCACAATTTCCTATTCTCATACAAAAGATTTGAAGGGGCGGGGGATGACAAAAGCTAATGCATCTAGTTTATTGCTATGAAGATTTTTTGAGGGTGCTTGCGCCTCTGTTGCTGATTATGTTTATTTGACCTCCATACTGTATAAATAACATGTGGAATTCTGGTAGATCTATTTTGAGACAGAAAGAGAGGGGAAAATGACCTGAATCAGTTGGACATGTCAGCCTTTCTAGGGTTACTAGAGATTACCAGTTCTTGTTACAATATGCACTCCCTCAGACCATCCCAAGAGCTAGTTGTACTACCTCGCTTTTACCAGCGAATATAGATTGGGTATTGAATAGATCAGGCCTGCACAACATGTGGATGAAAAAGGGCCACACTGATAATTTTAAAATAATCACAGGCCGCAAAGTAATACCTGGCATGTCGATCAGCTGTTTGATGGCTAGTGGAGCGCTGGCAACACTGGAGCTGGTGATGTCGGTGAGGCCTGGAGGCATTGGAGGCGCTTGGCAGAGTTTCTTATGGGCAGCAGGAGCAGATCCTTCCTGGTTGTAGCGACATCTGGTGGTGAATTTATTGAGTTTTTAAAAAACACTGGTGGGCTGCAGAGGGCAGTTTGGTGGGCCATGTGTTGCCCAATGGGCCATATGCTGTGCAAGCCCGGAACAGAATTTGTTCAAGATCCATACCCCTAGAGGAGCTTTGTTAACTAGTCCCCACCTCGAAAATTTCTCATTTCTGTTTCACTAGTAGAAGGCTTTCTCCTTCCAATATAAATAATGTACAAGAAGGATAAAATACCCATTCTAGTGTTGCTTAAATTATTTTCTTCCTTAAGGAAAGTCAACTGAAATCTTCAAAAGTAATGGATAAGGTTATCTTGGTTATCATTTTGGGCATATAATATTCTTTGCATTAATTTTTCCTATGGATCCACTCACATTTAAGAATACTGATTCTCTTTCAAGTATCTAATGTGTGTTTTCACTTATTCTGTCTAATTACTACCAGTGGTGATCTTCTAAAGCCAATAACTTAAGCAACTTCTTTAACTTTAAAAAGGTATTTTAGCTAAATTAGCTGAGGACGCGTAACTCTTTAGCGTACCATTTAACAATGGCTGGGTTCATATGTCTTATTAAGTTATTAAGCTTATTTCAAGGTAATTCCACCTCCGACTTTGAATGGGCTTGTAAACCCATTTATTTAATCTAAATGTACTGTGGTTTATTCAATGACAATCAACAATTAACAATGACATTGTTAAGCGAACAATGGCTTGGTGCATTATATAAACTAGCCAAGAATGCATTCTGGTCAAATTCTCCTAATTGACATCTCTTGGTAACATTTGTTATTACTTTATTTATTTATTAAATTGATATGCTATCTATTTGCAGTCACGAATCTGGTATGATGTGGTGTGATAAAAGCTATAGAAGTAGCTCTCCTGCATTTAACTTTTGTATGCAATGCATGAACTCTGGCTTGTCGATATTTCAACAGGTATTTAAAACCCAAGATTGGATCAAAATTCATTAATGTTCCAGATTAAAATATACAATATTATAATATGTAATAGCTTTTTTTTAAAGAACATTTTAATATCTTGCTAAGCAAAGAAGAAAGTGTTAAGACAAAACAGAAAAGAGCAATTAGCTTCTAGCTTACAGAAAGATTAATTTCTATAAAAATTGTAAGAATTATAAAAGTTAATAAAAGTCCATGGATGTGGTCTGTTACACAAAAGATCAGCAATATTTTACATAAAATAGAAACAAACAGTATAAGCAGTAAGCCTAAGAGAAATAGGTTCTATGCAAATTGCAAATTCATTAGGTCTTAAAGGTTCAAGACACAGCTTAAATAAAGATTAGTAAATATACACTCACTGTGTATGTGTGTGTATTTTCATGTCTTCTGCTACTGCTAGTTCTGAAACACGAGAAACTTGCATTTCTCAACCAGATTGCAATGTTAGCATTCTATCAGTATCAGGTGTGCTTCTTGGTGTGGGTAAGCCTCGTAATCTCTGATACATACTGTAACAGGAAAATGTACAGCTAACCAGATACTGCTGGGCTGCAATTTTTATCAGATTTTCTATCAACATTGATCAGGACTGAGGTATATTACCATTTCTATTATCCCTGAATTTCCCAAGCACAAAAGTATGCTTTCTATAACAGACTTTAACTACTATGAGTCTTCAATTTTCACATTATTTGAATTTTCCAGTATCTGTATAAAATATGTAGGTTTTTAAAAAATTCAAAGTCTCTTATATGAAATTAAGCATTTCAATCATTTGAAGCATATAAGCATTAATAATTTGAATTTACATATGTACACACACAAAATGTTTGTATGCTTCTCTAAAAGCCACTTGAAAAACATACAAAAGAAAACATATTAAAGATGTAATTCCCAAGAAGGGGTAAGAAAAATGGAGAATGAATCAATGTACAAAATCTTAGCAGGGATCTGAAAATTAAAAAAGATAAATACAGGAGACAGAGTGATAGCTCACCAAGGAAAACTAAAGACACATAAACTGTATTTATAAAGTTGGTGTCAGAAAATCTAAAGAAAAAAACAAAGATTTTTCTTACATATCCAAAATAAAAGCTAGACTGAAAAGTACTACCTGCTCAGTGCAAATGGAAAAAATATAATCAATAATGAAAAAAGACAGAGCTACTCATCTCCTATTTTGGCTGAGTTTTGCCTAAAAATAATCACTCAAAATTAGCACATAGTTGTAAAAACAAATCTTTTCAGAGTAAACCTTTTTTTCCCTTAGAATGTAATATAACTATTGGAAAGCTAACACAGTAGAAGACAGAATAAGTTTTCTTGATAGTTATTAAAACTGGAAGAGAATTGAATTAAATTCAATGGAAGTTCTCATGCCGAAAAAAAATTAGGAATGACTATAAACTATTAAGTTTTTAAAAAGCCCCCTGTAGAATTAGATCAGATCTGGAAGTTTCAGCAAACTTCCAGTTTGACAAATTCAATTTTCTTCTGGAATGCTGTATCAGATTTATTGAAGGAATGTAAATTCCAATTCAACATTCCTATTCCAGCCTCGATTTGGGGTGATTTTTTGGCAAATCTATTTTCTAATCTTAACCAGAGTCTCTCACACAAACATGCATATGACATTTTAGTCTTTGAACTATCAGAAATCAAATTTGTCTTTCAATGTCTCTAATAAGATGCCTGGATAATTTTCTACTTCCAGAGCTCTTTAAGACTCATATTGATTGGTGTGCCCTACTATTAGCAAAGCTGTTCAGGTTGCATTCCAGTCGGATGGGAAGTTGCCGGAATAGTTCCCCTACATAAAAAGGGGTCGAAAAACTATAGACCAATAATGCTTTACAAGAATTGTGGCTAAGATGTATGCAAAACATATGATGAGCAAAACACAAGATTGGGTAATGGAAAGAAAGTAAGTAGAGGAACAAACTGAATTTAGACCAGAGTGCTCCACAATAGATGGTTGTTTTACTTTACACCATCTTTTAACAAAACAATTAACAAATGGCAAAAACCTGTTTACGGAATTTATAGATCTTAGTGCAGCTTGTGATTCTATAAATAGAAACATTTTGTGGATGAAATTGGCCAGCTTAAATATGGAACCCAGATTCTTATTCTTGGTGCAGACGCTCTACTCAAACACCCATTTGAAAGTCTGTACAAGTGTAACTGGTTCTCTAAGAGTATACCCATCATCAGTATGCTGATGATATCAAATTATATATCTCCACCCCTGGCGAATTAAGCAATGCCATAAATATCTTATCCTGGTATATGGACGCTGTGACTGGATGAGGAACATGAAACCTCAGTTGAACCCAGGCAAAACTTTGGTTTTGGGGGCTCGCTGGTTCCAGGACCATGACATCTTTGGTGTTGGATAGGGCTGTACAATCCAGGGGTCCTTATAGGATCATGACTCCTGCTAAATGAGCAGATGGCATTTGTAGCAAGAAGTCCTTTGTGCAGCTTCGTCTTGTGCAACAACTGTGCCAGTTTTGGATTGGAAGGTCCTGCTTACAGTCATTCATGCTCTAGTTACAGTCAACATAGACCTGACCCTGAAGAACATCTGGAAACTTCAGCTAGTACAGAATAAACCAGCATAGGCAGTTATGGTCTGGCTGTGCGTTTGCTTCTAGGTCCAACTCAAGGCGCTGGTTTTAATCTTTAAAGCCCTTTGTGGCATGGTGGTGGGCTACCTGGGGGACATCTCCCTTGTATCAGCTTGCCTCCATTAGATCTGGAAAAACAGGGCGTGCTACAGGTCCTATTAGCTACAGACCTACAATTGGTGAGTCGCAGAAGACACGCCTTCTCTGCTCAGGTGCCCACTTTATGGAACAGCTTGATGGAACAGCTTGAACTTAGATTAGCTCTATACTCCCCTTTTACGACTTGCATCCTGTAACTAACTTTGTGGTAGAGTCGGGGCAATTGGATGGAAATTAGATTAGCTCTTGATATTTGTATCGCTTTTGATATTGCAAAAGACTAGAAGGCCCAGACCTAATAATGTAATCAGAGATTGACTTAAAGCAGAAAAAGAAAACAAAAAAGGACACATTTTTGCAAATGTGCCTAAGTATGTCTTCGATTAAGAGGGAAAAAAATTAAATCTTATCTATAGCAAGCAGCAAAAAACAAGAGATGCATACGAGAAAACTATGGGAATGCCCTATTTTTATATTTATTATATTTTTATTTTTGTCTTCCTCCATAAACCTTTAGTGGCACATATTACTTGCTCCTTAAAATTTCCCCCACAACAACACAGATTTGATTGAAAGTGTGTGGCTGTTCCAAAGTCAAGCAATGAGTTTTCATGTCCAAGTGAACTAGACTTGAATCTAGGTCTCCTGGGTTGAACACTTAACCATTATATCACCACTTTATTATTCAAAATAAAAATAAAAAAAGTTATCAGTTTAGTTAAGCTGCTTGAGAAAACCCAAACGCCAAAACAATAACATCTGTCAATCAGCAGCATATTTAGTCATTACCATTTTCAGTTTGTTTACATTTATACCAGCCAGCTGAACCAGATCGTGTTTTCAACCTTGAATGGGGGGGGGGGGGGAGAGAAAGAGTAGAGCCAGGCAGATCATCTCCCCCATCCATGGTCATCCTCCTCCAACTTTTTGTAAGATGAAGCTTTTCAATTAAATAAAGCCCATCTTAACAAACTGCCTTTACACATGTAATAGCTGAGGCCTTCTTGACAGTAACTACACTTACAAACTAAGAGTCGACTTTGAGCAGCCTGACCTTGAGCAAAATGAATACACTTAACTGAATGTACTTCTGGCTTATTTCACTGCAGCAGTGAAGCAGCCTCACCATCTATAGTAGTCAACAGTTTCTGATTTCCACCCCCTGCCTATTTTAAGCTATCCCCCACCCCCCAACATTTCAGTGATGCACAGTTCAAAGTGATAGAATAACATCTGAGGCCACATTCCAGCTCAAGTTGTTTACAGAGGAATCTTGGTCCTGTTCTCATGCACTGCTTTTTTCATCAATGACTGCACTCTTGTTTTTATTTCCAAAGCCCAAATAAAGTATTTCGGAATAATCCTTGAGCAACTAAATCAAAAGGAAATGTTCGTGGAAGTTAACTGAATCATAGCAACACGTGAAAAGATGAAAACAATAAAGATTTTTTTTTTCGTTCAGAATACTATATTTACAGTGTTTCTCATCTATATTTTGCCATTAAAACTAAACAAATGCCCACATCTAATTTTACCTTATCTGTGGGACTAATCATAAAACATTCTCAAATTAATCTATTTAGAGTAAGTTTCTCCAAAATGGCACAACAATTCAAAGGGCCAAAAATTACTGCTGGTTTATTTTAAAATTACTTTTCACCAGGTACAAAAATGCCACCCTAATTAATAAAACAACTAATTAATCACCCTTCATAATATCATTTTTCATCTAATCTTGGACCAGAAAATCCTAATACTAGTCCCATTATTGCTGTTCATTTCTTTAAAAACAAACGTATGGAGTTTTAAATAATTTTTGCAACTTGGATCAACTTCTGGAAGTTGTTCTCTGACAGCAAGACTCAAAAGGAGATACCTAAAATATTTCCTGTTTAGTTCTCAAGAGATATCCAAGTTCATGAACTTACTCCATTTTAAACTCCAGTTCCCACCATTAATTCATCATATACTACTTTACCATATAGGCAGCAGTTCACTCCCAGTTACAGTTACAATAGTAGATACGCTTTAATACATTGCTTTTTCTCCTTATTTCTAGGATTTGATCCTAAAAAACAGCAATTAAACTCACACCCAAAGTGCCCTATATCTTAAAAATCTAGTTCTATCATTACTATAGGTAGTTAATTTAAAGTACAAGTACTATCTTAAATTTAGTATTAAGAAATTAGTTCTAAACTATTACCATATGATTAGTAGTCTGCATTGAATTACAGTGGTGCTTTCTTTTTTATCTTAGACTCTATACTCAACTTTGGGTGAAAAGATAAATAATTTTATGCCTGTAACTAATCAACATCTTAAATATTGATATAATTTTTACTTTCTTTTTAATTTTAATATTTTAAAGATTTTAAATACAATGTTGATAATTTTAAACATGTTAAATAAACATTACTGAATTTAAACCTGCATTGAAATAATATAATGTATTGTGGTTTACATTATAAAAAAAAATTTAAATAAAATTTTGAAGAAACTTCATGGTGATAAATATAGAATGCATATAGACATAATAAATGCTATAGAAGTGTTTTGCTGTTTTTCTATTTAATATTTAACAAAATAACCTGGGGTGGGCTGCTGGGGGTTCACACGGGTTCGGGCAATCCTCTAGCTAGAATTCTGCCCAGTTTGGCAAATCCCCAAATGCCACCCCTGGCTGGCCACGTCAATCCCTCCCCCCACTCAGGAGTCTCCATGCAGCCCATTCATCATGCCAGGTAAGTACATGAAGGCTTGGGGAGGGAGGGGAATGGACCTGTTTCCGATCTCTGGAGCCCGGGGTAAGCAGTTTTTGTCCTCCCGGAGACTCGAGGAAAGCCTTCGGAGCCTGGGGAGGGCAAAAAAACAGGCCTACAAAAAGTTCCAGAAGTCTGGAAATGGGGCCCACCCGCCATGGTGAAGGAGACTGACTAGACCATGCCCACCGTGGCCACCCCCACCCAGCAACAGCAACCCCTTGCTGCAATTTTTGAAGCCCACCCCTGAAAATAACATTCCAGCTAAATAATTTGCTATAAATTATTGGCTTTCAAACTTTTTCAGTGTATGACATGGTTTCCCAAACTGTGAGGTGTGCCTCCCTTTAGGAGAGTCCACGAATATTAATGAAGAAATGTAAGGCTGTCACAAGAAATCCACTTTTTTCATACTACTGTTTTCATTGTTTGTATTTATTTGGTGTTTGGATTGTTACGGGAGGAATATACAATAAGATTATATATAATAAGGGAGGTGTGATGGCAAAACGTTTAGGAACTGCTGGACAATGGAACCTGACAATAATAATAATGCCAGAACACTGATCTAGTGATAGATTTCTAATGACAGAAAATTGGCTGGATCTATCCTTTATATACATTGATACAAATGACATTTCTTCAAAGCTATTTGTTACTATCTGAAGTACTGTCTGAAAACCAACAGCCTTTCCTCAGTTAAAGACACGCACTCTCCACAATACAGTAAATTCACCAGTAAAAATTTCATTCAATGACCATAGATATAATATAGCTGTATATTATCATTTATCCTTATTATTTTCTTTACTCCCCCATCTTATTGGGATGATGATGATGATGATTCTGTTGCTTTACATATACACTGAGAGCTTCTGCATAGGAGACAAATTCCTTGGGAATCTAATCACCCTTGGCCAAATAAATTATGCTGATAAATACTGCAAATATGAAACAGGCAATATGTTCAAAAAGGGGAAGTATCAGAATGTGATTCTTTACATTAGTCCCTGTTTAGCAATCAAAATTGTGAAGGACAATTTAGTGGCCAACTGAAATCATCATTGTGCTTATGATTTTACTTCAGCTTTCCTTTGCTTTACAGACCTGCAAAGGTCATAAATGTGAGAATTGGTTGTAAAGCTACTTTTTCATCACTGTCGTAAGTGTAAATGATCAGTAAAGCAAGGATTACTTATGTTTTTTCTTACATTATTTTCTCTATCCAATCACTCAGAAACTATTGCAAACTATTGAAAAATACATTTAAGAGTCCATCCTGTGTCAGGTCCCCCCAAATTCCCTTAGAAAAAGAGGCAGAGTATTGATAACTTATCAGAATTATGGAGATGGGTCCGCCATGACTGGCATCTATGGTATATGGTAATGCAAGAACCCACTAGCTAACTGACCCAGATGCTTACTTTTTTCCCCTCATTCTCCACAAGAAAATCCAGAACCAGAAGGCTGTGAGATCAGGATGCTTGGGTTTGAAAAGAGGTTCCGCAGCAGTAATGGGTCTACTCAAATACAAGTCCTTACTTACAGTAACCTCTGTAACCAGTTAATCATCAGCTGTACAGTGATCCAGACTCCAAAGGAGAAAAAGTAATTCTGAGCATGTATTGGTACACATACACACTTGTTGTCACCTTCTTAAATGAGACTTTTTGAAGGGGATGTCAACAGGTGCAATCTACACACCCATACAATCTCTTAATTACCTTTCCCCTTTGGAATTTGGATCACTGTACAGCCTTTCCAACCATTTAATGAGCAGCTGGAGCCGAGAGAAGATCCTGCATTCATCAACAGAAAAACCTTCAACTTCAGAATACAGGTGCTGGAGCTATATTTGTATCAGACTTTTATCTTGTTTGTCCCATTCCTGATCTTCAATTTCTTTCTGACTACACTTCTCTATGACCTGGTACCATTTACTGCTTTCCAACTGAGTCCCAGTGATTAACGTATCATAACAGAGAATGGGTAAGGGAATTAAAATAATTATAATTTCTGCTTTTTGTATTAGGATTCCTTTAGCCCAGAAGGAATGGATGATTACAGGATAGTTTTTGTCTTGGAGTGATGAGAGCTATAAGAAGGGGTATGATGAAGCAAACTGAGCAGGACCATGTCATATGTATGGGCATTACAGTTGGTGAATGAAGTTAGACCTCCTTTGTAAAAGTTTACACTGCAGGTTTTTTTTTCCTCGTTAGAAATGGTGGATAACCAAGTCATTGATTTTTAATCAAAGGAACTTTGGAATTATATAAAAAGGGGCGAAGAAGTTATAGAACACCCCACCTGTTAGCTTGATGAACATTAGCTTGTGGAATACAGGGAGACAAAACAAGAATTTATCCAAGGGGGAAAAAGGGAAGCTGTTCCCAAAATGCTCTTCATATACATACCTGAACAAAATTTCTTTGCTAGCTATATTGGAAACTTTCCCAAAATCTCAGAACAAATTAGAAACCATTTTGCTATCTGTAAACAATGTGTTGATCAGTCCTGAGTGTGCTTCATTTCCCCAGACAGATAATTTCAGAATATGTACTTAATTGTTTCCGCTTGTACATAGCCTTTTTCACAGTGTTCATGTTGTTCATTCAATGTAATGTCAACTTTTTACATGGTGCATAAGCAGACTCATCAAGACTAGCTGCCAACTATCACTTCATGATCTGCCATCTCTATTATCTAAGCTGACTGGAGCTGACGGTGAAAAAAATATAAAGCATTTTTAGTTTTACAGATTTCCCAGTGGACAATACTCTCCACACTGGAAGTGAAAAAACATATTCAGAGAGTACAAGCTAATACTTCTTTAATTATCCAGTATAATTTCTAATAATTATTCTAATTATGTGCTTCTCAGGATCTGTATGCATAACAAAACAATGAAGCTCTACTTAATTAGTCAGATACGGCTAGAAGCTATTTAAAGAAGTATCCTTACCAAACCTTATGCATTTTGGACTCTGGAAAACAAACCAATTTAGTTACGTAAGTCAATGTAGAAAATTCAAAACTTTCAGGTGTAAGATAGTAGGTACATACCTGTAATAGCGAGATTGCAAGTATGTTGAACAGACTGTCTTTGATACATGACTAGCAGATCCAAAGTCAATTACCTTAACTCGGTAAGGCTGCCGTGCTGGATCCACCAACATAATATTTTCTGGTTTGAGGTCAGCATGTATTAAACCAAGACTTTTTAGTTTTTTCAGTGCAGTGGCCACCTGTTGCAAAATAGGCCGAATTACCCTTAGCTGAAGAGGGCTAAATTTGTTTTGTTTGAGAAAGTCATACAAATTCTGTTCCAACATCTCAAAAACTAAGCAAGTGTGGTTATGATGTTGAAAGCACTCGTAGGCTTTCACCAAATTAAACTTGTCGGCATTCTCTGTACTTAATCTTCCTAATATGCTCACTTCTATTTGTCCTTGGCGTGCATAAGATGGGTGGTTCTTCAGGATTTTGATTGCCACTATTTCATTTGTCCCTCTTTTCCAGCACTTTACGACTTGGCCAAAAGTCCCTCGCCCAAGGAAATCAAGAACCTCGTAAGTATTTTTCGCAGAACACAATACCTCATGCTGTACTAACTGATAATCTCCATCACCACTGGTACCATTTGGTTTTGAAGCTGCAGTAGTTGTCATAACTGTCATTGGGTTTCCCAAGTTTGTTTGCAACATAGCAGGCAATATAGGCAGTTCATCAACAATCTGCATTGTGCCACTCTGGTTTTCTAACTCTTCACTCTTACGCTTCAATCCACATTGCTGGGGACGGTCCAAGATGGTCAACTCACTTTCCTGTGTCCCAGGCCAAGGTGCTTCCACTTGAGGTTGCTGTGCCTGCACTTCTAAGATTTTTGTAGCACCTGCAATAGTCTTTAAACCAACAGTGCTGGTCTGCAACAAAAAAGTCTCTCTTTGAGGTCTGTCAAATATATTTGTAGCTTGCAAGAAAGCACCAACCCTACTGGGAGGCTGAGTGATTCCAAAATTGTTACCATTCAAATAGAGCTGTGGGTAGGCTCTTTCATGATATACACAACTACTTGGCTCCACTTTCAGTTTCTTCACATTAGAAAAGGCACTTGGCTGAGTTTGATAAATATATGATGGATAGACCAAGACTTGTGAGGCCATACCTGAAAGAGAGAGAGAACATATTAAGATACTGTTGCTTCCCATCCCTCCATATATTTATCTCTAAAGTCTCTAAAAATAGTTAATCAAAAAGCAAGCATTTTGTATATTAAATACTGAAGCTGCTACATGTTTTACATGGTTTATACATGAGTAATGGACAAATTTCCTCTGCTTTTCGAGAAAATATACGGTGTACCAAAACAGATTTTGAATGTTTACCACTCAGCTAACTTTAAGTAAAAGCAGCTTTCAAAGTTACAGCACAGTGCTAATATCAAATACCTATTAACTACTATGAAACAAGTGTAATAGCAGAACCTATTTAAATCGATGCCACAAATGTGGGGAAGATTTACGTTTTTGCCAATAACTTTCATTGTGACTAATATACAAAAAAACTTTGTTTTTCCAGAGTAATTCAATAATGGAAATTAATTAGTGATTAAACTACATGGCTTTATCATCACATAAATGAATAAACTCTTTGGTTCTTCCCAACTTATGATTCTATACAGATGGCTTAAACATACATCATCCAACTCAAACTCTTGAAGTGGCTTCTTAAATCAAAAGAATCCTCTTTGGCCTTCGAAATTCTTTTTCCACTAGTCTCTTACCAGAACATACAGTAGAATTGAAAGGATATTCGTCATTCTAAGAACTACAAAATTACATAATATTTATCTAATTTCTCAACAAAAAAGTAAAAACAGCTCCTGGCTTTATTTGTATAAGTTCAGTATAACGTATTTAATGTAAAAATAGCAGTATAAAGGATTATCTGTTTGTTCCTAACACATCACAAAAAAGGCTTTCAACCCAACACCTTCTTCATACTTCTTTGTCTGTGGCAATGTATATGAATGATATAATGGTAGGTAAGTAGCATAGTGTATGAATTGAATGGTCCTGCAAGCTTTTCTTTTCTTTTTTCTTTTTTGCAGTAAAGTGATTTTTCAAAGATGAAAATTTACATTTTGGATAGTAAACTGGGAGGATTATTTCTGACTCCTAGGTACATAGCAGATCTTGTGTGTTAAACAGAGATACCAAGTGACTTCAGTGCTTGATGAAAGTTACACATTTTGTTCTATTACTATAAAGCATGTTGAGAAAGGGACAGCTTTACCTTCCATAAGTATGCGCTGCTACTCAAGAGTGCCTTTTCAGAGGATAGGCTTTTTAAAGATACAGAGAAAGGGAAGAATGAAGACAAATTAGGCTAAGTTGCTGTTTTATTGCAAAAGTTTAAGAGATCTGAAAGTGAACTGTACATGAATACAAACACTTGCATTTACTCCTAGGTATGCAGTTTCAAACTTCTGGGAGAAAGACGGAACAAGATTACACCTTTTAAATAATTACTATCCACACACAAAATAGAAATGAAATGATTTTACAATCAAATTCTTCCAAATAGCTTTGGATTTTCTTTCACAATTAACCAGTTTGCTTCCGAATGAAATTCAAAGTTGTCATCTATAACGTCCTACACAGCCTAGAGCCTGGTGACTTGAGGAACTCCCTATCTCCCATATTACCACTACTGCAAGGTTAGGGTGCTCTGGGTTCCTTTGATTACAATGTCATATTTCAGGACACCAGAAGGACATCTATATAGAAGTGCCTACCCTCCAGAATGAGGTCCCCACATGACCTGGCTCTGTTGTTGTTCAGAAAAGCAATGAAGACATGGTTCTTCACCCAGGCCTTTAGCAATGGAGACGGAGACCCCTTGCTTCATTCCATCTTCTTTTGCACTTTCCCTTTTTTTTAAAAAAAATAATTTGATTGATTGTAATTTCTTTGATTATTATGAACTTCCCAAAATAACTGGGAGTCAGGTGATATACAAATGTAATAAATAATCATCGTTATTTCAAGATTTTTACTATCAATTTTTATTTCAAAAACAGTCACAATGCTTGAATAAATTCATTGTCCATGGTTTGCGAATCTGTGAGAGGGAATCCAGAAACCTGATTGAACTATTATTTTCTTTGTTGTTATTCTTAATTGAGTGGATGTGATTTTGAATTAATTAAAAAAGAACTGCTTTGTTAACAACAAGCAAGCAAGTTAAAAGGTTTTTTTTAAAAAAAAAAAAACAGCTCCTTTATCAATATAGGAGACAATTCATTATGGTGAAGACTATCCACCTTCTCAGATATGACATTTTAAGAAAACGAATTTTGCCAAAGGGGAAAAAGTGAGATCTGAAGGAATAATAACAAATTATTCGTATAATTGTTAATATAAACCATATATCTATCTTCTGATTTCATGAGTATCAACAGATCCAATGTAGTTTGCCTAAAGTTCTCAAATGGAATGACATAATCTTAAGGCAGCATTTCTCAACCTTAGAAACTTTTAAGTTGTGTGGACTTCAACTCCCAGAATTCCCTAGCCAGCATGTCCACAAAAGGTCAGGTTCCCAAGGTTGAGAAACACTGCCATAAGGCTTCAAGCTCTGTCAAAATTGATGGATGGATGGAAGAGACAATTAAATTTCTGAATTATTTCTTTAAACTCTACATTGACTTCAATCAAACCTAAATTAAATTTCTGAATAGGGAATATCAATTTCTGCTACTAGCACAACAATATAGAAATCATTTTCAACTACAAAGCAAGAGCTGTTTCCTCAAAAATGTTACTATTATGGGCAAAAGACAGCCTGGTACAACCTCCTCATATGCAAAAGCTGAAATTTATGTTAACATCACATAAGCTTTTACTACCATGGCTGAAAATAGAATATTAGCTTATGAGATGTGGAACAGCCCATGCAGCATACATAGCTCCAAGTAGCGATCAGCTTGCTATTGCTATGACTATAAATGGACATATAAAATATTTACTCATAATTCCATATCCTCCACCAAATGCCTGTTCAACATATTAAGCTATTTTCCTAAGCAATAATAGCCAAATGCACTAGAGAGAAAAGGAGCTGGTTATCAGGCATTTCCTGCTTAAATAAACCAAAACTGATAATCTGAACTATTAGAAGAAAAATAGAAAATGTAGCCCATAATTTAACTATAAATATACCAAACTGGCTATAGATAGAATATAAAAATAGTTGTTATCTTTAGAAACCTCAACCTATATACTATATCATGGAAATTCTCGTTGCTTACTCTCTAGCTGCTAAATACTGATCTAAAATCACCTTAACTTTTGCATTATTAACTTTAGACTATCAATTTATAAGCCTTAGTTAAATTCTGAAATTAAGACAGAAGTTCCTCCATATTATAGTGAACAAGTATGAGAGTTAAATGAGAAGTAATGTACAGTATCTATCCCAATAACTTTAAATAGGAATAGTTTAATAAATGAAACAGGAAAATAATTCTTGAAATGAGCATCCCCCATTCCATATTGTCAACCCTGAATCGAGCCTGGCTGAAGCTATCTTGTGCTGCTTCATAGCTACCACACACTATGGGGGGGAGGATGAGGGGAAAATACCTAGACCTGTGATGGTGAACCTATGGCACACATGCCATAGTTGTCATGCGGAGCCATATTTGCTGGCACACCAGCCATCAGCTCCTGCCAACTGATTTGCGGCCTTCCGGATGGCCGGGCAGATCGTTTTTGCCCTCCCCAGGCTACAGGAAAACGACCCCAACAAGCCAACCAGAAGTTCAGGAATGAACTTCTAGCACACATGGGCTCAATTTTGGCACGCCATAAGAAAAAGGTTCTCCATCACTGAGCTAGACAATCTCGTAGACAAAATAAAAAGCTCTCCCATGGGAACCAAGGTGATCCCAACAGGTGGCAATAGGAGGATCAGAAGGGTCGAGGGGGCCCGCCAACTGCTTTGATTGGATAATGTGACCTGTGACACCTGGGGAAGAAAATGTTTGCTCTTTTAATTACATGGTAACCATGGTAACCACATGGTTTTCACTGGCTGTGCTGATATGATGTGTCCAATAAACACGTTTTCTGAGGAATGTTCCTGCCTTGGAGTTCTGGTTTCTTTGGATGCATTAATTGGAACACTGACACCTATATGTACTCCTCTATATAATCACCACCATTTGCTACCTATGCATATTCTATCAGAAATGAATAAGTGTCTTAAAGTCATCACAAAAAAACTCCACACTTTACTCGTTCAACCATGTCCTGATATCTTTTCCATCTATGTCACTTTGAAGCAATTAAGCAGAATTCAGAAGCACAAGAATGAATTGTTCCTGCAACATGAGAATGCTAGATTCACACCTCATAAACCATCCAAGATGCAATTGTGCATGTGGATCAGAGGTGGGTTGCTCCTGGTTTTGCTACCGGTTCACTTCGTGAGCGCAAAAAAATCTACAGTGAACTGCGCATGTGTGCACTCTACTAAAAAATATGCCGGCAACGGCAGTGGCAACCAGTGAACCAGTTTGGGGGTGTGGCCAGCCTGGGTCACTGCCGGTTCTGCGACCCAGGCCAAAATACCACTATCAGTTCAGCCGAATCAGGCCGAACCGGGAGCAACCCACTTCTGATGTGGATCCCACCATCTTATTCCATCCACCATGCAGACTTGGTGCCATGTGACTTTTACTTTTTCCCCAACCTGAAGAAATACTTTCCCCAACCTGAAGAAATACTTCCTTTCTGACTCAAAGGAAGAGGTGGAGAGGCCTGTCACGACTTGAATGAAGAGACAAAGAATGGAGCTCTTTCATGACAACTTATAAATTTGTCCATCATTAGCAAAAAAATTGAATGGTGATGATTATATGGAGAAATAAATACAGGTAACAAAAGAGCTCATTTCAAAGATTATTTTCTTGTTTTATTCACTAAAGTATCCCTTATTTAAATTAAAATTATGGTCTTGGAATCATTACTTTTAGTTCAATAGTTTACCATGTGAACCTTCAACCTGCTAAATTATGACATCTGAATTGGATTTAAACACTGCTTTAAGGGCTGTGAAATATTTTGAATGTGATATGAAAGATGTGCTTCAAAATAAATGGAATGGTAAACAAAATACTATTGCAACTCATTAGGAAGTCATGTTTGTTTCCAAGGCTGCATGATTACTGTGGAAGTCTACTCCTTCATATTAGTAAACTATAATTAAAAAACACTGTCTTATCATAGGATTGCACCTGAGAAAGTGTTTTGCTGGTTTCTATCTAGTTGTTGATACATATAATATATCTGTATAAATAGATTAACCATAATATTGTTGGCTAGGTTTAGAATACTGTAAACCAGTTTATTCAATAGATTTAAAATGGCTAGATTTTAAATCTATTGAATAGGTGGACAGGAACTACAGAGCCAGGGCCTGCGGCTGATGCTTTGCAATGCAAGGTCTGTTACCAACAAGGCCCCCCTCATTAATGAGCTGATCTCAGAGGGGGAGCTAGACCTTGCAGGGATAACGGAGACCTGGTTGGGCCACGAGGGTGGTTTACCCCTCGTGGAAATGTGCCCACCAGGTTTCCGGGCATTTCATCAGCCCCGGGCCCTGGGTAAGGGTGGTGGGGTGGCGGTGGTTATTCGGGAATGTCTAGAGCCGAGGGAGTTCACTGTCCCTCAGATACCCGGGTGTGAGTCCCTTGGTGTGAACTGGGGCCCAGGGAGGCAGTGGGGCTTGCTGATTGTATACTTGGCTCCTCGCTATGCATCAGCAGCCCTGCCCGAGCTCCTCGAGCTAATCTCAGCGACGGCAGTTGAGACTCCCAGACTTTTGGTCATGGGGGACTTCAACTTGCCGTCAACGGGAGCGGCTTCTGAGGTGGCTCGGGAGTTCATGGCTTCCATGACGGCCATGGACCTGACCCAATTAGTTCAGGGCCCCACTCACGAAGGGGGCCACACACTGGACCTCATTTTTGTATCTGAACAGTGGACGAGTGATCTGGGAATAGGGGACTTAGTCATCACGCCCCTGTCATGGTCAGATCACTCATCCCTCCGGCTGGACTTCCCTGGCGCTATCCCCCACCGCGAGGAGGTGGAGCCAGACTCTACAAGCTGGTACCGCCCCAGGCACCTGATGGAATCGGACAGATTCCAGACGGAGCTTGGGCCAATACCTGTAGCCCTGTCCCGCTCCCGCTCCGAGGACCTAGTGACTGCCTGGAATAGGGCGACGACTGGGGCCTTGGACCGGGTTGCGCCTTTGCGACCGCTCATGCGGCATCGACCCTCCCGGGCTCCTTGGTTCACTGAGGAGCTAAGGGTGATGAAGCGCCACAGGAGACGTCTAGAGAGCAGGTGGAGGTCCTCACGCTCCGAATCTGACCGAACACAGGTAAGAGCCTACTTGCGGACTTACCTTGTGGCAATAAGAGCGGCCAAGCGTAGACATTGTGCCGCCCTTATTGCGTCCGCGGATAACCGCCCTGCCGCCCTGTTTCGGGTGACCCGCTCCCTTTTGTCGCAGGGGACGCGGGAGACACCCTTACAGGGAAGAGCAGAGGAGTTTGGGGAATATCTTCAGGACAAAATTGATCAGATCCGGAGCGGATGGACACCCGTCAGTGGACCAGACGAGCCGTCAACAGCGAGTCTTGAGAGACCATTCTGGGAGGAGTTTGACTCTGTTGCCCCCGAGGATTTGGACAGGTTACGTGGACGGCTGCGGCCCACCACATGTTCAATGGACCCGTGCCCCTCCTGGCTGGTACTGGCAGCATGGGAGGTGACACGAGGCTGGCTTCTGGGCCTGGTGAACGCCTCATTGGGTGAGGGATACTTACCAACCGCCTTGAAAGAGGCGGTGGTGAGACCCTTGCTCAAGAGACCTTCGCTCGACCCAATGGAGCTAGCTAATTACCGTCCAGTCTCCAACCTCCCCTTTTTGGCGAAGGTTGTTGAGAATGTGGTGGCGCAGCAGTTTCCACGACACCTGGACGAATCCAACTATCTAGACCCACGCCAGTCCGGCTTCCGACCCGGGCACAGCACAGAGACAGTCTTGGTCGCGTTGGTTGATGATCTCTGGAGGGCCAGAGATAGGGGTTGTTCCTCTATCCTGGTCCTATTAGACCTCTCGGCGGCTTTTGATACCATCGACCATGGTATCCTATTGCGCCGGTTGGAGGGGATGGGAGTCGGAGGCACCGTTTTGCGGTGGTTCGGCTCCTACCTCTCCGACCGGAAGCAATGTGTGTTGACAGGGGGGCAGAGGTCGTCCCTGAGGCCACTCACTTGTGGGGTGCCACAGGGGTCGGTCCTCTTGCCTCTCCTGTTCAACGCATATGTGAAGCCGCTGGGTGAGATCATCCGTGGTTTTGGGGTTGAGTACCACCTGTACGCTGATGACACTCAGCTGTACATTTCAACCCCAAACCACCCCAACGAGGCTGTCGAAGTGATGTCCCGGTGTTTGGAAGCCGTCGGGGTCTGGATGGGGGACAACAGACTCAAACTCAACCCCTCCAAGACTGAGTGGCTGTGGGTACCGGCACCTCGGTTCAGCCAGCTGACGCCATCGCTGGCCATAGGGGGCGAACAACTGTCCCCTGTGGAGCGGGCGCGCAATTTGGGCGTCCTCCTTGATGCCCGGCTGTCAATGGAGGACCATGTGGCAGCCGTGGCAAGGGGGGCGTTCCACCAGGTTCGCCTGGTGCGCCAATTGCGCCCCCTACTGGACCCGAGTGCCCTGCGCACGGTCACTCATGCGCTGGTGACGTCTCGCCTGGACTACTGCAATGCCCTCTACATGGGGCTTCCCTTGGGACGCATCCGGAGACTGCAGCTAGTTCAGAACGCAGCCGCGCGGGTTATCATGGGGAGTACACGTTACTCCCACGTAACACCTCTCCTGCGCGAGCTGCACTGGCTACCTGTGGCCTTTCGGGTGCGTTTCAAGGTACTGATCACCATCTTTAAAGCGCTCCATGGCATAGGACCTAGTTATCTGCAGGATCGCATCCTTCCACACACATCCCTGCGACCTATCCGCTCACACAGGGAGGGACTCCTCCTGGTGCCGTCCGCTAGGCAATGCCAGCGGGCGACACCTAGGAGTAGGTCCTTCTCTGTGATGGGCCCAACCCTCTGGAATGACCTCCCCCCCGACATTCGAACTACCACCGACCTCCGTTCCTTCCGTCAGAAATTAAAGACTCACCTATTTCAATCAGCTGGCCTGGCACTCTCTTAGTTTACCTCCCGGGATATATCTTAATTGGGTTTGGGTTTTAATTGGGGTGTTTTTAGGGTTTTTTATAGTCTATTTATTTCTTGTACAGCCTTATCTCCTCCATCCAAATGTATTTAATTGTTTTATATTACTATTGTATTTTTATCTGCATTTGACTGTACACCGCCCCGAGTCCCTTTCTGGGAGAGGGGGCGGTTTAGAAATCCAAGAAATAAATAAATAAATAAATAAATAAATAAATAAATACATAAATAAATAGATTTATACAACAGACTAAAATCAATTATTCAAAACAATACTAGGCCATTAAGCAAGAATTAAACTTGCTTCTTTTTAATTCCCGAAGCTTCTAAAAAGCTAACTCCACGGGGAAAAAAAACACAGTTTAAATATTACTTATCTGCATGTTAAATAGTGACAGCAAATTCCTTCAATTATACACTAATTTAGAAGAGTTTTTACCCTTTTTGTAGTTGCTTTACCTTAGATATGAGCTCCAAACTTATGGCCCAGAGGTTACTCAAATGTTTTTTACCTTTAAGAAGAACAGTCTGGTGACATTAATTTGACTGCTGCCAACTACCGGTAATTCCCACTCATAAGTATAATACATTACTTTTCTTAAAGGTTAATAAGTTTTCTCTTCTTCCAAAAATAATAGTTGTTTATAACAACATAAAGCTGTTCTGAACTAATGCAATTTAGGTAAAATTACTGAAGTAGTGTTGCTTCACTATTGATGTATAAAAGCTGACTGACACTTAGTATCTTTTTATAATGATTAATTTACAATAAAGAGATGAACTTGACTAGCAATGTGAAGGGCCAAAGAATTAAAATATTAAAAATTGGCGGGATGTGCTTAAATGTTTTAGGGGTGGGGGGAATCATAACATTTGCTTCTTTTAGTCTTCAAATTATTACTGGGGGGGGGGGGAAATCCCCAAAATACTATTTTTACCATTAATATATAGGTTTTTTAAAGTGAACATAAATCATATATGAACTACACAAAAACAGAATTGCCTGCAACAAATTTTTCAAGTGCACAAAGTATCCTGTACCTATCATCCATATTTAACATAATAAAGTACAGATGACATAATAGACATAAGAGAGTACAGATATTCAAGCCAAGGTATGAAAGTCTGATACAAGCTGCTGTTTTAGATATATAGGAAGCATAGTTTTTTTCTTGCACCTAGAGGCAATATAATATATATCAGAGGTGAGCAACTTTATGCAGCCAGAAGCCATACATTGTAGGGAGACATCCTTGGTTTGGCATGAACTAAAATGCACCTTAACAGAGGGTTCTTTGGGAGTTCTGGGAATGCAAAATAGAGAAATGATAAGACTAACATATTTTATTTTCATTGTTACTTTCATTAAAGCACAGTAAAAATCACAGTGAAAAATTGTGTTTTGCTACTTATTTTTACAACATACGTAATCTTGAGTGACTACAGTGTAATGACAAAAGATTTAGGGGCTGCCTAATATGCTAATCTTCTTTCTAGTTAACTTTTTTTTTACTTCTAAAGATAGTATAACACAATGATGGCTAAACTTTTTGCCATCGAGTGCCAAAGGGGGGGGAGTGTGGGGGGGTCATGTGCGCACATGCCCACACCCATAATTCTATGCGCTCGCTCCCTGTGCATCGCGGCCACCCCGCTTTTGCCACGCGATGGCATAGTGGCCCTGTTTTTTGCCCTCCCCAGGCTCCAGATCCTTTCTAGGATCCTGGAAAGGCTGAAACAGTCTTCCCCAGCCCCCGGAGGCCCTCCGTAGGCCGACTTCCAGTCAAACCGGAAGGCCGATTTTTTGCTCTCCGCAGGCTCGACCCTTTCTAGGAGTCTAGGGAGGGCAAAAACAGCCTCCCCCCCCCCCGAGGCTGGAAACTGCCTGTTTTCTGACTTCCAGTTTGCGTGTTGGGTTGTTTTTCACCCTCTGGGGCTTAAGGGAAGCCTCCTGAAGCCTCTGGAGGGCAAAAAACGGCCCAACGGGCATCCCGGAAGTCTGTTCCCGAACTTCCAGATTGCGGCTTCAGGGAAGCCTCTGGAGGGAGAAAAATGGCCGAAAATGAAGCCAGAAATCAGTTGGCCAGCGTGCACATGCACGCTGGAGCTGACAGGGCAAAACCTTTGTGCCCTAAGAAATGGCTCTGCGTCCCACCTGTGGCATGCGTGCCATAGGTTAACCATCATGGGTATAACACCTGGAGAAATTAATAGTTGAAAATATATTAAATATATCAGCTATTGAATAAAGATATTACAGACAATAAATCTAGCTAGACATAAAAATACTTGGAGAGAAAAAGAACAAGAAATGGAGGGAACTCAAAAAAGCTTTTAAAAGCATTTCCTAGTTCATCACTTTTCTAAATCACATCTTCCATGAAGTTTTGAGACTTATTCTCTGTTGAATTCCTAAAGCAAAGACTAGCATAACAAATTACATAAGGCAATTATGGGATGTGGGAAGAAATATTTCCTTTTGTAATTAACTTCATTGCATAACCCTGCAAAAATATTCCATATCCCCACACTATAATTCATTTTCTACATCTGCTATTTCCCCTCCCTATTTTTTTATTTTTTTTTGCAAAGTGTAATGTTCTAGTCTTTTTTATAAAATGTTGTGGAGTTTTTTGAAAAATTATATTAAGTATTTTAAATTCAGACATATGATAAACACACAGAAGGCAATTACAGTATCAGCCACTTGACCTAGGTCTTTTTAAATCAATCCTGGCATTTCCAATTCTTTCAATTATATCAGCCAATATTATAACCTAGTACCTTGCAGAAAGCAATTGAAAAGTATAGAATCTTGAAGGAGGGAAAATGTTTAGGACAAATTGAAAATTCTGAAAACTGAGATACTTGAACACAAGCCTGAACATTAAAAAAAAAACCAGAAAATAAAATGGGAGGCATCCAACGAAAATATTAAGACTACAGATAAACTGTAGAAGATAAGCGGATAAGCTGGGAAAGAAAAAGAACAAGCTTAAGACATGACTACAGAAAAAAATATGAGTATCAGAGAATAATCTGAATCTCTAAGGATGGCACCAGAAAAACTAAAAATCAAAATCATCAGAGGCTAGAAATGAATTCTAGATGTAACGAATAAATGTCCTTTGAGTATATGCAGCAGGAGAGAAAAAGGAAGCAGTCAGATCACTGATTGTAGAAGGTGATCATTTGCTGTCAGGCAACAAGAGGCTGCTTAATTTCTATTTTGCATGTCTTTTTACAAAAGAAAAAATGGCCATATAAATTAAGTAAAGCCAAAAACTGAGGGAAGGGGGGGGGTAATCTAATCTGTTGAAGTATTACTATAGGGAGAGGGAAGGTGTATAAGAGGAATACAGATTAAAAGAGGTAAGGAACTGGTATGAAATCTCTTAACTGTCTTGAATACATTTGCTGAAGTGGGTCCAGATGGATGATATCCCAGAGTGCTAAAGGGACTGGCAGATGTGATTTCAGAAACGTTGTCCAAAATTTTTGAGAACTCCTGAAGTACTGAGAAATGCCAGAAGACTGACGAAGAGCTAACATTGTTCTTCAATCTTTAAAAACAGGATAAAAAAACAGAGACAGAAAGCCAGACCAGTCATCCTGACATCAATACGTAGGGGAATTCTAGAAAAGATCAACATGCAGTTAGATGGAAAGACTCAGAAAGGAAAAACATATTACTAGAACCCAGGATGAATTTGAAAGAAACAGTTGTGCCAGACAAATCTTCTTTTTTTATAAAGCAACTTACAAAACGGTGGAGTATGCTCAGACCCCAGTAAGTTGTTTAACAAGGTTGATCGTAATCTTCTTGATAATATGGAACAAGAAAATATGGTCCCACTTCAGATGGATTTGTAGATGGTTGCACATGTTTAGCTAGTACTCGGTCCTTAATGCGCCTATGTCAACATGGAGGAAGCTATGAGCTGGGTTGCTTCAGGGTCTGTCCAGTGCTCTTTCCCACTTTCATAGTGACTTAGAGGAGGGGATAGAACGTTCATCAAATTTGCAGACAACCAAATGCTGGGGGAGATAGGAATTGTAACACCTCAGAAGACAGGTTCAAAATTCAAAACAATAGGCAGACTTGAACATTGTGCCTTATCCAACAAAATGCAATTCAGTGACAAGCAATATAGGATTCTGTGTTTAGGGAGGAAAAAACAGATGTGTAGGTACAAGACAGGTGGTAAACTTCAGATTAAGAATCAGTCAGTAATGGTCAGGCAGGATGGGCATGCTTCAGGTCCTATTAGTTAAGGAATGCCAACTGA
Source organism: Natrix helvetica (assembly GCF_964273705.1). Classification (NCBI taxonomy): domain Eukaryota; kingdom Metazoa; phylum Chordata; class Lepidosauria; order Squamata; family Natricidae; genus Natrix; species Natrix helvetica. Next base: position 98,918,051 of record NC_138548.1, on the reverse strand, counting down.
CAGGACACCAAAGGTGTGTCTTTTCGGTCATAGTGGCCATCCTATAGAACCGTGATGGCGAACCTGTGGCACACGGAGCCATTTCTCAGGGCACATAGACTTCCGGTTTGTGCACTGGGCTGTTTCTCTCCCTCCAGAGGCTTCAGGAAAGCCTCCTAAAGCCTCCGGAGGGTGAAAAACCGCCCAATGCGCAAACCGGAACTTCAGGAACAAAGTCCATTCCTGAACTTCTGGTTTGCGCACTAGGCAGTTTTTCGTCCTCCAGAGGCTTTCCTGAAGCCTACGGAGGGCAAAACATGGCCCAACTAGCCTCCCAGAAATCCGGAGGCTTCAGTGAGGCCTGCGCGCATGCACAGCGGGGTTGTGCACGCATGCGCAAGGGGGAGGGCATTGCATTATGGGTGTGGGCACGCGTGTGCGCTACTCCCTTCCCCCACTCAACCCGCTTTTGGCATGCCTCGACAAAAAGGTTAGCCATCACTGCTATAGAACATTTCCCCCCTGGCCTTTCACAAGTTTCTAAAGATCTAATTTCATGCCTAGATTTGGGGCTCACAGTGATAGGACCCATTTCCTGGTTATGGGCAGTGAATTGTGGACAGTAATACTTTCTCAGCTGTTGCTTAAAAGTCAAAAATAAAATATTATCACAGTTAAGTACTAACGGGTAGAAACTTTACCGAGAGAAATCCCAAAATGAAATAAGGAACAATTTCCTGATCATGAGAGCTATGGTTATGCTATTTCACCCAATTCCTTCTTTTCCTTCTTTAAAATAAAAACACTTGCTTTACACAAAAGTTTTGACACCATGAGTCCCAAACTGGATCCTTCACTGACAATAACAAATTGCTCCATTAACCTCAGGATAAATCCAAATTATTCCCTTGAGGCTAATTAACCAATTTCTGTACCATTATTTTAAACATTAGAATGTTGTATCTCTTGTAATTGTGGGTGCTCCATCTCTGGGAATTTTCAAGCAAAACTAGGTCTGGAATGGTATTAGGATTCCTGCCCTAGGTAGCAAGTTGGTTTAGCAGATCTCAATTTATAAGGCAGATGACTCTCAAAAGTAACAAAAAAGCCATCACATAACACACATTTCACTTTTACATAAAAACCCCTCATATTACACAGGACAATTAAAATTTGTGTTCAGAATAGAATGGGCGTATTGTTTCCTAGGAACATATTTAGATATCCAGTAAAAGAGAACACTGCAGAGAATGATGTTAATCTTTTTTACAACAAGATATATTTATTTTTATTTATTACATTTATATGCTTCCCACCTGTTGTGCAACTTTAAGTGGTGTATAAATTGGTAAAATATCTCAAATTGAAGAGCTAGGGAAGAATAGCTTTTGTTTCAAATAGTGAAGGGCCACTACTGTTTGAGTCAACAAGAGAGATATAAATAAATAAATACCCTGCCTTTGTATAAGGTAACCTTAGAAACCACATATTTTTATACTCAAAATATTTTTGCCTAACAATTGTTATTTTACATTTCTTTCTTCCAGTCAAATTCAAATACATATTCTCTGATCTGCAAGTTTTTGACATGCTGCAATTGAAACCAAGCAAAACTGATACACAAACTGAAACTATTGCATGATGGCAGCATGTCCAAGTTTAAATCCAGACTACCTCAATCACTTATTAAGGCAATGGGAGGTCAAAAGAAAAGTGCCTAGTGGCAGTAGGATATACTAGAGCAGTGATGGTGAACTTTTTTGTTGCCGAGTGCCCAAACTGGAACACTTGTGCATACCTGTTTTGGCTTGTTTTCAGGCAGTTTTTCAGGGCATTTTCAGGCAGTTTTGGGGCTGCTTTCAGGGTGTTTAAAGCTGTTTTCAGGCCAGTTTTGGGCCTTTTCCAGACCATTTATCCAGCTGTTTTGGCCCAAAAAACCTGGCCAAAAACGACCGAAAAATAGCCTGAAAATGGCCTGTTTTTGGCCCTTTCTGGCTGTTTTTTTGGACTATTTTCAGGCTGTTTTCTGGCACTCCAGCACCCACAAAGACCAGCTGGCGACTGCGCATGTGCCCACCTGTGGCATCTGTGCCATAGGTTCGTCATCACGGTACTAGAGCTTCTCCCTACCAACAGCTAAAGAATTCTCCACAGTCAAATTCAGATACAGATAAACTTAATTGGGAGAAATCCATGTGGTTTACAAGAAGCTGCAAGAAGGAGAATAACAGGGACTAGAGGCTTCAATTCCCTTGTCACCACACAGGCAATCTTTGCACTCTTATACACAGATCCCCACAGCCACATAGTTTAACATGTGATTTCAGTACATATAGGGATCTAGTGAAGCTGTATATTGTAGTACATTTCAATAGATGCATTTTCATTCAGAGTATTTAAAATGCCTGGTGGCTTAAAAACTGTCAGCAAGAGGTGCAACCACTGGCAGAGAGATGCTTGCCTCTTTCTGCCTTTTTCCTAGGAGAGGGTTTTATTTTCCTTTAATCTCTTCCACTTAATTATGAGCAATGAGAGGAAATATATACTGTATAAGTAATGGAAGGGACTAAAAGGAGAACAGCTCTAATCTGGGAAGAATACCTACATGTGTGGACCTGTTCAATATTATCTTCATCAATACTCAATTTAGTTTGTCTCCTTTAGAAGAGCCACCCTCAAAAAGCTAGTAGGATGAGCCAATGTTAGATTCCCCCCCCCCCTCTTAAGATCAAATCTTACCCACTGGGAAAGTCAACCAATCCTGGGCCCACCCACCGTCTCAAATGGGAGGGGAAAGTGCAGCAATCTAGAGAACAGGAACAGCAGTGTTCCTAGACAGCAAAGGCCAAGGCCGTAACATCATGGCTATAGATCCACCCATGTTGATGTAAGTGTAGCCATGGCAACTTTCAATAAAAAATCCCACCTACATTGGCTGTACTATAAGTAGGTTGCTATGTTTTTGTTTCCAGGCACCTTTTCCCCCCTCCCTTCCCAAGGCCTAAATAGTTATTACATGGGAGCTGAGTCTACGTGTGTGCCCAGATGGAATTAAAAGAAAAGCAGCCACAAAAGACCAGCAGTTAAAGCAGGAAAGTAGTACAAATTGGGAAGTTGCTTAACTCTTGTCCCTCTGTTTCTTCTGTTTGATATTTTCCCGCTGTTTACACAATAAAGAGAACTTGGAGGAACAATTCTAAATGGAAAAACAACTGAATAAAAAAGGGTTAAATAGTCCTGCATTTTTTTTACTAATGGCACCGTGTCATATGTTGTCTATGTATGTTTGGATAACTGTTAGATATGCCTCTGGTATAATCCTTAGTTTGGCTTTTATATAATTCTCCAACCCAGAGAAGGATTTTGAGAAACAAAGCAAAACAGGGATCCATGTTCTGGTGTATGTATGCCTGTGCTTAAACACAGCAAAGGCTTGTCTACAAAACAACCAAACCAGCACTAGCTTATTGCATGCATCCTCAGCAGATTCAGGGAGAAACTTTTAAACAGTTTATAGGTATATAAGAGCTACATACAATCAAGCTTTTAATATACTATTCAGAACCAAGCTTTCTTAAATAAACCTAATCCAGGGATGATTCAGACATGGTCTCACCTCACTGTTTTCCATTGCAATATCCAGAAAACTTCATTCTGTGTCATTTAAATTACAAAATAGTGGTGGTGTAATTTCTCACTGATTCTCATTTTAAAATCATTGAAAAACTGCATGCAAGCCTTCATTTTTAAAAATATGCATATTACCCAAAGTAAAAGAAAACTTAAACCAACATTCAAACATCTCTTGAAATCAGGCTGTTTTACTTCCACTTTATGACATCATCCCTATGATCCCAGCCATTCTTATTCCCTCCCCCACAAGAATGTTAGAGTTGATTCTGTCTTAATCCATTAAAAAGACATATTTGGAACAAAGCAAAAGATGTAGCTTATTAACAAATTTTCCCCTACAGATGAGTAAGACAAACAAGATCCTTCAGAAACAACTCCAGTCTAGGCGTGCTATTATTCATGCCTCCACTTTTGCTTTAGGGAAAGTAGTTTAAGGCATGCTAAAGCACATAAATTCCAACCAATTCATGCAGAAGAACATGCCACCAACTCATATACCAATACACAAAAATGTCTACTACGTTGGACAAGCCAACAATCAGAAGGAAGGTATTCACATAAATGTCTTTTGTAGATTCATGAAAATAAACAAACTAGAATAGGCATGTCTAAAGTACTCTGCCATATGCACAACATTCTACTAATAATACAACTGTATAAGGCATATACTCAGGATCAAATCAAATTGGATCAGATACTAATCTTTCCTCGGGGACTACCCAATTTCTAAAATTACTTTTTAAAAAGTTTAGCCATTCTTCTATCAGATATTTGATTTCTTTGAAATATATTTCAACTTTCGTATTTGCATCTTTGGCACAGAACCTACACTTCTAGCAGTTCAAAGCACATCTGCCTATTTTTCCCCCACTTTATCTTGCCCAAAGGCACATATTACATAGGTTAAATAATCAGAACAAACTGGGTACTGGTAGAATAGCATTTTACAGTGCTTCTGAAGATGGAGAGACAAATCAAGATGATCAGGTAAAACAACACAACACAGCCAAGCTATAATCCCACATTAACTGCAACATGATGTAAAAGCACTGAAACACACGTGGTATTTAGAGCAGAACATGTGATCCTTTATCAAAAGGCCTACTTTCACTGCAACACATTGATACAATGCTTTCAAGCCACAATAAAGAGGTATTTTCCATTAACTACTTACTGACTCAATGCTGATGTGACAGGGTCTCAAAGATATATTTTCTCTTCCACAAACAACTCAATCTTCAGCTTTTTGGCAGCTTTGTACTAAAAATTGATTTGGCAATTTTCATTATGATGAAGACAGTTTGGCAGACATGACCAGTAAAGGGCTACAAATCATTGCAATTTTCAGGAAGCTCAATAACTAAAGTAAAAAGGCTGTACATTGCCTGTGATACTCTACTATATCAATTCTAATACAAAGTTAAGAAGTATTTTGAGTTCAATTCAAGGTCAGACTCCTTTAATGCAGCTGATTTTATAATCTATTTTGATGATTGTGAAAAAAATATACAATAGCAATTATGCAAACTACTGCCAACCAAAATATTTTGTTTCATCCCAAAAAATACAAATTTATGTTTTTAACAATACTGTTTAAATATAGAATCTATCAAATCAAAAACAGATTGTATAATTGTCATAGAATGTAAGTATATTTACAATAAAAATAATAATTCTAATCTCAATCTACAAATTGTCCACAAGTTCCAATTATTTACAAAACCAATTACGGTATTTACAAAACTAAGCTAAAGATGTGATGCTTACATCAACCAGAATCACAATGTCAAACTATTACTTGAAGAACATCATTTGGGGAAACAATTTTTTAAAATTTTACATGATTTGTAAACTGATCCAATCATACTACTGCAGGTAGTTGCAGTAATTAAAAGAAATAAAACTATTACACTAGAATAATAAAATTAATAAATTCAGCCAGTAAAAGCAGCAATATCCATAAATTAAGATACAAAGGCATAAGATTGAACTGCCTGGATTGTCTCCTAATACCATCCTTACTTTAGGAGGTAGATATCCACCTTGCAGAAGCAAAGAAAATGCACATTTATGTTTTTTTAAAAGCAACACAGAACAAGCATAGTGACTAAAGCATAAATATATACTCTGTATTGTTTTTTGTAATACAAATCATAATAAGTTGAATCCATAGAATACACTAAGCCAAAGTCAATACTTTTCTAAGTAAGGCATGAAAGGCAGCTGGGTAACTTTGGGACAGTCAATCTCTCTCCGTCCAACCCACTTCAGAGGGTTGTTGTGGGGAAAATAGCAGCAGAAAGTATTGCATTTGTTTACTGCCTTATAAAAATAATAAAAGTAGGATAAAAATGATAATTTCTGGCAAATAACTGTTTTGGCCATCTTGATAGATAAACCCATGCTTAAGAGAATGTAATACATTTTCATATGTCTTTAACAAGGCATAAATAAGGAATTCTACTATACCTATATGGGCTGGCCAGCAGGCTAATACATTTGGCTGTCTTGTTTACAATGTTGATTTAATAGAATAACAGAGTTGGAAAGGACCTTGGAAATCTTCTAGCCCAACCCTCTGCTTAAGCAGGAAACACTATACCAGGGGTATTAAACTCAATTTCAGGTGGGGGGGGGGGGTGACTGGGTGGGCATGGCCAGCTTGATGCCACTCACGGGGCATAGCTGACTGGGTGGGCATGGTCAGCTTGATATCACTCCCCAAACTGCTGGCATGTTTCCTGTTTGCACTGGTCAGACCGGGCCGAAGCCATGCTGGCTCAATATTTCCTGTTCACATTGGGTAGACCAGGCCAAAGCTGGCCCAACATTTCCTCTTTGCATTGGGTAGATTGGGCTGAAGCAACATAGGTAGACCAGGCTGAGGCAACACAGGCTGGCCCCTTACATTTTCCAGGACAGAATTATTAGATAATATAGATAATTTAGAGTCTTTGGTCAACAACTACAATTTTGAGAAAGGAAGTTTTTTGAGAAAGCTCAGGGATGAGAGGTTCCTAAATTACAAACCTGAACCTAACTCATGAAAGAATCACTAAGAAAAGAGAATTTTAATTATAAGTAATGCACTACACAACCTTTCCCGTCATTTCTTTTTCTTCAGACTACTTAGTTTTTAAGAAATCACAAAGGAAAGATATATGCTAAAATTTTATTTTACTCCTCTATATGTCAGTTCTTACTTCTCTAACATGCTGATCTTTTAATCGGATATATAATCTTGTTCTGGTGTAAAGAAACTACAAGACATAAACTTTCCTCTTGGTATTGCTATATATAGATACAAGATTTTCCACAAAAACATGTGATTTTCATCACTAGACAGTTGGAATAATGTCAAAAATTGAAAGTGAATGATTGCATGGTTTTGCTCTGCTTATGCATTCTTTTAAAATGCAAGTAATAATGTAAAGTAAAATACTATTTAGCTTAGTTATTCTAAAACTAATGCTACTATATATATTTTGTGCCAAAATGCTTACCAAATAAATGTTTTGTAATCTCTACTTTTATGTATATTAGCAGCCTTTGAAAAATATTGATGTACATGAATGTTTCAGATTTTCCTTGCTTACATGAGTATTGTTGTTTCATGTCAATTGCTATCAATGTGTTGGAGGATATATTTCATGACATAAAGTCTTTAAAATACTAAAAGTATATGTGTTTTTCTCTAGAAATAATTCTTTATCCTTAATAAGCTTTAAAAATAAAAACTAGCTGCAATTAATTAATTACCCATTACTTGTAAATAAACTCCATTAAACTCAATGGGACTTCTGATAAGATTACATTAGCAATTATCCTAAAACATCTATTCATGCCATCTGGCTAAGACAAAACTTGCCAGATTATAACTGGTTTCCAATAGCCATAATGTAGATTGCTTTGACATTTTCTGTGCATCTAGTTATTTAGTTTGTACAATATAGTTTAATGCAACATGTGGACCACTTGTTTGGCTTAAACAAATCATAATTAAAATGACAGATGATTTAACACAAACGCTATATTTCTTATCTATAATATAGATAATGTACAAAGGCATATACACTTATATTACAAAGCCTTATTATATAAAAGTTTAATAAATGAAATATTTTCTCCCATAGAATTATTAAAGAATCGAACTAATTCACAAATCAATTCTTCATCAATTCTTCTTCAACACTCTTCTTGGGCTTTAGGAAAATTGCGACAGCCTACCTGTTCTGTCTTGCATAAGAGGAGATGGTGTTGTAATTGAAGGTGGGGTTCACAGCCACATGGTGTTTGTGTTTTTTTTTTTATTTTCTGCCCTTTTTATTTTTATATGCATTTGGAAAGACTGAATCGTTATTTTCATTTTTCTGTAAATTGACTTTATTAGCCACTCAGAGCCTCCAGGAATGGAAAGCAAAATGAGTGAGTGAATGAATAAATAAACAAAGCCATGACCTGATTACATGCTACTTAATCTATGTGCTTGATGACACATTTATTAAAATTAGCCTCTTAACAATTCTATAGTGATATCACAACTTAATTCTTTTTAAATACTATTTAATTGTAAAATGTCTCCAAGTTCTTAAATTTAGCTTTAACATGATAACAAAACCACCATAGCAACCTTTAGAGCTAGTGAATTGTAGCAAACTATGGTTTATTCAGTTTTCTACTTGCTATATGTGGAGGAAGCTGAGCAACAGCGTTTTGAAAATTGCCTTCTAAGGTGATGAGAATATAAAAAGAGTAAGATTTAATTTATCTTTCAAATACAGTGTTCCAACAGATTACCTAAGTCACATAAAAAAAACTAATAAAGGAAAAAATCCAAATAAGACAGCTAAAATTACTATCATTTGTTGTTTTTTTAAAAATAAATATGATGTTAATGCCACTGAACAAAGAGTCAATGATTTCAAGTACCCTTTATATAGCACTTAGTGCGTAGTCATGGCTTAATATAAGTGCATTTACAAAATTAGCTACGTGCATATCCAAGTATCTGGTTTCACAAGGCACATGAGAATAAGACACCAATACTGCTGGCCAAGAGAATTCAATGTTTAGTATATATGAGAGAGAGAGAAAAACCTGTCTATATTAAATTCAGATAAGTATGCTATATCTTTAGATGAAAAATAAGTTTAATTACCTCAGTACAATACTTTTCCTTAAAAAAAGTTACAAGTCATCAGTTAGGATGGTAACTATTTTAAAATAAAGTTACTATATTACAAGCACTTTCTGACCCAGAAAATTGTAAAATAAAATGCCTGCTTCATCAAAATGAGGGAAAACAAAACTTCCAACACAAATAAGACTTGTTGTTTGCAGCCAGCTATTATTACACCAAACTTCATTACAATTACAAGCCTACCACTCTAAACGTTTAAACAATTCTCACAGGGGATTTCGTTGTAGTTTAGTTAGGGTGAAAAAGATTTATAAAGCAAAACGCAATCTCTAAAATTCAACATTTAAAAAAGATTCCCGTGTTAAGGTCTAAAAGGTAATAATCAAATGTAACACCGATCCTAAAGCCCAACTAGCTTTGAACGATTGCCAGTATGACGTGATTACAAGTACTCCACATACCATTCTGAGTCAGACCGTTCCCCCGGCATGAAAATAGTCATTACTTTCCCCCAAACCATTGTTGCTAGTTACCTCCGAGTCCCGAAGCGAGGAAATAATTCCTGGTAACCAGAGTAGACGGGCGACCACGCCTTCCCGCTGCTCTAACAAGTTGCAAGAGGAGCAGCCGTGTCACATTTCTTCTTCTTTCATACACACCAGCGATCCTAAAGATTAGCCCGCTCGGCCAGCGTAAAAAAAAACTAAGCTAGCAAAACGACACGAAAGGGTGAGGGCGGAGGCAGAGACAGGCGCAGCGCGAAAGGGAAATTTCTAGTTCCCAAATTAAAAAGAGGGGGGGGGGAGCCCGTACAGAAAGCGCGAACGGAAGCAAAGCGAGAAACGAGCCGAACTATTTATATAACTACACTAAGGGAGCTCTCACATACGCTGGCTTCAAGAAAGCTACTTTATATTTCAATAAATAATAATACTGTATAAATAATGTAAATAATGCTAACAAAAAAGAGGATTTGCCCAGTTGTGGCAAAAAAAAGAAGACATCGATTGTACCAGAAAGAATGGAAATTTTGCAACCAAACTCTGCCAATGCGAAGTTTTTAAAAGCACCGTTGCAAGCCAGCCCACTTCCCGGGATCGAGGCACAGAGCTTAGTTGGGACCCGGGTCCGTGCTCTAATCTCTGTCTCCTAAACTAAACCCCAGCGGCGATTAAGATCCGAGCAATCAAGTCTCCCTCCGGGGGCTAAAATCCTCCTGGCTCCTGAAGGGCTTTTTCCCGCTTCCACACCCACCTGCTTAAGGGCAGATTTTGCTCTCCTTCTGGGAAACGCCAAAAGCCCGATTCCCCCGACTTTTCTCAAACCGACTCGCCTCTTCGGGACAGCTTCATTTGGAGCGCGCTGGGCCGCGAAAGGGAGGCAAAGCCAAAACCCCGGGAAGAGCTAGAAGTTGAAGGCAAGGGGCCGAATGGTCTCAGCACCCCTGCGCAACCCCGCACTTTCCACCCCAAAGATCAGCGGTGGGTAAGGGTCAGCCCAGAGGTTTCGCCCTTCCCGCCCCCGTGGAGAAGAAAAAGCAGTCTGGCCCCCCCCCGGCTCTTACCTTCACAGATCGGGCAGCGCTGGACTCCCCGCAGCCGCCGCCGCCACCGCCGCCGCCTCAGCTCTCGGCATGACCGGAGAGCTACTATAAGGAGGCGCCTCCCAGGCCCGACTCAACCCCGGACTGCTGCTGTTGCTTCCGCTGCTGCCGCCGCCTCCTCAGCCGCTGCCATCTTGTCCTGGCGGCTGTGAGGAAAGCGCCCCACCTCAGCCCGCTTAGCTCCCCGGGCCTCAGCCTCATCTTCCCGGGGAGGGATCCAGCCTGGCCCTGCCGCCGCCACTTCCTTTGCTGCCACCGCCCACTCCGGCGGCTGTTCTCTTCCCGCTTCTTTGGCGACGGGGCCTGCGGGAACGAGCACAGCTGGCTCCTCCGTCGTAGCCCTGAGCCACCCACTCCGCTCCCGGGGCTGCGAAGCCGAGGCAGCTTCCTCAACGCCGCTCCGACATGTCTCAGTTCCGTTTCCAGCCTGCGGGGTTCTCCTGGCGAGTGGCCCGCCCTTATCCGCAGCTGTAGCGCCCCCGGCTGGTTACCGGCCGCCGCCTCCTAACTGGATTTCGCCATCTGAAACCCACCTCCTTCTCGGGATGAGCGTCTTTGGCCCCCGCTTGTACGATGCGACTCTGGCAGGAGACCCCAATAAATGGATAGTCAAGGAAGAAGAAAGAAATCGCCGTTCCTTTCAGATCGTCGAGACCGACCTTCAGGCGGGACGACCGAAGGGCCCCAATGCCTTTAAAGGGGGTTTAGGATGACAGCCAAAAGCCAAGTCCACTTCATGGCTACGCGGATTTGCAAGTAGATCTCTAAAAGAACCCAAAGCTATTTTCATTTCAATCTGCTTCTAATAAGTAACTGGCTTCTCATTTGCTTGAGAAACATTTGTAATAATTAAACTTTAATAAACAATTCATTTCGCAAGTAGAATTTATTCTCCTTTCCACTGGAGTACCCACATGAAAATAAGCCCTTCATCTATTTCAAGTCATGATGACCAGCTGACCAAAAGTATTGGATAAATATGGTCCAAAAACATGTACAATGATGTTCTGTTCTTTTCATAAGTTGTATGTGCACAATATGTCAAACTAAAAAAAACTTTTTAAAAACCAAAAAGTGGGGTTACTTTAATGTACAAGACTTTGTCTCTCATAGATGATGGCTAAATTAGATGTTTACATCTTCAATGCTTCCATTAGTAATCATTATCCTGGAAAAATCATATATTGGGCAGGAACAAAAAATAAGCATGATTTAATAGCTACCACTTTTATTTCTCCAGAAAGCCACCATTATTAGTTGCCTAGATAATGATCACTTGATCCTGGTTTTGAACCGGAGACCTATTTGTTAATTTCTCATAAGCCTATGTTACATGCAGATTTATCTTTATGAAATATTGATGCAAAAGATGGCGAATGAGATGCAGCTCTAAGGGCCTCTTCCCAAGGATAGGGTAGCAACTAAGAACTCAAGATTGTTAAGAGTTTTTTTCTTTATCCCAAATAATGAAAAAATGTTCTCAGAGACATGACAATTTAATCTAAACATGAACCTTAAGAATATACTATAGACCTCCCTAGAAGCAGCCTTTTAATTTTATGTACCTGAACTCATCACGAAGCCATACAAGCTAGGAGGGTCATAGTTGCTACATATCATAGATACAAATAAAATTTCCCTCACACCTACTTGACAATATCTCTCTGGGGTGGGGGAATTAAGCCCCCTCCTAATAGCAAAAAGCAGACACTGCCAAAGAAGCTTGGGAGCAACTGACAAGATAAGGAAAAGCAAATAGATTTAGCTATTTTCCGGAGATCAGTTGTACCACCTTTGAATACTGTGCTGCCTAGTAATGAATGACACTTCCCAGCAGCCTCTTAGGAGGCCTATTTATCTGAGCTATATATGAGTGAATGGATGAGGGCTTGGGCAATTTAGTATAAGCCAAATTAATCAATCAACTTTAACTGGGGGATATCTCAAGAGGGCAAAGCATACTTCTGTATTTGTTCAAAAATCATGCTGTTTGATGGGGTACTGACTCACTGTTTATTTACATTGACAAGTCAATTGAAATCCCTAAATATTGGTTTAGGGCCATTATTATTTCCATCTACAAGTAACATAAGCAATATCTGCCAGCAAATGATCAACTACTACTAAGCTTCCTAATTATAATTGACAACATCTATGCCAAAAATGTACTTTGACATTGTAAAATTGGCCGGGAACATCATTTATCAGACAAACAGGCTGATTTCATATCAGGGGCCTGGTTTTCTAGATCCTGATGGAAGTGTGTGCCTAGTCCCCAAAAGTTTATATTTGCAGTATTTATAAACTTTAAGTAGACTTTTGACTCCAGTTCCTGGGAAATACTATGTCAGAAGTCAAAGGTCTCCTTGATCAATCAATGTTTGTTCACTTTCACAATTTTATGTAAATGCCAGTCTGAAAATGAAATATAATGCAGCATGATATTTATTTATTGTATACAATTTTGGCACCATCTGACTCCAACTTGACCCTAGGTGGCTTACAATAAAAACAAGGTAGAAAGAACCATAAATAAATGAGTAAAGTAAAAAATCCAGTCAGTGTTAACCAGCTATTCAATCAACTGTTCTACTCAATAGGCTATAACCTGTTTCTCTCATGTATAATTTAAATATTAATTATGTAGTGTATGATTTAAATAAAAAATAATATTATTTTCCAATTTCATAAATAATCGCATAGCAATTATAGTATAGTACAGGGATTCTATTGAGATCTCAGCAAGATTAAAAAGAACAGTGTAACAGGATTTTTAGTGAGAACCTTTGTTAGAAATTAACTTTTTAGAAAACTGAAGCTATAAACTTGGCAACCCCCTCTCCCCCCAAAAAACCCTTAAGAAATTATGTTAAAATATCAAAGGGCAAACCATCCAGTCTAAATTCATAATGTAATTGTCTGAGGCAGCCTGATTGTCCTAAACTTGGCATTTTGCACTGAAGCTTTTGAAAACAAAGTGAAGACTAGAGCCTGGATTATTATCTTGTACTATTAAGTACAATAAGCTTCTAGTCACAAGATTTGGATCTTCAATTGAACAATCTTCTTAGGTAAAGAACATAAAAATTAAACTGTTAGTACCGATTCTCCTCTCCATTATTATTAGCTTTTAGTTACCAGGCCAGAGTTCAGATCAAGGGTGATAAACATGAAGCATCAAACCGAATAAAACAGCTTCTTTATTCTTATTTCACCAGGAATATTAACACATGCTTTAAAAACCACAAGGTTTTTAGATCAACTTCAGATCTCCAAATTCTACAAACCTTTACACTCTCATTTTGATGTTTTATCCTTAGCCATCCTAGAAGGCAGCCTTATAAACTAAAGCCCTAAAGCCCTGCCCTCTCTAGACTAATAGATCCTCATATATGGACTTTTATATATCTAAGATAAATTGACACAGCTTGATATTCTGATTTCCATGGCCAGATTAATTCATTCTAGGTTCAAGATTGCATCAGCAAATGTAGCCACATTTCAAGTAGTGGCCTGAAAAATATGGCAGCAATTAAGAATAATCTCATCTCACTCCTTTCACTACGAGAATTCAATTGTATAATAAGGAGCAAAGTGCTTTTCTTAGATAACAGTGTAGGAGTGGTCAGTTGTCTTTACACTACAGTGAACAGCCACAGATAATTACTACAAACTCTGCCAATGACAATAAAGACACTAATTGCCGACATATCAATCACTATATCAACCACTATACTTATTACCAAATGAAAGATTGCATTTCATCCAGTTTGAGGATTCCTATGCATTAAAAAAGCACAATAATTCATATATTATACATTCAGACTCTGTTTCAAGATTTTAGATTTAATAGATGAATACCAATCAAAGTCTTATAACTAAGAAACTACAAAATAGGTACACAAGAGAGCATTTAAAAATTGGATTTAGATTGATTCTGCTGAAGTCAGGTTAAGAAAATAACAGAAAATTTCCTTGCATGAGATAAAAACCTTATAATCCAGTATTCTTTTCTTTTTGTTGTAACAAACAAAGTATTCTAACTCCCACCATTATGGTTCATCAGTCATATGCAAACATTGTAATTGACAAAAGAATGCACACATCCATTCTGTCAGTCAAGGCTTCTTACTTTACCAAATTTGGAGCATACAATCCATTTCTGTGTTGAAATTCCTCTGCTATATTGCTTATATGACAGTCATGTATGCATGCATATTGCCTCATATTTTCTGTTTTAAAACCTCCCCTTCTGTGCTATTGTATAATACCCACTGATGGGTTTTTCAAGTAAACAGCCACTTCTCTACTCTTTCAATGCCTCCTTACAAAGTAAGAGACTATAAACTACATTAGTTATAATAATGATACTAAAAAAATATGTGACATCTTTCCTTCTAGAAGTATGTAAAGACAATTTGCTAACCATGCTGTCTATTCCAGAATAGCAGATTTGCTAAGCTTTTTACAGCCCCCAAGTAGAGATAGTATAAAACAGATAAGGTAGATCACCTTTAAGCATACCAGAAAGGACTGTGCCATCTGCACTCTTTTAAATTGTATAGTATTCCAGAAGCACGAATCCTTTTTGGAGGGAAGAGTCCATTAACTGCTGTTGAAAGCATGCATTGCATCAGCCTGCTTCTGTTATCCATAACCACTTTCTAGGACAGCTACATCTTCTTAAAAAGCATGCATACATTTTTATTCCATGAACCTTAATCTTACCAAGCTGTTGCCCAGAGAGAGAGAGAAATATTCCAGTAAACAAGTTAACCACTATAAAAATTCACATCAACTCAGACAGTTCTGGAAAAAAAAACAGTTTTAATCTGTAAATATACCTTTGTTGTCCACATTCAGTAAAACTACATACATAACCAGTTTTCTTCATGATTATTATGCCTTACTTTCTCAAGAAAGCTAATGATTAACCAAATTCATGTTTGTACATTTATAGGCTGGCAGGAAACTTGGTAAATATTCACTGTCAGAAAATAGCTCCTAAGGTATGTTTTTCATCCATTAGAACTGAAAATAAGCCACTGGGAGCGATTTGTTTCCTTATTTTTAAAACAAAAACAATGGGGAAAAACAAAACAGTCATAGTGTAACATTTGCTGCTTCACAAGAAATCTCTTTGAATTAACTTTTTAAAAAATTGTTTCTTTTCAGAGAGGAAAACAAAGGTTGAGGAGATACCATACCCTAGTGCTTACACTGTTGGTATTGTTATATAGCCAGGCCTCGGTAATGTAAGCCAGCCAGAACTTACAAATACCATTGTTAATTACTCCCTTTTTGAGAAGGTAAGACTGAAAAATTAATAATGAAGTTATAAAACATCACTCCCCATTTATGCTGTAACTCCTTCAGACAGAAGGAAAATATGCAAACCCTACTGGTAAATAATGTGAAATCATAATGGGTGGAATTCACATTAAGTCAAACACAAAAAGACCACCTTGTAGTTTAGCATTCCTTCTGAACCAGATCACATTATTTACATTCATTGGGTAGTAACATAGAATATTTCCTTGAAATATAAAACTGGTGCCCGCCCCCTTATTATAATGTAATCCTGCATTTCACCAGCACAGTATGTCTTTTCCAGAATCAAAACAGTTCAAAGACCACCGATTTTTCCTGTAGGTTAGTTTGTAAAGTGCAAGAAACATAAATGACTGTAACTGCACGACTCTATGGACATAAAGCAAAGAGGCAAATACTTGCTCATTTCTATCACTGTTTTGCTTTTAATACACCTTTGGGAAGTTCCCACAGCTGGAAAAGCTACTATTTTTATTGTTCCACTGGACTTAAAACAACATCACAGGTCATATTCTCATATATTGACATGTGAGTGTCCAATAATCTTATATACAGGTAGTCCTTGACTTACGACCACAGCTGGCACCATAATTTGCTATTGCTAAGCAGGGCGGTTGTTAAATGACTTGCACCTGATTCTATAAGCTTTTTTGCCATGATTTTTAAGCAAATCACTGCAGTTGTTAAGTGAATCATGTGGTCATTAAGTGAATCTGGCATCCCCATTGGTTTTGTTTGTCAGAGGCCAAATGAGAAGGTCACAAATGGTAATCAAATGACCCCAGGATTTATTATTTATATGCTCATAAATACATGCCAGTTGCAAAGCGCTCAAATTTTGATCACATGACTATGGGAGCTCTGGTGGCGCAGTAATTAAAGTGCAGTATTGCAGGCAAACTCTGTCCACAGCCTCCCTAGAGTTTCATCCTGATGGGCTTAAGGTTGACTCAGCTTTCCATCCATCTCAGGTCAATAAATTGAGAACCCAGATTGTTGGAGGCAATATATTAACCACCCAGAGAGTGCTTTAAAACAGGGATCCCCCAACCCCCAATCCACTGCCCGGTGCTGTGTCGCAGCCCATTGGAAACTGGGCCGTACAAGTAGCGGACAAATGTACCAAACTGCATTTGCGCAAGCATTGTATGCAACAGTAATGGTTTCCTCTTATCTTCGTTACCGGTTTGAAACCGTAAGTGCACGTGGGGCTTCTGCGCCTGCACAGAACCTTCATGAAGTAGAGTGTCCATGATGATGTCTGGGTGGGTGGGAGGAGCCTCCCGCCGCCACCGCTACCAGTTCCCCCGAACCGGGGCGAACTGGAAGAATACCACCTCTAGTGTACAAATGCAAAACTAGCCCCTCTCCTCCACCACCGCTGGTCAACAGAGATGGAAAGATTGGGGACCACTGCTTTAAAGCACTATGGAGCGGGATATAAATCTTAGTGCTTTTGCAACAGTCAGGTGGATGACGGGTCGTAAGTCACTTTTTTTACTTTTCACTTCTCAAATGGTCACTAAAAGAATGGCTGTAAGTTGAGGACCACCTGTATGCTAATATAAGAATATGGTCAGGGTGCTTACAGATCAATATATAAAATTCAGGCTAGAGGTTTCCTTGATCACTGGGGAAAGGAGAAAAGAATCCCCCAGAATCAAATGTTTTCTAGTAATTATATCTTCATTATTACATTTCATCTTTAGCAGGTAGAAGCAGAAATACACAACTGTTCAAACAGCAGAAATATAATGCATCAACCTGCTTTAATAAACCTTACATTAACAATAAAACTTAGCTAGAACTTATATAGGACTTGAATCCATTGCTGAAATACTGAATGTGATGTAACAAAGTAAGTTGAAGGCTTGCCTCATAGAATGATTTTCATAACACATTAAATTGCTTTAAAAAATACCAAGTCACATGAATAATTTTGGAATAAAAACAGAAATGCAGTCTGCTAAATAATATTGATTTATGACGCAAAGTGAATAACTATTACCAAAAAGGACCCATACAATTTCACTGGAGCTAATTTACCAATACAAACTTTTAGAGAGTAACAAGCTCTGCTGTGTAGAAGTGCTAGTTTGCTTAAAGAACTAGCATAATTCATTAGCACAACACAAATGTGCAATTTACATATCTCCAGTATAGATGTGTCAGTAATTTCACAATGTCAGAATAAGTTATTAGTCCTTTCAGAAGAAAGCACTGGTAATCTGTGTGTGGTAAAACAGAGTTAGAAGAGCAGTGAATTGAAGTATAGGGCTGTTGTTGTTTTTCACAGGAAAAGTTCTTTAATCTTGACTCTGTTGTAATGGGGCCATAATTATAGAAGTAAATAAATTAATAGTCAACTGCAAAGGGGAAATTAGTGAAGCTTAAAGGTTATTATTTCCCACTTAGACTCCTTCCAAAGTGCTAATTGTGGGGGTAGAAAGTATGACAGTCAAGATGGAAAAGTGTGGAAACAGCAATTAATATGTGGAAATGAAGAAACGCCTTTTTGCTCTCCTGTATTTTCTCCCTGAACATTCTATAATAAGAACACAAAACACCTGATCTAACAGGCAGACGGTCTTTGTTTTGCATTTTAATTTTTATCCTATCAAAATTCTGTCTCTTAATCATTGTATCTAGTAATCTGATAGGCAAGAACAGATGGAAGAGTCTTCTCAATGTAAAAAGTATCTCACATTTGTTGTCTCCTGACCTGTCCCCTTCTCTCCCCACCTGCTTATCTTTCTCAGTATATAGATTGGAGTTTACTGAATAAAGAAAAGGGAAAAAATATCTGCCTCTTTTAGTGTTGTTGATAGAATGTCTCACTGTGTTAAGTAGGGCATATTTCCAGATAAATATATACAGTATTGTAGATATACAACAATACAATCCTGGGTGCTCTATGTTCACCCATAAGTACATTTCAATAAATAAAACTTACTTTGTAATAAGTGTACTAAAAACTGCACTCCTACTTTTCTCTGTGTTGTTTGTTACATGGATGAATGAACCAAGCTTTGTTTATGGTGAGCCATTTTGACATTTTTGACTCCTAGCAACCACATAGATTTTCTCCATGACAACCTATCCCTAACCTGTTCTTTCAAGTCTGCCAATGGCGCACTATCCTGCTTCTTTAAAGTTTAACTTTTTCTTCTACAGAGTGTCATGAGGAATATCATAGCTTCCATAATTCTGATCTTTGTAACTATAGAGACATCATAGCATCTGAGTGTCTCTTCTAAGGCCTTCAGGGCTGCTCTACCAAGTGCTAGTGTTTCTAGATTGTTTGATCCTTTCAGTTGATCCTAAAAAAAAATTTGCTCACAGTAATACAGGCAGCAACCCACCCCTGCGTGATGGCAATGTGATACCATGAGTTTTACACCTGTGACCTAGAGCCTCTTGCGGAAGTAGCCTGCAAGCGTCTTCTTCAAGATTGCTAGCATCCCACAAACCAAGTGAACACCTTCTAGGTTCAACCTATCACACATACCTCAACCACAAAAAAATCAAGAGAGATTTAGATGAAGCCCACAAATGGCAAAAGTTTTGAGACAGAGTAGCATCCTTACTTCCTCAAAACATAGTAGCTGAAAGGAGTTGCAGATAGCACAATTAGACTTTGCCCCAATCACCACATCAAAATCTGCCCAGGAAGAGCCAAGACCTTCTCAAACCTGAATGGTCTGGTACCAGCCCAATGCAAAATGGACACAGTAATGAGGTAGGAGAACTACCTGTTCATCCCTTCCTAATAGGGAATTTGCCATCCTCAGTAAGACTGCTGACAATTCACTGATGCAATAAGGGAGAGGTACTGACACATTGCCTCCCTCATTGCTATAGTGTCAGCGCAAACATGAGCTTGTACTTGTATGCAACCCAAAGACATCTGCAGATTCCAAGGTCTTTAATAGAGTAATGGTATATACACTGTGAAGTAATGATGGAAATATAATACATACTTGTGAGTGATTTTGTGAATACGTATAACATGTACTTGTGAGTGATACCACAACACATTACAAAAGGAACAAGTATTATC
The DNA here is from genome assembly GCF_964273705.1 of Natrix helvetica. Classification (NCBI taxonomy): domain Eukaryota; kingdom Metazoa; phylum Chordata; class Lepidosauria; order Squamata; family Natricidae; genus Natrix; species Natrix helvetica. The sequence continues at coordinate 98,898,305 of NC_138548.1, read as the reverse complement.
ACAGTGTCATGATGCATTTTTTCTCTTTCTCCCCCACCCCCTGGACATCTCTGATTTGAAAAAGTTATTATTATTATTTTACTTCTTCCACCAATGTGTCATTTCTGCTTCTTCAATTCCTGGAGCTCTTCAGTAAAGATTAATGTGCATAAAAAGGCTGCTTGAGAGCAATTTTGTCAAAGTCTGGATCTCCTTCTTTTGTCAGAGGTTAAATATGCAATTTACAGAACTGGTGACAGGCCACACTGACATATTTGGAATGACCTGGTGATCACTTAACACAGGGACACTGTAACAGCCAGAGCTCCAAGGACTGGTCATAAGTCCTCCTTGTTTAGAACCATTGTAATTTTGAACAATTGCTGAATCAGTTGTTGTAACCTGAGGACTGCCTCTAACAAGTTTGGGATAATAAGTCTGTTTAAAACTATAGTTAATATACAGCCCAATTATGTATGTCTATTTAGAAGTAAATGTTATTATTCTCACTCTGGTCTCAAATAAGTATGCATAGCATGTTGTTAGAAACAAGGAAATTACTTAGCAAATACCTCAAAGAAAAACATTGCTATTTATAAACATGATAAATATCTTGCCGTAGTTTTTATTCTGAATACTGAGTACTTTTAAACAAAATAGTATGAGATAATCCCCATCTGATGAATTTGTTTATGTCCACTAGTAGTTATGCCTGTATTCTAAATGTAAATTATCTAAATATTATTCTAAGGGGAAACAAAACTGTCAGCAGATTAATATTTTTCATAAAATAAAAACCATTATCTCCATTGTTAATAGTGATCTTATTAGAAAATATTATATTACAAAACTAATAGCAGTACATCAGTAGGATGGTATATAAATGCTTGATGATTTTTATGCAGTCTTCTATTGAATATTAGAGATTTTGATAGACATTTTAGCTAATTTAAATATGTAGATTGTGTTCGTATATAAGTCTTTGTATAATCTAATATGTTTTTTAAAATAAAAAATAGATTCATATAATTAATTGGCCTTAGAGTTATTTTATTTATCCCTTAATACAGTAGATTATTAAAATATTTGTAATTTCAAAAATTATTATAATCAATAATTCCAAGTAATCAGGAGTGGGCTTCAAAAATTTCAGCAACGAGTTCTCTGTTCAGTTGCTGGGTGGGCATGGCTATTGTGGGGGTGGCTTAGTAAACCTCCTGCACTAGGGCGGGGGGGGGGCAATTTTCACGTTCCCCGGGCTCCAGAGTATTTCCTCAAGCACCTGGGAGAGCGAAAACTACCGCTTCTGGGCTCCGGAGGCCCATTTTTCCCCCTTCCCGAGCCTCCGCATGGGCCCTGCACTTACCTTGCATTCAAAGTGGGCCACATAGAGACTCCTGGGAGGGGCCTGGTGGGGTGGGGTGGCATGGTGGGCGGGGTCAGTCAGGGGTGGGATTTGGAGGTTCTCTGAACCAGCCATAATGTTAGCTATGGATTCTCCCAAACCAGGACGATCCCGTAGAAGCCCACGCTTGCAAGTAATTATCCTTATTGTAATTATTATGCTAATTTTGAAAGAGTTGCACTTTTCGGAAGTATTTTATCATCTACTAAAAATCTGACTTCAGGTGAAATTAAGCACCAAAGCAAACAGTGCTAAAATGCAAACTTTCACTTAATATCCAGACTTTTTTAAAAAAAAAAGGTTGGACTTTTAATACATCAGTTGAACTTTAAAAATAAATTACCGCAGGTGAAATATGGCAGATTACAACTAATTGGAAGATGATTCAGTATTGTGGCACATATAAAAATTGCTTTTTTGATCCAATTATTTATTCCTTAACAAGGGGCAATACTTAGCCAACCTTGACTGATCTGGGAAAATGAATCACAGTCTGACTTGGTTAGCACTTGGATATGAGACCAACAGGAGGCCCTTGGTTATAGCATAGACTGATTATTATTCAAAGCAGCACAGAACCTTCTTACAAAATAATAAGGAAACCATTTTAAATAAAATTACCAATACTCCCAAAGGACATTAAAATGCAAATATGGTATTAAAATATGATTTAATTTATACCTGTTAACATTAAGATTTTGTTTCAAAATATTCATAGTAATATTTATCTTTTTATTGCATTACTAAAAACATAGTAACATAAAATGATTCCATGCATTTTCATCAACAGAAACTGATGTTCATCAATTTCAAGATCTTACTGATGGTTATAAATATTTCTAAATTACTTTTCTAAGTTAGTTTTATTATTTTGATAACACTAAGTATAAACAGAAATTAATTTTTGAATCTGAATCTCTTGCTGCTATTCTGCCTGGCCCCAAGACTGTAACACCTAGAAATACACTGAGATCCACTGGCATGAGAGGCATATAAAATATTGGGATCAAAGCAAGCAATTCAAACAAGTCCCTGATAGAACTCTCATTTATCTACCTCAGGATCTTAAAATCATGGCATTTAAGTACCAAGATCTAGAGCTGAGCTGAAAATTGGAAATTATGTAGAGAATATGTCTAATGCAATGCATCTTGCAAACTCTCCTCCTTGCTATTGTACAGGAAAAAATATTGTGCACTTTTTTGCAGACTTATACAATACAAACATTTTGTAAGTAAGGTCTGAAATGGAGAAGGAGAATGAAAAGCAGAGCAGCCTGGGCAGAAATAAACACATTCTGAGAACATGTCCTGGCTACGTAGGCCTTTATCAGAAGATTAATATTCTAACAATAATAGAATTTAGTACTTAAGTATCATGTGGTTTTCATCATGGCCAATAATGTTATAATGCCAGACATAACAAAAATTGTTCTTGCTTCCAAAGATATTTTAATCTAAACTGCCTACATTGTTGCCATTTTTTTTGAAGTCATTGATATAGAATGAGGAACAGAAAAATGAATATTAAACAGAGATTGTTTTAAATTGATGTCTGTATAAAGGGGTGTGTGTGTATAGGGAAAATAGAAAAACAAAGCTTAACTGATTTCATAACCATCTTAACATTTCAGACTGTGTATGTATTTAAAATGTTAGAATGACAGTAATTTTCTCTTGTAGCAAAATTTTCCATAACATGCTGAAATAACATGAGCTGCCACAGAAAGAATGTGACCCTTCTGAAAAAACTATTTTCACTATACAACTGTGCCACAGTTTAAAAAAAAAGATGGAAACAAGAAGTAACCACTTAGACCAAATTAGGCAGCACAACTGAGAAATAAATGCATTAAGTATGCTTTTAAATGAATTTTCTCCAAAGAGTTCCCAAGAGAAAGTGTACGGCTAAATCTTAGTTTGGCAATTAAATAAAGGATTGCATTCCTCTAATATTTTATAGATCAATTTTTTCCAAGAAATCCAAGCATACTTCAGTCCAAGAATGAAGAAATTCAAACAATCATTTTACATGTTTAGAGGACATATGTGAGAGTTATGATGTTATGTTGTGTAACCCTGTCACTGAAACACTGAGGCAAAAGAAGCATCTCTGTCCAGATTTTGTCCTCATGCAGAAGTTTTGTCAGCACATGATCCTTCACAAAGATGTGAACTAAGTTTAGGAGCAGTTCAATTGATCCTTGTATTTTAAATGCATTATGCTGTTTGTCAGATACATGAAAAGGCCCTATTTTTACAACACAATTGCAACATGAGGAGCTGGGGATTGATTAAGGATGGTGAGGCAATATCTAAATCTATCCAATTAACACAGGGTTTTACATTTAATCACAGATCCAGTCTTATTTGAACTAAATTGATTCACCCCCGTTAATTAACTCTTCTTATGTCATCCAACCACTCTGACCTTTTCTGTTTTCATTTCTTCCCCACGACTACATGAGAGGATGTAAAGAATCAGGAACAGATGGGAATGGGTTCAGCATCCTCAGCCATGATGTATGTCCATAGCAGTGCCATTATGAATATTCACCCTTTCAGACACAGGCAGGAAAATGACAGCTTTTCAACCATCTTTTCAGTGACGGGAAGGAATAAAAATGTATCTGTCAATTAATCAATTTTGGATCAAATGCTCAGGAACAGACTAGCTTCGCTATGTCATACAAACAGGCTCAGAAAACAATTTAAAATGTACATCAAAAAGCACAGGGGGGGGGGGGAAGCTCTGCAGTCATACCAAATTTAATATGCTTTCCTTTACCTAAGAGATAGGTAACAAACAACTCTATTTATTACTGTCAAAGTTATACTGAGATCAAGAGCCTTTTTGAGTTAAAGCAAGAGAGATCCTTTGCTAAGATGATGTTGCTAGGCTGACAGTATTAATGAATAATCCCACTGCATAGTTCACATTTTATTGCTTGCCATTATAAGAGGCATTAAACATTAAGAATCGGTACATGGACACTTATTTTGTTTTCATTTCTTTTTCCTATCCATTTTCCTTTCGGGTTGCATTATTTGGATTGCAGTCCTAAAAGTAGAGATTGTCTAGTTTTTAATTTTCCATATGTCAAGAAATCTTCCAGGCTGAAGAACAGATATAAATGGTTGTAAATGATACTCGCTTCAATAGTAGAAATTGCTGCTTTTAATATCTTGAATGTAAGTATGTATGTTGAAATGACACACATTGCACTCAGTTTATAAACTCAATTGCTGATCCATAAATAGTATCCATGTCTAGAAGTTTGGCTCAAGTATACATAAGCTTTGCTGCTTTAAGAGATGAACATTTATTTCAAATGCTCCTTATACAAGCAGAAACTATGAAGGAGTCCTACTAATAGTTAAGAAAATACAAAAGATTTTTCCCATGAATGGGAAACAGCTATAACAAAACTGAGATGAGCGGCTTCCGGTTCCGGCGGCTGATGGCGACGGGCAAGCCTTGCTCGCCCCGCACATCCCCAGTGGGCTTCCCACTCCTTGGGGGGCACAGGACGCCCCGTAGAGGCGGCCTGCCGGAGGGGCGGCACTGCGGGGGATCCCTGGATCGCCGGCGGCCAGCGGGGGGCCCCCCGCTTCGCTCCAGGCACCGGGGAGCACAAAGGGGAGACGCTCCGGCGTCTTCGCTGTGAGGCTGATCGGAGAAAAAGAGAATAGAAGGATGCGGCTGCGGTGCGGTGAGGCGTGAACTTCCTCCATTCCCTTTAACAACTTTAACAACTTTAACAAGAAAGTCAGCTGTTTAAACTTTACTTTCGGCTTGAATCGGAGAGGCGCGGCTGGAGGGAGGGGGATTCCCCCCCCTCCCTTGGACAGGCGGCTGGAAACGATTTAGCTCTTAGCCCCAGGGGAAGGAGGAGGAGGGGGAGAGCCAACCAATGATGTCACGCCCCTACTAAGTGAATTTTCGGATTTAAACCTTAAAACAATGATGATCTGGAAACTTTGGGAACATTGAACTTTGAAAACTTTATTTTTTGCCTCTAAACCCGAAGCTGGCAGGGCAAGATGGCACACTTCCGTTGTCTTTATGAAATGTGAAATTCGACTCCATCTTTAAAACTTCAGGCTTCCGGTCTTTGTATCCGTGTTACTCAGACAAATCTCTTGTTGATTGCTGTCTTTTGAACTCCCTGGAGTGAAAAATTATGCTCTATTGCCAGGGCCAGTGGAAACAAAAACTCTCTTCTGCCTGGTCCTTCTGTCTCCTGGACTCTCCTGGCTGTCCTGCCTTTCTGACTGACCATTCTCTATACTGACTGAACTTTTTATTCTACAAAGAATGTCACCTAAAAAACCACCTCCTGGAAAGCCTGGCTTTGCTGCCTCTGCCCCGACATCTGCAACCTCCAGTCCTAGTACACAATCAACAATAACAGCTTTGATGCAACCTAAATCTACGGAGATGGAGTTTCAACAAATGTTTCAGCAACTCTTACAGGGACAAGAGGAAATAAAGAAACAACTTCAGGAGATGAAAGAAGAAATTAAAGAGAACCAGGCCAAAATTAATAAGAACTCACAGAGATTGGACCTTTTGGAGGGTGGGGCGGCTGAGATGAGGGAGGGGATGGAAGGGATGCAGAAGGGAAACAAAGAACTTGACACCCAGCAGATGAAAATAAGAGTTTGAGAGAATGTCTTTTTATCTTAGATTTCAAAATGTGATACAGACAGATGATGAAAACATAAGGGACATCATGACAAACATTTTGGCTGACTACATCCAGAAAGAGAAGCAACAGATGGGGTGGGAAATAGACCTGGTTTATAGAGTGAACTCAGCTTATGCTAGAACACACAATGTTCCCAGGGAGGTACACATTAAATTCCTCAGAAAAAGCACAAGAGATGAAATTCTGAGCGCACAAAGGGGGCAAGCCCTGACATACAAAGATAAGGAGATAACCATTCTGAAACAGATCCCCAAGAAAGTGAGGGAAAAAAGAAAAAGTTATTCGCAATTAGCAAATAAATTATACCAGAAGGGGGTGTGGTTTAGATGGTTGATGCCTGAAGGTATGCTAATATTCTGGGAGGAGACAAGAGTTAGTATTAATACACCCATAGAGGCACAGGCCTTTATGGAAAAAAACAAACTACTCCTAGAAAAACCTGATGATCCTTCACCAGATACACAGGACACGGGAGGGGCCGGAGCCCTGTCGGCGGGGGGAGATGGGGCAACACCGAGAAAGCTCAGATCACAAAAATGAGTAAGAAAATCCACCTGACATAAACTGATCAAAATTATCAACTGAATTTATATGCTGACTATATGTTACTACTTAATAATGAATTATGTGTAAATGTATAATATGAGTATGGAGGGGGGACGCACCTACCGCACACTGCAGTTGCCAAAATTTGTAACCTTTCCCCTACCTTTTTCCTTTGCAAAATACTAAAAAAACCAATAAAACTATGTTATTAAAAAAAAACTGAGATGAGCACTATTATAGCAGTTTCCATTAATATAATATATATAGGAAAGTCAGTATATTAAATAAACTGAATTCCCATATATATGTTTTGTGTTTCTTTGAGATACTATTGATTACTGCTGACCATTTCCCAATTAATTAACTGGAAATAAGACAGAGGTAGCATCAGAACTCAAGGGTAACATACACATAGAAGTCCTCAGATTCAATTCCTAGCAACTCCAGATAGATTTTTTAAAAAAAAAAACCTTGCCTGAATCCTAGAAGACAATTAGTAACTAGTACTGTATTTGCAGCATTTCTCAATCTTGGCAATTTGAGGAGGTGCGTACTTCAACCCTCAGAATTCCCCAGGCTTTCTGGCTTAAAATAATCTATGCTTATAGTTTATAAGTCTATCTTTGCATAGTATATGCTTTTGCACTCCTGTAATACAGTCACACTGGAACAAATGAGCCAAAGTCCAACCTGGTATATGACACTAAATCATTATATTCAGCTCAATCCTTGAATACAAGAAAGCTGTATAGAGAAATGGCATAGATTATAGTGCTTTTTTTCCAAAATGGCTCCCTATTCTCCTAAGCATACAGTAACAAAATAGGCTAAAAAGCAAGTTAGACCCTTATCGATCATCACAAATATACAGTGTGTAACTTAAGCAAGAAACAATGCAAGGAAGAAGAAGGAAAAGAAACATAGATTAGAATTTGAGGAAGTTTGAAAATGAAGTAATTGGGCATGAGAATTAAGAGAATGTGAAGATTCCTGGCTAATGAGCCATCAAATTTACTACTATACATTCATATATTTAAGCAGCTGAATGAGGAAAATTCAACGTGGTCATAAGCACAACACCTACATCTTTTTCAACAAGTCTGTCATATATGCAAATTATTATATAATATTTCTTTTAACTGTTTAACACACAGCATACAAAGAATATACTTTCAAATGCTGCTACAGAATAGCTTGGCAAAATTGAAAAATGCATTGTTAACTCTAGTTGTAAATAATGCATGTCAATTCCTTATAGAAAAGATCTGTTAAAACAAATTCTGCCTCTCTGTACCAGATGACCTGATACTGCATATGTATATACTAGTCCTCATTTAGCAACCCCAATTGGGATTGACAATTTAAGCAAACTAGTCACTAAATGAAATGGTGACTTTGGTTATAATCTTACCTCAGGTTTCCTTTGCTTTACAGTAAGGATTGGTTGTAAATTTATTTTCTGGCACTATCAGTGTTAGATATTAACATATATCGGAGGAAGTCTCCTCTCTGGTCCGCTGCTACAGCGGGAAACAGGTATTACTCTGATTGGTCGAGAGGCGTACCCGAGTACTATAAAAGGGGAACCCTCCGACCACAGAGCAAGCTGGATCACTACTACTACTAATAAAGAGCTGTTAAGTCACTTCGTGTCCGCAGTCTGTTCTCTCGTTGCCCAGATCTAACATTGGCGACGAGGGTGGGATTGAGAGACAGATAGGACGAAGAACGCTACCTCCAGAATCTCCGGATTTGATCCAGCCCAGGAATTCGGCAGAAATTCCGGCAGCCATCTCAAGCCACCGCAGCGCGGCAAATTCAAACGAGAGAAGATGGCGATGCATGCTCCCCCCGCTCCATTCGACCCAGCGAATGACGAATGGGAAGCCTTCATGATTCGTTTCGAGTGTTTTCTCGAAGCGAATGAATACACGGAAATCACCGACGCCCGGAAGAAAAACATTTTCCTCGGCTACTGCGGAAAAGAAGTATTCAACACGGCCAGAGACCTCACCGCGCCTACTCCAATACAGGCAGTATCATGGGCGGCGTTGCAACAGGCTCTACAGACTCATTACGCGCCAAAACCTTCCCACCATGTTTGCCGCCAAGCGTTCAACACGAGGAACCAGAAGGCGGGAGAATCTATCAACCAGTACGTTGCAGCACTACGAAAAGCAGCCACACATTGTGGATTCAGAGACCTGGATGAGCAGATTATGCATCGACTCGTTAGCGGGCTGAGAGACATTTCCCTACAAAAGCGGCTGTTAGCAAAAACCAATTTAAGCCTACAGATTGTACTCGAGGAGGCAAGAGCTTCAGAAGCAGCAGACAGATCAGCGGAGACAATTCAACGCGGGTTCAACACTGGCCAGCCAGCGCCAAGACACACCAAAGTTCACTACGAGGACACAAGCCCCGACTACGAGGATCCCGAGTTCGAGGACAGTCACCTGATGCGGAGCAGTCACGTGAGGCCTGGGGGGAGACCCGGATTCCGTTTGCCGCCCTGCGCAAGCTGCGGAGGGAATCACCCCAGGTCTACTTGTAGGTTCAGGAACGTTGTTTGTTCGCACTGCAACAAACTTGGGCACATCGCACGAGTGTGCCGGAGCGAAGTCCCTGCCTCACGGCAGCCACCCATGTACCGCCAACAGAAGCCCAACCCAGGGGCTTGGCGAAACCAAAAAGGGCGCCCAGAGAGAAATCCACAAGTGTTTACCCAGAGAGAAAATTCCCAAAGAGCTGAGCGAGCGTATCCCCAGAGAGATTACACACAAGGAGCTGAGCGAGCGTATCCCCAGAGAGATTACTCACAAAGAGCTGAAAGAGCGTTCTATCAAGACGCCCAACGAGAGTATTTTCAGGATACAGATACTGAGATAGAGTTGACCCAGAGAGAGGAGTTGCGAACGTATCTCACCACGATAAGTCAGGTCCGCCCCAAGCGGCCAAAAAGGCTGAGAGTCACAGTCCTCTTGGAGGGCTCACCTTGCGAGCTAGAAGTTGACACAGGATCGACCCTGACGATCATTTCATGGGCATCCATGAAACAGGCTATCCCTAGCCTCAGAAAGAGCCAACTACACGCTCCAGACGTCTTGCTACGAGACTACCAGGGGAACCAAGTCCCCATCGTGGGCCAAGGCACATTCCAAATCCATTTCAAGGACATCGTAGCCCAGCTGCCCGTGACCATCGCCAGCGCGCCATTACAGAACCTTCTGGGGCTTGATTGGTTTGAAGCCCTGGGGTTAGAAGTCACCGGAATCAATGCCGTGGAAAATAGCAGCGCTGAACAGATTTTTAAGGAGTTCGAGGATGTGTTCAGCCCCGGTCTTGGTAAGTATGTGGGTAAACCAATATCATTTAATTTAGACCCCAAAGTGGCGCCAATCCGACTTAAGCCGAGACGAGTGCCTTTTGCACTCCGCCCAAAAATAGACAAGGAAATAGATAAATTAGTAGAGCAAGGAGTCCTTGAGCCGGTGGATCACGCGCGTTGGGAAACTCCCATTGTGACCCCAGTCAAACCAGACGGATCAGTCCGCATCTGCGCGGACTATAAATGCACAATTAATGTCGCGCTACAACAAAGCGCGTATCCTGTGCCTGTAGTACAGCACTTATTGCACTCGTTGGGGCCAGGAAAGGTATTTGCTAAATTAGACATGGCACAAGCTTACCAGCAGCTGCCTGTAGATAGCGCCACAGCGGAGGCCCAAACTATAGTGACGCATAGAGGGGCATTCAAATGCAACCGGCTGCAATTCGGTGTGAGCGTTGCTCCAGGTTTGTTCCAGAGCGTCATGGAACGGCTTTTGCAAGGGATACCGGGAGTCGTCCCCTATTTCGACGACATCTTGGTGTCCGCTGCAAACAAGGAGCAATTAAATAAAAGAGTCAGAACTGTTTTGGCCAGAATCAGAGAGAAGGGTCTCCGCCTTAAAAAGGAAAAATGCCAAATTAACGTGCCTAGCGTAGAATTCCTGGGATATAGAATCGATGGTCAGGGAATACACCCCACTTCAAAGAAAATTAAGGCGATCCAGGACGCCCCCACACCACGTAACCAGACCGAGCTGCAGGCCTTCCTCGGACTACTTAACTTCTACAGCGTTTTTCTGAGACAGAAGGCGACCGTTGCTGAGCCGCTACATCGACTACTCCAGCAAAACGCACCATGGAGATGGGGACGATCCGAAGCAGCAGCTTTTGCCGGGGTAAAGCGCCTGCTCATCACTGACTCGCTGTTAGTCCAATACAGCCAGACACTACCGCTAGTATTGACCTGCGACGCATCACCTTTTGGAGTCGGCGCAGTCCTTAGCCACAGGATGCCAGACGGAAAAGAAGCACCCATCGCGTTCTACTCTAGAACTCTTTCATCGGCCGAGAGGAACTACAGCCAGATGGACAGGGAAGCGTTAGCTGCGGTAGCTGGAGTAAAACGTTTCCATGAATACCTCTACGGCCGCGATTTTGAACTAATTACTGATCACAAACCGCTGTTGGGACTTTTGGTGGGAAACCGCCCCACCCCGGTCTCCCTTTCTCCACGCATGACCAGGTGGACTGTTTTCCTGGCTGCGTACTCCTACAAGTTAATTCATCGACCGGGCTCCACTCTAGGACACGCAGACGCACTCAGCCGTTGCCCACTACCGGACCTTTTGCCAGACCCCACTCCCGAAGTACCGGTGTTGCTCATTGACTGTTTGGACTCAGGACCGGTTTCTTCCTGCGACGTTGCAAGGTTCTCCTCTAAAGACAGTTTAATAAAGCAAGTTCAAACTTGGGTTTGGAGGGGGTGGCCGAAGGGAAACGTGGGCCCAGAATTCAAAGTGTTTTGGTCAAAAAGGGACGAACTCTCAGTGTTACAAGGTTGTTTATTGTGGGGGGATCGAGTTGTTATTCCTTATGCTTTACAAAAAAATGTGTTAGATGCATTACATGTCGGGCATCCGGGGATCGTTAGAATGAAGGCTTTAGCGAGAAGTTACGTTTGGTGACCAAACATGGACAAAGAGATAGAGGAGTGGGTGGCCACTTGCGATCCATGCCAAGAATCGAGACCAGCACCCCCGGAAGCACCCGCCACGGAATGGGAAAAGCCGAAAGCACCCTGGTCGAGAATACACATCGACTTCGCAGGGCCAGTTCAAGGTCAGACTTTCCTTATAGTTGTGGATGCATATTCCAAATGGCTAGAGGTAGTCCTAATGACTTCAACCACGGCAGAGGCAGTCATTAAGGTTCTACGGCGACTTTTCGCCACTCATGGCCTGCCCGACCTCCTAGTCTCCGATAACGGGCCCCAATTCACGGCCATGCATTTCGAAATGTTTTTAGCAGGTCAGGGAATTCGGCATGCCCTCGTCGCGCCATTCCATCCGGCATCAAACGGACAGGCGGAGAGAATGGTGCGATTCGCAAAAGAGGCCCTCGCTAGGATGGGTCCAGGTGATTGGCAAACACGCATTGACCATTACCTCTTAATTCAGCATATTACCCCAAGCGCAACGACGGGTAGGAGCCCCGCTGAACTACTCATGGGCCGCCGTCTACGGTCTCACCTGGACCGTCTTCACCCAAATTACTCTGCCACAGCTCCCCCAGACTCCACAAGCAAAATTCGGTCTTTCAGCATAGGGGATTCAGTATACGCCCACAACTATGCAGGGGGAACATTGTGGATGCCGGCCAAAGTCATTTGCATCACGGGTCCACGATCGTATCTGCTGGAGCTGGAAGATGGGCGGAACTGGAAAAGGCACATCGATCAACTTCGGGGTCGCCTAGCACATTCAGACCTTCGAACCGAAGACGAGAGTTTCCCGCCAACGGAAAGTCAGCCACTCGAGAGCCCCATCATAGAGAACTACGACACCTGCGAACCCAGGTCGGAACAAGAGATCGAGCACGAAGCAGAGCAAACCCCAGACAACGCAACCGAGCAGACTCCGGAACGCCCTAGCAACGAAGGCACAAAACCTCCTGAACGTGAAACAGGAAAAGCACCCGATCCTGCAACCACTTCTAACCAACCCGAACTGCGACGCTCCTCCCGAGCAAGACAAACACCAACGTATCTAAAAGACTATGTTACTAACCGCAACGTTCCGTCTAGGAGGGGAGGGGTGTTAGATATTAACATATATCGGAGGAAGTCTCCTCTCTGGTCCGCTGCTACAGCGGGAAACAGGTATTACTCTGATTGGTCGAGAGGCGTACCCGAGTACTATAAAAGGGGAACCCTCCGACCACAGAGCAAGCTGGATCACTACTACTACTAATAAAGAGCTGTTAAGTCACTTCGTGTCCGCAGTCTGTTCTCTCGTTGCCCAGATCTAACAATCATGACTGCAAAGAGTCACTAAATGAGGTTGTTCCTAAACAAGGGACATCCTATAATGACACAGAGGAGCCCTCAGTTTCGAAGGATGTAGACTTCTAACAAATGGAGCAAATTATCATTGCAAATAAACAGTGGAATGTCTCTTGTATCCTAGGTTACCATCCTATGATACTGGTACGTTGTTTTTAGAATCAAGCTTTTAAATAATTGTATGGATCTGCTAGTTTGGTTTACTCAATATTGACTTTATTTTCAGGGTATAGTTAAATTACAGCTAAATAGATACTTTTCTATCACGGCATCAGTGCATGTCACTGCATGTGCTTACTAATATCTTTCTCAGTAACTGTCTTGCTTCCTGATCTTCCTCATATTTTTCTCTTTTTTACTAGGCACCTGGTCTGCTGCAAAGCAAAGTGCCAGCTTCTAACACCATGTTTAATTACAAAAATACCTCTGGAAGTCCACAGATGTATGGCCTAGTTTCTGTAGTTAAGTGCCTTGCAAAGAAGGAAGGAAGAAAAATATGGAAGAGAAAGTAAGAAACCTGGTTTGCCATTGGATAAACCAGTATTTTGTGACTGCTGTTGCTCAACAGAGCAGTTATTTTCAGAACCAGAAAATCTCCCTTATGGCAGCCATTTTGAGGTAGCAGCTGCAGGGTATTCCCCCAGTATTCCCATTGTGGCCACTCAACCCAAAGGTTTGCCTGTTCTTAGTCCAGATGTCATTAATTATTATTTATTAAGTTTAGATTATTATGAACCAATAAAGAACTGTGAACATAGCAATCCCTCTTTCATTTGTTTAACGAATACCACCCAATAATTCTACCAAGGAATTATTGAGTCTATCATGTGTACCTCGATAACTGTCTGGTTTGGCTCTGCAACCAATCAAGACAAACATAGACTTCAATGGATAAATAGATCTGCAGAAAAAAACAATTGCTACCAATCTGCCTTCCATTGAGGACCTGTATACTGCACGACCAGAAAGAGGGCTTTGAAAATATCTACAGACCCCCATATCCTGGACATAAACTGTTTCAACTTCTACCCTCAAAACAATGCTATAGGCCAATGATGGCGAACCTTTTTTGGCTCGTGCATGCGCGTGCGACCAGTCTCCCCCCCCCCACACTTTTGGTGCTCTTTTTTCACCCTCCCCAGGCTCCAGAGGCTTTCTAGGAGCCTGAGGAGGGCGAAAACAGCCTCCCCCTCCAGAGGCCCTCCCTGAAGCCTCCAGAGTATGAAAAACTGGCCCTCTGGGCAAACCGGAAGTTTGGGAACAGACTTTTGGTTTGTTCGTATGGCCATTTTTTGCCCTCCGAAGCCTTCAGAAGGCTTCCCTGAAGGCTCCGGAGGGCAGAAAATGGACTTACGGCCAAACCGGAAGTCACTTCCTGTTTGCTCGGAAGGCTCCAGAGGTGAAAACAACCCTACGGACAAACTGGAAGTAATTTCCGGTTTGGCCGTAGGGCTGTTTTTCGCCATCCAGAGCCTTCAGGGAAGCCTCTTGAAGGCTCCAGATGGCGAAAAACAGCCCTACGAGCAAACAGGAAGTCCATTCCCGAACTTCCAGTTTGCTAGTAGGACCGGTTTTTCGCGCTCCGGAGGCTTCAGGGAAGCCTCAGGAACATGAAAAATTGCCTCAAAAGAAGGCCAAAGTCAGCTGGCCTGACAAATGGCTCTGTGTGCTACCTGTGGCATGCATGCCATAGGTTAGCCATCACGGCTATAGGCCCTGCACCTCAGAACAACTAGACCTGGGATGGTGAACTTATGGCACGCGTGCCACAGGTGGCATGCAGAGCCATTTGTCAGGGAGTGTGAGGCGTTGCCACGTCAGCTGGCCAGCACGCATGCATGTGCTGGCCAACTGAGTTCAGCCTTTTTTAAAGCCATTTTTTGCCCTCCCCAGGCTCCAGAGGCTTTATAGGAGCCTGGGTAGGGCAAAAGCAGCCTCCTCCGCCCCCAACGGAGGCCCTCTGGAGGCTTCAGGAGCTTCCCTGAAGCCTCCGGAGCACATAAAACAGCCCTATAGGCAAACTGGAAGACCGGGAACGGACTTCCAGTTTGCTCATAGAGCCGGTTTAAGCCCTCCAGAGCCTTCGGGAGCCTTACAGAGGCTTCCCTGAAGGCTCTGGAGGATTAAAAACGACCCAACAGACAAACCGGAAATGACTTCCAGTTTGCTTGTAGGGCTGTTTTTAGTCCTCCGGAGCCTTCAGGGAAGCCTCGTGAAGGTCCCTGAAAGCTCCTGAGGACTAAAAACGACCCAACAAGCAAACCGCAAGTGACTTCCGGTTTGCTCGTAGGGTTGTTTTTCGTCCTCCGGAGCCTTCAGAGAAGCCTCCTGAAGGTCCCTGAAGGCTCAGAAGGACTTAAAACGGCCCTATGAGCAAACAGGAAGTCACTTCCATGAAGCTCCTGAAGCCTCCGGAGGGCCTCCAGGGGAGCGGGGAAGGCTGTTCTCACCCTCCACAGGCTCCTATAAAGCCTCTGGAGCCTAGGGAGAGCAAAAAAAGCATGCAAAAAATGGAGGTCGCACCCGTCATGCGCGCATGCGCACTGTGGGGGTTGTGCATTGCATTATGGGTGTGGTACGCCCACGCAGGATCCCCCTGCACTCCCCCCACTTATGGCACGTGAGCCAAAAACAGTTCGCCATCGCTGAACTAAACACAAGGACAGTTTTCTCCCCCATGCCCTCACTCTGCTAAACAACGAATTCCCACAACACTGTCAAACTATCTAGAAAAACAATATTACTATCATTAGTCCCTATTCCCTATCTCTTTATCTTCTTATAAATTTGTTGCTTGCATCTTATGATTTATATTGTTTACTTAGTACCCAGTATGATTTATGTTGATTGCTCATTCAGTATTCATGACTATCAAAATGTTGTATCTAATGTTTTATGATGAATGTATTTTTACAATGATTATGATAATAATCTATCACTATTGTGGTATGTACACTAAGAACTTATGCACCAGATAAAAAATCCTTATGTGTCTAATCACATTTGGCCAATAAAGAATTATATTCTGTTCTGTTATATTCTAATGGAATGTATAGATGACCTTGGGGAAAGAGTGGAAGAGATGCTGCAATCAATGGCTTAATAGGCAGAGAAAGAAATTGAGGAAATACTCACCCTAATGGATAAAACAGTTAAAAGTGGCAGCAGGAAGTTTGTTTATACAGTCAAATATGTAAAAAATGTAAAAAGAAATTAAGCAAATTGTTAAAGCAATCATATGTTAATGCGACTCATTAAAGCAGCTATTTTTTCATAGTCTGGGTTTAGAGTGATGCTGTCTGCATTTTTCTCTGCTCTAAAATGCGTGTTCCAAATAATGTTCAAAGCCTGTTCAACCTTATCCCTGTTTAATGTAGTAAATTACTCTTTCTCTCTCCCCAATCCCAGAAACAGATATATCATCTTATTTGAACCTTCCTTATTTATTTGAACCTTCCTGATGCTGGTGATTGGAGCTGTTTTCTACAAGGGGGGGAGTCAGAGGGACAAAGAGGACTAGGTAGTGGCCCACGCACCTAATGGTGCACAAATCATATATCTATAAACCAAAATAGCAATAATACATTCTGGATTAGTGCGCTTGAGTTCGTGATCTTATTTTATTTCAAAATGACTGGCTTAGTTCAATGTAACAGTTGTTTTGCACCTGTCTTTCGCAGTACTCTTTTCAAATTTGGATACTGTCCCCTTTGTAAACAAATTACTAGTCTACATAGACAGATTACTTATCTAGAATCTGTAATCTGTGCTCTCCAAGCAGAAATTAGGTGCTCAATTCGGCCATTCCACTCTATGGAGATGCCACGCTATCAGCCCCCTCTACCGCAAAGATCCTGCAGGAGAAGAGCAGTCTGGACAGCCATGGGATCTGGCAGGGTGAGAGCTGTGAATCATAAACACAAAGCTTTTGCTGTGACCCAGCATAACAGATATAGCGCCCTTGCGGGACACTAAATATACAGGTCAAGGTAGTTGTGATAATGATGACTCAAATAAGCAGGGGATCATGGTCCAAAATGAAGAACTTTCTTCGGAAAGGTGAAATGGGGACCTAGGTATCACACATCAGTCGCACAAGAAGATCAAGGTATGCAAAAAGAGAAGTCACCTTCTGGTTGGTGATTCAATCGTAAGGGATGTAAATTTAGGAAAGGATATGGAGGTTTTAAAAGAGGTCAGGTGTCTGCCAGGTGCTAATGCCAGCAGAGACAAGAGGCATATTTTTAAGATAGTCAAGAATGCAAGTAAGGACTGTGACGTTGATGCTATTATGCATCTTGGCATAAATGATCTGTCCCAAATATATGTACCTTCTGTGAAGAATGATTACAAGAGATTGGTGTATGAACTTAGTAGTGTAGGTTGTAGGCTTATCTTTTCAGACGTTTTACCAGTATACAAGGAACAAAAAGGGAAGGGCCAGCGTGTAGCAGAGTTTAATGTATGGCTAAAGGAGTGGTGTAAAAGGGAAGGCTTTGGTTTTATTAGTCATGATGCCTGCAGCTGGTCCAATGAAAAACTGTACAAAAGAGATGGTTTGCACCCATCCAAGAAAGAGACTGAGTTACTTGGCATTAAATTCACAGATTTTCTAGATAAACATTTAAACTGAACAGCAGGGACAGAGAATTAATTGATACAGAACATTTCTATCCCCAGCAATCTAAAACTCATAGGGTTATCAGTGCATGAAACATAGATGTTTGTGTGGGTAAGATTATCACTCCTGCTGTCAAGCAAAACCAAGCATTTAATAGTGAGTGCCATACCATGTGCATGAATCATACAAGTGGCAAGAAAATAGAGATAGTCAGGCATAACACGGATTATGTAGACAGTAAACACAGGGTCAATCAAAATGGACTCAAATGTCTATACACCAATGTACAGAGTATGAGGAATAAACAGGATGAATTAGAAATCCAAGTAAATGAGGGAAGATACGATATTGTTGCCATTACAAAAACTTGGTGGGATGAAACCTACAAATGGAACATACAGCTAGAAGGATTTAAATTATTTAAAAGAAATAGACCAAATAAAAGAGGAGGTGGAGTTGCACTATATATAAGAAAAAACTACATCTCTACAGAAATAGAGCACAACAATTATGAGAACTATCTTGAATGCATTTGGGTCAATATTAAAGGTTGGGGGGTGGAAATAACATTGCCATAGGTCTATACTACAGGCCACCCAACAAAGCAGAGGAAGTAGATGAACTTTTTGCTAGTCAACTAACTAAGGTATGTAGGAAACACACCACAATAGTAATGGGAGATTTTAACTACCCTGACATCAACTGGGAAACAAACTCTGCACCAAGTGGAAGATCCAACAGGTTCCTAACAAACCTAGCCGACAACTTTGTTTTCCAAAAAGTAGAGAAGGAAACAAGGGGATCAGCCATATTGGACTTAATTCTCACTAACAGAGAGGAAATGATAGAAGGTGTTGAAGCTATAGGAACCCTGGGGGCAAGTGACCATGCAATATTGGAATTCAACATTATGCAAATACAAGTAGTACAATAAAGTCAAACTAGAGTCTTGGACTTTAAGAGAGCTAATTTCAATAAACTTAGAGAGAGCTTGGGAAGAATTCCATGGATGAGAATCCTCAAGGGGAAAACAACTCAAGAAGCTTGGGAAATTTTGAAAAATGAGATTACAAAAGCCCCGTCTAACACAATACCAATGAAGAAGAAAAATAACAGCTCCCAAAAGAAACCAGCATGGCTGCATAAAGAACTCTCTGATAAATTAAAAGACAAAAAAGACAAGTATAAAAAGTGGAAAGAGGGAGACATAACTAAGGCAGAATATCAGCAATAGTCCGAGCCTGTAAAGATGAAGTAAGGAAAGCTAAGATTTATAATGAAGAAAGGCTTGCCACAAAAAATAACAAAAAAAGCTTCTTTCAACATGTTAAAAACAAGAAATTTGTTAAGGAAACAATTGGTCCATTGCTGGGAGAAAGTGGCATGAAGGTGACAAGCAGCAGGGAGAAAGCAGAACTATTTAACTCATTTTTTGCATCTGTCTTTACACAATACAGTCCAACCTATCAAAAACAGCACCACAAAAATCAGATTAGGAACACAAATTGAACTAGGGAAGAAAATGGTAAATGAGCACCTGTCTACCCTAGATGAGTTCAAATCACCAGGACTGGATGGATTATACCCCAGGGTTCTGAAGGAACTGGCAGACGAGATCTCAGAACCACTGAACTATATCTTTTAGAGATCCTGGAGCATCGGGGAACTTCCAGAGGACTGGAAAAGAGCTGATGTGGTTCCCATCTTCAAAAAAGGAAAAAAATAGATCCAGGAAACTATAGACCTATCAGCCTGACCTCAATACCAGGGAGGATTCTGGAAAAGATAATCAAACAACGAATTAGTGAACACCTAAAGTAAACAAAGTAATAGCCAAAAGCCAACATGGGCTTGTCAAAAACAGATCATGCCAGACTAATCTTATTGCATTCTTTGACAAAGTGACAAAATCAGTGGACCAGAGGAATGCTGTCGATATAGTTTACTTGGACTTCAGTAAGGCATTTGATAAGGTAAACCATAACCTACTACTAGATAAAGTAGAAGAAGGTGAGTTAGACAGCATCACCACCAGATGGATTCGTAACTGGCTGACCAACCGCACTCAATTTGTAGTCCTCAATGGAACTGCATCTACATGGAGGGAAGTATGCAGTGGAGTCAGTGGTGGGTTTCAAATTTTTTTGGAACCTACTCTGTGGGTGTGGCCTCCTTTGTGGGAGTGGCTTGCCGGCCATGTGACCTGG
Organism: Natrix helvetica; assembly: GCF_964273705.1. NCBI lineage: Eukaryota > Metazoa > Chordata > Lepidosauria > Squamata > Natricidae > Natrix > Natrix helvetica. The sequence continues at coordinate 98,878,445 of NC_138548.1, read as the reverse complement.
TGGGAGTGGCTTGGCAGTCATGTGACCAGGTGGGCATGGCTAACTTGGAAAATGTGGTGAAACTCACTTAACGATGCTCTTGCTTAGCAACCAAAATTTTGGGCTCAATTGTGGTCATAAGTTCTTTTTCTTTCTTTCTTTCATCTCTCTCTCCCACTTTCTTTTTTTCTTTTTCTTTTTCTCTCTCTCTCTGGCTCTTTGTCTCTCTCTCCCTCCCTCCCTCTCTGTCTCCCTCTGTCATTTTCTCTGGGTGTCTATCTGTCTGTCTCTCTCTCTGTATCTCTGTCTCTCTCTCCTCCTTCCCCCATCTCTGTCACTCTGTGTGTGTGTGTCTGTCTCTCACTCACTCTGTGTGTGTGTGTGTGTCTGTCTCTGTCTCTCCCTCTGTCTCTCTCCCCTCCCTTCCTCTCTCTCTGTCACTCTGTGTATGTGGGTGTGTCTGTCTCTCACTCATTCACTTAATCACTCACTCTGTGTGTGTCTCTCTGTCTATCTTTCTCTCCCTCCCTCCCCCTCTCTGTCTCTGTGTGTGTGTGTGTGTGTGTGCCTGTCAGTCTCTCTGATTCCCTCCCTCACTCCCTCTCTCTGTTCCTCTCTCTCTCTGTCTGTCTGTCTCACTCACACACACACACTGTGGTCACCTTGTTGAGTGTTCCAATCACATTTGAAACACTCAACAACTGGCTTGCATTTATGGTATTTTGCAGCATTCTGCAGTCATAGGACCAAAATATATGGTTAAAAGTATATATTTTGGTCCTATGACTGCAGAATGCTGCAAAATACCATAAATGCAGGCCAGTTGTTGAGTGTTTCAAATGTGATTGTAACACTGAACAAGGTGACCACAGTGTGTGTGTGTGTGTGTGTGTGTGTGTGTGTGTGAGTGAGACAGACAGAGAGAGAGAGAGAGGAACAGAGAGAGGGAGTGAGAGAGGGAATCAGAGAGAGACTGACAGAGTCTGACAGAATCAGAGAGGTACTTTTAACTACCTGACAGCGGCGTTTTTCCTTGGGGGGCTCCTCAGAACATCCCAAGACTTCGGTGGGAAGCCTCCAGCCTGGAGCAGGATCAAAGCCCCTTTTCCAACTGGCCTTTCCTCGCTTGGAGGGCTGCTTCTTCATAAGCCCGGGCAAGTGACAACAAGTTCCCACCGTTACGAAGTCTCGGAGGCTGTAATTTTCTGAGCTGTGCGCGCGCGCCTGTTTTCCATGGCGTGGAGCAGCAGCGAGGTTTGTGTGGCCGGCAATCACTCCAAATGCCATCCGGGAAGATGAGGAATGCGAGGGGGGACCGTTGACGGCCTCCGCAATCATCGCTCGCCTCGCAGAGCCTCGCTGCTGCTCCATGCCGTGGAAAACAGGCGCGCGCGCACAGCTCAGAAAATTACAGCCTCCGAGACTTCGTAACGGCGGGAACTTGTTGTCACTTGCCCGGGCTTTTGCAGACGCTTCCCTCCGAAGCGTTCTGAGGGAGGAACGGCCAGTTGGGAAAGGGGCTTTGCTCCTGCTCCGGGCTGTAATTGCACCTATGTTTTCCACGGCGTGGAGCAGCGGCAAGGCTCTGCGCAGCCAGCGATGATTCCGGGGGCCATCCGGGAAGATGAGGAACATGAGGGGGGACCCTGCCCCCCACTGATGGCCTCCGGAATCATCGCTGGCCGCGCAGAGCCTTGCCGCTGCTCCACGCCGTGGAAAACATAGGCGCAATTACAGCCCGGAGCAGGAGCAAAGCCCCTTTCCCAACTGGCCCTTCCTCCCTCAGAACGCTTCCTCCCTCAGAACGCTTGTCTTCTGGCCGCGGGGAAGCGTCTGCAAAAGCCCGGGCAAGTGACAACAAGTTCCCGCCGTTACGAAGCCTCGGAGGCTGTAATTTTCTGAGCTGTGCGCGCGTGCCTGTTTTCCACGGCGTGGAGCAGCAGCGAGGCTCTGCGAGGCGAGTGATGATTGCGGAGGCCGTCAACGGTCCCCCCTCGCGTTCCTCGTCTTCCCGGATGGCATCCTGAGTCATTGCCGGCCACGCAGAATCTCGCCGCTGCTCCACGCCGTGGAAAACAGGCGCGCACGCACAGCTCAGAAAATTACAGCCTCCGAGACTTCGTAACGGTGGGAACTTGTTGTCACTCACCCGGGCTTCTGCAGAAGCTTCCCTCCAAAGCCCTCCAAGCGAGGAAAGGCCAGTTGGGAAAGGGGCTTTGCTCCTGCTCCGGGCTGTAATTGCGCCTATGTTTTCCACGGCGTGGGGCCGCGGCCAGAAGACAAGGAACAGCAGTGGCGGCGGGGAGTCAGCCCCGATGCAAAAAACGCCAAGGGGGCGGGGCAGGAAATTACTTCCGGGTTCATTCTTCAACCGGATCGCGCGATCCGGTGCGATCCGGTAGAAACCCACCACTGAGTGGAGTACTCCAAGGCTCTGTTTTAGGCCCAGTACTCTTCAACAACTTCATCAATAATTTGGATGAGGGAATAAATGGGGAACTCATCAAATTTGCTGATCACACCAAGCTGGCAGGAATAGCCAAAACTCCAGAAGACAGGCTTAAGATATAGAACAATCTTGACAAACTTGAACATTGGGCACTATCTAATAAAATGAAGTTCGATGGTAAAAAGAGTAAGGTTCTACATTTAGGCAAGAAAAACAAAATGTACAGGTACAGTATAGTTGGTACCTTGCTCAATAGTAGTAACTGTGAGAAAGATCTTGGAGTCCTAGTGGACAGCCATTTAAATATAAGCCAGCAGTATGCAGCAGTTGCCAAAAAAGCCAACACAGTTCTAGGCTACCAGATCACGTGAAGTGTTAATACCACTTTATAATGCTTTGGTAAGGCCACACTTGGAATACTGCATTCAGTTTTGGTCGCCACGATGTAGAAAAGATGTGTAGACTCTAGAAAGAGTGCAGAGAAGAGCAACAAAGATGATTAGGGGACTGGAGACTAAAACATATGAAGAACGGTTGCAGGAACTGGGTATGTCTAGTTTAATGAAAAGAAGGACTAGGGGAGACATGATAGCAGTCTTCCAATATCTCAGGGGTTGCCACAAAGAAGGAGTCAAACTATTCTCCAAGGCACCTGAGGGTAGAACAAGAAGCAATGGGTGGAAACTAATCAAGGGGAGAAGCAACTTAGAACTGAGGAGAAATTTCCTGACAGTTAGAACAATTAATCAGTGGAACAGCTTGCCTCCAGAAGTTGTGAATGTCCCAACACTGGAAGTCTTTAAGAAGATGTTGGATAGCCATTTGTCTGAAATGGTGTAGGGTTTCCTGCCTAGGCAGGGGGTTGGACTAGAAGACCTCCAATGTCCCTTCCAACTCTGCTATTGTATTGTATTGTATTGTATTGTATTATACAAACTTCAATTAAACTTATTTGTTTGCCCATGTAGAAGAGCCTGCATTGCTGGTGCAATCATATTAAAATAAAATAAAGTTTTCCATAAGCACATCTAGACTATACAGTGTAAGAGATATTTATTTTTGTACTCTTTGCTCTTTTTTCAGCAACACTATCAAATGTCAGCACCTGTAAGTGGAAAAGCGATGAAAGCAATGCGCTCAGAAAACATTCCCAAGATTTTGCTTTGTAAAAATATATTTAGATGGCTTCTAAGAAGCAATTACTCTATTTTATTTTTATTCTAAAAAGAGGCAGAGAAGATCATTGTTTAAGGAACCCACATTTCAAGTATCCAAAAGAAAAGCAGCAGCAGCTGACAGTTGCATATAGTTTTACAGTCTAAGTAAAGCCAACCTGCAAAGTGTTTAAAAAAATAATAGATGAAGTGTTTTACAAGCTATTGCTTGCCTACGCTGGCCAGCTGAAGGCTTTAAATAATTTAATCCCTAGAGCAACTGCCAGCCCCAACTGGAATACTGAAAGAAGGATTGAATTCAGTTAGGATCCAAACAAGTGCTGCCTCCCAATTGTTCTTTAATCTAGACACTGATAGGATTCTTATGACAGCCTCTTCCAGCTCGGTGCCTTCTTGTAACTCTCATAATTCCCATCCAGGGTCAATTAAACGAATGAGAAGGAAAATACAATTAATGCATTCTCAAATCAGCAAGGAACAAATCCAAATTCCAGATTAATAAAGCACCAGACTAGAAACTGGGAGACTGTGAGTTCTAGTCCCACTTTAGGCATGAAAGCTGACTAGGTGACTTTGGGCCGATCACTCTCAGCCCAACTCATCTCACAGGGTTGTTATTGTGAGATAAAAAAGGAGGAAGCAATATTGAATATGTTCATCACCTTGATTTATTTACAAAAGTAATAAAGGCAAAAAAAATTAAAAAATTAAAAAATGTGTGCATCTGAGCATGAAAAAATCCCTTTCAAAATCTGAATACTATTCTTTCCGTCTTCCCTCTGTTCTTCCCCTTCTCTTTTTCTCTGTCTACATATTGTTGTCAAATTTCTCACTAACTGCCTGGATTAGAAGTGGCTAATCCCAAGAACAACTGATCACTGATTAGTAGGTTTATTATGAAGTAGGTTAAAGCAGCAACAAAAAAAATTCTAATGCCAATTCTATTTTTAGATAAGAAGAAAGAAAGAAAGAAAGAAAGAAAGAAAGAAAGAAAGAAAGAAAGAAAGACAGACTGTCTATAAATGAAAAGAAACTTGTCATTTATTTATTTTTGACAAGATTAATTTGCTTGTATCTGGAGACTGTTTACAAATAACTATTAGCCTCCTTGTCAATGTGACAACCAGCTCTTAAAACCATGTTTCTATAACTTGAAGACAGCCTCTAATTTTCCTTCTGGGCAACTCCTCCCTACTGAAACAATCAAAGTTATTTTTTTATAAAGAACTTTTTATCAGCAAAGAATTTTTTTTTAGGATTGGCACTAGCTTCTCAAAAATGGTGAATATCCTCTAGGGGACCAAATTGACCACAAGAATTTGGAATGCTTATAAAACTACTCACAAGCTCACACGGTGCTGAGTTAACTAAGCAATTTTTTTCCCATTTAATTTTCATTTCCCTTAATGTAGAGAGTAAGGGAGATAACACTGACAGATAATAAGAAACACTTACTGAGACAAAAGGAATGGCCTGTTTTTAAGGTCTTCAGTAAGATAAAATTCTGAAGCAGCTCAGGCAGATACCTCTCTAATTCACTGAAATATAAGGAGGATGGGGTACAACATAATCAAATCTGCAAGGTTCTATTATTATACCCAATTTCAATAAAAGTAATTTTAGCCTTCACGTGAGATTGTTTTCCTGATCTAGACTGCAGCCCTAATGGGACTAACATTTACCTTGGTAAATCACAGAATAAGGAGATTGATGTTTTATATTGTTAGTCAAAATATTTTCAATGCCCTTGCTCCAATAACTATTCTGTACTAGGAAATCTTTGTCTCAATTCCTAGTCTCTTCCCCTAAATACTGCCATCTGATGTATACTTTCTCCATGAAAACCCCTACTTCTATGGAGCACTCTGCCCCATGTTCAGCAGGTTTCCACTCTATTAGCTTTCCATAAGGCTTTGAAGACCTCGCTTTCCCTCCCAAGCACTGGGAGAAGACCAACACTTTAGAACTTTGATTTGGCACCATTTTTTTCTTGTTTTAATTGGTTTGGTTTTATAGTTTTAATGTGATTTTACATGTTTTTAGATCTTTGGGAGCTACCCAGAGTTGGATGAAAGATGGGCAGCTACAAAAATGTTTTAAATAAAATAAATAAATCCCACTTTTCATAACTGACAGCCTTATAGGCCAGAAAGGAATCCATGCTCAGTAACAGCAGAACCCATATGTCTGGGCTTAGATCAGTGGTTCCCAACCTTTTTTTGGCCATGCCCCACCTAAGCATCTCTAAAATCCTGATGCCCCCTTGTGACATATAATTCTTACTTTACTCAAAAAGTGAGCTCTACTCATGCGGAGGAAACCTAAAAGGCCATTAACTTGCTTTAAACAAGGTTCAAATTGTCCCCATTAAAAATCTAATTGCCCCCCTGTGGGGTGTGGGCCCCACATTGGGAACCACTGGTTTAGATGAATGACCCTCAAGGAGCCTTCTGCCTTCCCTTTCTTCTGGAATAGGGAAAACTGCACCCACAGCCACCAGTTATATGTCCTTTTTTGCTTAGGGGAAAAAGTGTTGCAGCTCTGCCATAACAGTCGTCAACTAGACATGTTGGTATACTTAAAATGACTTATTTCATCCACCCAAACCACTTTGGGTAGTTTTTCAAAAGAGCAGATGTCAGATCTGAGTTTTTTTTCATAGCAGCATTTGTCATTTTGCCAAGCCTTCAGACCACCAACCATCTGTTCCATCCTCTCTAGTACCCAAAGAGGCTTCTGGATACAGTTTCCTTGGGCTTTAAACAGAAGTGCCCTATATCAAAGACTTGAATGCCATTCTGTGAAAGTCGATTTCTTCTCTGAAATGGGTCTTTTTATTCGTTCTTGTGAGGCTCTCTTCTCTCTCCCAAAACAGCTTTTTAAAAAAATTTCTGACAGAGGCCGACAGTTCACAGCATGTTTTGGGGAAGCTCAGTTTCAACTGTGGGATGTAAACCTCCATCTATCATCTGCTTACTTTCCACATTCAGATAGGGAAACAAAGAGGAGAAATGACACCATAAAGCAATTCTTTCATTGCTAAATAAGCTACCGGCAAGACACATAACCTGGTTTGTGACTTTGACTGAATTTACTTATAATAGGTTCATGTCACAAGTCAGGTGTCAACATTTCAGGCCATCTTCACCTTCACTCATGACTGCTGCCAAATGCTTTTCAGCATTTCCCTATTCCATGGACCTCCAGATATTCCAAGATATTACAGAGTCTCCCCTCAAGGATGAACAGGATTGTACCATGGCCTCCTACAAAACACACTGCTGACCATGCTCATAGTGTTGGGGTTCATGTATGGCTCCCTACCAGATTTCTCCACTTTGCAGAACCAAATGCTAACATTTTGACCCATTTTGTTATGTGGGAATAGAGAGGGTTATAGTGTGTTTCAACTGCCAAATGTCACCATATGACCCTTCCAATTATTAATTAATTCAGAAGGATGAACTATGGAGTAAACGTATGTTGACCTATAATTTATTGCCAAGCCTGTACATGAATTCTGACACAATTGTACTCTCGCTTTATTTTTACAAATAACAAAAGATTTTCAAATACACTATCTTACGAAATTGGCAAAATAATACAGAAGGCAATTAAAGCTTAATCTGGGCTAGGGCTTAGTTCCAGACTCTTTAGTTAACAACACAACTGTATCTTAGAATTTATTGAACACCACAAGCCATGTACAGAATAAAAACTTTTTTTTAATCACTAAGGCTTAAATCCTAACTCTAATCCTTTTAGCTCCTTGAATGAACATTAATTGGAAATACCTGGACAATTCCAATAAGCTCTGAATTCTTCTTTCTGACATGGTGCGCTCGTATTTTCTTTTTATACAGATAGTTTCCCTGAACATCCTCTTTGAAAACATGCAACATCATGTTTTATTTTAGATTACTGATAAAACTTCCAATATTTTTTCCAATCTGATCCTTTGGTCTTTCTTTATTGACAGCAACCTGGTCCAATTCATAGAAGAAAAGCCTCAATCCTACTTCCCAAGGTATGGAAAAGTGAAAAATCAATTTAAACTGCTGGAAAATGATATTATCTAATAATATCCACACTTATACTTGCTATTCTTTCTAAGATCATGGTTTATTATGGTGGGGACTAACTGCCTATGATATTTTGATCTATCCATTTAATGTGACCTGTTGTACGATAAACAACTCTTTTATTTCTGTTGAAACTCAGGAATTTTCTGCTTAATAAATATTTTAGACTATCCAGCTTCTGCTTTACCAGTCCTGGCAACGACACCTACATAGTTAATAAGCTTCACCGATAGGAAGATTTTACATCCAGTAATCCACCAATCTGTTTTTCAATTGATATGAGATAAGAGAAGGAGAAAGTCTACTGCATTTGACAGCAATGTGGAGCATAAGATATACCCAAGGCTCTCACACTGCACTAGACTAATTTAGTACAATATGTTTCATCACAAAGCTGTAGCTCTTCCAATTGCATAATTTACCTCTGCCCTATCTCAGACTCTTCAGCAACTGAATAAATATGACTTTGGGAATGGATGACCTACTATAGAAAAGCAAGGTCAGTAGCAAGATAACATATAATACACACTAGCAGGCGACTAATCCCATTCTGGGGTTATTGGGAACAAGTTCTATTTAGTATAAGGTTGGCCTCATTTTCCCATTAGATGCTTCATGTTACACCTGTAATAATCTTTGCTAAAAGCCATGTCTTCTGGCTTTATCATTTGGAAAGCATTCTCCAAGCGCTCACAGAAAATGAGAGCTCTCACACATCTACGTACTGTAGGAATGAATTATTAGAGTACAAAGTGTAACCTGGAAAGAATCCAAGATCGGTGATGTAGTTTTGCAGGCTTGTTTACAAAAACCAAGGCTCAGGTTTGAGGATTCTGAACAGAGACATAAAAGTTATTTGAGTACTGAATTTGAAACCCAAAGAATGTGGGCCATTTTTGGCAGCAGGAAACAAGTAGGCCAGAGGCACCAGCACTGAATAGGAAAGGGCATAAATTTTTAAAATAAATAATTGTTTTCATTACTATTTTTTTTATAGTTAGGAAGGAAAAAGAGATCGGGAAACCTGGACTAGAGAACACATAAATTGAAAACAAACATTTTCCACTGGGAAATAAGTCCCTGAGTGCAATAGTAAAATAGCTTTACTTTGAAAAAGTTATCACTGCCAGGATGATGGCAATTTGTTTATTTATTAATCACATTTGTAGAGCACTGCGATCCCAAAGAACTTTCAGTGGTTCACAAGATTGTGATAGGGTTGTGATAGGGTTGGCATGTTCCAGATACCAACTCTCAAATGGTATCAACTGGAGATGTGTCTTCTCTGTTGCCATACTTGTTGTACAAAATCCATCCCCTAGATCTCATTAGATTCCCAGGTAGAATAAATGTGAAGTCATGTAAGCTACCATAGGTAGTCATTCTGCAGAGTGATAAAGAACATTCACCTTAAGAACAAGCTTCCTCCCTCAAACAAGTAAAAACAAGCAGCTTTACCTGAAAGAGTTTTCCTTGTTCTAGCAGTTCCACAAAGATCACAGTCTAATCATGTCTTTTAGTGGGAGCAATTCCTTCATTTTTCTGTCTCATAACCATCTCAGCGGGGCCTATTCCAGCACTGCCAACACATATCTCCTCTCTACAAGGTAATCACATGCTAAACATTAAAATCCGAGCTCATTTTTTTCTAAAAAGCCTTTGAAACAGCCCTTTAGTGCTAGACCCTAACTAGACTTAAGATGGTGTTATCTAAAGTAATTACATATTTTTCCATTTACTCCTGCTTCTATTCTCCTCTCTTTTATCAGCTTTCCTTGCATCTATTTTTAGACTGCAAGCCTCTTGAATAAGGACCTATCAAGCCTGTTATTTGTAAAGCACATCATACAGATGAGTAAAGTACATAGTTGGTGCTTGAACGCCACACTCCTTACCTTATTGGTGCCTCTACAGCCTCACCTCAGCACCACTACTTCGTTGAAATGGGACAACCCTGATCTTCAGTTATATTAATTGCCATTCTGGAAAACCAATTAACATAAAACAATATTATAATGCCTGCAAGGAAGGAGTCCGCTGAGATACTATTATACTCAAATAAAAACAAATTAGTTTAGATCACACACAAAATCAAAGCATATATCCTTCCCCCAAATATATCCTTATAGCTACCAGGAGTCAAGATTAACTCTAAGCCTAAGGTGACTTTCTTACCAATTGTGTAAATATCTAACTCATAGAATAAAACCATAATTGAGTGTCTGAAACGATTGTGCACAATATATAAAGCTGGAAAAATCTATGAAAATGGCTTGATAGAAAAGCACTGCTCTCACTTGGGAGTCTGCAGTTGAAGATCAAAGTAATACCCACAGTAGCATTTTTTTAACTTGAAAGTTATTGCTGAAGAGGCTACAGTATTAAGATTTCCCTTCCTGATCTATTGCAAGTCATACTTACCTATCTAATGTGTTCTTCATATTGCAAATATGTATTTTATTTTTGCTCACAAGACCACCAAAGAAAGAGAACAAGAAGAGAGAAATTAAATGTAAAAGTAGCTCTGCTTCCCATCATTTTTTGCAATTTTCTTCAAATTACCTTTAGGCTTGTTAGATTGGCTGGCTAGATAAAATTAGCCAGCTACTTTTTAGCCTAGTATGTTTTGCAGGCCCAACCAGTATGATTTATTCATCGTCCAATGTGTGTATGAAGTTTTGTGTTAAAGAAAGAAAAAAATTCAAAATTGCATGTAATGGGCACACAGCTCAAAGAAACTTTTTCATACTTACCAAGCAAACAGGTATACTATGGTACTTCCCATAGTCATTATTTTTGTCTCTCTCTGAAGATGCGAACAATAAGGCTTCCAGAGTTTGCAGTTGCTTCCAAAGTTGTTACTTAGGCAAATCTTCCATGTACAGCACACTGAACGCCTCGTATTAGTTGCCCATTAAGCTACTCACTAAACTGGTAGCTTCTCAATTCAGCACCTTATTAATCTTTTTCCAGGCTTGTTATAAAATTAGCAAAGACATATTTTTGAATTAGTCTTCTAACTTGAGTGTTAGCTCCAATGACTCATTTGAAAATACTATAAGTAGGACAAAAGGAATCTTAGGCACTTCACCGTAAATAGTAATTTTAGAGGAGGTTACAAAGAATATCCTGTCTCGTTTCAGCAGCAAAGAAAGACACCTCTGTGTACATGTTCAGATTTAAAAATAAAAAGACACAAGACTCCAGCCAGAGTGACTGGGATGTCCATTTTCATCATTCAAGGGAGGCCAGTTATGTTTCATACTATATCTCAGCAATCAGGACAGCTGATTATATTTCTACTCTCTAACCAAGCTTGTGGGGAATATATACGGTATATATCCATCCATCCATCCATCCATCCATCCATCCATCCATCCATCCATCCATCCATCCATCCAAGACAACCACTCAATTTCTGGGAAGTTTGAAGTTCCTTTAAATCCTTGTCTGGGAAACTAACATACTGACTCCCCTTTAGACGTTGAAATGAATCGGTTTGCTCATACCTTTCAAGATAAAGCATCTTATGAGTCAAGAGCAATTATTGCTATTTTCTTGACAACTATATGGAAGTGGCTTGCCACTGCTTTGTTCCAGGATATTGATGTCCCTGTCTTTCCTCTACATATTAATCAGGATCTACATTTCTTGGCTTCTTCAAATCAGCCAAAGCTACTTAATTAAGGAAACATGCCATGACAAAGGAACACTATATCTTTGAATGTAAAATAAGAGCAGGCAAACTTGCTGGCCCACAGCAGGCATGCTTTGTTTCCCCTGACTTCAAAAGCCTTCTGGAAAACACATTGGCTGAGCTACTGCCAATAGCAATCTATTTTTCCCTTGGTATGGTCAAGAGGGAAAAACAGAAAAAAGCTGACAGAAAGGAAGAGAAAAGGATGACTGTTCCTTGGGTATCAATCCTACTCCTTTACTGCTTGGACAATTATATAGGTTTTTAACAGAAAGATTGTCCCAATTAAGGCCAACTCAAAATGCAGAAAACACACAAAATTGGGATACTGTAAAGTGTGCGAAATCCATGGTCTTCAGGAAACTAGACATTAAAGTCGTGCAAAACATTACAAGTTCAGAATAGATTGCTTTGAATTCAAAATACTTCTGGAATAGTCAGAAATCAAAATGACTCTTTTGAACTATTTTCAGTTATATTTCTAGCCACGGTATAATTTGGAGTGGTCAGAAGTTGGAGGAGCATTTTGTGGCAGCTTGGGTTACATCAATGAGTCATCTTTCCATACAAACATTGGCTCCTTTTAGACTACGAATTTAGAGTACTTTACTGAACACATGCAGACTTAAAATTCTTTGCAAGAATGAAAAGAAACTTCTGGAATTACTCAAAGCACTTAAAGGCCAGGCTTATGTGATTAGATATTTTGGATAATCGCACTCTGTTAATAAAAATAAGACATTTTAAAAACAGACTAGTTTTTGATAAGTAAAGCTCAGATTCAGAGCCAGAGTTTTATATTTTCACAAACATACCATACAAGCCTTCTGAAAATAACAAGACACACCCTTCTATATTTCATGGCTCACACCACAATATATAGCATTTCTGAAAAGTGCCTAAATATAAAGACGAATGAAAGAAAATTAGCTGCTAAGGTTTAAATAGCAGCTGTTTCTTGTACAAATGTAAGTGGGCATCTTTAAGAATCAACTCAAGGCACTTACAAGAAAATATTTTTACATCCAATGGTTGAATCATTTGACTTGGATCAAGGATTAGCAATTGGTATCATTCAGATGTTTTAAATTACAACTCCTATAATTCCTTTCCACTGACTATGATGCCTGGATTGATGGGACCTGAAGCCAGAACAATTGGATAGCAACAGATTCATGGAGGATATATGACTGAAATATAGTAAATCACTATCAATACCTGATTTGAAAACGACATCAGCTGTGCCAGAAGCAGCAGTGAAGACAGCGAGAAGTCTCTGACCATATTAAGATTGTCTCTGAAGCAACCTTTCCAGCCCAACAAATGTGAGTCTGAAGCCACAAGTACATTACCCCCAAGTATGCTAAATTACAAAGTACACATATCAATTCTGTTGTTTCTGTTTTGTCCCTCATCTCCCATATCTTTTCATTTTGAAATGAGGGGTTCTTGTCTGCAATTGTTATGCATGCCTTTACCTTGAAAAAAACTCTTGAGAAAAAGCAGAATTTGCTGTTGACCAAACTTGCATAGCATTATCTGTGAAAGTGGAGATTATTATTTGTTGTACAAGATAAGTGAAAAATTTGATCACTGACATCTAAAAATTAAGCTACCTAAACTAATTAAATTTTGAGTATACAGGTAGAGTTGTTACCCTATGGCTTCATAAATGCATGTTGAAGATAAAAACTGCATATTTTTCAATGGTGACAAGAACTCAAATTACATATTCCCAGGAGACCTCTAACAGTTTTTGCACATTATTCTTTTACTATTTACACTTATATAACCACACACTAATATGGGAGCTTATGCTGGGAATCTTTTAAGTGCCTAATAATGTCTCTGTCTCAAACTAATACTGACAGGTATGGAGCAAATCCTTGTGTTTAGGAGTGGTATACATAGGGAGAAGGGAAAAGTCCCTAAGGATTCTAGTTTATTTAAATAAAAATGTAGACTGAATTATTAGAAAACTAAGAATTGATAGATAAAAGAACTTGATTTCTTCCCATTTCTAAAGAAGAGAGAACTATCCTGAATCTGGGTCAATCTGCCATCTAGTGGTACAGCCACTATTCAAAGTCTTAACTAAAAAAGTTACACAATGCGCCCAAAGTCAGTAAGAATTTTTGTTTTATGTTTTGACAATCCTTATCAAACTGACAAATTCTTATCAGTTTCTATAGCATTTGTTTTAACTGACTTTGATACATCAGTTAACCTTCTGTTTTTGTGTAAGGAAATCATTTCTTGTGCAGACCCCAGCATGACGTTGGTAGCCTTGATTCCTAATATCTTTACATGATTTAGGATTTCTTGATATGATGAAGGAAAACAACCATGTTCCAATGTTTAACTATGTGGGTGGCTCAGCGTAAATTACTCCATTGCTAGTGACCTATAACTACACAGACTGCCACCAAAAAGACTTTTTGGAAGACAGATTTTAAAAAGCAACATGAAACAACCCTTATTGTGGCACAATTAAGGATGAAATCTATCAGAATCTTTAGCTTAATTTCCTTACCTCTAAGAATAGGGTAAACCTCAATTTAGGACTGGTCACTTAGAGACCATTTGAAGTTAGGATGTGCCTATGTGCGGGCTACCTATGACCCAGATTTGGAGTTTCAATGATTGTTCCCTATGGTTACATGACCAAAGAAATACAATCGGGGCTAGTTTACTTCCAGTTTTCAGCAAAACCATGCCCATAGTTTCCTCAATGACTGCAGTGTTCGCTTAATGACTATTTCAAAAAGGTCATAAAAATGAGTTGATCACATAACTTACCTGACTTACAACCATGATGGGCAGCCTTCATTATGGTCATAAGCCAAGGACCAACTGTATAATGTTCAAAAATATAACACCAAACATTAATTATTTAAACAGTATTCATTCCATCCTTCAGCAATATTCTCAGAGTATACCACAAGAAAGTAAGAGGAAATGAGGTACTAGCTAGTTTTCACTTACAACCAATAATTTAACAATCATTTGAAGTTAGGACACAAAGAAAATAAAGTTACTTTCAACCCAAAGTCCTAGACGTTAAGATTGCTGTATCACCCTTTGATCACATGGTTGCATTTTAGGTGCTTGTCAACTGGCACTCATTTTCATCCAGATGCAGAATCCTGCAGTCATATGAACATTTGTTCTTTTTGGCCACTTTCTGGCCAAAAAACACCCATTAGATAAGATGGATTCGGATTTATGACTGCATGAATGTCTTAACAAGGCCTTGGTTTAAGACCATGATATCTCACTTAATTACTGTAAAATTGAATCCGGTCACATGGAGACTCAATTTACAACTGCTATGACGTACAACCAAAATTCCATCTAGAACTGAATTAGATAACATTGTTTTTCACATAACAGAATAAAGAGCAAAAAGGCCAGGTGACGCCTACTATAAATATGTATGTATTTCCTGTTTGAAAGGTAGAAAGAACCCGTTGACTGCTTATATTGAAAGTTCTTCCTAATGTTTTTTCCGGATTAAGTAGGAATTAAATTCAGAACTTTAAAATCTGTATTTCATGTATGTTCTGTGTATTTGTGTGTCTATCTTACAGGTTAGGTGGATAGGAAGGAATAATACATATAGTATATAGGATGCAACAAATTCATAAAAATAAAGGAAATTGTGAGCTGCAGAGAACACCCAGATAGAAAAAAATAGGTTTGGATACTGCTGTGCATTTGAGAATACCTCCCAATATAACCAAGCTAACCTCGGAAGATCAGCCCCACCCCCCATTTTTGCTTTTTCCAAATATGCCTAAGATGCACTCCCTTGCAACCACAGCAGTGAAATAAACTTTTAGCAAAGTTGCATAAGAACAGGTTGCACAAGGCTCAAACTTTCATGAAAGATACAAGGTTCTACAATTTCTGTTCCCCTTCCGATTGCCCCAGAAGCCTGTATATGCCTTCAGTTATGAAGCAAAATTTATCTGAGTCTCTGCTTCACTCTGCTCAGCTGGAATGCTATCTCCTATCTTTAAGTCAACAGAAAATTACACAAGCATGACATTTCTTGCTTCCCCACTGATTCTTATCTCTACCATCTCTGTTTGGAGTCATTGAAGTTATCTAACTGCTCTCCAAGGTAACAGGTGACAAAGCCCAACAGATTTTATACACTTTGAGGCTGCGTTGGATGGTGTAAGAAAAAGGGGGAAATGCTATTTTAACAGATACAGATAATGACGACTTAAGGCTGACTCAATCATGGGCTAGGGACAAGAAATCCCTGAGGATTTTAACCCCCTAAAAGCTTCTGACATAGGAGATGCTGTTCATCTCCATTTCAAGGCCATTGAATCAGCACTGTCTGAAAGCATTTCCGTGGTCATGTGACCAGCATGACATCAATGGAAGGCTGTTACCTTCCCATAGAAGTTTTATTTATCTACTTGCATTTGCATGCTTTTGAACCGCTAGGTTGGCAGCAACTGGGATGAGGATGGGAGCCTTAGCAACTGACTTGCATGATGGTTTCAATGTCCCAAGGTCATGTGATCTCCTTTTGTGATCTTCTGACAAACAAAGTCAACAGGAAGCCTCTCTTAACAACCACGCCACTAATTTAACAAGTGCAGTGATTTACTTAGCAACTGTGGCAAGAAAGATGGTAAAATGGGGCAAAACTCACTTAACAACTTTCTTGCTTAGCCACAGAAATTTTGGGCTCAATTGTGGTCATAAGTCAAGGACTATATGTATATCCAAAATATACCACTTTATCTATTTCATTTGATAACCGAGTTCACCCAGGCCTTTAGAAAGGATCACTGACTCTCCTTTCCTTTCTATTCCCCTCTGGGTTTATTTTTATTTATTTTTGTCATTATTGTTCTTTTGTTTTGTACTATTTTCGTGTTTTTGTATTGTTGTTTATTTTGAAACATTTCAGCAACTGTAAATCACCCAGAATTGCTGGGGGTTGAGTTGTGTATATATTTCATAAATTATTATTATTCATGGGTAACTATACCAAGAACAATTCCATAGACGGAGATACCAACCAGAGTTTTCACTCAAGTCAGAAATGTACCTCAGTGGTGGGATTCAAAAAAATTTTTATTACAGGTTTTGTGGGCATGGCTTGGTGGGTGTGGCAGGGAAGGTTACTGCAAAATCCCTATTTCCTCCAAATCAGCTGGGACTCAGGAGGCAGAGAATAGATGGGGATGGGGCCAGTCAGAGGTGGTATTTACCGGTTCTCTGAACTACTCAATTTTCCACTACCGGTTCTCCAGAACTGGTCAGAAACTGCTGAATACCACCTCTGATGTACACTCAAATTATCCTACTTCAGACATTTTTAAAAGTGAAGAGCCAGCTTTCCAGAAAATGCTGTACTGCTGGGAAACGTGGACGGGCTCTGTTATGGTGAGGATGAGTGCACCTTTGAGAGACTTGAAAGAAGAGGTCAGGGGTAGATCATCCTGAAAAAACAAATCTATCTGTGGTCGCTAGAAGTCGAAAACGATTTGATGGCACATAACGGTAATGAACAAACGCTGCTAACCAAGCCCCACCTTCCCAGGAATAGTTGCAGGGGTGCCTGAGCCATAACTGGGGCAGCAGGACCCTAATCCGATTTACACAATAAGCAAGAAAATCAGAAGCTTCTTTAGGCTTCGGGGAGCAAACCACATTACAGCTGATTATTCCCCAGGCATGCATAATAGAGCATCTCATTCTGGGCGATGTCGTCCCACGGTTTCATATGAATAATAGACAAGAGGCTGTTACTATGGTGGGGGTTGTCGAGCTCGCCTTACGTTACATTGGCTACGAGCCCAGAACACACAAC
The DNA here is from genome assembly GCF_964273705.1 of Natrix helvetica. Taxonomy (NCBI): domain Eukaryota; kingdom Metazoa; phylum Chordata; class Lepidosauria; order Squamata; family Natricidae; genus Natrix; species Natrix helvetica. The sequence continues at coordinate 98,861,224 of NC_138548.1, read as the reverse complement.
GAGTAAGAAATTCTGGAGCAGAGAGGGGAGAAAAAAGAGAGCAGAGATCAATTAATAATCCCATTATACAGAAGCGTCTGTTGTCTCATGGGCACGTGACTTATCCACGTGCCACAGCAAAGAGCCGCTGCGTTAAAACCTTTCCGACAGAGCATTTACCCGTCAAATCAAAATGCGCCGTTTGCTTTCCTTTCCACGCATGCGTGTGTATATATATATATATACAGCTTTGCTTAGTCTCCTTCGTTCCCGGCATTCTTTTCGCGCTGCTACTCTCTCCGTTCCTAGCTCGCGTTCTGTTTCCTTAACCCCTCGCGCGCCGCTCCCTGCTTCGACCTTCCATTTTTATTTTCCCCCACTATTCCTTGCGCGCTCGTACTTTCCCCGTTCAGCCCCGCCCCCTTCCTTTACTGAGGAAGGCGAGAGTTGGGGGGCGGTTAGACCGCCATTTTGTTCCTCGGGCGAGTGGAAGCCGCACGCAGGGTCCATTAGTTCACTTAGGAGCTGCCCGGGGGATTTTGCGAAGGAAGAGAACGGGAGGTAGGCGGGTGGGTAGGAGGGTTAAGAAATAGGCATATCTACATATCGGACCCTGCTTCTTTGCTCCCCCCGCTACTTCCGGGGACCGTTTTAACACGCCATGTCTGGAGAAGCTCCCGCCGGCGACCAGGTGAGCGACCACAGGGCCTTCCGAGCTCCATGAAGCAATTGGCGGGGAATGCCTTCTCGAGAAAGGGGTGTGACTGGGCTCGGCTGAAAGGCGTCTGAGGCTTTGGGAAGTGAAAATGGCGGTTTCTAGAATAATGAGGAATAGGCCTTATTAACGTGCGCGTCTTTGTGTTGGGGGAGTCTGTACCTCTTCCGTTTTCTTCCCCGCTCATCTCAGTTTATAAATGGTGTGTGGACCTGCTATATGCGCTTTACTTTCTGTTCCACGATCCTAGTTGCTGTAAGTATTTCCAATCGGCATATTCTCCAATGACTTACATAGACACCACCCCGCTGACTTTTTCTCTCCTGCAAGTCGTTCTTGGGTAACTCGACAGTCACTTCGATTTAATTCAAGGTTACCATAAATGCCTATAGAACCCTAATTCTAACGTGCACGCTTGGTTTAATCGGAGGCTGAAATAAAATGTCTCTTTTTAAATATAAGAAATTAGGGAAACAAATGGGTGCTAAACTCAAAAAATAAAGCAACCTAGAGGTTATACATTATGTTTTCGTAAAAATATAGTAAGAGATTTGAAAAATGTTTCAAAATGTAAATTCTGAGTCCTGTGTACTAAGTTTTGTTTAATAAAATTGAGGTGGATATATTTAGAAACTGATGTTACAGCGTTGTTAATAAATGCATTAATGTTACATAAATGTGTCCTTTTTTAAAGTATGTTCTGTATAGGGATGTACATCTAGGGAGATTATATGCAAACCTATTAGATTCAAACTCATTGGACTCCTGATGAAAATTAGTTTTTACATAGATCCCTCAGTTGCTTTCAAAGCTACCTATTGAAAATGTAGTTTCTGTTCCGTTGAAATATTTTTTACTTAATTGTAGGCAGATTAGATGTGAAAATTTAAATATCACTCCTTTAAAGTCAACATTTTATGTTACCACTATCAAAGCAACAACCCAATTTCCCACAAGAGAAGCTGTGTAAGGACTTTATTTAAACGAGCCCAACACACCACAGCAACCCAGAAAAGAAAATGGAGCACTTATACAACACATTCCAACAAAATAGATACACACAAAACTTCATCAAAAAGTCTGACCACCAACCCAATACAGCACATAAACTCTAAAAAGAATTAAACTGCCATACATCAAGAATATCTCAGAAACTAACAGACTACTACCACCACATGGAATCAGTGTATCACACAAGCCAACTAAAGTCCTTCAAAACATCCTATGCAAACCAAAAGATTCAGCAACCTCAGAAGAAAAACGAGTCATCTACAACATAGATTGTAAGAACTGCAACAACCACTGGGTAGGACAAATGGGAAGAAGACTGGCAGAACACATCCATGAATACCAACTGGCAGTCAGAAACATGATGAAAATTGTATAATTTTACAACATATAGGCAGATTTAACCATAGTTTCAGTTGGGAAAATGTGACAAACCTAGACCAGATCAAGTCCCAAAATGCCAGGTAATTTCTAGAAGCCTGGCACTCTTGACAAATCAGCCATCAAATAGACGTAGACATTAACAACATCTATAGGCGCTGCAAAAGAGACAATCAACCAGCCCAACAGAGAACAAAAAACCTCCAGCACTTCTCCATCAGTAGTCAGCATCCAGATCAGCATAGATTAATTTCAAGGTTAACTTCAGCCCAACAATCAGTAAATCAGACCCCAGTCAAGAAACAGCCAAGGAGCCATCAGTAAACAGCCCACTCAAAGAATCTCTGTAATCCCCCCAGATAGGCAAATCACCAGAATATAAAGTGACAGCAAACAGCACTCCTTACTAGCACTGATGATATTATCTAGTTAGGGTAATGAAAAGTCTGCAAGAAAACAAACAAGCTCAAGAGACCAGGCACCTCTCATTTCAACCCTGAGCTACAAATGTTCTCCTTTATTCAAACATTTTACAGTTTCTGTGGAAACAATGTTAGGGATGGCCGCCTCTATCTGGATGCTTTGTATAATTAGTTTTGAAAGACATATTTAAAAAGACATTGTAAAAGCAAATTTGCTTTCTGAGTTCTCAGATTTCTGGGAGATGGATGGATGGATGGATGGATAGATAGATAGATAGATAGATGATAGCTTTTTGTTTTGTTTGTTTTAGGAAAAAGATATAAGAGTTGAGGGCATACTCTACCATACATATCAACCAATATACAACCTGACTCCTGATTTTTTTCTATGGGAAGTTAGATTATTTGATCTATATGCAAAAAAAACAAAACAACCCAGAGTACTAGATAGATATAGCATGTTTTATTTAAGTTTTAGGGGTAGATCCTCTGGGTGGCAGACTTGCACTGTATTCTAAAAGGAATGTTCATGTAGTTCTAGTCCAACAATTTGTTTTCCACTGGAGCCAGTTAGATGTCTTCAGAAGTTCACAGTAAAGACTAAAGTTCTAACAACTGACATTTACTGATATTCTTCCCTCACTTTTACTAGTTACGAAAACATCAGCATTCAGAATAATTCAGGAAATTATTTTTAGGGTACTGTTTTTGCATCTAGTTTGAAACTATTAAGCTAATATCTGCTGCCCTTCTTGCTGCAGTATATTATATGTAAGTTTGGCCTGATTCTTCCAGCAACACAATTTGAGATGTCATGTTATGCAGACATGTTTAAGCTGCAGTTGCTTCATTCATTGCATATTGAAGAAGATCTAGGCATCTAAGGAACAAAGGACTCAACAATTGGGTCAAATAATGCTTTGAATACTTTCCTAACAGAAGTAAATACAGTTGGATATACAGAAACAGATTGCTTAGCCTTATGCTTATTTCAGTTTAGAGATGGAAATTACTAAAACCAGGTGATTTTTTAAAATATTCTGAAAATAATCCATTTTATAATCCATTCAAGTTCTTTTCTCCTGAGAGAGGTTCTTAGCTTCTCTCCATTATACAGATGTGTGTGCATCCATTTGTAGGATGGGCAGAAAACATAGTGAAAGGTAAAAAGCTAAAGTAGTGTTTCTCAATGTTGGCCACTTTAAAATACTAGCTGGGGAATTCTGTGAGTTGTCCATGCTTCTGCTATGATTGAGCTATTTTAGAGTAATTTATAATGGATAAAAAGGGAGTTTTAACGAATTTCTTTTGTATCCATGAATATGGAAACAACATTACAGACAGTATCTTCATATTTAATTCTGTAGTCCAGTCATTTTTAAAAAGAAAGTCAAGTATTTAAATGTATTTTGGACAAAACAGCAATTTATTAACTACATCTATCTACTGCTGGAGAAGTATTAGTATTGTATTCCTGGCTTCACATATTATGTGATTGAATGCTGTTATGAAAATCTGAACAACTGAGAAACATGGAAATTAAATATCTACTTAATTGGCTTAATTGTTTAATGACTAAAGTTTCTTAATATATTGTTTATCACTTACCATGGTAAGTTTAATAATGGCTGAATTTTTATATAGTATTTATAAAAAGTTAAATGTGTCGTTGGAATAGTCACAATTTCTGGTTAGTATAAACCAAAGCACTTAAAATCAAGCAGAAATTATTGTTGTTTCAGATTTTTAAAGGAGATACATTGTTCCATGATACAGTTCTTTAAACTATTCAGAATGGTTTAGTGCAGTGATGGCTAACTTTTTCGTTGTCATGTGCCAAAAGTGTGTGACAGCGCACGTGTGCACCTGCACCCATAATGCAATGCGCGTGTGACATACACACACACACACACACACACGTGTTCCCCCTCCCTGAGCATGTGTATGCAACCTCCCCCCTGGCCCATTTTGGGCCTAGTAGGCCTCCCTGCAGCCTCCTGGGAGCAAAAATGGGCCGCGGGGGTGTGGGCTGCATGCCCCATGTGCAACCCTGTATATGCGCAACTAATCCCATACATGCACACACATTTTTCGCATGTGCTCTGTGCATGCATGGCAGAGACTCAAAAATCAGCTGGCTGGCGGGAGGCTCATGCGCAGTGGAGCTGAGTTGGGCAACAGCTTTCATGCTTGCAGAGAGGGCTATGTGTGCCACTTGTGGTGTGTGTGCCGTAGGTTCGCTATCACAGGTTTAGTGCACAGTATCTTAAACTATTCTTACTCTTAAGAATAGTATAGAAAATACTGGAATTGGTTCAAAGATCCAAGAGAAAATTTTAAATATTTTTTGGGGTTCTATTCTATTGCAAAAGAAATTCTTCAAAATGGGAATATTTGTAGCTCTGGGTTGAAATGAGGAGTCCTTGGTGCTTTCTGTGTTTAGTTGTCTTCTTGTAAACATTCCATTACCCAAACTAGTAAGAAATACTACTCTCAATTTATATTCTAGTGGCTTGCCTGTCAAAATTGATGGGAGTGGTCTTGAAGGTTCTTTTGTTGGTCTGTTTCCTGTTAGCTGTTTGGCATTCCTTGATTGGGGATTAGCAGTGATGGCAAACTAGAAACACATGTGTACCGAAAAACCACCCATACCAATCAAGTGCTCCACAACCAAAACAACCCAACCTCCTACAAGAGAAGCTGTGCAAGAATGTTATTTAGAAGAGTATGAACACACTGCAGTAACCCTGAAAAGCAGAAAAAGGAAACAGCATCTATGCAGTATCTTTCAACAAAATGGACTTCATCAAAAAGTTTCTGACCCAATATAGTACAACCAACACAAGCTATAAAAAGAATAACACTACCATCCATCAAAAATATCTCAGAAACTACCGAGTATTACAACTACACAGAATCAGCATAAAACACAAGTCAACACCCTAAGATCCAGCAACTCCAGAAGTAAAAAACGAGTCTTCTACAACACACAATGTAATGACTGCAACAGCCACTATGTAGGACAAACAGAAGACCAGCCGAATGCATCCATGAGCACCAACTAGCCATCAGAAGACATGATGAAAGCTCTTTACTTTCACAGAATATAGATAGATTTAACCACAGTTTCAATTGGAAACTGACCATGCTAGACCAAGCCAAGTCCAAAAATGCTAAGATATTTCTAGATATCTCTGACAAATTAGCCATCGATAGACACACACACACACACAAACAATATTTACATAAAAGTAGTGCTCGACTTACAACCACAATGGAAGCCAGAATTAATGTTACTAAGTGAGATTTGCCCCATTTTATGACTTTTCTCATCACATTTGTTAAGTGAATCACTGCAGTTGTTAAATCAGTAACACGTCTGTTATGTGAATCTGGCTTTCCCATTCCCATTCACTTTGCTTGTCAAAGTGTCTGAATTATGATTTCATGATAGTGGCAACAATCAAGTGTGAAAATGGTCAGTCACTTTTTTCAGTGTTGCTGTAACTTCAAACAGTCCTTAAAGCTGTGATGGCGAACCTATGGTACGCATGCCACAGGTGGCACACGGAGCCATTTGTCAGGACACGTGACTCAATGCCCTGTCAGCTGGCCTTCTTTGACTTTGGCCTTCTTTTGAGGCTGTTTTTCTCCCTCCGGAGGTGAATGGACTTCCAGTTTGCTCATAGGTCCGTTTTTTGCCCTCCGGAGCCTTCAGAGAAGCCTCCTGAAGGCTCCGGAGGTCGAAAATTGGCCCTACGAGGAATCCGGAAGTCACTTCCGGTTTGCTCGTAGGGCCTTTTTTTGCCTTCCAGAGCCTTCAGGGAAGCCTCCTGAAGGCTCCGGAGGTCGAAAATTGGCTCTATGGGGAACCCGGAAGTTTGGGAATGGTGACTTCCGGTTTGTGCATAGGTCCATTTTTCACCCTCCGGAGCCTTCAGGCAAGCCGCATGAAGGCTCGGGGGGTCGAAAATCGCCCCTATGCCAACCGGAAGTCATAATTCCCAAACTTCCTGGTTCCCTGTAGGTCCATTTTTCCCCCCTCCGGAGGCTTCAGGGAAGCGCCTGAGGCCTCTGGAGGGCGTCCGGGGTGGGGAGGCTGTTTTTGCTCTCCCTAGGCTCCTAGAAAGCCTCTCAAGTCTGGGGAAGGCGAAAAAACTACAGCAAAAGCGGGGGGGAGTCGATCCCACGCATGCACGCATGCTGGGGGAGCAGCGCATATCGTGTGTGGCACGCCGATACACGACTCCCCCTGTGCTCCCCCCGCTTTTGGCATGGCAGCCAAAAATGGTTTGCCATCACTGTCCTAAAGGAGCTGTTGTACGGAATACTGTACTATATTAAAAAAACAATAATCCAAAAGGGAAACAAAAAGACCAAAACACCTTCCCAACAGCAATTAGCATCCAGATGAGCATAGATTAACTCCAAGTTTAACAACAGTCCAAAAATCAAAAAGTAAACAATAGCCCAGTCAAGGAACTGCCAAACAAACTAACAGCCAACCAAAGACTCTCCAAGACCACTTCCACCAACACTGACGGGGCAATCCATTAGAATATAAACTGAGAGCAAACCCCACTCCTTACTAGCACTGATACTGTTACCTAGTTTGAATAATGAACACTTGCAAATAAACAATGAAGCCCAGAGCACCAAGGACCTCTCAAGAAACCATTCTTTCATGAAAGAAAAGGAATGGCAGATTTGTCCTCAGGTATCAAATTGAAACAATTAGGGAAATAATTTTAGATGAAATTCATAGAAAATGTAAGATTTTTAAAGGTTTTAGTATCTTAACATATTTTTGTGAAAATGTAATTCAATATAATAAGATCATATATTAAATTAGATCAAACACTGACTAAGATTTTAAGGGACCCCAGACCAGAAAAAGGATGAAATTATCATAAGTTTTGTACATTTAATTAAGGTTTCTAATAAAATAATATATCAAAAGAATTGTTTAGTTTTTGACTCCTTTTGTAGTTTTTATTAAAATATGGGGCTTAATATATAAACAAATATTACATATTGTAACCTAGTTGATACTGAATTGAAAATACACATTCCAAAAGGCATCCAAACTATTCAGTGACCTTTCTTGTATTGCCCATATCTTTTCATGGGTACATACACTATATTGCCAAAAGTATTCGCTTACAACTGCTTCTGATTATTTTGATGGGTGAGTGAATACTTTTGGCAATATGGTGTATGTTTCAGTTCTGTACCAATTAAAATATCTATTTGCATACAGTACAGTAACATGTTATCTGAGAATTAGATGCTTTTACAGTTTGAATTATATATGCTCATAAATATTGTCAGTCCCAAGCCCAAATAAGACCGTGAAATCCATTTGAGTCCAATCCTTTATTTGCTTAGAACTAATAGAATCTAGCCAAGTTCAAGCTAGGTGTAATCTGAAGGATTCTGTTTGCCCCTTCCCCATCCAGTTTGGACTATACAGTCTCTTAATCTGGCCCTCTCTCGAAATGTTCTGTGTGGCCAAAGCTCCCTCCTCACATTGTTCCTCCAAATGCACATTGGAGGATTGACTTGAAGCACATTAAAGAGGAACTGAAGTCTTCTTGACTGTATGTTCTTTTAGCCATCTTGCAGTTTTTGTTGTCCTACTTCTGTTTTGTTGACCTACAGAATATGATTTCTCCAATTTTTCAGGTAACATACCTGTTGGAGGAGATGCACATCATTCACCAACCAATATTGTTCCATAATTAGATAGACACAATATGATTTAATCTAAAACTTCAATTTATGATTGATTTGGAATAAATCATGTTGAAATTTGAATTCTGAGTAAATTTGTATGAAATTATGGCATCCTGTTTTAGCAATCAAATCTGGAATTCTAATCTACAAGAGTTTTAGAACTAGTTTGTTTAGAAGAAATGTTCAACAGCCTAGCTATTCCTGAGTTTTACTAGGATTAGGCTTTGCTATATCACAAACCTTATGATCAGTGCTATTCTTAAACTGTAATGTTGAAATAAATCAAGCTTGACTATAATCAGAATCTTTTTTAAGATGCTTTTTAGGAGATATCTTTAAAAGATTATTGATTTACTGAAATCAAATACTATGTTTAATAGCTAAAGTAGAAGAGTAACTTGAAAATTACTTTAATATTCAAATGAAATATAAAACATCATATTACCATAAAATTTAATATATAACTTTGCTTTGTCAGAATAGTTATTTTAGTTCAGGATATTGTTTTGATTTTCAAATGCAGAATTTTTTAAAATAATAACATGATTATACTTTGTTAGCTCATATTAAGTGAGTTACTTGGTAGATTAGATTATAATTAGATTATATATAATTGTAGTTATCATTGCTGGAAAAAATAGTCAATGTCTATAATTGCCTATTAGCACTTCTAGCTTTCTGAAAGGGGAGGAAGATGGAAATGCTGTATTACAAGGGAGGAAAATCTATGTGCATGGATTAATAATATGGTACACGGTGGATGATAGAATGTACTCTAAAAAATTGGTAGAGTGGTGTTCTTTCACATCTGTCAGCAGCTTTTCTATCAACCATGGTAGCCTTCTAGACTGTAATAGTTTCAGTACATCCTGTTGTGTCATGTCCAAAGAGTGGTAGTATTGTACTTATAGTTTTTAGCATCTATACCAGTGGTAGTCAACTTGGCCCCTACCGCCCATTAGTGGGCATTCCAGCTTTCATGGTGGTGGGTAGGGGTTTGCTGTAACTCTGCTTTATAAATTTTATAAAGTAAAGTTACTTCCCTATTCCTTGGTCTTCAGTTGTCACTAATTTTATAAAACACATTTCTATGATTGTGGCTAACCTTTAGAAATGTATGGTATTTTCAATTAGTGCAAAACAAAGCAACTAACTTTGTTTTAACTGCTATCTGGTGTCAACATCTGAACTAGTAGCTAATTACTTGAGTTCCTTCACATTTTATTAGGTATAATTTAGGATGTTGATGTTAAACTCTGTAAATTACTTAGAACCTCACCATCTAAAAGAATTGCATGAATTTGTCTGACATTAAGCTTCATAAATGAGTCCCTTTCTCTGCTGCAAACGTTTTGTTTATATGAGGTCTTGCTACTAGGCCATAAAATACATTTCTTCAGAAATTGCATTTGGCAGCTCACCTCTTTTCCTTTTATCAGAATAGTCAAGAAACATCCTCAGATTTTTAATCATTAATTTCTCTATTGAAATTATATATTTGCATTTTTATTTTATTTTGCATTGATTCTTAGCCACCTTGGATGATTGCATTACAGGAAAAGTGAGATATAAATTAAATAAGCAATATAGAAAAATATTGTTGCTAAAGAAATATTGAGAATTTTTATTACAGGTGTGAGCAATCCTTTCTAGCCTGGGGACCACACTTTTTTTTGCCTCCCCTGTGAGCCAGATAAGTCAACAGAACCAATATTTTTAGACTACATTTTCCCCATTTTTGTAGGGCAAAATTGTTTATTAAAGTGATGCCAACCTAAAAAAACTTATACCCCTTCAAATATTCACTAAACATATATTCAAAGACAAGTGCAAATTTCATCCATTTTTCTAAGGCTTTTGTTTAGTTGAATTTTGGAAGGTATATACAACTTGTAGACAATTCTTCCCATTTTTACCTTGTATTATGGTCAGGTTGGTTAGAATAGTTACAATGACTTCTGTAGAACATAATGATAACATTTCTGTTCTGTGGCCTTTTATATTTAATGTGCAAAGAAACTTCAGCTAAATGTGAACTATACTGTGGTATAGTAGAAAATTGGTATTCAACTATTTTCTTCTAGGTTCAGCAAATATGATGAAAAACATAGTTGTTAGGCCCATAAAATTATGCTTGGCTCTATTATCTGAAGTATTGCATTTTTCAGGGTTTTTTTTCAATTTCTGAAATATAGTATTTTTCAGACTATAAGACTCATCTTTTCGCCTCTCAAAAGGGGGTGAAAATGTCTGTGCGTCTTATAGACCAAATATTGCCGAAGGCCTGCCTCCCTGCCGGCCATTTTTTGCCTCTGTACGCCCCATTTACAGGCCTTTTTCCAGCCTGTTTTGGGGGCTTTATTTTGGCCCGTTTTTGAGGCATTTTTTTGGCCCATTTTTAGACCTTTTTTGACCTGTTTTTTTTTTTTAATGGCCCAAAAACAGCCTCTAAAAGCATGAAAAAAGCCCCGGAAATGGGCTGAAAAAAAGCCTTGAAAACAGGCTGGAAAAAAAGTCTCTATAATGGGTAGAAAAAAGGGTGGAAAATGGCTGAAAATGTGGCACGCAGAAGCCAAAAACCTTTTTTTTTTACTCTTCTAAATTTAGATGTGTTTTATAGTCAAGTGCGTTTTATAATCTGAAAAATACAGTACCCCATGTTTAAATTACAAGCTAATTGGATAAGAATGTGTTTTAGATTTCATATGTACCTTTCTGGCATAGTCTGTTGTTAAGAACATACCATCTCAAATTTGAGAGGAGTCTAAATATTTATTCTCTGAAATTGGATTTAAAAAATAAGTGGGATTAAATCCTATCATTTAATAAGAAAAATATTCTCTTCTCTAATGCATTTTATGTTCTGTGTACAGACTTCTTTTAAGTAAATAATTTGGTAGTAGGGATTTACAAATTTAAGGCATTATTATTATTATTATTATTATTATTATTATTATAAGAAGAAATTGGATTCAACATTTTAGTACTGGCTTTATGTAGTACATTTTAGGGGTACTTTTTATGTTCCTCTGCGCATGCTCAAGTAGGGGAAAATATACCATTAGTTAATTATAACTATGATTATATAAATATGAAAGTTACAGATTGTGGGTAGCATTGGATTTACTGTGTTATTTGTTGGCTCTTAACTTTCTGCTCTATGTTTTCTAGGCTGCTGAATATGTCCCAGAAAAAGTAAAGAAAGCTGAAAAGAAACTAGAAGAGAATCCATATGACCTTGACGCTTGGAGCATTCTCATTCGAGAGGCACAGGTTTAGTGAAATAGGATTACATTTCCTTATCAGTGGGTCCACTCACAATGCTTGGTTCTCAAGTAAATGTGAATACATTTTACATCATAAATATTGTAAATATTATTGGTTTTTAATTTTTAGAATCAACCTATAGACAAAGCACGGAAGACCTATGAACGCCTTGTTGCCCAGTTCCCCAGTTCTGGCAGATTCTGGAAACTGTACATTGAAGCTGAGGTTAATATTTTTATATTTTTTTCTTAATCATATAAGAATTTAAGTAGGGTTGAAAAATGATTTCTTAGGTGCATACACAAATTCAGGTAAAAGAGGAGCTGAACATTTCATAATTTATGTAAAATAGGAGAAAAGGGTAATTAAAGTGAATCCAAATATTTGGGTCTATATGATCTGGTGATTGTTGCATTGTGGACTTGCAACAACATTAAAACAGTTTCAATGGTATTGGAGTGCTTTAGCCTTTTATTTACTTGTCGTGTCAATTTATTGCCTCCTGTGTCATTTATTTAGAGCTCCTTTTTGTGCATGTAAGTTAACAAATGGTTTTATGACCTTTTGGGCTCTAATAGTATTTCCGAACTTGATTTTAGTAGCTGAAAATATTTTTCTGGGGTGGGGGGATGGATATGCAGACAATTTTTTTTTTACAAACAATGACATAAGTGCAAATTTATCCAGAACCAAGTGTGTAAGTACATACATCAACAAATTCCATAATCAGAGCATTTTATCCTGTTTTGTTAAAAGCCTAGAAAGACTTGCGCTTTCTGAAAAATATTTTTTTTTCAATTCTTTCTTTGGATTTTAGGCCTTTCACTCCTGTGCAAAGATTACATTTATAAAAATGTTTTTAAAAATGGTAAATAATAGCTTTTCTGTAGAATAACATTACATAACTTTATGTAGTCAGGATTGAAGATCATCTGCATTATGTCATATATATGGCATAAAATGAATAGGTTAATATAATATTTTTTTAAAAAAATGAGCAGAATATAGAGTACAGGATATACATTTACGTTAAATTTCTTTCAGAGATTACGTAAAAAACTATGGTTGACATTGTTGGAATAAGTATATAACGCACGTTCAAATATAGAGGTACTCAGTTACATGTTATGCTTTGTAGGGATACATACCCCCGCCCACTCAGCAACATATATGTCACTCCAATTAAGACAATACTTTTTGATTAACATGCACTGATGTTAAAATTCCTTTTTAGGACAGTTTTATATTTATGATAAGCTGTCCATGCAGGACTATTTAACCTAAATGCATATAATTGTGGTATCCAGCATTTTTGTTCCATGAATATTAATTTCTTACATACCAAGGATAAATGTTGGATACTATCCTATATTTTTTTTCATTTGTGCATATAAATATGTATGGTTATCAAAAGTTTAGATTAAAAAACATGCTATCAGACTGACGCATGCTAGTTCTTCTGTTTGTTTTTAGGAGACTTGAAGAGCTGCTTACTTTATTGGGGGGGTCTTAATGGAGTATGATGTAGTACAGGGGTGTCAAACTCACGTCATCACGTGACTTAGCGTGACTTTTCCCCTTCGCAAATCAGGCATGGGCGTGGCTAGCATGTGATGCATCTGGCCTGCGGGACATGAGTTTGACAGCCCTGATGTAGTAGATTTAAATCTTGATTACAATAGTACATTTGTCTTCTTAGTATTGCTTTTTTTCCTTAGTGGAAATATTGGGACATCTGTACAAGTAAGCAGCTAAACTAAATCAACACTATATGCCTTTCTTTTTCCCATTAATAACACTAATACATTCTTGGGAGTTTTATATAATAAACAGTCTTATTCTGATAGCCTACTCCAGTGTCTTGAAATTAATTTGGTAATAGAAATTAAGATAAAGGTTTTTGCCTGAGCATTTTTTCTGTATGCTAAGAAAAAGTTGACTTGCTTTTAATGTAAATCAGATTTTTAAAAAGAATGAGATATTGATAACTTTAATCACAGAACAGTTGTAAATGATGAGTAGGTTTTCATAAAAATAGAACCTTTTAGTAGTCTGTCTTCATCTTAATACAGCATTTGAGCAAAGTCCAGAATCCAAATACTGTCTATCATGGTCATCATACTGCCAGCTCTCCTGATCGTGTTCTGTGATGCACAAAATATATCCCAACTCATTACAAAGCAGCACTTACATCATAAGAAGGGGAAGTTGTGTTTTTTTTCCTCTTATTTCCATGCTTATAAGCAAATTCCTTGTACACAAACATGTCTGTACATCTCAGATTCTCAGCCAGTTAGGATACATATAGGGCAAATTACCAATCCATAATTGAGTTTATATTTTATATCTTCCTTGCCTAATTTAAGGTTTGCCAGATTTGTGGAACTGAAACTAAAAATTATTGACCAACTAAAAGTTGTCTATGCTGGCTAGATAGTCCTGCACATTTTGAATTAGAGGATATGTATTTCTTTCTACAATTGGAAATAGAATTAATACAAACTAAAGTCTTTATTTATATTATAGATCTTTGTCTTTATAATTATTATATGTCACCAAGTAGTTTATTGAATTTGCCGAACTCCTAAGATAGCAGAAACATTTAATTCTTTGCTGCAGATTTCTTGAATTTTACACATAGCAACTTAAAAACCTCATTTGACACATTGAAATCTTTGTTGCTTTTAATAAATGCTTTAAACAATTATTATTTGAAAACAATTTTGAAATAGCAGGACTCTTAAAAATGGGGGGGGGGGAACCAATGCAGCAGATTGCAAGAAATAATATTTCAGAGTGATATTTAAGGAAGAGTAATTTTGCAAATAAGTTCTGAATTCCAATTGTAGACCAGTTCTTGTAACATAATAATAATAATAATAATAATAATAATAATAATAATAATAATAATAATAATAATAATAATAATAATAATAATAATAATTCCTAGGTCCTTGGTTAGGACTCGAGCTGTTAGGCTGCCAACCAGCCCCAAAGGCTGTGAATCTCACCAAAGATTAACCAAATAATTAATAATAATAATAATAATAATAATAATAATAATAATAATAATAATAATTCTTTATTGTCAGTGCACAACATATATACAATGAGATTGGTTCTAGTTTTAAACTTCTGCTGCCATGATACGTGTGAAATATTTTTGCACATCAGTCCTTAATAATTACTATACCCTTCCACTTATAAAAATACAGATGTTGTCAGTTGGAACAAAACTTCTGTAAATGATGAAAAAGTGATACCTTCACCATTTTTGTTACACTGGGCAGAACATCAGTTCTTCCTTAACAGCTATTATACCTTTATTGCAATATTGCATTGTTCATTTCCTTCATGCTGAATAACATATTCTTAGTAATTTTTCCTTTATTTGTGCAATTTAAAAAAACTAGATTATGTGCTTAAGTTCCCTAATGCTCATTGACATTTCGTCAAGGAAATAATGGAATTATGACATTTTTGTTTGTTTCTTCTTTTCCACCCATGCCTATAATACCAAAAGTGTGTGGATATGTTGAAAGAGAAAGACGTGACTGAAAGAAAATGAGTGAAATAATGTTCTTGGAATTCTCTTCTGTTCTGTGCAACTCATTTCCAGGAGTTTCTCACTTGTATATAATCTTAAAATATTTTTAAGTTTTGATGTGATAACTCTTACATTTATAAGCTGTATCATTTAACTCCATCCCTAACAGCTTAATTCCACGCCTAACTTTAAACAAAGTTATTACTTGGTGAGATTTGAGGACATGAACAAGAATAGCTTGTGAGTACTTTGGATAAAGTTTTGTATTAAGAGACTGAACCTTGTTGGGAATGTCAGTAAGAGAAATGCATGTGTAAGTTACTAATATTGGTAAAGCTTATTTATGTGAATAAGAAACAACAGTGTTATATTTTTCTTGAACATCTTTTTGCCCAAGTGAATACAATCCAAATAGAAGCAACAATAATTGAAGTAATAATGACAGAGGTCATCATTACAGCCAATGGGGAAGTTTATTATACAGTGTTACCTTGGTACTTGTTGGTGATTTGAATACTAAAATAAGAATACTAAAACTGATGGGTACTGAGAAAACTCTGTGACTCGCTATTTACGCCAGAAGAAATAGCGAATCATGAGGTAGCTGACATCAACAAGTTCTTCCTTGCATGTTGACTATTGGGAGAAAGACAAGTGCCAGGACAAGATTTCTGCTTCAAAATACGTTGAATACCAAAATCGACGAGTTTTGAAGCAGTCAAATGCAGATATATGGCTGTATTAAGTATTTCTAATAGAAAATGGAGAAACCCTTTTTTCTCCATATTATATAAAATTGCATTTTGATTAGGATATATCATGAACATCATGAGCCTTCTGTGCCAATATGCACCCATTATAAATAAGAAATTTCTGAGCATGTCTAAAATAATCTGAACTGTACAAGCAACTGTTTGTACCAAATCACACAGTCCAGTACTTTAAATACTCTCTGGTAGTAAGCCTTGGGTTTAAGACAGAAGCTTTTCAATCTTTACTTGGAGATACCAAGGATTGAATCATAGATGTTTTGCATATGTATGCTGTGAATGAAGGAGATTCTTGTCTATATGATAGGCATGTGGTGATAAAATAGGTGATAGGTGATATGATAAGGGAGATTATTTTAGCTCTTGCTAAACAATGTTAATCATTAAAAGAATAGGGATTAAAATCTATTGTCTTTCAGAATATCACTTCTTCAGTTTTAGTTTATGCTGTCTTCAAAAATATTTTGCATTGTATTCATAGAGATTGATATTTTAAAGTTTCTTATATTTGTCTGTCCAAAAATACTCTCTTGAAGCATTTTAATTTATAGTTGTTCAAGGAACAAATTAATATCATTGCAAAATCAGTCTATCTTCCTCTCTTTTTCATCTTCCTCTTAATCATCTGCCGGCTAGGAAAACTGCATGGTGAGCTAATTTTCATTCATATTAGGGAAAAGCAGTAGACCCAAAAGCAGTAGGCTCTTTCCAGCACAATGGGCAGAATTACTTACTGATATATTTTTATTTATCTGTAGAAATGAATAAAGCAGTACAGATTATAATGGGAATAAGCACACACCTTATCAACACGTTTTTGTGAACTAGGCTAAATCATTTCATTGCCTGCCCTCTAGAGAGGAACAAATTGGGGGGAGTGGGCTTCAGGTGTGGCAAGACCTCTTGCTATTTTGCGTTTTTGGGTTGGTAATCCATATGTTCTCTAAAATAAGTTTGCCTTTTGTTTTAGAGATGCTGACTATATTAGAAGTGACAGATTACATTTGGAGTTCCTGAATAAAGCTTTGTTGAATCAGGCTCTTACTTGGTTTAAGGAAATTAAAGAAACTGGTATTTTCTTTTGTCTTTGACATCTGTGAACACAACTTCATAAAGCAATCAAATATTCTTGGATAAACTTCAAAATCTTCAACATTGCTTTGCTCCATTTTTTTTGCATTGGTTTATTTTTTTATGCAAACTGCATACACTCGGCTGTTGCCCATGTGACTGGCATTTGGAATAGATTGAAGAATTTATCCCACCTATAAAGGGTTTAAAATGGTAAATTCTGTTCATTTCTATAATGTTTGCAGTACATGAAAAAGGATCTAATTATATAAACCTGTTCTTAGAGACTAACAATAAGCATTTATATATATTCTGATCTAAAACTTAAGCTTTAAACTAAGAAAATGTAGGGGGGGTTGTACTTAGTAATTATTAGAGCAGTAATAGGGAAATCTAACTAAATTATAAGAATGTGCAAATAATTTTCAATTTCAGATTAATTTTAGTTGAGGCACTATTTTTATATATAAAAATGAGAATTTTTGATAAATTGAACAGACCTATTAACAAATAGTAACATAATTTTATTTAAGTGTAATAACTAAAAATGAACTCTTAAAAAGTGCTGCTTACACATTATACACAAATCACAATACTTTCAGCTTAAAGGATATACTGAGCGTTTCGTGTATCTCCTTGGGACACATGGATGGATGAACTTTCTTTTACTTTCTCTTGGCATGTTTCACTTGTGGTAAGTTTAACCAGAAGATTTGTTCTGGAAGATTTCTTACCTACCTCACAGGGTTGTTGTGAGGCTTAGTTAAATGTTTAAGCTCTTTTATCTATTAATTTTTTTTATTATTATTTGTGGGATGTATTTCCTAAGGGCAATAATATACTAAATTGCAAATGCTATTTGTTTGGCTTAATTTTTTAGAATGGATAGTTGAATGATTATGGTGAAATGCTAAACATATTAGGTAAAATCACTTCTATTTTGCAAACAAGTTTCAGTAAATATTCTAGGTTTTTTTTTCCCTTCTCCCCCCTCCCCCGCCCAGTCTAGGAAGAAATTGAATAAATCTGAAACCTATGTTTTATTTACTAAATTAAGTTTGATATTATATAACATTTTGGTTAAACCTTTACTGCTGAACATGATATCTTCCGAGTTTTGTAGATTTGTGAAAATGAAAGACTTTTTGATTCATTCACAAAACAAAATTATGGTTTCATAAACACACACACACACACACACACACACACACACACACAGTCAGTCAAAAGTATGTAATGGCAATAAAATGAATACAATTGCTTAGATGAATATTTAGTTAAAATCTTGACATTCTCTAACTCATAACTTATGTACAATTATATTTAAGTTGAAATAAAATTTCAGCTTTTCATTCCACATTTGTTAAATATAATGTGCCTTCCATAAGTATCAACTTTTGTTGAAGAAAATGATTTTTATACTCTAGAGATTTAAATCTGATTACCTATCAGTTTCAAACTAGTAATTCAGATTTTAATATCATTTACACTTGAAAATATCAGTAACCAACATTTAGATTAAATTGAATATCGGCATAGATTGTCAGATACTTTCACAAGTGAAGGGTAGATACTAGTCTTAAAATTTAGGACTTTGAAGTTATTTTTATTTTTTCTTATTTTTCCTTAATCTCTTTTCATATGAAAATATTAAGAAAAAGTGTGAAAAATACATGATTTAGATTTGTTGTAAAATATTTTCCCACTGCTACAAGTCCTATGAACTTGTAGCATTAATATGATCTGTAAATTATATTTGCCTTTTTAAAATTGTATGGATTCTATGTACAAAGTAATTACTTTTCTCAGATCTTTTAAGTATTCCTTCCCTAAAAATGATCTTTTAAAAATTGCACTTGTCCATTTTTTCTCTATTTATTAATAAACATTACTTTTTGTCTGTTGTAGTTCTGCATCAGAAATCAGATCTGATTTGGTTTGTAATTGGCCCAGGTTTTTAAATTGCTTATTTGCTTTATGACAACATGCAGGGTTTTTTTTACTTCTAAAATCTACATTACAAATTCATTTGTCATATGAATTGTTTAATGTAATCTAATATATGAGGTAATATTTTCTTCATAAAAATGAAAAATATAGAAGTAGAAATAATTACACATTTTTTAAAAAATCAGTTTTATATCGTGAAAATGTGATCACAATATTTTCTTTTAATATGTCACTTTTTAAATTGACAATAAATTAACAAATTTGTTTCTAAAAAGCAGTCATACCATTGAGCTTGAAAAAAATGAATTCTGAATTACAGAACTGTTAGATTATCTGTATCCCTTCGTTTTCACATATTCTGATTCTATTTTGGGATTGTTGGCTTCTCTGTAGCAACTCTTATTTAAATGTATGCAAATATTTAGTTTATCTAAAGGAGACTATTACTTCTAAATATATTTCAGATTTCTAAAGTAGGTATTAGAATATTTTAATTGCTAAATGTAAAATAACCCATCATATAGTAATAATGCCATTGTGTATATATTTCTTTATTGTTTGCAAAAGAATTCCTATTGCATAAAACAGTTTTATGGAAGAAAGTTCTGAGCAATAGGCAAGTTGGAGCCACATGTTCAGTGATAGAAAATGGATATTAAATTATTTGCTTTATATTCTCAGAACTATACAACCCACTTCACATCCTAAATTATTTATATGTAGTAAATTTGCCAAATACATAATTTAAAAAATATTTTAATTTATCAGTTCCGGTATATAGTCTGCTTATGTAATTTATCATTTTCTGTATATACTCTGCTTCAAGGAACTGCAAATGTTTAAGTCCTTGCCAATGGTTAGCTTTGTCTTCTGAATATTTATTCAGCATTTACACATTACAAAAACTGGAATGTTCAAAAATGGACAGATTAAAGAATCAGAATGATAAATTTAGTGCTGTTAGAAAGTTCTGTAATGTTCAAGTATAGATCTAGTAATGCTAGAAAATATGCTGTAATAGCATTTCATTATAAAAAACAATTTTTAAGAAATGAAGCTTATCAAACCCTGTGATGGAATTGTGCTACTTTTAAAAAGAATCAGTTTGTACTTTTCAGTTGCAGTAGTTTTACTTTTAAGAATTGGAGTTGCCAACAATATTTTTTTTAATATGACAACCAACAGATTTAATTACTGAAATGTAAAGTCCTTAAAACAGGAAAGCTTCAACTGTCTTGAATATGAAGATGTTTTTTAAAAATGCCTTTTATATGTATTCTTAGTGCATGAAATTAAGATAAAATAAAGCAATGATTGAGTGATTTCTAAAAATTGACTACCTTTACTAATGCTTAAATTACAGACTAATGTCAGAAGATTCTCTCTCTTTCATTTACAAAGCAAATTTTAAGCTTTGTGAAATCTTCATGCTCTAGATTTTACCTGTTTAGATCAAATCTGGTCTTACTGTAGAATAAGGAATAAATAAATAATAAAGGCTAAAGAAAAAAATAAAGAATTATTGCAGAATAATAATAAAATTATATTTTGGAAATCAATGGTAGAAGAACATTTATATTGAATTAAATATAAACTGATGAGTTGGATACTTGAAGTTTTAATGGTGCAAATTGAAAAGGCATTTTGAGTCATGGTCAAAAATGCAAAATGGCCAAAGCATAGAAATTTTTTTCTTGCATAGCAGCTAATAGCTGCCCTTATTTATGTAATGCAGATTGTCTCAATTTAAAGAGTTAATTTTGTCCCTTGGTTTCAATATATTGTAATCCTCAATATATATTGCAGTTTTGATACTATTAATTACCTATAACTATGATATGGTAAAAGGCTCATCATAGTTGTATGAATTTCATAGGATCTAGTTTTCCATCAACGGAAACAAAATGCTGATCAAAATCATTCTGATTTAGCAAGAAAGTTATTGCACTTTACATTCAATATGTAGACTCAACCATTATATATGATTAATAATACTTTCCTGTCCTGTTTTTGGCAATATATATATTTTATCCCAAAATTTTCATCTCAGCAATTCGTTTTAGTGTTACAGAAATTATGGTTCCTTTAAATATGCCTTATTTAACTGTATTAATTATACATAGTGTTATGAATGTGATTGTTTTTCCCCTCAAAAAATAAAGAGACATTAAAAAGAGTACTTATTCTTTTGTATCTACTGTACATAAATTATTTTATGGCAATTTAATCATCTCCGCATGAAGTAGGTCTCAGTGATATAAAATGCTGCATTTTCACAAATACCTTCCATTCGTTAATGCATATTCCGCTATCTGTTAGTTAAGCTTTCTTAGAAAACCCCTACAATTAATATTATACATACATACATACATATATACATACACACACACACATACACACGTACGTACGTATGTATGTATGTATGTAGAATATTAATTGTATTGTATTTGTGCTGATAAATAAATAGAGACTAGTATAGATCTATTTCAAGCTATTTAGCTCTCATCAGCTAGCCATACCCTTACTGGGATTCGAACCAGGGCTGTATTACATATTAGGCAGTTGTATTAGCCACTAAGCCACAGGCTCTCCTCCTTATCAGCTGAGCCAGGGAAATAGGTATGTATTTGTGTTACAACCCCTGGTATGTTAATTCTATATAAAGCTTATGGGTTCAAAGAAACAGAAGAAAAATTTATACAGGGCTGTAAAGGTAGTCCTTGACTTTTGACTACAACTGACTACAAATTTATGTTGTTTAAGTGAGACGGTTTTTGAGTGAGTTTTGCCCCATTTAACTTTCTTGCCACAGTTAAGTGAATCACTGCAGTTAAATTAGTACCAGTGACTCTGGCTTCCTATTGAGTTTGCTTGTCAGACGGCCGCAAAAGTTGATCATATGACACTGGGACACTGCAACTGTCATAAATATGAACCCGTTGCCAAGTGTCTGAATTTTGATTACATAACCAGGGGGATCCTGCAGTAATCGTAAGTGTGAAAAACAGTCAGAAGTCAGTTTTTCCACTACCATTGTAACTTCAAGCGGTCAGTAAACAAATAGTTGTAAATTGAGGATTATCTTTAGTACACTGAACATATGCAATATATTTTCACTGAAGGTGGAAAGTTTTTGCAAATATGAGACATCTAGTCCAATGGAGTAATATCTGCCTAGTTAAAAGAACAAGGTCATTGGTATTCTCACCTGTACAGTTAAAAAAAGTTATTGGAATATGAGAACATTTCCTTTCCAGGAAGGCTGTGTATTGTGTATTTCAGGTAGTTTTCTAGGGAAGAATAATAATATATATATATATTGGACAATATTTTCCTGATAACTTGGATTTTTCATACATCTGCGTGAACATTTTATGCAAGACAAATGACAGCACCTTCAGCCTGATTATATACATTTTGTACTTTTAATATAAACTGTTCTCAATCTGGTCTCTATTCTTATACGTAAATACCATCTTACATTTGTGATCACATGATCCTTTCCAGAAAGGAACATGAAATTTCACAATGATCTATGATCTAATGTTCTATCTTTACAACACAGTACTTAACAGGTTGGTTTCTTCAGTATAGCATTGAAATGTTACAAAGTACTAGTCCTTTATGATATATGATTGAAATATGGCTATAATTAGGAATACTTTATTTCTTGAAATGTGTGAGTAGAATCTTGCAAATTCTTCATAAATTATGCCTAAACATTTGCTATTCATATTCTTCTGCCTACTCAAGTTTTTATTTTATATAGTTTTAGGTAGTGATGTGCAACTTGAGGTTTTGAAGTAAAGCAAAACAATATATTGGTTTTCTGCATATATTTGTTTCTTAGCAGATTTAACTTGAAGCAGGATGTTAGAATCAAACAGAGCAAAACAACTTTCCTTATATACTACACACTCAAGCCCAAATAAAAGTATTTCTAAGTAGAATAGAGGGTGATAATTGCTGGAAAATAAAATGGTTCTTAGTTCCTTTCTGCAACAGTGGAATCCAGTGGAAAGGGGTTGAATCTCAATGTGATTTTCCTTCATGTTTCTTCCTTTCCCCGTGCCCTTTGAAAGTTCTGACTGTATTCCAGTTTCTTTTTTACCCAACATTCCTTTACACGTTCTTTCTCAATTTTAAACTTGCACCAAGTGTTTGCCTCTTTTAGATTCTTACCTTACTATCTGGACTCAACTACGACCAATATCCTATGTGTCAGGAATTTATCTTGGTCCTATTTAGGTATTTAAAATTGCTTCAACTTGCATGCATGTAGACTTGTATAGCTAGGAAGGCCCAATTATGTAATCTATTCACCTAGACTTTAGCAAGTCCATTTTATTTAAAGCTGGTGGGTACAGGATTATCCAAATTATATGGGCCATTACCTCTAGCATCACTATAGCATTTTGCCTACAGTGTTTTCAAACTGTTTCCAGGTTTAAAATACTGTTGCAGTTCTGAATAGAAACATAAGAATGTATACATCTGCTCTTTCAAATAAGTTAGGCCAAGGTTGTTGTCCCATTTTATCCCCATCTCTTCATTTTTGTCAGGTGTTTTTAATATATTACCAATGCCCAGTTTTGTAATCAACATTGTGAAACTATTCTGTTTAGGGGGTATGGGTAAGCATTCTACTTGCTTCATCCTTGTAAAATACAACAGATCAGATTTTCCTCTTTACTATGTGTTAACATTCTGTTCTTAAGAGTTGGATAGTAGCAGTTTCAATGGGATTGAAAGGAGCAACTAAACCTCTTCACTTCCTGAGGCTCAAAGGAGACCGTTCTAATTCTGTTAGTGTTCCTGGAAGGAGCTTGGATGAATTAAAGAGGGGAGTAAAAGGAAAAGTGCTATGATTGCATCCATTAAACCCTCCTCCCCGAAATGTATAAAACTGCCAGAGAGTGACTACAAATAGCCATTTTGCTTCCATATAATGGAGGAGAGGATAGTTTCTTGTTTGGGCAAATATTAATATATAATATCTTTGAATGTTAAATAAGGTAAATATGCTAAACATTTATTACATACATTTTTCCAATAAATGAGAATGAAAAGCATTTTCGTTAAAAGATGTATAATAAAACCAGAGTTTCTCAAGGTTTGAAAGCATACACTTTATATATCAAGTATTCAGACAATATGATGCTGTTATTTTAATATTCATTAAATAGTTAAATTTGCTGTATGGTAGAAAATGTATTAATGAAATCTGGAGTAAATTCAAGGTTTTGGAGGAACCATATTCAATGCCAGCGATTCTTCCAAGTTTCTTGAAAAAGAGATGATTAGTTATTTAAATGCCTTTAATACTCTATATGTTAGTAAGTTGTTCATTAGTTATTTATTTCAATTTGATTTTCAGTGTTAATATATGAGTATTTTATTTGTATGAACATGTATAAATAATGTATATGGAAATGCAGCCTAGATATTAAATGCAGTTTTTCCAACAGTAATTTTAGTGTTATTTAAAAGTTAACTATAGTTGTGTTTTTGAAGCAGTTAATATAACTGACCTTTTCCTGATTAAATTAATTATTTGATAAAGACAAGAACCAAATAGAATTGGATTTTTGTTTTGACTTCTGCAAACTGCATTAGTTTTATATGGAATAATATGGCAAAGCTTTAACTATCCCATATTATTTCTACATTGTAGATATAACAGTATTTTACTTTTTGAAATCTTACTATAGGCATTTATTTGCTAAATATAAACATAAACAAAGATGATATATATGAAATCATATAGACTTAAAGCATCAAGTCCCAACATGTAAAGAATTTTTATACACCACTTCTGTTTTATATTGCACTAATAAATAAGATTATTTTTTTCAGTACATAGATGCAATGATGCATAGCCAGATTTCATATCATGAGCTTGTAATATTTTATATGCCATATTTTTCGGACTATAAGATGCACCGGAATATAAGACACACCAAGGTTTTGAAGAGGCAATTTTTTTAAAAAAGTAGGTAGGTAGATAGAGGGATAGAGAGAGAGAAATACAATAGGTAGGGAGGGAGAGGGAGGGAGAGTAGATAGAGGGAGAGAGAGAAAAAAATACAGTAGGTAGGTAGGTAGGTAGGTAGAGGGAGAGAGAGAAATACAGGAGGGAGGGGTGAGGGAGTAGGTAGGTAGATGTTTCCAGGTGTATTTATCCATGTGCTGGAGAAGGAAATCGCTGACAACCTGCAGCACCTGTTTCTGCTGGCACAGCGCTTGATCAATGTAATTCTCATCAATCACTCTAACTAAAGAGCTTTCCGAAAAGTGGGGGGAAAAGTTTTTGCACTCTGCAAACCTCCCCAAAACCCCTTTTTTCAAATAAAAGGCATGAATAGCTTTGGGGGGGCGGTTGCAGAGTGCTTCTGGGGGGGGCAAAAAACGGCCCATTTTTCATGAAAACGGGCCCATTTTTTGTCAAAGAAATTGCATGCATAGCCTTACGGAGGCTTATAGAGTTCTGCTGGGGGCTGGGGGGGGGCAAAAAACGGCCCATTGTTTGCTCATTTTTGACCTCCCCAGCCCCTAGTAGTTCTCTGAAAGCCTCCATAAGGCTAAGCACGGCCATTTTGGTGAAGGGGCGGGGCTTTGGGAGGCAAAAAAAATATTGCTGTATTCGCTGTATAAGACGCACCCAGATTTTCAGCCTATTGAGGAAAAAAGGTGTGTCTTATACACCGAAAAATACGGTATTTTCTGAAAATCAAATGGACCGGCTCAGATTACCCCCAAAAGTTTTATAAGCATGCACACAAGCTGTCACACCCCTGATGCGACTTTTAGTGTTATTTTACTACCTCTACTTTGACATAATAATTTTTGTTCAAATCCTAGTCTTATGACAGAGGTGTCAAACTCAATTTCATGAAGGGCTGCATCAGGGTTGTGTTTAATCTGAGGGGAGTAGGTGGATATAGTCAGGGTGGGCATGGCCAGCTCGATGTCACTCATGTCAGCTGTGGTGTCCTGAGCACTCTGCCAGCAAAAACAGCCCTTCTGAGCTCCATTTTCACTAGCAGGAGCACCGCAGGCCAGTCCTTTGTTATTTCCAGGTCAGTGCTGCAGGCCAGATGCAAGGATTCTGCGGGCCTTGAGTTTGACACCGCTGCCTTAGGATATTTATCCATGTTTATGTAAGTGTCCTGAAGGTTTTCCTATATGACTAAAGGTGGTGGTAATACTGAATTTAGGGATGCTGGGAAGAAAGTGTGAAGTAAAAGGCCTTAGCCTTTCACATGGAAAAGAAATATTCTGCAGGATATTCTATAAGAGAATAAGCTACTATGTACTGCAATCCCTTTATCTCATCTCCATGTATAGTAACCGATACACTTCACATTAAAAAAGGGGTAAATAATGCCATGCTGATAAACATGAATTAGAGTCAAGGGGTAATGTAGATCCATACACAAGTGAGCTAAAGCCAACTTACACATTTACTTGACTTTTTTTCAGAAATGGTCTTGAGGTTTCAATTTTCTTGCCATCAAGTTTAGACTATTGTTATGCTATCTATTTCAAATACCAGTATAAAACTTTTCTGCTCAAATATTGTTTAGTTTTACTTTCATTCTGTTTATAATAAAATTAACTTGTATCCAATGGCATGTGTGAAAGTAATAACATTTCAATCTCATATTCTGCAATGCACAATATTTGAGTTTCACATGAATATGTAAAAAGATAGTATATGTTGTAAATGTAAAAATTTTGTCATTTTTTTTTTACAAAATTTCAATCTTAATTGTCTTCAGTTATTTTAATATGCAGAATTAGCTTTGTGAAAATGTGTAGAATATAAATTATTTCATTCTTTGTGGCTTTGAATTAATATTTTAATCAGCCCAAATATCATTTGATTAACATTTTCTATATTAAATTTCAGCTTATCTTTTTGTCTATTAAACATTTCCAAACAGATTTTGTTTAGCTAATCTATTCTGTATAACTACTGTAGCAATAAGGTTTTTCCATACTTTGGGGTGATACATACATTACTGTATCTTCAACGTCTGTGGTTACAGCATACATTGTAAGTCTTGTTATTTTCTGAAAAGCAAGTCTCCATTTCAAATTAAAGACTGGTTTGAAAATCACAGTTGAAAACTATCATGCAACACACAAGCTGCTGTTCAAGAAGCACAAGTTTTTATTTTACTTCATTACATTTCCACAGTTCCATTCAGGATATATTGCTTTCCTGAATAAATACTATTCTGACTGCAAAGGATGATTGTGTGTGTGAGAAAAACATGTTTTTTTTAAAAATGAACTTCTACGCTAGTCATGTAAGAAAAAATAATTGGTTTTTATTCATATGTAAATTGAATTTGAATTACGTTTATTGCTGTGTGAAAATAATACATCCATGACGGCTAAGAGAAACAGAAAAAAACTATTCTACCAAATAACACAAATTATTTGTTGAAATTAATTTTGAAAAATGATACAAATTATTTTAAGGAGAGGAATATTTTGGTAAATTTTCAGTGTCCTCAGTTTACAAATAAGACTAAGATTAGATTTAATCATTTTATACTGTAAAGTTTAGGATTGGAGTAAAGAAAATGTTGCTAAATTAGTCTGTCTAGAGGGCCATACCAATCGAATTGTGGATTAACAGTCACACTAATTTAATATATTCTTGGCTTTTTTCATGTCAAGATAATATGAGCATCTTATACATGAAAAGAGTTCTCTAAGCCTTATGTAGCCTAAACACTCAGTGAAATGTGAGTAGTTTTTTACTGGGTATGTAAGTCCCACAAAAAACAGAGAAGTGGGAACACTTAAAAATAGTGCTATAGATTGTGCATGTTATTTTCTTGCAACATTCCCTCATTTTGATTCAGTACTTAATGAACTATACTGAAATATATTATGTCTATTATGCCTTTTAGTATATTTATTTTGTTAGTATTAAAATGTAAATAATTTAAGTGCAAGTCCTTCCTGCACTGTTCATACAAGTCTATCTTATACATTTATAATATTCAAGGTAGATGTTTTCATACTACTATGCATATAAGCAGTCATAATTGTAAAAGGTATTTTAAAATAGAAATGTAACCGCTATGAAAAAAATCCATTAATGTTTTTCAATTTAATATGAGCAGCAATTTTTACTGTAAGTCAGACTTGGACTAATATCCCAAAAGTGCTTTTTCAAGAGAGTTGTTGAGGCCACCTGTAGGTTTACCTACAGGTGCAGTATTTATTATTGCATATAAACCTCCACATGGCCTCAACAACTCTAAAATAATGCAAATGACCAGCTGTCTGCAAGGAGTATACATCCTTCCAATCCCCTCCTTCCAGTAAGAGCTGAAGAAGCTTGGATGAGAAGCAAAACTTCTTCAAAGAAAACCAAGAAAATCCAGTTGCCTCTTGAAAAAGCACTTTTGGGACAACTATGAGTTGGATGACTGAGAATCGCCATAGACATTTAGCCTAATATGTAGTGTAAATATCATGCTGTTCTACTAAAGATTTTAAATAAAATATTTAATTTGAATATGAGACTTATCCTCTTGGACATTGATTTTCAAAAGCCAAAGCCTTAACATTCATAAATCCATAGTAGTTAGTTTAAAATCCCAGAAACACGGTTCATCATCAACCATAAGTACAGACTAAAACATTAAAGAGAATGCTGTTGAAACATTTCATTTACACACCTAAATACCATAAAATTATATCTTGTTTTCAAGAGTGAATAGTAGGCCACCAAATTCTGGAACAGTTACAGATATTCAGAATCAATAAATGTTTTGTCTAATGCATCTCAAGTTACTATCTGTCTTTCTCCCCTTTGCTGCATCTTCTGTCAGTCTAGATTAATTCCTTTTTTCATACTGTTTTTATACATCTTCATTTGTTAGAAATGGGGCAAGTTTCTTAATTACTGTACATGAGTACTCTTGATTTACATACTTTGAGCTCCTTGCATTTCATGAACTGTAACATATTGTCAAATCACATTTAAATATTTGTGTGATATATCTAAAACTTTTAAGTTCTCTCTTAATATTTTTTTAAAATTTTGGGCACAATTTATGTATCAATATATCAAATTCCATCAATTTGCTGGAAACACTTGAGTATAAGTTCTATTTTGCAAACTAAAATAAAAGAACAAATGTGTGAATAAAAGCTCCATAGCTTTTATATATACCTAATTCTACGTCATTCTACATTATAGAATTAACCAAACTTCCATGCTGTAAATAATTACTTGTTTTTTAAATTTTGATAATAAACATAATTCTCTCCCATATTTTAGTGTTTCTCAAAATTTGTTTGCAGCAATATTTGTGCTTTGGTGACACGCTAATTTAGATGTAGGGAATACAAAAGTAGTTATGAGAAATTGTGACATGATCGTTGATTCTTTACATTTCAACCATTTAAAAAATATGGATGGTTCTTCCCATTTCAACTTCGATAGCAATTTTGCTCATGCAAAAATATGACTTGTAATAAATGTGTTGTAAGTGTTGATGAATGGCAGTAGAATCATTTGCATATTACATTGATTTCAGGTATAGTATTTTCACTAACCTCTTTCATTTGCCATACACATTTGGCATTACTTGGGCAATTTAATAAGGGATCTCTCTGTTTATCATCCATAAACAGAATATTGTGAATATTTCTCTTGTTTAGGCCAAGATTATTGTTCTAATTATAGTTCTTCTAAATTATTTTTAAATAATCAGCTAGTATCAATTATGTTCATAATTATTTTTTTCTTTTGCTATACAAGATTAAGTGCTTTTTCTGCATTTATAGAAGAGGAATTGACAGGTTGTTTTGATACAATTTTTTTTAACACTGGGAGCAATTCAGCAGTAGAACTAACTAGGGAGGTGGTAAGCTTCCCTTCAGAAGGGACATTCTGTCAGTATGAAAAAAAATTAGTTTTAATTTAGATTCTTACATTGAGTACAAAGTTGGTCTTGGCCTATTCCTACTCTGTATTGTAGATAAAAATAAATCAATTATTGGAAACATTTAGTGTTCTATTCCACTTCCTCTGTTCATTAGTCCTAATTCTTTAAAAATATTTTTTAAAAATATTATAGAACACTAGTTGGGAACCATAACTTTTTAAAATAATTTTTCATATCTTGTATGAGAGACAGGTAAGAATTTCATACAACAATAGAGATAATATGTAATATTTAATTCCCTTTCACAGCGTCACTGGAAGGAGAAAAGCCACCTCCTCCATTTCAGATTATTTTCTACTGCTAGTTTCAAAGAGAGCCTGCAAAGCTGAGCAGGTTCACCAAGAGTCAGGAGAGAGCATTTTCCCATTTCTCTTGACAAACCTGCTGCAGACTATTGAATTGCTATTGCCTGACATCACCAATGGATAGCAACATTAGGCAAATGACCACTATTTCCACACATTGTAAAAATGTAGATAGACTGTAGAACAGTACAAATTGGAAAATGCATATTGGCAGTTCCGTTGTAAAAGTAAAATACGATTATAATGAAACCTTATAGTGGCAGGATAGTGAGTTTATACACAAACCTAATACCTTCCGTGCATGCTACACAACTCAAGCTTCAGTTATTTTTATTCTTCCTAACTAACAAAGTCCAGCGAACCTTTAGAGTATTCAAGATAGATATGATAATTGAGATACATGAATAGGGCACATCAAGTGTACTTTATATTTCTTTAGCAAGTCTGAACAAAGATGGAATAGTCATTTTCTATTAGTGACTTGGAATAAATATTGAAAAAAACATGGAAGATAACCTCCCATTGAAGGAATTGGTCATTCTTTGACTATTGGCAGTTCTATTGGCATAGAAATGATCAAGTGTTGATTAAGTTTTCTTTTGGAGTCTAGTAACTTCTGCAAATTCAATGTCTATTTTTGAAAACAAAAATCTTTAAAACGCAGCTCTGAATTTTATTTATAGCCAATGTTAGGATGTTTGAAAATAGTATAATGAACTTTTCATGTAAAATGGTCTGATGTCAAAGATAATGACCATCACTTTCGGATAGTATCATGGATAAATTTCCTATATTCAATAATTTATCCTAATTCTTATGAATAAACTATCTTATTGCTGAGGATGGTCATTTCCTTCTTGTTAATATTTCTGTCTTTCAAAATATAATTGTTATTTAGTTCTTTATTGCTCAATGAAATTCTACTTTTAAATGTACACACTGTATTTATAGATCAATTGTCCATGCAATATACAGTCTATGACTTCACAGATAGTTTATAAAGTACTACTTCATTGTATTAGGTTAGAATTTATAGCAAGCAGATGGTTATATTTGAAAATGTATCTTGGAAAAAAGGTTGCGATGTTCAACATTGCAAAATAAAGAAGAGACAAAGAATATTTAAATGGTCTGCCTCAATAAAATCTATCAAAAATGAAAACTGTTAGGATAATTTAATTTTTGTTACAGCTAACTTCACTCTGCCCCTTCTTTCCAGAATCTCAAACTGTAGCAATGAGTATATTTTGTAACTTCTGCTATAAAATAAATAATCCAAGAGAAAAGCTCAAAAAACGCAGAAAGGAAACCTAACAATGTTTGTATTAAAACAGAAGGAGTAATGTATATTGTGTTTATAGTA
Organism: Natrix helvetica; assembly: GCF_964273705.1. Taxonomy (NCBI): domain Eukaryota; kingdom Metazoa; phylum Chordata; class Lepidosauria; order Squamata; family Natricidae; genus Natrix; species Natrix helvetica. Next base: position 98,829,731 of record NC_138548.1, on the reverse strand, counting down.
ATCCGGAGTGCTGGAGAGATAATAGAAGTATGTTCTAAAGAGATAAAAAGAAGGAAAATAATTAAAAATAATCTGGGCAGGAGAGCATAGTAAGCTTGTGAGTAGGTTAGGTCTAAATAATGTCAATATCTAACGGATCTACTTCTATAACATTTTAGTAATATGAAAAAAGTAACATGATGTGGAAGCTTTGAACATCCAGTTGCCCTTGCATCATGCTAGTTAAACTTGCCTCATGTTACTTGACTATGTTTATAGTAACAATATATAATCACCTAGACTACTAGCTGTATTTTCCATATATTTTTCTAGTCCTGTTTCAAAATCACCCCAAATATACAACATACAATGGCTACAAACCCCATATTTTTACTCATATTGAAAATTCAGCATTTAAGTTCTATTGTAAGAATGGAAGAAAATATATTTCATATGATAGATTACTTACGATTATAACTGCTTAGTATCTTTCTGGTTTCTAGAAATCAACTTTACATCAGATAAGAATAGTTACAGGGCAATAGTCTTACTGCCCCTCCAGATTTCCTAGGCTATAACAAATCAATATCTTTAATTTGTTCAAGTAGAAATCTGGTTTAGATATTAGACTCTTCTATAACATGCTACTGATTATTTCCTTTTAAGTCAGAAAGCAGGTAATGATATATGATTCTTGCTAATAGGTTACAAATCTATTAGAAGAGACTTATGTTGTGTTATAACTATCACTAAAATTGAACTATAAGAACTAGTGCGGAATAAGGAAGAAAACTTGCTACTAAATTTGCTAGTAATTCAATCTGAGTATTCAGGAATAGCACCAAGTCTTCGAGTTAGAGCATCGTGGTTCCCATCCATAATGAGTGCTTAAATTCTCTTAGGTCAGGGGTGTCAAACTTGGGCTGGAAGCGTCATACGCTGGCCATGGCCACGCCCACCCCTGTTTTAGTAAAGGGAAAAAGACACGATATGTCACATAACAACGTGATGACGCAACAATTTGTGTCCTAGGTTGTAAGAATTGTTCTTGATAAGTCAGTATTTCAGTTCAATTACTTTAAACATAGTTGTTTACAGATATAAGCAGCATGCTCTTTCCAAACATAAGCAACTTCAAGTTTTGTTTGTATGCAGTTTGTTCCAAAATCATAAATATTGAAGAAGTTATAGACCTCATAGGAAGTATGTCCCTTGAATAACAAATAGTTGCAACTTGCTTGATTCTTCTTAAAGGAAATCTGTCAAACTTATTGTCTTGTAGTCAGCACCCAAATTCGATCAATTCGTGGGTAATTAGAAAAAAATGATACATGGTGAAATAGAGTGTAGCCAGGAATCTATATGCAGAATATGATAGATAAATATTAAATCCTTGTCAATAAAAGGATTAATCTCCCATAATTGACTTCCATTATGGTTCAGGGCTTGATTTTGTACTATCAAGCATAAGAACAACCATTTTATTCGTGACAAAAGAATAAAGATGCCAGCCATTAGATTAGTGTTGCTATTAAAGCATTCTCATTCCCACGTCTTTGTCATATATTAAAATAGATGGTTGTTTAACTGCAAAGAAGGCTTCAGATTTATTATTGTTACAAGAGGTTAAAATAATCTCATAGATTTGTCATAGTTTTATTAGTCTATTCATCACTCCAAACAACTAAATTCATTGTACAGATGCAGTAACAATTACTATTTAGTAACCATGCTTATAATAAGTTCTTTAAAGCATGTAGAACTTTGTAATCTTTGTGATTTATTAAGAATAATCTGCTCTTAGTTAAAATTCAGCTTATTTTATGGCTATAATTAGTTAATGGTGTGGAGGAGGCAGCAACTGTGATAATTGGCTTAAGACAATCTTATTTCATTAGTCCAGCAGACTGTTAGCTGAAGTTGGTTCATACCTCTCCAGTTTCTTTGTAATCTTACTTAGCTTCATGAGTGTCCAGAGACTGAATCCTAATAACATAACAATATTTTGATTAAATTTGTTAAACGTTATTTCAGGTGTAAGGTTTTAACTTAGGTAGTAGCCAATAAGCAGGTGCGCAATCTAGAACAGGTGTGAAGTAGTGGAAAAGCAGTGAGACATAGGATACGGTGGGTAAATTAATGATGGGGAAACTATGGGATGGGCCAATTAACTAATCATTAATAATCTTTCCAGACACATCACAGCTTCCTTTCAGAATCTCCAAGTTATCTTTGTCCATCAGGGAACAAGTTACCTAAGGATATAGGTGTCTAGATTCCCTTTAGATCTGACTGGACATTGGCTTTGAATCCCCAGGACAATTATAGACACTTAGATTCTTTTATTTTGAAAGAGATAGAAATATCTTACTTATTGTTGGAAAATGTCCAGCAAGTAGGGAGTTAGACTTGAATTGTTGTGCAGCCATAAGAGATCCAGGATTGATACACACACACACACACACACACACACACACACACACACACACACACACACCGATTCCATGGAATCTTATCTGTTCTCAAGGCAAGCAACCTGGGGAGATTCCTGTATTATAGGTATCATAAGTATTGCAATAAAGTAATCAACTTTTAATGTGTTGATCTATTGCCTGGACCTTAGACCTGGTTCCAAGTAACAACCACAATAAATCAGTAGTAAAAAATAATTTTGTATATTTCACTATACAAGCTGTTCTTGACTTAGGACCACAGCTGGGACACATTAGCCACTGTGGTCATTAAGTTAGGTATCATGTGGACATACCTAATTCAACAATCCTTTTTGCTACTGTCATGTCATTAAGCAAATCACCTGTGGCTGTGTGTTGAGACATCATAGGATCATGATTTGCAGCATGCTACTGGCTTACCCCTTGACTTTGCTTGTCAGACACTGGATGAAGAAGTTGCATGTGGCAAGCTATAACATTACAGGACACTAACTTGTTAACTGATTGCTAAGCAACTGGCTTACAATTTCATGACCTTGGGTACAAATGCAAGGATTGGTCACATGCCAAGTTTTTTCAGTGGTGTCATAATTTCAAATAGTCACTAAATGACTGGTCATTAAGCAGAAAGTGCCTCTAGTCACTAGGCAAAATGTACCAAACTCTGAACTTATTATATAATTATTATATAATTAACAATATATAGTTCTGGAAACTCAATATTTCTATTTAAGGTACTGGCCAGGAAAGACTGAATTTTTCATGTCATAGGCATGAAAAACTGTCTGGGTTACTTTGGGCCAGTCATACACACTCAGCCCAACTCACATCACAGGAGGAGAAAGAAGTATTATGTATAGTTGCTGCTTTATAAAAAATAATAAAGGAGAGATAAAACTAATAAAAGTTATTTTCCAATTTTGATTCAATTCAAAAATTCAATTTTGATCCAGATTTTCAGGATTAAACATCTGATAAATATTTTAGCATATTTCTTAGAATAAGTGAGATATAATTCCCATAATATTAAGGTTGCAAACATAGGTTTCCAGTAAAATTTACTATTTTCTAAAGTAGAATAGAATAGCAATAGCATTTAAACTTATATACTGCTTCACAGTGCTTTACAGCCCTCTCTAAGCAGTTTATACAGAGTCAGCCTATTGCTCCCAACAATCTGGGTCCTCATTTTACCCACCTCGGAAGACTGGAAGGCTGAGTCAATCTTGAGCCTGGTGACATTCAAACTGTCAAATTGCAGCAGAGGTAACTTGCAGTACTGCATTCTAACTGCGCCACCACGGCTCCTTAGTTATAGGAGTTGGAAGGGACCTTGGAGGTCTTCCAGTTCAAACCCCTGCTCAGGTGGGATATCCTATACCATTTTAGACAAATGGTTGTCCACTCCCTCTCAGTGTTGGAGCATGCACAACTTCTGGAGGCAGGTTGTTCCACTGATTATGTGTTCTAACGGTTAGGAAATTTCTGCTTAGTTCTAGATTGCTTCTCTCATTGATTAATTTCCATCCATTGCTTCTTGTCCTTCCCTCAGATGCTTTGGAGAATAGCTTGACTCCCTCTTCTTTTATGGCAACCCCTTAGATATTGGAACACTGCTATCATGTCACCCCTAGTCCTGCTTTTCATTAAACTAGACATACCTAATTCCAATAACCATTCTTCATGTGTTTAGCATTTGTCCTCTAATATCTTTGTTGCTCTTCTCTGTACTCTTTCTAGAGTCTCAGCATCTTTTTAAATTGTGAACCAAAACTGGATGTAGTATTCCAAATGTGGCTTTACCAAGGCATTATAAAGTGATATTAACACTTTAGGTGTTCTTGATTCTAGCCCTCTATTAATGCAGCCTTAGAACTGTGTTGGCTTTTTTGGCACCCTACTTGAATACCTGTTTATACAAATGCCTATTACTTTATCTCAACTCAGTTATTTTGTTACAATTAACAAATGTTGACCTGGAATCTCCCCCAAAATAAATAAATAAATAAACAAACAAACAAACAAACAAACAAACATACATACATACATACATACATACATACATACATACATACATACATATATATATATATATATATATATATATATGAAAAAGCTCAGTGATTGTTGGGGGGGGGGAGAGGCTGGCTATGTTTTCTCACTATCTAACAGAAAATTGAATTGTTAGCATGATGACAACAGCAATTACCTGGGAGCGAAAAGGGTACACTAATTGTGGCTAATGATCCAATAAAGGCATATAAAAATAGGTCTAGCAATTTATAACTTTTGACTTCAACTGGGGGGAAAAAGTTCAGTACATGTAGTCCTTCCTTGAGAAGTTGCTTTATGGCTGCTCAAAGTCACAATAGCCACAGAACAGGTGCTTTACAGGCTGTAAAACACCCCCAGCTATTACATATATGCTTGTGTCTCTACCTACTCCCCAATGGTCCTATGACTTTATGTTGGGAGGTCAGTTTTATAATTTGTGGCAGCATTCCTCATCATGACATATGCCATGATTCTTGATGGTTTTTTTTTGCTGGTTTCTGGGCAGGAAGATTGCAAGTTTTATTTCCCCATTCTTTCATTTTTTTGCTATGTTCAGATGAGCTCTTTGAGTATAAAACTACATGCTCTTCTGGCACATAGCAAGAAAAATAACAGAATATCCAGTGTTCAGATTTAAGCCCTATTTAGCAAATGGTAAAAAGCAAATAGTACTTGGCTAGTAGCCTATAGAAATGAATAATGGGATGCTAATAACGGGGTAAGAACCTGCAGTTACTATTCTTAGTTAGCTGTTGTCTAAATACATGATATTAAGGAACAGCTTAATTGCAAATACACATCTTACCCTTTACTTCAGTAAATATTAATGCAGACCCAGAATAATTTTAATATGAGTCACTAGTTAACAAAATAAAAACAAACATTTGATTTTCAAGATTAAAATAAAATAGAAATGATAAAGCGGCAAGGCCCTCAAAATCTTGTAATCAAAAGAACTTTGTTTTTAGTAATAATTTTATCAAAGATTATAATTTCAATACTAAAAGTTAATAAAAAAAGGAATAGAAAGTACAAAGTGCAAAAAAGAAAAAGGGACAATGGAAAGAAATAGAAAAGAAAAATATAAAGAAAAAAATGACTTCCCATGTTCATCGCAATAAAAATAGACAATTTTAGCAACTTATTACCTTCTCTTAAAACAAATGATATTCCCATATCCTGTCTTTTATCTATAAACAAAACCATAAAACATCTCATTTCAATCCTGTTTTCCACAAAAGTCTACTGAGGGTTACCAAAGATAATAGTATGTCTATTTTAACTGATGAAATAAAATCAATCAATACAAATTAAAAAATCAAGAAGGAAAAAAAATGACACAGGTAAAATTATGATAGAAATTTCTGATATCAAGGCATTATGCTTACACAATGAATTACAAACAATCAATTTGGATGTATATTTAAGGGAATTGTGCATTCTTTAATTAGTAAAAGCTTACAGATTACAAAACAATAGTATAATAAAAAAGGAAATATTCTACTATAGAGTTCTTCACTTCGCTTGAAAGATTATTGATATACTTTCACACAATTAGCATTCATGCCAGTCAATGCAAGCAAAATATTCTTTGAGATGTTCTATCTGTACATCACTTTTTACATGCAAACATTTTGAATTCAGGGCATTTTTATAATTTGATACCTAAAGATCTATTGGATTACAGTTCTCATAATCTCCCTGAAAACAGTGTGGCTTTCAAACATGAGGGTAACCAATTGAAAAATTGCTGCTCAGGATAATTTAGAGCAGGGCTGTCAAATTCATGGGCCAGATGTGTCATGTGCTGGCCATGCCCATGCCCAACTTAGCGAAGGGGAAAAAAGTGATGACAAAACAAGTTTGACACCCCTGATTTAGAGCATAGGAGTCCAATCTTTTTGGCTCGCCTGGGCTGCGTTGAGTAAAGAAAAATTGTCCTGAGCCACATATAAAATATAATGTTAATATTTATATAATTCACATGATAATGTTAAACATTTACAACCTTGTGCAGCATCATTAGCTGCCCAGAGCTGCATGCAGCCCATAGGCCGTGGGTTGAGCATGTCTGATTTAGTTAAGCAGGTAGTGTTTGCAGAGGAATGGCATTTTCTTGATATTAAGTATTTTTTCTATTTCTTTATGTTGATGAGTGAAAGAATCTGTTCACCCTGGTGCATTCTCAGCTTTAAAAACTTTCAAGTTTAAACATGTTTTATTTTTAAATGCCTGCAGATGATGTTGAGTGTCCTGCTGGTTTAAATGCTTATAGCAGATAATTATTTACCTTGCTGCTTAATTGTCACTGAAGCCTCAGCTGTAGAACATGAGGTTTGCATGCAGAAGGTCCCAGATATTCCAGCACCTCCTTGCAATGCTAAGAAATCCCTCCCTGCAATCCCAGAAAGCGATTGCAGGCAGTGCTTGACTGAAAGAATCAGCAGTCTGCCTTGCCTTCCTATACTCTGAACCTTCCCCAGTGGCAGCATCATTATGGTTATTCCATCCCTTCACAGAGACGCCTTTCATTTCATTAGCTTCTGCTGTTTCACTTGTCTTTTTAGACATTTAATATTCACTCCTGCGAAGCCCAATATAGTTTAAAGACACTGGAAGTGGTGCTATTTTTAAGCTTCCTCCTCGTGGCTTAGTCTTTAATGTTTACAATGCTGCCTAGGAAAAAAATGCACAAATACCTAGGTTTTCACATTCCTTTGCAATGATGCAACCTCCTGAAGTATTTGCATTAATTTCTTCACTATTTGGTTGCAGAACTCCAAGATGTATCATTCATAGGACATCCTACTATTAAATTCCACAGTGATTTCCAAAGCCCTGTTACTTTTAGTTTGAACTGAAACCTCCCCCCCCCCACTCCCCAAGGCCTCTATTTTTAATCTTAATTTTAACTTTGAAATCAAATACTGTACGGAAAGTTATCAGCTATATTTTATCAATACATTGAAACAAATTACTGAAGTGTGTATTCCCCCAAAATATGTAAGCCTTTTAAATATTACATGGCAGAGACATTTCCAATATTTATTTCATTTGTGTGTTAGATTAATGTTGTAACTCAGCAGCTTTTGGGGGCAGGGCAGAGAGGGGAATAGCTGTTTTGATATCCTGAAACACTCAAGGGATCTCAGTTTCATGAAGTTTTGAATGATAGTTATTATTAATGAACACCAAAAGCTGCTTTGGCATCTGTAGTATCAGCTATAATGAATGTCTTAATCAGCTATTAGAAAGTCACTAAATAGTTATAAATAACATATTTGTTCTTAAATCTCTGTTAGAATTTAAGCTAATAAAGGATTACTGTCTTCTATGCTAGCTATCTGAATATAAACTCTGTAACTTACTGTGAAACAAGTTCTAAAATTGCCTTCTATATTAATACAATATGTTATTAGTTAATAATATTAATTATTAACTAACATTAATATTATTTACGCTTGATTATCAGGAGGATAACCCATTCTTGAGCAAATCTTAATGTGAATGAAATATATCACAGTATATATTTTCTCACAATACGTATATCCTCATCTACTGAAAACAATACTAGCCTTTTCAAAACCCTTCATTAACTTGTCAATTATTATGCTTTTTTTTTTAAAGCCAAGTCTATTCCAACTAATAAATAGTTTTTTCATATTTGATGAAAGGCTGACCTAATTATTTGAGGGTTTTGTTTTGTTTTGTTTTTCAGATAAAAGCAAAAAATTATGACAAAGTAGAAAAGGTAAGCTTCTATATATACATTAATTTAAAAAAATCAGACTGGCTGTTGGTTATGCAAAATGTATAAAAGTGTTTAAGATATTCATAGAAGTATTTAGCATTATGATATGGTATAGACATAATGAGACCTTCAGGAATGAGTGGGTTGTCATTAAATGTGTTGGTCCTTGTATGTATTAGAATCAGTACTTCCACAAGTTATATATGATTTCCATAAATAATGCATACAAAACATGCTTGTTTGACCAAAGATTATGCAAATCATTCCAACTACATACATGTTCCTGTTCTCACAAATGATCCTTCTGTATCAAAGTTGTTATCTTTGAAGCTCACATTCTAGTATGAACCACAGCTATACTTTTTGCCTTATGGGACTTCTGGAACAACTTACTAAATAATCAAGATAATTATGGAAACATTTTTCACCATATGTTATTAACATGAAGAGCCCAATGGATTGGGAAGAAGAAATGATGGTTGACACATACGTAAAAGCAGTAGACAATAGAGCTTAGAGTGGCCTCTACAGTTGCTTATATCAATTTGTGTACAATAGTAACTGTTAGAAAGACAGTTTGATGAACTGATTAAGGTCTCAGACCAGGGTGACTTTGGACCAATTACTGTCTCTCAGCCCTGGTGGCAGTAACAAAGTATTTCCAAAATCTGACCAAGAAAATTAAAGAGACTTGTCCAGGTAGTTGCCTGGATCAACACTGGCTCAAATGTTTTTTTTAAAAGTAACTGCTACAGTCATGCTGACAACTGTCATGTGAGAGTACAATAGAAGAAGCTCTTCCCCTCAAACATCAAAACAACCGTGTTTTCAGGTGCTTGGGGCTGCTTCAAAATACGCATGTTCACTCACTTGGCTTCATGTACTGTATTTCCTATGCATGTTGGAAGCAGTTGCCCAAGTTGGAAAAATGTCTGTCTTAACAATTCATAAAAAGATGTTTTGTATATGTTTTCTAGTTAACATGCAAGCAAAACAAGATTGGACATAGTTTATACTATTTTAACATCAGATAATTCCAAAGAAATAGGCTACATTGGAAAGTTTAAAAAAGAAATAAAAAAAGAAATTTAAAAAAGCTGTTTTGTTGTCCATAGGAAAACTACAATGTGCTTAGTCTATTATGTTCATTGCTCATAATAAATATAAAGATTAACATAAATACAACATGCTTTAAAATATTAAAACTGTTACCTATATAAAGTTAAAATACCATGGGATGTGCATCAAGCCTTACCTGACAAAGAAATAAAATCAGATAGGCTCCAGTTAGAGTGGGCTTATCATGCATTCGATGTCTTTCTGCAAATATCTGTTTTTCATCAGTTTTTAAAATTTAATTGGACAAGTGAAAGTGTACATTTAAATATAAGAGGGTGTATAGCAGTGATGGCGAACCTTTTTCACCTTGAGTGTGTGTGGGCTATCGTGCACACATGTGTGCCCACCCTCATAATTTAATTCCCTCCCATACCGTGCCCCCTGAGCATGCATGCATGACCCGCCCTGCTCATGTGCACACGGCTTTCTTGGAGCCTGGAAGGGGTGAAAATGGCCTTCCCCGCCTTCCCCCTGGACGCCAGCAATAGCTTGTTTTCCGACTCCCGGTAGGCCCAGTAGGTTCGTTTTTCGCCCTCCCAGGCTCCAGAGGCTTTCTAGGACTGTTCCTGAACTTCTGATTTACGCGTTGGGCGGTTTTTGAGGGAAGCCTCAGGAGAGCAAAAAACGGCCAAAAATCAAGACTGACAATCAGTTGGCCAGCATGCGCATGCACGCTGGAGCTGACAGGGCAATGCCTCGTGCCCTCAGAAATGGTTCCGTGTGCCACCCGCCGTCACGGGTATATAGCATCTACTTCATCTAAAATCTTACAATTTAGAGAGAAATATGAATTAGGCTTGCAAAGACAGAAGATTTTTGAATTGAGCCTAGAAAATGATTGGGAACAGTGAACCTGATAAAATATTTGTTTTGATCTTCATATTACTCAAGCCTTCCTGGACAAGACAAGAATCTTTATTGTAGGTAATGATCTCTCCATAAAACACATTGCACACATACAGATAATACTGATTAGCAAATTAGCAAAACTGATCAAACAGAAGCTACTCATCTTACTTAAATAGACTCATTTTAAAAAGTTAAAAAAGGAAATGTTTTAAATATAATTTACCAATGGATAATGTCATAAAACATGGTGGTTTCAATGCCTCTTTCACTACAAAGTTTGGAATTGAATGGGATGCCTTTGTATCTCTCCTCAAAAACTACTTAAGAGCCTTAAACTATGCCACAGTTGATTTGGGGACAGTACTTTGGTTTAGACACCTTGTCGATGAGATATACATGGATTACTTAGAAAAATGTCTTCCATAAATATGCAGCTGTGCTCTAAATTAATATCGAGTCCTTGGCCCTCCTTCAAAGCTATTCTTATATTCCACCACAGTCATCTGAGTAACAAAGTATGTATGTTCTGTGAAGTCCCACTGATGCTTTAAGGTGTATAAAGTGCCAGTCAAATTTCCATTAAGAAAATCAGAACATATAAGGCTCCAGTATTGAATACTGTCAATCTTTTCTTTCAAATTGCTGCAGTTTACGGCTCTATTATTTTAACACTGGTTAAAAATAACCAAGACTGAGTGTAATTCATGAAGCTTTGCCTAAGTTTCTTTAAAGAAATGTAGAGGATGATCATTGTATTTTGTTCAAAATTGAGGAACTTTGTTCAAGAATCTACTCTTACCTGCTTATGGACCCCTGTTTCTTTTTTCTCTCAATATAAATAGCTGTTTCAACGATGCCTTATGAAAGTCTTACACATTGACTTGTGGAAGTGCTACCTTTCATATGTACGAGAAACAAAAGGGAAGCTACCCAGTTATAAGTAAGTTGATATGATATATTGGCTACTTCTTATAGGCCTGAGATTTAAAGGAAGAAATAGATAACTCTGCCAAGGTCAATTCTTCACATGGACATACCATGGCACAAATTGATGACTCGGCGCTGTAGGAGGATTGCTTAGAGTGTATTGGTGTAACACTGTTGATCCAGGACTAGTACTTCCCTCTTCCCCCTCTTTCTCACCTCCTGCTTTTACTTTTTATGTAGAAGCAACAATAATTTTGGAACTACTACCCTATTGCTCAGTGGTGTCTCTGGTATAAGGATACAACAAAGTTAATTTTCTTGATCAGTAGTTTGAACTGCGGCGTCATTATAGTTAGTCTGTGAGCATCTAGGCTCACTCCAAACTACTCTGAATTTTTTTCAAGCTTTCTGCTCCTTGGAGAATCAAATGTCCAGACAGCCATTAGTTTAAAGCAGTTTGGAATTAACCTGAAAGTTGTTTGAAGTGTAATCATTCTCATTGTTACTTTTAAAATCTTACTTCACCTTGCAGAACAGATAGTCTGTTGGTGACTGCCTTGTTTAATACTGTTCACAGTTAAATCGATGATGAAAAAATAGCTTTGCAATCAGTTCTTACTTTTATGACCTTCCTAGATCTGTAAAGCAAAGAAAAGGTGAAATAAGATTGGAAGCATAGTCACAAATTCACTTAGCAATTGTTTGCTTAATAAGAGTTGTCTGTCTCAATTGTAATCCCTGAACAAGGACTACCAGTATTTTAAATTTTATGATTGTACAGTAATGTAATCCAGAGTAAGGATGCCAATAAACAGCAAAATGTCTTAATATTATTAAAACTGCTTTATTTCAGCTCTTTTTAAACCCTATGTTATTTCCCAAATCTCAGTCTGCTTTTTAAAAATCCTTTTAAAATGCAACAAGTAGGTTCCTTGATCAGGGAATTCTCCCCAAATGTAGATCCTCTTGAAGCATGTCAGACTGTGCCCTATGAAAAATTTGGAATAGTATTTTATGTATGATAACCTGCTTGTTTAAAGTAATAGAACATAATATTTTTTCATGCAAATTTAATTCCATATTTTCTCTGTATTTTTTACAGAGAAAAAATGGCTCAAGCATATGATTTTGCTCTAGATAAAATTGGCATGGAAATAATGTCATATCAGGTAGGTTTCTATATATATTTTTTGGAAATATTTTTTGTTAAATACTGAACGGTTATGATAAACTAAACTTTGATTGCTTTTTATATAGATCTGGGTAGATTACATCAATTTTTTGAAAGGCGTGTAAGTACAATATTTTTTCTTTTATGTTAATTAATGCAATGTTGATATTCATACAGGTTGCAAAGTGTATTTGCTGACATATTACTGTCTCGCCTCACTATTTAGTGAAGCAGTAGGGTCCTACGCAGAAAACCAGAGGATAACAGCTGTCCGCAGGGTTTATCAGCGAGGCTGTGTGAACCCTATGATCAACATTGAACAACTGTGGCGAGATTATAACAAGTATGAAGAGGTAAATGAAAAGATGCTAGCATTCCAACTCGAGTGACTCTAACACATCTATTTTCTTCCTCTGCAGTGGCAGCTTTTTCTGATAAGGCAAGGTGAATAGACTATTGTCTCATACTGTTCAAAATTAAAATGACTTTGCATTTAAGACCAGCCATTTATATTCCTTTCCCCCTTTGTTGCTTTGTTTATCATCTCAAAACATAAACAGTCTATAGAATTTGAAAGCTAACACATTATTTGGTAAAGCTTAAATTAACTTCAGAAAGAAAGAAAATAATTTGTAAGAAAGTCAGTCCTATCCCACTGAAATCTCTGGGATCCTTGTTTGACTATGGATTTTTGTACCTGATCTCAATGATGCAGAATTTACATATGGAGAACATTGGTTTGCAGACACAGTTTTGATCCTTTTGGCCACAAGGTATATATACTGTGATAATCCTAGCTCAAGAATAGCTAATGAATCTTTTGGGGAACAACCTTTTTCACAACATAAACAGGTAGATTTTAATTTTTTTATAACATTAAAATCTAAATTTGATTGACTTCTAATGCTTCTTCAAAGTTTATTGAACTTAAGCATTTATTGTCTGCCTTAATCACAGTGAATTCAGAATTACTTCTGAAATTAGTTTTCTGAGTCCTTATAAGAATTAACTTATAAGAATTAACTGATGTTCCCAAGCCTTTATTATCTTTATTAAAAGTTGAAAGAAGTTGATGGAGTTAATATGAATTGTTTATGTAGCAGTTATAACAATATGAATACCTTATCTTGACAATCAGTGACTGGTTATTTAAAAAACTCTGAAGCTATTTTTTTTTTCATCTAAAAAAGAAGAAGCATTTCCTCTCCCTTCCTCTCTCTCTCTCCCTTCCTTCCTTTTACAAGAAATCTGGTCTAGTCAATTTATTTGAAAGTTTTCTTTAATTATGTATATTTCTGGTCATGCTTCTTTTAAATTCTCATAGTTATGCTGTATATACTTTACATCATGGTGGACTAGTGATGAAGACACTTTCCTCCCACTTGGAAGCTTGAGCATTCAGTCCTAGGTAGCAGCAGATATTTCTCCCCCAGGTGCAAAGAAAAAATATCTGCTGTGAACTCTGTGCCATCAGGATGGCATCAGGCCTGTAAACGCTCCGCTCCATCCATTTGCCCTGACACTACCCAGAATTAAGAGATTAGAAGTTCGTAAAAAGGGAGCTTTGTGTATACCATGTATAACTTGTTTAATAAAATACATAAGAGGAGGTCTCAGTGAATAAGTACAGGTTTTCAGAGTTTAACAGCTTTTTCTCTTTTTCCAGGGAATCAATATCCACTTAGCCAAAAAAATGATTGAAGATCGTAGTAGAGATTATATGAATGCTAGACGTGTTGCTAAGGTACGGATTATGGTGGATTTTTGTTTTCCTTTTTATGAATACATTTTTGTAAAAAACCGAACTGCAATATGTGGCCAATACAACAATATTCAAATATTAAAAACAAAACACATTATTGAATTATTTGTCTTGTTTTAACTATTGTAATAACTACCTCTCTTTTAGGAGTACGAGACTGTGATGAAAGGTCTGGACCGTAATGCTCCCTCTGTCCCACCACAAAATACTCCCCAAGAAGCACAGCAGGTAGACATGTGGAAAAAATACATTCAGTGGGAAAAGAGTAACCCTCTGCGTACGGAAGACCAAACCCTCATTACAAAGAGAGGTAACTTCTTCTTTTTTTTTTTTTTTTGCTTTTCAGATACTTTGATAGAGTCTGGATTCTAAATCTAGGGTGCTGTGTTGTGTGCTAAGTCTTGTCTTACTGCCCAGATCACTTCCATGATGGGATTGCAAAGCATTTGCAAACAGAATCTGATCATTTTTTAATAGAAGAATAAATCTACCTTTGCTTAGATTATAGGATACAAGAATGATTCCTTTGTGTGCTAAATATATGATGTTGCTTGGGTCACCAACAGTTTCAAATGTTAAAAAAACCTACTGAAAATACAAAACAAGTACATTTCTGAGAATGCCCTCAAATTTACAGACTTATTGGGGAACAATAAGATGTGATTTTTTCAATCAAACAATGCAAAATTGGTTAGTGAGGGCTTGAAGAAACATTGTGATTTAAATAAGTCATGATTTATTTTGCAAAATGCCAAATAAATATTGTCTCTGTGTCTTCTAGTGATGTTTGCATATGAACAATGCCTCTTAGTATTGGGTCATCATCCTGATATCTGGTACGAAGCTGCACAATATCTTGAACAATCCAGCAAGCTGCTAGCTGAGAAAGGAGTAAGAAAAAACGTTGAAATATCTGCATGTAGACTACTGACATAGATAACACATTGTTTCGTGTTATCTGTGTGTTTTATTACACATTGTTATTTAGTATTAACACTGTTAATTATTTTAAAATTGATTTGCTGTTCTTATACAAACACCAATTTGACTTAATATGTTAATCTAGGTATAAATAATTGAAAAATTGTATGGAAACAAAAGTAACCAATATTGTGAATTTATTATAGATAGTCCTCTGATTACAATGTCAATTGAAAGACCCATCACTAAATGATGCGATCCTAAAGGGTGATGTCACATGACCACATCACTTAGTAAGACTGCAATCTCGGCAGTCTCAGTTGCTATTGTAATCCCAGACCCATGCAAGTTGTTAAGTGAGGAAGGAATCCCAGCAAAGAGGGCCAGCGGGTACTCTAGTGCTGCAGGGAACGTCCACTGGGGGGAGGGGGGCAGAGGGTTCTACAGATAGATGCTCCAATGCTTTAGCGGGGGACTGGGGTAGGCTGCAATCAGATGTTGTGGATCATGGGCAGGTACTTGAATACTATGTGGGGATGCCATGGGCAATAATTCCAGAGCATGGGTGAACAAAAACGCAGTGGATGTGGGAGTAATTTTCAACTACCTTCTGGCTTTGCTATTAACTTTGCTTGAAATTATTACCATATGACTGTGGCTGTCACATGATTGTAATCATGAGCTGACCACTGCACATGTGAATTTTAATCACATGATTGCAGGAGTGTTGCAATGGCCAGAACTTGAAGAACCAGTTGTAAGTTTGTTCAGCACCATCGTAACTTTAAACAGATGCTAAACAAGTGGCCGTAGCCTAAGGACTACTTGTATGACATAAATGTTTGCAGCCAATATATATAAAATGAACTCAAATATCCAATTAGAAACCAATCAAGATTGCTTGTTTTTGATATGTAATCCAATTAAGTTGACAATGCCAGTATAATTTTTTCAGTGAGCATGGTTTAAATGGCTGAAAATTGTTTTCTGACTATATTTTTTAATTATTTTTTGTCTGACAAATTCTTTTCATTATTTGATTTTATTTTAGGATATGAACAATGCTAAACTTTTCAGTGATGAAGCAGCAAATATTTATGAAAGAGCAATCAGCACTTTATTAAAAAAGAATATGCTTCTTTATTTTGCCTATGCAGATTATGAAGAGGTGAATCAAAACATTTCTTTATTCTCTCAAACTTTATTGAAGTCCTCCCCTATGTTTAAAGATTGTAATCTCCATAAAAATACAGTCAAACTATTATGCTAATGGTTTGATCCCACTTTGGGCCTAAACTAATGAAATATTTTTTTAAATTTGTGCAGAGTCGTATGAAATATGAGAAAGTACACAGCATATATAATAGACTCTTGGCTATTGAAGACATCGATCCCACTTTGGTATGTTTGATCTCTAGTACTTCAACTTTCAAATAATTGCAGTTTGACCAACTTCGATTCTCTTGGCTTAGCTCTCTCAGTGGCATTTTTTAAAACCGTTTTTTGTGCTTATTTCATATCCCCAAATTTATATAAATCATATGTTACTTCAGCTTTTTTGTCATTGTGGTAAAGATTATATTCCTGTGCTTAAAATTATGGAAATATGAAAAACATTACACATTGTTTCAACATGTGTTTAAGGAGAATAGCAAGTGAAATCGCTGTTAACAATAATTTCGTACGCATTAACAGTGTTAGGGTCATCAAGAATGCTAGAATATCCTAGCAAAGAAAGCCAAAAAACAAAATAAGAGTTTCATAATATCTAGCTCTTCTTTTATCTTTTATTGATTTTATTATGCTCTCTGATGTGAGCCACCCAGAGTTGTTGAGAATCAAGTAACATCCAAGTTTGTTATTGTTGTTATTTAACTTGTGATGATACATACATAGGTATCAAAGTAAGGTGAAGAACCATATTCAAAAATAAGTTCTAGTATTACAAACTTTTTCAGCTGTTTAAGGATTTGTTTATATATTTAAACAATTTTATCTGGCTGCTCAATTATTAAATATGAAGCTGAGCAGCCAAAATAGGATTAAAAAGTAAAGTAAGATAACTAACGAGTATAAAACCATCACAACATGATATACGTAAGATATTGTAATTGATAACTAGTATCTTAATTTGCACTCAGAAGCCAATAGAAGGCCAGTGTAGTTCATAAAGCAGTGATATTACACGGATGCATTAAGGTATACCTATATTCATGCCACTGCATTCTGTAGAAATTATAGCATTTGGATGGTCTTGATGGGAAGTCCCTTGTACAGCTAAAGTCAGCACTTCAAGTAACAAGTAACTATGGCATGAGTGACAGTGACTCCAGATCCAGGAATGAGTGCAACTAATGCACAAGATGGGGTTGTTCAAAGGCTCTTTTACCCACAGTTGCAACTTGCTCTTCAAGCGGGAGCTGCAAGTCCAAAATCTTCACTGAATATCAGAATAGCAGGGTTGGAAGGGAATTTGGAGGTGTTCTAGTCCAACCCCCTGGACAAGCAGGAAACCCTATACCATTTCAGACAAATGGTTGTCCAACCGCTCCTTAAAAACTTCCAGTGTTGGAGCAACCACAATTTTTGGAGTTGTGAGACAACTAATTTTGTCTGGAAGAATGCAACCTCACCTATAACTAAACATGGAAAGTCTATAGATGTAGGGGCAAGGGTGGAGGCATTAAAACCTACTGCCATTCTGTCATGCTTAAATTGAGCTGAAGTTTGTTATTTTCCCACCCAGACCCTTTCCCCAGTCTACAGATACTTTGAAAGAAACTTGTTTGCATAATTTGATTGACCAATGATAGAATAGTAAATCTGTATATCATCAAAATACTGATGATACTTATACCCTTACTAACAGATGGCTTCATGCACTGGTTTCATGTTAAATAGAAGCAGAAAGAGGGTAGAGCTCTAAAGGAATCTGAAAATCAGAAATCTAGGGCTACATTTCTCTCCATCAAAACCAACTTACTTGGAGGAACAGAACCACACAGCACTGTGCCCCTCACCCCCAATCCCCTAAACCCGTGATGGCGAACCCATGGCACACATGCCAGAGGTGGCACACAGAGCCCTCTCTGTGGGCATGTGTGCTGTCACCAGCTGCTCTTCTGGTTTCCGGTGTGCCAGTCTTTGCATGCACCAGAGCGCCGGAAACCTGAAGACCAGCTAACGCATGCGCATGTGTGCACTGGCCAGCTGGACTTTGGGTTTTTGGCACTCCAGCATGCACGAAGACCAGCTGGCCAGCATTCATGCATGTGCCAGAGACCCAAAGACCAGCTGGCCGGCACACATATGTGCACCAGCCAGCTGGTCTTCTGGTTTCCAGTGCTCTGATGTGCATTCCGGTTTGGGCACTTGGTGCCAAAAAGATTCGTCATCACTGCTCTAAACCAATTGAGAAGGATACCATGATTGAGGGTATTGAGGGCTAATGAAAGATCAGGTATGGTCAGGGTGGAGGCATCACCCTCATCTTAATTCTGTTGTAGGTCAAGTACAATTAATGCTGTATCAGTGCTATAGCCCAGTCTGAAACGTGACAGAAAAGGGTCCAGATAATTTATTTCCTCCAGGTTCCTCTGGACCTGCAAGCCTACCACCTTCTCAAGGTTGGAGACAGGGTGAAAATCTTCCAGAGCTGTTGGATCCAAGGATAGTTTCTTGAGGATGGGGTGGACCACCACCACTTTAAGGGCGGCAGAACATCTCCTCCCTCAAGGATGACTTCACCTCTGCCTGGATCCAACCACAGTTTGTCTCCCAAGAGGCCTTAACCAGCCAGGAGGGACACGGATGTAAGTTACAGGAGGCCATAGATTCCTTGTCCACATCCTTGAGACCAACTGGCTTAAACCTTTCTCATATAACCATACATGACTGTGCCTCAAGCAATTTTAAAGTACCTGCATAACTGGAATCCAATTTAGAATGGATTTTAGTAGTTTTATCTGCCTCGGGTATCTTTGTAGTTGTCCCGCAGATATTCCTCAGGCCCATCCCTACCTAGGAGAGACTGGGTCACCTTGAACAGGACCTCTAGATGGCTACCTTCACCTAGAGACACAATAAGGGAAGAAAAATCATCACATTCCTGATTGGATTCATTCTTAGTTTTGTTCCAGAGATATTCTAGATATTCCTGGTGCTGTTTTATTTCCAGAACCTTCTGAAAACCAGGGACATTTTCTGGGATCCAGAAGCAGAAAACGTTTACATAGATACAGCCCAATCTAGAGGTATTGTTTGACCCCTTCATTCAAGGTAGCACTATGCCTTCATAGTGACCATGAAGTTCCAAGCTGCTTCTGACCCCATACCCAGGAGAGGGAGTTTGATGTCCTTCAATATAAGTCTGGGAAACTCTACTGCCAATCCAGTTATGACACTGAGCAGCTCAGAAAGTGAAAGTGGTCCAGTAGCAGCAATTCCAATTGATCCCCAGAGTCCAACTTGATCAGTAAGGTCTCTGAGAGCTGTCAGGATCTTTCAAGTGACAATAGCAACCCTGCTGCCCTGTCTTAGAATCATGGCTGGTGCTACACTTGAAACCCAGATGGGCACATTTTTGGGAGGAGAATTCCCCTTCCAACCAGGCTTTGGTAATAGATTTCAGTAAATCATGCCAGTTATCATTATTATTAAATCTGATCAGAATTATGAGATTATACATTATCTATTATGAAAAGACAGATGGTTGATTTATTCCACCTCATTTTCCACATCTAAGCAAACCTAAACAATTCATTGGCAAAATTCACAGCCCTAAAAGTTGCTGGCAATTTTGGATAGCAGCTGGAGAAGCAGAAAAGCAAAATGGCTTATAATTTCACTTGAGCAATATGGTAGTGGAGATTTTTGATCAATGAATTGTGTATCAGTTATTTGCTATGTGGGGCTCGGTTTGATCCCCAAAGAATTTGAGAAGCAATATGAGTTTAGACAATTACGTGTTATGTTTTGGATGTTTAAGAACTAAAACATGTTAAATATATATGCTACCTTGAATTTCAAAATATAAAGAAGTTTAAATGTGCAACAAAGCCACATTCGTAATAAAGTATAGATCTCTTTATACTGCACTGAAGCTAAAAGATTATCCATTCCTCAGGTTTATATTCAGTACATGAAATTTGCAAGGCGAGCAGAAGGTATAAAATCAGGCCGAATGATATTTAAGAAAGCACGAGAAGATGCCCGCACTCGCCACCATGTTTATGTTACAGCTGCTCTGATGGAATATTATTGCAGCAAGGTAATTCTTCATAGTGTGTGGAATTATTATATCAGTTTTTTACATGGTTCATTTTTTACTTGACTAATAATGTTCTTAAATTCACAGGACAAGTCAGTGGCTTTTAAGATTTTTGAGCTAGGCTTGAAGAAATATGGGGACATTCCAGAGTATGTCTTGGCATATATTGATTATCTTTCTCATTTGAATGGTAAGTTCCAGGAACTCAGAGAAGTCATTAAATTGGAGATTATAATTCACTGTGTCTTTTTTCCGTTAGAATATTAATATTCATTTATTTTATTTCTTATAACCGCCATAAATGCCGTGAAAATTTTAAGAGAGCATTTTTGTATTAACAAAATGAATGTTTTCCCCAAAATTGAGCACCTAACTTGTAAATATTGGGGAATTGATAATTGTACAGGCATTCTCAAATAATTAATTGGTAAAAAAAACCTGGACTTTTCAATTTCAGTATTTCTTTGTTTTTCAAAAAGTTTATTTCATCAGGATGTGTGCCCAGAAGGGTTATTATACACAATCTGATTTGAAGAGAGTGTAGACAAAGGCTGATGGATTGCATAGCGGACTTGTATATAACAGAGCAGCATCTAAAAAGATAACCTGGGAAAACTTTGGGTTAAATCTCCCCTCATAATCAAATGTGCAGTCAAATGATTGACCAATTCAGTGGCTGAAGTTACACTAGCACTGAAAAAGTAGGTGTCTGAGAAATCCTGGAACTGGTGGCTGTCTCAGTCCCCCTCTGTTCACATGATCATGATTTGATGCCTGGCAACCAGTGCATATTTACAACACTTGCAGCATGCTGTGGTCATGTGATTGCCATTTGCTGCCTTCCCAGCCAGTTTAAAAATAACACTTTTACTACTACTACTACTACTACTACTACTACTACTACTAATAATAATAATAATAATAATAATCCCCCCATTCCAGATCCTCCTTCCTACCACCAACAGGAAAGTAAGCCTCTTTCCTTCCCCCCCATTTATGATCCTCCTTCTTACCACCAACAGGAAGGTAGGCCTCTTTTCTTCCCTCCCATTCCTGATCCTATTTCCTACCACCAACAGGAAGGTCGGCTTCTTTCCTTCCCCCCTTCCCACCCCCATTCCTGATCCTCTTTCCTAACACCAACAGGAAGGTAGGCCTCTTTTCTCCCGCCCCCCATTCCTGATCCTTCCTTTCTACCACCAACAGGGAGGTAGGCCACTTTCCTTCCCTCCCATTCCTGATCCTTCCTTCCTACCACCAACAGGGAGGTAGGCCTCTTTCCTTCCCTCCCATTCCTGATTCTCCTTCCTACCACCAACAGGAAGGTAGGCCTCTTTCCTTCCCCCCATTCCAGATCGTCCTTCCTACCACCAACAGGAAAGTAGGCTCAGGTGCCCAGTTCGGCCGAGGTGACAGTGCCGCCGGATTTAGCAGAGTTCGCAGACGTGTTTAGCGAGCAGGAGGCGGATCAACTGCCACCGCACCGGCCTTACGACTGTCCCATTGACCTGGTACCTGATGCGAAACTCCCGACGGGCCGCCTATACTCCATGTCTGAACCGGAGTTGGCCGCATTGCGGGACTTCCTTGACAAGAACCTTGCCCGGGGTTTTATCCGGCCTTCGTCTTCGCCCTTGTCTGCCCCGGTTTTGTTCGTCAAAAAGAAGACCGGGGATCTAAGACTTTGTTGCGATTACCGGCGCTTGAACGCCATCACGATCCGTAATCGCTACCCGTTGCCTCTGATTCCCGAGTTGTTGGAGCGGCTCCGGGAGGCCGTGGTATTTACAAAACTGGACTTACGTGGAGCTTACAATCTGGTTCGAGTCAGGGCGGGGGACGAATGGAAGACAGCCTTTGGCACCCGATACGGACATTTTGAGTATACGGTCATGCCGTTCGGGTTGACCAATGCCCCAGCTGTCTTCCAACATTTTATGAACGATATCTTTCGGGACCTTTTGGATCAGTTTGTCGTCATCTACCTGGACGACATCTTGATCTACTCTACGTCTCGGAAGGATCATCAACAGCACTTGCGTCAGGTCTTGCAGCGCCTTCGAAAGCATCGCTTGTTTGCCAAGCTGGAGAAGTGTCAGTTCTGGCAGACCACCATCGAGTTCCTGGGGCACCGTATATCCCCTGAAGGAATTGCGATGGAGCCAGGCAAGGTGGAGGCATTACGAAGTTGGCAATCTCCTCGACGGATGAAAGACGTTCAGAGACTCCTCGGGTTTGCCAACTACTACCGGACCTTCATCCCCGGCTTTGCTTTCTTGACCGCGCCCCTCACTCGGCTCCTGCAAAAGAAAGTGCCGTTTCACTGGGGGTCCACGGAACAACAAGCGTTCGTGGCCTTGAAGCGCGCTTTTACAAAGGAGCCGATCTTGAAACACCCTGATCCCCATCGCCCCTTTGTAGTCGAGGTGGATG
This sequence comes from Natrix helvetica, assembly GCF_964273705.1. Taxonomy (NCBI): domain Eukaryota; kingdom Metazoa; phylum Chordata; class Lepidosauria; order Squamata; family Natricidae; genus Natrix; species Natrix helvetica. The sequence continues at coordinate 98,807,042 of NC_138548.1, read as the reverse complement.
CGTCCGACATCGCGGTGGGGGCGGTGTTATTGCAGGCTCACGCCCCTGATGGCACCCTTTTCTCTTGCGCCTATTACTCTCGGAAACTCAATCCTTCCGAGCGCAATTATACCATCTGGGAGAAGGAGTTGTTGGCTATCAAGGCGGCGTTCGAAGCCTGGCGACATCACCTGGAGGGGGCCAGGCATCAGGTCGAAGTCCGGACAGACCATCGGAATCTGGAGTTTTTGACAACAGCGCGGAAGCTCAATCAGCGCCAGATCCGGTGGTCTCTGTTTTTTGCCCGGTTCCACTTCAAGGTCACGTATATCCCCAGTGCCTTGAACCAGAGGGCGGATGCCCTATCTAGAAAGCCGGAGTACTCAGACCCTGCTGACTCACTGCCCCCCCGGACGGTCCTACCCGTCCTTCGCTGCAATCCAGGAACCCGTGGATTTACGGTCGTTGATACGGAATGCACAGCGAAACGACGAGTGGGTGGAACAACGGCTGGCAGAGGTAGGGCCGACATCCCCATGGACCTTTGACGAGGACCTTTTGAGGTATCGGGATCGGCTCTACGTGCCTGCAGGACCGCTCCGTGGATTGGTTCTCTCCCAATGTCATGACACTCTGGCAGCGGGACACTTTGGCCTGTTCAAAACTTTGCACCTGGTTTCCCGTACGTTTTGGTGGCCTCGCCTGCGACACGATGTGCAGACGTACGTCACGTCATGTGTGCAGTGTCGACAGGCCAAATCAGCGACGGGAGCTCCTCCAGGCTTGCTACAGCCATTGCCGACCCCGGACAGACCCTGGGGAGCCGTGTCCATGGACTTCTTGACAGAACTGCCTCCGTCGTCCGGTTTCACTACGGTCCTAGTGGTGGTGGACATGCTCACCAAGACGGCGCATTTCATCCCCTGCCGGAGATTGCCGACAGCCCGCGCCACCGCCCGCATGTTCATCCAGCACGTGTTCCGGCTGCACGGCCTACCTGACCGGGTCGTCTCCGATCGTTGTACACAATTCACGGCCCAGTTCTGGAAAGGGCTGATGGCCGCTCTTGACGTTCAAGTTTGTCTGTCCTCGGCGCACCATCCCGAAACCGATGGAGGGACGGAGAAGGTGATTGGGATTCTGGAACAATATCTGCGCTGCTTCGTGAACCAGCAGCAGAACAATTGGGCGGAGTACCTCGCCGTGGCGGAGTTTGCGTTTAACAACTCGCAGCACTCCTCCACACGGACGACGCCTTTCATGGCGAACGTCGGGTACCACCCTTGTTTTTTCCCTCTCACCCCCGTGGACTCTCCGGTCCCCGCAGCGCAGGATTTCCTCTCTGAGCTTCAGGCGGTTCACCAGATGGTGCGCCGCTACTTGAATCAGGCGAAGGAGGATTACAAGCGGGTGGCGGACAGGTCTCGCCGCGCGGTGCCGGAATTGGCCGTGGGTGATCGCGTGTGGTTGTCCACGCGGCATCTTCCATCCCACCGGCCTACGAGGAAGTTGGACCACCGGTATCTGGGGCCGTTCCCTGTGGAGGCCGTTATCAATCCGGTGGCCTATCGCCTGACCCTCCCGCGCTCGATGCGAGTACACCCGGTGTTCCATCGCTCGCTCCTGATCCCTGAGCGGTCGGATTGTCCTCTCCGACGTCCCTCTTCGCCCCTGCCGTCGTCGCCTGAGGTGCACGCACAGCCATCGCACAGAGTGACCCGGATCCGTGACTCGAGATGGCTCAAGGGTCGGTTCCAGTATTTGGTCGACTGGGCGGACGAGGACTCGGACGGGGGGACCTGGACCGATGCGACGGCTGTGCATGCTCCAGCTTTGGTGCGGGCCTATCATGGACGATTTCCCTCCCGACCGCATCCCGAGCGTCAGGCCCGGGGGAAGGGCCCTGCAGTGAGGGATAGTGTTGTGGCCCAGCAGGAGCCATTGGAGTTGCCACCAGACTCCGACAGCGAGGTGTCCTCTGAGTCGGCTCAAGAGGAGGTGGGGGACCCTGGACAGGGTTCCGACGCTGAGCAGGGCGCAGAGAGGCTGGTTGGCCACCAGGGGGCGCCTGAGGCATGGAGCAGTGGTGAAAGCCAAAGGAAGGGGGCTCCTGATGTCATGCCTTGGAGCAGTGGGGAGGAGTCACAGGACAGTGAGTCAGACACCAGCAGTGAGCTATTAGATGCTCGTTACCGACGTGCTACCTGGCGTAAGGAGCAATTGAGCAATTATAGGAGATAATGGCTCTCAGCTGCTGATCATTAGACTCCTCTCCAGACTATAAAGGGACTGCTTGTGGACACACCCTTTGCAGGAATCAACTGATCATTGGAGTTGGAGAAGCTCAGATCTGTGTCGTACTTTGGCAGGCTGGATTGCTGCTAAAGGTTTTACCTGGATTACTGTCAATCTGTTCCCTGGACCTTGGCTGCTAAAGTGATTATCTGGAGCTTGGTAGCTGGATTGCTGCCAAGGGGTGTCGCTGTAGCTGGATTGCTGCCCAGAGTGCTATCTTGACCTTGGCAGGCTGGATTGCTGCCAAGGTGGAACCTGTATGTCAATAAACATCTTTGAAGAGACTTTGTGTCGGAGTGTCTTGGTATACAAGAGGAGGGGGTCAGAACACCCCCCATTCCTGATCCTCCTTCCTAACACCAACAGGAAGGTAGGCCTCTTTTCTCCTGCCCCCCCATTCCTGATCCTTCCTTCCTACCACCAACAGGGAGGTAGGCCACTTTCCTTCCCTCCCATTCCTGATCCTTCCTTCCTACCACCAACAGGGAGGTAGGCCTCTTTCCTTCCCCCCATTCCAGATCGTCCTTCCTAACACCAACAGGAAAGTAGGCCTCTTTCCTTCCCCCCCATTTCTGATCCTCCTTCCTACCACCAACAGGAAGGTAGGCCTCTTTCCTCCCATTCCTGATCCTATTTCCTACCACCAACAGGAAGGTAGTCCTCTTTCCTTCGCTCCCATTCCTGAGCATTCCTTCCTACCACCAAGCAGAACGGTAGTCTCTTCCCCCACCCCTCCATTCCAGATCTTTCCTTCCTACCATCAAACAAGAAGGTGGGCCTCTTTCCGGCCGTGGCTGGGTCTGGACAGCTATCTGGTGTGGTTCCTACAATTATGTATTATCGTCCTTGAACCAGTAGTGACGTAGCACTAAGAGCCAACCCAGGCACCTACCATCACTAATGATGAGGAGAAACCAACCAAATTCTTCTTTGGAACGATCATCGCCCAGGTCAACAAGGACCACGTCAGATGCTATGGCTCCTGGACATCTGTCGAAAAAAGGGCTACAGGGCTCAGTTGTTACTGCCAGGGAACCAGGGCGTGCAACTGCAAAGCCACTGGAATCAAAGCGCAAAACTTGGACAACCGAAGAAAATTTATTTATTTATTTATTTATTACTTGAACTTATTAGTCGCCCCCTCTCCCCACAGGGACTCGGGGCGACGTACAAAGGTATTATATAGCGTATAGAGGGGGTAAGAATAAATAAATAAGTTACAATACTTAAAAAGTTAAAACCCCAGTGAAATTAACCCTTAAAAACTAAAATTACAATTAAAAATGCCCTGGGCTGGGGAGGTTGTAGAGTTATGCCAGGTCAGCTAGTCGAAACAGGTAGGTTTTCAGGTTCATACGGAAGGAGCGAAGGTCGGTTGTAGTTCTGATGTCTGGGGGGAGGTCATTCCAAAGGGTGGGGCCCACTACAGAGAAGGCCCTACTTCTGGGCGCTGCCCTCTGGCACTCTCTGGAGGACGGCACCCGGAGTAGTCCCTCTCTGTGTGAGTGGACGGGTCGCAGGGATGTATGGGGCAGGACGCGATCCCGCAGGTAACTAGGCCCTGTGCCATGGAGCGCTTTGAAGGTGGTAACCAGTACCTTGAAGCGCACCCGGTAGACCACAAATCCTCAAATATTACTACCAGGCAGAACCAATAGCCAGGGGATTTTTTAAATAAACAATGCAACTGTGGAAGGAACAACACCTGGAAAGTGACATAACTGAACAAAGATTAATGGATCAAAGGCGCTTCATCATCCGTAATAAAGTTTTCGCAGAAGTGGAAATGCAACATCTAGAAATATTGGCTAAAAAGAAAACAAGTGATGATGAACAAGCTGAAGAAATTGCTCCAACACCTGAACAAATTGACCAGCCAGTGGAAGAAACGAACATACAGGATGAAGACCCTCCTGTGCAACAACTTCAAAGTGTAGAGCTAAGTGATCTAGCAAAAATGCTGAAAGAAAAAATTGAAAACCACATCAAAGAAAATGTAGAAAGAAAAAGACTACCTATCATTCACGAAGGGCATAGCAAACGAGTGAAAGATCTGTTAATTGCCGTGAACATTTTAATTTCCATCCCATCCAGCACACTATATGAAACCAACCAATTAATGTATAGCACAGCTGCTGTTATAACTGCAGAACTAGGTTATAAAATGCCAAAAAAAAATCCACTGGAACACCAAAGTGAAAAATTCAATTTGAAAATAAAATTTAAAAACTACGAGGAGATATCAGCAATCTGAAGTTCTTAAAAGAAGGAAAACTAAAGAACAAAAAGCTGAAAAATAGTTTACACAAAAAATACAACCTGGAGGAAAAAACAATAACGGAAATTATGGAAGAACTAAAACAACGTGCAATAGCAACAGCAAGGAAAATTGAAAGATACAAAGGACAAATAAAACAGTATCGTGAAACTGTCCAGAAGAAACCAACACCTCTTCTACCGGTCCCTTGATGAAAATCGAATCCAAACTAATATTCACCCATGTAAAGAAAAAACTTGGAACTTTTGGAAAGAACTATGGGAAAACCCAGTGGAACACCACAACACTGCCTCCTGGATCAAAGATATTCAACACAAAACAAGATGGAAAATAAAAACTGACATGGTAGCAAAACAAGCAAAGAAGGTCAAGAACTGGAGTGCACCTGGCCTGGATGAACTGCATGGATACTGGCTAAAACATCTGACCAGCCTCCATCATCGCATGGCCACTCAATTTGATCAAATGCTTCAAAATGCAACAAGTGAAAAATGGATAACAGCTGGCCGAACATACTTGATAATGAAAGATCCAGAAAAAGGCACAGAACCAAGGAACTATCACCCAATTACTTGTCTGCCAACAATGTTCAAACTTTTTACAAGGATACTGGCAAATTCAGTATTCAATCATCTGATGTGAAACAGTTTGTATCCAGTAGAGCAAAAAGGAAATTATAAATAATCAAGAGGAACAAAAGATCAGCTGCTCATAGATAAAATGGTACTAAAAAATGCAAAATGAAGAAAAACAAATTTAAATATGGCATGGATTGATAACAAGAAGGCATTTGACTCATTACCCCACAGCTGGATTAACACCTGTGTGGAAAACTTTGGAATCAGCAAAAATATCTGTACATTTTTGAAAGCAAATATGCAAAAATAGAAAACGTTTCTAACAACAAATGGGGAGAACATTGGTGAAATCAACATCAGATGAGGAATCTTCCAAGGGGATTCACTTTCACCACTACTGTTTAACATTGCATTAATTCCACTGACAATAATCCTACAAAACACAAAACTGGAATACCAAATCTCAAGCCAACATGGCAAGATAAACAATCTACTTATACATGGATGACTTAAAAATGTATGCAGAAAGCCTCACTGAACTTAAATCAATACTCAACACACTCAGCATATGCCAGAAGTCACAAAGTTCCCAGAGAGGTACATGTTAAATTTGTCAGGAGATCCACAAGGGATGAGGTGCTTGCGACCCAAAGGGAGAGACCATTGAAATACAAAGAGGAACAGGTCACCATTCTTAAACAGATCCCCCCAAAAAATAAGAGAGAGAAGGAGGAAATATTCCCCCTTATCAAAAAGATTATACAACATGGGGGTCTGGTTTAAGTGGTTGTTACCAGAGGGGATGATGGTCTTCTGGGAGGGAAATAGGATCAGAATTAATACAATTCAAGAGGCGGAAGCCTTTATTAAAAAGAATATTTCCCCCTCAGAGGAGGAATTTAGTGGGAGTAGGGAAAAGAACAGCAAGACGCAAGATAAGGAGGGGGGGCGCTGAGGCCCCTCCGGGGGGCAGGGAAGAAGAAGCAATATCGAAAAGGCTTAGATCACAAAAATGAATGTATTTGGAATAATTGTAATTGTTGATACTACAAAAAGTAACAGAGAAAAAATAGTAGAGTACATGTTTGATAATATTGGTTACATTTGTTCTGATGCTTTCTTTTATATTTTATTTTTAAGATTGTTAAATCTGTGAGTTTCTTGGGGGAATTTTCGCCACCAGTGTGGAAGCTGCAAAAAATTTTCTGTACACCCTTTTACCCTTCCCTATATATTTTAAAACCAATAAAATTTTGCAGTAAAAAAATATATACTCAACACAGTTCAACTGTTCAGCAGTGACATCAAAATGAACTTTGACCTTGAAAAATGTGCTATATTATCCATGCGGCGAGGAAAAATGGAAAAAAACAGAAGGAATAGAACTGGGAAATGGAAATATAGTGAAAGCATTAGCAAAGGATGATGGTTACAAGTACCTAGGCATATTGGAAGCAGATAACATCTTGAATGGAAAAGTCAGAGTCAACACAAAAGGAATACATCAGGAGGGTGCGCAAAATATTAAAATCAAAGCTGAATGCTGGAAACTACATGGCTATGGATGAAGCATGTAACAGTGATACCCATTGTCATCGGAGCACTTGGCACCCTGTCCAAGATACATCAACAAATTGCAGCTTCCTGTAATAACACCAGTGGAACTGCAAAAAACTGCGCTACACGGAACATCTTATATTTTAAGAAGGTACTTGGTTGATACCTAGGACGCTGGCAGCAAATCGTATCAACCATTAGCACCAGTCACTGGTATTTGTAATGCATTTTTGCATTACATAATAATAATAATAATAGTAATAATAATAATAATAATAATAATAATAGTAATATTAACAACTGTTGACCACATACTCAGCTGCTATAAAAAATCGCGCAGACTGACTATAAAATGCGGCACAATTCAGTGGCACAAATGATCCACTGGAATTTGTGCAAAAATTATAATATTAAAACAGCAACAAACTGGTGGGAACATAAGCCTGAAAAAGTCATCGAGGGTCAGATGGTCAAGATCTTGTGGGATTTTCGCATACAAACGGATAAAATACTGGCGCATAATACACCAGACATCACACTGGTTGAGAAAAATAAGGTTACAATCATAGACATCGCAATACCAGGTGATAGCAGGGTCGCCGAGAAGGAATATGAAAAAATCGCGAAATACCAGGACTTAAAAATCGAAATCCAACGATTATGGCACAGACCAGCAGTGGTAATTCCAGTGGTAATTGGCACACTGGGTGCTATTACAAAAGCACTGGAATTACATTTAAAACAGTTAAATATTGACAAATCACCATCAGTCAAATGCAAAAGGCCACACTGCTTGGATCCGCACACATTACGAAAATACGTTACGACGTCCTAGGCCCCTGGGTGGGGCCCAACTAGTAATTAATGCCAAATCTGGCGAAACAACTGGCCGCTGTGATACAATTCTGTTGATGCAATAATAATAATAACAATAATAATAACAATAATAATAATAATAATAATAATAATAATAATAATAATAATAATAATAATAATAATAATAATAATAATAATAATAATAATAATTTACATCCACGCAGTGACACTGATAGACTATACCTGCCATGAAAATCAGGTGGCAGAGGATTATTACAAGTGAAGCAAATAGTTGAAGAAGAAAAACGTGCATTGGCTGATTATTTAAAAGAAAGTCAAGAACATCTATTAATCGAAGTAAACAACAAAAATCTACTGAAGGCCCAACAGATGAAACAAGAATACAGAAAAGATGTGATAAAATCAAGAATGGAGAGTTGGCAGAACAAAGTATTACATGGTCAATTTCTGAAAAAATAAAAGATAAAGTGAACAGTGAAAAAACTTGGTTATGGTTGACAACAGGTACACTAAAGAAAGAAACAGAGTCACTAATCCTGGCTGCGCAAGAACAAGCTATCCGAACAAATGCCATTAAGGCCAAAATCGAAAAATCCTCTGATGATGCCAAATGCAGACTCTGCAAAGAAGTTGATGAAACTGTTTACAACAGCTGCTGTAAAAAAATGGTGCAGACTGATTATAAATTGCGGCACAATTCAGTAGCACAAATGATCCACTGGAATTTGTGCAAAAATTATAATATTAAAACAACAACAAACTGGTGGGAACATAAGCCTGAAAAGGTCACCGAAAATCAGATGGTCAAGATCCTATGGGATTTTCGTATACAAACAGACAAAATACTGGCACATAACACGCCAGACATCACACTGGTTGAGAAAAATAAGGTTACAATCATAGACATCGCAATACCAGGTGATAGCAGGGTTGACAAGAAGGAACATGAAAAAATTGCAAAATACCAGGACCTAAAAATTGAAATTCAACGATTATGGCACAAACCAGCAGTGGTAATTCCAGTGGTAATCGGCACACTGGGTGCTGTTCCCAAAGCTCTGGAATTACATTTAAAACAGTTAAAACCTGACAAAATCACCATCAATCAAATGCAAAAAGCTGCACTGCTTGGATCCGCACGTATATTGCGAAAATACGTTATGACGTCCTAGGCCCCTGGGTGGGGCCCAACTAGTAATCAATGCCAAATCCGGCGAAACAACTGGCCGCTGTGATATAATTGTATAATAATAATAATAACTCAATTTACAATTGTTGGCAACAACAGGGTACATAGGATCAAACAAATTATTATTGTTGTTTTTATTGTTATGTGGTTAATATTTGGTGAGATTCACAGCCTTTGGGGCTGATTGGTAGCTCAACAGGTCGAGTCCTAATCAAGGACCTAGGAACTGTTAAGGTAACGTCGGAGGATATAAGTTGTTCCAAGTATGGTGGTTTTTTGTAGAGTCAGAATGTTCAAGTCAGGTAAATTTAGAATTTCCAAATAGCGAGGTAGCCCTTTAGGTATTGCTCCAAGGGCTCCAATTACAATTGGGACAACACATGATTTCTTTTTCCACAGTCACTCAACCTTAATTTGCAAGTATTTTGTGATTTTTTCTTGCTGTTTATCTTCAATTTGTGCATCACCAGGTATTGCAATGTCAATGAACCATACTTTTTTCTTTTCAATTATTGTTATGTCAGGTGTGTTGTAGGCCAAGTGCCTGTTAGTCTGGATTCTGAAGTCCCACAAGATCTTGACTTTCTCATTCTCTAAAACCTTCTCAACCTGATGGTTCCAGTGGTTTTTGCTGTACTCAAATCCAAACTTTTGGCACAATTTCCAGTGAATAATCTTAGCAACGCGGTCATGGCGTTGTAGGTAGTCAGTTTGTGAAATTTTGCTGCAAGTGGTCGACTATCTCATCTGTCTCTTTACAGAGACATTTGCTATTATTATTATTATTATTATTATTATTATTATTATTATTATTATTATTATTATTATATTTTATTCATTAAACATGAAGCTCAGTCAACTGAACATTCAAAAATGCATCATGGTATTTATGATGCATTTTTTAATGTTCAGTTCACTGAGTTTCAAGTTTAATGAATAAAGTATGTTGTTTTGTTGTTGCTGTTAATCTTTGGTGAGATTCACAGCCTTTGGGGCTGGTTGGTAGCTCAACAGCTCGAGTCCTAACCAAGGACCTAGGAACTGTTAATGTAACGCCGGAGGATATAAGCTGTTCTAAGTAGGGTGGTTTTTTGTAGAATCAGATTATTATTGTTGTTGTTGTTGTTGTTATTGTTATTATTATGGTCCTATGTACCAAAATTGAAATGATAGAAAAAGTGATAAGTTACTGAAACTGTTTCTACTTGTCTTGAATTAAGGGGGAAATTGTTGCCTTGTGTTTTTCCTTTTTTTCTTTTACAGATTTTTTTCTTCCCTTTTTTTCTGCATTTTTCTTAGTTTGTATAAGTATTTCAAGTATTTCAACCTTGTATTTTAAACTTAAATTTATTCTTTAAAAATTCTGTTTTTAAAAATCATACAAATATTTACATGTTTTCATCTTTGCTTTTAAACTTTGTTTTAAATAGAGGATAATAATACAAGAGTCCTGTTTGAACGTGTGTTGACCTCGGGGAGCCTGCCACCAGAAAAATCTGGGTAAGCTTTACCAAAGCTCCTTCCTACAAGTGATCTCTTTTGTTGTACTTATAAAGAGAGAGCTACTAAGAGAAGCAAAGTATGTAGCACATTCTGTGGGCATGCATTTTATGGATGCCCTCCCCGAGTCCCTGCGGGGAGAGGGGGCGGTCTATAAATTTAATAAACCTAAACCTAAACCTAAATGTTTTGATATGACCTGGCATGCTTGGCACTTTGACCCGCATGCATCAGAAATGAGTTTACTGTAAAGCACTCAGTCATTTAGACAGTGAGATCAGCAGCATATAAATCTAATTAATACATATATACATGAATGAATAGTTCCACCTTCCTGCATGCTTTGTACCTACATTCTTCCCCATCTCATCTGTGTTTATTCATCGAAAACTACAATAACGAGTTTACTGTGAAAGTCACTTGTACAGTGACATGGGTGGTATATAAATTTGATTAATACAAACATACATAAATGAATGACCTTCCTGGCTTTCACCGTACATTCTTCCCCAACTCATCTGTGTTTACTTGCTGAAAAATATTCTGTTTAACAAGTGATTTCCACTTGGACCGTATTTTTGGAGCCAAAATGCTGGGGAATTGGGTACATTTGTGGATTACATTTGTCTAAATTTAATAAATAATTATTTTGTCTGTCATTTTGCTCCTAAATGTAGTGAATTGTACAATCTATGCATGCAGCTCATTTTGTTTCTATTTTATTTGTAAGAGCTCTTCCACCATGGCTCCTCTTTATACATAAGCTGACTGGTTATAAGAAAAAAAATGACTGGTATTTGTATACAATACATTTAACATTAGACTAGAATAGTTTCTCATGCAAAGACAAAGTTGATTAGTAGCAAGCCACCAACACATACAATATTTTTTAGTAAACTTGTAGCAGTGAGTCTTGCAATAAATTGGATTTGAAACATGCTGGTTATTGAACAGTTGCAAAAGACATTGGTACTATTTTAGAAAGTGTAGCTAGAATATGCTTAAATAAGTATGTTTTCTATATTTTGATTTTTCTGTCTCTTCGGGGATATGAATTCATTGTTATTGGGTTATTTGTTTTCTTTGGTATTTTCTTATACAGAGAAATATGGGCTCGGTTTTTAGCTTTTGAAAGCAATATTGGTGACTTGGCTAGCATATTAAAAGTTGAGAAACGAAGGTTTACAGCTTTCAAGGAAGAATATGAGGGCAAAGAAACAGCTTTGCTGGTAGACAGGTATAAATTCATGGATCTGTATCCTTGTTCTGCCAGTGAACTCAAAGCTCTTGGTTATAAGGTAAGTTAACAGAGAATGTTACATTATGTCCATTGCACACTTTCATCATTTAAATATTTTTTAAAATGTATTTAGTCACATGGATTCATTAACACTTTTCTTTTAATGCAATTTCCAGGATGTCTCTCGTGCAAAGCTATCAAACATAATTCCAGATCCTGTAGTGGCACCTTCAATAGCACCTGTGCTAAAAGATGAAGCAGACAGAAAGCCAGAATATCCAAAACCAGATACTCAGCAAATGATTCCATTTCAACCAAGACATTTAGCACGTAAGATTTTGACTAAATTTTGTCAAGATAAAAAGAGAGACTCTCTGCTACATTCTGACTACAACTTTATTTTAAAAATGTTTTTCTAATTCATCCTTACACATATATTTCGTACTGCATGGTTTGAGTTATTTAATCTCAGATTTTTTTTGATTGCATATGATGCCTTGTAAGATTCCTCTCCAAAATAAATAAAACTCCAATCAAGCCTTTTTACTTTTGCTATAAAACCCTTCAGTTATTTTTGTGTTATTATATTCCAGCTCCAGGTTTACATCCAGTTCCTGGTGGGGTCTTTCCTGTTCCACCTGCTGCTGTAGTTCTAATGAAACTTCTCCCACCTCCTGTGTGTTTTCAGGTTAGTTGTAATATAATGACATCTTCTGAAGACTTTGGTAGTTTACTGTCTCATTTCATTAATATTGCATTTATTGAACTATAATGCTTTTATGTAAATATTCCTATTAAATGACTAATCTTTTTTTTTATGCAGGGTCCATTTGTGCAAGTGGATGAACTCATGGAGATTGTCAGAAGATGCAAACTTCCAGACTGTAAGTTGTTTTTCCTCTGGTCCCCATTTTGGAAGTGTCTGGTGGTAGTACATTATCACTTGTACTGTCCCTGCTCCATATCAGAGTATTTGTTTCCCACTCAGGACTCAGATAACTGCTTTCTTAGCCAACGGGTTCAGGGCTGGTGATATAATGGAATTTTGCTAGATTGCCCTAGACTGTTCTTAGAGAAATTGATCTGTGTTTGGGAAACGGGAAACTATAGATTTGGTTATGGTGATCCCCAGTAAGGTCATTTCACTGGGTCAGTGGCTGGCTGGATAAAAGGTGTTATATAAACAGGGTCATCCTTAACTTTAGGGAATGGCCATTTGAGCAAAAATATTAGACAGTATTCCATCCCTTTCTCCTTAATTACTGATGAATGTACTTTACATCTCTAAATATAAATCATGTGTATGTTCACAACTATTGAGCAAACCTTTTTTCACAAAACAAATTCTTTTCTTCCCTCTTCCAAAGCTGTGGATGAAGCTGTACGGATTATTACGGGAGGCTTGCCAGACCTTTCAATGGAAGGGAATGGACCTTTGGAAAATAATGCCCTTCTCAATAAATCTGTCAAAAGACCAAACGAAGATTCAGATGACGACGAGGAAAAGGGATCAGTGGTTCCTCCGATTCATGACATTTACAGAGCCCGACAACAGAAACGAATCCGATGAGGCATGTCGCAAATTCAGTTGTGAAAATAAAGGACTTGTAATATGTTGTCTCAACAAATCAAATGTTTAAAAAGAATTGAAAGTTTCTAACATGCATCTTCCAACTGAGGTTATTTTGTTACTGTGGTGCCTCTTTTATACCAGCTGTTTTTTCATCAGAAAAGGAAAAAGGCAGATGAACGGGCAAATCTTGTTCTGGCAGCAACTACACATTGGGACACAGACCACGCAAAATGTGTTTGCCATGTGTTTGGTTGGTCTTCAGATGTATCCTCACAAACTACTTGAATTCTTGTGGGGATTTTGACAGTTTTATTTTTAAAAACTGGAAAGCTTATAATGGGGAAATATTTTAAATTCACATTTCTGAAAAACAAACCATTCTCATTTTGCTCACATAGTGTCTGTCCTGCCTTATTCTTCATTTTAATTTATGGCAGAATGAATGGAAGCTGTTTTGTAGTTTAAAATAGAAAAAATGTTCCTTTCAAATAAAGGATCTCCTTAAAGTTACGTCTCATGAATTTTTTTCTAGCTGATACAAAAATTGTCTGATCTCAAAATCACTAATCATTCTAAATATTGAAATGAAATTGTTTGGTTTCGCTGGTGTTTACTTTTCCTTGGATAAGTGTATATTTAAGTTTGTCTTTAGCATTATTTTTCTGAGCATTATTTTCCTTAGACTTCATGTGTGATAAACTGATGTGAAATAAACTTTGAAGAGAAATGAAATCTGTAATCCAAAGATGCAGTTAATGATTGTATCACAGTATTAAAAATTAGGTAGTTGTCCAGAACATGAAAATTCATTCACAAAAGTATCTAGAAAAGGTCTGCTAATAATTCAAATAATATATAGAAATAAAATTATTCATATAAATATAGAAATAGAAAATGGTTTGCGATCCTTTTGAACTGAAGAGTTCCCATTTTCATTGACACTTAAATTAATGCTAGTCAGAAAATACTCAGGCATACAATAGTAATAATTGATAATTTATGGGAGATACAACTGGCTTTTCTGTCAGTCAAAAGATCAACATTAGTTTTGTTGTTGTTATGTAAATAATATAACCAGAAAATATTTGTTTTTTTTTTAAATTACAAAATAAAATGCTAATTACTGTGATACCTACAGATACCATTTTCTCAGCATACAAGCTAAATTCAAGATAAGGGACAAGATTTTGTTACTTGCCTATTAATCTTTAATTATATGGAAGGTATGAAATCACTTAGTATTTTTATATCATCTTTCTGACCTACTATTTTGCCCTTTCTCGGTACTTTTAAATCACTCCAGAGAAAGTTTACATTTCAAGTTGAAATCTGCAAAATGCAAATCTGATTACAAATTTCATATAAAAATGACTCACTCTTTATTGTTTGTACTATGATAATTGTCATATAGAAGTACTGTGGTCCTTGAAGAAGATAGATAACATTGTCTAATCCATGCGTTGTTGAGATTTTGAGAAGAATAAGACTTTGTAACTTAGCATCAGATTCCACTTCTTCTGCTCCTTGCAAAAAACACAAACTTTGGTCTCTGGAGAGATGCTGAAAGAATCTGAGCTTTGGGCTTTCCTATACTATTTGCCATCAACAAAATCGGAAAAAAGGAGCTGGTTTGGGTGGTCTGAGAGAGCACACGTAGATTTATTACGTAAGTCTATTAAGTAATAGACTTCAAGCTTCCAGGAATTTTACGGTTATCGCACCAAAGGTCCATTCAAGCACCAGGCACAAGGTACACCTTTGTGAACGGATTTGCCAAACCTGAATTGAATTTCAGTTCTTCAGGACTCTTGGTCATTCCTGTTCCTCTTTGTCACTTCTTTACAATGCGGGAGTCATTTTAGAAAACCTTGTTTCCTAAATAGTTGCCTATTTTAATGCAGAATTTCTCTTTTAGAGCTTAGTGTAAGGATAAAAATGTTAAAGGAAACAATGAAGCAAAACCCAAAGCAAGCATTTGTGAAATAAACAAATGTTTGACAATGGTGAAATAGAACAGCAAAAATTAGATAAATTATTGGAAACTACAACAAATACAAGCATCAAAATTAATTTATTACATTTGAATTACCATGTCATATTAAAGATACACATACAGCTTAGATGACAGCAACACTAAGGAAAAACATCAAGCTTGGAATATTAACAATTCAAAAATTCCCATAAACACATACTGTACATATCAAACAATTCTGATAAAATACTAAATTTCCACCAGAAGGGTTTTTTTCAATTGCTTTCTATCTTAAAGCAATAAAGTTGGTGGATGGATAAATTTAAATATCAGATAATAGTTAAAAATCTGAACACTAACTGATCTTGATGAAAAAGATTTAAAGTAAGGACTAATTTTCCAGAATTGGTGAGACTGAACTATTAGATTTGGTTTTACCATTTTGGGCTATTCTTTTAACGTTAGAAATACTAGTTTTAAACTACTTGTTTACATAGAACAAACACATTTGGACTACTATTTTTGCTTATTAAAATTCAGAGGCATCAAATTTCAAATGGAAGGCATTTGCAGGAGCATTCTTTAAATAAGAAAACAAATCCTTCACAAAGTGTTCAATGATATATAATGAACACCTTGTTGAAGTAATAATAAATAATAAATTCCAAATCTATTCTAAAACATTTGGCTAATTGTGCAACCAGACATAACAATAAAATTTGTATGCCACCCACCTCCAAGCATCTCTGTGTAACTCACAACAATGAACAAAGAATTACAAAAAAAGTTAAAGCAATCTAATAAAAAACAATTGGTTTGGTTATACTGCATCAGACCAATTATTGTTGCATTTAGAATACGATCAAATATTTTATTTTTAAGTAATTCTAATCATTAAAAGGATTATTTAAGTGAAAAAACAGAGATCTTTTGCTCTTTGCCAACAAAGCTCAGTCATATTTCACAGATGGCCACTAAACATTTGGATCCCGTATTGCATCTATCTTTCCAACTAAAGTTGCTCTGCTTTATTATTCCTATTTTTGAATATAACTTTCATTCTAACACATAACACACTTTAGTTCGGCTACCTTAATTAATACAATAAATAAATAGAATTTCTTTTATTAAACTTCGACACAGGAAAGCAATCCACTAGTAATTCTGCTTCAGAACCTGTTATTTTGTCAAAAACCCAGCTTGTTTCATGGTTATGAATTCTTGAAATTAGTTTTTAAGGCAGCCAAGCAAATTTCAATAAATTTATTGGAATATAATTGTATAAGAGAAGAACTATTTTAACTATCTGTAACATATGAATCATATAAACATAAACCTTTATGTTTATGTGGCATAAATAAATGAATGTTTTGCATCCAACTGAGCAAGAGATATGCATACATAAAAGCATCTTTTTCCCCTCTGGATTGAGCAGTGTTAGATCTCAGCATGTGAAATTCTGTGCTGCAGGCCTAACAGGGAAGGTGAGCCAGAATTCATTTCTGTCAACTGGGTGTCAAACTCAAGGCCCAGGGGCCAGATCTGGCCCACGGGGTGCTTAGATCCGGCCCGTGGAGCTGCCCAGGAAACAGCTTAGATCCGGCCTGTGGTGCCTCTGCCAGCAAAAACAGAGTTTGGGAGGGCTGCGGGCAGAGGATTGCAGGAGGTCATTGCAGCCAAAAATCGAGCTCAGGAGCCCATTTTCGCTGGCAGAGTGCTCGGGCCTCCACAGGCACCCCCATCACGAGCGACGCCGAGTTGGCTACGCCCACCCTAGCCAGGCCCACCCTGGCCCAAGGTCAAACACAACCCTAATGCGGGCCTCAATGAAATCGAGTTTGACACCCCTGATCTAGATAGATGACCACACTAATGCCAATATTTGCAACTAAAATTGCAATTGAACTGGAAGTTTCATATTTTCACTGGTGATGATACGAGCTACGACTTTAATCTGTATTTTCTTTTAATCCCAAACTTTTATGTAAATGATATTCAGTATCTTACTCAACTGCTTCAGTTTATAAAGGTTTGCTTGTCTTTAGTAGCATTTTATACTTCATTAATAGAAAACTAGGAAACTAGGAAATTATTTAATTGTTCTCTGAGATTATCATTATTTCCTTCTTAATGTTTAAAACTTCAGCACATTTTCTCGTTATATCTGGTGAAAAATTCTTATTCAAGGTCTCATTCGTATTTATTGCAAATAAAATCTACACTAATAGAAAACTAAGAAACCATTCTTTTCAAAAGAGTTCTCACAGGTCAAAAGAAAAACACTTCCTTGAGTCTACAGAACAGCATTCTTATGAATAGGGAAATAAAGAACTGGAAAATATTCTACAAAAATATATGATTTTGACCGAGTATCTGCAGGTACAGAAACAAATGCTATAGAAAACCATGGCTCGCAGAAACACAAAAGAGCCTTGGCTTGCAGAATATATATAAAGTGCTTTAACTACCAATATTCAAACACTGAATATGTGGAAATTTAAGTTGCAGATTTTAGAACAGGCTTTAAGAACTATATAAAGTACTAAATATATATATTAACCTGTTAGCATGTACTTTGCGTTATGCGAACAGGATGCTTTTTATAATTATCCTTATATGTTGCCAATGGCCATTATGGCTAATAAAGCTATATACCAAGCCAAAATATGTATATTTTAACATAATAATCACTGTTATTAAATTATTTGGAAATGTGTTTGGAAAGCTGTTTCTTTAAACATTTTTTTCAATAGGTGAAAGGTAACCACAATAAGCCAGCAATAATATCCAAGCACAATTTTCCATGTATTCACAATTCACAATTTTTTTCCATGTATGATTCTGCTTTGATAGAATACAGTAAATCACTTGATTCCTAAATTTATCTGTAATCCTAAACTATTGTCTGAAAGGAAGAAGTGGAATGCGGTGATGCAAGCCAACCATGCTGGGGACTTCTGTAAAAAGTCCAATTGGAGTATATGATCAGCACAATTCTTGAGATACTGCATTTTACCCTAAATGCATGAATGTATCTGCCCCAGGTAATGTTTTAAAGAGACGTCTCTGAATAGCAGTGGGCTGTTGTAGGGAGAGGTGACCCAGAAGGGTATAGAGCATGGCAGGACTGATTGTAGGGATCCTAAATGAACAACTAGTCTCTGAAGGAAACTTTCGTTTTCCAGCCCTATAATTTTGACAAAAAAGAGTAAAAGCAGACTAAAACAGCCTTCTGGCCCTGGACTGAAGCCCTATTGTTGAGGGACTGCATACAAGTGGACCTGGCATTTTTCCATTTTCTTCACAGCTAAGAAAACTCTTTATTCAATATTTTGCTGAGAATTGCATCATAATAAGGACTGAAAACTAGCTTGTTGTAGTCAACAAGGCGAATATACTTGATAGCAATCTCCTCCAGCTCTCTCTGAATAGGGCCCAATCCACCAAGCACCGGAGGTAGTGATTTCTGATGACCACAAGCAAGGTAATTCTCTAAAAACAACTGGATCCTTGAATCTTGAGAAAAGAAGAGAGTTAATAACACAACTTAACACAAGGTCTTAATTTATCTTGTTAATTTATCTAGAGCCAAACTAAACTTATGTGTCAAATAAATTAAAGGATTCTGCTGCTTTCTGATTCAAGAAACCTATGCCAATAATAAATACTAGAAGTTCCTTCAGCATAATTGCCTTTTTACTCCAAGTATTCTGGTCGCATTCAAATATATAAAATAGGTCATATCCTGTTTTTTATATATCTGCAATTATCCCAGGATAAAATCCTTAATCTTAAAATCATTTGGTTTGTTCACTTAGCTAAAAGAAATTGTTTATGGATATAAAAGATATGGCCTATCACAAAGGTTATCTCAAATAATTTCCACTTTTTTATAACATTAACATACGGCATGTTCTCAAATATGAATATGAACTTGCAGACAATTATAAACTCTGAACAAATCTCATTTCATCTATAATGCATACCTATCAGTTTGCATACAGCATTATCAGGATTGGCAAGAGCCTGGATTTGTCCTTTAAGCGCAGTCACTTTTTCAGATGTAAATGGTGTGAAGCCATGCTGGGAAAGGCAACTGTTAACTTCAACACAAATCTTTTCACTTATGACAGCCAAAGTTTCATCCAAGTTGAAGGAACTAGAGACAAAGGTTGGAAGAATTAAAGAATGATAAAAAGCTTCCATATATTAGAATAGCTCATGTGAAACTTTAAAACTGATTATGTATCAGCAAAATAATAATCCTTGCCCCAAAATAAAAACATCTTAAGTCCTGAAGAAGAAAAATGGCATTAATGGAAACTATGCCATAATTTTTCTGCCTTATAAATATACAGGTAGTCCTCGACTTACAGCAGTTCATTTAGTAACCGTTCAAAGTTATAACAGCACTGAAAAATGTGATTTAGCCATATTCACTTAAGAACAGAGTTATTAACTTACCAACTGCAATGTGGTTAACAACAGTGGCAAGAAAGGTCATAAAATGGGGCAAACTGACTTAACAAATGTCTCGCTTAACAACAGAAATTTTAGGCTCAATTGCAGTCGTAAGTCGAGTATTATCTGTAATAGGAAATTAAATTAATAAAGAAATGACAATGACAGAAAGTAGCATTTCCTATTCATACTAGGAATTAATTATGAGAGGGGTGGGGGGGGGGGAATTAAAACCTGTATTTTTCAAAACGCAAATGTCAGTTTATAGCAGCTTTAGGTTAGCTGGCTGGCTAAGAATACAGAATCTGTAGGCCCAATAGACCAACTTGTTTAATGCTGAGGTCAACTGATTTTAAGCAGATTTCTTATTCCAAGTTAAGAAAAATCTACCAAGCGAATAATATTCCCAATAATTTTAAGGCTTTTTACTATAAACACCTGAATCCTTTCAAATAGGTAGGCCTAAACTCAAAGTTTCATGTCAATAGCATTCAGCATTAAACCATCATGGACCAGATACTCACGGAAGGTGTAGCCCTGTCAGCAATACTTGGATAGCCGTTTTGAGCTCGTTGGTAAAAGCTGGCAAATCAGCAAGAGCTGTGCCTGATGCATTGAATGTGACCAGAAGAATAGCACCAATTAGAATAAGCTGGTCCAAATCCAGCTGCATTTCCTGGAAACGGCTTTGGTCCATTAAGACAGTCTGCAAAAACATTTTCAGCATAAAAAATGGACTAAGTTTGGAATATAAAAAATGACAAGGTGCGGTAAGAAAGAAATCTCATAGCCTAACGTAAGTGGGCTTATTCAAATTCTTAATATAGTTAACTTCCAAACTATTCTAGGTGCATCAGTCTTTTTTATCTCAAGCCACAGTATACATGCATGGATTCCTTTTCAAAAACCTCAAGTCAACTTATAAACTGGCTGAAATTAAACCTTTAGTAAACGCAACACTTTCAGATAAGTAAAAAAGAAGTAAAAAGTAAGAGGAAAAGCAAATGTAAAATTATACAAGATCAATGGATCAAATGTTATATAATTCCCTCTGATCAATTACTATTATATCTCAATTCAAGATACACTTCTCTATAATGTCCCATTGAGCTTCTTCAATTAAAAATCATGAGAAAGTTGAACCCTGCCCAGTTCATAGTACTATAAAAGGTACTGGATTTCACCACCTATCTCGAGGTTGTAAATCTGTTGTAGTTAAATCATTCTATGCAAAGTTCATACCAATGAACAGAATGTTCCAGTTTTTAATTAGCTGATTTTTAAACTACAGTATGGGAAGGAAACCAATATAGATTTTTTTAAAAATCATAAATCAAGACATGCCATGTGTATCAAAATATATCAATCAAACATAATTTATTTACAGCAATTTCTGTGACTGATACAACTAATAAATTATGGGTTTAACTTTAAAATCCTAGCTCGGGACCACAACCTTTGACTTATATAATCTAAACCATATTCTAAGAACTGACTCATGCAGTAAGCATTGTATTTGGTTACATGCATATGCCTAAGACAAAGTGTCATTTTGGTAATAGCTCAAAACTGAGCTGAACTGAAGGAGCTTCCTGGATGACAAGCGAAATGTCTTCAAGGGAAAAAAGTCCAGTTGCCTCTTGAAAAAGCACCTTTGGGACAGCTCAAAACTGAATTCTCATTTGCCTCAATGTTGAGATTCTTATCAGTGCTGCTTTGAACAGTCAAGTATTACACAACAGCTTCTCAAATAGTCAATAAACTTACTGATATTGGTATTAAATTGTCTCAGTTTTGTGAAGGTATAGCCTCTTTCTCAAAACTCCAAGAAACACAATGATAAAAAGGCAATTAGTTCTCTATGAAAATAAAGGATCTAGTATCAATGTTATCTATATGTCATTTCACTTAGGTTTGCTCTCTAATGAGTACTAATAATTATTTTTCCATGAGGATACATTTATTTATTAGATACATATGGCGACTTATTTTTTCAGTTAAAAAATACTTTTATTACAGATTTTAGAGCAATAAAAGATACAAATTAAAAGGAAAGAGAAAAAACGCAAGAAAAAGAAGCATTAAAAGTACTCCCAAGTGACTTCCCTCCCTCTTCAGTGCAAGTATAATATAACCTCTTTGTTTCCTCTTACCTAACAAATATAAAACTCTTCATCCCATAAGCTATCTCTTAACAATAGTCAAGTCAAATATGTAATGACTTCTTCAATCCAGTTATCAGCAAAAGATCCAAACAAAGCTCTAAAATTATAATTAACATATATAAAACTCAGCATTCCACATATCAACTCTTAAGTATAACACAATTTAATTTAAAAGGCTTTCAATGATCCCAATATCCTAATGCAAGCAAACTAAAAAAGAAACGTCAAGTTTAATATGATAAAGATAAACCATTTTTCCTTTGCAAAAGACAAGTTCTACTACACATTCTAAATAGCAAATAGTGACTAGAAATAGCAAATTATCCTGTTCAATATATGTTCCATATCTCCACTCTAACTCATAAGCACATCCACATTTTCACAAATATATAATTCCAGAGTAATATATAATTCCAGAGTAATATAAGACTAAAATTTAACATAAAGTCAAATAATTTCTCCCTTGAAAGAAAAAGTTCTCCAAACTTCCTTACTTTGAAAAAGTAAAAGTAAAAAACAATTAAACGCAAAATCAGTTTAATTATATTAGGTAAAGTAATTATAGGAGAAAAGACTTTTAATCATATTAAAATATGTCCAGAATCATTTCATAGTGAAATAGGTGGCTATAAATTTAATAAATACAAAAATTAAAATTAAAATGTAAGTGAATCCAGAGAAGAGAAAAAGTGAGAAAAAAGAGTATCTTCTCTTGACAACCTCTTGTGAGTATTTGTACTCTCCTCCACAGGAGAGTTTCTGAGGATTTTATTCTGCTAGTAATAGCTGACTCTTGGGCTCATCTCCATTTGACCCAATGACTTTGAAACGTTTCCATGATCGTATGTCCAACATGACATCACAGAATGCAGTTACCTTCCCACTGAAGTGATACCTATTTATCTGCTCGCACTTGCATGCTTTGGAATTGCTAGGTTGGCAGAGCTGGGGCAAGAACAGGAGCTTGCCCCGTCGCATGGCACTCAGGTCTTGAATCTTTCCAGTCAACAAACACAGCATCTTAACCACTGAGCCATCACACTTCCTCTCCATAGCTACCTAAAAATAAAATGGAAAGCTCCAAAGAAATGGGGCTTTCTATGCCTCCTCTAAGAGCCTAGAGGTAAATACTCTTTCCCCATCATTACCCACTAACCTCTAGGATAATGTTTTCTTTCCTTGCATTAAACTCTTCATTGCCTTAATAGGAGGGGTTAAGAACAAGGGTGATCTAAAATCTGTCCTAGGATTTCACACAGTAGTTATTATCTAGATTTCAGAAATTGCAGATATAGTTACTTCTGGAAAAGGCTTCTGCAGATGATTCCACTTGAGTAGTTGGATATATGCATGATTTTGTACAGCGACAGGACTCAGTGCCGGAACTCTACTGGCAGAGGCAGCATCATTATTACTAGCACAGTCAACTTTGGATTGTAGATCAACCATGGCTTCTTGCAGCCATTCAGTCACAAAATCTAAGGAATCTATTTTAAAGACAGAGAGAGAATTTTTCTTTCATTCAGTCATTACTCCACCAATGTATTTATTCATTTAAAATAAACCTATACTGCCTTTCGAGAGTGATTTCTGCAACTAAATACTCATCATGTGCCTGAGATCTTTCTCCAATAGCTCATACCCCCAAAATATTGATAACCTCTCAAATCCAGGTTATCACACACAGCCCCATAGAAGGAAACAGGAAGGGCTTAAATCAGGTCCACAAGTGGAAGGGGTCATATAGTGATCATAAAATTGACAGGTACCACCATTTCTTCTGCCCATTTAGTTACTCATTATCAAAACTAAAATATTTAAATAATTATGGCTACCATTATTGTCCATTTTCCCCAGGACATTTACAATCGTCCAACACAAGAGATAAATTCCACTTCGGGGAATAGCTGCCAGATTTACATAGCAAAGGCCATGAAATCCAGTGTAATTTTTTTTATTTGGATCTATAATATATAAAAATGTGGGAAACGGCACTGACTATGCAGGCATTTGGTGGTAGTTTTTAATTTGTTTTGACTTGCATCATTTTGGATCAGGATGGGGTGGGCGAAACAGGAATTGGGGGCATATATGGAGTTTTTTATTTGATATTCTTTTGATTACTGAACAGTTAAGTAAGTTGTTAAAAATGAAACTGAATATTCATGCTGAATTTACTTCATAATTTCCATTTTAACAATATAAGTGTATCATTTAGTAAAGGAAGGCAAGAAAAATCATACTTGGCTGTTTTTCATACAGTTCCTGAAATTTCTTTCTTTCATATTCTACTGACTGCTGCATTAAATGTGGCCTAACGCTACTGACAGCAAAATTAGCCATGTCCATTTTCATCAAATCCAACACAGAGAAAATTGCTCTGCAAAAAATAAAGGCACATTAAGCTTTTCAAAATTTAATCATACTTTTAAAAAATGAAACAAGTCTTGAACAGTGAAGAAAATTAACTAAGTCAATTTAAGTCAACTAAAAGGAAATGAAGAATTACTCTTCTTTCAAGGAAAGCTTATGGAAATAATGAAGTATTATCCAATAGTAGTTACAGCGGAATAATGCTTTATATATTATCCTTATTACAAAGCTCACTAGAACTTCTGATCTGAAAGTCCCATAATATGGAGATATATTGCTTTCAGCCTTTGTATTTGGAAATTACTGAGTGAGATTTGAATTACATTTGAGAGATACTAAATTGAGAAAGCTTCATTATTTCGCAAATTATCTTTAAATTGCAATCTTATATCTATTCTCTGGGGAGAAATTTCCATTGAATCAATTTGAATTGATTTCCGAAGAAAGGCAAATAGCATGATTTTACTTATTCTGAGAACTGTAGCCCAGTTCCTACTGATAACATATGCCCACCTCAGAACAATACCACTTCTGAATGCTAGGGAAGATCTGCCGTGATGAAATGCTACCCATCAGACAATTCCTTCTACACAGAAAAATGGCATGTGATACAAAATCCCAAGCTAGTAGGGCTCCCCCCAACATGTGGGGCTTTTTTTCTGGAAGGAATCCACATTTATAGTCAGAGGAGCCTTTAAATAAGAGAACTCACTGAGACTGGGAAAGAAAGAGACGGATTTCAAAACATCACTGACAATCAGATAAATGTTGCACTCCTGAGCTTATCTAGAAAAGGACACTTAGCCCTTAGGGAACACATTCTGGGGAAAAGAGGTTCAAACAATTCACAAAGAGCCCACTATTATGAATTCATTCATAAATGAAGGTATGGATTTTATTTAGTTTGCAAGGTTCTGCATGATAATCTCCCATTTCTTGACTTTAAACCTGATTAACAAAACTGTGTGAATCTTTACAGGTAATCCTCAATTTATGACAATTGAGCTCAACATTTATGTTGCCAAATGAGACATTTAAGTGAATTTTGCCCCATTTTACGACCGTTCTTCACACATTTGTTCAGCGAATCACTGCAGTTGTTAAGACAGTAAAGTAAATCTGGCTTTCCCATTGACTTTGCTTCTCAGAAGGTTGCAAAAGGAGGATCACATGACACCACGGCACTGCAACGGTCATAAATATGAACCAGTTGCCAAGCATCTGAATTTTGATCACATGACCACTGAGATGCTGCAACTGTCATAAGTGTGAAAAACGGTCATAAGTCACTTTTTTCAGTGTCGTTGTAACTTCAAATGTTCGCTATGAACTGTTGTAAGTTGAGGACTTCCTGTACTTATTTAGGATCTGCTATAAGGGGCTTGAACTTTCACCTTAAAGAACTGGAAATACATCTCACTGCAAAACATTACAAGAATTATTCTTAGCCAAAGAATATTCTTCCTTTATTATTCCAAATTTTCTTCATTCTTAACATAACGTCCCCAATAAAAAGCAAAGAAAATATATGCAAGTAGTCCACATAGCATTTAATGCCTATTAAAATAATGCAGCTGTTTAAGCTATTTTGAAGTGAAGACTTATTCCTTTTTTTTTTCTTTTCCCCCCTCTAGCACCTGAACAGGGGAACAATTTCACGGATGTCTTTCAACTTCTGGATTTCTTCATCTCTCGAAGGAGCACAGAGTGTCCCCATCATTCCAATGATGAATTCTGCCAGCTTAGAAATGTCAAGGGCACCATTCTCAGCCTCCTGCTTTATCAGCTCCAGATCAAGAGCTTCGGTAATCTGATTCCTTAATCGAGTATGGCCAGGCAGCAAAAAAGACAAGAGAGTCTGAAAGAAAGCAATATCCTTTTTATTAGCTCCTAGTCCTAATTACACTGGTGTCATCACCATTCAAAAATAAAAACCAGTACAGTACAACATTATGTTACTATGAAAAGTGGTCATATAAAAATGTAAGGTCAAATGATTTTAGGTTTTCAGAGTTTCATTTATTGAAATTGGACATTTCTCCAATTGCATTCAAGATGCAATTGATTATGGATTTGTGCTCCATTTTTCTTTTAAAGCCTCTTGAACAGCTTGATTGGGGAAAATTGAAAAAAAAGCAAATGAAAGTTAAGCAATTCTCTTTCTGTATGCCCTATATTTTTTGCAATACTATTCTCTCCCAACATCATGCTACAAAGAAGCAATTGGATAGAATTTCAATATGGTAGGTAAAGGCTTATCTAAAAGGTTATAGCCATTATACAGCCAAATTGAAAAATCTTGTTCAGTCAAGTGGCAGCCTAAATGACCAGCGTAATGACTCAGTAGTGTCAGGTCATAAACCAGATAATTGGAAAATAAAAAGTCCTAGTACATTCATTTTAGAGCAATTAATGGCAGATCTTAAAGGAGTGAGAAGAGAGCAAAGCAACAAAAGCTATTTCAAAACTACAAATAAAGGATTTGCATCGCCCATCCGTGTTTCCAAAGCCCGAGAAAACAAATAGATCATGGTTTTAAGACAGTAAAAACTTTCTTTAATGGATCAAACCAGCGTTCATCTATCTCAGCATACTATCTTCCAGTGTTCCAAAAACTGCATCTGAATATCAAAATGGGACACAAAGGCCCAATTTTACATATTCATTGGGTAATCCATGTATACTAGTCCATTGCTTTTGAATATTTTAGTACTTTAAGAATACTAGCAACAATGTAAATGGGATTATTTGGAAGATAACACATATAAATTGTCCTTGCTTAATGTTCAGCAACAATTTGAAGTTCTAATGGCACTAAACGAAGGGACTTATGACCAATCCTCAAAGTTCTGTCGGTCACATTGCCTCCACAGTCACATGCACACAATTGGGACTTTTTATATTTATGACCATCTCCTGCTGCCACTGCTGTCCTGCCACTCTGGCTGACTAGCTATTCAAAAAACTGTGGAGATTACTAGTTGTACTACTAAAGCTGTATATAGATTGCTGCTACTTCAGTTATTTTTAAATAATTAGATTTGCAGATAGACAAGAAACATTCAAATGACAATAAATACTTTCTATCTTACCTCTTTAACTTCTCCTACAAGTTTAATTGCGTGATCATACGAAGGGGTTTTTTCCTTTAACTGTGTTTCCAAGCAATCCCAAAAAGCTTTGTGGACAATGTCTCTTACTCTTTTTTCAAAACTGGTAAGCAAAATGAAGATAAATAAACAAAAACATAAGATTAATATAAAAATAATCAGCAAATGGGACTTAGAAGAAAAGCAACTCTGATGTGCAGTTAATTGAAAAACACATTATAAGAAAGGCATGGGTAAATATCTTGCCAACAAACCCACAAAGATTATGTATTAAAGAGGGAATCACAATAGAGAAGAAAGAGGCAAGATAATTTCTTGCTAGACTCAGTGACTATGATGGCAGTAAGAGAAACTCAGCAGATTTTATTACATACACACACACACATACACACACACACACACACAGAGTGTGCGTGCCCACTCAACCTCCCCGTCCACCTGCACATGAATGCACGCCCCCCCCCCAATGCATGCACATGCGACCCCTTTTCAGGCTCTGGAGGCTTTCCTGAAGTCTGGGGAGAGTGAAAACAGTCGCCCCCCCCCCCAAGACCCTCCAGAAGCCAGAAATGGATCGTTTCCAAACTTCAGGAAAGCCATGGGAAGCCACCAAATATGACTCAGAGTGCCATAGGTTCACCATCATGATCCTAGAGGGTCATGTCTTAATCCCATCACCCTGGAGCTGGAGGTCTTTTGTCTTGTAGATAGGATAGCTCAGTCCTTCCCAATGTGTACCAAAATATCTACTGGGGGGGAGGGAGCTAGGTTTCTGTTTCCTTTAAGATTTTTAATTCTCTTTTAGGGGAAATATTTTATCCTACCTTTTTAATATTTCCTAAAACATTTCATTCTTCTAGGAGGGGTGGGTGCTAACTTTCTACACATGATTTTAAGAATTTTTATTTTTCTACATTACATCATCCATGACAACTATTCTTCCTTCTGCAAAGCAATCAACGCTTTGGCAAGACTTGCCTAATTTCCATTGTGTTTTAATAACTGATAGAACACTTGTGTTGTTCGTTTACCATGTGCTTATGAAATACAGTGTGAATTTCACAAGTATTGTATTTTTGCAGTTGTATTTTAAAAAATGATTATGTTTTACTATATTTTCTTTCGGTCTTAAAATTTCCATGAGTATTCTTCCATAAAAGAAAAATATGCTCTCTTTAAGACTGAGTGTAATGGACTGTAGAAGATTTTTTTTTTTTAAAAAAAAACTTCCATAGTATTGGTCTGAGCATGTTGGAAATGGATTTCTTAACTGCAGTGATCTCACTTTTGGAGCCACTGGTCATGCTTCTTTTCTTTTAAGATTACGAACTATAGCCCAACTCTAGATTTTTTTTCAATCCACAACAGGTCTCTTACCTGTTTTCTGGCAAGTCAGCTGGCTTAATCTGAAAACCTCTATTGAGAACAATCTCATGGGCCAAGGCCATGTTTGTAACACCTTTTGCTGTATCCATCAGTTCCTCCAGTGACACAAACTGAGCAGGGCTAGCTGTGGACCAAGAAAATATGCTTCAGCAAAGTATAGCCTACTATAGTTGAACGTACAATCTGATCATTTCAATCAAGATATACAATACCTGAAAGCTGTAATATAATCATGTATTATACATATGTACCCAACATGCTATTCCCTTTCAAAATGAAGAATCTTTATTCAACATTGGGAAGATAGTTAAGAAATGCTATGTGAAAAAATTCTTTTTTTAATAAATTGATATAATTTATCCCAATCTTGTTATGCCAACATCTTTCATACCTGTCAACACATTTCTGCTTTTGCAAATCATCCTAGTTTTTAATTATTTCTACACAGTAATTCACAGTCATTTATTCTTTAAGTTTCTCACTACTCTAGTTTTAAAGGGTGTTATAAACTCCACATACAAACATGTTCTTGGTCTTCTTTTTTCCCTCATCCCACTCACTCTTTATATATGATCGAATTATTTCAGATCTGGCTTGCACATTGTTGCCAGGCATAAAGCCACTTGACAGTCTTCAAATTTTGCACATTTGCTCAATCGAAATTTTGACAAGAACCTTCCTAAACATACGTACTTAGATTACTAATGTTTATGTAAATCTTTTTTATGAGAAAACAATATAGGCGTTCTTCCAATCTTCATGCACTGATACAACCTTCACATATGTTAAAGAAACTGCATTGCCATTCATAAACAAAAGCACATCCAAAGTTCAACGTTTTATCAATTAAAGCAGCTGCACCAGCACTTCACAGTACTTAAATTATTTTTCATTAATTTCTCTGCTTGGAACTAACTTTTAGTTCCTTTCAATTTCACACTCTGACATATTGCTATCATTCCCATTCAAATCTCTATTTTTTTTCACTTTGCTTTCAACTCAAATTATTTTATCACTTTTTTTCTTAATGTATTCATCCTACTGAAGGCTCCATCTTTAGCCTTTTTCACCTACTTCTAAAACAAGTGTCTTATTCATATCCAAATCACTTCACATTTTCTGAGCCTCTTTTATTTGCTGTTTCTTCTGAACACTCTTTGGAACTATTTTTATGTGTGTGTAACCATAATGCACAAATATACATTCAGAAACGTTTTATTCAAACATCATTTTTAATATCATTCTCTTATTATCTAACTACTTATTATTATCTAGCTACTTGTCTGTCTGCTTGCATGCCTATCTGCCAAATTCCCCATGTTTCTTCAGCACTGTCAAATAATTATTTTCATGCTATTGTAAGCAGCTTGAATATCATCCTTTCTTTCTTTTTTACTTACCATTCATTCTATTGGGAAAATCATCTATTTTTTAATACAGGACTAATATTTTCTGTTCTTATAGTCATTTTATTTTCATTCTCATTTCTTTATTTCCCTATTTTCTCATGTCTATTTTCATCCCAAAACAATTCTCAATGTTACAAGGTAACAATCTGTCTCGTTCTAAGCCTCTTGTGAACTTCTCTCAATGCAATTCCTTAAGTTTTAAATTTTTACAGGTAGTGAAATGATGAGGCTGAAGCCATGTGGGAAGAAAAGATGGGCTCCATGAGCAATCACCCAACCACTGCCTTATCAATATTTACTGTACTTCATATTTAATACAATACAATACAATAGTAGAGTTGGAAGGGACCTTGGAGGTCTTCTAGTCCAACCCCCTGCCTAGGCAGGAAACCCTATACCATTTCAGGCAAATGGCTATCCAACATCTTCTTAAAGACTTCCAGTGTTGGGGCATTCACAACTTCTGGAGGCAAGCTGTTCCACTGATTAATTGCCCTCACTGTCAGGAAATTTCTCCTCAGTTCTAAGTTGCTTCTCTCCTTGATTAGTTTCTACCCATTGCTTCTTGTTCTACCCTCAGGTGCCTTGGAAAATAGTTTGACTCCCTCTTCTTTGTGGCAACCCCTGAGATATTTATTTATATCCCACCTTTATAATTTTTACAAGTTAACTCAAAGCAGCAAACATGTCTAACACACCTTCCTCCTATTTTCCTTACAACAATTCTGTGAGGTAAATTGGGCAGAGAGAGAATGACTTGCCTAAAGTCACCCAGTACAAGGACTAATGGTGGGTTACAAAACTAACAAATAAATTATAGACATAAATGCAGCTGAATATTTAAGTATAGTCTGAAATGTTTTACGTGTTAAACTTCCTAAGAACTGATTATGTTGTACCAATATTTTGGGTATTAGAAGGAAAATACAACCCAAGTACTGCATGCTAAGTATAAGGAAGTCTTTATAAAGAGCCATGGTGGCATAGTGGTTGGAATGCAATATTCAGGCTAACTCTGCCCACTGCTAGGAGCTTGATCCTGACCGGCTCAAGATTGACTCAGGCTTCCATCCTTCCAAGGTCAGTAAAATGAGGACCCAGATTGTTGGAGGAAATATACTGACATTAGAAACCACTCACAGAGAGAATACCACACTGTGAAGCGGTATATAAGTCTAAGTGCTATTGCTATTAATATCAAGAAGCCTTTAATTACGATGTTGATATAGTTCTAACAGAATCCAATTCAAATTTTTCATACTCAATCCACAGAAGATTAACTTCACAACCTTTGAAATGAAAAAAAAAATCTGGCTTACCAATGAGTGGTTTTTACTAATGAAACCTGGGTGTAAGCATATGTATGTACCATTTTTCATTTTTCAGAGAAAACATGGTCACAAAAAAATGAAGGTGTCCCCCAAAAGAAAGGAAATTGAAATGTTGGGTAAATAAATTATTATTATGATTGATTATGATTATGATTATGATTGTGATTGTGATTGATTATTATTTATTTATTTGTTGTTGTTGTTGTTGTTGCACAGTCAGCCAGGTGTTTGGACTTAATTTGGCATTTTTATCAATGTATTGATTATCATTTTTTTCATTATCATATCCATGCTTTGAATAAGAGTTAGTGGCAAATAGAGATTAAGGATAAATAAAGAACCATCTGTGCAGGATGTAACAGAAATGCAAATGTAAAATTGAATCAGTATTTAGATCTTAATTCAGAAAATCTCCCAGACTGGAAGATAGGGCAGTTTTATGTTAGCCAAACATTAGCTTGCTAGCTAGATTTTGTAAAAAAAAAAAACATTTATCAGGACATGATACAGTATCATAGCAAAGATTCTAATGTATACATAATACATATTAAATATGTGTTTATTTTAGTTAATTTGTGATCAAGACCAAAATATCAAACACAATATAGTCAGAAAAAAACAAACAAAAGGTAACACCTTCCCCAGGAAATTAATAATATCATGAAGCATCAAGGCAGAGATAAATCTGCAGTAGAATGCTGCCAAAATTAATCTTAAATCTGTCATATAACAATTATAATCAAACAATCATAGCAAACCCTGTACTTTTCTGCAGGCATTTTTTTTTTAATTCTAGCCAAACCAAGCAAGAAATTAGTAGGGGCAGAATTAATTCACAACATTGTGGCTGATTAAACGGGCAGTGCAACACAATGTCCAAGAGTATCTTGATCAACCTGTTTGAGGAAGGGCCCAGAGGACATTGTGGTGACATACTGTTGAATCTTCCCTCCAGAAACATAAATGGGAAGGCATTTAATCTGGCTAATGAAAGGATTTTTCTATAGAGAAATTAGGTAAAGAAAAAGATCCCACCATTGCAGTAAAGAGGCTTTGTTCCACTCTCTATGCAGATTCAGGTAATTTTCTTGGAAAACACATTCATAGTGAGTAGTTTCTAAGATTTTGAGTTGTGGGAGATGTTCCATTTATCAGAAGAAGGTTACATAGATGTACAGAGCAGTGATAAAAAGTATTTTATCAGAATAATTTTGCTTACCCTCAGATATGTTGCTTCTACTAGGACTTGGTGTGGTCTGTCGAATCTTCTTTCGGACACCCTGTTCTGCATTTTCCACATGGTCGTGTTGATTATCCTCTGACACATCTGATTTTCCTTCAGTTACATTTGGTATGTTTGGATCCTGAGACATCCTTAATTTTGGCAGTTGAGAAAGATGGAATTAGACTTATCCATATAATTTTACCATTGCTGCCAAATTCTATACTAAACCGTTACTCAAATTTACATCTACCACTACTGATGTAATCTAATTTTTAAAGGTGAGAAAAGTAGCATATTAAAATAACAGTCTAGCAGTTATAATAATCATAATTCAATTTCTTTTAAAAATCAGCATATTTGATTCTGCAGATTAATAATTACATGCATGGAGTGTGCTCATTTAATAAACACACTCACACACAAGTTGGATGAAGTATTTTGTTGGCGAACAACGAAATCCTAGGATTGTTTTCAAATGAAACTAACAACCATAGATAGATAGTGGGGGGAAAGAGCATTGCACAAAATCTTTGTGTTTGTTTATATTTTAATTCTATTTTTCGTTTTGGAGTAGGGAACCTTAAATCCAATACCACCTTGTTTTGAGATATTTGTAGTACCCAAGACACCAAGTGATAAACTAGGCAACATTCATCACTCAATGAACTTATGCTATACTGAAGTAATATTCTGTGAAGGAAATGTTCTGAAGATCAAACAAAACACACAATTAACTTTGAAGTCAAGTGGCAATATGTTATTGGCTATGGACCAAACTGATTCCAATTAAACTAGAATAATATATTACGCAATAGCATCTCTCATCCCTGCAAGAGGAATTCCTGCCTAGGCCTTGTCTCAGACTTTTAATTAAATATTAATCTAGTTGTCCAAAACATAAATAATTACAATCTCTCTGAGTACACTGACCGCTAATGGAAAGGCAGAATCCTTTTTTCAAGACACCAATTTCTGAGTAGAGTATGAAGGACAGTGTTTTTGTCATCTTTCTGCACCCAGCACAGAATGAAACAAAACTTATCCCTTGCAGCATTTCCATGCTGATTAGAGGGACAGCAGCACCCTACTTTGTGTATAAATGCAAACCAAGAGATAAGATGCTAAGGGAAAAGGGGTGGTCATATGACCAATCTGTTGTGCTTTGATTCCAAAAGAATATCTGGCATGGCTGTACACATAATATAGAGACATACTGACCAGCAACATACAAGCATATCTATATCTCTGCCAGCAGAGAAAAGCACATAAGTTGAGTTTATGGATGGTGAGCACCAAGCAGGCCAATGAAATGCTATATTTTTCTATACATTGTTTACTTCTTTTATTGTAAGCTGCCCCGAGTCACATATGTAAGATGGGCAGCCATATAAATTGAATAAATAAAATTTCCACCAATTTGTTGGATTTCTTGCTTACAGTTACTGCTTATTTTTTTATACTTTTCTATTCAAGAGTGACTGGCAAAGGAAGGATGGCCTATGAGTCTTTTCTGCTCTATAATGATGACTGAACTGATCTACATTTGTACTTGCACATGGAGTTGTGAACATTTTAAGTTTAAAAGTTGCCTGTATGACATCAAAAGTATATTTAAATTTTTGGGCATAACTATTGTCAAATAGATATTGGAAGATGGCACTTTACATCCTATCCTCAAAATACTGATATTTCAAGATAATTCCTTCTCTGAATACTTATTAGCACATTTGTTATGTTTACAATATTAGAGTCTCTTATAGCTATAGGTAAAGAGAGAACAATCAGAACAATCATGCTAACTCACCGCAGATCCTGGCACAATGCAGCAATTGAAAAGGAGTAAGTAGCAAAATGTAGTCTCTTAAACATCCTAACCATGGCAGAGGTACAGAACTATTTTCAGAACCAACACTGGTCTAGAACAACTCGCCATAGTCATGGCCACAGCCAACTTATTACACATTCCATGTTTATCAGCACAGAATGTGTAACTTTCCAAATTTTAACACAGTGTGTTAATAGTATCATTATTATTAATAATTATGGTCTGTGGTTCCATCTGAAAATGAAATCTGAACCCATGTTTTAAGGCATAAATTTAGTTCTAATTTTCTTTTGAGCAGCTTATATTTTTATAATAAGGAAGTCCCTTATTCTAAACAGGCAATAAGAAAAAATCTCTTGCAAGATAAGGTTAGACTTTTAACAAACTGCACATATATGCTGAAATACAAATACTAAGATACAGTATGGTGCAGAGTTTTAAAAACTGGAGGTTAAAAATAATCTAGCTCTAACATATTTGTCCTATTTTAGTTCATTGTTTCAAAGATAAATTAGTCTTGACAAAAGAAAGTCTTTTATAATCCAGAAATCAACATCCCTGTAGCAAGCAGGCATAAATCAAGTGAATTATTACTTCATAGAATCTTCCACACAGATAGCGGTCAACTGTATGAGTAGTGGGATTCACTTGCCTTTGCTACCGGTTCGCAGATGTGAGCGCGTGCATGCATGCTCACACTTTACTCGCACGCACCACCTTCTGCGCATGTGCACTGCCTTCTGCTCATGCACAGAAGGTCACGCATTAGGTCAGGGCGGGTGGGCGGAGCCTCGTCACCGCCGCTACAAGTTTACCCGAACTGGTAAGAACCGGTTGCATATC
Organism: Natrix helvetica; assembly: GCF_964273705.1. Classification (NCBI taxonomy): domain Eukaryota; kingdom Metazoa; phylum Chordata; class Lepidosauria; order Squamata; family Natricidae; genus Natrix; species Natrix helvetica. Next base: position 98,771,916 of record NC_138548.1, on the reverse strand, counting down.
ACCTCTGAACTGTATCATGAACAAAATATTAAAACTGATAAGGATTGTTATTAATAAAATAAAATTTAATTTAAAAAGGTCTTTATTTCTACAATCGGCATCTGAATAAAAGTCAGATTACTGAAATCAATTTTCTATCACTCCAGGTCTCTGTTTGCCTTATAAATGAACACTTACTTTTCACTTTAATGTCCTTGTAATAAGTTATATTAATATGTAGGGGGGGGGACCCACGAAAACAAGATGATAATTTCAAGCCAGCAAAACCAAGCAGGATCAAGCGTTCTGTAAGACAGACATACTGAAATTATACTTTTAAAAAAGACAAGCAAAGATCGAAGCTGAAAGTATTAATAACAAGCTGTTTCTCACAAATACAGAATGCTAGATTTATTATAATGATTTGTAGGAATTTAAGACAGAAGCCATCAGAACTTTCTCTCAATGACTGCCTTTTTTCCCTAATCATGCCACCAAAACGGATTACCAAAATGAATTATTAAAATGAACAAGGAGCAATGGCTGGAAACTAAGGAGAGAACTCACCTAGAATTAAGGAGAAATTTCCTGACAGAACAATTAATCAGTGGAATGGCTTGCCTTTAGAAGTTGGGGGTGCTCCATCACTTAAAGTTTTTAAGAAGAAATCGGATAACCATTTGTCTGAGATGGGATAAGGTCTCCTGCTTGAGCAGGGAGTTGGACTAGAAACCTCCAAGGTCCCATCCAACTCTGTTATTCTGTTCTGTTATCAAAACTGATTATATAAACCTGATTTGGGGGATTTTACAAGCAAAATATGCCAGAAACAGATTCAAAATCATCTTACCTAATTATAAAACAGTGTTTCCACAAAATTTGGGTTAACACTCCTGTCCAAAAGAAGTCAAATTCTTGAGACTGTTTGTTGCTAAACAGATCTGAAAGAACATTTATAAATACCGGTACTCTTATATGAAATTACAATAATCAACATACCAACCACAATCAATTTTTCATTTGAAATCAGATTTAACCTCATGGAAAGGTCAAAAAATAATTATGACAGCCATAATTACATGATTTAACTCCACCTCTTTGCTGACTACACATATAATATGGTATGTGTAAAAAGGGGTAGGGTTATAGCTGCCATAGTGAATTGACTTTTAAAAAATTAAACTTTTAATAAATTTTAGTGTTTTCCTCCTTTCCTCCAACATTATTCCCTGCATACACCAAGCCTTAATCTAGATCACAACAACACATATATGTATATTTGTCTTCAGAACCTATCTCAGTGACAGTCACACAAAATTATGAAAATACCTTTCCTCAGGGTTGCCGATGCTGGTTTTCCACTATCTGGGTTTATAGCTTTTTATTTTAATATTTAATGAAATCTAAGTTCTTTTACACATTACGTTGAATTATATTGTATGCATTAAATAGGTAAAAATAACTTAGTTTAAACTGACTGTTATCAGTTTTTTGTTATCGTTTGTGTGAAATCTGGGTTTGAGGGTGAAATCTTGGTTGGTATAGGAAACCTCGCTGGCAATGGGTAAATTAATAGGTGAAAATAATTAAGTGTAAAACTCATTTATTGTGTTTGTTCTTATTTGGGTTTTTTGTGTAGAATCTGTATATGAGTGTACAGATTGGCTGTTTTTTTTAAAGAAACTCCATTATTAACCCTTATTTCTTATTTGTTCTTTCACAAGCCCAGGAAGTAAGATACACAAGAACTGAAGATAAAGAAGCAACATTTGAAATCTTTCCATTTTTGTATCCAAGGATGCCCAATCTTAACCTATTCCAGATAAAATTTCTCCTCCTCTGTTCCAGAGTATTGAATCAGCCCAAATACTGGGCAGCTGTAGAAAAGGAGCAGGAAAACTTCCACTGCTGTCTAAACACAGACCCTTAACATTAATCCAGCAGCACTTAAAAGAGTAAGACCTCATCTGAGTATCTGGGGAAAGGCCCTACCGAATTCAACTACAGTAAGTCTGTACAGGAGCTGTAATTCCCATTTGTTTGTAAAATACAATATAATACAATAGTAGAGTTGGAAGGGACCTTGGAGGTCTTCTAGTCCAACCCCCTGCCTAGGCAGGAAACCCTATACCGTTTCAGGCAGATGGCTATCCAACATCTTCTTAAAGACTTCCAGTGTTGGGGCATTCACAACTTCTGGAGGCAAGCTGTTCCACTGATTAATTGTTCTAACTGTCAGCAAGTTTCTCCTCAGTTCTAAGTTGCTTCTCTCCTTGATTAGTTTCCACCCATTGCTTCTTGTTCTACCCTCAGGTGCCTTGGAGAATAGTTTGACTCCCTCTTCTTTGTAGCAACCTCTGAGATATTGGAACACTGCTATCATGTCTCCCCTAGTCCTTCTTTCTCTTAAGCTAAACATACCCAGTTCCTGCAATCGTTCTTCATATGTTTTAGTCTCAAGTCCCCTAATCATCTTTGTTGCTCTTTTCTGCACTCTTTCTACAATGTGGTGACCAAAACTGAATGCAGTAGTCCAAGTGTGGCCTTACCAAGGCATTATAAAGTGGTATTAACACTTCACGTGATCTTGATTCTATCCCTCTGTTGATGCAGCCTAGAAGTGTGTTGGCTTTTTTGGCAGCTGCTGCACACTGCTGGCTCATATTTAAATGGTTGTCCACTAGGACTCCAAGATCCAAGTAATATTCACGCTACACTTTCTTTAGCATTTCCAAACAGGAAGCCAGGTTCCTACTCCTCCCAGGCATAACTGTGCCTTTTGCAGTTGGATAAAACTCCCCCCATCTTCTCCAGTTAAGACTCGGGCAGCCCGGTTATTCCAACTCACAGTTATTTTTCTCCAATAAAGGAGAATAATTGTAGCTCAGGATTGAAATCAGGGGTCCTTGACACTCTCTGAGTTTGCTGGTTTTCTTGTAGATGTTTCATTACCCCATCAGTAAACAGCCCAACCAAGGAATCTCTAAGACACCCCCACACACACATACAGACAGGCAAGGCACCAGAATATAAACTGACAGAATATAAACTGACAGCAAACAGCGCTCCTTATACTAGCACTGAAGATGTTACCTAGTTAAGGGTAATGAAACGTCTCCAAGAAAACAAGCCCAGAGGGCACCAAGGTCCACTCATTTATTTTTCTTCCAAGGCTGGCAGCGGGGGGGGGGGGGGGGAGGAGAGACCACCCCGGCTGCAGCGACTGGCGAATTAAATCGTTCTTCTCGCCGTCTCTGCTGCAGAGACAAGATGGTTTATTTAAGGTACCGCTTGACTCCCGGCCTCGAAGGGACTTACACCCCGGCTAAGCCTGAATCTGACGCTGCTCCCGGATAGGAGGAGGCCTTTCCCTTTCCCAAAGCAACACGCCACCCCCCGCCTATAGCTACAGCTACCAGCCCATTTAGTGCCGAGGGTGAGAGGGAGAGGACCCTCTCTTCCCCCGCCCCGCCCTGCCCCGCCTGTCTGCTTGCTGGCTTACCTGCGCGGGCGGCGTCAACTTTTCGGCCCCGCTTGCGACCAGTCCCAAACGAGGCGGAACGGAGAGCGGAAAGCCGAGGCAGGGCGCGGCGCCGGCAGCGCAGTACCAACAGCAGCCGCACGGGAGGCCAAGACGCCGAGCTTCTTCGCGCTTCTCCTCACGGCCAACCGGGGGTCTGCAGCGGGACGGAAGGGACTGTCAGTCCGCCGCAGAGCGCAGCCATGTTAGCGCCCCGCCGAGGCGAAAGAGTTTGTGCACGCACGCGTGCACTCCTAATGAACAATAGCGAGAGGCGGCTAAAAGATGCCAGTGCACGAGCGGCGTTGTTCTCGGAGCAAGGAGAGGTCTTTCTCTGCAGAGGTCTCGGGAGGAAATCCCACCGGGTCTCCCCCGGAGCCCTTCCCAGCAGCCCCGGCCTCAGCATCCAGTTCCTCTTCCTCCTCCCCAACATGCAAGTGTCTTTCTCTGGGCGGGGAGATACGCCTTGCAAGCAAAATGACAAGTCCGCCTCTCCCAAACCCCGAGAACTGGAGCGTAGCATCTTTATAACCCCCCCCCTTTTTAAAAAAGTTTTATTTTAAAACAAGCAAAAAATGCATATAACATAAAAAAGATCAATTACATTTATTTATTTATTTATTATATTTATTATTCACACTTATAGACCGCCCCCTCTCCCGGAGAGGACTCGGGGCGGTGTACAGTCACTAAAATACATTGTAAAATACATACATAAACAATTAAATTAATACTGGTGAAGAAGGTTATGAGACTGTAATCGAATAATAAATATAATACGTTAAAAGCCTATAAAACCCTTAAAACCCAATTAAAATAAATAAATCCCGGGAGGTAAAACTAAGAAAGTGCCAGGCCAGCTGATTGAAATAGGTGAGTCTTTAACTTTTGCCGGAAGGAGCGGAGGTCGGTGGTACATTATCTATTTAGCAAACATTTGTGCATCACCGCTTTCAGTTATATATAAAATCAGTTTTCAACCCAATGTACATTAGTATATTAATTTAATTTAATTTAATTTAATGCTTCTAGACCGCCCCCTCTCCCGAAAGGGACTCGGGGCGGTGTACAGTTCATACAAAATATATCAGATACAATAAAATTAAGTATGTACAGTTGACAGTTGACATGGAGGAGGTTAAAATGCCATTAAAAGAACTGTACAAAGCAGATTAAAATAAGTTCAAACCCCTAAAAACAAATACAGTGAATTAAAAAACCCCTAAAATAACCAGATATAGTGCGTTTGCCAGGAGGGACAGTTGAATTATGCCAGGCCTGCTAATCGGAACAGGTGAGTCTTCAGTTTTTGCCGGAAGGAGCGGAGGTCAGAAGTGGTTCTAATGTCGGGGGGGAGGTCATTCCAGAGGGTTGGGCCCATCACAGAGAAGGCCCTACTCCTCGGTGTCGCCCGCCGGCATTGTCCAGTGGATGGCACCAGGAGAAGTCCCTCCCTGTGTGAGCGTATTGGCCGCAGGGATGTATGTGGGAGGATGCGATCCCGCAAGTAACTAGGTCCCGTGCCATGGAGCGCTTTAAAGATGGTAATCAGCACCTTGAAACGCACCCGGAAAACCACAGGTAGCCAATGCAGCTCGCGCAGGAGAGGTGTTATGTGGGAGTACCTCGTACTCCCCATCACAGCCCGCGCGGCTGCATTCTGAACTAACTGCAGTCTCCGGGCGCGTCCCAAGGGCAGCCCCATGTAGAGAGCGTTGCAGTAATCCAGGCGGGACGTCACCAGCGCATGAGTGACCGTGCGTAGGGCATCCCGGTCCAGTAGGGGGCGCAATTGGCGCACCAGGCGAACCTGGTGGAACGCCCCCCTTGCCACGGCCGCCACATGGTCATCCATTGACAGCCGGGCATCAAGGAGGACGCCCAAATTGCGCGCCCGTTCCACAGGGGGCAATTGCTCGCCCCCTATGGCCAGCGATGGAATCAGCTGGCTGAATCGAGGTGCCGGTAGCCACAGCCACTCAGTCTTGGAGGGGTTGAGTTTAAGTCTGTTGTCCCCCATCCAGACCCCGACGGCCTCCAAACACCGGGACATTACTTCGACAGCCTCGTTGGGGTGGTTTGGAGTTGAAATATACAGCTGAGTATCATCAGCGTAGAGGTGATACTCAACCCCAAAACCACGGATGATCTCACCCAGCGGCTTTACATATGTGTTGAACAGGAGAGGCGAGAGGACCGACCCCTGTGGCACCCCACAAGTGAGTGGCCTCGGGGTCGACCTCTGTCCCCCTGTCAACACACATTGCCTCCGGTCGGAGAGGTAGGAGCCGAACCACCGCAAAACGGTACCTCCGACTCCCATCCCCTCCAACCGGCGCAATAGGATACCATGGTCGATGGTATCAAAAGCCGCCGAGAGGTCTAATAGGACCAGGATAGAGGAACAACCTCTATTGATTATTGTAGATCATATATTCAGTTTACTCTTATAATTTCCTCCTTTTAAACATGAATTCTAAAGATTAAATACATATGTATGCTAACTATCTGTTACATCATTGTGAATCTATTTAATAATAACATCTTTATAGTATCATCTATTTTATTCTGATGTTTCTTGCAACATTTTATATTTGTGTATCATTACTTTCAGTTATATGTAAAATCATAAATTATCTATCAAATGTATATAAATACCTCTTTATCATATTCAAACTACAATTATTATTTCTTCATTTTAAACAAAAAATTCTAAATATTCAATTCATATATATACCAATATTCCATTACTTTGTTATAAATCTATCAAATCTATATAAAAGTAATATGTCTTTATAATATCTCCTATCACAGTGATGGCGAACCTATGGCACGCGTGCCACAGGTGGCACCCGGAGCCATTTGTGAGGGCACGCAAGGCGCTGCCCCGTCAGCTGGCCAGTGCGCATGTGCATGCTGGCCAGCTGAGTTCACCCTTTTTAAAGCCATTTTCCACCTCCCCCGGCTCCAGAGCTTTTATAGGAGCGGGGGGAGGGCGAAAAGACCCCCCCCCCGAAGCCCTCCAGAGGCTTCATGAACTTCCCTGAAGCTTCCGGAGTGCAAAAAAACCGGCCCTACAGGTAAACCGGAAGTTCGGAAACGGACTTCTGCTTTGCTCAGAGGGTCGTTTTGACTGCTCCGGAGGCTTTAGGGAAGCGTCCTGAAGGTCCCTCAAGCCTTTGGAGTGCTCAAAACGACCCTCCGAGTAAACCGGAAGTCACTTCAGGTTTGCTCAGAGGTTCGTTTTGACTGCTTCGGAGGCTTCAGGGAAGTGTCCTGAAGGTCCCTGAAGCCTTCGGAGGGCTTCCTGGGGAGCGGGGGAAGCTGTTTTTGCCCTCCCCAGGCTCCTATAAAGCCTCTGGAGCCTGAGGAGGGGGGAAAAAGCATGCAAAAAATGGGGGGAGCGCCTGTAGTGCGCGCATGGGGGGGGTGTCGCTCATTGCATTATGGGTGCGTAACGCCTGCACTCTACCCCCTGCGCTCCCCCCACTTATGGCACCCGAGCCAAAAATGGTTCGCCATCGCTGTCCTATCACATTCTATTATTACAACTCAAAATTATGGTAGTTGTATCCATTGATAAAACGAGTCCCAAATCTTATAGAATTGTTCATCTTCTTGTTCTCTGATTTCAAATGTCAATTTACTCATTTCAGCACATTCCATTGTTTTTCGAATAACTTCCTCCTGCATTGGTATTTTCTCATTTTTCCAATTTTTTGCAAATACAATTCTGGCTGCCATTAAAATATTTACAATCAAATATTTCAAGTCTTTATTGTATGTATCTGGTATAATACCCAATAAAAGAGTCTCTGGTTTAAAGTCTATGCGTTTCTGTGTCATTTTTTCCAACCACATGTGGATTTTAGTCCAATACCTTTTAGCTTCTGTGCAAGTCCACTACATGTGGTAGTACAATCCCGGTGTCTGATGACATTTCCAACACTTTTCCGATTTGTTTTTGGACATTCTTGCTATTCTCATTGGGGGTAAGGGCCACCTGTAAAACATCTTATACAAATTTTCCTTATAAGCTGTTGACATTGTCATTTTATAATTTTGGGACCACAATTTCTCCCATTTCTCTAGTTCAATCCCATGTCCAAAATTTCTCCCCGAAGCTATCATAGGTTCTTTAACTTGTTCTTCTGTTAGCTTAACCTCTAGTAAATGTCCATATAGTTTTTTAATTACGTTTTCATCAGTACCTGTCAAAATTTTATCTCAGTTTTTTTATCATGAAAACCTTCCATTTTACAGTCTTTATCATATCTAGATTGCATTTGCACATATGAAAACCAATTCATTTCTATTCTTTCCTGTTTCAGCTCTTGCATAGATTTGAGTTTACTCTCTGCATTCAAAATTTCACCATATCTAACTGTTTGTTCCTTCAATAGTTAATAGCCAGACTGGTATTTTTAAGTAATAATTGCTTTTTAATCTTCTCCCAATTCAATAACAAAGCTTCCCTTAAATAATGTCTTTCTGAAATAACCCTGTGTTTTAGTACCTTTATACCATAAAAAAGCATGCCATCCCAACAATAAGTCATGTCCTTCTAAAGTCAATAATCTAGAATTCCTTAGTGTTATCCACTCCTTAACCCACATCAAGCTAGTTGCCTGGTGATATAATTCCCAATTGGGTAGGCCCATGATCTAGCACCGTGATGGCGAAACTATGGCACGCTTGCCGGAAGTGGCACGCAGAGCCATTTCTCCTGGCACACGGAGCCATCTCCAGCTCCTCTTCCGGGTTCGGGTACAGCAGCCAGCTGGTCTTGACACGCATTGGCGTGCCAGAAAGCAGAAGTGGAGCCGCCCAGTGCGCATGCGCACGCTAGGAACGTGATCTTTTTGTTTCCAGGGTGCACATGCGTGTCGGCCATTTGGTGATCTGGTTCCTGGCACGCATGCACACCAAAAACCAGTAACAGGAAGAGCAATGGCCGCGCGTGCCCAAAGACACAGAGAGGGGTTCCTGGCCATCGCTTCTTAGTAGAGCTGTGGTCGGGGCTTCCTTCCCTCCCCCGCCTGAGTGGGCTACTTGCATAGAAGCAACCGGGCAGCCACCGGCTGGAAGCAGCAGCACAACAGTCTCCGTTACCAGGGGCGAAGGGGTGGCGGTGGCGAGAACGGGTGACCGCCGCCCCTTTGTCTCTTCCCCACAGCGGCTGTTGTGCTTCCGCTTCCAGCCAGGATGCTGGCGGAGGAGCTGCTGGCGGGGAGGCGAGCTACCTGCATAAAGACGCCGCTGAGGGTCTGGCAGAATATATCCCGGCTGGAAGCGGCAGCGCTCCAGACCGTGGATCCTCATCAGAGCTGGAGCTCTGAAGAAGTCTGCTCAGGTGGGGGGGGAGGGGAGGGAGGGATGCCTGAGACCGCCCGTCCTTGCCATCGCTACTCCTTTGCTGTTGCGATGCTTCTTCCAGCCAGGATATATTCTGCCAGACCCTTGGTGGTGTCTTTATGCGGGTAGCTCTCCTCTCTGCCAGCATCCCGTCTGGAACCAGAAGCGCAACAGCCGCTGTTGGGGAGAGGATGAAGGGGCGGTGGTCGCCCCTTCTCTCCACCGCCACCCCTTCGCCCCTGGTAACAGCAGCTGTTGCGCTGCTGCTTCTAGCCGGGACGCTGGATGAGCTGCTGGCAGGGAGGCGAGCTACCTGCATAAAGACGCCGCCAAGGATCTGGCAGAATATATCCCGGCTGGAAGTAGCAGCGCTCTGGACTGCAGATCTTTATTAGAGCCGTGGGCTAGAGCCATGCAAGCAGCCCGCTCGTGTGGGGAGGGAGGGAAACCCTTGCCCACACTTGCCACCGCCGCCCCCTCACCCCCAGCGGCTGTCACAGTGGTGCTTCTGGTTGGGATGCTGGAGCAGCCAGAAGAAGGAGAAGCTGCCGTGGGGGAGGTGGGCGGGACAGACACCAATTGCAAATGCTTCTCCCCCAGTGCAGTCCGAGAGACAGCAAAGAGCCTCGGGAGGGTGGGGGAGGCTGTTTTCACCCTCCTCAAGCTCCTTGAAAGCTTCTCGAGCCTGGGGAGGGTGAAAAACGGGTCTATCGCTTGCCAAAAGGGAGGGGTCACACGCATGCGCAGGGCGTGTTTGCGCGCATGTGCAACGGGGGGTCGCACGCATAGCATTATGGGTCTTGCACGCCTGCGTACGACCCCCCTGCGCTCCCCCCGCTTTTGGCACGGGAGCCCAAAAAGGTTCGCCATCGCTGATCTAGCATCTTGTAACGACTTTAATTTTATTCTTGCTTTTTTCCCCTGCCAAATTAACTTCAATACTATTTTATTTAATTCATTAAAAAAAAATTCCCTAGTTTAATTGGAATTGTCTGGAACAGATATAAAATTCTAGGTAAAATGTTCATTTTGATAGTAGAAATTCTCCCTATCATTGATAATTGTAAATTTTCCCATTTCATTAGATCAGACACAATCTGTTGAAGTTTATAATAATTGTTCTCTTTAAGAGTGCTACATCTTGCAGTTAAATATATCCCTAAACATTTAACCTTGTTTGTAACTTGGATCTCCAATGCTTCTGCCAATTCTTCCTTTTGTCTCGATGTTATATTTTTTGTCAAAATTTTTGTTTTGTCTTTGTTTATTTTCAAGCCAGCTACATTCCTATATTCCTCTATTCTCTCAATCAATTTAGGTGCCATTCCAAATGGATCCTCGAGAATAAAAAACCAAGTCATCTGCAAATGCTTGTAATTTATATTCTTCTTTTTTGATTTTCATTCCTTTTATTTCTTTTTCTTCTCTGATCTTTAATACTTCTAATGTTAAGACAAAGAGTAAAAGTGATAATGGGCAGCCCTGTCTTGTACCTTTCTTTATCTCAAAGGAGTCCGTCAATTCTCCATTTATCATTATCTTTGCTGTTTGTTTATGGTATATGGTTTGAATGGCTTGCGTGAATTTCTTGCCAAAATTCATCTTTCCAATTGTAAGAACATAAATCGCCAATTCACGTTGTCAAATGCTTTCTGGGCATCTAAGAAGATCAAAGCCATTTGTTTTTCAGGGTGCGCCTCATAATACTCCAATGTATTCAAAATTATTCTCATGTTATCTTTAATTTGTCTTTTTGGTAAGAACCCATTTTGGTTGGGGTGAATAAAACCATTTAGATATTTTTTAAGTCTTTCTGTTAGTATTGAATCAAATAACTTATAGTCTGAATTCAGCAAGGAGATGGGTCTATAATTCTTAATTTGTGATAGATCAGCCTCCTCTTTGGGTAGGAGCGTAATATATGCCTCTGACCATGATTTGGGTATCCTACTCTCTGTCATTACCTCGTTCATAACTTCCAGTAGTGGAATGGACAACAAATCTTGAAAAGTCTTATAGAATTCTGCAGGCAGCCCATCTGGGCCTGGAGCCTTGCTGTTATTTTGTTTTTTAAGTGCTTCAGTTAATTCCATATTTATTCTACTTTCTACCATGTTTCCCCGAAAATACAACCTGTCCTGAAACTAAAGCCTTGCCACATTTTTCACATGGGCAAAAATATAAGCCCAGCCCTGAAAATAAGCCCCCTGGACAATCCTCCCCCCTGGCCAGGCAGAGCACCACTAGCAGTGTCCCGAAGGCACCAAGCCGTGGGAACGAGGTAGGGGCAAAGGCACTCGTGTTGCTTGGTGCTTTCAGGGTACCACTAGGTCAGTCAGCGGCGCTGTGCCCAGCTGAAGAGGGGGGGTTGCTGGGCAGCTGCTCTCTTGCGAGTGGGCTCCCAAAGACCCGGGCACAGCCTCAGGATCGAATGGCTGTGTGCACTGTCGCAGCAGCAATGCAGCAGCCATGAGGTTACCAAGCTTGCGAGCAGCCACCCGACAACCCCCCTTTCCAGCCGGGTACAGCGCCGCTGACCGACCTAGCAGTACCTGGAAGGCACCAAGCAAAGCAAGCGCCTGTTCACCGCCCTCCGCCTCCCGTGATTCAGTGCCTTTGGAATGCCCCTAGGTGAATGAATGGGGCTCTGCATGACTGGAGAGGGGGGTTGCGCAGCGGCTTTTCCGCTCCCCACTCGCGCGAAGGGCATCTCCACTGCTGGTGCAGCCCGCGTCTTGGGTTTTTGTTTTTTTTTTCAAAGCACGGAGGACGGATGCCGCTCTGGAAGTATGCTCTATAGTTGTGGGCTGCAGATCATACAACCATAGATCGTACTCCCAGAGCAGCATCCGTCCTCCGTTGCAGCTTCCAAAGCACCCCAAAAATAATAAGCCCTCCCCTTTAATAAGCCCAAGGCCATATTTTGTTGGTCAAAAAAAATAAGACCCTGTCGTATTTTCGGGGAAACACAGTAGTATTGTTTCCATTTCTTTAGGTATCTGGGGAAAATTGGTTTCTTGTAGGTATTGTTTAACTCCTCCCTCTTCTAGATTCTCTTGTTCATACATCTTACCATAGTAATCTTGTATAATTTTCTTCTTCTCTACCATTCCATAGCAAATTTGCCCTTGATTGTTTTTTAATTGCAATATTTTCTTTGATGCTCTTTTTTCAATATGTATGTCAACCATCTGCCTGGTTTATTAGCATTTTCAAAATAGTTCTGTTTAGCTCCTCTAATTTTTTGTGCCAATTCCTCTTTTTCCAGTAAGTCCATTTTGTGTTTATTTATATCCATTTTTATTTTAATATCCTTTTTTGTGGCGAATTCTGTAGCTCTTTTTCAAGGGCCTTGTAGTCATTCTCTAAGCCTTTAAGAAGTTGTGTTTTCTTTATATTTCTCTTTCTTGTGTAGTCTATTATCAAACCTCTAGTATAAGCCTTCATTGTATCCCAGAGGTTCTGCATCGATGTATCTTCCTTTCTATTTTCTTTAAAGAAAAAAGCCAGTTCTTTTTCCATTTTCCATTTCCATTTACAAAATACTTCTCTTTTAATATCGTATTATTTAATGTCCATCTGGATCTCTTTCTTTGTCCTTTCCATTTAATTATGATTGGATTATGATCTGCCCAGGTACTTATTTCAATTTCAAGTTCCTGTACCTTACAAATCAGTTCTGTTGGGGCCCACATCATGTCGATTCTGGAGTATGATGAATGTCTATTTGAATAAAAAGTATATTGTTTTTTGGTAGGATTCCTTTCTCTCCAAACATCTCTAAGATTTATTTCATCTGTCATTTTAAAAAAGGCTTTAGGTAGCAGTTTTCTATTTATCTTTGTAATTTTTTCTGTTTTATAGTCCAGATTTTGATCTAAAACTCTATTAAAATCTCCCATCATACAAATATCAGTATAGTCCAATTCAATTATTTTCCTGTGTACTTTTCTGTAAAATTCATCTTGTTTGTCGTTGGGGGCATATATTGCAATTAAAAGCATTTTCTTCGAGTTGTCCATAATTTCCACCCTCAAGATTCTTCCCTCGTCATCTGTATAAATTTGTTTTGCTGGAATTATATCTTTAACATAGAAGATCACTCCTCTTTTCTTACAGTTTGCCAATGCTGTAAATAATTTCCCCAATTTTGGTTGCACCAATAAATGTTCATGCTGTTTTTGAATATGAACTTTTTGTAAACAAATTATGTCCAATTTAAATTTTCCTAATTTATGAAACATTTTTCTTCTTTTAATTGCAGAGTTAAGTCCATTTATATTAATTGAGATCATTTTTTTCTCTTCCATATCTATATTTTATAATTAGGATTTATAGCTCTAGTTGATCTCTGTTCTCGTAGTTCTCTAATGTCGCCACCTGTAGTTCCCTCCTCTGTTTGAATCCCACCTACCGCACCTTCAAGTTTCTCGATCTCAACTGCACATGCCTCTTGCAAGTCTACCAATAGATCTTCTCTTCCAGTCTTCTCAGTCTTTTCAGCCTTTCCTCTCACATGTTCATTGAAAAATGCTTCTGCCTTATTGGTTGTGTCTATTCTGTATCTTTGTCCTTGCCATGTAAATATTAAACCTTCTGGTATAAGCCATCTGTAGTTAACACCTTTCTTAAGTAGGATCTTAGTCAAGAATTGATATGTTCTTCTCATCTCTCTCACTCTTCTTGGGATTTGTTTCAACACTAGAATCTCCTTCCCCTTATATTCCAATTTTCTACCTCTTGTTTTCTGTAGAATTTGTGATTTAATTATTTTCTTAGTAGATCTTACATGGACTTCCCTTGGGAGTCCATTTCTCGCTGCATATCTCGTGTAGATTCGAAACACCTCATCTATGCCATAAATCATCTTCTCTTGGGTTATCTCTAACACATCTTTCAGTAATTCTGATATTATTTACGCCAAGTCCTCGCCTTTTTCTTCTTCTATGTTTTGAAATCTTAAAAAGAATTCTGACCGATCCATTTCCCATCCCAGTATTCCACTGTTGTCTTTTCCCACTATGTTCAATCTACTATCAATATTCTTCATTTTCTTCTCTCTTTCTTCATCCCTTTCTTTGATTTTTTGTAGTCTGTCTTTGTATTTTATCATCCATTGTTGGATAGTTTCAATTTTTTATTGTTTTGTTTGTCTGTTGTTCTATTTTTTTTATCCTCTTCTCAATACTCTCTCCTTTTGCCTCTAGTTTTTGTATTCCTTGCGTAATTGCCTCTAGTGTTACACCCTTGTCCTTTTCCTTTTACTGTTGAAGCATCATCTGTATTGATCTTTGCCCTCCTGCAGGTGAAGAGGAGGGGGTTGTTGTTGCGGAGCCAACAGTTGCTATTTTTCTACTCATCTTCCTTTTTGTGTTTTAATTTTTAACCGTGAGGGGACAGAAAGTAAAAGATAAAGCAATAACTAATAGCTAAGACAACAATAAAAAAGGCCAAGAGGAAGAAAGAGGGGAAGGGAAAAGGAAAAAAGTATGCTACAGTATGGAAAGCCAAAAATCAGGAATGGGGGGGGGGAAGGAGAGATAAAAAATAAAAATAAAAATTCTTAGATCTCTTCTATGTAAATGGTTATGAAAAGAAAAAAGGGAGGAAGAGATTTAAAAAAATGTTAAAATTTCCCCTAGTCCAACACTCTTAAAAAACTCTGACAAAGAGGGAAAAAAATCAAAACAGAGAAAATAGACAGAATGAAACCACAGCTTCCAAAACAAAAGGTAAGATAAACACTGCCACCAAAAAAGAGCAAAACAAAAAGAAAAATTCAAAGTCTTTATATGGTGGAAGCCTTTTCAAGGTCACTCTGAGCTTCCCCCTTTGAAAAGAAAGATTTTGTTTATTCTTTCAAAGTAATTTACTCAGCTGCTGATATTTTCCAAGAAACAGCTGTGTTCCTCTCACTATCATATCTAACTGAATAGCCTTGAGCAGCTTCTCTACAAACATTCATACAAAAATAAAAACATTGTTCCAAAACCACTAGGTGGCAGTGATACTTGTTTCAATTTCAATCCTTGTTACACTGTTACACTCTGCTTTTAATTTTCTCTTTAAGAAAAAAAAAGAAATAATTAATAAAAAAGGAAAGGGTTCTAGGTCAATTCCAACTTAATTGTAATAATTCCAAAAAAATCCAACAAAGTAAGTAAGAAGAAAAGCACAAAGAGCTAGTCCAAGTTTTAAAAAAAAATCAAATAGATCAAATCGCTTCTTGAGTCCAGTTAGGCTTCCGGCATTAAAAAGGGAAGAAGAAAAAAAGGAAATCTTCAATTAACTATTTCTTACATCTGTCGCTTATTTTCTTATCAGTCCTTCTTTCTTTAAGTAAAATATCCGAGTTTTAGGGTATTCTCCCTCCAAAAGAAAAAGAATTGAGACTCTTACCAAATCGACATGCTTCTCTACAGCGCTTGCATTCGGGGCGGTTAGCAGTTTCAGCAGCCAAGAGACTGACTGTTAGTTTCTGGCAAAAGGGGCTTTTCCTGGATCACCAGAGACTTTGCGGGTGTCTCTGGGATTGACAGGATGTACCCTTACCTATCACCGTCTCTACAGGATGGTTTAGGTCCGAATGGATCATCCAGATGACCAGAATTCGGTGGCGATCCCAGGAGTCCAGGAAAGTCCAACTGCAACGTTCCACTGCAACGTCATGCCCCTTCATCACCCCCCCCATTTTAAAAAACAAACAAACCTTTTTTAAAAAAAAATTAAGCCACTGAATTTTTTTTCATCCCAGTGTTTTTGATTTTTAAATTGGGAGAAGAGAAAACATGGGGAAAATACTGCTAATAATGATGCATTAATAGTAATTATTTTCCAAAGCACCACAAGGTAAGACAAGAAATAGTGGGTGGAAATTAATCAAGGAGACAAGCAATTTGGAATTAAGGAGAAACTTCCTAATTATCACCAAGTGGGACAACTTTCCTTCAGAAGTTGTGGGTGCTTCATTATTGGAGATTTTTAAGAAGAGACTACACAGCCACCTATCTGAAATGTTAGGGTCTCCTGCTTGAGCAGGGGGTTGGACTAGAAGACCTCCAAGGTCCCTTCCAGCTCTATTCTGATTGATTGATCGTAAAGGCATTGCTGATTCTTTTAATGATCCTGTGAAGCAGGTTATTGGTAAATGCTAAGAAAAGATGAATAAATATAAAACACATGCAAACAAACACAGTATAGTAGAATGCAAAGGAACTTTACAGTGTTGAATGTTCTTCTGTAGATGCTGGCTAGTATTTCTGCAAGCAATTTCAAAGCAAATGCAAACACAGTAATGAAAAAAAACACATTTATCTTTGTAAAGTACAGGTAGTCTTCCATTTACATTTGTTTAATGACTGCAAAGTTACAATGGCACTGAAAAAAGTGGCTTATGACCAGTTCTCACACTTCTGACTGTTGGAGTATCTCCACAGTCACATGATCAAACTGTGAGCTTGGCAACCAGCATGTATTTACAATGATTGTAGCCTTGCTAGGGAGCATCTGACAAGCAAAGCCATTAAGATTTGCTTAATGATCATGATTCACTTAACTGTAGTTATATGCTTAACAATGAAGGCAAAAAAAGTCATGAAATGGGATGTGACTCACTTAACAGCTGCCTTGCTGTTAGGCTCAATTGTGCTCATAGGTTGAGGACTTCCTGTACTTTCGTCAGCCGTAGTAGGTAGTTGGCTCATTGGAGCTTCTGGATTAACCGGAGACTGCGCCATCTTGTTTTTCGACGACACCTTCAACATCTCGGAATTCGGCAACACTGGAATGTCACTGGGAAGAGCAGGTAAGGCCATGGTTGGATTCCCTATGGTAGCGTCGAACCTCTCGGGGGAAGAAGAGCGAGAAGGTAACTTCTGTTCGCTGGGGTCGTATGCAAGTTTAGCTGGCGTGGTTGCTGCGCTGCCATATTTGGAGTAACTTGCCTAGCCCTTGATTTATATGGCATTTCCAAACCCATCCTCTATCTCTACTATGTAAGGGCACGGCACGGTGATTTGTTTGACTATGCCCGGCAACCATAGGGGATGGCCCGTATAATTTCTGGCATAGACTGGTGCTTCCAAAGTGAACCTTCTATGTTGCTCAGTGGTCCAAAGTCCTCTTTTCTGATGAGAGCAACTTTTGCATCTCATTTGGAAACCAAGGATCCAGAGTATGGAGGAAGAATGGCGAGGCAATCAAGCACAGTAATCCCATGGTCATTGAACCAGTTTTTGGTGCTTTTGGAAAAAGTTGCTCTTATCAGAAAAGAGGACTTTGGACCAGTGAGCAACAGGACTTTGGACCACTGTGCTTCATTAAGACCAGGGTCAATGCAGCCGTCTACTACGAGATTTTGGAGCACTTCATGCTTCCTCCCGCATATGAGCTTTATGGGGATGCTGACTTCACTTTCCAGCTGCCCATACTGCCAAAAGCACCAAAACCTGGTTCAATGACTGTGGGATTACTGTGCTTGATTGGCCAGCAAATCCGTCTGACCTGAACCCCATAGAGAATCTATGGGGCATTGCCAAGATAAAGATGAGAGACATGAGACCGAACAATGCAGAAGAGCTGAAGGCCGCTATTGAAGCATCCTGGTCTTCCATAACATCTCAGCAGTGCCACAGGCTGATAGCTTCCATGCCACGCCGCATTGAGGCAGTGATTGCTGCAAAAGGGGCCCAAACCAAGTATTGAGTACATATGCATGCTTATACTTTTCAGAGGTCTGATATTGTTCTATGTACAATCCTTGTTTTATTGATTGCGTGTAATATTCTAATTTTCTGAGATGGTGGATTTGGGGTTTTCATGAGCTGTAAGCCATAATCTTCACAATTATGAAAAATCACAGCTTGAACTACCTTGCTTTGCATGTAATGAGTCTATCATATATTACTTTCACCTTTTAAGTTGCATTACTGAAATAAATGAACTTTTGCACGATATTCTAATTTTTCGAGTTTCACCTGTACTTTCAATATGGTACAGAAATATCCAAAACACAACTGAAACAAGTGAAGGATTAAACTAGAATATCAATCTGTGATTTCATCATCCAGTTTAATTCAAAAGTAGAAAAAGAACAAAATACGCACCTTGATTGCTCATTTTTACCACTCTTCTGAGTTTCAAATGTCTTCCTTCATGTAACATATTTGAAAGCAATCTTCTAAACCAGGGCTGTCAAACTCGCATCATCACGGTGTTGTCACGTGACTTATGACTTTTTTCCCTTCGCTAAACTGGGCATGGGCGTGGCCAGCATGTGACGTATCCGGCCCACAGCTTTGACAGCCCTGTTCTAAACCTATAATGCTGAGTACCAGCCCTTAGCATTATTTCAAAACAGATATATCCTGCCAGAGATACCATAATGTAGTACACATAGTACATATCATAATATCATAATGTAGTACACATAGTAGTAATGAGAACTCAGAAAAAGAGACAAGTATTTTCAAATTAAAATCTGATTTAATTAATACAGGAGACCAGTGGGCTCAGTATTTTGATGTCAATTGCTAATGAATAAGTATTTTTAATTTAGAGGCATTATGTTATGAGATAATAACAATAGCACTTAGACTTATATATCGCTTCACCGTGCTTTACAGCCTTAAGTGTTTACAGAGCCAGCATATTGCCCGAAACAATGTGCCTCCTCGTTTTACCGACTTCAGAAGGATGGAAGGCTGAGACAACCTTGAACCGCCAAACTGTTGGCAATCGGAATCAGAGAATTAGCCTGCATTGTAACCACTGTGCTACCATGGCTTATTGAGAATATAAAGACATTTGAGTATAGAATTTCCTGG
Source organism: Natrix helvetica (assembly GCF_964273705.1). NCBI lineage: Eukaryota > Metazoa > Chordata > Lepidosauria > Squamata > Natricidae > Natrix > Natrix helvetica. The sequence continues at coordinate 98,753,238 of NC_138548.1, read as the reverse complement.
AATGGGGCAACTTTCACAGGATATGTTGGAAACTTTTACTTGCACTTGGCTTAACTTCCTTTTATTCAACATTAATCTTCCCACACTGATACAATTGTTTTCTCCATGCAAGGGCAGAACTACTTCCATAGCACCAAGGGTGATTTACAGCTACTCTTTAATGAGAGAAGGAACCTAAAGACTGTGTTTGCCACAGTGAAACAGATTTCTGGTATAGATTTGTCTATGAATTGCATAGATTATGATCATATTTAAAAAGTATTTATGATGTTCATTCCAGACTTTCATCTGCAGTTTCATGATTGTAAACAAAGAAAATTATAAAGGTTCAGTAGTTGTTTTAATGTTTTATAAATGGCTTTTCTTTCAGTCATTTGGCTTTCTAATAGAAGGAATGACTGCTTATTTTGAGCCGGTGTGTTGTGTGTCACTGGTCAACCACTCACCTGACCATTTCTGCCATGGGCGCCAATTATACTTCAGCATGCTACTGGAACATATCAAATGACAATAAATTGGATACACTGCCAGAAGCAAAATACATGTCCGGGTGTCATGTGACGGTAACAAGAACACGCACTAGAACTAAAACCATCAGCAATTCAATTATATTTATTTTCTCTGAACTGCATTCTACTCAAAGGGCTTATGTTCACAAAGGAGGCCAAAAGATATTTGCTTTCAGCTTTTGATGATGCATTTCCTACCCATTTAGGAGAAATACTATTTTCTCACTATTTAGCATATGAATCAATAGGCTTTATTGTTTTTAAATAGCAGTTTCGCAGGTGGATTCCACCCCTATTTACACGACACTTTTAAGTACAATATAAAACCATTTTATAAAGATACACAGTACAGATTTTTAGAAGTCAAGTCTACCGTTACACACAGGAACATCTCTCTCACCAAAATACTGCAAAAAGATAGTTGGATTACTAGTATAGAATTGATCTAGCAACTTCTTGCGTTCCTTGGCGGAGAGACTGGAATCTTCATCAATAGTTTTTAGTAAAGACACCAGTTCCTCTTTTGTAGTTTTTTTGGCACTGAAATGATACTGACATTCATCAAGCCTCTGGCAAAAAGTATATCCTGGAACAAGAATAAAATTCATTATTAAAAATATCATAGACACTGGAGGTATTTATAATGGTTTTCTTAAATGTTTTCACAATATTCCCTTATTTACAATTCATAGAGTGGTCCTGGAGATAAAGGCTTACATGTACTATAGTCTCAGTTGCCCGACTAGTCCCAGCTCTCTCTTCATGAAGTTTACGACGTTTAGTATTAGAAAATTGTAAGCATTGAGATATTCAGTACTTCTGAATAGGTTTTGCATGGCCAAAGAGCAGATTTTTCTAGACTGGCTTATTTTAACAGCTTTATTTTTATAGTGGACTATGCCCAGAGCAGCTCACACTAAAGTTTATTATTAACATGACTGAAGCTTATGAAAATAAAGTTTACCAATATTCAGACTGGAATCTGTGCCTCTCTGTATAGCCAGAAGCTTGTCACTGACCATTTTATGTAGCGTCCCTGAAATCTTGAACAAAATAAAATAATGTTATTTATTAAGAATGGAATAGATTACACATAATAGTGTGGAGAAAATGACTTGTGGATGCCTACCTTTAAAACATCTTTCTGATAGTCCACTAGAAATAAAATCAAAAGATCTGTTTTTCCTTTAGATAATGTTTTGTTGTTGATTATGGCTTTGGAGAACATTCTTTTCACAACCATCCTGTTTTCACTCTATAAACCGAGAGGGTGGAGGAGGGAGGAAGCAGAAGGATTAAAAGTTTGCACTGATAGATCCACCTTATTTCCTATAGCTATAATTAGAGCATATATTCAGTTTTCAAATGCATGCCTTTTAATCTTAGTAAATTCACCATTTTGTAAAAGGGGAGTCAACCATAGTTATACAAGTGCAAGCAATTTTAAACATTATGCAAATGAGGTTGATTTATTTCAGGGCAACCCATATGCAAGCATGCTTTGCATTCTTCCCATGGTCTCCCTTCCAGTGCTAAACTACGCCAGCCAGCTTATTGTGATGCTTTCCTGGGGTACTATTAGAAGTTCATAATCATGGTGTAGAAATCCATGCTGAGATCACCTTCTCACTTCACCGTTCCTCTTCTCAGGAGGAATGATGCTGCCATGTATAACTGTGGTCTTTTCCTATATACAGTGGCACCCCTGCAACTTGTTGATTGCTTCAAAACCCATTGAATTTGGTACTCAATGCATTTTGATGTGAAAATGTTGTCCCAGTATTCAGCGTTTGTTTAGTACTTGACATACTCTGATAGGAAGAAGGGGATGCCAGCAAAGAACAGACAGGAAGTCAGGCATGCTGAGAAGGTCGCTGCAAAAGGAGGGGGATGGCCACCAAGGGTGGACAGGAAGTCGGCCATGCTGGGAATGTGGCTGACATAGGAAAAGGGACACACAGAAAGTTATTCCTGTCTGAAACAAAGGGTCACATGGTAAGTCATGTAATTTGTTTGGGACTCATCCTTTTTAGTACTCCTTGCATCTCCAAGAATCAAATAATGACATGTACTGAGGTACCACTGTAGTCTTTGATTTCAGCTGCTAAGCATTTTAACTTCAAACAATTGGTAAATAAATAACTGTAAATCGGGGACTACCTGTGTGTATGTACAAGGATCCTGGAAGGATCCACTGTCTAACACAGGATTCAGGAACCTGAAGCCTTCCTGATGTTCCTGAATTACCATATTGATTGCTATAGATTATGTTGTTGGGAGCTGTAATTTAGCACATTTGAAAGCCCACAAGCTTTCTATCCACATCCCCATGTCACCAAAGAGCATAAAGAGGCTTCACACATGAACTACTTGCCTCACTTTGTAGCTTAAGTTCAGAATTCTGAGCTATCATGGCCATGAAGTAAAGCAGTTTTCTGAATTCCTCTCTTGCAGGGCTATCCAATAATTTTAAATAGAGCTGAATGGCTTCCAAAGCCTGATCAGTTTTTCCATTAACTGGAAGGAAAACCAAACCAAATTGTTACATTTTTATTTAAATACTGATTGACAAACTTATGAATGGTTTGCCATTTCCATCTTATTATAAACTATATAACAAATTTAATTTGATTTAATCAATTTTTTTTTCATGGTCTGCACCAGAACTTACTTCAAATTTCTTACTAAAATAATATGCTTAATGAGATCATAAATATTTCAGAAAATGGTCCCTTTATCAAACCTCACAGCTTCTTGGTTTAATTAAAATCCTAGTTTTTTTGTTATCTATAAATAATAACACCACTACTACTGCCAATATGACACACTGACAGAATGAATCGGCAGGCAAATCCCTATCACATTGTTAAAGATTTCCAATGTTTATTATGGAAGTTTCCCCTTATAAGGAGTACATGAGCTATCCACATATTGACTATATTGTCTGCTTCGCTTTAGAAATTAGAAATTTTATTAACATACACAAAAGTCCTGGTTAAGTCTTACATGCAAATACATGATTCTATAGGCATAAAAATAGCTTTAGTTAGGATCATAGTGGTATGGCATTCAAACTCTTGAGTTGGAGATGGTTGCTTTTACTGCGGTTATTAAGTGAAGAGGTGTTAAATGTGATGGTTCAGCAAATCCTTATTTCCTCATTGACTTTGCTTGTTGAAAGCCAGTTGTAAAGGTCACAAACAAAGATCACGTGACCCCAGGACTCTGCAGCCATTGTAAATACATGCCAGTTGCCAAGAGCTCAAATTTTGATCACGTAAACTGTGAGGAATGCTGAAATAGTCGTAAGTATGAGGATGCATTGTAAGTCACTTTTTTCAGTTCCATTTTAACTTCAAACAATTGCTAAATAAGTAGTTGTAAATCGGGGACCAACTGTGTATATACAAATGTCACTGATCTGCATGTTACTGAGGGCTCTACAATGATACAGATAAAGCTAAAGGTTACATCCCAAGGGTACTTTTCACTGTTAACCAAAGAAGCTTCTTGGATGAGAAGCGAAATGTTTTCAAAGAAAAAAAACAAGAAGAAGTAAGTCCAGTTACCTTTTGAAAAGCATCTTTGGGACAACCATGACCAGAATGACTGAAAATCTCCATAGACGTATGGATTACACCACTACATTGGTAGGATAATGTAGCCTGCAATGCTGCACATTGAAAAAACTGGTATATATTCACTACTTATAACTGGCCCTCACATAGAGTGGATTTCACACTGTGATAATTGATCATTGTTGTTTGATTTTGGCTCAGCTGTTATGTCTGGCACTGGGGTTCCTAAATCATAGATTAGGACTTAGCATATTATGTAATATGACCACCAAAGTTTACTTTAAAAAAGTATGGTAAAACAAAGCATGGTTTAGTGCAGGGGTGTCCAAACTTGGGAACTTTAAGACTTGTGGACTTCAACTCAAAGAATTCCCCAGCCAGCATGGCTGGCTGGGGAATTCTGGGAGTTGAAGTCCACAAGTCTTAAAGTTCCCAAGTTTGGACACCCCTGGTTTAGTGCAATATGTGTATATGAAGCAAGATGCAATTGATTTGTTGAAACCGAATAGATGTATTTTAAATGTACATCTGATCTTTTATCCTATCTTATTTTTTTTATTTAACTCAAAGTGGCAAGCATATTTAATACTCCACCCTGCTACTATTCTCACTGCAACAACAACAACCAGTGTGGTGAGTTGGGCTGAGAGGGAATAACTGGCCCAAGATCGCCCAGTCAGTTCTCATGCCTAAAATGTGAACAGAACTCACAACCTCCTGGGTTCCAGCCTGGTGCCTTGTCCACTACTAGACAAAACTGGCCGATATCTTTACTTCCATCACATCGTAGGCTTTTTAAAAAAAGTAACAGCCTGTATTTAGGACTCTCCCATTTCCCGTATAAGTAAAGCTTTGTGCATTCCCCCTCTTTTCAAAATCGAAGCAGTATGCTGGGGATCCCATGGATACTTGCTTTTCTCTGGATGGCCCCGTTTCACCAACACAGGGCAATCTTGCTTAATAGGAACAGGGGAAATGCATGACAAATTTGTATGACAAAGCACTTTGCTTTTTATAATGTGTGTTAAATCCATTCACTTACCTAGCAACTCAGCAATTCCCAGGTGGATTTCAGGCACATGGCGTAGCAATGGTTCCTTTTTTTGGCTGTAATACCTCCCAATAGTATCAAACAACAACAGTTTCCCCACATGCACTTTATCAGGCCGATTAGGTAAACTGCGGCTTACTTCAACCACCATCGTATCTGGGAGATACTCCAAACAGTCAATTGCTGCAGACAGCCATTCGTCTGCCCTAGAAAAAGATAATGCTTACAATGTTCTATTGACTATAGTACTGGCTCTATTGCAAATAACATTTTGTTGTGAATAAGTCCCACTGGAAGTCAAGAGAACATGTTAGGGCCAAAGGATGAAAGGATCTCTGCTTAAAGAAGATAAAACAGCCACTGAGCATGGCACATTTAGGCAGAGATTACGACACAGAGGAGGAGGAGAACCCGTCCCAAAAATCAGGAGTAAGCAGCTTGTACCTTACATACAGTGACGTGCGGTCAGGGGAGGCAGGGGAGGCAGAGCCTCACCACTGTCAATCATGAAAAGGAACAAAAATGTAAACGGGAAAAGGTGAGTGCTGAAGTGAGGTTAGCTTCGTGCTGCCTCACCGTGAATGACTGCCTGTTTATAAAAGCCTCTAAAGCTCTGAGCTCTGCCGCAGGCGAAAGAAAGCGCTTTAGTCAGTGGGGTGTCGGGGGAGAGGAGAGAATGCTCAGGCATTATCTCCTCCTCTCTCCCACACCCCGCTGACTAAAGTGCTTTCCTTCGCCAGCTTGAGCTCTTCCGTGGGCGAAAGAAAGCGCTTTAGTCATTGGGGTGTCGGGGGAGAGGAGAGAATGCTCAGGCATTCTCTCCTCTCCCCCGACACCCCGCTGACTAAAGCGCTTTCCTTTGCCAGCCTGAGCTCTTCCGCGGATGAAAGAAAGCGCTTTAGTCAGTGGGGTGTCGGGGGAGAGGAGGAGAGATTCAACACCTCACTGACTAAAGCACTTTCTTTCGCCCGCGGCACAGCTCAGACAAGTGGACACTCAGAGCCCCTGGAGCCCTTCCGCTGAGCAGGGTGCTCCCTCACAGCTCCTGTCGTGCCATCTGGCAGGCGCCACCTGCCCGGGAAGCAGCTGAGCTGGGTAGTCCCGGCCGGCAGTTTGGCTTCCAGAGCGAGCGGTGAGGGCGCCGGTGGGCTCCTCTGGGCTCCCGCCTTCCCAAAGCGCGTCCCTGTTTTTGCGGAAAGCAAAAGAATGAAGAAGAAACGGGGAAGCTTCGGGTGGGAAATGAGGCCATGGAAGAGAGTTTTGCCCTTTGCTGGTGAACGTGGATCGGTCTTGCACCCATCCTGGAGAGATCCCACCCTGGGCTGGCTTTCAGAGACGTGAAAGGCTCTTTCCTCAGGCGGGCATCTTTTCCAATGAAATAGATCGATACAGGAAGATCATTTTATTACATTTGAACGTTTTGACTAAAACGGATTCTCTCATTCAAGGAGGGAACCCAAAGACCATCTTTCCGTCCCTTTTATCAAAGAAAATGCCATTGGACAGGGCAAAAATAACTCCTCCTTTGCCCTGGAAATCAGCTACATGGAATTAAACACTATAATCCAACTTCTGTGTGTGTGTGTGTGTGTGTGTGTGTGTGTGTGTGTGTGTTTTGAGAGGGGGAGGGGGGGAGAGGGAGGAAGGAGGGGAAGGTAAAAGAAAAAGAAAAAGAAGGAAGAAAACTTATTTAAATAAATTTAAAGCTGTTGCTTTAAATCGGAACTGAGCATGCCTGGTTGTGGAATTCTGGGAATTGAAGTCCACAAGTCTAAAAAAATTGCTGCCTCACCAGCCATAAACCTCACCGCACGTCACTGCTTACATACAACCCACAGGATTTCTGCAACATGTGGAGGCAGGACAGAGAGGCCAATATGCTTAGCTTTCTGTACTGGCAGGGAGACTCAGGGGAGAAAATGGGTGCCTGAACCCTAATGTTTTCATCACTCATCACTCAAATCTCCCAATCAGTAGATTTTCCTATTGGTGGACTTTCTAAAGGGAGCAACTATAATTCTCTTAAGACCCTCATTTAGTCCCATTTCCCCCAGAGGCCGTAAAATGCCTCTGTTATGCCCCTTTGAAACTTCCTCAAATCACAAAACTTGGCCTCAAATCACAAAAAGTTTCCCATGTCTACTCTATACTTAAATCTCTTCCTTCACTGCTTGAAAAAAATTATTTATTTAGGAAGACAAATAAAATTTGCTGATAAATCATGTTTTTTTTTTGCCTTCCTATTCATACAGATATATACATAAATACTTACTGAGCATCACCAAAAGCTTTCAGAATTTCTCGGTCAAGATAGTTGGTTGTGATGCTACGTTCAGGTTCCTGCTTTGTTTGTGGAAACTGGGATCCAATCTTGTGGTATTTAAGTAAAGAATCAAGCAATGGGAGATCTATTAGCTGAAGGAGACGGGTGATAGTTTGCTCTCCCCAGACTTCATTAATGACTAGGAAAAATGAAGGAAAAACCACATAGTGAGAGTGTTAAGAAACATATAATGATCAAGAAGTGTAATCCAACATTGCAGTCTTTGCTTGTGGTGACCAACTCTTCTTCGGCAGGGAACATTAAAATAATGTATTCCTCCTGCTTTACTATCAGCCACAAGAGTACTTCAGAATAAAAAAAAAAGAAGATAACCAATAGAGATTTATACAGCAAACAGTAAGGACTTCAATGTATCCAAAATGCTTTACATTCTTTCCTGTTTGAATTGCCAGAGATCTTTACTAGTTGGGAAAACCAATCACATAAATCATGTTAATAAGGATGCATAAAAGAAAGAAACCCTTGTTAACATTTTTCCAGTTAGAACAATGACACCCTTAACTTGAAGTACTAAACAAAGAACTTGTTTGGGGTTTTCTACATTTTTTCCCGAGCAATCTGCAAAGCCAGACACACACAAAAAACGGACAGAACTAGCTACTAAGTTAGTATCAGATTTTGCTCTTGTTCAAGAAGCAGATTGAAAGAACATGGCAGCCACATGTTACAATCGTCTTGTTTAAACCAGCTATGGCTTGAGAAGAACGTACTGTTTGTACTGCTGGTTTCTAAGTGGTTTGCTAACTGAGCCACAAGTCAGGCACAAAGTAGGAGACAAGGCCACAGTAGTAAATTCCTTGGTCCTTCAAAAACGTATATCTCTAGTTTAAAAAACAAAAAAACAAAAAGGGAAAGCATCAGCAAGTGCTAGAGAAGGAGACATGAATGTCTTTAGCATGAATGAAAATCTTCGGCTTTGTTGAAGAGCTGAGACTACAACTACAACTCTGCCTTTCCCATCTCTAGCATGAACACACAGTTTTATGCACCCTCTGAATTGTTTCCAGATTACATCAAGAGCTGCAGGTTGTTCACTAGTGATCTAGGCTATCATTATTCTCAGGTACCACCTCTTTTTTTCTAATGTGTTATAGATTCATACTATCTAAGATAACCATGATGTGAGATCATATCACAGGAGAGATATCTGAGTTGTCAGGCTTATGAGAAAATTAGAAGCTGTGAAGAATTCGAGCAAATACCCCACACAATGTGTTCTTTTGGTTGGAGCTCTGCATTTTATAGTGGACATGATGGAAGAGAGATTAATTTTATATTTGTCTCCAATTTAAGAAACGGAAAAGCTTTGCTGGAGATAGTTTGATGTCTATCCCCCTTACCTTGACGAGACAAATGTGAAGATGGATTTACTTGAGGAGAGTTAACAGGTTTTAGACTCAGGTTTTCTAAGAGATCCTCCAAACTTTCTGATCTCACTGATGATGTATCAAGTAATAATCTTTTTTCTTGCCTGTAATTAAAAAAAAAGGAATGGAAGAGCCAAGTATCAGTACTGATGTAATATTTAGATCTTGTTTCTATACACAAATGCCGAACCTCTGTACGATAACTAATGGATACATACACAAATGCTTCCCTTAAAAAATATTTTGGTCATAGTTGCATTTTTTAAATTCCATTCAATCATGTCCAATTCTTGGAGATGCCTAGATATGTCCCTGCAGTATTCTTGGCAAGGCTTTTCAGAAGTGATTTGCCATTGCCTCTTTTTTAAGGTTGACAGAAAATGACTAGCCTGAAGTCATGAAGCTGAATTCATGCCTAAGGTGGTACTATAACTCTGGAGCTCCTGGTTTCTAACCTGTTGCCTTAATTACACCACCAAAAACTGGCTCTTTATAATTAATCCACCTTAATATAATTATCACATGGATACTCTATTAAACAAACAATTCTATATATGTGCATTTATTTATTTGTTATCTCACCTTTTTTTACAAAGATTTCAAGCCTGGTGTCTTAACCACTAGACTGGTGGTTCTCAACCTGTGGGTCGGGACCCCTTTGGGGGTCGAACAACCCTTTCACAGGGGTCGCCTAAGACTATAGGAAAACACATATTTTCGATGGTCTTAGGAACCAAGACACCAATTTTATGGTTGGGGGTCACCACAACATGTGGAACTGTATTAAAGGGTCGCGGCATTGGGAAGGTTGAGAACCACTGCACTAGACCAAACTGGCTCTCTTATGTTTCATTATCCATAGTAGTCATTCTGATCACTAACACATTCATTTTCCAAGAATAAATTGTTAATAGAGTCTATAATTATTGCCAGCATTTATATTATGCAAAATAGTTTGCAAGCTTCCTCACTTTTAAGCATCATGTCTCTCACTTAAGTAGTTGCCGTAGTTCTTTTCAATATATAGATGGACAACTGAAATTAAAACAGCAATTTGACTAAAGATACTTAGTGGTTGTGATAGACTTCGTGTAATGATACAATATCCAAATCCAGTACCACCTGCCAATGCTCATAAACTAGCTTGCTTATATCAATTTGCAATCTTGGTTTACTTTGCTAAGTCAGGTAGCTTTATGTATATGTTATTAATGTTTAATGCCATTGTAGTCAGCCAAAGAGATTCCTTGGAAACACTTTTATGGGTGTCTCTTCTTTCTGAATTCAGATTAGTGGCTCCAAGGCTCTGGTCTTTTTTGGGATGCCTCTCCAGCTATGAAGCACACTTCATAGAAACACTTCAATGGTCCTTACATTGTTACTTTTAGGCACATAACAAGATGCAATTTTTAAAATATACATTTCCCTCATCTAGGATTCTCTAGATTAGGGATGGGCAACTATGATCCCTTTACAACCTGTGGCTGGCCCAGGAATTCTGGGAGTTGAAGTCCACAGGTTTTAAAGGAACCATAGTTGTCCACCCCTCCTCTAGGTGTTCCACAAAACAGCTCTTTTAATTCCAACATATCCATGCTTGCTTTGCTATGAGATTTGCATACAACCAGGAGAGCATAGAAGTTAGGAAGGTGCAGCCAACCAGAAAAAAAAATGCAAGTTCCTCTCTAATTTTCCAATATTTCATCTTGAGCATTCTCACACAGACCTTTGTTGTATAAAATGGCCATGTTGTCTTCCGCAGAGGCTCTCCACTTGATTCCTTGTGTTTGAGAACCTGTAGAGGCTGCAGCTGCTATCCTCAAACACAGATCGTTTGTCTTTTCCAAAGACCTTGGTGGAAATAGCCTCAAACACCTTGTAGTCCATCAAAGCCTGGCACACACGCACAACTTTACTCCGATTAATATCTGTGTCACCAAAATATTTGTTTTGGAGAAGATGGGCGTAGACTACATCCACTGCGTCGGATCCAATAAAACAGTCATTATAACATTTCAGATTCTGACGTCGTTTTTTCACTTCAACTTGGGTCTGAAGTGCGTGGATAATGCTACTCCAAACATAAGTGGCTCCAAATGGTCTCTGTGCCAAGCTGAAGCCTTGTAAAGCAATACAGAAGATGAATTAGCAGGTGCATTTCCTTTCTCAAAAGTATAATTAATGTACAGGTAGTCCTCAACTTATGACCATAATTAAGGCCAAAATGTATGTTGTTAAGTGAAAAGTTTGTTGAGTGAATTTGCCCCATTTTATGACCTTTCTTGCTACTTTTTATTAAGTGAATCACTGCAGTTGTTAAATTAGTAACCAGGTTGTGAAGTGAATCTGGGTTCTCCATTGACTTTGCTTGTCAGAAGGTCACAATGGGGATCACATGACCCTGGGATGCTGCAACTGTCATAAATGTGAGTCAGTTGTCAAGCATCTGAATGTAAAGCACGTGACCATTGGGATGCTGCAATGGCCATAAGTGTGAAAAATGGTCCTAATTCACTATTTTCAGTGCCCTTGCAACTTCAAACAGTCACTAAATGAAGTGTTGTAAATTGAGGACTACTTGTACTGCTTATGGTATTTTAAACAATCCTTTCCAAATGGGGATTACCAAAGAAATTATTCATCTGAAGCTTTTTTCTCTCACTTGAGGTAGCATTAGTTAAAAATCAACCTTTAGTGCCATTGGAGCACAAGAGATTTTGCTTGGCTTACTAAAGCCCATACTCCAAAAATGGGCTGAGCTATGGACTATTCTGAGGAGGTGGCTTATGTGTTTTAAGAGATGAAAGTAATACCTGATGTACTTATCACAAACTAAATTTGGCTCTTCAAGTCTTCCAATGACATGTAGGCTACAGGCCACCAGAGAAGAGGAGAGGAGAGGAGAGGAGAGAGAAAGATAAAAAGATGCTGGTGATTTGCTTGCAGCTGCCAGATAAACTTCTTGCACTTTCATTCGACTGGATAGCATTGAATTCTACCTCTCCTTCTAGAGCAGGGGTGTCAAATTGGATTTCTTCAAGGGCCAAATCAGCACTGTAGTTGTCCTCTGCGGGCCAGCCCCGGGGGTGGGGGGAGATGGGACAGATGGCAGGCAAAGCAGATGCCTCCTGCAGCATTCTATTGGCCAAAATTCTGTCGAACAAAACCGTGCCTGACCCCCCTGCACCCCATTTTCGCTGGCAGAGGCACCTCTGGCTGGTCATTTTCTATTTCCAGGCTGGCCCCGTGGCCAGATCTAAGCAGCCTGGGGGCTGGATGCAGGCCACAGGCCTTGAGTTTGACACCCCTGCTTTAAAGGTTGCTACACGTCAGCTTCCCATATCACTTATTCGTGTCATCTTGGCTGGGACAATTATGTCTTTCTATGGCTAACTCAATTCTGCAAGACTTAAAATATGCAGACACCTGTTTGGAGTAGGCTAATACCAGTTTTCACAATCCCCAGACAACATGGGTTATTGAACCAATGTATAACCATTTAGCAGAAACCATGCTGCAGATGTTGAGACCACTATGACTATTCAGGAAAAGCAAGCCATATATTGTTCTTTTTAAGATTAAAATTATTGTAGCACATTTTCCTCCCAAAACGTTTAACACAATTATTATTTATAACTTATAGTTATCATCCACATTAAAACAAATTCCTCTGACATGTGTAACATGGGCACATCACTTCAGTTGTTAATAGGAACTGTCAGCTTGTAATAATTATGAGTAGGCTACTACTCTAAGTGCTTCTAAGAAATATTCTATTCATCTGACATATTGACAAATAGAAGCAGGGTTGTTCTCTAGGCTAAGGCCAAGCAGGCATGGGCCCATTGAAAAGATTTCTGAAAAACACAATAAAAAAGTGGAAGTCATATGACAGCAATGGATGCTGACTTAATTAAAATGGGTGAAAATGTCCAAGGAAAAAATTGTCCAGGGATAATTATCATGGCTATAAAGCTAAAAAAAATTTAAAGGGGGGGGGGGAAACACATGAGAGAATGCATTTTTGCCATTCCTAACAACATCAGAGGATGAGCCAAACCACAAGGAGCAGCAGAATATGACTTTGCCTAGGGTGCCAAAGTGGCTGGAGTCAGATCTGGGGAGGATGGAAACCTCACCTTGAAACCTCTAAATAGCACCTTTCAAATATACTCTTATCAGGTCAATCACAGTAACATACCTAGAGGCATCCTGCTTAAACAAATGGAACTAATTTCTGTGTGCATGTGTCTTGGTTTGCCAATGGTTCAAAATTTAACCCTGGACTGCCACAAAAACAGGGTACATAGAGATAAGCCTGGAAAGACAGATTGCAAAACCTATTCTGAAGGCCTTATGTGAATGTGGCCTGGAGCAATTGGAAAGAAGACAGAAGAAAGGGAGGCACTGTTGCAAAATTTATTCTTGGTATAACTACTAATGTTGGTTAGCAACATTTCAGTCAGGAGAGTTTCCTAGTTTGCTATCCCCAAAGCGGGAAGAAATTACCTCACTTCCTAAAACTTCCCCAAAGATCCTAAGGCAAAGGTAGAGCTTTTCAAGCTTAACATAAACAATCATTTATTGATGCCTTTTATAAAGAGGGAGTACAGTAGCTTTTTAGCTTTTTATGGGAAAGGGAGAAACTGACATGCCCAGAGCTCCTTCTGTTAAGGCAGAAGGGCAGCAGCAAGTACCAGATAATCTCCGTTTACAAAACGGCCCTTTATCCTTGAATTAAAGGGGGGGGGGGAGGAGGAACCGCGAATCCGAGACAATAAAGGAAACCCTGCGCTAAAGTAGCAGGGCTGGGAAGTAGGTTAGAGGGAATCCGCGTAAGTACACTTCCTCCCCAGCCGGGACAAGCGCTGCATGTTGTACTACCACCTCGCCCAAAGCAGCGGAGGGGATGGAGAAGTGGCGAGCCCTTCTCCCGCAATCCAAGTCACCCGGAGTAGACAGAGGGCCGGGTCGGTCCTTTCTCCCCATCAGACAAGAGAGGGAAAGAAACCGCAGAAGGAAGGGCATCAGAGCAACAGACAGCTGGGTTCTTCTCCACGACCAATTCGGGTGCGAGAGGGCAGGGAACCACACCACCGGCACCGGGGAACCCATCTCTTCAGAGCAACAGGGCAGAGAAGCGTACCAACGCCCAAATCCGACCGGGTTGGATTACCATTTGTCAGAAATGGTGTAAGGTCTCCTGCTTGAGGGGGGGGGGTGGACTAGATGATTTATAAGGTCCCTTCCAACTCTGTTAATCTGTTAAAAAGTTCTCTCCCGTCCTTATTTTACCATCAAGCGCGGGAGCAAAACAAGGGAATTCTTCCTTCCCTGCAGCACCACCAGCTTTAAAGAATCCGTCCCGACCGGTCGAGTTTCCTTACTCTTCCTTTCGCCTCATCGTCACACTCTGGCCAGCAGCTTTACCCTTCTCTGTTAAAAAAGCAACAACAACAACCCAAATCTTGGCTCCCCTGCCCTCCCTCTGCAACATACCCGGGGAATCCAGCCTTACCTGGGGGTCTATTGGCGGGGCTATACACCGCGCAGAGATTCAAAGCTGCCGCCTTCTCCTTCACCGTAGCCATCAGCGCAGCTGCTCTCGCCAAACGCGGCTCCGCGAATGATACAAACGCTCGCCGCCTCCTAGTGGTCTCTTCGCCGGGGTAAATGGGCCTTTATATGCGCAGGACGCTGCTATTGGTCCAAATTGGTTCTCTGGGGCGGTGTTTGGGAAATACGCTTGTAATCTAAATAGAGGTCGCCCGGGAGGAGGGGAACGTCTCATCGGACGAAGAAGCTGAGGTGTATAAAGAGCCGCTCTTACTCCCTGTTGTAAAGCCCGGGACCTCGGAGGATTTTCTTTTACTGTTTTGTTATAATTGAATGATGGCATTGGATACTTCGGAAAGTTCTTCTCAACGTGTGTACATTTAATTGATTTTGAGGGGTCTTTCCGTGCAACAGAAATACCCTGCACTGCACCACCAGTCTTCTAAAATCCTAGATAGAAAGACAAGAATTGTGATCGGGTTGTATGAGTAAGAATAATCTACAAGCAGCGATAGCATCTGACTTTCCAACAGCATGCATATACATGTTTACTTGGGTTCCAGCATAGATAAGGGTGACTAAAAATGTAACTTTTTTACATGTATAATGAGATATCTGAAGTAAGCCTTATTAAGTACAACATACATCAGCCGTGACCCTCACCACTGGCCCCACTGGATGTAGCTGCTGGATGTGGGTTATAGATTTATTGCTTGAGACAAACTATTGAGATAATGCTGCACCTATCTATAAATAATGTTGAGAACTGGAATTCAGCAGAAAGTTCAGATCAATAAAGCTGTAACTATTTTCCAGGAGCTCCTGAAAAAAGTACACACTGTCATGTAGTCAGGGCCGGATTTTCCTATAGGCTAACTAGGCTTCAGCCTAGGGCCTCAAGATCAAGAGGGGCCTTTTATTTTTATTTATTATCCATGCCACATTTTTTATAAAGGTTAGTACCAATTACAACATGTTTCATTTAATATATTGATATATATCACAGTAATGATGTATTTTATTATCTCTCATGTAATTTACAAACTTAAAAATGGGAGGTGAAAGGGCCCCATAAGTGGAATAGCCTAGGGCCTCTTTTCATCTAAATCCGGCCCTGCATGTAGTACAGATATAATTCTGTCATTCGGAATTCTCATATTAAATTTATTGGTATATGGCAGCAGCATTATCATACATGGTACTTGGCTCATCGAGGAACAAATTACAAAATGAACTAGGAACAAAATTGTTCAGTGTATCAGAATGTGAAGAACTACAGAGAGAACAGCATATGTGTAAACACTGCACTCCTTGTTTTATTTCATTAGATGCAAAACAGATGCACAAAGCTTGGCATAATTTATCAAAAGTCGCTCCCATTAATGGAACTTGTGTTACTCATGACAATAAGGATTATTGATTCCAATGGTTTTATTCTATGCATGAATGAATCTAGATCCAATTCATTGGGGATTACTCTAAAGTAAATGCATAAAGGGTTGGTGCCCAAATAAAATTAATTTTATCCTATTGCATTTTTCCCCACATTGATTTGTATGAGTAGGTATATTTTCTCTATTAAAAATCAGATTCAGTGCTTCCTGTACCTTGAGACTTTTGTAATAAATAAGCCTGATTTATCCTGGAAGTGTGCATCCTATTTGTAGCATTAAGTTAGCCTAAGGCAGAGAAAACAAGGAAGTTGGGAGGGAGGAGTATCAAAATATAAAAATATTAAGGCTGTAGTCCTCACCAGGCTTCTAAAGACTAGAGTTCATTAAATTCAGTGGGACCCACACTAGAAGAAACTAAATTTTATGTTATCAACAGTTTGGGATACCCAGCTTTTTGGAAATAGTAAGAATGAGAAATAGGAGCAAATCAACGCACTAGTGTGGCTATTTGAAAAATACCCATGATGTGTACAAATTTATAAGACAATTTTGTATCACTCTGTAAAGTGTAATGCTGAAGTCAAATTATATCCAAGTTCATTATATGTGTGCAATTTCAAAATGTAATACATTTATATAATAAATACATTTCAACAATGTATTAAATGTTATAGTTTCGTGTATTCTTCCTAGCGTTATTCCTGTGCTATAGCAGGGTCTGCTTAAAACTCGCTTTTTACAACTCTCTACCCCTTAACTAGGAGTAGGACGACTGCATGGAGCTGAGTATTTATTGGCTGGATACCCTTCCTGACACTATGTGGAGTTTGCAACATACATTTTTTTCTTGCGCCTTAGGAAAGAAATATATACTGCTACCTAGGATTGAATTCTTTTCTGAGTGGGAGGTGAGCATCTTCACCACTAGGCCACCATGCCACTCAAATATATATATATATATATATATATATATATAGATATGAAACTACAATGTTTACTATGATCTCTATCTAAAACTAAGCATTGGATACTGATAGCATTATTGAATTACAGCTAGTGTGCCCTTTAAAACCAATCTTTTCAAAATAACAACACTTTAATATGATAATCATTCAACTATGCTCAAAATGATGATGCAGAAAGAAGTTGACGAGTTTTATTTAATTACGGTATTAGATTTGTGTTCTGCCCATAATCTAGAAGTGACACTATAATCAGGTCCAATTTGAAATTGACAGAACATGCCAGTAATATGTGCTGCTTGTGATTGGAGATTGGAATGTCAACATTGGAAACACGATAGAAGAAAATACAATTGGATTGTATGGTTTAAGAAATCAAAAGCAGGAGATCAACTTACCAATTTCTGCCACTCCACTGATTTCTTCATAGCTCATCTTCATTGTCTTCCAGGAACCAAAATGATGTCTCTGTGCATGGACATCACTAGAAGGAGTGCATAGAATTCAAATTGACTATATTATTGCTAAAAGGAAGTGCACAATTCAAGCGTTAAAGACACAGCTAGGTGCTGAGAATGGAACAAATCTGCTCTTGCACAACTTCCAAGTTAAAGTAAAGAAGAAAGCCAATCAGTTCCCATGATATGAACTTGAGCATATATCCACCATTTTAAAGGAGTACATCAGGAATCACTCTAAAATATGGACGTCGTTGATAGAAAACCAAAGGAATTGTGGTATGAACAAAGAAGGATGAATGTGAAAAGAGACTGCCCAAAATAAAGGAAGAGAAGAAAGCAAAGTAGTTAGAACTTTGGAACCATGGAAATTGCTGAGAAGTCAAAGCCATGAAAGATAGAAACACCAGAAAGGAATTTAACAGTTTCAGAGAGCTATTAGAAGACAAAAAAACATTATTGCAACAACATCTGCAAAGACATTGAAGATGGAAACATTAAGTAAGGTCTTTCAATAGATATCTGAACTCAGGAGGAGGTTCCAACCACAAATTGGTATGATGAACACCAATGGACAGGTAGTAATTGATTCCAAGGATATCAAAGATGGAAGGAGTATATTAAAATACTGTACAGTAGAGATGTTAACATCCAAGGTATGTTAAAAAATATCCCCTTTTTACAAGAACCTCTAATACTGGACGATGAAGTTAGATCACGACCACTACCAAATTGTAAGGTTACGGAATACTCTTACAACTGATAAAATACCCATATGGTTAAAAAAAAATATCAATCAAGGTTCCATCTAAATTATAGCAGTAAATCAGGAGGACACAATGGCCAACAGATTGGAAGAGACTAGTCTATATTCCAATACCCAAAAAGGAAGATTTAACAGAATGTACAAACTATCACACAATATCCTTAATTTCAAATGCTATCAAATTAATGCTTAAAATTATCCAACGATTAGAGCCCTACATAGAAAAAGAGATGTTAGATATTCAAACTGACGTTAGAAAAGGCTGAGGATCATTAAAGATTACTACTGATGCATGATGGATAATTGAAAAAGCCAAAGAATACTAAAAAGAAACCAGTATGTGCTTCATTGACTACTGAAATATCTTTGATTGTGTTGATCATGTCAAATGATGGAGTGTATTTAGAAAAATGGTAATCTGAGAACATCTCATTGTCTTCATGAGAAACCACATTATGGACTGAGCAGGATGAAATAGACTAATTTCAGTTTGACAAAGGAGTGAGATAATGTAATGGAGTAAATCAATGTGGTCGCTAAGAGTTGAACCAACTTGATGGCACACAAGATCAAACAAATTTTCCACATGTTTGAATACTTTGTATGCATCTTGTACATTATACATAATTCTGTGTTTAACTATCAGTAGTAAAGACATAAAACAATAATAGAAAGACTTTTCAATATAGAAATATTACTGTTTGGATCCTATTGCTTTAACCTTGCTGAAATAACAGACTTTATTACAAACACTTCATAAATGGCCTGAGTTTTAATGCTTTGTCTTCTGCTTTTTATTTCATCATACGAATCACAGCTTCACTCAAAATTAAAGCATCCTGAAGATTCCCTTCCTTTCTTTGGAGAAGTCCACCCCTAGGCCCCTATTATATGGGTTGCCTCAAGGCTTCCTCTCCTCATACTTAACATCTATATAAAGCCATTGGGAGAGGTCATCCACCAGCATAGTGTTCGATACTCGCAGGGCAAGTGGTGTCATTCAGATGCTGGCTCAATGCCTGGAGGCTATAAGGGCCTGAATGGGGAGAAAATCAACCCTAGCAAATGCAATGGTTGTATTTTTTAAGTCTGCCTATGTCAGGAACATTGACATCTCTGACTCTAGACAGGGCCCTGCTCTCCTCTTCAACTCTGGTGCACAATTTGGGGGTCTTCTTGGACTCACTGGTCCTGCTGGAAGAGGAGGTGACAGTCATGGTTAAGGGAGGTCTTTGCATAAAACCACCAATTTTGTCCATTCCTGGACTGGAAGGACTTGTGTGGTCATCTGGGCTTCAGTCACCTTCCACTTGGATTGCTGCAATGTATTCTACACAGGGCTGCCCTGGAAGACCACCTGTAAGCTGCAGCTGGTATAGAATGCAGCAAGTTGGGTATCCTGTGGCTCATCTGAGCAGCACCATTGCTGTGCAAGCTGAACAGCTTTCTAGTTGCTGAGTGCAATTCAAGATGCTACGTGACACCGGCAGGCTTGTGGGCATGCATCTCTCTGAGGATATCTGCCCATCCTACTAGAATAGGGTAAATGCACTCCCCTTGCTTAAATATTGCCATCTAATAGGACCTTAAAGATGTGCCTTTTCCGTGGCCACCCCAGTCGTTTGAAGAAACTTCCCACTGGAGATCAGAGGGTCCCCTACCCTTTTAGACTTCCAGAGAGAGGAATACCTGGCTCTTCCCTCAAGCATTGGGCTAGAAGTTTAGCTGTGAGGTTGTTTGGTTCTGTCGCTGGAGGGAAGGGTATGTTTTTAACTATGGGTTCATGTGCTGTTGGTCAGTTGGCTAGAGTCCCTGCATGAGACCATATAAGTCCTGTAAATTAATTAATAATTGGACCATCATATAGCAAGGGTTTTCCCCCGTAATGAATAAAGCACATTTATCTCAGACATTACAATTATTCCACATTAACCAATAAGAATACCCAGTATTTTGAAAAACTGTATACATTTTAATGAATTTAGTAACATCAAATCAAAAATACAAAAATTATGAAAAAGTCACAAGTCTGTACATTATTGTGGACCACGTGAAAACTGGCTAGAAAATATTCTTTATTAATCCTAGCCTACATGTTTGTAGTAGATAGAGGATAGATATTACCATGCATTTGTGAGCATTAACTTAAATAGGAAGAGATAAAAGAAATATGTGCACTGTATAATACACAAAAGTATGTAAATATATGACATGAAACACTGTTATCAACAAAATCATAAATGACTATAAACTGATTTTCAGCTTCCTAACAGTTTTGGCTTGTTCATTTTTTTTAAATTACTTTAAATAGTAGTACAAATTTAAATATTTAAAAATATTTTCTCTATGACAACCATTTATTGGAAGACAGTTTGTTTCTCTTTAACCATATATTATTAAAGGAAAAAGAAAATTATACTGTGTTTTGGTGGCGTAGGCTGTACAACCCATTTGTTTTTCTGTTAAAACAAGTGATATTTGGAATCAAAAACATCAGGTATTTCACATTTTTAGAATTCAGAACGTAAAACAGTGATTGCTGAAATGTCAAAATAATGATGTAATACTTCTTGTGCAGAATATCAATTAATTTGTTTTCTCTCATTGCAACCAGATGCTAAATTATATTGGAGGGCAAATTCCAAATGTTAAATTTAACAAACTGTGAAATTAGGATATTATATTCTTTTGAGAAAATTAGCTATTTTGATCTTGCGCAATACCTAAAATTATTACCAGTACTTCTTCAGCTTAAACAGAAAAACTCTGTTTAAAAATATTAATTTGGAATCAAATCCCAGTTGCTTCCATGTTTAGGTGAGGCACTGTTAGATACTTCACTTTTGTGAGTGTGCTAATAATTCTCTAAAGAAGGAATGTTGAACTTTTTTTCAGTATAAGGACTGTACTTAAGTTTTAAATTTCTAAGTAATATGCTTCAAATGTTGATGTGGATAAAAATAAATGGCCTTGCAAAAATTAAATTTGAATAAATGAATGAAAATAAAATTTATTGTAGCTACAAATTTGTCCCTTTCATTTGCCGTTATCCTAAACTGTTGCACTTTTTGAATACCACCAGAAAACAAACGCTGTGGAATCTACTATGACAGGTTTGTATATATTTCAGTGCTTACTGGAGATCCCATTAAATTTACTAGGATTTTCAACAAAAAGTTCAATGATTGAGAGCAATAGTACCAGAAACATTTTTGGTCCTCTCCACAAATTTATTCCCAAAATATGCTACCCAAGACAATGGTAGGTGTCTTTCAAAATGCATTTTCTTTTCCATGACAAAACTCAAGACCCCTTATAATTTGCATAAATTAATTTATAACAATCTCCTCAACTACTGTACTAAGTCTCTGTGTGAAACACTGAGGCCATTTTAATTGATGGGGTAGGGAGATTTTTTAAATAAATATCTGATTTATTTAAACATAAAAACTTGTGTATTTACTTCCATAATCCTTAGAAGCTCTCCGCCATCTTTTGACAGTTGCCACCTAAAATTAAAACAAAAATCTGATACAGCAGTATAGTTACATAACCAATAGTAAGTTCTATTGGTTTTAATAAAGTTGTAGAGACTGTTGTAAGATTGCAGTCTGAAATTAGAACTTGAAAGTCTCTTTAGTTCATTGAATGGAATTGAATCAAAGATGGTTTAAGAATTGATGGTGAAAAGTGAAATGATAGGGCTTTGAAATATGAAAAAAATCACATTTTAAAGGTTTTATTAACTAAGTCCATTGTGTTATTTTAATTGCTAGTTTAGTATATGTTATAATTGACAAACCAGTCATACTCCATCTACATCTTCTGTTTGTAAGCCTTTTTCAAGATATGTTTTAAATTGATGGTATAAGAAATATTTTTGGATTACATTTAAAACCTTCCATTGAAATATTTTCTGGTGTTTTAGAAATTAATATGGAAGCTATGTCTTCTTTAAATACTTGTCCCAAATAAGTAGGCTACTACATTATAGCAGAAACAAAAGTTTCATTTTTAAAAAATACATAACAGTATTCTTATACTGCTGTCCTACTGATCTGGTACAAAAAAAATTCCTATAAATAAATGAGACTTGTATCCAGATAAATATGATTGAAATTTTAAGGTAAAAATGAAGTATATCTATTTCCATATGCTAAGTTCCCACTTCCAAGCAGTACTGGCTTATTGCTTGTAACCAGATGTATTTGACAAATTTTCCGTAAGCAGGAAATCAAGATTTAGTCTTAATAATATATAATTATGTATCTTTAAATTTTCCATAGGATCAGTGGAAATACAGTATTTTTGGACTGAATTAACATATTGTGCTAGGCCATAATATACCGGTAGTTTTCTTTGTTTCAGCTTAATCTTAGCACAAGGTGTTCACTCTAGTTTCATAACTATAGTACAACTTGACTTTTTTCAAGGCAAGTGCAGTAATAGAATCTTTAAGTCCAATTACCAATTTCTATCAGTATTTTGACGAACCCATCAGAGGAATGAAATGAATACTTCCAATAACATGGAAACACATTTTGAAAATACACAGGTTATCCAACATAACATACACATTAACAAAATGCTTTTTTTTGATATTTTGAAATCCTAGTTTAATTGCTCATGAACACAGCCCTTCACTGCATTTTACATATCTAAGGTGCATGAACACATGTATAACTAAAGAAAATACATCATGCTACATATAATAATATCCTGATTGGCTAGTGATTGAGGAAACCTGCTTTCTTGGCTGAAATTAAGGCACTAAGTGGCAGTGAAAAGGGAAATGAATTGTTTTTATATATTATTTGATGGAAGTACAGGATCTTCACTTTCACAAAATCTAAATAACAAGTCCTGCACATTTTGAATCAATGGCTGAGGTAAGGCATTTTGTTAGCAAATTAAAAAAAACTTCCTATTGATGCAAGTATAGCCCATTTGTAACTTAAGTGGGACTACTGATTCCTACTGAAAAATAATTAATCAGAGAAAGTCATTTACAAAAGATGCCTGAGACTCTGAAAAGGCACCAAGAAACAAACAGTTCTGCCATTACCAATTCTAAGTAACAAAAATAAAAAAAAACTCAATTGTTTTCAACATTGCATATAGCCTGGTCAATTGCTAATCCTCACTTTACTGAAGACCAATGTAGTAGCTGTTTATTGAAATGTTCTATTAATCAAGCAGTTTTAAGACAAAAATCATATTTCATTTATCAGAAAATAAGTTGCAATCTGTCAATATAACCATACACAAAGCAAACTTATGAAGTCTAATACGTCTCATTCATGGTTAACACTGAAGCAAACCTGTATAAACAAAGATAATCTCAAGATACATACTTTACAATATGAAATTAATATATAAAATGAACAAGAAAACAATTGGAAATGTATTACAAGGGTACATGAAACAATTTTAAGCCACAATACTTTTTCCTCTGAAAAATACAACTATTTGTGGGATAAAATGTACAATTGATTTCTTTCCAAAAGGGAAAAATAAAGGACACAAATGTAAGGAAAATATGTCTTTCTTCAAGACCTAGGGAAAATAATTAAGGTAATTGTTTTTTATTATAATATAATCTGTCACAAAATAGTCATAGGATTGCACCAAATCCATGTTGAGTTTCCTGAACATAACATCAGTAATTGGAGTCCGTAAAGGAGAATGGTATTCTTGAATGTAGATGGAGATTATTCACACACAGTAATTCTTGTCCTATTAAGATTTCTCTGCAAAATGTTCGAGACTACTTGAGCTCAGTCACAGTTACCATCACTGTGACTCTTCCTAGTGTTCAGAGTAAAAAAAAATGGCATGATATTTAAAAAGTTATTTTAATCATAGCCAAAATATATATATATTTAAGTACATGCTTCGATCATTTGTCAAAAATAAACCTAAATTATTTCAAAAGAAAAGTTTACAAAATAGGAAAAAATATTCTCCAAATTAAAAATTCAGATTTGTTTGTAGTTCCATTTGCTTGGCATCATATTTTTTTTCTTATTAGAATCCAAGGAACCCAGAATACCATGATTTCTTTTGACCTAAAATAAAGCTTGTCATGACCAGCCTATCAGCCTTTTCTTTTATTTTGATGAGTAGAACAGAACAAAAAAAAAGTCACATTTGGATCAATATTTGTTAGCAACATTTCTGCTGAACATGATTCAAAAGTTCACCAAACTTCTCAAAGAGATCTTCTATCCATTTTATATTTTTCATGCACTGCTGTACAATTTCCTCTTGACCTAGATCTGCATTCTTTTTCTGAACGGAAGAAATCTATTGAAAGAACAAATTAAATGTCATAGTTAGCTTTCTATTATTTCTCCTAGTACTCTGAGTATGTATGCATGCATTTTCCTAGGGTACAGGTGTCAAACTTGCTGTGTCACATTGCCATCATGTGATGTTTTGCAACTTTTTTCCATTCGCGGAGCTGAGGTAGGCCTGGTCTGTGCGTGATGCATCTGGCCTGTAGGCCGCCAGTTTGACACGCGTCCTAGGGTCTGTGATATTATATTGCACTTACTATGTCACCTTAGTATAAATGAAGTTATTCAATGATCTTCTAAGTATGCTTCCTGATATTCTAATGAGCTATTACAATACTTGCTACAGTAGAATCTCCAATATTTTTAATGGCTCTTGTTAGATCACACCTCTCATTATCCCCAGCTGTAAACTCCTGAAGTGTCAACAGATATTAAAAACAACTCTTTTCTTTTGTGCTAAATTTCCATTCCAGTTAAGGTTTATGCATTATCCAGAATTGTTCAAGATAATGAACACACAGGAATCAATAAGACCATAAGTAATGTCTTTCAGTTCTCTTAATCCACCTTACCTCAGAGATCTAAATTCATTTAGGTTTCATAAGTATTATGTATCTCATGTTACCATGACATAAGACACTTTTATAATTGTGTGTGTGTGTGTATGTCTTTGAATCAATATTTGATTCCTGACAACTGTCTGGACTTGTCCTAGCAGTTTTCTTGGCCAATGTCAGAAATGATTTGGCCTAAGAGATAATGTTTGAGCCAAGGTACCCCGTCCTTCGTACCTAAGGTGAGACTAGAACTCAAGAACTGCATGATTTATAGTCTGATGTCTTAACTACAACACCAAAGTAGCTTTCTGTTTGCAATCTGTAAAACTTGATTCATTAAATGCAAAACTGCTCGATATCTTCTGAAAATAGTGTATCTTTATCTGATTTTTAAATTGAGTTTAGATTCTACTGCACTAATGAATACAATGAATAATAACATAAACTAGAAAAAAGACTCACCTCTACTTTGCATCTGAGAAATATGTGGTATTTGTAATGATGGAGTGAATGATACAAAGAACACAAAGGTATTTTTTCTGGATCTATAGTAAATTCCTGCAGAAACAAATATTTATTAACCACCCCAGTAACTAAATACACTTAAGTTTCTTGATACTAATAATTATTTGAAGACATAAAAATTTACTCATAACTATGCATAAAATCATACACAAAAATAGAATGAAGTAAATTTTATGCATATGTTTTTTTCTTACGCAATATTATTTCATCTAAGGCTGTGAATTATTTTTATTGTTAAGAAAAGTTGAGTAGGGAGTAGGTTTCTACTTGTAGGAAAGAAGGAACATGATAAGAAATCAGAGAACTGTCACTTCTAGGCCTCCCCTAGCAATGAAAGTCAGCTTGGGCTAGGCACTCTCTCTCAGTTCAAACCATCTCACAGGGAAAGGCAAAAAATAGGAAGAGGAAGAAATATTAAGCACCTGCATTGAGTTCACCAAATATTTTTTTAAGGTGGGAATAAAAAGCTATTAATAACAAAATTAAAAACATGGTTCTTGATTTCCATGTCTGTTTTTCATTTGAAGAAAGTATCAGCTGTATTAAATTATAGGAAAAGTTTTTCGGATATAACCAGGTGTAATTTAATGGTATGATAGAAAACCTGATTCCTTTTGCAATTTTTTGTTCTATGACTGGAGTTGTTGTCTTTATGCACTTTATGGAATTTTATGCACAGAATGCTATGGGTTCCTGTTAAACCAGAACTCATCAATGTGAGATAATGTCATTGAAGCAATGAACATGATGAATTTAGGCAAACGCCAAAGGAGGGTGGAAGACGTGGGGCCTGGCATGCCATGGTCCATGGGATTGTGAAGAGTTGGATAAGACTTAGCGACTCAACAATATCAGTTTGAAATTTGAAACATGGAATTGATCCTTCTTGTCAAATAGGGGTCTGTTAAAGAAAGTTCTCCTAAGATTTATAGATCAATTTTGGTGTGTGTGTTGCCTTTGAGTTGGTGTTGACTCCTGAACAGGTCCCTACAGTTTTCTTGGCAAGATTTCAGAAATTGTTTACTATTACTTCTTTCCTATGACAGAGAGAGAGAGAGAAACTGGCCCAAAGTCACCCAGCTGTTTTCATCGCTAAGGTGGGACTAGAACTCATAGATTTCCAATTTCTAGACAGGTGCAGTATCCACTATGGATTTAACACAAGAGATTAAAAGGTGTAGCATGGTTGCTTATTGTATCAACTAAAATCTGACACATTTACCATTTTGAAGTGAAAATTATGGTGGCAGGAGTTTTTACAGTTGTAAATACGAATAGATTGAAAATGTTTGGGTAAAGGTAATCACGGAGATAAGAAGAAAATGTAGATGTTATAGTCTAAGGTGTGTTTATAACATGTGAAGGACCTTTACAGAGGAATTCTAGTCATGTTTACTTATTAGGTATACTGGCATGTCCTCCTGGGTATCTGGAAGTTGAGTCATGGCAACTGGACTTCTTTTTCTTGTTGGTTTGAAATGTTTCACTGCTTATCCAAGTAGCTTCTTCAGTCTGAACAAGTTGATTAGGGGGACCCTCTATCTATCATCTATCTATCTATCTATCTATCTATCTATCTATCTATCTATCTATCTATCCATCCATCCATCCATCCATCCATCCATCCATCCATCTATCACCTATCTATCTATCTATCTATCATCTATCTATCTATCTATCTATCTATCTATCTATCATCTATCTATCTATCATCTATCTATCTATCTATATCATCTATCTATCATCTATCAATCTATCAATCTATCAATCTATCTATCTATCTATCTATCTATCTATCTATCATCTATCTATCTATCATCTATCTATCTATCTATCTATCTATCTATCTATCTATCATCTATCTATCTATCATCTATCTATCTATCTATCTATCTATCTATCTATCATCTATCATCTATCTATCATCTATCATCTATCTATCATCTATCTATCTATCTATCTATCTATCATCTATCTATCTATCTATCTATCTATCATCTATCTATCTATCTATCATCTATCTATCTATCTATCTATCTATCTATCTATCTATCTATCTATCATCTATCTATCTATCTATCTATCTATCATCTATCTATCTATCTATCTATCATCTATCTATCATCTATCTATCTATCTATCTATCTATCTATCTATCTATCTATCTATCTATCTATCTATCTATCGTCTATCTATCTATCTATCGCTATAGCTCCTCTAGGTTGGTTTTATTTTCACCTGATCTGAATAAGATTGTTAGGTAAGTAGGCAGAATTGTTGGGATGTAAATCTTCCAACCCCCTAGCTGGTTTGAGAGGAGTTAAGGAATCCCTTTATGTCAAACTGGAAAATCCTTCCCTCAACAGAGGTGAGGGTTTCAGACACTATCTGTCCCTCATTTTTTATGCTGCTTTTTCATCAGTCCTCAAGAAGATTAAGACCACTTCACAAGTTCATCAGGGAGGCCACACTTAAGGACTCACTGGGGATTTAGGAGTTAGAACACTGCATCCCAATGACTCTCTGCCTAATGAGCCTATTAGGTGAAATGATACCACCCTAGAGGATATATATCCTACTAACTAATTTGTTCAGATTGAAGAAGCTACTTGGATAAGCAGTGAAATGTTTCTAACCAACAAGAAGTCCAGTTCCCATGTCTGGAAACAATTCTACCCGGATGACTAAGAATCATCAACATATTCTTCCCAGGTAAGAATGCTCAACCATAAGAAACTGCTATCTTTAAAAAAATCTTTCTCTTTGGCTTTAAAAAAATATAGAACAAAGAAAATTCAAGGTTTTAAAAATTTGCTGTCTGGTAATTTAGTTTTTTTAAAATCTTAGAATGAAAAAGGTAATTTACTCATTACAATTGCACTCAAGATAATCAAGAAAAGTTTGAGATCAACATTCCATCAGAAATATGGCAGAAAGAAATACTACACAAACTTACCTGTGCTAATTTTGTGGTTGCTTTGGAAATTTTCAGTGTTTTCTTATTATAAGCTTTCCCATTCATCTTGATTCTAGAAACTGCATTCACCCCCATTTTTGTTTTAGTATCTCGAGTTATTACTGTCATTTCAGGAAAACATTCCAAAGCAGCCTTAAAAAGAAGTTATAAAAGCAGATTAGCGATTAAACAGAATTATAAAATATGCCTTATTAATGTGGTAAGAATTTAAACTTGGATCCTTTTTTAAGAAAAAAATCTGCTGTGATATGCAGGCTGAAAACAGTATGATTTTCACAACTGGCCAGTCTACATGCCAGACAGGCTTAGACAAAATCCACACCCGCAAATAAAGCACATCTTTTGGTCAGATTACGCCAATCTTTTCACCCACTGAGGAGATTTTGGAGCCATTTTAAAATCAATGAGCAGAACTCGAAGAGACATCTGCAGAAGATATAGCACAGAGGGACTGAAGAAAAGCAGGGGTTTACCAATAAGTTAATATCTCTATTGAGACTAGGAGAAATCCAAGCAAATGAAGTTTAATAGATGCTTTTGAAACTTCTTATTTCTACTTATTTCAGTAGAATCACAGGGAGTTCTCGACTTACCACCACAATTGAGTCCAAAATTTCTATGACTATGTGAGACGTTTGTTAAGTGAATTTTGCCCCATTTTATGCCACAGTTGTTAAGTGTATCACGGCAGTTGTTAATTTAGTAACATTGTTGTTAAGTGAATCTGGCTTCCCCGTTGAGAAGGTTGCAAAAGGTGTTCATATGATCCTGGGACACTGTAACCATAATAAATATGAGTCAGTTGCCAAGCACCTGAATTTTGATCACATTACCATGTGATGTTGCAATGGTCATGTGAAAAACGGTCACAAGTCATTTTTTTCAGTGCTGTTGTAACTTCAAACAGTCACTAAACAAACTGTTGCAAGTCAAGGACTACTCATAAATACCAGTCTAACCAGGAACCTGTTTTTTTTTCCCTTTCTTTTTTCTGTGTGGTGCTTGTCAATCAAATCTTATTCTTTTTTTCAGATTAGTTCAGAAGTGTGTGTAATCTCAGAAATTACATTAATGTTGCAGACTATGCAAGAAGAAATAATACAGGTGCTCCTCGACTTACAACAGTTCATTTAGTGACTGTTCAAAGTTACAACAGCACTGAAAAAGTGACTTATGACTGCTTTTCACACTTATGACCTTTGCAGCATCCCCATGGTGACATGATCAAAATTCAGACACTTGACAACTGACTTGTATTTATGATGATTGCAGTGTCCGGAGAGTCATTTGATCACCTTTTGAAACCTTCTGACAGCAAAGTCAATGGGAAAGCCAGATTCACTTAACAACTGTGGCGAGAAAGGCCATAAAATGGGGCAAAATTTACTTGACAACTGTCTCTCTTAGCAAAATAAAATTTGGTCTCAATTGTGGCTATAAGTCGTAACTGTACTGTCTTCCTACTGTTCTTGTAATTTACAATACAAATTGTGTGCGTGTGTGTGCGTGTGTATGTGTGTATCTTCTGAGATACTGGCTGAATTGCTCTATTTGTAAACAGAGTGGTGCCATCTTGTGGTCTGTACTTTCTTTTGAAATTATTTTTTCAAATAGCTGTTTCGTAATTATCCAGGCAGCTCTGGAATTTTTCCTTTCTAAATGTTTAAATAAAGTTTGATATCGCTTTTCCCTTGTGGTATCTCCCCAAAAGGAAAGTAGAAATGAATAAGTTACTCATACACTTCAATGTTTGGTGGCCAAGAGACTGCCCTAATGAAATTATTTCATTTTTCTGAATTTTTAATTATCATGAAGGAAGCACTGGTTATAAAAACTCTAACACACCAATATTACAGGATGGTTGTTATGTGAGATGCCACTTGGAAAATAGTAGGTGGCAGCAGGAACTATCAAACCACTACTCCAAAGCAAAAGGCAGGGCCAAAGGTGAAGAATCCAGGATTTCTGGAAGAGAAGGTTAATCTTTCTTATGGACCCAAATGTCCATTATAAATATAGCATAAAAGCAAAGTAAAAACTAATATTCACAAAAAAATTATGTTAGCCAGTTCCTGAAAATTTTCTGGAAGCAACTGTTTCAAATGCAATTATAGATTTCTGTTCTACTTACTGACCTATAAAAATGTTGCATCTATTTGAAAATATAGACTTTTTCAAAGGGAGTAGCAAATTAGAAACATAGAATAAATAAAACTTTGATTTTGAGTTTTGCTAATTAGATAGGCTTATTGTTATAGAAATGCCTAGTGCACATTATCATATAAAAGTAAAAAGTTGAGATTTTATGTTACTACCTTATTCTACTGCACCAAAAGGAGTCGGAACTCAATGCCTTTCTTTTCCTTTTCCCCTTTTATCCTACACTTTTCTCTCGTCCCTTATTTTCCCATAACTAAGAGCCATGGCAATGCAGTGGTTAGAATGCAGCAGGCTAACTCTGCTAACTGCCAGTAGTTCGAGCCTGACCGACTCAAGGTTGACTCTGCCTTCTATCCTTCTAAGGTCAGTAAAATGGGAATCTAGATTGTTGCGGGCAATACGCTGACTCTGTAAACTGTGTAGAAAGGGCTGTAAATCACTATGAAGTAGTATAAATACTAAGTCTAAGTGCTATTGGTATTTTCATTTTTCTTTATACTTCTTTATTTTATATTTTGATAAACTAATAAAATGCTGGAAATCTGAAATATATATATAGAACAAAAAAAGAAAAGAAAAAATAAAGAACCTAATTTTTTAAAAAGGCTTATTTGCTTTGCTCTACTAACTTTTAATTTCTATAAAAGAATTAATGAAAGTGGCAAACTATGAATGAAATATAATTATCAGTACCTTGAATGGTCGCTCTATATGTAATTTGGAAAGCAGCCTTTTTCTATTGTCATTCAGCATGCCATCAATTTTTCTCATATGAGGCAAAAGCAGCTCATCTAAAAAAGGAGACACAATGGATGCCTTTTAATGAATGTGTTATGTCTCATGACTCTATGATTATTCAAATAAGTTAAAATAATTAATAAATGCTGTTTATTTAATCAATGTTAGCAAACAATCATGAAAACAACTGTGGTTATGCCCCAAACATGTATTTCATCATTTTTAAAAATGTAATGGTATTTTAATTCAAAATACAGTGTGAATAATTTTTTTACAAAATTGGTTTTACTGCAACAGTGAAGATATGTTGCATCAATGGCACACTGTGTGATGCTGTCTGAGTCGGAGGTCAAGCAAATAGACTTCCAATGGATACAGGCAGTTGCATACCCTGGCTAGGAAAATTGTACTGGCATGCTAATATAGTCACCAGAGATAAATTCAACTTGAAGATTTACTTTTATTAATTTATAATCAAAATACCAAACCAGAAGGAACAATTTACTACAGGACAAGAAATACTATAAACCCAATAAAATATGTCACCTTCGTTATGTTGAACCTATTCCTGGGTGACCATATAGAGATATTATTAGCAACAATATGAAAAGTGGCTGTTTTGCTTCCACTTCCCACCTGAAACCCATAATCCTGATATTTTCAGGTTGGCTAGGTTCTGACGACTGCTGCAGCTTCCTTGTCAAATAGCTGAGTTACCAACTAGTTTGACCAAAATTCTCCTGGGACCTCAAATGTAAATGATTAACACAGAAAATGAAAGCAAAACCTCCCTAATAGATTATTGTCTAGGTACTTTATGAATAATGAACTCTGCCCTAAATCCCTAACAGTTACTTTCCTATACTTTAAAACAGACCTGGGCATTTTATAGCCTCCAGGGCCTTTGGCTGTCCCTGCCCAGCCCACGTGAGGGCAATCAGAAACTAGAAATCAAATGTAAATAAGCCACACCGTGCCCACAATACAACCACATTGCTTTTATTTTGAAGGTGATTGCTATTTTGTTTCCAATTTATATGTGTGTACACATGTCTGCCTATGCTTCTTCACAGCCTTATTGGCTTGGCCATCCACAACAGTCCCTATTTCTCATGTGACCCCTTAGGAAAATTAATTGACTACCCTTGCCTTAAAGGAGTAGCCAAACAAGTATTGTGTTGCCTCCAAAATAAGACAGGGTCTTATTTTCTTTTGCCCCACGAAATATGGCCTTGGGCTTATTATAGGGGGAGGGCTTATTCTTTTGGGGTTGCCGGACAGCTACTCTCTTGCGAGCGGGCTCCCAAAGAGCTGGGCACAGCCAAGGCACATGGTGCTCTGCCCGCTCCCCAGCTCCCGTGGCTTGGCACATTTTGGATACCTCCTAGGTCAGTGCATGGAGCTCTGCCCGGCGAGCGCCTATTCCGCCCTCAGCAAGCATGCCTCCCAGCCTCACCATGTCTTGGCCCAGCTGCTGCCGCGCTCCGAGCATAACTTCTTTCCCGGCTTCCAAACTCCAAAACTTGGCTGCCGATTCTTCCAGCAGCGGCCACTCTAGGTATGCCCTCTATGGTGTGGGCTGGCTGCTGGAAGACTCTCCGTCCAGCAGCCGGCCCACAATAATAGAGCGCACTCCTAGAGCGGCCACGGCTGGAAGACTCGGCAGCCGAGTTTTGGAGTTTGGAAGCCGGAGAAGTAGTTATGCTCGGAGCGCAGCGGCGGCTGGGTCAGGGCATGGTGAGACTGGGAGGCATGCTTGCTGGGAGCGGAACAGGCGCTCACGAAACTCCCCTCTCCATCCAGGCAGACTTCCATGCACTGACTTAGGGGGTATCCCTAATGTGCCAACCTGCAGGAGCTGTGGGGCTGGCAGAGCGCCAGGTGGCTTGGCGCCTTAGGGATACCCCCTAGGTCAGTGAATGGTGCTCTGCCCGGCTGGAGAGGGGGTTTGCCGGGCGGCTGCTCGTGAGTGTGATCACTTCATGGCTGCTTCACCTGAGGCTGTGCCCGGCTCTTCGGGAGCCCGCTCGCAAGGGAGCAGTCGCTCGGCAACTCCCCCCTCCGTCCAGGCAGAACACCACTCCCCAACCTAGCGGTATCCCGAAAGCGCCAAGCAACGTGAGCGCCTTTCCGCCTCCCAGCTCCCGCAGCTTGGCGCCTTCGCGGTACCGCTAGGTCGGTGAGCGGACGGGAGGTGTTTGTCCGGGGGGCTTATTTTCGGGGGTGGACTTACATTTTTGCCCATGCGAAAAATGTGGCAAGGCGTTAGTTTCAGGACAGGTCATATTTTCGGGGAAACACGGTACTGTGAAGGAAATCTTAATAACAGTAACTATAAAACCATAATGAATCTAAACTACAAGCCAAATATGGCACTGCTCAACAATATTTTCAGGAAACAGCTTGATACAGAACAAAGAAGTTCTAATGATTTCATTTTATTAGCTATTCTTATGAGAAAATTTTAATATAGTACATATATTTTTCCTATTCTCACCTGCTGAATAGTTCTATTAAAACCCTAGTTTCCTGACTTTTGCATGTGTACTGCTCATGACTGAATGAAAATATGTAAGCTTGAAAACTTTAATTTGTGTTAATTTGTGACTAACAGGAATTGAGTTGGATTAAGCTGACTAAGAGGGCGTTGTACTGAGAACTGAAATGGTAGTTCAATATCAACACAGATTCCTTCTTAAAGAAGTTGTGTGTGTCGTCCCCACCCCACCCCGACCTGCAGAATAGCCGCATCAACTGAGTAAAATGCACCTTTGAGTTAAAAAGGGATTGACAGGATTGCAACAAGATCCTTCAGAATGGCCACAGGCATACCTCTTTAACTCAAAACACAAATTTTCCTGAGATTATTGGCTATTGCTTGAGTCCAGGAAAAGAAGCAACTTCTTTAAAGAGGTGCCAAAGATGTGCTGTGATTCTGGATTCAAAGTGCTGCTCATTCCTAAG
This sequence comes from Natrix helvetica, assembly GCF_964273705.1. Classification (NCBI taxonomy): domain Eukaryota; kingdom Metazoa; phylum Chordata; class Lepidosauria; order Squamata; family Natricidae; genus Natrix; species Natrix helvetica. Next base: position 98,719,033 of record NC_138548.1, on the reverse strand, counting down.
AGATTTTCAATATTTTAAATACTGTTTTTTTCTTCTGTCTTGTATTTTACATCTGCGTATTTCAAAGTAATGTTTCAACCATTGTTTACTTATCAGCAGACTTAGACTTCTGAGCATGATGCACTCAGAGTGAGTCCATTTCCAAACAACTGCGGATTGTTGGCTAGGATTTAAATTGTCATCTGTTGCCAGAGAAGCAATCTGTTCAGAAAGTACAGCAGAAAGGACAACCATGGCAGGGAGAGCAGAAAGTAGTGGCCCTTCTCCCATCTCAAACAGTGGGGACCTTATTAGCCTTCCTGCCACTATTATCTGGAGATGTGTTTTCCAACTTCCTAATCTGTGTGTGTGGCCTTCACTACCCAGAATCTCTAGCCCTAGGATCATAAATCTTAATGCTGCCAAGATTGGAAAACACTTCAGATGGAGCTTCAGAAGTTCCATTCATTACACCTATAATATAGATCCTGTTCAATAGGTAGCTTCTAAACAAGATAACATTTAATAAACATTTGTTAAACAATTAAAAACAAACAAGAGATTTAACAAACTGTACCATTACTCTTCTCCAACGCCTGCATAGTATCTGGATCCAAGGCAAGGCTGACAAGCAGTTCCATATAATTCCTAAATGTTTCCTTCATAGCTCTGGTGTTCAAAAAACGGGCAACAATAGGTGCTGGTGGTTCAGTGTCTAGAATATCAAATATATAAATATATTGTTAACTTTTAACTTTAACTTTTATTTAATTTATAAACCGCACCCTCTCCCAGAAGGGACTCTGGTGCTCCATGCTATTGGGCTGTTTGGAGAGTATATATATAATATAATTATGTATTATTTATAATTATATATAATTACATTATAAAAATATAATAAAAATGTGAGAGTGTGCAGCTCCATATTTTTGCAGTCACTGGGATTAACAAACAAATGACTAGAGATGCTGGAGCTACTGACACTGGGAACACGCTAGGGAGCCCCACCCCCACCCCCGTCGTCCTTCTATATGTAAAAAAAAAAGGCACAAATGCCATATATAAATTAGAGTCCTTCATATTATATTAGCGGGTAAAATTAAAATAGAATATTAAAAATGTGCCTCCTTATACAATGTGACTAATAAATGTGACAATACAACAATGGAAATGACACAAAATCCCAGATCTTTTACCTTCCTCATCACTCTGCGGCTGAAGAGTAGAGGGTGATTCTTCTTTCCATGTTTTGCGTTTTTTTGGTGGTGGTTCAGCCTTTGTCTTTGGCTGTTTTGTTTTGGGTTTCACTGAAGTAACTTTTGTTGTAACGGGTTTTGGCGCTGGGGGATCATGAACTTTAGTGATGTTCATACTTGGCTTACAGTGAGCAATTCTATAAGTTGGAATAATTCAAAGAAACTGTTACAAACTTAGTGTTTATAAGTCAAAGTGATACAACTTAGCTGATTAGTTTTCTTCTTGAGTTCATTTTTAAAATAGATTTCCACACTTCATTCATTTGTACATTAAAATAATTGCTTAAACATCTAATTAGAGGGTCTAGACCAGAGGTGGGTTCCTACTGGTTCGGCCCGGTTCGGTTGAACCAGTAGTGGCATTCCGGCATGTGTTGCAGAACCGGCAGCGACCCAGGCTGGCCACGCCCCCCAGCCACCGCTGTTGCCATCATCTTTTTTCCTAGTTCTGTGCATGCGCAGAATAATTTCCATTGAACTGCATATGCGCGCACAGTAATGCCTGCTGAAACCTACTCCTGCTCTAGACTATGTTAGGCTGCAAGCCTTAAATCTTCATGCCTATATTAACTAAAGAATATCTCTAAACATAAATAGATTAAAATGTACTCTTAACAAGGAAAGTCTTCAGCTTAGAGCAGTAATGGCGAACCTTTTTTGGCTCGCGTGCCACAAGTGGGGGGAGCGCAGGGGGGTCGAGTGCGGGCGTGCCGCACCCATAATGCAACGCGCGACACCCCCCAGTGCGCATGCGCGCACAACGCGTGACACCCCCCCAATTTTTACAATTTTTTTTGCCCTCCCCAGGCTCCAGGGGCTTTAAAGGAGCCTGGGGAGGGTGAAAAGAGCCTCCCCCGACCCCCCGGAGGCCCTCCGGAGGCTTCAGGGACTGTCCGGAGGCTTCCCTGAAGCCTTCGGAGCGCTGAAAACCACCCTCCAAGCAAACCGGAAGTGACTTCCGAGTTGCTCGGAGGGTCGTTTTAAGCGCTCCGAAGGCATCAGTGAAGCCTCGGACGGTCCCTGAAGCCTTCGGAGCGCTTAAAACCACCCTCCGAGCAAACCGGAAGTGACTTCCGGGTTGCTCGGAGGGTCGTTTTAAGCACTCCGAAGGCATCAGGGAAGCCTCGGACGGTCCCTGAAGCCTTCGGAACGCTTAAAACCACCCTCCGAGCAAACCGGAAGTGACTTCCGGGTTGCTCGGAGGGTCGTTTTAAGTGCTCCGGAGGCATCAGGGAAGCCTCGGACGGTCCCTGAAGCCTTCAGAGGAGGCGGGGGAGTCTCTTTTCGCCCTCCCCAGGCTCCTATAAAGCCTCTGGTGCCTGGGGAAGGCGAAAAATAGCTTTTAAAAAGGTGAACTCAGCTGGCCAGCGCGCGCATGCTCAAATGTTCAAAATAATATCTATGGATCATGTGCCTTTAACAAATTTAAAGCTAGCAATACCCCCGTCCCCATTAAATATAATTGAAAGACACATCAAGGATATGAGAAATGGATTAAAATAAAATACCTTGCAGACTGTACAAGTGAATTTTTTGGCTTCTTGGAGCATACTCTGACATACTCTTTTCTGTTTGCATTTTCTATGAACTTCACATATACTCGTTTATACTTCAATTTTGCATCTCCAAAATATCCAAGATACTAAAAGGAAAAAGAGACATGTGTTATGCTTGCCTTGTAAATAGCTTATAATCTTGTAAGAAATTAAGAAAACAGAAAAAGTGGATGGATCTGGAATATAACCCCAATTAATTTAACTCTTACTAATGATTACCTGTGCTCCCAAGTAGCTTGCATGCTCATTGGTGAGATAATGTCTATGAGAGATATTTTGTGACTTCTTCAACACTTTGCTGAGAGTTTCTTTAGCCAGAAGATGCTTCTGTTGGAAGCACCAGAAAAGACTTTTGCACTTGTGTAACTCCTGCACACACAAGCCTCTTCTGGCTAATGGAACAACTGGAGGGAAAATGAAGCCATTCAGTGATTTGATTTTTAAAGCTTGGGGTGTAAAAGAGAGCATAAAGCACCATCTGAAGTTCTTCATAAGCTCAATGATTATAGCCCAGTGTAGTTAAGAGTTCTTGTTTTTATCATGTTAAAAAGTACTTCTTGGTGCTAGCTTCATCAGGAGTTTTGTTGTTACTTCAAAACAAAATAAATCCTACTCAATTCTAATGAAAACAGTTTAATTCATTAATTTGTTCCATTTCTATAGCTTACTATCTCAAGTATATACTGTAGCTCTGGGCAGACCATAAAAAAACCAGGCATTAAAAATTATCCCATAACACACCTGGGTTTTTTCTTTCTTTTGTTCAATCATGTCTGATTGTCAGACTCTATAGAACAAGTCTCTGCAGTTTTCCTGGCAAGGTTTCCCTCCCTTCCCCCCTTTCCCCAGAAGTGGTTTGCCATTGTTCCTTCCTAGGAGTTATAGAGAGTGACTGGCCAAAGGTCACTCAATTGGCTTTATGCCTAAATCAGAACTGCAACTCATGGTTTCATAGTTCCATTATTTATTTATTTATTTGGTTGGTTGGTTCTTTTAAAAAATCCTGTATTTATTACTTATAAGTAACTCAAGGTGGTGCACATACGTAGTACAACTTCCTCCTCCTATTTTTTGAACAACAATCCTGTGAAGTGGGTTGGGCTGAGAGAGGGCGGGGTGGGGAAGAGAGGAAGAGGGAGAGAAGAGAGAGAGAGAGAGAAAAAAACCCACACACACACAGATTGCTCCAAGGTAGGCCAGCCTACTAATAAGGCAAGAATGGAATTCACGGTTTCTTGGTTTCCAGGCAATGTTCCCTCTAATTTTTTTTCAGTGTGTGTGGAAAAGTATAGTGTTTGAGCGGCACATTTTCATGCCCGAGCACCTGATTTTTTTTAGCAGATGTTGGGGAGCGGGGCAAAGGGTCCCCTCCCTCTCCCTCAGACCCCTAGGAAGGAAGGAAGGAAGGAAGGAAGGAAGGAAGAAAGGGAAGGGAGGGGGAGGGAAAGGAAAGGAAACGGGAAAGAAGAAAAGGAAGGGAAAAAGGAAAGGAAATGGAAAAGAAGGAAAGGAAAAAGGATAGGAAATGGGAAAGAAGAAAGGAAAAGAGAAATGAAAGGAAAAGAGAGGAAAGGGAAAGGAAAAGAAGGAAAGGAAATGGGAAAGAAGAAAGGAAAAGAGAAAGGAAAGGAGAAAGGAAATGGAAAAGAGGAAAGGAAAAAGGAAATGAAATGGGAAAGAAGAAAGGAAAGGATGAAGAAGGGAGGGAAAAGAAAGGGAAGGGAAAAGAAAAAAGAAGGGAAAAGGAAATAAGGAAAGGAAAAGAGAAAGGAAAGGAAATGGCAAAGAAGAAAGGAAAGAAAAAGAGAAAGGAAAAAGAAAAGGAAATGGAAAAGAAGGAAAGGAAAAAGGAAAGGAGAACGGAAAGGAGAAAGGAAAGGAAATGGAAAAGAGAAAGGAAAGGAGAAAGGAAAGGAGAAAGGAAAGGAAATGGAAAAGATGGAAAGGAAAGGAAAGGAGAAAGGAAGGAAATTGAAAAGAAGGAAAGGAAAAAGGAAAGGAAATGGAAAAGAAGGAAAGGAAAAGGAAAAGAGAAAGGAAAGGAGAAAGGAAAGGAGAAAGGAAAGGAAATGGAAAAGATGGAAAGGAAAGGAGAAAGGAAGGAAATTGAAAAGAAGGAAAGGAAAAAGGAAAGGAAATGGAAAAGAAGGAAAGGAAAAGGAAAAGAGAAAGGAAAGGAGAAAGGAAAGGAGAAAGGAAAGGAAATGGAAAAGATGGAAAGGAAAGGAAAAAGGAAGGAAATTGAAAAGAAGGAAAGGAAAAAGGAAAGGAAATGGAAAAGAAGGAAAGGAAAAAGGAAAGGAGAAATGAAAGGAAAAGAGAAAGGAAAGGAAAAGGAAAGGAAGATAGAAGAAGGACGGAAAGGGAAAGGAAAGAGTGGAAAGGATTGGTACTGCTCAAAAATCAAGTCTCAAGATCCCGTGGACGCCTTTGGCTCAGACAGTCCAATTCCATGCTGGTTCCCTCTCTCCCCAAAGTGAAGAGATTGCAGAAAAACTGCCCAGTCCAGAACGGGGCTTCAGACGACTCAATGCCTGAGAAACCCCGGATGTGCAGAGAAAAGCAGGCTACAACCAGCGAATCATGCTTTCCCAGGAACCAACGAAGCCCCATAGGACCAATGGGAATTCTCCCTTCTGCAGCGTCATCTGTCTCCGGGCAGAGCCTTTCTTGATTTCACCAATCACAGATGTAAGAGAGAGTTCGGTGGAGAGAGAGAGAGAGAGAGAGAGAGAGAGGGAGAGGGAGAGAGAGAGAGAGAGAGAGAGAGAGTGTTCGGTGGAGAGAGAGAGAGAGAGAGAGTGAGTGAGTTCGGTGGAGAGAGAGAGAGAGAGAGAGAGAGAGAGAGAGAGAGAGTGAGTGAGTGAGTTCGGTGGAGAGAGAGAGAGAGAGAGAGAGAGAGAGAGAGAGAGAGAGAGAGTGAGTTTGAAACTTCTGGGCGGCATTTTCTTGTTATGTGCGCGGCTGCACAGGCGCGCAGCTTAGAGGGAACATTGTTTCCAGGCCAGCACTTTAACAATTATACTGGTATCACATAGTGTAGCCATCTCACCAGTTAATATGGTTAAAGCTGAATGATTGTACTTACACTGTTAGTCGCTGCAAATTCTCTTTGTCCATCTCGTACTTCAGGTACAAATTTTTGCAGTAAAGCCTTTTGAACTTTCCAGATGGCTGGAGGCTCCACTCCTCTTTTAAAAGCAGCCTACAAAATGAAAAGCATTTAATTCTGTTAGCATTTTAAGTACTTGTATACATTCTAGACAATTTTTTTCTGGAGGCATATATCAATGGTTCATCATTTTATAAAAAAAATCTGTTTTAAATTAGAGCATATTATCCCACTAACCCATCAATATAGAGTGTCCAACGTTCATCGTACATTTATCATAGTCTTTCACTTGAAATTTTTCCATTTCAAATTTCAATAAAAGTGTATACATTTTAGCTATTACATGTTCATTATGTATATAGTTCAACTTGAAATTCTATCTTCTGCTGCTCATTTTCAAATGCTCTGTTGATCACTTAAATCTTTCTCTTAATTTTGCATATGGAACCTATTGAAAATAAATACCTCTGCACTTAATTGCTGTTTTGATTTCATCCTATATCCTCCATGATTCTGTTGTAACAACTCTCAATAAGTTCAACATTTTTCTCTACCTACTGTTTGTTTCCTGTAAAATGCTCTTGCCTGAGAATGTTAAAGGCTTTTTTGAGGACAGTCTGGGTTTATGTTTGTTCCATATTATCAATAGGGTATTAATAATTCTTAAATTCTACATTAACTTTTAACATTATGTCATTAAAAAAACATACAATCCAAACCTCAAATTGTGACCTTCTGATTCTAAAATTCTCTTATTTCTCAGCAAAACCTATACTTTCATTCAGATTAAGTGGCAGGTATAAAATATAATTGTAAATCAGGCAGTCCCAATCCTCCTTGTTCCTTTGCATATTAATTTATATTTAACTCTGCTTTTTCCCCCCTTTGCCACACAAACCTATATTTTTCTGCTACCTACTGTTTTGCATTCTGAAGTTCTTTTTGTTCTTCCAAGATTTTTTTTCCTATACATTGGGAATGCAGTAGCAATACAAAGCAATTCAACCCAAAGAAGTAACTCAAACATTGACAAAAACAGTTGCTGGCAATCTACTGCTGCAGAAGAGGTGTAGATTTATTCCTCTGATGTATAATAAATCTTTTAGGTACTCTATGAATGTAGTACCATCACTATTGACATCTCAATTTCAAGAATCTGGGATATCCAGAAAGAGAAGACATATCTTTGCCAAGGAGTAACTATATTAAATCTATAATTGACAATTCTGTGAACTTCAGACTAAATTCATCTTTGTCGCGCAAGCTCAAACTATCTAACTTAGTGTTCCAACAGTTGAATTGCATAGCAAGGCAACTGGAACCAAACTTAAATATTCCTTGAAGTGTTATAATTTTTGTTTAAGAGAAAAAAGTTAGCTTTAATTTTAAACCTATCTGCCACTGATTTTCAAGAACAGGACACCCGTTCATTATTCCACAAATCATGAAAATAATTAGCATAAGTCTGATGGCAAAATTTTATGGTACTTTAATGTCAAGGTAATACTTTAAGAGCTGACCAGCTGATGCAATGAGGGGAATGAGTCAGCAGGATCTTTGGCTGTTATCCCTTTAAGAACCTGTGTAATAAGAAGAGGCCCTGCTGTTTGTTGTGTTCGTGGAGTTTCTTCCTGTTGTAACTGTTGTTTGTTTAGATACTGCTTGTAGCGTGTGTATGTATAGTATTCCTATTGTAGATAAAAACCACTATTTGCTACAAACCACTGTTGGCTGTACTTGGTCCTGGATTAATACAAGGATAGACCTGCACATGCTCTGACGTTTAACAGTAAATAAGATTAAAAATAAATAAAAGGCAGATTATTCCAATTAAAATAGATGGTTTACCATTAATGGTTCTATATCTTCAATCTTCACTACAAATTCATCACGTTCTCTGTATATGCCTTCGCCGTCACTGTCTCCATGGTCATCTTCGGTATATCCTTCTATTGCAACCAATACTTGAGGTTTTGCTAACGGCTCTGTAAGAACACTCTCCGTTTTAAATTGTGCTGCACAGGTTTTCACCTGAGGATCTGTCAACGTAACAGTCATTTGGGAAGCTTCCTTCTTTACGACAGTATTAGTGATGGCTTGAGAATATGTTTTGTCAATTTCTAAAGCACAAAATAAACGCTTCAAGAATTAGAATTCATTTTCATATTTATAGCACAAATAACTTAGTCTACAAATTACCACCAAGTGCAAGCTATTAGCTGTTCTGATTAACATTAGGCCCCAGAGTCATCTTGTAGGGGAGATAGGTGGCGTAAAAATTTAATAAATAATATTGGCAGATTTCTCAGATTCTAGGAATCCTCTATATATTTTATAGATCTGCTTTCAGTTTTTAAAAAAATCAGTAGCGGGCACAAGAAAAAAAAGTTTTAAAATTAACCTCACATTTCAAATAAAAGCAATGTATCCACATATATGATCTTGTCATGGAGAAATTGTATGTTGAAGGTATTTAAATGAAAAAAGCAAACAAACCCCATATACATTTCTAAAAGCATATATTATATATGCTACAGGCAAATCTAAAATTATCTGTAGAGGTGTTTTTTTAAAAAAATCCTCATTTGGATAGGTTATTGAGACAATTTTGACAGTTTACAAAAATATTTTAATGCAAATTTGATATAACATAATTATTAACTATTTTCATTAAACAATATTTAAAAGCATAATTATTTATAATCTTAAAAACTAAATTACTTTCAAAACATGTATTAACTCAAAGAAAAAGAGAGAGATTTATTGATTATTGGACTGGTTTAAGTATATCTTTATTTAAAGCTACATTTAAATTAAAACCATGTATCTCATCACAAGCATAGTAAACTTTACCTGACTTTATCTTTGTATCAGATGATGTTAATGGAGAATATATGCTCTTTGGGTAATCTTTGTTGTTCCTCACATTATCTTTATCAAAAGAAAAATAAGGCAGGGCTTCTGACTTTATCTTAGGATCTTCATAATTGTTCTTAACTGAATTTTCAGCAAAGCTATCAAAAGATGAAGTTGCTGTTGGTACTCTAATAAGCGGGGTGACAGGTCTTCTTACACGATTAGGAACACGGATAGCAGGTGCTGAAAACTGCTGTCTGGGTCCAGTTTTTAAGAAATCTAAAAAAGATGCAATAAATCCTGTTCTCACTTCTGGCTGCTTTTCTTCCACCTCTTTAATTTTCTGCCTCATTTTTTCTTGATGTTGGTAAGTTTCATGACAGTTTTCAGGAACAGGAGAGTTGGCATCAATGCCTCTTGAATTCTGACGTTTGCACTGCCCACTTCTTTTCAATAGCTTCTGATTTGTATCAACTTCATTGACATTTTTAATTTGATTCTGTCCTCTGTCCTTTTGCTTTTGAGGGTCCTCTTCTGATAAAAGTTGGCTCTTGTCTTCAGTATTATTACCATTTTCATTTCTTGGATGCTGCATAGATATTTGTTGCAGTGGAACATCAGCATTGTCACTTGCCATGCTATAATCTGTTTTTGACACTGCAATCTCTTCATTTAGAGTCCTACTTGAAATAAGGTCTATATCTTTAATGTTTAATGGTCCATCCATGTGAACATTGTTTTTAGCTCCAGATTCACTCCTGGTGCTGGACTGTTGCTTACCTTGACTAGAAACCTGTTCCTGCCTTCTTTCAATTTCAACTGTTGTAATTCTAGTGGGAACACCTTGGGTAGAAATCTCAATGTGTTGTTGGTCAAGGTTCCTATCTTTTGTCTGTTCTGCAGGCACTGCTGTTAAATTTAGGGTAACATGGCCTCCATTTAAAGAAGCATTATTCACACTAAGTGGCTTTCCAGAAAGTGCAGGGGATGAGTTGAAGCTAGGAGTCAGGTGTCTGACATCTATTGTATGAAACTGAGATTTAGGGCTATCTCCATTTTCAACTGACTGAATTTCTTCCTCATTGGCAGTTGATTTTGCAAATTCAGATGGTGTTACTCCACAAGCTGCAGCTGTGGCTGCTAAGATATCATCTACGTTAGACAATATATTCCTTTCATCATTGAGAAGTACAGATTCTGGAAAACATACAGAACTAAGGGGAACAAATTGATTCTTAGATTCATGATTTGGCTGTCCAAAATGATCTTTGGGTGTCATATGATGCTGTAATGGCTTTGATGGTTCAGAAAGGTTAACTTTCAAAACTTCAGTGTGTTGTGAATGAAGCTGCTCCTGAGAATGCCTTCCATTACCTTGAATCATATGACCATCCACTTGTAGATACTGCTGAGAATTCATAATGTGCTGCACTTGTGGAACACTTTTTGTGTATCCTAAACCAGACTGCAATATTGACTGCTGAAGCATTTGTAAATCACAGGGAGATTCTAGAAGTACTTGTGAAGTAGGCAGGCATAGCTGATGGCTGTGTCGTATGGGCTGAGTATGAAGCTGAGATGGTGAACTAACAGCATGAATCTGTTGCTCTGAAACTTTAACTTCATGTACCTTGTGCATAAGAGATTCTTGCTGGCTAAGTTCTTTACTGTCTGCATTTACTTGTGCTGTTGACAGTAAACTACCTGCTTTTTTAATATCATGATTCACTGTATTGGTAATATGGCTCATTTGTGTTACAGAGTTAACCATGATTTCCTCTTTTTTTGACCCTTGAAAAGTAAGCCCAACAATTTGATCTTCAAGACGAGAGTTACTTCTGATTACACTTTGAGAGTAGCGATTATCTGCTTTGGAAACTTTATAAGTTGTATCCTGAGCATTAATCTCACCATCAGTAAGTCTCTGAGGAGAGGAATCAAGAGATGCTTGCTGTTGCAGTGCCTGAAAATTATGCATTGGAAACTGATCATCTTGTTTAGATGTTTGATACAAATTAGGATCAGATTTCCTTTTAATGTATGACTTTGTATCTGAGGAAGATCTGTTGTTCTGCAATGCTGGTGAATTAGGTGTTACTTCAAAAGGAGTTGACTGTACAACTGGCAAAAATTTTTGAGATTGGGGAGAGGATGATTCTTGTACCTGAGAATGCAATGAAATATAGTTCTGAGGAGGACTTGTAGTTGATAAGTTTTGAATATGAGAAGAAAATGTTTCTGAAGGACTAACAACTGACAAGACCTGTGACTGAGATGAATAGCTAATCTGTGGCTGGCTAACTGTTGACATACCCTGAGAATGACTAGAAGAATAATTTGCAGACTGGCTGCTAGAAGAAAGATCCCTTGTTTGCCCAGAGAAGGTATTTGAAACTGAGGTTAATACCTGTTGATCAGAAGTGTATGGTAGTGCCTGGCTTTCGGACGTAGTAATTTCTGATTGCCCAGCAAAAGAAAGTGTTTTGTATAGTGATGGCAATTTCTCAGTCTTGATGGCTGAGAATACTTGGGCATGACTAACAGGTGGCACATTCTGCGACTGTGTTGAAATATAATTTTGTGACTGACTTACTGAGAGGAGACTTGGGAGCTGTGCTGTAGAATAGATTTGTGCTTGACCAGCTATTACAGAGTTCTGATTCTGTGCAATTTTGGAATAGCTTTGTGTCTGTACAGAAGGGACTACACTTTGTGGTTTAGGTGTCTTTGTTGACCTTGTTGGTTGCTTTGTAGAACACTGTTTTGCCTTTGTAGTGGAAACAGATGGGAAACCTGGTGACGGAACTGCTGATGCATACGACTGAGCAAGTTCCACTGAAACCTGAGAGGTTTTCTGCTGTGGGCCACTACTGCTCACCTGAGTAGCATCGCCAGCTGGGCTACAAGTTGATGGGCGGGGTGCATCCTGAAAATCAGATTCACTTGTACTTGGTAAATAGTTTTGTAGGGAATGCTGTGAACTAGTCAGTTGTGCCTGAACAGACTGTGTGTTTGAAGGCCGCTGATGGTGTTTAATTACACTACATTCGCGCTGCAGTGCTCTTTCAATGGAGGCAGTAGAACCAGTAAACAGAGTTGAGTTATACACCTGTGGAGTCTGCTGAGGTCCTCCACCAAGTGATGAAGGCAATAGACTGAACTGTGGCTGTAGGAGATGTGGTGCAGACTCTTGAGCAGAACGGTATGTTGAAGACTGTGGTGGTATGCTGGTACTTAATACGTAACTGCCCAGACGGTCAAAAGTCAATGCAGGGGGAACTGTGCCTTGGGGTGTCTTGATCTGCAATAAGGGGTCATGAGCAGTTAGAAGCCCATTTGAGGTTGCACTAAAAGTTGTATCCTGAAGTGTTAAAGAAGGAGTAGTAACAAAGTTTCTACTGCTAAAAGCATTGGGATGTTGATAAACTGAAGTTGATGGAAAGGTTCCAGATGTTGGCAAGGTTCCAGTAACAAAAAGCTCAGATGATGAATGCATGCCTGCTTTAAAAAACACACACAAAATGAGATGTAATCAGTCATTAATGAAAAGGAAATATAAAAGTGGCACTAATCATTTCATTTAGTCTTGAATTTAATCACAAAACATATTTAATCTCAGTATTTGAAATCCCCTCAAAGACTTGGTGCTAAGTTCTCTCTAGATTTTGAATTTACATGAGATTTAGCAGGCAATACCAAAACAGTCAATTACCTTATCCCATGCTAAGAAGACTGGTGGAGAGCGGATGAAGCATTTTGTCCTCTTTTTATATTTAACTTAGGAATGCAGAGGATGTATTAGACAACCATGATTAAAATTTTCTACAGTTCAGAAACTCAACTGACTTCATAAATCCTAACCTCACCTTCAGAAACAGGATAACAACAATACTTTCAGAAACTTGGAAAGTTGCTTCACTGCAAACATTAAAAAATTATATATATTCATGACCTGGTCACCTCCCAAATTGAATACTGTAACTTGTCCTATATGGGGCTGTCCTTAAGTATCTAGAAGCTGAGCTGATGCAAAATGATGTGACACAGGCAGTTATATACTCCTGGAAGGACTCATATTATACCTCTGGTTCCTTGAGTTGCACTAGTTCCCAGTCTGATTCTAGGTCAATGTCAAGGTGTTGGATTTGACCTTTAAAGTCCTACAGTAGCAGATTATCTGAGGAACTGCCTTTCCCCAAATACATCTACATGCTCATAAGGTCTGGCAGGAATTGCATATTGCAGGCCCCATTTATGAGGAAGTTCCAGCTGATGGATGCCAGGAGACAAGCATTTTTTGCCATGGCACTCACCCTCTGGAACATCATCCCTTCCAAACTCTTGTGACCTCCTGGAAAACCCTTAAAACTTGGTTTCATCAGTATCCCCTGGTAATAGGAAGCCTGAGGATTATCTGTATTATATATAATAGTTTCCTTCTTATGATCTTACTTTTATTTAAGTTCATTGTTTTAACTGGTTTTACAGAATGCCCTAATTGCTAGTTTTATTATTCTGTCCAGAATTAGTTCGAGAGAGAGGGCCACATAAATCTGACAAATAAATAATAAATAAAATCTTCTTACTACAGAACACAGAAATCAAGTTCTGCATGTTTGTTTGTTCCAATGTTTAATACCTAAGCCTTTTCTTCAATGCATCATTCTTTTCCCAACCTGGAGCTAGGAAGGCATCTGATCATTGTTGACATTATTATTCACACCAGCTTTAGTTGCACTGATTTCTATCTTGACAGTTTCAGCTATTAAAGGTTACTTTATAAGAGATGGGAATCTTTCCCATCCCATTGAAAACTATTTTTTTTTTTGCTTCACATTTTGTATTCACAAGTAGAACTACAATATGCCTTGAATGCATTGACAGTTTTGTAATTTCTTCATGTTTCCACTATCACAATCAAACATTTTCTTAGCTGTCTTCTCTCTAGAATAATCCTCCAAACTACATAGATCATATTTCTATGTAGATAATAAAGCTAAAGATAGAAATACACAATGATCCCCAATCTAGTGAAGTAGACGTCTTCCCTGCATAGTAGAAGCTTCCTATTCAGAGATGAATGGCTCTAGATTTAAGCCAATGTTATATAATTTTTACACAAAGATATATTGATATGATTACCAAAATATTAGGAAAATGTCACCTGGTTGCCATGTAGGCGCCCTAAATTGTGGTAAAAGAGTTGTTCCCGAAGAAACAGTCTGAGTATTGCGAGATTCAATTGCAGAGAGAAAATTCATAACCGATGCTTCTTTAGTGTTGCTATTGCTACTGTGTGTAGTATTATCAAAAATTCCAGGAAGACCTATAAGAAAAAGTACATTACTTATGAGCTTTATACTAGATATATTTCAGCAATTAAACATCTAATCAAAACATTCAATCACAAACATTGTAGTTGAGTTTTGGTAATAGCCCAAAAGCTCTCTTACAATGTTCTGACAATTTACTTAATTAACAATACAAGTTGCTGAAAGTAATAAAGAGAGGAAATATAAAATAAGACTACGAAGTATCTACAGAAACCTTCATTTATGTTGTATTTAGCGCACTATTAACTGAAGGATAAGGGAAGGAATGGGCAATTTTCACCAATTCCACTCTTCTCTAAATCTCCATGCTTAGAGCTCCAGGAAACGAAGTGCGGTCAGAGAAATTTTTCCCTCCCAAACTTTTTAGCAGGTATAACAGGTATATCAACATATATCGCGACAATTGTCCTGAAATGTATTCTATCATTTGTCAGCTCTCAACTATTTTAAAATAAAGACATCTATTTCATAAATTATTATTACCAGAAGGATGGGGAGTGGTAGTGTATACAGGAAGCTGCTGAGAAGCTGCATATGTTTGTCTAAGAAGATCCGCTTCAGAGTGTGATGAATGTCCTCCTCCATAGTTTAAACTTCAAAAGGCAATTAAAAACAAAGACAACACACATGTAGATGAAAATATGACAATTAACCAAAACATAGTAAGGGAGATTAATATTACAAGTTCAGACTTTAATGGTTGAGCAGTGACTGATCCTCAAGAGTACAGAATATAGTAATTTAGGATTTGTTTGCACAAATACATGTAATGTAATTTAAATACAAGTAATGTAATTTAGTTAGCATGTTTAAAATAGTGAATGACTGCCTTTTCTATATTTCAGAGTAATTTGTAAGATATTATTTAGTATTCTTCTCCCTGCATTGCTAAATTTATGAATATCCCAGTTTTAATAGTACTACTCACACACGCACAATCCTTCAATTTCTAAAATGTTATGCATACAGGATCTATAAGACATTCATAAGCAAATTTCTTTTTGAAACCAGAAATATGCTTCTGACAAAGTAGCTTTAGAAAGCATTCCTAGGTCTGAAAAATGTGAGTAAAAGGACCCATGGCTTCAAGCAAGAGGAAGGATTTTTCTTGGTAATACTTCAAATTAGAAAGACACTCAAGACTCTAGAAGCAAAATACAGAGCAAGCTCCAATCAGTCTTTAGATCTCTAAGCAGAAGAATGAAAGGGGAGATATTTTTGATCCTTGTAGGTTTTCCAAGAATCTCAAAAGCAGATTCAATCCAAAAAGCCCCTTTCATGAGTTTAAAGGAGAAGACTATGTCAAGTACCTCCAATGTTCAATGCAACTGTGAAATATTCCTTGTTTTCTCCAAGATTTGTCAAGATATACCAAACTTTGGATGGAAACCTGGACAAAGCAGCATTTATCACAAAGGGTAAAATCATTCTGCATATGATAAGCTATTCATCTATGTGCATGTGTAAATTATTTCAATGTATATTGTGAAGCCAATTTCTCTTCTTAGGGACGCGACCGGGGTGTGTTTCTGTCGGCATTACTGCTGGTTCGGTGCACGCCTGATTTTGCATGTGCGTTCTCTCTTCACTAATGCACATGCGCAGTTGCTTCTAAATAGGTCTGTGCATGTGCATAACATTTTAAAAGGTCAAAAAAAGATGTTGTGACGACCAGAGAACCGGTTTGGGGCGTGGCAAGCTTGCTGTCCCTACCTGTTTGGTGACCCAGTCGCCATTTCCACTACTGGTTCTACTGAACCGGTGCGAACTGGTAGAAACCCACCTCTGGACATGACCTTCTATAATAAATCATTCACAAAAATGAGATATAACTGCACAAATATAAAAGAAATTCCCCCTATGAGGCTTATATACATGAAATTACAGCAAGGTGGTATCCTTTTTACCTTATTATGTATACAGTTATTTCAAAAGTCATAGTGATTAGATTGGCTGTATGGTTTCCCAAATAAGACAGAACACTTGTTTCAAATCCCAAAAGTGATCTTTAGTTCTCCAAACAATTAAAAAAGTAAAATTTAATGACAAATATAAAAAACAATATTCTACATATTATTATTTAGGAACAATCCTAATTAAGAAAAACTTAAAAGTAAATATCATTCAAATCTAAATTGTCATTGTTATATAACTATAATTTCCATATTGAATGTGGGTTTTTGCCTACTAATGCACCAGAAGCATGACTGTCATATGAAAGAAAATGGGCTGTCATAACATGAGTATTATCCTTTGCATTTAGCAATACTACTAAGTCTCACAGAACAGATGTATTCTCTTCAATTATGGCAAAATACCAATGCCCCAAATTTTATTAAATACTGCCAATTAGTTGACATACTAGCATGCATCTCTACTGCAGTAGTTTTACATCAAAATTATATTCGATCAAAAAATTTTCTGACAATAGTCTTGCATATAGGGCCGGGATGGCGAACCTGTGGCATGTGTGCCACAGGTGGCAAGCGGAGCCATTTGTCAGGGCACGCGAGGCCTTTTCAGTTCAGCCTTTTTAAAAGCCATTTTCTGCCCTCCCCAGGCTCCAGAGGCTTTATAGGAGCCTGGGGAAGGCAAAAAGAGCCTCCCCCGCCCCAGAGGCTTAAGGAGCTTCCCTGAAGCCTCCGGAGCGCAAAAAAACGGCTCTATGGGCAAACCAGAAATTTGCGAACTGACTTCCGGTTTGCTCATAGGGTCGGTTTAAGCCCTCCGGAGGCTTCAGGGACCTTCAGGAGGCTTCCCTGAAGCCTCCAGAGGACTAAAAAGGACCCTACGAGTAAACCAGAAGTGACCTCCAGTTTGCTTGTAGGGTTGGTTTAAACCCTCTGAAGGCTTCAGGGACCTGCAGGAGGCTTCCCTGAAGCCTCCGGGGACTAAAAACGGCCCTACGAGCCCGTAGAGTTGTTTTTGCCCACCAGAGGCTTCAGGGAAGCCTCCTGAAGGTCCCTGAAGCCTCCGGAGAGCCTCCAGGTGGGCGGCAGAGGCTGTTTCCGCCCTCCCCAGGCTCTTATAAAGCCTCTGGAGCCTGGGGAGGGCAAAAAAAGCATGCAAAAATGGGGGGAGTGCCTCTCATGCACGCATGAGCACTGGGAGGGTCACATGTTGCATTATGGGTGCAGCACGCCTGCGCATGAGCCCCCTGTGCTCCCCCCTTATGGCACGCAAGCCAAAAAAGGTTCGCCATCGCTGATATAGGGTATATATGATTAATCCAGAAACTTATAATTTAATCAATCATCACTCCCTATTTCATGTTTTGTTTGTGCAACTATATAAACTAAACAAAAAGTTACTTCTTGAGGCACGCAAAACTAAATTTACAGATCAGTGTGTCCATATAATTTAAGTTTTCATTTAATGTTAGCTTACCTATATAATTTCAGCACACAGCTTTTTGTACTCAATAGAAAAGAAGGTAAATAAGTGAAAAAGAAAGGACAGATCTAGGAGGTGGAAAGAGGGCTAAATCAACAAAGATCTACACACACAGAGTAGTTTAAAATATGATCTCAGAAAAGCTAATCATTAGAATGAGTTGAGTTTGATAATGGATGCTAAGAAAAAACAAACAAGGTTTTGGATATGCTCAAAATAAAAGGAAGAGGAAAAAATAACTATATCAACTGATTGGGTACAAAGAAAACCTAGTACTGCCCTTATTTTAGCTCAGATTTTTCTGAGATGACGACTAAATATTTCACCTCACAGTTGTGAAATCAGAATAAAGCAGCAGGATACAAGTCCAAGACTGATATAAATGTTTATTTACTTTGAATGGATTTAGAACTTCTGGATCAAATGAACTGCATTCCAGAAGTGCAAAGTAACCAAATGTTTATATTTTATTTCTGAGAATCCCTGGGAGCAAATATCCCTATCTTCAAATAAGGACAAAAGAGGAACAAGGGAAGTACAAACCTGTCACTCTGACACTGATATAAAAGATATAAAAATTATTCAACTAACAATAATGCCATAATTGTCCAAGAACAGGTATTATCAGATTATGTTTGTTGTAACATATTTTAAACAGCAATTTACGTAACAGTTTGTAGGAATGTTATAATCACGAAATATGTTGATTTCAGCAAACATTTGTTCAATTATCCCATGACATTCTGATCACCATTAAATGTTGATTGGTGGATATGCCGTCCAACAGTTGGACTAAAAACTGTACTAAAAATCTAGTCCTCAAACATTCCTGAGCAAACTCAAATAAGGTACCAACTGCGGTGAGCATTCTTCAACTTTATTATTAATATTTTAGATGCATGCTTATCAGATGACACAGAACTAGGCAGAACAGCTAATAATCTAGAAGACAGAAACAAAATTAAAGTAGTTTGTAATGGACTAAAGAAAAGGACTGAAAATTATAGAACAAAATGGAGGCAAATGAAACATTCTTCAGTGAGAAAACAAAACTTAAAATCCGAGAAACAATGGGGTCAACCTAGTTCGGGAGCATTACTTATGATTTTGGAATAATAGTTCATTTTATATATGCTAAACAGGGAACAAGATCTGGGTATCAACACACTGTTCATATTCTTGATCTAACACATATGACTTGTTATGAATTACTTCTAATATATGTATGTGTGTATTTATGCATATAGGCATATGTATCTATATTAGATATTTCACCCCACCTTTATTTTTATAAATATCTCAAGGTGGAAAACATATCTACAACTCCCTCCTCTTATTCTTATCACAACAACTCAGTGAGGTGTGTTGTGCGGAGAGAAAGAATGACTGGCCCAGCTGGCTTTCATGCCTAGGGCGGAACTAGAATTTATAATGTCCTGATTTCTAGCCCAGTGCCTTAACTACTAAACTGGATTATATATATAAATAAAATAATAATTTTATTCTCCTGAACACTTTAATATTTTCCACTCTTTTTCTGAGCTATTAAATTAACAAGACAGTTAATTAGAAAAGTATGTTCAGAATTTCTAATACTAATAAAATCACCACAAATGTGTTTTGTTATTAACTAGATTAGAGACATGCTCCCAAAATAAAAATAAAAAGTATGTTCTCTTAATACTGCAATGAGAGGAGTATTTGGTAAAAGTTATGTAATAATAGTCCAAACAAGAACAAAGAAGATAACCCCAATTGCATCTAAATAAAATCAACATAATTTTGGAACATATTTTTCTCAATTAAGTCATATGCTTTCTTATTTTGAGGCAAGATATAGGGCAAATTTCAAGGAACTTTAAAAAAAATACATCTGAATCTCCATAACACACAAACCAAAACAGTGAATCAAAAATCAAAGTGTAGAATTTAACAATACTCACTGATGTTTCAACCTATCAAAGACATTGCACCACAAATTCAATGACTGATAAAAAACAGTAAAGGAAAACAATACGTAATATAAACTGAATATGAAGAGTACTATAACAAGAACACGTTAACTTGTGTCAAGAATGAAAAACATTAATTGAAGACATCAGCAATAAGTAAAATAAAATTTCAGAAAAAGCATGAAATGTCTCATTCAGAATTACTGTAGATCAGGGGTGTCCAAACTTGGGAACTTTAAGACTTGTGGACTTCAACTCCCAGAATTTCCCAGCCAGCGCTCGCTGGGGAATTCTGGGAGTTGAAGTCCACAAGTCTTAAAGTTCCCAAGTTTGGACACCCCTGCCGTAGATGTTTCAAATATATCATTTCTTAGTTTTGGCAGAACCAAAGCAAAATATAAAGAGGGTTGAATCTAGAAAAGAATCTGAACAATGCTTCTTGATAAAAAAAATCCACTGTTATTTTTCTACAAACTATTTGTTAAGATCAAGAGATTGTCAGTGGAATGCCACTGACTGAGCCACAGGGGTCTGTACCAAGATAAAATTCAGGATGACTGCCATGCTGCTCATGCACCTCTCACTCTAAAAACCCACTTTTTAATCTAATCTGTAACTTGGGGATGTCCTCTGTTTTTTACTGTATTGTTTTTCACCAGCAGTCTTCCCACAGGATGAACTAACTAGAGAGGGCTTTAATGTTTCTTGTCAAAAATATAATATAAAATATTATAAAATATTATATAAACCACACTAATTACTAAGTTAGCCAAATCCTCTCACGTTTAAGTCATGCAATAATACTTTCTAAATTCATCAGCTCTCACAGGGATGAACTTTTTTTTAATGTGCTGAGAATTTAAGGAAGCAACCGAATCATATTTTTTGTGGAATGGAAAATACTAAACCAAATGTAATTTATTTAATTTTAGCTTTGTTTGTTGTGAGAACCTTGCCATTATGGTTTCAACTTAATAGAATTATTTCCAAAGAAATATATATAGGATTACATGTCAATAATTATCCTTTAAACTTTTTGTCATAATTATTAATTTGACCAATTTGACCAATTAACTGGTGAAAATATATACAGGCTAAGAACCACAGTAGTTTCTTCATCAGCAATCCTTATGAAAAGAACGTTGGTCCTTACCTATATAAATAGGTGGGAGGGGCTACAGCTGGGTTTAGTCACATCCTGATTGGCCAGAGACTGAAGGAATTTGTTAAAGTATCCTTCCTTCCCTATTGGCTCTCAGTTTCCTTGAGGTCGAATGGAGAAGCTGTGACAACATCATGCAAGAAGACAAACAAGACACCGCCTGGCCGCCCCTCACCCGACCTAACCAGAATACTAGGGCAGGATGTAGCCCCTCCCGCCTAACTACATAAAAGGAACGTTCAGGTAAGGACCAAAGTTCTTTTTCCTGTAGATACGGCGGGAGGGGCTACAGCTGGGACATACCCAAGCTAAGTCCCAGGGCGGGATGTAGACGCCGGGGGAGGGGAGGTCGCCACCTGTTGGAGAACCCGACATCTGAAAGACACGTCTGCCAAAGCGAAATGATCAAATCGATAGTGTCGGATAAAGGGCGTTGGAGAAGCCCAGGTAGCCGTCCTACAGATGTCCTCCAGAGGGGCACTGGTGGCTCATGCGGCCGTGTTAGCGGCACTCCGAGTGGAGTGAGCCGTAATTCCCTGAGGAGGGACTTGACCTAAGGCTTCGTAAGCTGCCTTGATGGCCTGACTCCCCTAGGGGCCTGCACTGGTTAAGGGGCTGTGGAGGCCATGTCTCACTCACGTGGCCTGTGCCTTGATGGAACTGCAACGAAACCTGCTGGCCCCGATCTATGGCCGCGCTGCAGGTCGCAGGATGGAGGATGTCTACCTCCTCCACGTCTATATTTTTGTGTATGTATTGTCCATATCTGTATTTTATGTGTTTTTTATTGTACGCCGCCCCGAGTCCTTCGGGAGAGGGTGCGGCTAACAAATAAAATTTTAATAATAAATAAATTATAAATAAATAAATTATAAATAAATAAATAAATTATAAATAAATTTATAATAATAATAATAAAAATTTTATTTTTATTATTATTATTTATTATTATTATGGAGGAGAGGACGCCTGCCGGCCTCAATTAATGCTGCGATGCAGGCCGCTGCTGCACGAAATGGCAGCCTCCATGAGGTTACCCCAAAATAGCCACCATGCCTCGTGGAAGCAGAGGAGACTGCCCGGTATCAACGTCTCTGAGGCACAGCCTCGCAGTGAGCCGAGTCCTCTTCAAGTACTCTCACCGGCTAATCAATTTAATCTACGCTGCTGCGCTTGGTTACAAGCCACAGTGCTCCGTTTGGAGCCTCCGTAGCGATCTGCGGCACGCCTCTCAAAACGCAGTAAGTCTTTGAAGCCACGGCGAGGCTCTAGCAGCCGCACTGAATCAGTTAAAGTGCGGCTGGGATTTTGAAGCTGCGGTGAGCTGATAAGCTGCAGCAAGGCTTTGAACCCACGGGCTTGCAAGGCACTGCACTGTTCCGGCCGATCACGAAGCCCGAAGGGTGCAGGCTGAATCAAATTTGCCACCCGCAGGAGCCTCTAAATACACTCGACTGCAATATAGGAGCCTGCGACCCCTGCACGCCCAGGGACTGGGCAAGCCCCCCTCAGGCCCAGAGGTAGGATATCATGGCACTCCTACCTCCTTATGAGGCTGACAGATCAGTCTCTATGGCCAGCAGTCGAAAATTTAGAAATTTAGACTATCCAATCAATCAAATTAGGAATATATATAATTAGACAAAGTACCTCACTGGAGCCAAAGCTAATGCTTGGACCAAAGACTGAGAGGAAACTGGGAGCCAATAGAGAAGGAAGGATACTTTAAGAAATTCCCTCAGTCTCTGGACCAATCAGGCTGTGACTAAGCCCAGCTGTAGCCCCTCCCGCCGTATCTACAGGAAAACACAGTAATTCTGGGGGTGGGGGGTGGGAGGGAGATCAGGGAATTCAAAATATACTTTATATTATGAGCTTGTTCAAATTAACAGGAAAAATATCCTTTTTAAAAACGTAGAATCAATCTACTGCATTATCCAAAGTAGCTTTTTAGCTGGCCAAATGTCAGGTTTTGTTTAGTAGGATGAGGTATTATTTATGCTGTTACTGATAAACTCTTATACACTATAAAACTGTAAGAAACTAGGGAGAACTATCCCATAGACCACAACATTCCAGCAAATCCAATCATCTTTCTTTTGACATTAGGAATTTTGACTTGCAAAGTTCACATAGCACTGCTGTCTATCTTTCATCTTATTCTATTCCATAAGGTAGAATTAAGATCTGCTTTATATATTGAAAGCTACTGCAGAAATCTGTAGAGATCTTATATACTCTACTCACTAATTAACAACACATTTCTTGTATATTGTTATATATTACATATACATGTTATATTATATTATACACACACACACACATTGTTTTCGGTTGGGTATATAAATGCTGAAAGTTCTAATTCTCCCTAACTTCCCAAAATTCTATCAATTTTTATCTACTCATTTTCTCCTTATAGTTCATCCTTGTTACAGGTAGTCCTCAATTTACAACCATTTGTTTAGCTCAGAGATACAAAAGAACTGAAAAAAGTGCTTTGCACACTTAAGACTGTTGCAGTTTGATTTTCCCCATCAAAATTTGGACACTTGCCAACTGGCATGTATTTATTCAGCTTAGTTAACATCTAGACTCAACTAAAGGCCTATTTGCGCTCTAGACTGAATGTATGCTTTTATGTCCTTACATTTCTGTCATAATTATTTATTTTGCCATTTTAACTTTTGTAAAAAATAATGTATTGGTTTTATTGTATGTAATCATATATTTAATAGAATATTCAATTTTTTCCATGGCGCCATTAATGTAAAACAAGCAATAGGTCAGACTACATTTGTCTAATTTTAGTAAGTGAAAAAACAAGCAAAATGCAATATGGAAGTGATTCAATAGGGCACAAAATATATTCAGCAAAAATCAAGGAACCTGACAATGTTGTCCAACAGAAAAACTGGCTAGATTGCTATTCTACTAATACATGGCTTGTCTTAATGTTTGTTGAACAAACCATGATGTTCTTGTTCACACACATTTTATGAAATCTTAAACTATATTAATAAATCATAATGGCTAAGTTCAACTGTTCATAAACTCAAAATTCATATAAATGTATATGATATATAGATTTACGTGATATATGAATCCAGATACCTGTGGTTTGTTGAACTAACTGCAGCCAAGCAATTCATTACTTATTTAAATATGAAAATCCACTTAAATGTTTATACAAATTTAAGATAAAATTGAAGTGTAAATGCCTTATCTAAAACATACATTAAATTAGGAATCATGAGTAAAAGTTGTTTTTTCTGCTGCAAAATATAAATATATATTCTGTTGTATTATACAGATTCATATACAGCACAGTCCTAATTCTTTATTGTATAAATGTAAATAATTTTTAGAAATTGAAATACAGGATTCCTCAACAAACACACAGTCCATCCTCTAAAGTCTGGCACATCAACAAAAATATTCACAAACAACTTTTATTTAACACTTTACAAAGTACCAATTTTACTTTACTCAAGTACCAATTTTTATCAACCTCTAGTTATTATGGATGATTGCACATAAATAATGGAAACAAAGTAGGGTCATGAATTCCATATTAGTGTCTAGTACTGAAAAGGTAGATACTAAAATTAAACTTGCAATGTCTATCAGGTAAAATAAAACCATTATTTAATTTGTCACAATTTGGTAAAAAAATATCCTATAAAAGGCATAAAAGAGACAAAAATATCCTTAAAAGCATTTGTACATCTAAGTAACCAGAAGCTATTGCCAATATACACATTTTACATAACTTTTCTAGTCTATGTTTTCAACAACTTCAGCCTCTTTAAATTCAGGCAACCCTATCCATGCCAGATATATTTATAATTAGATATTACAATATAAAAATAACTTAAAAGGTTTCATAGAAATAATGTAAGTAAATGAAACTGCAGGACTATGGAACCCTAGGTCCTAATCCCTAATCAGCCATTAAACATACCACAAATGTTAGTATTTTTAATGGGATTATACTTTTTATAATATTTGTTGTGAGAACTGAACTTTCATGTGCATTATCCCAAGTTTTGTGGAAAAAATACAAGATGCAGATATTAGAGAAATCACTTTATCAAATCCCAACACTAAGTTTCACTTATTTTTCATGTGATTCAAATTCTATTCATAATTTCAACATGCTATATCCTGTGATCAAGAATAAACAATTCAATACAACTAGCTATGTAGCTTTCCTGAATATGCAATTGAAAACAAAGTAGCCACAATTTTAGTAGCTTTGCATTTTTTCTTTCCTCCATATATTCTACAAATTGTTGTGAATGCTGAAATATAGGGAAATACTTTAATACCCAGCAAAATTAATACACTATATTAAAAAAGTAAAGATTAATTCAGAAATACTTGTAGTGGAAACTGACTTAGTTCATTCTGACAATTTTACAAATAAATTTTAAAAATGAATTTCAAATATTAATCAGAATGGGTTTTTTTAAACTAACTTTCAAAATAATCCAATTTTTTTAAATCCTGGAATTTAAAATTATGCTATGCAAATATGTAAATGACTGCAACTACACAGCAATCTTCGTAGCAATCTAACTGCGGAACATAAGAGTAATGAGAGTGACATAAAAATAAACATCTGCTTATCTTAGTCTTAACCACACAGCATTGCAGTAACTGAGCTAATAGAGATTGATGTTTGGCAAGTATATTTTGAAATAACCATGTGGTTGAAAAGCTTATCTCCATCTTCCCCTCTAGCATCTCAAATGGTATCAGCCAATGGAGAAGTACCATATTAAAGATGGAAAGAATAACTGTAACCACCTAGTGAATTCTACAATAACACAATGATAAAATGGAAATACTATATATAATCACACATACACACACACTGATCCTGGATAAATTGCTCTCTGGGTTAAGAAATAACTTCTTTAATCTGTCTATACTTCAACATTCATATTTGTCACTCAAGTTAAAAGTTTTTTAAAACCCAAAAATAGATATTTCAGTCAATAAAATGATAAACACTGGTGTCACCACTCAACTATGGGGTCCAACAGTAAACTATGGTCTGTTGAATAATGATGGAATTGAACCATACATCACAGTTTATAAACCACAGGAACTGAATTTACTGCCCCCAAACAAACCTAGACTGTTCAAAACAATTTCCAAACTAAGTCACAGGTGGATTTAGCATGTTGTATGGATCCAGGCAAGGTAAATGGCTAGGTTTCAACATAGCACCAATTTATATTGCACACAATACATAATATATAAGCATTGCAGTTTGAGCTCAGCAAATAGTGTGAATCTGGTTACAGGTAGTCAATTTATAATCATTTTAGTGACTGCTTGAAATTATAACAGCATTGAAAAAAATGATGTATGTTCATTTATGACTGTTGCAGCATCCCCGTGGTCAGATGATCAAAATACAAACACATGGCAACTGGCTCATATTTATGATGGTTGCAGTTTCCTGGGGTCATGAGATCATCTTTTGCGACTTTCTGACAAGCAAATCAAGGGGGAGACCAGATTCACTTAACAGCCATGTTACTAATTTAACAACTGCAATCATTCATTTAATAAGTGTGGCAAGAAAGGTTATAACATGCGCAAAACTGATTTAACAACTGTCCTGCTTAGCAACTGAAATTGTGGACTCAACTGTGGTCGTAAGTTGAGGACTATCTGTACTATCATTTTGATTGCACTGTCTATACTTAATGCTATATGTTGCATGCCCAGGATTGTTCTTTCATCTATAGCATGGTATCTAAATCCAATCATTAACACTTAAGCAGACAAGCAACCAAATAATTCCACAAGATCATTCATCTCAAGAAGGAAACTAAAGTGTTGGATGGAGCTAAAGGACAGGAAGGAACAAGAGACAATAGCCTTAGTGAACTTACTGGACTGTTGTTAAAAAGAATTCTAAGCCCCCTCCCTCTTAAAATACAAAATAGCTTATTGAGACTTAAGCCTGACCCTTAAGGCATGCAATATGGAGTGTGAGATAGAAAAATAAAAAAGGAACATGGGGCAGAGGCTGAAAATATAGAGGAGCCTACTAAAGAGGGCTTGTGTGACTAGTTGAACTTTCTTATCAATACAATGAAACAATTTGTTGCAGATTCTATTTATTTCTTCCAGGAATGGTCTTAGGGGGGTCAACTGTCAAACTAAATATAACCTGGATCATTTTTTTTTAAAATAGATGAATTTCTACAAAACTGGAACTTTCTGAATCACAAAAAATATTCTTTTTTGCTTTAAGCTTTAACCAGAAAATGGCCATATAACTAGCAAAAAGACAGGCCCACAGAAGATCTAAAATAATAAAGCCATTCATCTTACTTTCTGGAAAACTGTTGCAAGTTATATTTGTTGATGCCCTATCACAGTTGACTAAATCATTGTCTTCTATGGGTAGCATTATTTTCAACCTAAAGGAAGAATATGTGCAAAAGAAATAAAATTGGAAAGATGGTTGCTGGTTCCACAAATTGCCTTAAGACTTCATTTTTTTAATCAGCCACAATGTGGCTTGGTTTTGATTTAGCACAGTGTGTAAAGCCAGAATGTGTCACAACTTGGTTCTTAGTCTTAGTCATACTGGCTAAGACTGATAGGAGTTGCCAATAAGTAGTATGATATGTTATACATGCCTGATTTAATTCTACAACAGATTGTAATTGAGATATACACATTTTCAGAAAAGTTGAAATTGAGATTTATGGAAAACAGAAATTACAGGAAACTAACCTAAATCTGCTAAAACATAATAACTAGTCTGTGATACATTATATATAATTCTCCCAAACAATCCTCTTGATAGCAACAAATTGTTAATGTAAACCTACTATTTTCAGCTTCACAACAGTTTATTATTTCTTAGAACAAAACTCTTCCACCCTCATCCCACTTTATACAAAGAAAATGCTATAATTTTGTCTGCAAGCTGACTGGACTATTCTTCCAAATTTTTTTCTTGTTCCTTACATTTGTAAAATGGGTTATTGGTTTGGAAGCAAAACAGGACAATCAGCAAGAGAGAAGACTTTCTGATATATAGGAGAATATTCAAGGTATGTAGAAATACATGTCATTTAAATATTGATTTCTCAAGGGAGAGGTGATGTAGAAAAATAATGTCCTTCTATTCATATGACATTCTAGCTACATACATGTAGTGCATAATGCAAACTATTAAGTAATTATTTGCTTTATCCCACTCCCCCCTTTTATCAGGTGGGAAGCTTGAAACAAGTTATTACATGGCCTTCTCCTTGTGTGTGACTTTCTGAACTCATCAACCAGCATAGAAGAGCTATTGTATCAAAATAATGAAGGCTGCTTCAAGATAGTGCATGATACTTCTACATATTCTTCAATTAAGAGACTTTCTGAAATCATTATGTGCATATGGAATGAATTAGAATTATTTTGCTTTTATAGTGTTTCTGAGGTGGGCTGCCGGCAGAGCAAGGCAGATTTCAAAGCAACAATTGAGGCTTGAGTGGTCCCAAACATAGGGCAATAACCAATATCCATAAACTATTTTCTTCAATAACCCGAATAATATATTCTGAGATATTAAAAGAACTCACTGTAGGTTTGTTTACTGCAAAAAAATATACAAGGAAAAGTTAATAAAATCTAGGATTGAGGGAAGCTGATGAGTGAGATTTTTTTCAGATATTCTGAGTCATCTTTCCCACTAATCTTCACATTATAATCAAACCTTGTCTCTTTAGTCAGAAACCCACTCATTCCTCCCCCGAAGAAATGAACAGATACTATTTAATTAACGTAAGAAATCATCCCCACCCCCTTTCAAAATGTTTTCCTCATTGTTCAGGCAGCTTTCTGCTCCACCCTTTCACCTTGCCAGTGCTTTCTTTGTGCTTCCTCATAATTTACTTATTTTTAATCCTGCCTTTATTACTTTTATTAAAAACTCAATGGAGCATATATACACAATGCTCCTCCTTCCTCCTATTTTCTCTACTACAACAACAAGTCTGTGAGGTAGGTAGGTCTGAGAGAAAGTAACTGGCCCAAAGTCACCCAGCTGGCTTTCATTCCTAAAGTGGGACTAAAACTCATGATTTTGTTAGTTTCTACCCTGGTGTCTTAACTACTGCACAACTGCCTACTCCTTCAGTGAAATGTGTTTTGTTTTGTTTTTTGCTTTGGGCTATTTATATTTTGATACATTTTGTTAAGTTAAACAACAAAAAAGTCTTCTCAGAAGTGACATAGCTGCCAACAAAGAATATATAGAGCATACAAGCCATCAAGGAATAAAGACTATTGAAGAAACCAAAGCTAATTTAATTTTTGCTGACCTATAGGCTTAAAGATTTATAGCATTTTTGTTGTTATTTTACACTTACTGTACACATATTAGAGCCCAAATAAATGTCATGTTCTGTACAAATTACTGGCAAACACGTGTAACATCTCTTAGATTCTTCCTTAAAACACCTAATTACATGTACACTAAAATTCATTTCATAATTAGTTTTTAAATTTTTTACTTCATGTCTCACAAAATGAGAAAGTCAATTGCTATTCTATCTGATAAAATATCCTTGGAAAGTATCCCATCAAATATTCGTTGTGTTAGTGTCCTAGCCCTGGGAACTGAATATTCTTAAGCAAGTTTCAGCATGAATCAAGTTCTGAAGCATAGGCTTCAGAAACTCTACCTATTAAAAAAAAGAGAGGGAAAAGTACAAACTGGCAAAATAAGACCGAAAATGATAAAAAGGTATTGGGAATCAGTAACCTCGAGCTCAAACCTGTCTCTGGTGGTTTCAGATGAGATTCCCCCAGAATTAGCAACCCCCAACCCTAGCTACCACCTTATAACCTGGCAAGATTCTAATTTCAAAGGGGAAGGCACATTTACTCTTGGTTTGTATGCTCTAAATCCAAATTAACTGATTAAATCAGTTAATCAACGAGCCACACCTTCTTTAAAGAGTTTTTTAAGGGACTGCTCTCCATTACTAACTACACTGAATAAATACATTTGGGGGGGGGGGTGTTAGTTAGGTTTCCCTGTTTTTCCCAGAGACCTAAAAAATGCCTTCCCTAGGCAACGCAGGAAGTAAACATGAACTCTTGAACCTGAACGGCCTGCCCCACAAGCACCTTGGAAGCAAGAGGAGGAGGCCATGGGCTTTGCCCCATCCCTCTGCATTTGCAGTGGCCAGGACACCCTGGAAGCGAGAGCAGGGGGAAAAGGGGGGGCTTCTGTCATGCTGAAGTCTTCTCCCGGGTGGGCGGGAGGTGGGGAACCACACGCTTTCCCGACTGAAACAGCGTGTGTGTTATGGTGGGGGAGAGAGGAAAGCGGGGTTCCACGGCAGCCCAAATTCCCCAGCGTCCCTCCTCTATCGCACCCCGCAACACCTCCTGCTTTCATTGTCCCTAAAACTCCCTCCACGCGCAGGTCTTATGTTGCTACGTCCCTCTAAAATCCCGGCTTGAGCTCCGAGGAAAATGGGGATCCCGAGGGCCCTAGCGCTCCCCTACTGGCGGGCCCAAGACCGGAGACGCGCCCTCTCTCTTCTCCAGGAGACCTCTCCGTGCCACGCCACGCCACGCCACATAGCAGGGAAGCCGCCCAGCCTGGGAGGAGGCGAAAGCGCCGCGAGCAGGTCCCGCGGGCGCGCGAGGGACGGCAGGCCTCGTCTCAATCCCCGGCCTTTCCTGACGCAGCCCCCTTCCAACCCCACCCCCGGGCTGGCGAGGAAGAGACCCTTCTTACCTGGGCTTGAGGCTGCTGACGCCCCGTTCATAGGCCCAGACGGTGGCGGGTTGCGAAGACGCGGCGGCGGCCGAACCCAATGGATCAGGGTAGCTGGGGGCTGGTGGGTAGTTCCTGTCCATCATCCGAGTGGGAAAGGAGGGGACGCCGGGCTGCGCTCGGGGCCTGGCGCGTAAGGAGCGGCCAACCGGAGAGGGGAGGGGGGGTAGGCTGCAAGGACCGAGTAGAGTGGGACGACTCCCCCTTCCCGCTCACAGGAGGAGGGCAGCTGCGGCGGCGGCCACCCCCCCACCCGGTCCTCCCCTCAATTTCCGCTGCGAGAGGCGGGAGAGCGGCTTGGAACCCGGAGAGCTGCGGCGCACCGCGGCCAAGTTGGCAGCGAGGGCTGCGAGCCACCTCGCCGAAGACCCATGTCGGGCTGTGGCTTTCCCAGGCTGCCCCTCCCACCCTGCTCCAATTGACTGGGGGCCCGATCAGCTTCAGGACACGAGAAACGCCGCCCGCCGCCGCTGCTCTTCCTGCTGCGGCCGGTATGCTGGAGTTGCAGCCGTAGCAGGAGAAAAGAAGAGGGAGCCTGCAGCGAGGAGAAGGACGCCGAGCGGGAGCGCGATGGGATTGCTGCTCCAACTCACTTTGTTCCCGCGGTGGCGAAATGAAGCGGCGGCGGGGCGGGGGGGAATGTCCTCTCCGTTCCCGCGGTTTCCATCTCTGCAACGCCTGTCCATGAAAAGCTTTGCTGGGATTTGTAGACGGTTGTGTAGTAGCTTTACGCCTTCGCGTATGATGAAATGCTCTAACAAAAGACTAACAAAATAACGCGCGAAATGGCTTCGTGACCCACGTAGCTTGTCATCTTAAAACGACACATTTTCACTCTTCCCTATTTATGCGTGCTTTAAATTTCTTAAAATTGCTTGTATCTGCACACTAGACACGTGATTGCAATTCTTAGTGTCTCATTATTAGGTATACCTATACATGATGGAAAATCCAGGCAAGATAGTGGGGAAACTTGTCTGAAAGTTCAAAAGAAAGTTCTGTGTGGAAAGTTTTCTTTACATATTTTCTTTTAGTATTTCAGAATGCTGTGTGAGATAAAATAACTGAACAATGGAACTTCATAAATTGCGTTTTAAATGTGTCCAATGTTTAGGATAATCCTCTTCCTGTCTCCTGAATGAATCACTGCATGTTTCTGTGCTTGTCTGCTACACAATCATCACATTTCTGTGCTTGAGTGCTACAACTCAACATTTTTTGTATTTATGTTTGATAATTATAAGTAGCAATAACAAGATAATGTAAAAATGAATGCTGAAAAAAATAAGATGCATCTTTTTAGCACAGAAATACTACTACTGACTTCCAACTTTTGTGCTGGTGCCTAGGAAATGCAGTTAAAAGGTGTTTGAGATTAACAGCTGAGGAAAGTTTGTATACTTATTTTAGCATGTAGAGACCTACTTTCAAATATGGAAGTTTGAATTAAAAGTTATTCATTGAAAAGGAAGACAGACTTTGAGATACAACATTGCCATTGTGCAGAGGAAATAGATTAAACTACCTTGCATTTCATTATTTTGACAAAGGTGGACAACAAAGGATTTAAATTGTTGTAGAATGGTCTGCAGAAATGGCTTCAATGGCAATTCTAGCAAACTTGTATAAGTCAATATGGCAGACAAATTGGTTTAATATTTAAGTGACTCAAAGCTTTGGCATTTAACATTTTCTTTCAGAACAAAGATTGGTAAACTGCAGTGCCAAGCATTCCTTAGAATTCCTTTATGTGGGCTGAAAATTGAAGACATATTTCTGTCATTCTTCAGTGAGAAGCAAAAATGGTAGTCACAATCACATTTGGACAACTTGATGAACCAGGTTAGGAACAGATTGCCATGGGTGGGGGGGGGGGGGAATCTGGTTGTTGATTAGGTAAATGTGCTAGTCGTTCCTGACTCTAGGGTGGTGCTCATTTCCGTTTCAAAGCCGAAGAGGCAGTGCTGTCCAAAGATGTCTCCGTGATCATGTGGCTGGCATGACTAAATGCTGAAGGCGCATGGAACACTGTCACCTTCCCACCAAAGGTGGTCCCTATTTTCTACTTGCATTTTTACATGCTTTTGAACTGCTAGGTTGACAGAAGCTGGGACAAGTAACGGGAGCTCAGTCTGTTACGTAGCACTAGGGATTCGAACTACCGACCTTTCTGATTGACAAGCTCAGCATCTTTAGCCACTTCCCTTTGTTGAAGGTTGTTGATTAGTTACCATCTAATAGTGCCTTTAAATAAGTCTATCTAGTTTTTAAAAAACCTTCCCCCTCTGAGAATCCAGATGTACTTTTGTTTGCTGTGACCCAACCTCACTTTGCAGCCATATTGCCCTTCAAATAAGTAGTGAAAGAATAGCAATTACATCATGTCTTCTTTGCAAGATGCTCATCAAAGTGTTTAACATCGAAACTGATCTTTTGTTTAATAAACAAGGCAATTTTTCAGATATCAGACATTTTCTTTCAGATTCATTATTTAATTGGCATTAACAAAGAAAATGAAACTAGGTACAAAGTTATTTTATTTATAAAAACTTATTGATAACACCCACATGGAGATATTCTTCCTAGTATAAGAAACATAAAATATTCAATTAGATAATTGAAATTATAATGTGTTAGCATTTTTATCATAGGAGAGCCAGTTTGGTGTAGTGATTAAGGCATCAAGCTACAAACCAGGAAACTTAAGTTCTAATCCTGCCCTAGGCACAAAGGTGAAATGGGGCCAGTCACTTTCTCCTAGTCGTAGAAAGGCAGCAATGGCAAAGTATTTCTGCCCAACATTATTGCCAACAAAACTGTAGGGACTAGATCAGGTAGTCACTAGGAATTAAAAACTGACACAAACACATTTTTATCATGGGAGAAAATAAAAAAAAAACGCTAGCAAACGTGTAATTTTCAGAATTGAAAATAAAATTCAGTTACAAGAAAAAAGAAAAATGCGCATCAATTTACACAATGGCTCAAAATGCATAGAAGCCAAGTTCACACATAAATGGAAATATAACTCTTTCAGAATTATTAGAACATTGGAGAAATGTGTTCCTTGTTTACCTGTTACCCTTTAGTCCATCATAGGCAGGCATCTTCAGAGATTCTTTTCACTGTCTTAGAGTGCTATACTATAGCATTTCAGCTGCACATCTTTTATTAAGATTAATTCTCAACAGTTTCATAGACCGTGTTTGTTCATTAAGGACCCGGAAGAGAGAGAGACTTTTTGAATACTTTGAGCTTTCCTGAACGTCCAGGATATGGAGGGGGTGGAGAATCATAATTTTCTCTTAATGCCATTGCTTGATCATAAGTTGGCAATCCTATCTGTCCTATAGTACGAGGAGGGACAGGATTTAAAGAAAACTCTTCTTGTCTTTGGAAGACGATGGAAGAATTATGCCTCCTGCAGCTTCTGTGCCTAGAATAAAAAAAAACCACCTTTGATGAACAAGGACAAACAAAAGTCAGGCTAATTAATCAATTGAAACTGCTAACAATATTTTCATCTTCCTAGTTTAGAAGTTAGTTAATACAACCTTACTAATTAACATCTTCCACAGTGGGAATTTTGAAACCATTAATTCCAATACATCTAAAAGAGGTTACTTTGGGAAAGGTTATTTGTCTATTTTGAGAAAAGTAAAAAAAAAACTAGCTTCCCAATGTTTCCCTTTGTACATTCATTCTTTATATTCCGTGATACAGCATGGAATCATAATTTGAAAGTCATAGAGATTCACTATTTTTTTTGAGAGAGATGAAGTTTCCTTCCTATGAAATCAGGGTCACATTTACATGATAGTGAATCAATTCTCTGAAAAGTCTTGAATCAGGCAATCTTCTACTTCTCTTAACATCTGCTCATGGAAAGAACCATGAAGTTAATCCGTGATTTGTTAAATTGCAACAAAGGTAATCTCTGAATACAAATCAGAGCACAAACCAAGGGGAAAATGCTTGTGAGTTTACTTATTCCAAGAAAAGCAAGCCCAAATTCCTTCTTGATGTGTAATACTAAACAAAACATGGATGATCTCACCAGATTTGTTAGCCTTGCCAAATAGCAGCAGAAGCCAAATCAGAATGACAAAATGAACCAGGAAATGGCTCATTTTCAGATAAGCCACAATTATAATTTTAGTTCAGTCATGGATACTATAACCTTTAAGTCCAAAAATTTATGTTAAAATTTCATATTTCATTCTAACATGAAAATTCATGTTAAAGAGTTTTTTATGCACTTTTAAGAGTTATCAAGATTTCCTTCCAAGCAGGTTCTGGAACAGAAGACACAGAAACAAGTAGACATTAATGTCCAAGTCAAGGCCATTTCTGCTGTTAAACTGTCAAATTCCATAAATTATTTATAAAACCATCAGAGATTTTAATGGCAGTAGGATTATGGATAAAAATTAACTATTCTGGACATTTGGAGTATAGTGTTAAGTTTCTTGAAACAGTTTTATATTGAATATGGGACAATGGAATGTTTTTATTGAAATGTTTTTTTTAAGATGCCTCTTCATAATTACTGTCTTTGATTACCATTACTATTAAATGAAAATAAAATTTTCAAAAATGTGATTTTGTTTCCAGGTTCATGCAACCTAATTCTCAAAGTCTGTGGTTTATTTTCTGCCATTTGGAGCTTAAAACACCCAAAAATGGGGATTGCCTTCATTTTAATCCCAGAAGAATTAATCCCAGTAAATTAAACAGAAAATGACTGGTCCAAAGTCACTCAGTAACATTTTGAACATAGACAACTTGAACATAGTTGGTTTGAAAACAAATACACAAAGCTGCTTTAAGAGCATCACCATTACTCTGCAGGCCACTTCTGATAAGTACATACTATACTGCTCTAATGTCTAAACTCAATTTTCAGAAGCTTTCAAATATTTGTATTTCAGATTTATTTCATATCATTTTGTTTTCTTTCAATCACTGCTTACACTGATTATTTCTCCTTTCTGGTTATTGTGGTATGGTTACAATGCATGGATTTACCAAGTAGCTTACATGTGGGAGATGAGAATAACAAATCTAATTTGTAAAATATTATTCCAGGAACTTGTTAAGAAATATAACACTGCAGGATCCAATCTGGGCCGGTCACTGGGACTAAAGGTGACTGATCCAGATTGGATCCTGCAACATTATCCTAGGTCCTAGGACATGTATATTTGCCTTCATTCGTGACATATAACAATGCTTGCAGGTAATACAATTATGTATACTCACATATTCTTGAATTAATGGGAAAAAAAGACATTGCATTTGAACATAAAATGTTAATAGGCAATTCATTGTATTTTATACATTTATACATTAACTCAAAGTAGAGATTAAGTTGAATTAAACATTAATTTCACTAACTTTTCACATGACATTTTAAACTCTTACAAAGTTCTGAAGAAATGACATCTTGTTACAACAATGCAAATGTTTCTAGAGAAAATAACAAAACCAGCTGGAATTTAGGACAAAACACAGCCAGTGAAATAATTGCACTGTATTTATACTAGCATGTGACCCAAATATGATTAACATAGCCTTACAAATAACTTTATTGATTAGGTACTTAATTGTTCTACGCAATCATGAACATAGGATAAGCATGAAAACAAAAAGACAAAACCATTTAAACATTTCAAAATGGCACAGGCTAATAGATATGGGCAACAAGTTATCATATTGTCATCTTTCCAGTTCACAACGTCTCATACTATTTGGAGACAGAAACTGCCATTAGCTATTTTAAGAAGCCAAATGACAATTATAAAAGAAGTAAAGTTCTGCCATCACTAGTGGTCATTCTGAAAAGGATAAAGTGAAATGCTACTTTTATGAAAAGAGTTAAGGTCTTCTATTATCAAAGGCTACTGAAGGCTGCTGACGTTATTACTCTGAATTCACTGTTTGTGAACAATGGTGTGAGATAAGTGCATATCTTGCACACTTTGTAACAATTTGAAAAGGTAATATTCCACAGAAACTGAGAAGAGAGTTTTGTTTATACTGCATGCCATGATTTTTAGACCTTCCTCTGGTTGATTCAAAGGACTAATTACAAACAAATAACATTCAAACATTTCTTTTTAGTGAAAATATTATTGGTGAACAGTCATGCTATGTTATTGCTCAATAACCACTCATCCAATTTTTAAGAAGCTGTATTATACCTGCATAGGCTATCAAGTAAAAACAGAGGATTAGGATCTTTCCCACAATGTTTTGTTACTGAAGAACATATTAAGGGGATGACCTCAATAACTAACCATAAATACAACTTGTTTGAAGAACAGTACATTCTAAAATCTTCAATGTCCTAGGAATAATCCTAACCTAAATATGCTTAACAAACTGATGGCACTAAGGATAAGTTTTCTCACTCCTTTGGAAGACAACTGATGTGACAAGATGTACATTGTAATACATGTGTTATTAAAAAAAACAATATACCATTTTATTTTCAGCTTGGGAACACCAGCTCCCTTACTGCCAGAAAATATGAACTGTAATTTTCGCTACTCATATTACAATATCCAAGGAAACGTATGTACAGATATAGAAGTTTTAATATATTATTTAATCTTTATAAAAGTATCACATAATTCCAAGATGCTATGCTTTATTTAATGTGTTAGAGATTTCTGGAAGGAATTGTGACTCAGTGATAGATTTTATGCAATGCATAAGAAAAAGTCAGAGATTCAAGACCTGCCACATCGAGCTAGGGCTGAAAATAATCCAAAATGAAACCCTAGAGAATTGTAGAGTTCCTATTGAATTACATAAACCAAAATTTGGACTCAGCATAATGCACTTTCTAAATTCTTTATTATTATTCATATTCATCCTATCCTTCAATTCCTAAATACACTATATTGCCAAAAGTATTCGCTCACCCATCCAAATAATCAGAATCAGGTGTTCCAATCACTTCCAGGGCCACAGATGTATAAAATCAAGTACCTAGGCATGCAGACTGTTTTTAAAAAAATTTGTGAAAGAATAGGTCGCTCTCAGGAACTCAGTGAATTCCAGCATGGAACTGTGATAGGATACCACCTGTGTAACAAATCCAGTCATGAAATTTCCTTGCTCCTAAATATTCCACAGTCAGCTGTATTATAAGAACATGGAAGTGTTTGGGAACGACAGCAACTCAAGCCACGAAGTGGTAGGCCACATAAACTCATCCAACATCAGTGTGTGACCTCACAAATGCGCTTCTGAAAGAATGGTCAAAAATTCCCATAAACACACTCCTAAACCTTGTGGACAGCCTTCCCAGAAGAGTTGAAGCTGTTATAGCTGCAAAGGGTGGACCAATGTCATATTGAACCCTATGGATTAGGAATGGGATGTCACTTACAGTAAGTTCATATGTGAGTAAAGGCAGGTGAGCGAATACTTTTGGCAATATAATGTATTAGTGGACTGCAAGTTCTCTTAAATACTTAAATCTTATTTGTGATTTCTTGACCTTCTGACCTTCAACAAATGACCTTTGTTATTTCTTGCAGACATTTCATTACTCAAAATAGGTAACATCATCAGTGCTAGTAAATATGGGGTTTGTTAAATCGGGTAATGGATAGGCACGCAAAGGCTAATGGTAACAACAGCTCTTTATTAAGTACAACAAGTGAGAACAATCCAGCGAAGTTTGAGTCTGACAGCAGCCCTTTTATAGGGAGCTGTCATACCCTTCGACCAAAATGATTTAACCTCTGTTCCCGCCGGAACAGAGGACCTTGGTGGAAACCACTGTAGTTAAAGCAAATATCTAACACCCCTCCCCTCTTGGATGGAATAATCCTACTTGTTACGTAGTCACGCAGGTAGGCGGGCTTTTGGGTAGCTCTGCCAGACCTGCGCAGTTCAGTTGGAGGGTGTTCCTTGGACAGGTTGGACGGACCTGTTTACTCTGCAGCTCCGCTTGATGGAAACTCCTGGAACCTTTCACAGGCCACGGCTAGAGCTTCTAGAGCCGCTTTACTCGGAGCTCGCTGCCGGCCTGCAACATAACCAGATAAGTTTCCTGGCACACTTGGGCTTGAGCTGGCTGTGGAGGGAGCGAGCATTTGCTCCATTTGGGTAGGACTTTGGCTAACTTGTGCAGGAGTTACCTCTGGTTGTCTAAGAGTGGAGTTGGAGAGGTGCCACGGAGTTGATCAACGTGCCTTCTCCAATTCCGACCGTCCTCAAGCTCTAAGAGGTAAGAGCGAGGCCCGGTGATGCCTATCACTGTGGCAGGAATCCACAGAGTTCCCCTGGCATAGTTGTGGGCATAAACTGAATCCCCTATGCTAAAGTTCCAAATCTTGCTTGTGGAGTCAGGGGGCGATGCAGCAGAATAATTTGGGTGTAGATGGTCTAAGTGGGATCCTAGCCGGCGACCCATGAGAAGCTCGGAGGGGCTTCTCTCTGTAGTGGCACTGGGTGTGATATGCTGAATTAGCAAATAGTGGTCAACCTGTGTTTGCCAATCTCCCGGGCCCATCCTAGTGAGGGCCTCTTTTGCAGATCTCACCATTCTCTCCGCCTGACCATTGGAGGCCGGATGGAATGGCACGACCAGGGCATGTCTGATTCCCTGAGCTGCTAGGAGGTCTCAAATTGCATGGTTGTGAATTGGGGCCCATTGTCAGAGACCA
This sequence comes from Natrix helvetica, assembly GCF_964273705.1. Lineage (NCBI taxonomy): Eukaryota > Metazoa > Chordata > Lepidosauria > Squamata > Natricidae > Natrix > Natrix helvetica. Next base: position 98,679,933 of record NC_138548.1, on the reverse strand, counting down.
AGACGTTGGGCAGGCCGTGCTGGAGAAAAGTCTCCATAGCACCTTGATGACCGCTTCTGCCGTAGTGGAGGTCATCAGGACTACCTCTAGACATTTCGAGTAGGCGTCCACAACTACGAGGAATGTCTGGCCATGAACTGGGCCAACAAAGTCAATGTGCACCCTAGACCATGGTTCTTGAGCGGATGCTTCTGGGGAGCTGGTCTGGACTCCTGGCACGGTGTGCAGGTAGCCACCCATTCGTCGATCTCCCGGTCCATGTTAGACCACCACATGTAACTCCTAGCCAAAGACTTCATCCTGACAATTCCAGGATGCCCTATGTGTAAAACCTCTAATACTGCAATGCGCAGTTTGGGTGGAACAATGACCCAGTCCCCCCACAGTAAACAGCCATTTACAACCAATAACTCATCACTTTTGGTAAAATACATTTTTAAATCAGCTCCAACACGCCCCTTTGGCCAGTCCCTCCACACCCATTTCAAAATTTGTTTGATGGTAGAGTCCTTTGTAGAGTGACAGGCAACGTCACTGGACGAGACAGGCCCAGGCTCAAGGCAGTCAATGAGGAGAACGGGCATCTCGGGGGTAGGGTCGGCAAGAAGTTCAGGCAATGGACAGTGGCTCAAAGCGTCAGTGTGCCCCAAAGTGGAGCCTGGTTGGTGGATGAGACGTAGGAGTAGGCAGCTAGGAAGATGATCCATCTGGTCATCCCTTGTGATAATGACACTGGGGTAGGTCGGTCCCCAGCCAGTAAGCCCAGTAGCAGCTTGTGGTCTGTAATTAGTTCGAAATCACGGCCATATAGGTACTCATGGAACCTCTTTACTCCGGCCACTGCAGCCAAAGCCTCACGGTCCAGCTGGCTGTAGTTCCGCTCTGCAGCAGACAAGGTCCTGGAGTAAAAAGCAATGGGAGCCTCGGTTCCGTTGGGCATGTGGTGATTGAGGATGGCACTGACCCAGAACGGGGAAGCGTCGCAGGTCAGCACCAATGGCAGGGTCTAGCTGTACAGTACCAGAAAGGAGTCCGCCGACAAGAGTCGTTTTACCATGGCAAATGTGGCAGCCTTGGCTTTGCTCCAGGACCACTTCGCGTTCTTAGTTTAAGAAAGACACTGTAGAAATTAAGGAGCCCGGGGAATGCCTGCAGCTCAATTTGATTGTGAGGTGTGGGGGCGTCCTGGATTGCTTGAATTTTTGGGGTGATCGGGTGAATTCCAGAGCCATCGATTAGGTACCCTAAGAATTCAACCCTTGGCACATTAATTTGGCATTTCTCCCTTTTGAGACGGAGGCCTTTGTCTCTAATTTGAGCCAAAACAGTTTGTACACATTTGAAAAGTTGTATCTCATTTGCAGCCAATACCAAGATGTCGTTGAAATAGGGGACGACTCCTGGAATCCCCTGCAAAAGCCGTTCTAAGACGCTTTGGAACAGTCCAGGGGTGATACTAATGCCGAATTGCAGGTGGTGACATTTGAATGCACCCCTGTGCATCACAATGGTTGGGCCTCCACAGTAGCGCCATCTACAGGCAATTGTTGGTATGCCTGCCCCATGTCCAATTTTGCAAATATTTTTCCGGGGCCTAACGAATGTAGTAGATGCTTTACAATGGGTAAGCGCTTTGTTGTAGTGCTTTATTGATTGTGCACTTGTAGTCTGCGCAGATGCGGACAGACCTGTCAGATTTGACAGGTGTCACAATAGGGGTCTCCCAGCGTGCGTGATCAACCGGCTCTAGGATTCCCTGGCCTACGAGCTTGTCAATTTCCCTATCAATTTTGGGGTGGAGTGCAAAAGGTACTCTCCTGGGTTTTAGCCTTATGGGGGCTATGTTGGGGTCCAAATTAAAGGAGATTGGAATCCCCACATACTTACCCAGACCGGTGCTGAAGACGTCTTGGAACTCCTTAAAAATGGCTTTGGCGGTGTCGTCTTTCAAGGTGTTGATACCAGTCACTTCTAGGCCAGAGCTTCGAACCAGTCAAGCTCCAGGAGGCTCTGCAGGTTGCCGCTGACCACCGTCACTGGGAGTTGGCCGCTGAAACACTTGAATTTCACCTGGAAGATGCCTTGGCCCATGATGGGGACCCGATTGCCCTGGTAATCGCGTAGGTGGATGTCAGGGGTGCGTAGATGTTGTTTCTTTAGGCTAGGAATAGCCTGCTTGAGGGTAGACCATGGCATGATGGTCAGTGATGACCCGGTGTGAATCTCCATCTTGCATGGAGAGTCCTCGATGAGGACTGTGACCTTCAGCTTTTTGGGTCGCCTGGTGCGGACTTGGCCGATTGACGTATGGTAGGTGACTCTAGTGTCACCCTCTGAGCGCCATGGTGGCTTCTGCCAGGTCCCTTGGTTGGGCCTCTGCTGGTGGTTTGGTGCGCTTCTTGGCTACCAGGTAGTAGCAGAGAATTTGCTCTGGCACACCTTGGCGATGTGCCCCTTTCGCTCACAACACTGGCAGGTAGCGTTGCGGAAATGGCAGGCCGATCTGGTATGTTCTCTGCTGCAGCTAGCGCAAGGCGAGAGATGTGGTTTGAATTTGCGCACTGGCTGGGCGCGGCTACTGCACATGCGGCAGCTGTCTTCTTCCTCGCCTTTTGAGCTCTCGGCCTCTGCAGCCTCGCGATGTATGCATGTACTCTTTCGCGTGTCTTGTGGAGCACTTTGGCGCTGTAAAGTTTCAGTGGATTTGATGGCTGATTCGGACGCCCTGGATTTGTCCAAGGGAATTTGTAGAGTGAGGTTAGATTTAGCGAGTTACCTCCTCTGTAAGTTAATGTCCCGCATGCCACAAATTATGCGGTCCAGAATCAGCTCGTCCAGGTCTCAGAACTCACAGTACGCTGCAGCCTTTCGTAGTGCTGCAATATACTCGTGGATTGATTCACCCTCCTTCTGGTTCCTGATGTTAAACTCATGCCGGCGAACGTGCTTGGACGGCTTGGGGGCATAGTGGGTCCTCAGAGTTTGCTGGAGCACGGGCCAGGCGACTGATTGTAGCGGCGTTGGCTCAGAGAGGGCTTTTGCCATTTTGAACACTTCCCAGCCACAGTGTCCGAGGAACATGTTCTTCTTGCGGCCTTCAGAAAGGCCCATGAGGTCGTTGGCCTCAAGGAAGCCGTCAAATCGTAGCATATACGAATCCCAGTGCTCGGTGACTGGGTCATATGGAGTCAGTGGGGCATGCGTGGCCATTTTGTGTTCTGAGGGCGTTTTGAGTTTGCCACTCAAAAATGGCTGCTCGAAGCCACGCTCTGAGCTCCGGGCTGGATGTACTTGCTGGATTGCTATGATGTTTTTGGTTTGCCTAGTTGCCTTCCAATCCCACCTTTGTCGCCAGTGTTAGATCGGGTAATGGATAGGCATACACAGGCTAATGGTAACAACAGCTCTTTATTAAGTACAACAAGTGAGAACAATCCAGAGAAGGTTGAGTGTGACAGCAGCCCTTTTATAGGGAGCTGTCAGACCCTTCGACCAATAGGATTAAACCTCTGTTCCCGCCGGAACAGAGGACCTTGGTGGAAACCACTGTAGTTAAAGCAAGTATCTAACAGGGTTTGCTCTCAGTTTATATTCTAATGGATTGCCCTGTCAAGTGTTGGTGAAAGTGGTTTTGGAGATTCTTTGGTTGGGCTGTTTACTGCTGACTTGTTAGCAGTTCCTAGATTGGGGTATTGTTTACTTGATTGTTAGTCTGATGTTAATCTTGGAGTTTATATTCAATCTAGGTGCTGATTGCAGGTGGGGAGTTGTTTTGGTCTTTTTGTTCCCTTTTTGGCTTGTTGATTGTCTCTTTTGCATAGTGTGTGTGTGCGCGTGTGTGCGTGCATATGTATGTGTGTGTGTGTGTGTGTGTGTGTATATATATTTTCGTAGATTTTCACGGGTGTAGGTATGCTGGTCTTGTTGTATTCGGATATTTTCCCATGTAAGATTGAGATTGTCTTGGCAATGTTTCGGCGAGGTCTCACTCACCATTTTCAGGCTGGTGTTTTGGGCTACAAAACACCAGCCTGAAGATGGCGAATAAGACCTCGCCGAAACGTTGCCAAGACAATCTCAATCTTACACGGGAAAACACCCGAATACAACAAGACCAGCATGCATATGAACATGGTTTGGTCTAGGATGGTCACAGTTTCCCATTTGAAACTATGGTTAAGCCTCTCCATGTGTTGTGAAATTAAAGAGTTTTCATCATGTCTTCTGACTGCTAGTTGGGGTTCATGGATGCTTTCTGCCAGTCTTCTGCCTGTTTGATGTGCATAGTGGCTGTTGCCGTTATTACTCTGTATATTGTAAATGACTCCTGTTTTTTTCTTCTGGAGCTGCTGGGTCTTTTGGTTTCCTTAAGAGGTTTTAAAGTGCTATTGTTGGTATGTGCCACACGGATTCCGTGTAGTTGTAATTTATTGGTGGTTTCTGAGATTTTCTCAATGTTTGGTAGTGTTATTCTTTTACGGTTTGTGTTAGTTGTGCTGTTTTGGGTTGAATGGTCAGGAACCTTTTGATAAAGTTGTGTGGATATCCATTTTGCTGAAATATGTTGTAGAAATATGCTCTATTTTCTTTTTCTTCAGAGTTGCTGTAGTGAGTTGTGGTGGTTTACATAAGGTTGTCACGCAACTTCTTTTATCAGACGTTAGGTTGTTGCTTTGGTAGTACAGCACTTGATTGGTGTGGGTGGCTTTCTTGTACACATGTTTCTAGCTTGCCATTGTGGTCTCTTTTGATCAGGATGTTCAGGAAGGATAGTGGGATGGTACTGAGAGTGTTCTCTAACTGTCCTTTTTTATCATGGTGAAGGTGTCATCTACATATCTGGATCCCTATTTTGTGGGATTTTGTGGAAGGGTTATGACTTTGAGACATTGCATAATGATCTTTTCTATAAGTCCTAAAGGCAGCGATCTCATAGGTCTACCTTTAATTTGTTGGTAAGTTTGTCCATCATATTGGAAGCATGTCATTAGGCAGACGTTTCTGAGATCCATAATCCTGGGTATTTCAATTGGTTGAAATTCAATAACACTGCTATACATCAAGAACATCTCAGAAATCACCAACAGGCTACTACAAACACATGGAATCGGTGAGGCACACAAGTCAACTAAAGCCCTTCAAAACATCTTAAGTAAACCAAAAGACCCAGCAGCCCCAGAAGAAAAAAACAGGAGTACAACATACAGTGCAATGATTGCAACAGCCACTACATAGGATAAACAGAAGAATGGCAGAATGTATCCATGAACACCATCAGAAGACATGATGAAAACACTTTATTCTAGTGGCTTTAATTTCACAAGATACAGACAGATTTAACCATAGTTTTAATTGGGAAACTGATTATCCTAAACCAAACCAAGTCCAAAAATGCTAGGAAATTTCTAGAAGCCTGGCACTCTGACAAATTAGCTATAAGTAGATACATAGGCATAAACAATATCTATAAATTATGCAAAAGAGACAATCAACAAGACAAAAAGGTAATGAAAAGACTAAAATAGACCAGTCATCAGCAATCAAAGGAGCATAAACTCCAAGATTAACATCAGACTAACAATCAAGTAAATATCCCAATCAAGGAAGTGCCAAACAAGCCAACAGCAAACAGCCCAACCAAAGAATCTCTAAGACCATCCCCACCAACACTGACAGGGCAATTCACTAGAATATAAATTGAGAGCAAACCCCACTCCTTACTTACACTGATGATGTTTCCTAGTTTGGATAATGAAATGTCTGGAAGAAAACAACAAGCTCAGAGAGTACCAAGGATCGCTCATTTCAACCCTGAACTACAAATATTCTCCTTTATTGGAATCTTATCTGCCAAGTCAGTCTTCTAATGCTTTATCTATTCAAGCACATGACCTTACATTTGAATATCTTTCTGTCAGATTTAATATGCATACATTCCACCTCCAAATATTCCAAGTCATTTACAAAGACATGAAATAGCATTTTCAATTGGGCCATTGGGCCATTCAATTGGGCTATTGGGCCAGCACCAGGTTATCAATATTTCCCCTCCAGGAAGCTATAGAACCATTTATGAGCACTCTTTTGATGTACTTATTCAGTACATATTCAGCAAATGTTTCAGATCCTATTACTGCCTAGTCCATATTTACCCACCCAGTATCCTAACAATATGATATACTACACCACAGAATTCCTTTCATCTGCCAAACTAGTCACTTTGTCATTAAAAAAACCTAAGATGAACCTAACTTGTTCTCGGCAAATTCATGCTGACTTCAGATAATGGTAGCAATTCTTGGCATCATAGCTTGTTGATAATCTGTTCCATTGTAGATTGTCCATTAGAGACATTAAACTAGCTGTAATTTCCTGGGTTAATCATTTTCACCTTTTTGAATATTGAAATTATATTTGTTCTTTAAATTTTTGTCATCTCACCAATTCTCCAGAAGTTTCAGGTACATACAGCATAAATCTATGCAAAATATAACCATCAAATGTAAACATGAATACAAACTATGTCCTGATACAATAATATGTTTAATGTTGATATCAACACTGATACTGGTAACTATAACATTTGTTTTCTTACCCTGGTAATCTTGGTTTGCATTTTCTTTGGCACAGATAATAAATAAGCAATCCAAGTATAATCAATAGTACTCCAATAGCAATCAATCCAGTCAAAAGTCCTATAACGTCAATCTTCTCTGCTACTTTGCCATCTGCACATAAAGGAAAGACTGTTAAGTGTATTCAACCATCTCAGTGTTTTCTGATCTACCTTAAATCACACTTTAATCCAGTATTGCCAGAAAATGTGATCACAGTTCAAATTCCTTAACTTATTCCCTAGATTTATAAAAGTAATATATCCATTATGCATCTTTTCAAGTACAACTATAGCTTTTAAATGCTAACGAATTAGGTGACAACAGTCAGAGGTGATTTCTGTACAAGAAACTCTCAAAATTTGCTGAAGCCCAACAACTTATTCATGGAGATAGTGTGACTAGTTTTAACAGGTATGTGTGAGAGAGAGAGACAGAGAGAGGGAGAGGGAGAAGGAGAGGGAGGGAGGGAAGGAAGGAAGGAGAGAGAGAGAAACAGACAAAAAGACACAGATAGTTGTCTGATTTTTCTTCTATGCTTCCATTTCTAGTAAATGTTGGTGACTTTGTATGACAATTTTCTGGCCCTTAGGCAGGAATATCCAAAGATCTTTTCTATGGGGTGTAAGTAGAACTCTCTGAGTGCCAAGGAAATCTCTTAGCTTTTCCATTGTGAAAATTCTTGGGTATGAGGTTTCTCCCCACAAGCTGTAGCAATTGAAGGCAGACAGGAGAAAGGAAAGAGGACAAAACAGTGGCTTCTTACCCCTTACTCCTGCAGCAATAGGTCATGTCCCATAAAGTATCTTAACCTTAACTCAGTCAACACAAAATATTCCTTCATTGCTCCAGCTGAAGGTTCTAAAAACTGACCAACTGGATAGATTAGGACATGTCAGGAAGTTCAGCCTGACAAGTGGTAGCCTATCTTAAGTATCTTCTATTAAGAAATTCTTGGAAGGGGTCAACCAAAAAAGTTTTATATTGATACTCTTCAAATATGCACCAGTAACATAGGAAAGATCTGGATAGGAGATTCAGATGGGGTAACACTTGCACAAACTATTGTAGAAGCAGATTTTGCTAACACAATGTAAAAATTTCTGGAAATGCTTAAAAGTTCCATACATTAGTCCACAGATAATTCAGAACTTAATGTATATATGATTTGTATGATCACAACATACGACAGAGCAGATAATGGCAGGAAATTAAACATCTGAGTCTATGCATTACTAGTTTGAGGGAAAACACTTTTCCATATATAAAATATAGCATATAAAAAAGAAAATGCCAAGTCATAATACTGTGAATACCCTTTTCTAATCATTTTTGCTGAACAATGTTTGTGTCAACAATTCCTTTATTCTGCTGTGTGCATCAGAAGAACCACAACAAATTTCTTGTTGAAGATGAATACACTGATTACAGCTTGGATCTCTTGTTTGCTATATCCACTGGAAAAAACAGCTGTAATTCATCATAGACAGAAGAATAAACCAAGATACTATATGTCAACATAATTTTAATAGATCATATGTTGTTTTTGTCTTACCTGTTTTTGAGCCAGGACCTCTCAAAGTATATTCAGACCAAAAAGACATCTAAGAAAACAAAAACACATGTTTAGATTATGTGTACATGAGCCTGACCAAGTTTGGCTTTATATATTTAAAGTAGACAGATTTTGCCAGATCAACTTTTAATTGTACTTGCTTTCAAATGTTAAGACCAGACATTAAATGTATCAATACCTCAGTAATTTGTTTAGAACTTATATTACACTGGTCAAATGTCAACTTCTATTGACATTTTTGAATTTGAAATTTCAATTTGTCTTTGATACTGGGGAAGAGGAAGACAGGAGAGATGTGATATTACATTTTAAATAAATTATTGTGAGTTACTTTAGAAGCAAATTGAAATAGTTGGATCATGACTTGCGGGATCGCATCCTCCCACTTACATCCCTGCGGCCAATTCGCTCACACAGAGAGGGACTTCTCCTGGTGCCGTCCACTAGGCAATGCCAACGGGCGACACCAAGGAGTAGGGCCTTCTCTGTGATGGGCCCAACCCTCTGGAATGACCTCCCCCCCCCGACATCAGAACCACTACTGACCTCCGCTCCTTCCGGCAAAAATTGAAGACTCACCCGTTCCGATTAGCAGGCCTGGCATAATTACAACTGTTCCTCCTGGCAAATGCACTATTAACTGGTTATTTTAGGGGTATTGTTTTTAATTTATTGTGTGTGTTTTAGGGGTTTAAAATTTAAATTTATATTTATATATACTGGCTCTGTACAGTTCTTTTAATTTCATTTTAACCTCCTCCATTCCAACTGTACATATTCAACTTTTTATTGTATTTTGATATATTTTGCATGGACTGTACACCGCCCCGAGTCCCTTTTGGGAGAGGGGGCGGTCTAGAAGCACGGTAAAATAAATAAATAAATAATAAATGACAATTATTGAACCTTATTCCTAGAATAAGACTATTGCACTGAATGTGTTTGTTTTTCAAAGTGACAGCTCTGTTTATTTGATTTACATTCCATCTTTATAATTGAGTGAATATTCAAACACTGTTGCAGGGATATTACATTTTACCAGCATCCATGGTACCATAATATGATGCTTGAAAAAGGAAACGGTTTTCACAAGAAACACATCTTTTCCTAGAAAAAGTACTGCATAGAATATGATTGTATGAACACCACTGGCATTAACTGAATAGTGTTTAGGATTTTTTTACATCATCCACATATGATTTTTACAAACCACATCCTTAATGCCTTCATACATTTGAGTATGAGCTGAGATCCATACTTTTCTAGATAAATATAAAAATAAATAAATATCCACATACCCACTACACATTTCAAATCCTTTTCTCTGTAAGACATTGACTAGTAAATGAAATGGTAGGTATCTTGTCACTGTTAAAGTGATCACACAAAGTTTGAAAGCCAGTTTTCTTAATCCCAAGAAAAATAAAGTAAATATTCCTATTTCACACGAGTTTGGATTTATAAAGACATTCACGTATATATTTGATAGCCGCTTTCTAAATGGGATGGTTTCCATCCCTGCATGACAGAATTTAGAATAACTTTAGAATAACTTTGTCTCTTTGAATATACACTAATTGGCATACATTAAAATGAAATTTCATTGCATACATCTCTCAAAGGATCAGTTCAAACAACTGAAGAACAAGATGACCAGGGATAACTTATCCCAGGCTGTTGACTTGTTATCAATCAAAAATGCATATATCAAATGTTCAATATTGTAAGTTAAATAATTACTGTCTTTTTTGAATCTCCAAAAACTTCCCTTGCTTCCTCAAAATTGCATTGCTCTTCATAGCATTCTCTTTCAAGATCCCCTTGGGTTATTAGTTCAAAGTCAAATCGGTTGTATAGGAGATGTCGTCCAATGAATGAATTGGCTTTCTCTGCGAGGATGAATACTAAAATATAGTTAAAATAATGTTAATATGTTAGAATGCCAAGGATTTGTTAAAATATTTAAAACTCCTCCCCACTTTATTTCTTATATAATTCTTTGTATGCTCATTATTTTATTACTGCTACATTGAGAAAGTCAAGGTACCATTCAATGAATGTTTTTAATCATGCGGGATCGCATCCTGCCCCATACATCCCTGCGACCAATTCGCTCTCACAGAGAGGGACTCCTCCGGGTGCCGTCCACTAAGCAGTGCCAGAGGGCGGCGCCCAGGAGTAGGGCCTTTTCTGTGATGGGCCCAGCCCTCTGGAATGACCTCCCCCCCGACATTAGGACAACTACCGATCTCCGCTCCTTCTGTAAGAAACTCAAGACCCACCTGTTCCAACTAGCCGGCCTGGCTTAACTAGAACTCTACTCTCTAATCCCCCTGGCAATTTTAAATTGTAAATTTTAATTTTAGGGTATTTTAATTGTTTTTAACGTTATTGTTACTGCTTTTTTAACACTGTGGCTATTATTATTATTTATGAACTGTAAAAGTTTTTTATGTATACCTCCTCCATGCCATATGTTTGTATATTTGATTGTACGCCGCCCCGAGTCCCTTTGTGGAGAGGGAGCGACTTATAAATTGAATAAATAAATAAATAAAATAATAAATGCTGTTTCCCAAGTTGCACCAGAAACCACATAGTCACTGTAGCTTAAATTATACATTCTTTTTTCTACATTCCTGCAACCATGGCAGCATGAAAAGATGCCAGATGCAGCCTGCATGCCACTTTTTAACTTGTCATTTATTATAGAACTCTGTAAATTAAAGTATCTTTTACTGAAATATTACAAGGTATGACAATAACATAAAAACATTAAAAAAAAAACCTCCTGCAATTTCAAAAGATGTAAAACATAATTTTCTGACCAAACAAAACAATAGAAACAGAAGAGCCGATAAGCACAGTAGTGTTTAATTGTCTATTTTTAAAGTTATCTCCATTTTTCTATAAAATGCAAAAGATGGGACAAGCTTTGTTTAGCAGCATTATTTATTCATTCCTTTAATTTTGCAAAGCCACTTAGGAGTAAAAATTGGAATGCAAATGTGGAATATGTCTCCTGTAATTAAAGGTCTCAAAGTTGAGTTTCTATGTTTCTCACTTTTGCCTTTATACCATGACCAGCTAGCTTGTCTGAGAGTTTAAGGGGCAAGAAAGTCATTTCTAGTTTAAGGAATGGAATCACCCCCTTACTATAATGGTATCACCCACTGTTCCCTTAACTCCCCAGCCAATAATACTATTGAGGCAATTACTTTTTTAAGGGGGAAATCTCACCTAAGTCTAATTCTACAAAATATACCCATGTTTTTTCAATATCTATGTTACATTAGCATGCATCAATATAGATCTGTAGGAACCTTTAGAACTGCATCATCTTTATCTAAGTTACTTATTAGAAAAATATTGTAAGAATATAATGAGCAGGAATTTTTTTGAAAAGAACCTGAATTTGCCCAAAGAGCTATCAAATTTGGTGAGATAAGAGTCTGTCAAGACAACTTTTAAAAGGTTTATGGATATGGTCAGCAGATTGGCAAATTTCTATCATCTATTGGACAATTTGGCTTGATCTCAGAAAGGTAATGAGGTTACACCTGACTAGTCCTTGGATTTGGTCTGTTTGATTTGTGCTTTTGAATCAGCCTTAAATCCTGGTGACTACAGTAGCTGGACAAGACCTGGCAGTTTTCTTCACAATTTCAGAACTAGCTAGGGCTCTAGAAGCTGCAGACATACCTGATGAAGAAATCAGGTAAATTTTTGGCTATATTAAGGGCTTAGTAATGATGTTGGTGAATTGTACTTTCATTACAAGAAGATGATGTTCTTGGAAGGCTAGATCATATATTTATATAACTGGCTGTAACTTTGTGACATTTAACAAAATATGCTAAAGAGAAATTGCCTTGAAAAAACTGGTTTAAATTCAGAACAATTAAATTTTTGGTTTCATTCTCTTATGTTGATTATCACAAACCATTATTTCAAATCATATAAATGAATGAAATAAATAATTGTATGTATGTGTGCATGTATGTATATATGTGTGTATGTGTATATATATATGTATGTATGTATGTGTGTGTACACACACACACACTGGTCTTGTTGTATTCAGGTCTTTTCCCGTGTAAGATTGAGATTGTCAATCTCAATCTTACACAGGAAAAGACCCGAATACAACAAGACCAGCATACCTACACCTGTGAAAATTTACGAATATATATACATACATACATACATACATACATACATACATACATACATACTTACATATATATATGTATCAGTGATGTGCGGTGAGCTTTATGGCTGGTGAGGCTGGTGACATCATCAGCGTGAGCCGCGGTCCCCTTCATGTTGACTCAGGAAGGAGGGGAATGGGACCACGTCAGCCTCCCTCCTGCGCACGTCCCATTCCCCGCCTTCCTAAGTCAACATGAAGGGGACCGCGGAGGGCGCTGACTTAGGAAGGCGGGGAATGGGACATGTGCAGGAGGGAGGCTGGAGGGATTGCGGAGGAGGGATCGCACAGCGTGAGCCGCGGGACAGCGGCTCACGCTCTGCGATCCCCTTCATGTTGACTCAGGAGTCAGGAAGGAGGGGAATTCCCCTCCTTCCTGACTCCTGAGTCAACATGAAGGGGACCGCGGAGAGTGCTCCGCGGGATCGCGGCTCACGCTGCGCGATCCCTTCAGCCTCCCTCCTGCGCACGTCCCATTCTCCACCTTCCTAAGTCAACATGAAGGGGACCACGGCTCATGCTCCGCGGTCCCCTTCATGTTGACTTAGGAAGGCGGGGAATGGGACGTGCGCAGGAGGGAGGCTGAGGCTAGAGGAGCCTCCTGCACACATGGTCCCATTCCCCTCCTTCCTGACTCCTGAGTCAACATGAAGCGGACCACGGAGCGCTCCCATTCCCGACCACGTGTGCAGAAGGCTCCTCAGCGCCTTTTCCCTTTTCCCTTTTTTTAAAATTTTCATGATGAGCGCGGTGCGGCTCTGCCTCCCCTGAACGCACGTTCCTGATATGTATGTATGTATGTATGTATGTATGTATGTATGTATATATATGTATATATGTATGTGTATATATGTATATATATATATATGTGTGTATATATATATGTGTGTATGTGTGTATGTATGTATGTATGTATATGTATATGTATATGTATATGTATATGTATATGTATATGTATATGTATATGTATATGTATATGTATATGTATATGTATATGTATATGTATATGTATATGTATATGTATTTGTGTCACAACCCCTGGTATGCCAAAATATGGGAGGGAGCATACTGCTTCTTTTCTGTCTTTTGGCTCACCCTAGGAGCCATCCAGGCAGAAATCAATTTTTTAAATGTTGCCTTTGTTACATTTGTGCTGATAAATAAAGTCTACCTTTATTTATTTATCAGCACAAATGCTATATATATATATATATATATATATATATACAATACAACAATGCACACACAGCCAGCACCAATCAACCAATCATGATACAACCACACAACCAATCATTCCACTTACTGAAACAAAGCCAACACTCCATACCTCCCCACCAAGATTTACAGAAAGACGGCAGCTCCAATCACACTTTAAGCCAAAAACACCAGCCTGAATATGGCAAGTGAGACCTCGCTGAAACATTGCCAAGACAATCTCAATCTTACACGGGAAAAGACCCGAATACAACAAAACCAGCATATATATATACATACACACACATACACACACACATATCATAGTGTGTGTGTACATTTATATATATTACAATGACACTTGAACTCTGATTGAACCATTTTTGAGCAACAGCATTTAGATGAGGCTACAGTATACAATCATAATTTTACTTCTTTGATTTTGTCCTTTGCATAAGGAACAATTTTAATACAAAAATACAATGATTGATATAAATAAGTTACCTTCTTCTATTGCACCCTTTGATTCCTTGATTGGTATTGAGCAGTGAGGAAATGCAGACAAATTTATAAGCAGCTGAAATAGCAAAACATAAAAAAATAACATAGCCTGGTGCCTGTCAAGACAAAATTAATAGATTTGTCACTACAGACTTTAGGAAGGATTAATCTCGCTCTAAGAATATCAGACACAAGTTAGCACAAGTCAAGTACAATGAATGCTGCATTGGAAACAGGCTACAGAACTCTCACAAACTAGCCTAACCTGTACAACCATTGTGATTTCAGAATATAAATGGCATTAGACTGCTCCCAGAAATTACACAAGAATCAGAAGGAAGGAGGAATATAACCACTGAAGACATAGGCCAAGTATTTGTACACCCATCTGCTACCTCATTTCCTTTGCATGGCAAAGTTGCCTGGCTCACAAAATCCCATTCACGGGGTAAGAGATGGGAACTACAGGGATGAAAGGACATACATGTACAGCATTTTACTGAATGCTATTAACCAGAAAACATAGCCAAGAATTATGTCCTGTCTATGGATTGACTGACTTCCCCTCTTTCACTAATACCTTGGCGTCAACATACCCAGGTGCTGAAACACACTTTCGTAAGAGACCGTGAACCGGAGGAGGGACCACCGCTTCCCAAGGACTATTGGACTAGCTGCAACTACAAGCAGCTTTTTCGAGGCTGGCTGGTGGGGTTCACAGAGAGTTGACTGTATCAGAGCAATTCTGCGAGAAGGAAACTAAGACTTAGCTACGCCCACTAATAACTTCTTAGCTCTTCTTAGCTTAGTTCTCAAACTAACTTTGTTTTCGGCCAAATCGTAATTCTTAATCGTCAGAAACCCGATTCGGAAGGGCAGCCTTGAACAAGCCGGACAAAAGAAAGTAAGCGAATACCTTAGGTAGAAAAGGTAGAACGAAAAGATCTTTCGGCTTAAGTCACGCTTCCCATTCGCCCTGATTTAGAAGCAGAGCAAATAATCGGACGGGCACAACAAAAGTCCCAGGAAGACCTTCCTGGAGAGATTTTCTTTCGTCACTCGAGGAAATCCCACGAGGGGGTGGGAGGCTCAGTCATTTCCTTTTTGCTCACCTTTCCTCCCCCCGAGTGGCCTTTCCGAGTGGGTATGGCCACTTTCCGCGGCCTTACCTGTTGCCTTCAATGCTCGGGTGTTATTTATCTTGTCCGCTCCGCGAAGCCATGTTCTCTTTCCCAAACTCGCATTCGAGAGCTGCCAGGGGGCGAATGAGAGAGGCTGAGATCATATAATATCACGCCTGCTGCCTTTGTAACCGCCCACCTCAATTCCGGGCGGGCTCCGGAGGGTTGGAAAGAGGACTCAGCTGCGGAAGGGAGCGCATATTTAAACGTTTAAATCAGCTCGTAGTCGGTGTGCGAAACAAAGTTTTACCTAACGTATTGTCTCCTGGGAAACAAGGCGTTTGCTGTCCTTGTTCCTCTCTTTGCGCAACGCGTTCAGCCCACGTTGGTCGGAAGTTGGATTCAGGTGGCGTTGTGCTGTGATTTGATAAGGCTGTAATTTCAAATAAGTTTAGCGCTCATTAAGAGTTTGCTTGTACAATTGCAAAACTTTCCTAGGTACTCGCTGAAATAAGCTACGATTTTATTTCTAATTCACTTTATATTAATTTGACTAGTACGGTTGCGATGGCAATTTAACTTTTAAATTTAGGATGAATCAGAGCATGTCCTGCTGCTTGAGGAACAATAAAATCTGGTCAGCATAAAATATAAACTGCTGGAATACTTCAGCCTTGTTGGACTAGGTTTTGCCCCTGTGAATGTGTTTTATGAAAAATATGAAATAAGCGGTTACATTTTCTTGATGTTGTCAAATCTTCTGGAATTATTTACTAGTCCAGTTGAAGACTACACCAATAAACTTCTTTCCAATAAACTTCTTTCCTGTACAATTTATACTAGTCCAAAGACTGGAAATGCAGTGGTCACACACCAAATTATTTACATTACCTCTGAGAATATGAGCTTGTGTGATTTGCATTTTGTTCTTTGACCCACTTAAAATTTAATCCATGTTGTTTTAATTTAGTTGTGATGGAAGGGTGAATACACACAAAAGATAATGACATTTGCACCAATTATCTTTTGTGCAACTTGAATTACA
The DNA here is from genome assembly GCF_964273705.1 of Natrix helvetica. Classification (NCBI taxonomy): domain Eukaryota; kingdom Metazoa; phylum Chordata; class Lepidosauria; order Squamata; family Natricidae; genus Natrix; species Natrix helvetica. The sequence continues at coordinate 98,663,672 of NC_138548.1, read as the reverse complement.
CAATGCTTGTAGACTAGCTGAATCAAATGTATTATGCTTGCTTTACAATATGAACCAATTCCCTCTTCCTCCCTTATTCTGAAACATTTTAGGGTTATATTTTGGGTTATGTGGCACTTTTTTGTACTGCTTTCTAAATTTAGATTGAACTGGGCTAGGATATTGTTACTGTGGGACGTTGTCTTTCCTACTGCATTAGGTTGTTTTCCCATAGCTTTGTTCTGTTCTGACTTACTCCAGATGGCTGTGCTATAAGCAAACAAAGGCATTGTGATCAATGGACCATCTTACCAGCCTCCTTCTCTATGTATGTTTTTTTACACTTACCTTCACTGAGAAGCTGACTGGAATTGTAATGCCCTCTAGTGAAATTTTAAAGCAGTTGTGATTGTTAATTTGGATTCAGTTTGCAGCAAAGTACTGTAATTCCCTAAGTATCCATTATTGATTCACAAGATACTTTCTGATATCTTTCATTTTTTAAAATTATGCTTATAAAGCAATTTAAAATACTCTAAATACTTTTAATGAGAGCTATTTTGTTGGAATGGTCAAGGCATCCAGCTAGACACTGGGAGACTGTGAATTCTAGTTCTGCCTTGAACACCAAGCCAACTGGGTGACTTTGGACTAGTCACTTTCTCTTAGCTCTAAGAAGGAGGCAATGATGAACCACTTTTGAAAAACCCTGCCAAGAAAACTGCATGGACTTGTCCAGGCACCCTCAGAGGATTGGTAATGATTAAATGGCAGATTTTATATATATATATCATAAAATAAAATATACCAACAGCACGTGCCTCAATATAGTTTCATCTTGTTGCTATAGTTTGATGATATACAGTAGATTATAAGGAGAGCTAGTTTGGTGTAGTGGATAATGTACTAGGTTGGAAACTGGGATACCATGAGTTCTAGTTCTGCCTGAGCCACAAGTCCAGTTACAGGTTTGGGCAAGTTACCCTCTCTCAGCCCTAGGATACAACTGCCTATCTTACAATTGTGATTCTCAAAGCATATTTGGTGTTACACTTAGCCATCTCATCAGTTCCCATTTTTCTGAGATCGTCAAGGCTGTTTGACACAGCCATATTTCCAAGGATGCAACCAATGTCACCTTTCAAGGAATGATGCTCCACAGGGAGGACTTGTCTCCTGGTTCCTGCCAGATGTAACTCCTTAATAGACAGGACTTGCAGCATATCCCTCCTGTCAAAACTGATGGGATGAGCAGACGTGATCAGAAAGAGGTGGTCTGTCAAAACCTGATCCCATGCCATGAAGGGCTTTAAAAGTCAAAACCAACACCTTGAATTAGATGTGTAATCAAACTGGCAATCAATAAAACTCATGGAGCAGAGTCACAATATGTGCCATTCTAGGAGCACACTTTAATTGTCCACACTGTCACATTTTGCACCAACTGAAGTTGCTAGATGTTCTTCAAGGACAGCCCGATGTAGAGCACATTACCACAGTTGACCCAGGAAGTGACCATGGTATGAGTGACCACGAGCAAAGCTGTCAGTCTTACCAGATAGACCAGAGAGGAAACACATCCAGCTAAGCAAATTTTAGTCTGTTGCAAAGCTACATTAACAGAATTTTGAAAGTCTAAAGTACAATTCTCCTGTCATTTCCTTTACAGTCCAAGAAATTAGAGTCACTGATGAGCCTCTTATCCTGCCCACTATCCAGCTGCAAACTCTGCTGTCTCTTATCTGACTAGTCCATAGGTAGCATCTCTTCACCCTATTTTTTCTGCATACTGGTACAAGAGCCTCTCAATGTAGGAAGGGGTACAATGGCACATAGCATGAAGCCCCCTCCTATGGTACTAGAATTTTATACAAACTGTATTTGGGCCACCCATTAGTATTTCTGGGTTCTCTGCTAATCTTCAGCCTGCTTATTCTGTGTAATAGGTTCACAGTTTTTGTATTCTATTTTATATACTGTTCATGTTTTGCTTCTTTGGGTACTGGGCTGATGCGTCACTCAGAAAGCTTTGCATGGATTTGTTGGTTCATATGCTTCACTTATCCTGAGTTGTCAGAGTAGCTATTGGTGGACTCTGGAATGTCTTTGATGTAAGGGAGGTAGCTCTAAAAGACATTAGAGATCATTGCAACCGTTGACTCAGTTGAGGGGAATTCCTGATCTGGGGTTAACCTATAATGAAGAAAAGTACACCAGCTAAAATGGTCAGGATTGCTCAAAGCACTATAAGGAGGGAAAAAAGTATTTTAAACCTGCAGCAGGAAACCATGCCCAGACACTACATTTGCAATAGCATGGGGTGAGTACAGAATGATTCCATCTGCTCTGCCCTCTGTAAATAGTGCTGACTTGTTTTGATAATGAGGAAATCAAGTAATGTAGTTAACGTAAGAGTCAGATGGAAGAATGAGATGGTCAGATTGTATGACACATGTACTGTTGCAACTATATTGTTTACAGATTGCATATTTCCAAACCAAACTGAAAAATTGAGAATTGATTTGAACCTTAGTGTCTTAAATACGTAGATGGAGATCAATGTTCTTCTGCCTAAACTGTTTAAATTTTGCAGCAGAGATTCTTCTAATTTATTTGCCTTTGAAAAGTGTGAGTAAACTGAGAAGCCTTTTTCTACTTGGAATCTGTCAAACCACCACCCATCTAACTATAGGCCTTTAAGAAAATCCTGAAGATTTATCTGCATCCCAATGCCTTTCCTAATTAATATTTGTCTTCGGCTTATTCTGGATAAATATGTAGAGTCATAACCTTAAAACTGAAAATTAATTTAGAAAATTATTTTGACAAGACATTCCTATATTAATGAAGAATTATTTTCATTAATTTTAAAACCACAACAGAAAATTAGTTTCACTCCCACATTTTAATGAAGAAATAAAGCAGCCATTTTCATTTCCTGTTCTAACATATATGCCATTTTTGATATATCTGGGAATAACTCAGAATGGTACTTTGATTTCTTATCAGATAAGAGAAGACTTGGTACTCCAAGATCAAAGAAAACACAGTTTCAAGGACACCTTATGTGTTTGTGTTAAAAAAATATGCAGAGGATTCATGAAACTTCTTATGAAACTGAAGAATTTCACCAATAATTTATCATGATAAATAATCATCTTAATTATTCTGTGTTTGGAGATTATAAGTGAATGTTTTATTTATATCACCAAATGCATTCATTTAGCAGAGTGAGGATATTAGCAAGCTTGGGAAAATCTCAGCATTTGCAGCAGAGGAGGAAAAAGTTGTTTTTGTTTTTGTTTCTAAAAGTTTCTAAAATGGTGCTGTATATCTGGCACCATTTATTACCCACATTCTGCTCCAGTTGAAGTTTCTAAATGCTCTTCAGGGGCAGTCCTATGAAGACCATGTTACAGTAGTCTAAACAAGAAGTTACAAGGGCATGAATTACTGTGAGAGGGGCCTTGCAGTCTAAGAATGGGGACAGCTATTGTACCACCCAATATGTGTGCAAAAGGTCTCCTAACCAAGGCTGCCATCTGTTTTTTGAACAGGAGTCACGAGTCTAGGAGGACCTCAGATTCTTCTGAGTAGTGAAACCCTATCCAAACTAAATATGGGAAAATCTTGTCTTCAAAGGGTCCAAATATCTACAGCCACTTTGTCTTGCTAGGATTGAGTTGGATCCCCATCTGGTCCCCAACAGCCTCTAGATCAGGGGTAGTCAACCTTTTTATACCTACCACTCACTTTTGTATCTCTATTAGTAGTAACATTTTCTAACTGCCCACCGGTTCCACAGTAATGGTGATTTATAAAGTAGGGAAGTAACTTTACTTTATAAAATTTATAAAGCAGAGTTACAGCAAACCCCTCCCGCCCACCATGAAAGCTGGAACGCCCACTAGTGGGCGGTAGGGACCAGGTTGACTATCACTGCTCTAGATATTGGAATTAGGACGTCCATATCATCATTCAACGGGCTTCCTCTTTCAAGGAGTTAACTACTACCCGGATCTGCCCATATGTCTTCTCCTACATGAACTTAATTAGCAAGGGCACAATCTAAAACCCAAGTGGCTGAGCTAGCAGTTGGGGGGGGGGGGGCTCAAACTCTTCCCAAATCACCTTGCAACCTCCTCCATTGACTCTCCTATAAGGCTGAAGTCCAACACAGAACAAATACGAACAATTTTGCCAAATGCCAAATGCACAGAATATTCCTCACAGCAACACTTTAGCTGAACCTCCATATTAATTCCTCCTAGGAGGGACCAAGTCATCCAAAACACGGCTGCTGGGTGACTATCGGCAGATGCAATAAGGGGGAAAATAATTACATTCCACCACTTTTACCACCACTTTTGCATTGCTTCCCAAGTCAAAAGAAACCTCTGAATAATTAATACACATTTTTAATATAAAACACTATAAAATACAATTGAAGCAGTCTTCTGCTTGCTAAAGCTCCATGCTCTTACTAACTACATGGCAAGCAAACATGAGGCATTTGAAATAGGAAGGCTTCCATCCCTGCTCATCCCTGAGAAGCCCCACTCCAGCTTTCAAGAGCATCAGTTTGGGCTGCCCCTCCCCCCACCACCGTCAAGTCCATTGCTCTCTCCTATGCTTGATATCCATTGACCCACAAGAAGGAAATGCTACATTTTTACTATATCAAAATGGAAAACTGTAGAAAAGATTGCTGATTGGGCTTCTTTTATAAACATACTCTTTCTTTCCCTTTTTTGTTTTCCCTTTCTTGTTTTCCCAATTTTAAAACTTCCGTTATTATTTTTGTTTTTCCCGCCAAAATTATATCCACGTGTTCTTGGTCTAAATCTCTTTCCATCCTTCTCAGAAGATCCATTACCTCAGGAGAGATCACCAGGGAAACAGCATGCTGCGTAAGAAGCATCTAATTTTTCTTCATCAGCCCACTTTTCCTTTTGTACTTTGTAAAAAAATAAGAATGCATAAGTTTCCATACAGTTTCAACACGGCATGTTACCATTTGGGCTCAGCTGATAAATTAATCTTGTCCGGCTTAAATCAGTTTTGTGTGTGTGAAAGAAATATATTTATCTTGATTTAATTAAATTAAGTCTGGAGGGGGTTGGAAATCCTAGCTAAGTGATGAATTAAATTTGACTCACACTTTCAGGAATACACAATTCAGAATACTGCCAGTCAGGAGGCAGCAGCAGGAAATAAAAACGTTAGGCCTTCAAGGTTTTGCACTAAGGGGTGTCTGTGTGTGAATGTGAACGAAAGAGAAATATACTCTTCTACCTAATGGGATCAGACAAGAACTTAATTTTTCACCTTGTCTCCCCAGTTTATATCAGTTCATTATAGCCTGCAGGAGGTCTGAGGCCTATCAATCTTGCTGACCCTGGAAAGCTGTGGATTAACTATTTTTCTTTCTCGAGAATATAATTAGAAGGTGAATGTAAGGAGCATTTTATTATTTTGACTGATGGTATTCTTAAAGCATCCCTTCCCTCTATATCTGTGTTTTCAAATTTAGGCGTTTCTTTCAGCTCTGCCATGCAGCTCCTCCCAATGCAACACATTTTCTCCAAGCAAGAGAATGATTCAAATCCAAATGAGATATTCCTTTCTGCTCTTGTCATTCACTCACTTTCAATTACCTAATTCCTGGATAAGATAGAATCAGTTCCTGGTAGCCATGAACCAAAGGAAAAGATTCCCACCATATTTGTTAGGGAAGAATGTTCTTTTTTCTTGGGCCAGGTAAAGCTCCTAAGAGCTTGGTCTGACCCAGGTTGAGAAAACGAGCTTCCACTCATGAACCCCAAATGTCTCTCCTTTTTCAACGTTTACATAAAGGTTTAATGTGGTTCTTGGTTCCTTTCTCCACTTAGTCAAGACCATAAACCCAATCCCATTAGTTTAAGGCAGGGGTGGGCTTCAAAAATTTTAGCAAGGAGTTCTCTGCCCGGTTGCTGGGTGGGAGTGGCCATGGTGGGCGTGCACTAGTCAGCCTCCTGCACCATGGGGAGGGGGCGTTTTTGTCCTCCCTGGGCTCCGGAGACTTTCCTTGATGCTCCGGAGGGCAAAAATGGCTTCCCCAGGCTCTGGAGGCCCTCTGGAGGCAAGAAATGGGCCCATTACCGTCCTTCCCAAAGTTACAGTAGGCCCGTGCTTCGCCCCCCCTTAGAGGTTCTCCCGAACCCCTGCGAACCCCCAGCAGCCCACCCCTAGTTTAAGGATCTGCAGAATCTGGTCAGTCAGACATAAAACATGTTAGCAACATTCCTAAAGTGAAAGAACTCCCCCCCTCCCAAATGCAAGGTATATCTACTTTACAGGAATAAGGAAACTCAAATCACAAACAGATTATTGCTTTACAAGTTAGGTGTCAAGCCCTCCATACTTGGATACAGATGAAGTCATAATAAGATAAACATGTGCATTAGAAAATAGGCACTAAGCAATATTTTATTTCTACTGTTCTATGTGCTAGGTTATACTAAATGGATCAAAAAGTGTAGAATTTAAATCCTGGAGCATAAATCTATATATATATTTATATATACATAGAGTAAACACACACATACCTATATAGAAACTTTGACTGGTGTGTAGATTGTTTCATTCTTTTCTTATATAGGTTATATATAATATAACTAACCTAGCCGAGCCTATGAACCTTTTGCCAAGCAGCCTATTAAGAATCTGGAGAATTTAGATTACACCCATATTAAATATGAAGTCAGATACTATTGTTAGGGATAGGAAATACAAATAGCTAAAGATAACTTGCTGTCAGTGCATTGTGTATATTGCCTAGTTCAGTGATGGCTAACCTTTTTTGGATCGTGTGCCAAAATTGGGCGGAGTGCAGGGGGTTCGTGCACGGGTGTGCCCACACCATAATGCTATGCGTGTGATGCAGTGCGCATGCGCGCGTGACCCTCCCCAAAAATGGCCTTAAAAGGAGGCCAAACTCAGATGGCCAGCATGCACATGCGCACTGGAACTGACAGGGCAACGCCTCACATGCCCTAACAAATGGCTCTGCATGCCACAGGTTTGCCATCACGGGCCTAGTTGGTGGCAGGTAGGAAATGTTCTCTTGTGAACTTCAATTAGACATCCCTACTTGCTTAGAAAAAGATGAATATTCTTGCATGGAATTAGACTTTAATTGCATACTGCTGTTCTGGAAAATGTGGTATCTTCTAATTATGTATATATCAATAGGTTCTTTTTTGGTATGCATTTTATGATGTTTTACAATAATATTTTGTTTCTTATTATTCTATAGTATTATGTGGTATTTTTAATAAACCAATGAAAATCTATAACATATATGATAAGAGTTTTTTGGTTGTAGAATTCCCAACTTTTTTTCTACTTTCTTTTGTTTATTAATATTTTTATTTTAAGGATTGTTTATATGTTATTTACAATGTTATTTTTGTAGATCTTGGTACTTTGCCTACGTTTTGTACTCTTCTAAAATAAAGAGAAAAAAGGATATATATTTCAGCGGTTGCGAGATAACTAAATTAGAATAAATTCCTAGTAACATGTATTGAATTTATTATAATTTTAATCTGTGATTTCTACTTTGCTGACCATGGTGCCTGATATTCACCCTTATCTTAAAGTTTAACAGTGATTCTTATTAAACAAACTTACATAGAAGCCCATCATCCAGAAGAAACTCTGGCAGTGAACAAAATAAAAACATAATATAATCAAACAACCATTTAAAACAAACAGCATTGTGGCCCCCAATAAAACTCACATTGATCCACAATCACCTTGTGTTAGCTCTTATCAATATTCTGTCCAGGTCTTTACCACTTCCTAAAGGCTGATAGGTCACTGCTAACCATATTCCTGGGAGAAGGATGTTCCATAAGGCAAACACCATGACAAAAAAGAAGTTCCCTGGAAATAAGCTCCAGTATGAGTCCGAAAGCTCAGAAAACAAAATTTCTGGCGACCGACCCAGATTGGATCCTGCAACATTAACCTGCACATGTATATTCACCTTTATTCATGACAGAAGGCATACTTCCAAGGTCCCACCCGATGATACCTAGCATACTGACCATGGCAGATCTTAGATTTCTTAGTCTTCTGAAGCAATACAATATATTCAGTTGAGTGCAACTATAGAACATAATAATTTTAGATGTATTTCCTTGTCCTTTCTTATTTCTTCTAGTTCTCTGTTTTTTCCATTTCTTACTCTTGTTCTCTACTATACATACCTTAATTACCTTGAATAGGAATGATGAATATGCAGATTCACACTGTGTGTGTGACAGAGAGAGAATTGTTTAAGTTAAGTGAAATATATTCAAAAACAACAAAAATGCTAATTGATAAACTTTGAGATTTAATCCACAGTGTCTCCATCTTGTCAAATCTCATATCCATTCTTTTTATGTTTGTCCCCTACCTAGTTGCTTTAATGTATATATTTGGAAACTAATATTTTAGTACAATAGCTTTAATTTCTTGTATTTTATAATGCAGCACTCTTTCACTTAAACATCTTTTATTTTTTTCAGAGTAGTTATTTAATCTTTGTACAGTAGTGAAAAGTCTTATGGGACTTTAAACACTAACAAATTAGACATTTTCTGTATTTATAATATATGTGTTTAACTTACATAATTGATATGTAAAAACAAAGAAATTGTGTAGTTCATTATAATGACCACTGGATGACAGTATAATATTTAATATTCTAGATAAAGAACTGCAATGTAATGTTTTCTTCAAAAAATTATATTGTAAGTAAAGAAAATAGAAATTGTGGCTCCCAAAGTTGTTTGTACCTGCATGGAGCTACATTTTTTTAAAAAATGATTCCTGTGAAATGTCTCTGAATGGTATTACCATGAAGAATTTCTTTGATTGTGTTTTACACAGCAGGCAGTGAGGTTAACTAACAATGTGTAAACAGGGCCAGTGTAAAAGCAGCACCATCTCCTGCTTAAAGAAGCAATCAGGAATTTGTTAAGAAACTATGTTCATCTTACTTTACTTCTAACTTCCTAGACTCTGAATTTTGCTCTTCTAAGCTAAATGTAGTACATTTATTTTACACATGCAGTATTAACTAACATAAAGCGAATCAGAATTCTTTTATGATCTGTGATGTGAAATTATGTTTGTGTACCAAATTTGGTTAAATAGGAATTCTGATTAATCTCATCTTGATTAGTATTTTACAGTTGTAGAAATTTCCTACAGTGAAATTTGACAAGAGAAGTGTCTGAGGAAATATTATCTAGGAAGAATGGAAAGATTTTATTTGTTCATGCAAATTGATGTGTTTGTACACTATTTGTATAACAAATGTGTTGTTCAGTCAGTAAATTGCATTTGATTCCTCGGGACCTCAGGAACCACAACAAGCCAGCCCTTCTCCCCATTCTCCACTGTCTCTGAATCTGCTCAAACCCATGCCCATTGCGTTGATAATACTTTCTAACCATCGCATCGTCCCTTCTATTTTTGCCTTCAATCTTTCCCAACATCAGGGTCTTTTCCATTGAATCCTCTTTTCTCATTTGGTGGCCAAAGTATTTGAGTTTCAGCTTCAGTATCTGTCCTTCTAAAGAACAGTCAGGGTTGATTTCCTTGTATAACAAATTAAGGAATAGCAAACATTTTAGATCTATTTGTGTGATATGGAATTCCATATGTTATTGAATTTAGTGCTTAATTACTACACAAAGAAAAATTCTCACGGCCTTAATCTGTATCTTTATTATACAGGTAGATTCCTAATTTGATTTTCTTTTCAATGAAGCCTATCATGTCCTTAACCAGTATCTTTATTATACAGGTAGATTACTAATTTGATTTTCTAGTCAGTGAAGCCTATACTTTGTACAGTTGAATGAGTTTTGAAAGTCACTTTATTCTCTCTTAATTAAATTAATCGATTGATATAAAGAATAATACAATTTTTAGATTTGGTTATAACATAGGAAGGAACATAGTACATTTTTCTAGCTAGATTGGAACTTTTACTATTTTTTACCTTTTTAATAATTATATGCCATTCCTTGCGAAAATGTTCTTATGAATGATATTAACATTCCTAGTATAAATTTTATATGATAGATTATGACAATTGTGTTTTGCTAGTTATCTCATCATTATGAGTAATCTTTGTTCAGAGCATAAAAGTTACTCTGAAAGCAGACTGTGCTGGCACATCCTTCTGCAGGCACCTGCTGGGACTGAAGAAGCTGGAGATAGACAGGGGGAGTTTTCAAAGAAACCACGTGAGAATTTCGAAGGGAAGCATTTTATGGCAATAACATATTATATAAATTACTTTTTTCAAACACTTTGCTCAGCTCTAGTGCCTAATTGTGGGGTCAAAGTGTAGCTAGTTGAGGAAGAGAAAAGCCAAGTAATATTGTGCAAAACTATTCCAGTGAAGCAGCAACAAGATGAAATTCATAGTATTTTAAAGAAACATTTGCAAAATATGATGTATTTTTTCAGAATAAATATTGCAATACCAAATCCACTATCCTTACCTCAAAATTAAAAGGTTAATTGTTTCTACATTGGTCTGGTGGCTTTTACATATTTTCCAGAAAATGTATTTTTTTACTCCAGTGGTTAACAATACTGTAGCAGTGCCTTAAAAGCCTTTTTTAACAGAGATTGCATAAAATGAATTACACTGGTATTTCAGAAATAGCCTGCCCATCTTGTATATAACTCTTGTCCTGTTATCTTACACATTTCATATAATTATTTTCTTTCCCATTTCTTTTAATGGCATTTGGCATATAATCGTAATTAATCTTAACTAGGGCCAGAACTACATATAGTTACAGTTATCCTAGGCAAAATCAGAGGAAGATAATTTTGGGGAATTATCTTTAAAATGGCAAAATAATTTTAATAATTGCCAGTTGTATAAATTGTACCGTGTTGTTATCATTATAACCAGGATATTATTATTATGTTGTAGATCTTTTTTATTTTTTATACAGTTTTATTATCCTACAGATATACTGCAATGAGGGTTTTTTTTTGTTCACACTCCAATACAGACCTATGCAAAGCCATCTTTAATGATTCCCTTGATAGCTAACTTACCCATTATATCAATCGCATCTGATTGATATAATAGAATCTAGCATAGAATCAAGATCACGTGAAGTGTTAATACCACTTTGAAATGCCTTGGTGAGGCCACACTTGGAATACTGCATTCAGTTCTGGTCGTCACGATGTAGAAAAGATGTGGAGACTCTGGAGAGAGTGCAGAGAAGAGCAACAAAGATAATTAGGGGACTGGAGACTAAAATATATGAAGAACGGCTGCAGGAACTGGGTATGTTTAGTTTAAGAGAAAGAAGGACTAGGGGAGACATAATAGCAGTGTTCCAATATCTCAGGGGTTGCCACAAAGGGGTTGCCACAAAGAAGAGGAGTCAAACTATTCTCCAAGGCACCTGAGGGTAGAACAAGAAGCAATGGGTGGAAACTAATTAAGGAGAGAAGCAACTTAGAACTGAGGAGAAATTTCCTGAAAGTTAGAACAATTAATCAGTGGAACATCTTGCCTCCAGAAGTTGTGAATGCCCCAACACTGGAAGTCTTTAAGAAGATGTTGGATAGCCATCTGCCTGAAACGGTATAGGGTTTCCTGCCTAGGCAGGGGGTTGGACTAGAAGACCTCCAAGGTCCCTTCCAACTCTACTATTGTATTATTATTATTATTATTATTATTATTATTATTATTATTATTGATATTTTTTTAAAAAAAATAGACATAGACTTTAACATTTAAATTCATTAGAAGATAAATTAGTTCTAGTGTGAATTTCCACTTTAAATTATTATCCTGATTCATAATTTTGATATTACTTTGCTGAAGATGCTTAGTGAACAGTATTTTAAAAGGCATGAAAACTGCCATGAAATGTGTTGGGAATTTTATTTGTTATCTGTTGTCAGCATGTGAATTTTAAACATTTAACAGCAGTAGGTAGTGAGTGCTGTCCTTTATGTCTAAACACACTCTGAAATGATATTTAATTTAATGAACTGGGTATTTGAAATTTTAAAAATGTTTAAGAATAGGTTTGGCTGGTTTCCTTTTCAAAAACCTAGTACCTTGAATATATTCAAAGGGTATATAGCATATGCCTCAAATATTATCTGATCTTTAAATAAGGAGAAAATTAAACACAGTGCTTATTCTACATGTATGTTCTACAAATAAATAATCTTGTAATAATATTGTGTGTGTGTGTGTGTGTGTGTGTGTATGGTATTTTTATACCAAATTACTTCCAAAATAGATCATATAGTTTTCAAATAATTTTCTAGTAGTAAGATAGAAAACAAATAGGAAGGTTATGGCACTGAATCAAGATCACATGAAGTGTTAATACCACTTTATAATGCCTTGGTAAGGCCACACTTGGAATACTGCATTCAGTTCTGGTCGCCACGATGTAAGAAAGATGTGGAGACTCTGGAGAGAGTGCAGAGAAGAGCAACAAAGAGGATTAGGGGACTGGAGACTAAAACATATGAAGAACGGTTGCAGGAACTGGGTATGTTTAGCTTAAGAGAAAGAAGGACTAGGGGAGACATGATAACATTGTTCCAATATCTCAGGGGTTGCCACAAAGAAGAGGGAGTCAAACTATTCTCCAAGGCACCTGAGGGTAAAACAAGAAGCAATGGGTGGAAACTAATCAAGGAGAGAAGCAACTTAGAACTGAGGAGAAATTTCCAGACAGTTAGAACAATTAATCAGTGGAACAGCTTGCCTCCAGAAGTTGTGAATGCCCCAACACTGGAAGTCTTTAAGAAGATGTTGGATAGCTATTTGTCTGAAATGGTATAGGGTTTCCTGCCTAGGCAGGGGTTGGACTAGAAGACCTCCAAGGTCCCTTCCAACTCTACTATTGTATTGTATTGTATTGCTTATGCTAGCGGACTCCAATAACTATCACTCTGATCATGAATTATGTTGGGACCAGGAGTGGGTTCCGGCAGAGACTACTGCCAGTTTGCTCAGGGATGCACTGCGCACGCATGCACAATACAACTAAAATTGCATGTGCAGAAGCAAAAACCAAGATGGTTGCACTTACGGCTTTGCCGGGAGAACCGGTTCGGGGGATTGGCAGGCCTGGGTTGCTATCAGTTCCAACGACCCAGGCCGCCAAGCTACTACTGGTTTGGCTGAAACGGTCCAAACCGTTAGGAATCACTGATTGGGACTAATGAAATTTGGAAATTTAGCATCATCTGGAGAACCAACTATGATAAGAGAAAGAGATAAGAGAAAGTAAAAGATGGTTAAATATTTTTAAAGGAGAAGGCATGTAGTACTTCACTGATTCCATTGAAGAAAGTTTATTGAAAAATCAGTGTTTGATTCAATTGAATATTATTTTAATTCAAGCATGTTATAGGCTACACCCAAAAACATAGAATGGCATTGTTTGTAGAATACAATAATTGCAAGGCATTGTATGAGATTGCACAAATATTAATTATAGCAGCATAGTAAAAAAAAGAAAATCTATATTTTTATTTTGTGATCATTTTAGGTTTTTCCTGCCTCGTTTCAAAATATGTGACTAAGATTAGAGGAAAAGTAGTTTTAATATAGGTGAAAGTGATATATTGGTGAGAGTATGTTTTCTGAGAGTATGTTTTCTGAGAAACTTCCTGACAGTTAGAACAATTAATCAGTGGAACAGCTTGCCTCCAGAAGTTGTGAATGCCCCAACACTGGAAGTCTTTAAGAAGATGTTGGATAGCCATTTGTCTGGAACGGTATAGGTTTTCCTGCCTAGGCAGGGGGTTGGACTAGAAGACTTCCAAGGTCCCTTCCAACTCTACTATTGTATTGTATTGTATTCTGTACACTATGCTATGATTTTGAGATAAGTGTACACACTGTTGTGGATAACCAGTTTCTTTGGGATAACCCAATCCCTACTGTGGGCTGTCCTACTGTAGAATTTTTCAACCTTTGGTTAACTGCAACTCTGGAGAATAATTTTGCAGCGTGTCTTTGGGATCGTGAGACAAGCAATTTTTTATATTGTTACTATTACTATAATTCAATTCTCAAGGGTAATCTAATTTGCCAATGATCCAAATTTTCAACTTCTATTTTGATCTTTTTGTTGCTTTCTTGTTTGTGAAGGGAAGGTGCATTCGTAGCTTGGCTCCATTCTTCCATGTAGATTTGGAACTTCCTGATAGAATATCCACTTTGTTATCTTTTTCTTGGCCACAAAATGCAAACATAGTGAAGGAAAAGGTAGGCCATTTTATAATAAGGAAGATGGTAGGTTGTTGCCTAGAAGGAGGGAGTTTACAGCATTTCTAAAAAGTTGCAAAGGTATCCGAAGTAAAATTAGTGCTTATTTAAATTTTGGCATAGTGAAAACAATATATTTGAAAGAGAGTAAATAATATATATTGTACTAAATATTATAATTAGTGTTATACAATAATATTACATTGTTGTACATTGTTACATAAACATTACATCGTTAAATAAACATAAGCATATGAGCTGTGGTGGTGCAGTGATTAGAATGCAGTATTGCAGGCTAATTCTGCTGACTGCAGCAGTTCAGCAGTTCGAATCTCACCAGGCTCAAGGTTGACCTAGCCTTCCATCCTTCCAAGGTCCATAAAATGAAGACTCAAATTGTTGGGGGCAACATGCTGACTCTGTTAACTGCTTAGAGAGTGCTGTAAAGCACTGTGTGTGAAGCAGTATGTAAGTATAAGTGCTATTGCTATATTCATGTAGTTTCTCTAGAGATTTCTACAATCTTGATTTTAAAAAATAAGATGGACTCCTTCCCTTAGGCTGCATTGGTCAGAATTGAAAATGTTAGCATTTTAAAAGTCAAAATTATACATAAGATTGCAATCTACACACTTAATTAAATCAATACATATATTCTTTGGCAATTTAAATCTATAGACATGAGCAGTTATCCATGAGAGATAAATAAATATTCATTAAAAATATTAAACACATAAGATTTTATTCAAGTTGTACCAAGGTATCATAATGTTTTAGAAAATATGTTAAGTTATTGGTGAGTGGCTTAAATGTCACATGTTTTTTTTTAAATAGAAGTATATGAAATTTGCACTTTAAGCTAACTTAAAGTCCTGACACCTATTGTGTACAGTTTGGTTTTTAAAACTAATATCAAATCCTTCTAGTTGTTATAGTAGTAAAAAGGATAGTGTGAAATTGATGCTGTTATAGTATAACAATAAGAACGTGACTCATGTATTTTATGTACACATGCATTCAACTGTAGTGACAAATGGTTTCATGCTGTGTGATTAAATGCATATTAGCGTTTGCCCTAGGCATTTGATTATTACCATCTTTACTTCATTACATTTCCACACTATATGGCTATATAATTTATAAGATAATACAGACATCACTTTGTTGCTGATAGGAATTATTCTGTTTTATGGATGGTGTCCTTTAATTTTGCCTTTCATGGATTATAAAATTGGTTAATATCTGCTGAAGTGAATCACTGGAGAAGCAAATAAAGATGTTGGCCTCAGGTCACCGTGTCATTTGTGATACTGGCAAAATCTTACTGGCTCATTTATCCCTGTACATGATTGATAATACCATGGGTTAAATGGAGAAAGCTTTGCTTCCATTAAAGGATCATCACGAGTGAAGACCTCCCACTTAAAAGTCAGGCATGATGAGATGACAAGAGTCTATCTACAGGTCAAATTAAATAACTTAAATAATTTAAGTGAAATGACAGTATAATTTGTCCATCCTGTGTTATTACCTTGACCCCTATCAGGCTTACTGCTTTACTTTCTAGTGCAGATTATTTAATATGTAATTTTAATAAGTGTTGTTCAAATATATGAAAACATACACAGTACTTATGGGTGTGGTAAAACATATTTTTATAATGCATTTTCATTGTAAAATGAAAACTTCTACCACGAATTATTGGCCAAGTTGAAAATCGGTAATAAAAGGGTATATTCAATGGATATTTTAATGGAGTGAGTTTAACTGGTTTTTTTCTTTTTTCTTTTGCTATATTCATGTAAAATGAAAAATTGTAAAAAGAAAATAATTGTCTAAAACTATAACAAGCATTTTCCTCTTAAAAATTATATATTCTAGAGCTATATTAAAATGTTTTTTTTATAAATGTCCTTTTTGCTATATTTTTATATAAAATAATATGCCAGTAATTCAAATAACGTGCAGAAAAGCATTCTTTAGTGCAAACATAATCAAATAAATCATTTATTTAATATGATCAAAGAACACTGAATGTGGCATCTTTCACACCAATCAATTTTAGCTTTTATTTATTTATTAGACTTGTTTGTCACTTATTTTGCTTTGAGGTGACTCTCTTTTAACTGTTTTGCTGTCAGAAGGCATTATTTTATTGCTTTGGGAAGTTTATAATGCATCTGACCAATGGTTTTCCCATTATTGGATAACTTACTAAATGCTATAAATTTTTCCACATAGATACAAAGCAGAGGTGGGTTGCTAATTTTTTTACTATCAGTTCGGGTGTGCTCACATGCACAGAAGCATCCAGGTGGGTGGGTGGACCTCCCGCTGCTGCTACTGCCGGTTCGGCCGAACTGGCAGCAACCCACCTCTGTTATAAAACACCTTGGTCATAATATTTGATTAAAACCAGGTAAAAATATTGTGGATTGCTGCTTTATTTATAAAGCTAAATATATATTTTTAACTATTGCAGAATATTGAGATTACACTTTAGAAATATGTTTATAAATCAGGTATTCAACAGACTATCAGCTCAGAGAAAGGTAAATTATTGTTTGATTTTCAGAATAAATATTTGCTCTCTAGATAAAGTTAGCTTATTTAATCTGAAATATAGTTACTTTTTATGCTAAATTTTGTTTCCTAAGCAATTAATTTATTTTAAAAATATTTGTCCAGTTTTTACTCAAATATCTAAGGCAGCTAATAGTGGCAACATTTGCACATCTCACTAAGCTATCATTTGACTTGTTTGTGTTTGGTTTAATGCATTGTATGAATGCAGTTCCTGCAGTTAATAAAATATAGTTTAGCATATTGTGTGAACCCACCAGTTGTATATCATAACTAAAGAAACTATAGCTGAGCATGATGTCTGAATTATTGTACTAGAATAAGTGCAATAATAATATTGACTACACTGTAGAAAAAAATGCAGAGCTAAAGGGAAAAACCAGATTAATACTGATCAGCAGACACAGTATTTTAAAATATATATATTTCTATAGTACTGCTCTAGCATTCAATACCAAGATCAATCTCCCATAACCTAAAAGTCTTCTACAAACAAACCAAAAACAATTCGATGTAAATGCCACCATAGATAAACAGGGTAACTTCCTTATGAAGGAGATCAACTGATTAGACAAAACTACAGATAAGACTTCTGTTTGTGTCTATCCAAGCTCTATATTCATCAAATTTCAGTAGGATACAAAATAAAAGCTTCATTCAGTATGTTAATGTAGAAAAATTAAGATGGAAGAGTTGATTTACTGAAGTGAAATATCTCACACAAGACCATCAGGATTATCAGCAAGTTCTTAAAATATTTCAATTTTAAAACTTGCTTACATATAAAAGTACCAATGATTTAAAATCATCTTCTTTGACTTATGTAATTTTATATTTACAGTCTTGTGTTACTTATTGATACCTATGTACTATGACTATTGTACAATTTTTAATAGATGGTAAGGTACCTTCTAAAACTGGTTAGCATTTCAGGATGATAAGCATATAAAATCATGATTGATTTGATTATGGAGCTATCTACATGCACGGTTGGTACTGAATTCCACACAGAATTTCAACAAGAAATTCATTTTTTCCTGTTTCCTCTGTAATTTTGGTGTAGTTTTCCTTGTTTCCTGATCTTGATCCCTTGATCTCCCTCTTGATCGCTCCCTCCCTCCCTTTATAAATCAAAGATGCCACACGTCTTGTCGCCATTTTCCTGCAGCTTTTGGATTATTCTGAGGAGTGACTTTGGTTTTGATAAATTGCGTGGCTGCTTTGGGAAGGGGCAGATTTTTCTTTACCTGAAAACCCCACAAATATAATAAATGAAAAGCAGTGAAAGGGCCAAAGGGCATTAAGTCTCAGTTTTAGTATATGCCAATTGATCAGCAGGAAGGAGTGTTCTTTAAATATGGAGGCAGGATAAAAAGTAATGAATGGAAATGAGAAAACTAACCTAATAATGAGAGATTATCTAACAGTTAGAACAATTAATTAGTGGACGGCTTGCCTTCAGAAGTTGTGGGTGCTCTATCACTACTTGAGAAGAGGGTTGGACTAGAAGACTTCAAAAATCCCTTCCAAATCTATTATTTTGTTAAATATTCTGTTATGTTAAAATCTGAGACATGAAAACAACTTCTAAATATTACATGTTCTTGAAGTCTCATTAATTTGACATCTGTGTTGATGAAGATCTGTTTTGTGTATACAGGATTCAATCTGAATCAGCTAACAGGACCAAAGGTTTATTCTTCTGAACTTTTGGGCTTGTGCTGGAGTCTATCCTCAGAGAACTTCTCTCTCCAGAATGTGCCTGGAGTCTTGTGCTCAGTCCTCTGGAAAGTTCAGGGCATTGTATCACCTGCCAAACAAGAAAGAAAATCTTAACACAGTATTTAGTACTTGTTGATGGAACACTTTTCATAGTGTTGGGTCTGGATATTGTTAAATTGGTCTTCAAATTAGAGGCATTTTTTGCCCCAAACTCAGTTTTCAGTGTGGGTTGATGTATATTTGTTACAATCCACATACTTCATTTTCACCCAGGATCTGTTTCTACTTTCCTTTCACATATATTTCACTCAAATATATACCTTTTTCTTTGGCTCTGGCCACTTTTATATAAGAAGCTTCAACATTCAAAGACAAATGCAGTTTTGATCTGAATAACAAACAAAAACCTTGTGCACATTAGTTAATGTCATGCAGAGTTTAAAATCAAGGGTGACAACAAGAGCTTCCCTTCTCTGCCTTTATTCTTTCTGTACCAATTAATCCAGGAGTGGGAGAATTAGTCAAACATTGGCCCTAATAATATTAATATTGCATTTAGTAATTAAAAACTTCTTTTTAGATTCTATAGGTTAAATGGATGAAGATTTAGATAAAGAAATAGCAGCGTATTCCTTACAAAACTCCTCAGAAGCATTGCTTTCTATTCAGTTACTAGATTTCAAAACAACATTTCTGGAGGCAGTAGAAGAGTTGCGAATGAGAAGGGTAGGTGCATTTATTATTTCTGTTTAGAATTATTTTTAAATGTTAATGCAGTAAAATCAAAAAGATGAAATAGCCAATAAGATTGATTAAAACAAGTTAATAGCTCCATTCCTAACCATTTCAAACTATTGAAAACCCAAATCAAACAGAGTAGTCACTGGCAGAAAAGTATTTCCAATTCTCTTCTGTTCTTCATATTCAGACATGGTATATAGTACTACAATAGGAGTTTCGAGCTTAAGTTATTACAAGTGTCACATGAGAATTAGATTATCAGTCAGGAGGGTCTGTGACAATTCACCACAGCCAACTCTCCATGGCCAACCAGCTGCAGGATAATTCAGTATAGGACAAGAGTTACACTACTATTAAAGAAATGGTAGAATAGAATCATTAAAGAAAGGATGCTAAAGAAGGGACAGAATGAAATGTGAATGATAAAAATTAAAACATAATAATTTATTTTAAATAATTGAATTGTTAATTTTTCCTGTGGTGAGTTGTCCCATAACAAGTTGGCCACAGTGAGTTGACTGTGGAAAGTTGACCCATTCTGCAGCTAGGAGGCTACTACATTACAGCTTTTTCATATGTAGAAACAAAAATCTGTAACGAGTCAATAATAAAGAAAATGAACAGTATAAGGTATGCTGTTAAATGTAAATTTATTCAATTAAATACTGTATTAGATAATATAACTAGCTTTCATGTGGCACATAACAATTTAAAATAAAATTCCTATTGCAGTAACTGTTTACGATTCATGAATATGAAGAACACAGAAAAGGCATTGAAATATTTTGTAACTTCTCTGAATGAGGAGAGAACTTGAGTTTCCTCCATTCTCTTATCATTTTTACAGTTGGAGGTAGTCCAAAATGTCTCTCTGTTGCTCTGTTTCTATGTTCTTCAGCATATTTTTTTACTTTGTTTAAAAAGAAAATTTATATGCTAGTCTTTTCTGTTTTGACATCCTTGTACGTAGTGTGAGGAGGTACGGTAGTATTTTTCCTCAAGAACTGTTAGCAATGTGTTCTTTATTGTTATGAGAGCACTGTAGCCGAGAACATCAAGGAATGACACACTATTATAGGGGATCTGCTGCAGACATATTATTATGTTTAAGGTTTTACCTTTATAGGGGACAGTTTATAAACTGGGCACTTTCTTAGAGGACAGTTTCTTAGGCACTATTCATAGGACCATATTTTGTTTCTGCAGTGCCCCCTTACATCCCCATCAGTGGTGGGTTTCCATTTTTTTTATTACTGGTTTGCTCATGCACGTGCTTGTGTGCATGCTTGCACATGTGTGATGCTTGTGCGCATGTGCAGAAGCAGCCAGGCATGTAGATTGAGCCTCCCGACACTGCCACTACCAGTTCGCCTGATCTTGTCTAAACTGAGAGCAACCCACTTCTGATACCCATGTACCAGTATATGTGTGTATGAAAGTAAAAATGAAGGAATGGCTGATTGGAATGATAGTCAGATTTCACATTTTAACCATGCCAGATGAGCAGATGAGACCTTCCCCGATGGACGTTTGCTGGACACATGCTTAAATGGACGCTTGCTCTAATTAGCCAGGCAGCTGGGATTGCCTCTCTCCCTTCCCCCAGTGCCTCTGCCTTCCATTGCTGCCAGAGGTACCGCAAAAGCATCCAGCAAGGCTTCCACAAGCTTCCTGTGAGCCAGGCAGCTGGGATCATCAACTCGCTTCCCCGGCCCATGAGTTTTTCCACAAGGCTTCCCTGCCACACCCTACTTTGACTGCTTGCCCTTGGCTAATTGATCCTGGGCACTGTGCTGCAATGGAGAGGCTGGCATGAAGGAAGGACAAGGAACAGGAAAAGAGGAGAAAGCAGCCTCCTTCCCTCAAGCTGGCCACTCCGTTGCCCATTTCTCCATTGCAGCGCAGTTCTTCTGTCCACAAAAGCCTCGTCTTTGATGGCTGGTGCCAAAAGGCAGAGAAAGAGCTGCCGGAAAGAAGCCAGTCAGCCCAGGAGTTGGGTACCCTTCTATGTTTCTTACATAGGAAGAGTGTGGTTGTAATTTTTTGAACTTGTTGAAAATTTGTCCTTTTTTCTTTTTGATTGAAATCCATTTATATTCCAACTGATTGTTTTAATTATTAGGTTTCCATGTACATAAAATATTTCTGAAGATCAGTTTCCCAATTATGGCGCCATTGTGTATTGTAATAATCTTGTGAAAAATCAAATCCACAAAAATATAATATTTAAATGGTGAATATGAATCTAATCACCAGACTGCAAGAACACAAGTGATCATTCAGATGAGGAGATACAAATTCATGGGTAGCCTTTTAGGCAATGAACAAGGACCCATTCAATTTTGCAACTACAATAGCCAGGAAAATGATTGAAGCCTGGGAAATGAATCCCCTGTCAGTCAACAGGAGTGCTGATTTGCCACCAGCGTATCAAATACTTAGGAGCCAAAGACTTGATAGCACAAGGAAACAACAGTCAATGTCTTAATAGCTGGCTATCAACACCCCAATTAGCCAATACGCAGCCAATCAGGCACCACAGAAGTACTATATTTAGAATAGTCCAAAGCGTCCATTCTGGTAGAGAGAAGTTCCCTGAGGATGAGTTCCAGCACCAATCTGAAAGCTCAGAAGATTAAACCACTAATTTTGGTGACTGACCCAGATTGGATCTTGCGACATTATCCTGGGACATGTGTATTTGCTTTCATTTGTAAATTATAGTAATGTTTATTACACTTTCCTAGAAGTATATGATATACTTAAAGTTAGTGACACCAAGATAATGCTTAAAAAGTTAGCAGGCTCAGTTTACAACGTCAGGGAGACAATGTACTGTAAAAGTAACTGATATGAAGATACTCATCCTTTCATTTTCTAAGCTTCCATTTATGTGGAACTGAAAAATATATGGTACAAATACACATTGTGCATGAGGTTCATGCTTTGCATTGTGACATGTTGCCTTGCCATTCTTGCTGTAATTAAAATAATCTTTTAAAAAATCAAGTAGGACAGGAAGACTGATAGTCCCCTAGTAAAGTATTACCGGAAGTATTACCACTTGAAGATTTACTGCCTATGGTACTGCAAAAGTACACAAAACTCATGTGCTAACCCCGATATTTTCTTTCTCTTTATTATAGTGACACTGCTACCCTTTAGCATTTCTCAGAGCAAAAACACTTATTAAATTATTTGTTACAATGATGCCAATAAAACATCCAAAATAAGTAACATACATAGAAAATCCAATTAACTAACTGTGTTAGTCACTGACCATATCAGTTGTTTAATATTTTGCTTCTTTTTTATCCTGTTGGCATACAGGGATCCAAGAAGGAACCTGTTTTTCTTCTTTTAAGACATACTATAGCGGATGTTAAACTTTGAAATTTTCACTAAATTTGGACAAGTGGTTACTTGAGGAACTACTTTATGTAGGGCACCCTAAACAGACTATGAATCTATACGTCTGGAAATTGTTTGGTTGGGTAACAAAAAGAAATAGATATGGCAATTTTGTAGGAGGTGGATTATGATTTTGAAAAAGATAGTAAAAGTACTTGGTTTGGGCTGCTTGGATATGAGCCAGCTGTGCGGTATTCCTAAATCTGTTCAGGGTCAAACAATCAGGGGGCTTTGGACAATACACTGCCTTTCTTGTAAAACTACAGCCTGAAGCAAGCATTTTACAAAAGGCTTGACACTTTCTAAAGGTTATAGAGAGTAAATAAACCATCAAATGACTCCTCTTTTATTGTTATGGTGGTGTTTTTGTAAAAAAAACACTTAAATCCTTGTAGTCCTAAGGCAGCTAATAAAACAGCAACACTTGTAAAGGTTTTATATTGCTTGTTATCTTTTTAAAATGATATACATTTTTCTCCTAAACAGAAGAAAGTTTTCCGGTTAAAGAGCAACAGAATTGTTTGTTTCAAGGCAAAATAAATTCAAAGTGTTGTATTTATAATAAAAACAAGCAAGCAGGCAAACAAATAATACTGGTGATTTTAAAGAAGCCTTTCACTTTTACTTCAAGATTAGGGTTTTTTTTAAAAAAAAACTTTTTGAGATATCTTTTATGTAATTATTGAATTTCCCCCCTCAAATAAGACAATATTTACTTCCCTTTCATTTACTATTTTCCATTTTTTTTACTGAAACAAGTTTAATCCAAGTGTATACATAGTTGTAAAAATAATAATGCTTGTCAAGTTCTATTCAAATATCTGATTATTAACAGTTTAATGATATTTAAACTGTGTAACCCTCTGGAACGACCTCCCCCCTGACATTCGAACTACCACCGACCTCCGTTCCTTCCGTCAAAAGTTAAAGACTCACCTATTTCAATCAGCTGGCCTGGCACTTTCTTAGTTTTACCTCCCGGGGATTTATTTTAATTGGGTTTGGGGTTTTAATTGGGATGTTTTTAGGTATTTATTTCTTGTACAGTCTATCTCCCCCTCTAAATGTATTTTAAATGTATTTTATTGTTATGACTGTATTTTATTTGCATTGACTGTACACCGCCCCGAGTCCCTTTTTGGGAGAGGGGGCGGTCTAAAAATCTAAGAAATAATAATAATAATAATAATAATAATAATAATAATAATAATAATAATAATAATAATAATAATATACATTTAATTTTACTGTATTGATCTATTGTGCTGTGGAAAAGATCAGCTTAAAATAATGTATAGCTTCTAATGCCTGATGCATATTTAAATTCCAGAAAAAAATATTTAGCTGAAGCTAGAGACAAAGATTGAAACACCTGCAGATAAGAACAACACCGTGCAAAAAGTTCTGTGGAATTTCTGGAATCCGTAGGCCAGCTTGGAAGGAGTTTTGGCCGTTTTGTATTTTTATGATTAACAGTGTTGCAGTTCTGGCTGAGATTAAACGGTGTTTATTACTGGCTGTGATGCAATGTAATTGAAACCACTGCACCACTTTTTTTTTTCTCCATTTGATTTCTCTATAGTTTAAGCTAAAGTATTTTTTTTCTAGAATTTAAATATGCATCAGGCATTAGAAGCCATAAATTAGTTCATTCCACCTCTCATCCAGGCTTGAGTTTCAAGTCCTTATAGTGAAATGTTGGTTTGATAATTCATCAGTTCCTCCAAAGGGATTGTGGGAGAAATTGACAAAGTTTTTCTACCTTCCATCTTCTGTTCAACAGAAGACTGATATACCATGCACAGTATCAGACTATTCCTGCAGTTCCCAAATATTTAAAATGTCCCAAAGCACCTTTGTAAGTTTTGTGTGTGTATCTAGCACACAAAACTCACAGAGGCACTTTGGGTCATTTTAGATATTTGAGGGAAACACAGCGGGACTTGTCAGACAGTACATGAATTACTAGATTCGTAGTCACAATGCAGATTCCTTCATTTTTGTTATAGCACATAAAACCTAGATCTGGAAAAGACTCTTATATTAGTTTCTGTTTGTTTTTAATCTTTCTATAAACATTTTAAATAAAATATTTAAAAAGAAATACTTTTTAAAAGAGACAATGCCAGGCCAGCTTCCTGTGTTCTTACTGAAGCATTGGTGGGAATGCTTGGCAGCTGATAAAAAAATGGATTTGTGAGTAGATTTATCCGATCCATGAGAAGCAGTCTTGTTTAGGAGTTCATCTGTAGACATAGCAAATAGGCAGCCTGAAGATGAATAGATATGGACTTTTCTTTGAAAAGATCACTTATTTGTAATATTGAGAGGTAACTTTAGCAAGGATGTTATTTCAAATGAGCTTTAAAAAGTTTGCAATCTACAGTGAGTTAAAAACATAGCTGTGTCCTTCCGTCACTGAGGACCGCAGCAAAACAAAATTTTGCTTTGAGACTATGGAAGAGGCTGAATATATAAATCTCATATGAATTATACCTTTTGTGTTGCTGTGGAAAGGGCTTGATGTATAAATTTCATATGTATTATCCCCTTTGTCCTTCTAAGATTGTCCTGAATAAAGAAATACTGTGGAAATACATGCAGGTTGTAAAAAGAACTTCATGGACTAGTAATTCTCCTTCCATTCCATTTCCTAGAAAGATTAGGGGAACAGGTTTCCATAAGTTCATTTGCAAATGTTATGTTGGGGGGAAGATGTCAAACCCAGCCATGGACTGTTTTAATCAAAAAAAAGTCACCATGGTCTTAAATGTATTCTCATTTGCATAAATATAACTTTTAAGATTTTTAGGATGATGATACAGTAAGAAAATGAATTGACATAAAGAAATAATTTTCAGTGCTAAATCAATTTCAGTCAGGTTATTAATCCTTTGAAAACATTTTAATAATAAAGCTTATTATATAATATATTACAACAATTATTTTGTTTTAATTTTGAAATTAGGATTCAGAAAACCTTTACGAAAAACAAATTAGCAGACATGTTGCTGAAAAACAGGATCTTGTATGGCAGAAGGTTGGTGACTTGGTCATAATTTTTGATTTTATCATTGAAGTTTAAGAATAAGTAAAAACTGATATCTGAACTTTTAATATACTTCCACTAAATACTTAATGTTAAATTTAGTGGTTATAATAATTAACTGAATCCTAAAACTGTTACATGAGTTTAAAACTTTACTTTAAAAATCTGGCAAAACTAAATCTGAAGAAGCTGTATTCCAATGCCTTTTTTAAACTTTCATCTAATCCAGGAAATTTTGAATATAATCCAAAACTCAAGATTGCTACTGTTTTGAATAATCTAATTTCTTTGCAAAACAAATCATACGTTGGAACGGAAAGAAAAAAATTAAAGTGTTTCATACTTATTGGAAGATTATCCTATTGTTACTTCTCTTCCATAATAATTTATAGAAATATATATGCCTGTTTTATCACACAAATAAACCAATCCTTTTGCACCTTGATTAGAAAATAATTGTTATTCTTACCTGGTATGGCTTACTTAAGCTGTTATTTATTATCTTTTTTTGAATCATCATTATGAATTAAGATTAAATTGTATGAAAATTAAATATTAATGTATTAGTGATATGGTGATAATGATAAGGTGAGAGGCTAATGTATTTACTATTTTGTATTGGACTTTTATGTTTTGTAAGTGGTCTAGAATCACTGAAAGTGATTGGGCAGTCATATAAATTCTCTAAATAAATAAATATCGTAATTGATTAAACTTTTTAAAAATGTACTTAAATAGGAAGCTGTTCAGAATGAGAAAGAAGCATTAAAGAAGCAGCATGCAGAAGCCATTACAACTTTAAAAAAACAAGTAAGGTACTTTTTTCCTCAGCAAAAATTATTATATTTGTGAACAGATTAATTTTAGCTTTATATGTAAAGTAATATTGTCATATGAATTCACAAGATTAAGGCTACAGTCAACACTTTCCTGGGAATGAGTTATATTGAACTCAGTTGGAAGGAGAGCAAAAAGGTAGTATTTGCAAGATCAAATGTCAGCTTCTGTCTGGAGTAGCTTGTTTTATATAAATTAAGTGTCAGTTTGTATACTTTCATCCATAGCAAAGAAACCCTTCAGTGACAAATCAAGAGTTATACTTTATACTAATAATATTCAGCCCGAGTCAACTTTATATATATAAGGTAGTATATGCGGCCAATACATTTTACAAATAAATAAATATGTTGAAAAGAGTAGGGAATGGATTTGTATAGGTTAATGGCAATGTGGTACAATAGATGATAATAAGACCATTCATTTGGGAAGGATATATGTGCTTGGCTCAGATTAGAAGGTTGAAGAATCTTGTAGTTGATTTCATTTTCAATAGTATAAAAAGTTATTAAGAGACGCAGACGAGTTTACAGGGCACACTTTTCCCATTTGTTCCCCAATATAAGAAATACAACAGGTCAATCAGGATCATATCCCTCTCATAACCAAGCCTACATTTTGATCAGAATGTATCTAAATAAATAAGAGTATCCAACATTACTTGGAATTAAAATATTAACACTCCAACACCTTGACCAAGGAACATAGGTTTGAGACTAAATAGTAATTATCCAGACGTGTGTGACCAAATTTGTCTTCTTCAACTGCTGCTTCATCATTGCCACCTTTACAGCTGTGAGGACTTTCAGTATGAAGGAGAGATCTCAAGCCCCAACCCAACTCTAACCTGTTGCAAAAGCTAGGATGAACAATGGTCTAAAGAGCAAGCAACATGCCTCACTCCTCCAAGCAGTTTGTTAATGTTATCAGATTACAACAATTGTCTATAACAATATAACAAGAAAATGTGATCCTATAATCCTTGGTCAAGAGATTACATTAGCAAAGCACTCAGTAAATGGGTCATAGTAAGCCTCAGGATTTTACCAGTCACGTTTTAGAGAATGCTTCTATTCATCCAGAAGTAGACTGCTGGACATACTAAGCAGATTCAGTGTACTATGTCTTTAAAAAATTCAATATTTTTGAAAAAAATACTGTAATATTTATTTTATTGTTTATCATTACTGTATTAAATTAAAAGTTACATATAAACACAGAATGGAGATCCTGCACTTTTTAATAGGATCAGAACAGTCTATCACTTTCTAATCTAGTATATCAAAAAAGATGTAAATAGAGACAATTCCGGTATATTAACCCCTGTCTCAGAGAATATCCCAGTTTTCCTGTAGAGTCGAGGGAGGGGTTACACGTGGGATATAGTCACAGCCTGATTGGTCCATAGACTGAAGGAATTTTCTTAAATGTTCCACCATTCCCTATTGGCTCCCAGTTTCCTCTCAGTCTTTTGGTCCAAACACTGCTTTGGCTCCTAGGTAGGAAATATATTGCTCAAATATTCATCAAAATTTTATTAAATATTGGATTTGATTAATTGACTACTCTAAATTATAAATTAAGTGACTGCTGCCCCCAGGGTCCATAGTTTTTGTTCCGTGCAAAGTAGGAGAGCCTGCCTGGCATTTCCCTCCTACCTTGCGAGGTGAGGAGCCCCGTCCAGTTCCTGGGCCAGTGGGGATGACGGGCTCCACTCAGCAGCTGTGCGAGAGCAAAGAGGAGGTTTTAAACTGGCGAGAAAGTGTGCCGGGAGGAGTAGAATGAGCTGCGCCTTTAAAAAGGTAAAGCTCAGCTTCACGGCCCCAGCAAAGCATCGGAACTTTCCTTTCGATCTGCGGACTTTAAAGATCTCTGCCACGGCTTGCTGCAGTTTTCCATGCCAGATTGGAGCCTAGGACTTCGCCAGAGAGCTACTAGCAGTTTAAAAGGGCAAGCCACGGATCGGAGGACCTGTTCGGCAGCGCGTTCGGAGCCTAGGTCGCCATTTTGACTGGCCACGTGGAGGCAGTCATTTTAGAACGCCACATGGCCTACATCTGGGACCTGCATCGAGGCCGCTAATCAAGGCTGGCAGGTAACTAACTGACACCTCCTCGCCTCAGCTCCCAAGGTCCTGGACACTGGCTGGAGCCACTAGTGGCCATTTCCACTCCAGGGCATGTGAGTAATTATGATGGTGGCAACCAGATCTGAGTACCCATAGATTTCCTCTGAGACCCAAAGTAAGAATAGGAAAGGGGATGGTGGCAGGCTCAGACCCAGGGTCACAGCCTCCAAGCCTTCTGCTGCCCAATGACCCTCCAGAGCTGCAACTAGAGATGAAGAGAGGTGACAGCGAGCCCTGGAGAAGACAATTGCTAGAGCTGAGAAACGGGCCCAGAACTTTGGACCCGATCCTAATAACAGATCTAGGTCTCCTATCAGGCCTGCCTCTGGCTCTCCACCCAGGGGTTTTAGCCCTTCTTCACCTTCAGTTTCCCCTGCTAGGCCTTGCAGGCAATTAAGACAGGAGGTTTCCCCTTCTCTTCCGGCTTCCCCGGGGGGTTATCGAGGGTGATAGGGGGGATCCCTTGGAAGGTTCCTCTAGAGATTACCATCATTCTGCTGGATTGGCTCCCCAGGGTCCCCCTGCTCCAGGCCCATCACAGGAAGACCTGGAGGATTTGGAGGCTCCTTCTTAAAAGCATAAGGAGGCTCATTTCTACAGCGATTACAAGGGGTATTGCCACAGGTCTGTCCCAGAGGGAAAAGGCCTCCCAAAGTAATAGGACCTCGTATGTTCCTCTTAGAAAGGACCACACCAGGCCTCCTTCCCCTTCCATGGTCAGTGAGGGTTCCATCCTGGCTGAGGAGGCGCAGCAGGACATGGGATTTTCATAATAATAATAATAATAATTTAATTTGTTAGCCGCTCCCTCTCCATAAGGGACTCGGGGCGGCGTACAATAAAAACATACATAAATACATATAAACATACACATACACACATACACATATATATACATACACGTACATATACATACACGGAGGAGGTAACAATTACATATATCACAATAATAATAATAAAATTAACCATTAAAAATACCCCAAATAAAATTACAAATTTAAAAGGACTGTCAGGAGGAAAGAATAAACTACGGTTGAGCCAGGCCAGATAATTGAAAAAGGTGGGTGTTGAGCTTTACACGGAAGGAGCGGAAATCGGAAGTAATCCTGATGTCAAGGGGGAGGTCATTCCACAGGGCTGGGCCCATCACAGAGAAGGCCCTACTCCTGGGTGTCGCCCCCCGACAGTGTTTAGCGGACGGCACCCGGAGAAGTCCCTCTCTGTGTGAGTGGATTGGTCGTAGGGATGTATGGGGCAGGATGCGATCCCGCAAGTAACTAGGTCCTGTGCCATGGAGCGCTTTGAAGATCGTAATCAAAACCTTGAAACGCACCCGGTAGATCACAGGAAGCCAGTGCAGCTCGCGCAGGAGAGGCATCCCGGTCCAATAAGGGGCGCAATTGGCGCACCAGGCGAACCTGGTGGAACGCCCCCCTTGCCACGGCTCTTACATGGTCATCCATGGACAGCCGGGCATCCAGGAGGACGCCCAAATTGCGCGCCCGCTCCATGGGGGCCAGTTGCTCGCCCCTGATGGCCAGAGATGGAAGCAACTGGTTGAATCGGGGAGCCGGAAGCCACAGCCACTCCGTCTTGGAGGGGTTGAGTTTGAGTCGGTTGTCACCCATCCAGACCCGTACGGCTTCCAAGCACCGGGACATCATTTCGACGGCCTCATTGGGGTGGTTCGGGGTGGAAATGTATAGCTGAGTGTCATCAGCATACAGATGGTATCCCACCCCAAAGCCACGGATGATCTCGCCCAGCGGTTTCATATATGTGTTGAACAGGAGTGGCGAGAGAACCGACCCCTGTGGCACCCCACAAGTGAGGGGGCTCAGGGTCGATCTCTGCTCTCCTGCCAACACACGTTGCGTCCGGCCGGAGAGGTAGGAGCCGAACCACCGCAAAACGGTGCCCCTAACTCCCAACCCCTCCAGCCGGTGCAACAGGATACCATAGTTGATGGTATCGAAAGCCGCCAAGAGATCTAATAGGATCAGGATAGAGGAACAACCCCTATCTCTGGCCCTCCAGAGATCATCAACCAAAGCGACCAAGGCCGTCTCCGTGCTGTGCCCGGGTCGGAAGCCGGACTGGCGCAGGTCTAGATAATCATTCTCCTCCAGGTGACGTGGAAACTGTTGGGCCACCACACTCTCTACAACCTTCGCTAAGAAGGGAAGGTTGGAGACCAGACGATAATTAGCTAGCTCCGTTGGGTCCAGGGAAGGCTTCTTGAGTAAGGGTCTCACAACCGCCTCTTTCAAGGCGGCCGGCAGAGACCCCTCGCCCAACAAAGCATTCACTAAGCCCAGGAGCCAGTCACGTGTAACCTCCCAGGATGCCAGTACAAGCCAGGAGGGACACGGGTCCAATAAACATGTGGTAGGTCGCAGACGTCCACGTAACCTGTCCAAATCCTCGATGGCAACCGAGTCAAACTCCTCCCAGAATGGTCTCTCAAGACTCGCCTCTGGCGTCTCCACTGGACCACTGAAAGGGACCCATTCCCTCCGGATTTGAGCGACTTTATCCTGCAGATATTTCCCAAATTCCTCTGCCCTGCCCTGTAGGGGGGCTTCCCGCAGCCTCTGAAACAGAAGGGAGCGGGTCACCCGGAACAGGGCGGCAGGGCGGTTATCTGCGGATGCAATAAGAGCGGCACAATGTCAACGTTTGGCCACTCTTAATGCCACAAGGTACGTCCTAAGGTAGGTTCGTACCTGTGTTCGGTCAAATTTGGAGAGGGAGGATCTCCAACGACTCTCTAGGCGTCTCTTGTGGCGTTTCATCACCCTTAGCTCCTCGGTAAACCAAGGGGCCAGGGTGGTTCATTGCCGCAGGAGAGGCCGCAAAGGCGCCACTCGGTCTAGGGCCCCGGCAGTCGCACTATACCATGCGGCTACCAGGTCCTCTACCCGGGGGCGGGTCAGGTCTACAGGAGGTGGCCCAAGTTCCGTCTGGAACCTATCCGGTTCCATCAGGCGCTTGGGGCGGAACCATCTAATACCTTCAGGTTCTGCCTCCCCGCAGCGGGGGGTAGCACCAGGGAAGTCCAGTCGGAGAAGTGAGTGATCTGACCATGACAGGGGAGTGATAGTTAAATCCCCTATTCCCAGATCACTCATCCACTGGCCAGAGACAAAAACAAGGTCCAGCGTGTGGCCTCCTTCGTGTGTAGGGCCCTGAATTAATTGAGTCAGGTCCATGGCTGTCATGGAAGCCATGAACTCCCAAACTCCCTCGGACGCTTCCACAACGACGGCAGGTTGAAATCCCCCATCACTAAAAGTTTGGGGGTCTCAACCGCCACCGATGTGATCAGCTCGAGGAGTTTGGGCAGGGCCGCTGATGTATAGCGAGGAGCCAGGTATACTATCAGCAGGCCCAACTGCCTCCCTGGGCCCCATCTCACGACAAGGGACTCACACCCGGATGTCTGCGGCACAGTGAACTCTCTCGGCTCTAGGTCTTCCCGGATAATCACTGCTACCCCACCGCCCCTTCCCTGGGCCCGAGGTTGGTGAAATGCGCGATAACCTGGTGGGCACATTTCCACAAGGGGTAGACCTCCCTCGTGGCCCAACCAGGTCTCAGTTATTCCTGCGAGGTCCGGCTCCCCCTCCAGAATCAGATCATTGATGAGGGGGGCCTTGTTGACAATGGACCTCGCATTGCATAACAACAGCCTCAGGCCCTGGGTCTGTAGATCCTGACCACCTAGTATGCGGGGGTTGGTACAAGCGACCGGGTATGACCAAAAACCACGGTCTCCCAACCGACTACGTGTTCTTAATCTGTCCTCGCACCTGCCCCTCCCCATGACCGTTGGTATCAAAGAGCCCTGCATTGGAATGCTGTCTTCCCTCTCCTCCCCCACTCCGCTCCCTCCTCTCTCGACCACACCTATTCGCCTGGCTCTACCATCACTCCTGACCTGATCCATCCCCCCCCCAACCCTGGAACCCCTTAAAATTTTTAAAAAACATTTTACTAAAAAACCCCTAATCCCCCGCTTCCTCCACCTCTCTGGGTTAATAAACCCTTCATCGAGGTGGGCCCTAGCCAGGGCAGGGGGGCATGCCTGCGAGAGAGGGGACCCTCGCAGTCGTAAAAGGTCAGACCTTGCGTAAATTAAGATGTTGGTAACAGGCCATGGCTATGGCTATGGCAGGGTTTCATCTGTAGCAGGTCCAAGGTGTAGATGGGAAAGCAGAGCACTTAAAAGGCAAGTGAGAGGGGAGAGGAAGCGAACATCCACAGTCAACAAACCACAATCCAAATCACAATCAATCAAGGCCCAGAGGCAGTTCTTAGGGTATAGACGGAAATCGCAGCTCAGCGGGGGGGGGGGGGATAAACAAAGTGCCAAGGCCAGTTTCTCGGCCTGTTGATCTTCTGGAGGCCGCCCATGTCCTCCGGCGGCCCCCCTGGCTTTCTTCTTCGCTCCTGCGGCTCCTCTCCGACTCCCACCGGCCTCCCAATCAGGCAGCTCACCACGGCCAAAAAAATAGAAAAAAAGGTATGGCGCCTGATGTTCCGGCACCATCTCCGCCGCCGCCGCCGTCACCACCGCCGGTCAGGCCCGAGCGTCGCCCCCAAACGCCTAGATGTAGCTCCCACACCATTCTCCTCACCGTTCTCCTCACCGAATCGCCGAATCGCTCCTCCGCTATTCCGCCGCCCTGGCAGCCGCGCAGACCTCCTCACCATTACTCCGCTGCCGCGGCCCAGCCTCTGAGTGCGTTCTCGCTTCCAAGTCACCGATGTGTCCTCCTTCTCCCGTCCTCCTGGCTGCCTGCCCCCCCGGGGGGGCCAAGCTGTTCTCAACAAGAGCCAGGGTTGCCACTCAGCAATTCCAGACCCCCAGAGTGACAGGTGGGGGCCGAAGACACCCGCTATCCCTGCCAGGGAGCCCCATCATTCACGGAGCTCTGAGAAGGTCCGCCATCGCCCCCGGAAGCTCCTCCTCCTCCCAGAAGATGAGGAGTCAGTCCCTCCTTATCCCTCTGCCTTTCCAGGACTATTTCTTTTGGTCATGTTCAAGACCCTTTTACACAAGGCCAGGAAGACTACTAAGATAGGAACAGGGGACCTGACGGTTCCCCAGCCTAGGGACCCGGATAAGGAGTCAGTCCCTCCTTATCCCTCTGCCTCTCCAGGACTATTTCTTTTGGCCACGTTCAAGACCCTTTTACACAAGGCCAGGAAGACCACTAAGATAGGAACAGGGGACCTGACGGTTCCCCAGCCTAGGGACCCAAATATGGCAATGTTTTCTAATACTGCTATGAACAAGGAGAAGGTGCCTGCTCCTCCATTGTTTCTAGAGGTGGTCAAAAACTAGTGGGCCCGGCCAATCTGGGCAGCAGCGATCACCACTTCTACAACATGGAGCAGGCCTTTGCTCAAGCCCTTCAACTGCCAGCGATAGACACACCCATAGCCGCCCATGTCTTTTCTTCCTCTGTAGTCTCCGGGGATGCAGCCGACAAAATGAAGCCGGAGGACAAGCGGGCGGAGCTTACTTTATGTAAGAACTTTAATGCTTCTGCCTGGGCGATTAAATCTGCCGCTGTGGCTCCCTACTTTAATTGCACGGCCATTATGTGGCTCTGCCAACTACAGAACTGCATTCCAGTCCAAGATGAGTGGCTGCTACAGGACATCACCAAAATTATAGCTGCCACCCAGTTCTCTGCCGATGCTACCCTGGACCCCATTAAATTTGCTTCCAGGGCAATTTCCACCTCAGTGACCTCTAGACGTTTATTTTGGTTACACAGCTGGCAGATGGACAACAAGGCTAAATGGAATCTGGCGGCTGCCCCTTACACGGGAACCAACCTCTTTGGGGAGGCATTAGATCCAATCCTTATAGAGAACAAGGATAGGAAAAAGGTTCTTCCCTCAAATGCCAAGAAGCCAGATTCTCGTCCAACACCATACCGTAGGCCCTCTTACAGGGCGCCAGAACCAGAATAACAGCAGAGGTACCATCCTTACAGATCCGATAGGCAGTACCAATGCCCGTTTTACCAGGACAGGAGTAGGTACCAGTGCCAGTCCAGGCGGCCCTTTCATGGGAGGGGTGGCCACCCTTTTCACAAAGGGAAATGACTTCAGTCCAGATCTTCCCATAGGCAGCCGCCTGGCATTATTCATGGATCAGTGGGATCGGATAACCTCCGATGCCTGGGTCAGATCCACAGTCAGGAACAGTCTCCGGCTAGAGTTCCTCTCCCCTCCCCTGATGTTCTTCCGGGCCTGCCCTCCATCCCAGGACCCAGAAAGACGCCACCTGATGGACCTCGCCATAAATCATCTGCTGGTCATTTGGGCGGTAGAACCTGTCCCATGGGCAGAGCGCGGGTTCGGTCACTATTCCAACCTGTTCGTGGCTCGGGGGGCTGGAGGGCGATTCTGGATCTCAAGCACCTGAACCGATTCATCATTTACAGGCGATTCAAAATGTCATCCCTCAGGTCCATTCTCCAAGGGATCTGTCGGGGGGATTACCTGGCCTCCGTGAACCTCACAGAGGTCTACCTTCACATCCCAATTCTGCCAGCCCATCACAGATACTTACGGTTCTCCCACGGAGATCACCATTACCAGTACTGAGCTCTGACCTTTGGCCTAGCCTCAGCCCCTTGCACGTTCACAAAGGTCCTGGCAGCATTGGCGGCTCACCTGAGATCTACCCCGGTGAGACTCCAATGCTACCTCAACGATGTGTTAGTTCAGGCCCAGTCCTGCCATCAGGACTCCTCGACCTTCAACTCACCAACCAGACCCTCCAATCCCTGGGATTCTCCGTCAACTTCCCCAAAAGTCACTTTTCCCCCTCCTTGCGGATTCTCCATCTGGGGGCGGTGATAGACTCGGTAGTAGGGGTGGTCCACCTTTCCCCAGGGTGTCTGCAAGAGCTGACAACCCAGGTACGGAAAAGTTGGTCAGTTTCCATCCTAACCTTGTCCAAACTCCTTGGCAAGATGGTGTCATGCATAGGGATTGTGCCCTGGGCCCGTCTCCATGTCCATCCTCTCCAGAGGGCCATCATCCCGTACTAGCAGAAGAGGATGAGCAACTCCCTACGATCCATCCTTCTGTCAGCGGAAGTCCGGCTGTCCATCTGTTGGTGGCTTTCTCCAGCCCTGAGGTGCGGTTGCATGTTCTGGGACCTGGAACGGATGACGATAACTACGGACGCGAGTTTGTTCAGTTGGGTGGCCTTGATGGGCCCCAAGCTGGTGCAGGGTTGTTGGACAGTCTCAGACCTGCGCCACAACATAAACTGTCTAGAGCTGAAGGCGGCCCGCTTGGCCCTCCAACACTTCAAAGACTTGATTGTAGGGCATCACGTATTTCTCCTGACAGGCAATGTTGCCACAAAAGCCCACATAAGTCATCAGGGGGTACCCATTTTCAGAGCCTCTGGCTAGAGGCGCTGAAACTCGGACATTGGGTGGAGAAACACTTAATATCTGTGACCTCGGAGCACATCTCGGGCAAAGCCAACCATCAGGCCGACTGGCTGAGTCGCGCGACAGTCGACAATGGCGAGTGGCAGCTCCAACCTGAGTTATTCCAGAAGATCTGCCTCCGGTTGGGCACCCCACTGGTGGACTTGTTCACCACACCTAGTTATTTGCGAGATCGCATTCTACCCCATACATCCCTACGACCAATCCGCTCACACAGGGAGACTCTCCTCTGGGTACCCTCCGCTAGACAATGCGGGCGGGCGGTGCCCAGGAGTAGGGCCTTCTCTGTGATGGGCCCAACCCTCTGGAACGAACTCCCCCCTGACATTAGAACTACTGTTGATCTCCGCTCCTTCCGTAAGAAACTCAAGACCCACCTGTTCCGGCTAGCCGGCCTAGCCTAATCGTAATCATAAGTACAATCTATTACTGACCTTCCTGGATGGCTTTTTAATATTGTAAATTTTGGGGTTTTAATTTGGTTTTAGACTGTTTTTAACTTGAAATGAGTTCGGGTATTTTACAGACCGTATGTTTATGTTGGTTGTCTAATGTTTTGTTGTTCTTGCTTTGTTGTTTTATATGTACTGTCTGTACACCGCCCCGAGTCCCTGCGGGGAGAGGGGGGGCGATATATAAATTTAATAAAACTCAAAACTCAAACTCAAACACCAGCGAACGCCCTACTGCTGAGATTCTTCTCCTGATTCCAGACTAGAACCGCGGAGGGCACGGACGCTCTCAGGAGCAGATGGCCTCCAGACCTATTATACGCCTTCCCCCCTCTCCCACTGATACCGGGGACCCTGAGGAAGGTAGTAGCAGAGAGGGCACACATCATCATGCTGGCCTCATAATGACCCAGGCGGCCTTGGTTTGCGGACTTTGTCCAACTGTCTGTCTCTCCCCCGTGGAGAATTCCCCAGGGGAATCTCCTTGTGCCAGGGGTCCTGATCCACCTGGAGTCCCAGTGGCTCCACCTGACTGCCTGGCACTTGAGCAGCACCTCCTGAGGAAGTCCAACCTCTCTTCCCGGGTCATAGCAACCATAGAGGCTTCCAGGCGACCGTTGACCACCAGAATTTACAATTCCACGTGGTCAGTGTTCCTCAGGTGGTGTGAACCCCTCAGTATCCGGCCAATCGAGGCTTCAGTGGCCCAGATACTCGACTTCCTGCAGAAGGGTCTGGATGGGGGACTCTCACATAACACCTTACGCCTCCAGGTGGCGGCTTTGTCCTCGGTCCTTGGGGGGATGACCATACTCCCCTTTTCCAACTCCTTCTGATAAAGCTGTTTCTGAAGGGGGCGGCGAACATTATACCTCCCCTGGTGCATAGATTCCCCACATGGGATCTCCCTCTTGTCCTCAGAGCTTTGATGGGGGCCCCCTTTGAACCGTTGCAGACAGTGCACCTTAGGTTGCTATCATTGAAGGTGGCGTTCCTGGTCACCATTACGTCGGCCAGGCACATCTCCAAATTGGGAGCCCTCCAAAGACGATCTCTGCCAATTCCACCAGGATAGAGTGGTCCTTCACCTGGACCCTACCTTTTTTCCAAAGGTTAATTTCCCATTTCACAGGGCACAAGAGATCATTTTGCCTAACTTTTGTCTGTCCCCTTCTCACGACAGGGCCCCGCCTTGACGTACGCCACACCCTGTGCATCTATCTTAGGCACACGTCAGAGGTGCACAGATCTGAGGCCCTCTTCATTTCCTTTCAGCCCAGCTCTCTGGGAGACAGGGTGTCTTCGGCCACAATTGGCAGGTGGTTGAGGCAGGCTATTGTCACTGCCTATGAGACAGCTGGTCAGACACAATTCCCTTGGGGATCACGGCCCACTCCACATGGAGCGCTGCCACTATGGCGGCATGGGCCACCAGGGCCCCATTTGAAGACATTTGCCGGGCGGGCCACTTGGTTGTCTCCGACCCCCTTTATCTGGCACTATCGACTGGATGTGTTCACATCTGCAGAGGCATCCTTTGGATGCAGGGTTCTACAGCAGGTAGTGACCGCCCCTCCCACTGGGTTTTAAGTCTTTCCCTGGGACTGAGCTTGGGTACATCCCACATGTAACCTCTCCCTCGACTCTACAGTAAAAAGAACGTTGGTCCTTACCTGAATGTGTCTTTTCTGTAGAGGAGAGGGAGGGGATACAACCCGCCCTAGTTAGCTATAGAGTTAGCCAGGGGGAGGCACGGGAGGTCCTGTGGTCTGCTTGTGTTTTGCAGATGTCGTCCTTTGACCTCGAGGAAACTGGGAGCCAATAGGGAGTGGTGGGACATTTAAGAAAAATCCCTCAGTCTATGGACCAATCAGGCTGTGACTATATCCCACATGTAACCCCTCCCTCTCCTCTACAGAAAAGACACGTTCAGGTAAGGACCAACATTCTTTCCACTGCGTGTCCCATTAGCACACAATATATGCTGCCTTTAAATTGTTTTATTGTATTAGTGAGGATAATTAGCTCACTAATGGCTTGCATTCTTCATCTGCCACAAGGAGCTACATCAATAATTACTCTGAAAATTCTGAATTGAGTCCAGCAGCAGGGAGGCTAATACCTGCACAGAAAAATGAATACAAAACTCCTAGGCTGGACTACAGTGCACATTGATCACAAAATGTGGTTCAGACATTTTTCAGGTAATCAAAAAATTGTCTAATTTGCTTTGTAGAAGTTCAGAAACCCTTTATTCCAAGGGAATAGGGTCTAAATCCAAATCTCTACCTAGCAAACCAATTCTTTACATGTCCCATGGTCTTCCTCTCACCAGATATCAACAAACAGTTATAACATGATTTGGTGGATCTGAATGTTGACATGGTAGCATCTAATCAGTTAATCAGGTTTAATAAGTTTTTCTCTCCTCTGGAAAAGCAGTATTTAGAATTTTAGGAGATTCTTTAAAATATGATTTATGATATACAGTTTTACTGTTATGAAATTAAAATAAAGCATCTGGATATTAATAATTTCAAAATTATGCTGGTCTATTATTGTAATATAGTTTTCATTTAGTTTAAAACCTTCAAAATTTCAAGAAAGAGTCTTTAAATTTGAAAGGGGAAAATTGCTTTCTTTTTTTCTTCCTGTACGAAGCCCAAAGAAAATGAAGTTGTTAATTTCTAGTTAATGAAAAGCAGACTTTTCAGTTTTATAATCAAATGGCAGCAATCTCACAGAAAATACAACTGGAGAAATGTTTAGATATGGTAGCAAAGGCAGAACCATTTAAAAGTTCCAATTTTCTAAATAAGATCTTATAGATCCATAAAACATTGTTTTAACATTCCTACTAAAGTGAAAGGATTAAACAGAAATAACTGCTATTGGAACAGTCCTATAATATATTGCTTTAACATCTGTTGTTACAAATACATCTGATAATAATCTGATAAAATCATTAATTGGAAATTTGTTGTATTATTTAGCAAAACTATTTCCTGTCACTCTTTGTATTCCATTTCCTTGAAAACTGGTTGGAGTAGTAGTTAAACTGTTGAATTTGTGAGGAGACCAAGGTCCTAATTTACCCTCAGCCATAGAAGCCCACATAGGAGAAGTATTATGTATACTCCTGTTGTAAAAAGTAGAACATAAATGTAATTAATAAACATATATAATTTTGTACAAGTAGAAAAGTATTGCATTCTTCCATAGATAACCATTTTTGGAATAATAAAATGTTGGGGGCTTATTCATATCTGATACAGTTATTGAGGATTTTGTTCCTGTAGAATTTTCAATGAGGACTCTGTTCTCATTTGGGAAAGCAGATTCCTTTGCAGTGCAAATTAATACATTTTTCTGGAAGCTTACAATGTAATTATACTTTATATTAATTAAATAAAAATGTTCTGGTTTGGCTAAAATGTTGAATATTTTTTGAACGTATTGTTTATTTATTTTTCTTCTTGACACAAGTTTCAAGCAAAAATGATTGCTATGGAGGAAGAAAAGGTAATATGAACACTTTTGTAATTTACTTGTTCAATTAATGAATGTACAATTAGTGTTTGAGTATTTAAGTGCTTTGTATGGAGGTACTGGCAGGGGCTCATTTCTTACTTTCCAATAGGAATGTGTATAATATCTGATAAGTTGCACTAAGAATATTCACGACCTTTCAACAGAGCTTCCCAAATGTTCATGGATATGCTTTCAGAAGGAAACATCAGCTATATTCCTAAGAGTAAATGAAATGCTTCAATGAATCTAGGGTACCATTATAATATTTTTAAAAATGATTTTGGGTTTATTTATAGTTTAGGGTCTATTTTTAAAAAAACATTCTACATTGTAAATTCCAATGGATTCTTTAAAATAGTATGTATGTTACTGTAAAAATTGATTTGTGAGTTGGGAAGCTAAATAAATTCAATAAATAAATAAATTGGTACTAATAAACCAGCCATTTGAGATTTCAGTCAAAATACAGTCTAAAGAAATAATTATACAATGTTTGGATTAATGAAGTTTATATGTAATTACTTGATAGAAGTGATGAAGCAAAATTTTGCAATTGGCAGGTTGAATATAATTCAGAAGCTGACTGCATATTGTGCTATTTAAAGTGCCATATATTAAAAGTAAAAATATCAGATTTTGCAAAACAAAACAAAAAATAAAGTTGGGGTAATAATTTCCTTGCATATTAAGACAGAATCAGTACAACAGAAAATCCCATTCAGTAACTGTATTCAATACAGAAAAGCATAAGCATCTGTAGCTGGCTACAATGATGGAAAAGTGACTTGTCTGACATCACAATACAAATTCTGTCTTTATATAGTAACATGTAAATTACAGAGTTTACATCATGACGTCCTTATATACATTGTATTAGTTATTC
Organism: Natrix helvetica; assembly: GCF_964273705.1. Lineage (NCBI taxonomy): Eukaryota > Metazoa > Chordata > Lepidosauria > Squamata > Natricidae > Natrix > Natrix helvetica. The sequence continues at coordinate 98,622,546 of NC_138548.1, read as the reverse complement.
TCCATGGAATCCCTTGGGAGTTTTCTCAAATATGTGTGCTTACAAAATAAACATACACATCTATAATCAGTCTATTATTATTTATATATAATGATAAATAAATTTTAGAAGTCTTATTCAAGAAGGGCATGATGTAAAAAATATTTCTTTGAAGGGAAAACACCTGCTTGCTGTGGAATCAAAAGAAAGAGAAGTGGAAGGACTGAAAGAAACATTTAAAAACTTGCAGGTACATTAACATTGAATTCAAGATTTATTTATTTAGATCCTGTCTCTATAGAGTACAACACTGAAAACTATTCATGATGGGTCTAGCGAATAATCTGATTTTGCTGGTTAAATGAAAAATAATATAACATGAATCCCTACTCTTTTCTTCTGTCATGAATGATACCTAGCACATCATTTCCTGTACATTGTTGGCTCAATGTATTACAATATAACAGCTTTCTTTTTGAACTGTAGATATACAGGTGGTAATGGATAAGACATTGGGTTTGTTGTTCGTTTACTATTTATCACAAAGTCCAGATATTCATTCAGTGTCAGGTTTCCTCATAGATCTCCCTTTAAGAGGCTACTGTATATCTTCTTTCAACTGTCCTACTAGTTGCTCTGTTTTCTTTCCCCTTTCACTCCAATTCTCTCCCCTGTTTCTGGGAAGGGGGGGAAGAGAGTGCAAAAAGAAAATAATTGACTGAAGTACTGCAGTGTGTTCAGCACAATTTGACTTTCTTCTGGATCTGCTTAGCCAAACACTCACTTCTTCTCCATTGGGGGCAGAATGTTTCTCAAGATTTTCTTCTCTGTCCTTCTCCAGAGATGAGGGCTTTGTCACTGACAGCTGATTCCCTCCTTCCCTTTTTGGATCTTGGGTGGAGCTCTAACTCTTTTAAAGAAGCTGTCCCTGGATTTTTCTTCCCTCTTCTTGACCAGAAACTGACAACTCTGCACACTTAACTTCTCTCTCGACGTTTCTCCACTTTGTTCACTCCATGCATAGACTTTTCTTCTCTTCTCATTTTCTCTCTACTTTTTATCTAGACTGGCAGCAACCAAGGAGGTGGGTTCACCCCAGAATTCTAGTTCCTAACACCCATATATCAGGCTGGACCAATGAGACACCTTTCTCAGAACCTTCCCACATCACCTCTAGCAAGGAGCCTAGTCAGCCCATCAGACTTTGTGATGGTAGGGCTACTTTTCGAGGCTAAAACTGAACTGCTTTCTGCTTTTATTCACCAAGTATTGTATGTTGACTCACACCAGCCGAACAACAATCATGCCAAGCCTATATGCCACAGAGTGGTACAGGATATATGTAGATCTCCAAGTAGTTCTGCCTGGACAATAAGAACCACGTAGCTAAAGAAGCCTCAGTTAACGTCAATGCATCAGTAAGATCTTTCTATCTTTTGTCTTTTCACTATTTTTTACATTTGAGAATGAATACAAATCTGTTCAACAGTAAACTGAAGACAAAAAACACATAGTGTAAATTAAAGCACTTGGTTCATACTTGGGAAAGCCAGAAGTACAAGTTGAGATTTCTAATCGTCTTCCATAGAAGCAAGGTGTTTCCTGTGATGGAAAGAATCCCAATCTGAAGCTCTGAGAGCAGAACATCTCAAAGAATCTCTAAATACCAAAGCATATTAACTGATTCTGAATGGACAAAGGCAATGCCTTCAATTTATAAAATATTTCTATAGGTTGTGATCTGAAGCAAGTCTTGATAAGCCTGATTGTGTTTGGACTGCTTTCAGCTGAACCATAAATCTGATTGATGTAACAAATGTAGAAGTTTTTCAAGCCAGATAAAATCAAGCATAGATTCTTCTCATACACTAAGATCATATTCCTCTGAGGTCTATTGATTTGGTGAGATTAAAATATGGATTTTCTTTTAGGCATCTATTATGGGAAAGATAATCTTCAATTCACTCTACTAAATTGCTTAGAATATACATTATTGTGATCATTTTAAAAAGCTAATCAAACTTCTTGGATAGTATGAGAAAAGCTAAATATGGATAATTAACTGTTACTAGTAAAAGTAAAGTTAAATCAAAATATGATTAAAACTTTAGGAAACACATATTTATTTCATGCTCTATCCTTATTCCAGTGAATTCATGTGTTTTATTCATGAGATGGAGCTCACAAATCCATGTAATATTTAAAGAGACTGCAGTCTTCAAATTTTGAGAACTCCTAGTTTAGAGATAGCTTTACAAAAATGAAAAGCTTTCTCAAGAAGGCAGTGAGGTAGAACAGATATAATTTTAGCAATCTTTAAGAAACAGTAGGGTGGACAAGATCTGAAACATTTCCATTTTAAGTATCAGTTCCTCATTCATTCAAAATATTCCGGATCAATAAAAAATGATACTGAGTGAGAACATAAAGGAAATTGCTGATTTCTGACAACCACAACCAAAGAAAGACTTACTTTTTTGTGACGTTTCAATCTTCTTGGTGAAACAAGAACTGTTCCGCTGGAGCTCTGAATTCAGAATTTTAGAAGTCATCTCTTATATGAACATCTTATCTTGCTCTTTTTATTTTTGAAGTAGACGTAAAATGATCATTGCAATTTGTGAATTGCAATATAAATCCACTTGTATCTGGAACTTAATCCTGAAGTAAATAATTTTTTTCTTGCCAACAAGAATAAAACTTCACAGAGAGACTTTTTTAAAACTCCCAAAATGTTGATGCTAGAATAATTAAATTTAGATTAAAGTGCTTACTTTATAGAAATTACCTGGATGTTTTCTTCTGTTTTAAGTTTAGTAAAAACAAAATCTGTGAAGCAAAAAAGTAAAAAGGAATTCTGAAATATTTTTTGGAACTACGTATATGAAACCAGAGTAACTTCTCACTATTAAATATTTATACCCAAATGTTAAGCCACACCTTGACTTGAATATAGGACATTTTACTAAACATTTATCCTTTAAGCATTATTTATTTATGTCCTTTCTTTTTACTCTGCCACAATGGGAAAATGTTATCTGCCATTAATTCTGTACTGATTACTCTTTTCCCATTAACTTTATAAATAGCTTGGTTATTTTGATGTTATTCTTTGTTTATTTAATAATCCAGTTAATGCTGAGATTATTGTAAAAGCAAATTCCTTCACATTGTTGACCTTCTGTGCAAAAGGCTGAAAGAATTTGTTATGCCCTGCTCAATTCATGACACAGCAGAAGTGATATATAGTGTACTTCATGGTTGGGTGAGCATGTTACATAGTTTTAAAGTAATAAATGCTCCCTTGCTTTTCTTAACTAAGATAAACTTGGGAAAAAATCATCTAGTGGTGGAATCTTATTTAAACTGATTATAACAAAGGCTTTAGAGTGAAATACTTCTAATTTTATTTCAGCCAGCTCAGTTGCACTTAAAGTAGTTCACATATTCTATAATATAGAACATATTTGGATATCAGAAAATATACAGAATCACTTCTTTTCTTAGTTGATCAGGAAAGTTATCAAGCTTTTATTCAGAATAGAAACACGCTCTTAGGCAATTCTGACAGCAGCAACTATAAGCAGATGGTTACAAAAAACTATTGAGAACCTGCACTTATCTTTCCTGTTACAACATAGATATTAACGAAATCCCACTTACTAGCAAGGGAAGGAGCTGCTGCTCCAATGCATGTTGTTTCCTTCTTGCCCTATTTGTTCTTCGTTTCTAAGCACTTGGACTAGAGAAATCTTATTTTTCAATTTAAGAATAAAAAATATCTGAAATATAGATTAATTATTATTTTATTGACACAACTGACTTTTATTCTGATGAATGGATTTAGCTTTAGCTTTCTTTGAACATATTGTTTGTGGAGATATTGGCTTGTAATCTTGCAGCTGTTGATCACAATATAGGATTGATAGCACTAATAGTCTGCCATTTTTTTAATGCAAAAATGTGAAAAGTTGGTCATCTATATGTCCATCTTGTATCCTACCCTACCCTACCCAACCCCATTTTGTCCTGTCCTGTCCATTTATTTTTCTATGATTCCAAATTTGGAATTATTTTTTCCTTATTTCAGATTGTTTATAGATACTATAAATTAGCAAAACTAGTTGTAATTCTGGTCCTGGTGAGACTTGTTTTGAAAATTCTGCAAGTCAAGAATTATCTATCCATCCTTAATCATTATTCGTTGTTGTTTAACCAGCGTTATTTAGATATTGTTCTCTTACCTTATGGCTACTGAATTTGCTCAGGAGACTTGGCAAGAGATTGGTAAAAACTTTTCCGAATATCCAGATGTAGTTAGAGTACAAATATTATAATCTGTGTTGTTGCCATGCTGGCTGGGACTGACAGAAATTTGAGTGCAGCAGTATCTGCAATGCCACAAATTAATTTAGCATTTCAGTGTTATACAACTGAAAATATCCAAGCAGATATTTTTTCCAATCAAGAAAGTTAATGCATGGAAAATCGTAAGATTCTTGAATAAAATTTTCATGACTGACATTTTAAAAAACATTATAAATTATTATCTTTACCTCATCAATATGCATAAAATATGAAAGGAGAGAAAAATTATTTATTCATTAAATTTGTTTGTTCGTTATGGGTTGACTTTTTCAACTTCTGAAATTTCTTTATCATGAGTTCTGCATTTATGATGGACTTGTTTTGTCACTAATTCTTTCTTTCTTTATTTTAATCACAAAAGACAAGACTTGGTTGTACCTGTTAGCTTGCTGGCTGATAGACTTTGGTACTAACCCCCCTCCCCTTCAAAATATTAAATTTGTAATCATTTCCTAAAAATAGTATAATGACAAATAATTGTTAATTGATATTAAATGCATTAACATAATTAAGTATGTTAATTAAATATTGATAAAACTATTTGTTTTTATTATAACAGATTTCAAAATATACATTGCAAAAGAAGCTTAATGAAATGGTAAGTGCTATAAGGAAAAAATAGAATATTAATCTCTTGTCGAATGAATGAAAATTCTATTCATGAGGTCATTTTGCTCATTGATAGGTGTTGTTTTGGAAGCATAACTCTTCCTCTGGTCATGAAAGAAAAAGCTGAACTGCATAACAAACATTTTGCATTTTATGTGAAGTAATTGTAGTTAAGAACTCTTGCAACATTTAGATTATACATATATCACTGACATTGGCTGGTAGGCAACTCAAGCAGCTTTTTATTGAATGCTACGGTAATATTTCTAAAATTATTTATCCAAGCAGTATTTGATTTTTTTGTTCTTGTAAAATTCTCATTTATGTATTCTCATTTGCCACCTTTCTTTGTAAAATAGAAATATTTTTATTAGCAAGAGGATACAGGAATTAAAGCAACGTGCCTTGATGAATCTTATTTTCTATTTGGAAGGCAGTATTTATAATTAAAATATGCATACAATTTTATTTGAATTTTATTTGAATTTTCAGTTTAAAAAAGGGAATATAAAATACTGTAGTGTTCCTCTTCCATTATTGTGCAGAAAAATAAAAGTCCTGAACAGTCCACTCTGAATTATGCTTGAATTTAAAGAGAGCTTTTCAAACACTGCTAAGCTTGATTGACTAAAAGCTGTGAAAATTCTGCTGCTGCTCAACTGGAAAGAACAAAGATAATATTGTCAGACCATTATAAACTGTTATTTTAATTAAGAAGCTCAAAACTAGAGTCCAGTTTAGCCTTAAGTACCATGACATTTGTACAGAAAGTCATCTTCAACGCTACAGTGGTTTAACACAAAATATGGTGAAATTGAATAATATGTCCTTTGACCTGAGAGATAAGGCTACAAGTTAAAGATCAAAGGCAATGTAAAATGTGTTTATCCTATTTCACTTTTAAGTTAGATTCTTTATTTGAGTTGTGTTCTACTACCCACACTCATACACACAAAGATATGGCTGTTATACATTTTAATTCTTAATTTTACAAATGACACTTTATTTCACTTTTACTTTTAATGTATCAGATATAAAGTAGATTTGGAACTTATTTGATAATTTCTTAATATGTTAGAGTAGAATAGAATAGAATAGAATAGAACAGAATAGAATAGAATAAAATAGAATAACAGAGTTGGAAGGGACCTTGGCGGTCTTATAGTCCAACCTCCTGCTTAAGCAGCAAACCCTACATCACTTCAGACAAATAGTTATCCAACATCTTCTTAAAAGCTTCCAGTGTTGGAGCATTCACAACTTCTGGAGGCAAGCTGTTCCATGATTAATTGTTCTAACTGTCAAGAAATTTCTCCTTAGTTCTAAGTTGCTTCTCTCCTTGATTAGTTTCCACCCATTCTTGTTCTACCCTCAGGTGCTTTGGAGAATAGTTTGACTCGCTCTTCTTTGTGGCAACCCCTGAGATATTGGAACACTGCTATCATGTCACCCCTAGTCCTTCTTTTCATTAAACTAGACATATCCAGTTCCTGCAATCGTTCTTCATATGTTTTAGTCTCCAGTCCCCTAATCATCTTTGTTGCTCTTCTCTGCACTCTTTCTAGAATCTCGAGTAAAATAAAGATGATAAAATCTGATATTTACAAAATATGTTCTGAATCATACAAGTGCTTTGGCTAGTGATGGTTTGAAATCATACTTTAATGATGAAGAGAATTTCCCCATGCTATTTGAATACCAATGGAAAGCAAATGTGTTGGCAGGACACCATTCTGATACAACCAGATGTTCAATAAAGCATAAAGCTGGCCTTTGAAGTATGGTAACAACTCCCTTACTGATTAAGTCTGGTTTTTGCTTTTCTGAAAAGAATAAAACTTCATCAAGAGATAACAAAGGAAAAGGACCATAGATTGAGATCCACGTCTGACCCTACATATTTTATTTTTCTAGTAAGCGCTGTCCCTATTTTTGTCTGGATCTATTTATTACTACTGCTGCATGTAAAAGAAAGGATTTCTTAATCTATTTCAATGGCCAAGTGTGAATGTTTGTACTTTGTTACAACAGAGCTTTATAGGAAGAATGTTACATTAATATATCACAAAAATTTTCCTAGAGTTCAATTTTTTTTTTGCTAATTTTCTTTCCTATTAGCAGTGGTAAATGTGTTCCTAGCATTTGTGTGACCTGGAATGAATAGCACAAGATTTCTTTTTTAAAAAAAGATGGTTGCCCACTCTTTACAGTATAACAGATTAATAGATTAACAATAAACTAACTGATTTTGATGCAATGCATCCACTTTCAATCAGAAGTAAAAACAAGCAGAGAACTTCTTAGTTGTAAAACAAATTGCAATTAATCTTTCTATAGGAGTGTAAATTAATAATTACTTGTAAATTTAATTAAGTGTAAATGTAAATAGAAAAAAATATAAATTTAGTTCTACATCTTTCATATTTAAAAAGAATCAAGTTTGTTTCACAGGATAAAGCATTTAAAAATCCAAAGTGAACTAAATACAACTAATAAACACAATTCTACAAACTTAGGTTGTATTATTTTTGACTTGCAGAGAATATTCTAGAGCACATGCAAGAGGATGCAACATTCCAGCCATGCTTAATTCTCATTTTGTTGTGCCTAGGGCAGGAACTGCTATTTTAAGCACAAGAATAAAAGATAAGCATGAGTAGCTGACAACTAGGGAAATAATAGAACAATATATGCAAGGAAATATTTTGGAGGTTGTTTTTGATCATATCTTTATTGAATAATTAAGCCCAGTATATTAATACAACCTAATTCCAGAAATAACATGTGACCTGTGAAGTATTCTTAGGAAGCAGAATGTATAATATACTGTAACCTACTGTATGTGTATTCAGCAACTCTTTTTATGATGATAAATGAAGAATGTAGGTTTCTAATATACAATGAGGAATTTCATGGCAAATGACATAATATGGCAAATGTACATTTAGAAGGGACAAAGTACTACTAGCCAGTGATTGGAACATAGAGTGTTGGAAAGTGGTTAGCTTTGTATATTTTAAAATAATGTATTTTTAAAATGATATAGTGAGAGGAAGGCCTAGGTAACTTACCTAAGGCTATCTACAACTAAGACACTGCACAGCATGCTTTTTAATTCATTCTAGAAAGAGAAAGGAATATATTTTATTGATTTATATACAGCCTGACTCCCAGCAACTCTTGAAAGCTTTTATCTGTAATAAAGCTTGAAAAGCTTGAAAGAAATAAAAGCTTGAAAGAAATAAAAGCTTGAAAGAAAGTCTATTTTAAAATGAGACCAACATTAGAATAACTGGATTTAGAATTATTGTTTAATGGATATTGCATCATACAATATTTCAAATAATTTTTCTTGTTTTTGCAGGAGCACAAGATGCAGTTGTACAATTCATCAAAGGACGATTATCAGAAAAGACTGAATGAATTTGAAAAATGCCATGCAGTTATAATGAATCAATTTGAATTAATAAAAGGTGCTCATGGGAAATTAGAGAAAAATGGTAAATATATAATACATTCTGGACACAATTTAATAAAACACCATTTAGTAACAATATTAAATGAGACAGCTTCTAATTTTTCAAGAGAGATTTTAACTTTATTATCAGAAAAATGTACACAAACACATTTTCTAAAATGAGCTCACTTTGTAGAATATGTGAAGTAACACAATGAAGATTATATTTTAATATTATTTTTTTATTTCCTACCCCACCCCTTATGTAAGTTGTGGAAGCAATTCAGTTCAATAAGAACTTGTCAGCAATTAATACAACACAAGAGTCCGAGATAAATAACCTAAAAAAGGTAGGTATGAAATGCATTTTGTTTTACCCCAGGAGAATTTTAAGGCATCCAAACACAGGTTGACATATAATCTGAACAATTGGGAACACTGTTAAAGTACTGTAATCAGTTCCAATAATTTATTGCAGGTTATCAAGATTTGTCTGCCAACTCATTTGTTATAAACAGTAATCCCTAAGAAGACAGTACCTACTGTTTTTCTGTATCTGATGCTATAAATAATCTTCTTTTGCCTTGTGCCTAGGATGAAATAGCTACACTCACTTTTTCTTTTCTTTTTTTATCTTAAGGTTTAGAGTAGAATATACTATTAGGTGAATGCCCGTACTGGCACATGGGATTTGATGTTTTTATAATCATTGTTATTGCTGATAATTGTACTTTCAACATTTTGCTATATAATAGAATATATGTTATTATATTGTATGCCATGGTGAGTCTTGAAAATATGGTAACATTTAATTTTATAAAAAATAGGATTGTTATTTTATAATAGTAGTATATAATTAATGGCCTCATAACTTCATGTAGCTCTAGAAATCCTTGGATGAAACATTTAAAAGTTATCAATTTTAAATTTTAAATGTTTTAAAGAGGGGAATGGTGAAATATGTGTGTAGGGAATGTATTGTGGTAATTCTACTTAATTTTCATTACAATCAAATGCAACCTAGATGTAGTCAGATTTAATTTTTGTCTTGGCCCTTGCTATTGCTTTTGTAGTGCAGCCGTGCAACCACAATGGATAGGTCAAAAGATGGTGGATATGGCCTCCCACCACCAATGCTGCTGCACATGGCCTGTGTTACAGAAAAACATAGAACAAGTTATAGTACTAGCATTAGCACTTGCTATATACCACTTCACAGTTCTTTACAGCTCTGTCTGTGGTTTACAGAATCAGCATATTGCTCCCAACAATCTGGGTCCTCTTTTACTGACCTTGGAAGGATGGAAAGCTGAGTCAACTTTGAACCTGTGAGACTTGAACTGCTGAACTGCTGGCAGTTGGCAGTCAGCAGAATTAGCTTCCATATCTAAGCTGTATATAAATAAGATATTTAAGACTCTTTTGCACAGTGCTATACATATACATATACACATAAACATACACACACACTCTTCTGCTCAATTTTTGGAGACTGCCTGAACAAGTCCTTGCAGTTTTCTTCGCAAATAATTTCTTTTCCAAAGATATTTGATTTAGTATTCACCTCTCTTTCTGCTTGTTAGTTAATGGGGAGAAGCCTATCACCTTCTAGGAGTAGAAGATGCCATGTAAAGTACTATCCCGTTGAAGCAAAGGATGATAAGCCACCGCAAAACCTTAAACATGTCTTCTAAATAGAAAAAGGAAATGGCATGTCAGCAAGTCCAGCATTTTGGCAATGCTTATTAGACAAGAGCAAATAGAAGGAATATCATGCTTGCTATTTTGATTCTACTGTCCAGTAGCATTTTTTTTTAAAAAAAATTCTGGCTTCATTGCATGCACTTCAGCATCAGCATTTGAAGAGAACTATAGGTTAGAAATAGTTTCTCTTTGTAACATCACTTCAATCTAAGACTGAAATATTTTTTCCTTAAAAAGTAGCTGTATTTATATAACCTTATATTCATAAAGTTCAGCAACTGGAATATTTATTTCTATTTTTCTACTGCTTTATGATTTTGTCCAGAACAGTTAAACTGTTGGACTGTGATAAGGGGAATTCCATTTTTATGAAGAAAAGTTAAACAGACCAAACTTAGTTCCTCCTAGATAAATCTACCACCATTTCAATACTTGGTTCAATGCTATGCCATTATGAAGAATTCCTGATATTATCTACAAATAGCATTCATAACCTTTGCTATTTGTCTAAGTAAATGTCAGAACACTCAAGGAGAGAGAGATATTAAACAGGCTACCCCCATAAAAAAAGGAAAAGGTATGGAAAGATAAAATATTTATGACTCTGAGATCTATACTTTGTAATTTAATAAGCCCAAAGCATATACTGTTTATTTGCTGCATTAGCTGCTATGAATAACCTAGGTAGAAAATGGAAGGAATAAAGTAAAAAGAACTGCAAACAACACCATATTTTAATGCATTTTTATATTTTAAATCTTTAGATGTAATTCAGGTAAATTGGAGTAGGCATCTTTAATCTGTATGAGATCAACAATTATTTATATTAATAATATAAATTACCGGTATATAGGATTTTTCATTGTTAAAAATATCAAAGAGAGATAAATTATTAGATAGTTGATGATTTTTCTTTGATTGATTTGCTCCATTTAGATCAGGAAGACCTGGCAGATCTTTTAGTAATATGGCAATATCACTCCTGAAATGATGTCATTGTTTCTATGATGATGATGATGATGATGATAATTTATTGCACAATTGCCAGATGTTTAGACTGGATTTGGCATTAAGTCCTTCCTTCCTTCTTCTTCTCCTTCTCCTTCTCCTTCTCCTTCTCCTTCTCCTTCTCCTTCTCCTTCTCCTTCTCCTTCTCCTTCTCCTTCTTCTTCTTCTCCTCCTCCTCCTCCTCCTCCTCCTCCTCCTCCTCCTCCTCCTCCTCCTCCTCCTCCTCCTCCTCCTCCTCCTCCTCCTCCTCCTTCTCATTATTATTATTATTATTATTATTATTATTATTATTATTATTATTATTATAATAAAAAAATCTTTGGTGAGATTCACAGCCTTTGGGGCTGATTGGTAGCTCAACAGCTCAAGTCCTAACCAAGGACATAGGAACTGTTAAGGTAAAGTCACAAGATATAAGTTGTTCCAAGTAGGGTGGGTTTTTTGTAGAATCAGAATGTTAATCAGGTGGTTGTTGTTGTTGTTGTTGTTGTTGTTGTTGTTGTTGTTGTTATTATTATTATTATTATTATTATTATTATTATTATATACTTTATTCATTAAACATGAAATTCAGCCAACTGAAATTCAAAAATGCATTACAAATACCAGTGACTGGTGCTAATGGTTGATACAGTTTGCTACCAGCGTCCTAGGTATCAACCAAGTACCTTCTTAAAATATAAGATGTTCTGAGTAGCACAGTTTTTTGCAGTTCCGCTGGTATTATTGCAGGAAGCTGCAATTTGTTGATGTATCTTGTAAAATTCATGGACATAGTGCCAAGTGCTCCAATGACAATGGGTATCACTGTTACATGCTTCATCCATAGCCGTGTAGTTACGATGGCCAGGTCGCGATATTTCATGATTTTTTCTAGTTCTTTTTCTTTGACTGGCATCTCCAGGAACAGCGATATCAATAAACTGTACACTTCGTCCCTCTACAACCGTGATATCTGGCGTGCTGTGCTCCAAATGACAATCCATTTGTAATGGTTGATACGGTTTGCTGCCAGTGTCCTAGGTATCAATCAAGTACTTTCTTAAAATATAAGATGTTCTGAGCAGCACAGTTTTTTGCAGTTCCGCTGGTGTTATTGCAGGAAGCTGCATTTTTATTTTAATTATTATTATTATTATTATTATTATTATTATTATTGTTGTTGTTGTTGTTGTTGTTGTTGTTGTTATTATTATTATTATTATTATTATTATTATTATTATTATTATTATTATTATTATTATTATTATTGCCTTTGAGTTACTCTTGACTCCCTGGCAACTGCCTGGACAACTCCCTTTAGTTTTCTTCACAAGGTTTTTCAAAAATAGCGGGCCACTGTTGAGAGAGAATGACTGAATGTCACCTAGCTGCTTCTGCTTGGCCTTTCTCTTTGACTGATCAAGTAGGTATCAAATTTTCATGATCCTATGCAGTAGATCATTTCAATAGATTTTCTCCATGATGATCTATCTGTTCCTAACCTGATCTTTCAAGTTTTCCAATGATGCATCCATCACTACTGTAACTGAATTCATCTAACTTTCTGCTGGTCATTTTAGAAAAGTATAACTTTTCATCCAGGTTGCATATATGAATTTTAATTAATATTTATTTATTAAGGAACTAAGGAAAGTTACATCAGATGTGATAAAATCCAAGGTTACTTGTCAATATAAAGTAAAAGAAGATTTCAATCTAAAAGCAAAGGAACTGGAGCTACAAATACTACAGCAAAAAAATTCAGTGGTATTTTCTAATATTTCTTATTAATTTAGAAAAAGAGGTTCACCTTATTTTAATAAGGTGATTAAATTTTATATTTTAGGTAGCTGTAATTAATGTACTTATGACTTGAATGTTAAATAATTTTGCTTAATACCTCCTATACATATTTTAAGTTTTAAAATATGTGTAGGATTTTTTAATCCTATGTAAAATTTTAAGTTCACATTACATTTTTTGTATATTAAAGTAAGCATACTATTGAGTACAGTAGTAAACATTAACCAACTAAAGGGACCAGTGGAATTGATATCAATGTGCTTATTTTATTTATAGGAAGTAGATTTAAATGGAAAAATCACAGAAGAAATTGCAAGACTTAAAGAAGAGAAACAGGTTATGTTTCATATCAGTAATCAATTCTGCTTTCTCAATGGTGGGGCCCATATTGTGGAATTAATTGTCACAGGAGTTGAATTATTTCCTCTCTTTACAGCAGAACAGGAAGGGTCTAGAGACAAATGTGCTTGTGTGTTTGTATATAGATACATTTGTATGTGTGACATTTTTGGATACACATGAATTAATCACAGCTGTATGCTATTCCCTTGACTGTTTTTCTGCATCCACATAGTTTGGTCACCCATTTTTTCAGGTATTATATCAGAAGTATTCAAGCCCAGACAGTACATCTTTTGAATGAATTTTTCTCTGTGTTGACTTAATTAAAACATTTCCTTAATCTTTTAAATAAAATTTCTAATTATCTATATGTGTGATGCACAGAGATTATAATGAAGAAGAATGCCTATCTATAATTGTGGGTCATTAGTATATAATTATATGGTCTACTCTTTCTGTATTAACTGCACATTCATTTTAGAATTCTAGAAAATTGAGTATAGTGGAAGCTAGGCAAGGCTCCAGGCAATAGCTTTATGCAGGCACAATATCAATACAGGTGAATGTACAGCTAGCCACTTGAAGAACCAATTATAGATAAGCAACGTTTTCTTATGAAAAGCTAGATTATAAACTCCTATTTAACAATTGGCACAAATAAAATGCATACATGCTTAAAAATATATACTAAATATATACTAAAATTTAAGATGTCAACTTTATATATACATGCATACACACACATATCCTCACACCTGCATTTAATGATCCATCATAGGGAACTTTACAGAGTAATCCTATAACCTGAAGTATTGCACTTTTTTTAATTAAACAAGGAGATTATAGCTTCTCTACAACATATGCAGCAACTGCTCTGCAGACAGACCGAAAGAAATAACAGAATTGAGGTGGAGTTGAATAAACTAAAAGAAGAGTATCAGGTAAAATGTTGACTCTGTATGAATATATACCAATATGCCCAAATTCATTCTAAATAATTAATATGAAGTATTCTAAAATGAGAATTATAGAATGTTTTGCAAAATTTACATCAGATACAATGAGTTCCTTCTGCCTTGATGGAATAGCTTCTGTCAACAGGAAGGAAGGAGCCAATTTTCTTTCCCTTTGAAGCCTACCATGTATCCTCCAAAACTGTTCAAAGATTTATCCTGCTATAGGTAGTCCTCAACTCACAAGTGACCATTCCTAGTTACACCACCACTGAAAAAATAACTTATAATCATTTTTCACACTTATGACGGTTGCAGCATCCCCCTGGATGTGTCATCAAAATTCAGACACTTGGCAACTGATTCATTTATGAAGATTGCAATATCCTGGGGCCATGTGATTACTTTTTTCAACCTTCTGACAAGCAAAGTCGATGGGAAGCCACATTCACTTAACAACTGTGTTGCTAACTACAACTACAGTGAGTCACTTAATAACTGTGGCAAGAAAGGTTGTAAAATGGGGCAGAATTCATTTAACAAATGTTTCACTTAGCAACATAAATTTGGGACTTAATTGTGGTCATAAATCAAGGATTACCTGTAATGTAGATTATATTTTGACTTTATGCCACAATCTGGAAGCATTCATTGAAATAACCCTTCCTGAAATTCAAGCTTAAAAATATGTTTTATGTGGAACATTTACTTAGTTCATGTCAATGCTTATGTAGTTTATGTGATATTATGTCATCCCCCCAATAAAACTCTCATTATGTATAGTAGACATTTATAGTTCACATTTATAAATATTCTGATATGTGTCTTCAATAGACACAATTATTAATAATCTATATTTCTAATGGAATAGAAGTAGTGAACCCCCCCCACCCTATCCTTCCTTACTGATCTCTTGTTGAATGATCATTCAAAATTACAATGAGTTTAAAAGAACACTAATTTAAAATTCTAGTTCTGAATACATTTTTGTTGCTATATTATGTTAAGTAACTGAGCAAATAAATAAATAAATAGTATTACTTTTAGGTATTTTTTCTACTTGCAGACAAAACAAAAATAACTCAGTGAAATAGCAGTTGTATTGTTTTTCACAATCGTTAAAATAATTAGATTTTAAATCTAAGTAATATGCAACATTAATAAAGCAAATTCAGATTTGATTTATTTAATAAAATAATATTAATAAACGTTTGTTCTGCTTTTATTGTGGTGTTTATGTTCATAAATGAAGATTGGGAATGTGCTACATTTCATATTTCTTAGGTCTGTACTTTATATTTTTCAGTGCATTAAAACTTATGCAGTGAAACTGAATAATTATAAATATTCTTATACCACTTCATAGCTATTTTTATAAACTATTTTGGGTTAGCTAAACTGTATGCCCTTTCCTGTTAATTTATGAAAAGTATTGTTGTGATAGCACATTATCACTGATCTGTATGGCACATCCTGCATGTTATAAAAAAAGGTCTAAGCAACATAAAACACATCAAAATTCATTAAAGTGGTATTGATTACTTTTTGGATAATTAATTTTATTGCAGACCCTTGGAAGAGATAATGAGATGCAAAGGGAGAATGCAAAAGAAAATGAACAAAAGTTAGCTAGTCTTCTGAATGAATATAAGAAAGTACAAGCAACTTGGAAAAATGAGGTTGGTTTATTAATCAAATACTGCTGTATTAACAGAGTTACCAAGTTCTAAGCAAAATGTGCCAAATAAACTCAGGAGAAGATGACAAAAATAAGAATAGGGCAAAAAAGTATTTGCCTTTAAAAGCTTCATCCAGTTGCTATACTAAAGACTTCTGAATAACACTGAGAGTCTTTTCTTATTCATTTATTCGGTCAATGATCAAGCAACATAAAAAGAGAACTAAAAGACAACAATTACAGTCAGGATTGACAGAGAGTAATGAGTGCAACTATATAATAAAATAAATCTGGTTTCTCTTCAGATCATGTAAATCGCCTTTTACTTTGAGAGTTTGAATTTTTCAATATCTCATCATTGGGTCTCCCACCCACCCCGCCCAAAGTTATATTTAAATGAAACTTTTTTGGTGGGGAGGAGAAGAATATCATGATGTTCTAGAATCTAGATAATATAATTTTGCATATTCTTAATAGAGTAAATATTTCTAACTATCACTAAATTTGAAAGAGTAAGTTTTAATATGCTAAACATAAGGATAAATACAGTAACTGCCAATAAAGTTATTTAGACTATTTCTTGTACAAAAGAAGACATATCAACAAGGGTAGCAGAGTACAGTAAACAATAGTATATTCTACAACACCACTTAATCTATTCCCTACATTTATTTAATACATTTCATCTACAGTAACCATCCAGTAACATTTCCTGTGTGCAAGTTGGGTTGTGCAAGGTTTACAAATTGTTTGGAAGGAGCACTTCGGTCTTGTGTCCTTAAGGAGATGGTGTTTTTCCAGACAAGGGAAGGTTTAGAAAAGGTTTAGCTGAGTGGTGGGATTCACTTCCCTTTCCTACCGGTTTGTAAATGTGAGCATGCGCTGGATCAGGACCCCGGGCCTTGAGTTGGACACCCCTGGTATATACAGTATGTTGGATTGTACACCTGGTATAAAAAAATAATATCATTCCTATTTGGAATAGAATAACAACAGAGATTCTCAATTATCCATGTCATGTTGTCGATCTGCAAGAGGTATCAAAGTTGCCATCTATGTTAAAATTGAACAACCCAACAGAGGGGAAGGGATATGACATCACCTATCTTCTGTTTACAATGCAGTCCTTTCAGCAGCTCCAAGACGGTTCCATACCCTTTTACACTCTGATTCAGGTGACTCTGAGAATAAAGCAGAGGTGGGTTCCTACTGGTTTGCACCAGTTCGGGCGAACTGGTAGTGGTAATTTGGCCTAGGTCACAGAACTGGCAGCGACCCAGGCCGGCCACGCCCCTGAACCGGTTCTCCAGTCTCCGCTGCCATTGCCGGCATGTGTTTTATTAGTATTTCATGGTTTTTGCACATGCACAGAACAATTTGCAGTGAACTGTGCATGTGCATGCATTGCACATCTGTCATGTATACCAGCAAAGTGAGCTGGTACCAACACAGGTAGGAACCCACCCCTGGGATAAAGATAGCTATAGCCTCAATGACTCTGAGAGAGCTAGCAACTGACTCTCAGAGTGTTAGCGACCAGGTGACTGAAACTATAAATACTTCCATTCCCCTTCAATCAGTTAGAACTGAAGAAGCTGCTTGGATGAGAAGTGAAATTTTTTCCATCAAAAACAAGAAAGACCAGTTGCCTTTTGGAAGAAGTATCTTTGGAACATTTAGAATAGAAATATTTTTCTTGAACTCTAGAACTATTTGTTCCATTTGTAAATTCAATGCTAAAAATTATTACAAAGGAAATCGTATGTGTCTCAATTTCTTTTACTTTTTTTTTTTTTTTTGCTCCAGGTAGAAAACATGTCTAATGAAAATAAAGAACAAAAAGATGATAAGTGTACACAAACTACAATGGAATTTTTAAAGCAAGATGAACAAAAAGAAAATGGAAGAAACAATAATCTGGAGATAGACAGTGGTATAAAAATAAGGAAAAAGTATTCAGAATATTTTGAAGGTATAATTATTCATAATTAAAACATAAAATGTTGATAATATGGTTAAAAGTTGTAAAGTAAGTAATTCCTCCTCCTTGTTTCTTACAATGTCAACAGAAACACCGACATTTAACACCCTAACACATCTGAACAATGTCACTTATTCTCATAAGTTTATGTGATTCTGCATCTGATTAACTTCCAGCTCAGTTGGCATAGAGGTAGAAAAGCTGTGAGTAATGTACTGAAGCTAGGTGTAAAACAGGCATATTTCTGATGATAAGAATTTTTGCCTTGTCTTGGCTCACCGTGTTTGGTCTCTGCCTTCCACTTATCCGAGTCTCTGAGACTCTAAAGTCAAGGTAGCAGAATACTTTCCCATCTTTTCATGTGTTGTTTTTAACTGATAAAAAAAATCAATAATGAGGTAGAATGATGACTGAAAGGTACTTTTTTAACTACGGTATTTAGTTGATAATATGGAAAAGGCATTGGTTCCACTTTTGGGGCTGCTATCTTTTGTAAGGTTGGTCATTCTTAGAGTAATAATAGCCAAACCTTATAGGGCTTTATAGGTGATCATCAACATCTTAAATTGGCCCAGATATCATGACCCTGAAGTATACCTCCTGCAAAATGACAACTTAAGGAGAGGGGAAGTTTTTCTAGGGTAAATAAAGAGACATTCCACCTTGAAGTCATTTCGGGGGAGAAAACATCTTTACTTTATTTTACTTTATTGTCGTTGTACGTATGTACACAGTATACACATACAACGAAATTCACATAACACCCAGAGACCAGGCCCAACACACATAACAATCCCCAAACACCCCCCCAATCCCCGCCCCTAAACCATCCAAGCATCCACACAACAGACTTAAGTAGTGCTATCCAATAGCTCACTGATGGTGGTTCATTGTTGAGTGCAATTATAGCTCTGGGATAAAAGCTATTCCAATCATGTGTGGTCCTAGTTTTAATTGTTCTGTATCGTGTGCTAGAAGGCAACAGTTTAAAAAGTTTGTAAGCAGGATGGGAATCTCTGAGAATGTTTTGCAACTTCCTCAATCAGCGAGATGCGAAGATGTCATCCAAGGCTGGTAGCTGGAGCCCAGTGATATTCTGGGCAGTTTTAATGATTCTCTGTAGAGTTTTTTTGTCCGCTGCAGAGCTGCTCCCATACCATGCAAGAATGCTGTATGTCAGGACACTCTCAATAGTCTGCAACAGTAGGACAGAAGTAGATGCTGAGATAGATGTATCTTCCTTAACATTCTCAGGAAGAACAGCCTCTTCTGTGCCTTCTTCACAAGCATGTTAGCATTCATGGTCCATGAGAGGTCCTCTGAGATATAAATGCCCAGAAATTTAAAACTACCAACCCTCTCCACCTCCTCACCATTTATGTTCAATGGTAAATGTACATCTCTCTTCCTCCTGAAGTCAATTATAAGTTCTTTGGTTTTTTGGTGTTAAGTGTAAGTTTATTTTCTGAGGTCAAACCCTTAGGTTTACATTTGCTGTTTCCCAAGGGAATGCAAACAGACTGGCGAGATTCTTGTAATATAAGGTGGTCAGCAATAAAGTATCTATTTGAGTCTATTCGGAGTGGTTCCGGCTGCATACATTTGACTGTTTTTAATAGATAGGATCTGGAGCATGCTTACTCTATTCTTCCTGGCAGAATAGGCAAACTCTTTTTTTTTTTTTTACAATGGAAAGACAGTAGCAGACTGTCCCAGATTTAGAATCTTGGACTGAGGATAGGTGCTTATTCTCTGTAAGCATCTAGCTTGATAACTTTAATATCATACTGTATGTTAACATTCATTAACCTGCACTTTACACTAGCAGTAAAGATACCCATGGAGGGAGTACAAGGGGATGCAAAATGATGAAATCAGTGTTGCAGCATTCTGAAGAAAGCCTTGTCCCTTTTGTTAGGGGGGTTGTATCACATTCACATACAATATGGGTGAAGCTTGCAGTACAGTGCTGCTTTTGTCATTCCAATGGAAAAACAACTAGCTCCTGAGAATATCCATGCTTCCAACTGCTTGCTTCTGGAAAAATAGCAAAGGTTACAGAGATAGAATAACTTTATTCTTACTTTTATATTCTATCTTCTAAACATTATGGGTTTCCAGTGTGAATTTCCCTCTAGATGATAGAAAACCTTAGCACACTGAAAGCCAAGCATGTCCAAAATATATAGAAGTAGAACTACATTAATGAATTGCAAATGAATTGCTATTATTCCTTTACTAATAATTGCTACTATTTTTTAGAAAAGCATTTTGCAAGTGTCCATATTACATGAATCATATTTAAAAGGAATTTATTTTTGAGTAATTTACTGTTAATATATTCTAGATTTTAACAGATTTAAAATGTTTTGCTAATTGTATGAATGAGGGTGATCATTTAAAAGAAAAGCCAAAGGGAAATCTTTATAAGCAAAGCCTTTATGTGTTAAATTTAATTACACCAGAACTGATCTATAATCATGGTTTGCTAATTGCAAAGAAAGGGCAGTTCTAGAAAGAAATGAAACCTTACTTGATAAAGGCAGGCAAAGGTATATGTAATTCTCTTGGATAATTTTTATTCTATGATGTTGTTACCAGTAGAAGAACCTAAGACTTTCTTAAAGTGTTGAAATTAGATTGTTTTAATCCCACTATAGAATTGGAACATTCTACTGATTATTTGGGTGCTGGTGTTGCAAATGACTGCATTTCTGAGAGTACTGAAAATATTAACAATGCAATCCATGAGGAAGATTACTTGACAAATAAAGGAATCTGTGAGAAGCCTAAAGAACAAATTAAAATTACTTGTGAGAAAACTGCAAAGAACAATATGAAATATGAAATGGATTCTGTATTGTTACCACCGATCAATACAGGTGACTTGGATAAGTACAATGATACTAGTAATGCAGAAAAAACAACACCAAAACTTCATATATCTTCCAGTCAGAATATAGGTATAAATATTCATATTGATGAAAACATTAATAATCTACTTCTAAGAGCAGCTTTAAATATTGAAAATTCAGCTAGTGGTGTACATGAAATGCCTAGCAAACACTTTGATAAATACAGTTCTGAATTGAAAGAAATAGATACAAAGGTTTTGCTCCTGCACTCTCAAAATCTACATGAATCTGAAATTGGAGACATGAAAATTAATGAAGTTGCCAAAGATAAACAGATAAATGTCCATACTTCCAAAGACAAAAATGAGCAATTTACTGAATTTTTTAATAAAGAAAAAGAAAAATCATTGAATACAATAATTAAGAAAATAACTGTGGAAGAAAGCACAAAAAAATCCTGCTCTATCCTCATGAAGACAACAGAAAATTTAATAAACAGAAATGGAAGGCTATCCTTTGACCTCCCAGTTATGGATGGAAAAACTGAATACTTAGATTTATCAAGAAAATGTCAAGATGAAGTTCAAATAATGTCTCTCTCTTTGAAGGAAAGGCCTCTTTCCCAAGATATAAAAAATGCTCAGAGCTCAAGAATTGATAAGATTATAAACATGCATAGTGATGTAACACAAGAAACACCAGGTAAGAAAATATTTAAATGCCAATAGTTATTTAAAATTATATAGCTACATCTGTCATAAATTGACATCTATTCATAACCAGCTTATGCTGGAATATGGGGAAAAGGGAGGAGATTGTTGCAAAACAACAGGTTGAACAAAGAAAGTGCGTAGAAGTTG
The DNA here is from genome assembly GCF_964273705.1 of Natrix helvetica. NCBI lineage: Eukaryota > Metazoa > Chordata > Lepidosauria > Squamata > Natricidae > Natrix > Natrix helvetica. Next base: position 98,600,967 of record NC_138548.1, on the reverse strand, counting down.
AACACACTGCCCATCTGGCCAATGGGGAAGGGATCGTATAATGATCTTTTGACAATAGTCTAATATAAGGCTTTTGTGATATGAAGGATTTCCTGGAAAAATTGGATAAGGTATTGTTAGTCCCAAAGTGATTTTTTTTAACTCAATGAGTGTGACCTTATGCTTGCAAAACCACTATGAAGAAGATTAGATGGATTAACTTGACTATGTTGTAGAATTAGGAAGAGTATTGTTCTAGCTTCAGAGAAGACAATGAGCTCTGATGATCTTGTAAGGTATTTTCATGGCATCCAGCAGACCTTTGCTGGAATATTTCTTTGCCTAGTTCAGGGATCCCCAACCCCAGGGTACATGGACCGGCACTGGTCCACAGCATGTCAGAAACCAGGCTGCATAAACAAGCAAAGCTCCATCCATGGGGTGCAAGCAGCATACAAAACCACACCTCTTCCAATCCGCGGAAAAAGCTGTCTCCAAGGAACTGGTCCCTGGTATCCAAAAGACTAGGGCCACTGGCTTAGTTTGTTTCTTCACTTTGTGAATTATCCTATTCTTTCTAGTCATTTCTGTGGCTTCTACTACTTGGTTTATTCACCTCTTTTGCTGTCACCTTTCTATGCCTTACTTTATTAACTCTAAATTATACTTGGTTAAGTAGACAGAACTGGAGAAATGGTCCAATGGTGTCTGAATGTGGTTATCTACCTGCCTGTTAAAGCCGGAACTTCTTTTTAAAGCTACTATTTACTGATAAAGTCTTGATATAATAGCCAATGGAGTTATTCTTTGGATAATTATTAAATGGATTTCCCCCTACCTTATCCAGAAACATTTGGAATGTGGGAGGAACAGAACAAACATGGATGGTATCGCTTGACAAATTATATTCTTTTTGCTATATATAATCAAGTAACACATACATAGTTTGTATTAAGTTCTTTCAGCAAAGAGAACAAAATATTATACAGCTAAGTTTTGATATTAGATTTATTTATTTATTTTATAGTATAATGCCAAAATGTATTTTTCTTGGTTTAATAAAAAGATACAAGTAAATTTAAAGTTTTGGTACTGTAAAATTATATGGAAATAACACAATTGTTATCATTTCCTCTTCGTTGATCAGTTTCCGCTTGCAGTAGTAGAAATGCTGACTCTTTAAACACCGGAACTATTAATCCAATTCCCAAGAGAAATCCCAGTGCAGAATGGAATGCAATAGCAAACAATTTTTATGATCCTTCTTTTCCCACAGAACACGTAAGTCAATTAAAAACATTGCAGAGCAGACCTTGGTGAGCTAATTCCAGAGCTATGTATAGAATTGTATGCATCTTGATGCTTTAAGACTGACTTGATCTCCACAATAATATAAAGAGGGCAAATGTGGCAACATTTTTCACAATTAAAGTTGATAGAAAACAGCAGGAAAAAGTCACAGCATATAAATCAAACCCATCACAGCTTATTTGAAGACAAGATCTACATAAAAGCTTTTCAAGTTAAAAAAATGAGTACAGTATTTATTTTCTAACTATAATTACAGATACAAGCAATTTGTAAGGCTGAATAAAATATAATACAATTTATAACATTTTGACTTTATTTTCTTTTTCTTCTACTTTCATTATCTGATTGCTAAGTCTAAAAGTAAAGTTGAGTATGTTATGCAGGCTTCTGTTTTAAGTGACAGCATTCTTCAAGTTGGAACAGAATGGGGAAAATTGTAGTCATCTACAAGAAAGGGGCATAGATCAATATAGTGCCAAGATCATTGTCCAAATATTACTGTGTTTCCCCAAAAATAAGACAGGATCATATTTTCTTTTGACCCCCTAAATAAGCACTTGGCCTTAGTTTTGGGGAGGTCTTATTATTTTTTAGGTGCAGGAGGCAGCGAGCATGGTCACCTCATGGCTGCTGCTGTGTTGCAATATTTTCGGGGAGGGTTTATTTTTAGGGGAGGGCTTATTTTAGCGCATCCGCTCAAAAGCCTGATTAGGCTTATTATACAGGGAGGTCTTATTTTCAGGGAAATAGGGTAGCTATGCCATTCTTGTGTAAAATAATATAAAAGTATGGCCACATAAAAATCTTTGCAAAAACGTGTTATATACTTCCTGGTAACAATATTAAGTTCAAACGTCTAACACAGGGGTGTCCAAACTTGGGAACTTTAAGACTTGTGGACTTCAGCTCCCAGAATTCTGCTGCCAGTATGGCTGGCTGGTGAATTCTGGGAGTTGAAGTCCACAGATCTTAAAGTTCCCAAGTTTGGACACCCCTGGTCTAACAGAACCTGCTTCAACTTCTAGGTATCCAGGACTAGAACAAGAAACTAAACTTCTATGCTAAAGAAACTAAACTCATATTTAATGAATAGGTCTAAATTCTTTTCAGAAAATGAAGCTTGAGATTATAAGGAATCAATGCTTAAGACCCAAGAAGTACTGTGGAAAGCAAAGCTCAGGCATTGTATGGGCATATACTTTCTGCATAATTTACTTCTTTGCAGCCCAATCCAGAATGACCAACAAATATTCAAATTTCAAAATATTTTAAATTAAAATCAGATTATTCTACCCTCTCAGAGACATGTTATTCACTTGTCAAGTTGGTCCTGGTTCAAATTTCAGAATATATGAAACAGCATCAGAAAACTTTTGATAAAGTTTGAACTTGTTTGAACTCAAAGCAATGTTTTGAACATAAGTCTGAATTCAAGACAATTTGCATACTATTTACATTAATAATCTCTTGGAAATAAACCAAAAACAGGAAATCAAAAAGATATAAAATTATAAATTTGCAGTTAACCAAAACTACATTTTGAATACCGTATATCAGAACTCCTAAAATCATAGCAAGAAAACTGTAACATGCAAATGAATTAATATCATTTGTATTCAAAGGACAATACTATATACGTATGTAAAACATAATGCACTTATATAACTGCATTTTTCATGCAGCCCTCCTCCCATTTTCAAATAGCCTGAGTCTCTCTCAATTGTTATTATATTACTGTAGGATGCAAGGGCGTTCCTATCTCACGCATTATAGTAGTAGAAAGTCACAAAACTCTAACCAACCCTTTAGGGGCAAATTAAAGGAGCAAAAATATTATTACAAAATCACAATTCAAAATGAATTCAACAGGCTTGTGTATTGCAGCCACACCCAGCAATATTGGGTTCCTGAATTGCCTAGAATATTCAACTTTTGTATTATGTTTCTGCTTCTGTTGCTTCTTCCATAATAGATGATTGGGAAGGCCTAGCATGGTGGTATAATGTATGAGAAGAATCAACGGCTACTAGTGGATCATCAGCTAAACAAGAAAAAAGCAATGAAGATCTATACAAAACCTGTATCACCTGGGCCTACATTAGAAAAAATACTGCATAAGGATCATAAAAGCAATAGCACCATCATGGCCAGCACTGTGTACTGTACTTTAAAAGGGACATGAAGAAGCTGAAGGGGGTTCTGAGGAAAGCTACCAGGATGATATACAGTCTGGAAATCAAGTCCTGTGCATTAACAGAGCTGGGCATGTTTAGCTTTCCAAAGAAACGACTGCAGGGAGACATGATCATGGTCTATGGATATTTGAAAAAGTTTCCTTTGCAGAGGGCAAACGACTTTTTCTGTGGGAAACAAGAAAATGTTCATTCTGAAGTTATAAGACATTTAGTAGGAGGACTTTCTTGATGGCAAGAGCTGTTAAAACAGTAAAACAACCTGCCAGAAACATTGGGGATTTCTCCATGCTTTAAACAAGATTTGGGTAGCTGTCAACTGGAGATGATTTAGTGGTCCCCAGTATTAAGGAGGATTTCATTATATGACCTAAACAATCTCTTTCAACTTCTCCATGTTATATTCTATACCCCAAAGAAAAGTTACATAAGAATGTTCAATGTCAGACATAACATTGACACAACATTGTCTTTCAACATGTAGAGGAAGACCTCATGCTGGTGAGAGAAAATGCTGTCAATATGGCTGATACTGGGCAAATGTTATTTAGTTTTAATCCTACATATTTTACATGTGCTGTATATGCTATTTTATACCTATATTATTTTTTCAGTGTTGAATATTATACATTTATAATTTGAAGGTACTTCTGACATGAACAAAGAAAGACACATATAAAGACACTTATACTATAAATAGGGTTGTGTTTGAAACTCTGGTCCAACAATAATTCAGTTGTGTCAGTTTAATTACCTTTTATAAACTGCATCAGAGACATGCCTGAGATATCAGAACAATAAAGCCAAATAAATATCAGAGATTCTAGCTTATTCTTTCCTAGTATCTTATAGAAAAATGTATGACTGTCCTTTAGATATATTGTTTAGCAATCAGGCATAGAAAATGATTTCTAATATTGTACACTTACATTTTAGGCCACGACAAAGATTCTATCACAGCCGCAAATGAAGTCAATACAGCTTCTGCTCAGTGCAGCTACTTTAAAAGAGAGCTTAGACAGCACTGAAGATGGGAATTCACAAAATGTCTTCATGAACACCCAAACCAATAAAACTGAAAAGTTATTGTATTTAGAAAAGCTCAGCCAGTCCAGAAAGAGAAAGTATGAATATTTGGAAAAAGCAGTGATATCAGGAAAAATGGAAATGTAATTGTTCCTAAATGCATGTCCTTGACTTGTCTCATGCTTGTTACATTCAGTGCTTAAAATAACATCTTGTGAAGTGAGAAAAAGTTGAACTGCTCTGATAATCTCAAAAATCCTTGATTTCTCTTCATTCCCCAAGCAGAGATTGACTATTGGGGGTGGGGTGAGGGGATATGTATACATACACTATTCTTTCTCACTGCTAATCATTAAGAGGGAAATGAGTGCAAACAATATGAGGGTACTAAATGTAAATCAGTTCTCAAGCTAATCTGTATTTCAATAGTCCAAAATCCTAACACAGTATCTTTGTGGAGTTTTTCAAACTTAGAAATAACCTGTATAATTAGATACTACAGAACATTATTATTTTAGAAAAAAACAGTTATTGAAATAATAGAAAATACTTGTAGCTCAGTTTCAAATTTTGGCAGTGGTTTGCTGTCCAAGCTTGTTTCCATTTAGTTCTTAAACGTTCTAAGACTAGGTAACGTCGTCAGCGCATTTATTTATTAAGTCAGCTTGCTATTTTTTTGTTTCTCATTTTACATCACAGAAAGTATTATTAAGATTATAAAAATGGAATTTATTACTTCTGCTGCTATATTTAAACAAGTTTGTAAGGCAATTTAATGAATGCCTTAAAATCCAATTGTTATTTAGTAAATCAATAAAGAAATTCACAGAATTAAGCTGAATGCTTTATTGTCATCCATTTTCAATGAGATAAACTTATCAATGAAGAATCAAGTATCTGACAAAGTGAGAAGACTGTTTTTCACTTGATTCAAATTTTGTTTCCAGAAGTTCAGGGTGTCATATAACTGCTGCCACTGTTGTTTTCCAAAGGTCCGATGTGTGCTGTGACTAAAGAAATGTAAAAAACAAGAAAGTTACATTTTTCTACTTAGAAAATACACGATAGAATCTAGATTTAAAAAAAAAAACCTTTTCAAATTGTTTATAGCAAGCCTCAGCTACTCCAGGATTCTGCAGCCTTCAGTTAAAAACCATAATATAGGACTCATTAGTATTCTCGCCACTGTTTGGCCATTAAATGAAATGTGCTGGAAAATAGGACTCTTTCATTAAATAAGCTAATCACATTCAGTCTGAACTTTAATAAAATTATGATAAACAGCAACTATTTAACTACAGGAAACTGATAAGAATTATCTTACTTCTAGTTAAAATATTAAACAGATGTATAAGTACTATAATCAGGACCACATTAAGTTGGTGGAGAAAAAGACTGAGGACTCACCTGGCCACTACTTTTCTCTGGGTTTGATCAATTTTGCAATGCACCATCTTTGTTTTCACAGCTATATAACAAAACAGAATGAATGAATGAATTCCTTTTAAAATTCCACAAAATATCCTTGTAGTACTCTCTTTTCTTTCAATGTGAATTTATTTCAACCCAGGAAGAAAGGATTACCACCAGGAAGTATTTTATACATTAATTTATTTAAAATAAATACAATGTGCTTTTTTATTTCTATACATTCTGCCATAAAATACATAATTTAATAACAATTATATTCAACTTTGCAGAAACTATACCTGGCTGTTAAAGCAATTAATAATAATAATAATAATAATAATAATAATAATAATAATAATAATAATAATAATAATAATAATAATAATAATAATAAAAATAAAATTTTATTTGTTAGCCGCACCCTCTCCAGAAGGACTCGGGGCGGCGTACAATAAAAACACGTAAAATACAAATATAGACAGTACATACACATAAATATAGACGTATACGTGTACGTGGAGGAGGTAGATAAATAAATGGAGATATAATTAAAATTACAATTTAAAATCCCCTAAGTAAAATTACAAGATTAAAAACCCGTCAGGAGCGATATGATCAAACTATGGTTGAGCCAGGCCAGCTACTTGGAAAAGGTGGGTCTTGAGCTTTGCACGGAAGGAGCGGAGGTCAGAGGTAGTCCTAATATCCGGGGGGAGGTCATTCCACAGGGCTGGACCCGCCACAGAGAAGGCTCTGCTCCTAGGCGCCGCCCCCCGACACTGTCTGGTGGACGGCACCTGGAGAAGTCCCTCTCTGTGCGAGCGAATTGGTCACAGGGATGTATGGGGCAGGATACGATCCCGCAAGTAGCTAGGTTGTGTATTTCACTTAAAATTCAGCTTTAAAAATTCTTACAACTGAAAAATATGTGTTCAACAGAAGTGAATTATACTAAAAATTGTGTTTAACAAATTATATTACCATCAATAACAAATGCTTCCACATCATCAGCTCCTATCTGAAGTTCCTGCTGCATGGTGTCAAAAGAAACGTCCTTATTTTCTACTGCCATTCCCATGAAGGTAAGCAATCTCATTTTTGCCATGTTCTGTTCATGCAACAGACCTATGTTAGAGAATACTGAGATGTAATTACTTGCATGCAAACTCTGACAAATAATTTTCTGTTAACAGGATTTAGGAAGAAATCATTTTTTATAACTGAGATTCTTTTCATAAATTGCACAGATTCATGAAACACCACAGTACCAACACACCAGTACATACAAAATGTGAGCGCTATTTTAACACTGTTATAATATTTTCAGAATTCTAATTCAGTGAGCACCTTTGCCAATTTGAGTGCCAATTTAATGCTTATACAACTCTGCCAAAACATTGGTAGACCTAGGTAAAGTTCCTCAAAATATAAGGCAGACAAAGAAAAATCTCAAGGAAAGTTAGAATACATTAATTGTATTTTAGAAATTGCCAAAGCAAATCCAAATGCACAACTAATAGTTATATTTGAATTAAAACATTGTTATATTAATATAAGAGCAGGAAGCAGATTGCTACCAGACACAATGCTGCATTAATTAGCAATAATTATGATGCAGACTATTTATCTGGCACAGATTCAACAAAAATGTGATCATCATAACTCAACCAAACAGGGTGCTCCAGAAACTACAGCTAACTGGGCTTAATAGAAATCTACGAGCACCAAAAATCAATTAGTTGTGCATTAACTCTAATTAACAAATGCAAATGAAGCATTAATTACCCCTTTAAAAGTAAAAAGGTTGCCTCTTGTCTGTATGATGAGATTCAAATGTGAACATGTTAGGGTGATTCACAGTTGACACAAGATAATACAACTGTTGGCCTAACCTGTCAACTTTAATAAGGCAATGCATTGTAACAAACAGATGCCATCTGTGGGAGCCTTTCCTGAACAGATTTTATAGCTTCATGTGGCTTGTTAATATTTTTGAAACAAGGAGAGATGAGCAAGTAAAAAAGAAGAAAAAATAATTTTTAAGAATAGAAATATTATTGTAACCCTTTATGGAATTCTTCACATACAGATGAATTAAAAATCGTAGTTGAGTTAAATGGATTGACAAAAAAAGAGGTAGAAAATGCATTCTGTGCAATTCCCTGTATCTTAATATTTCAAAAAAGCACATGTAGCCTACTTATTACTTACGTATAAGGGCAACTGGTTCAGTTTCATGTATAAATAAATAAGCCAAACTTGCTTGGAAAAAATGAGTATACTTATCTGAGCCTAATCTACTATACAGTTATGGATCTAGCAGAGGCTTCTTTTAATATAAGAAGAAAATGAAATTACATTGGGCCATTCCTTCTCTACCTGAGCCCTCATTGCCATCTTTAATGCTTCTGGAGAGAGATCAAACTTTTGAAGAAAAATGGATCATAGTCAGAAGGACAGATTTGCAAAAGTCACTGTTTTACTTTGTCTCCTCAAAGGCAACAACACCGTGTTAAGGGCAAATGTGTGGATCTAATCCAATGTCTTCAAGTGGATGAGGTACTAAATTATTTTAAAAATTCTACAGTATTCATTAAATGATACAAGAGCAATGGCATTCCATTTTGCGTTTGCTTTAGAATTACATTTTTTCATCCAATGGAAACAAATTGTATTTATTTTAGAAACTAAAACCCACAAAAATATTAAATCCTGATTTTATGAAAATATTTATTCAGTACTAATATCCCTAAATCGTAATGCAGTAATATAAAAGCCTGCATCACTGAACAATTTTTGCTTTGTCGCTGACCCTTGTCCTAAAATGCTGCAATACAGAAAAAGTAATTTTCATGCATGCAATTACTTATGAACCAGTGCTCCTTTGAAACAGTCAATTACACACCAATGGGGGAGTGTCAAAGTGTTAATTACTACTCCTTTTCTTTCCATGGTGTATAAATAAAGAGGGTGCTGACATTAACATTCCATCACAAAGCTTCATCCTATGAAACATATTAACTGTGATAGAATGTGGTTTGATAGGTTTTAATACATTTGAAAAAGCTTAAGCTTGCATAAGAACACTTAGAAGTATTTAATTTTACTGTACTTTAGTACCTTAATGGTTTCTTTAACAATGTTTGCATACAAAAGACAGGGCACAAGCCTGTAACCAACCCTAAACTCCAAGACTGTGGTTAAAAAAACATCTTAGTAATTCAAGCAATGAACAACTGGGAGGGGGGAAACCAATTCTACTCACTGTGAATAGTAACGTGCAACTGTTCTAAACCTTATTCTTCAGAAGAACAATGCTAGGATTTTTAAGTGCGGTAGCAGTACACTAAATATATAAAATTTGGGAACCCTTTGATCTAGGGTTGATCTAGGATATGTAATTTGAGTTCCTTTACAAAGTTTTCAAATTATCTATAGACTACTCTATAGAAAGGCAGATTCATTTCTTTATATGCCTGTTTACTTTGAATGATCCCAACTAATATGTTAGGAGGTTTTAACATAGTTTATTACTATGTGTGGCACAGAACTGACATCCCAATTTGATATAGCAGGAGAATACAAAGTAAACAATTATCAAATCACATTTTCATTTTGATACACTTTGGGACATTCTTCAATTGAAAAAGAAGAAACAAAGGTAAATCACACCTGCGAGGAAGCTAAAAGTAGTTTATTCAATGGTGCATCTGAGCCTTAACTTAGCTGTAGTGTGCATATACGATTACAGGAAGATAGCTGGGTTATAAGTCTTACTGATGAAAACAGAGGTGAAACAATTCCTCTGCAAACAGAAGTTATTACAGCCTACTACAGAATAAAGAGAAGTATCCCATTCGTATCACTCTTTCCTGAACAGGCTAGGTTAGATTAAACTTAATAATAATATAGATTTAAGAAATAAATAAAAGTAGGATAATAATATAATTCTTACCAAGAGAGTCAATGAAGTCCTTGTTGTTTTGATAAAAACGGACATAGGATGCTAACTTGGCGCTTACAAAAATGGTCAAAAGCTACAAAAAGAAAAAAGAAGAAAAAGAAAAGAAAAAAGAAAAAAAAAGAAATTATCAATAAATCCAATAGGGTAGAACAGCGATGGCAAACCTTTTTTGGCTTGCGTGCCATAAAGGGGGGGGAGCGCAGGGGGGGTCATGTGCAGGCGTGCTGCACCCATAATACAACGTGCGAACCCCCCCACAGTGCGCATGCAAGGCGCGACCCCCCCATTTTTTGCATGCTTTTTCGCCCTCCCCAGGCTCCAGAGGCTTTAAAGGATCCTGGGGAGGGCGAAAAGAGGTTCCCCGCCCTCGGTCCTCCGGAGGCTTCAGGAGCTTTCCTGAAGCTTCCGGAGGGCTTAAACCGACCCTACGAGCAAACTGGAAGTTTGTTCCCGAATTTCCGGTTTGCCCATAGGGCTGGTTTTTTGCGCTCCGGAGGCTTCAGGGAAGCTCCTGAAGTCTCCAGAGGGCCAAGGGCAGAGGGGGATCTTTTTGCCCTCCTCAGGCTCCTATAAAGCCTCTGGAGCCTGGGGAGGGCGAAAAATGGCTTTAAAAAAAGCTGAACTCAGCTGGCCAGCGCGTGCATGCCATCCTGTGGGTAGGTTCACCATCCCGTGGGTAGAAAATAAAACTAAATTTAATTCAATAGGCATTTCACAAACATTTTATTCAGAAGTGTGGATAATGTGCAGCTCACAGTGGTCCAAAGTCCTGTTGCTCAGTGGTCCAAAGTTCTCTTTTCTGATGAGAGCAACTTTTGCATCTCATTTGGAAACAAAGGATCCAGAGTATGGAGGAAGAATGGAGAGGCCAATCAAGCACAGTAATCCCACGGTCATTGAACCAGTTTTTGGTGCTTTTGGCAAAAGTTGCTCTTATCAGAAAAGCGGACTTTGGACCACTAAGCAACAGGACTTTGGACCACTGTGCTTCATTAAGACCAGGGTCAACGCAGCCGTCTACCAGGAGATTTTGGAGCACTTCATGCTTCCTTCTGCAGATGAGCTTTATGGGGATGCTGACTTCATTTTCCAGCTGCCCACACACTGCCAAAAGCACCAAAACCTGGTTCAATGACTGTGGGATTACTGTGCTTGATTGGCCAGCAAACTCGCCTGACCTGAACCCCATAGAGAATCTATGGGGCATTGCCAAGAGGAAGATGAGAGACATGAGACCGAACAATGCAGAAGAGCTGAAGGCCGCTATTGAAGCATCCTGGTCTTCCATAACACCTTAGCCACAGGCTGATAGCTTCCATGCCACGCCGCATCGAGGCAGTGATTGCTGCAAAAGGGGCCCAAACCAAGTACTGAGTACATATGTATGCTTATACTTTTCAGAGGTCCGATATTGTTCTATGTACAATCCTTGTTTTATTGATTGCATGTAATATTCTAATTTTCTGAGATGGTGGATTTGGGGTTTTCATGAGCTGTACACCATAATCATCACAATTATGACAAATCACGGCTTGAACTATCTTGCTTTGCATGTAATGAGTCTTATCTCATATATTAGTTTCACCTTTTAAGTTGCATTACTGAACTAAATGAACTTTTGCATGATATTCTAATTTTTCGAGTTTCACCTGTATTTGGTGGTGTAATTAAAGGTGATTGATTAGAAGCTAGGAGTCTTTTAGTTCTAGTCCTGCCTTAGGCATGAAAGCTAGCTGAGTAATTTTAGGTCAGGTACTTTCTCACAATCCTAAGAGGTTTTTAAAAACCACTTCCAAAAATGTTAATTAAAAAAATCAAGAACTTATTCACAAAATCAGCTTTGATTTAATAGACCATAACAACAAAATACTCCTATGCAGTAATTAAAATTGATTCAATCATATTAACTTCATATTCAAAAATATCTGAAAAGTTGATATGAGAGGTAAAAAAACCTAGATTTGAAAATGGCGTCAGAGACTGCTTCCTGATGCAATCAAAATTGTCCATTCCTCCATCATATATATAGTCTCCCTTTATTTATTTATCAGTATAAATACAACATATATATATAAACATACACACATACAAACATGCACAAATAAAAGTGATATATTTAAAATAGCTGTAAGCATCATGGTAGCTTTGTATTGAGGGCACCAAAGAGGCAATTTTTTGCCTGGATTTCATTTTGGGGGGGCATTATTTATTTAAGTGCACTAAAAGTCACAAATCTTCTCTGTGGTCACCACAATCATTTGGAACAGCCTCTCAGTAGGAATCAGAACAATTTCTACCCTTTTAATATTCCAGAGGGCTATGACCGTCTGGCTCTTCCCCCTGGGATTGAGCTGTGAGAATGTTGGTTTGGCACCTGAAGGGAAGAGTATCTTTATTTTTAACTAGCTGTACCCGGCCACGCGTTGCTGTGGCCCAGTCTGGTTAAATGGAAAAGAAAGAAAAGAGAAAGCGCAAGTCCTCTGGCAGAGGCGGCCCCCGCATGGAAGTGAGCCACGGTGGCCCCTGCAAGAGCTGCCACAGAGGACGCTCCCACAGGCCCTGGCCTGGCCGAGCTGAGGAGAGGAGGCCGCTGCCCCCAACCCGGCTTCCCTCAGTGGTGGCGGCAAGAGGAGGCGTCCGGCGTCCCCTGAGGAGCAGGAGGAGGAAGAAGCCGCCCCTGGCGACGCGGATGCAAGGCAGCCCTCGCTGGCTGCATCCCCATCCAGAGACGCCAGCGCCGCTGCAGTCGCCGCCTCACGGGGCACCCAGCGGCCACCCCAGCCCCGCCTCAGGCTGACACCGCCGCTGCCCTGTCGGAGCCGCCTTGGCGAAGCTGTAGCTGGCTCCCTGTGAGGTGGAGAGCGCGCGCAACCAGCAGGGCTGAGGAGATGTTCCACCTCCACCTCCTCTGGAGCTCCACTGGGCTGGGCGAGGGGAGGCCGGCTTAAGGGTGGGAGGAGGCGCCAAGGGATGGGGCAGGCGCCGCCCTGCCGTAGACAGCAAAGGCCTGGCAGGAGGGGAGGAGAGGGAAGGGGGAGGCTGAAAGGCTTCGGCTCCCCTTGGTGGAAATGGCCACCAAGGGCGGATAGGGGAAAGGGTGCAGCCGCAGCCCAGCCACACATATAAAGGGACCATCGGGACGAAGCTGGAAAGAGGCCGAACTGTTCCGAATATACTATACTCAAGAAATGAACGCTATGGTGTAACATGTGTTGCTTTTACATCCAGCAGATGGCGCTGATTTTTAAAAAAGCATGTTTTTACAAAAAAGCATGTTTTTACCTGTCACAGGTGTGACATCTATATAATATACGTATATAAAAACATGCGCATAGTCGAATGCAACGTTGTATCAAAATTTCAAAGCAATCGGTGAAGAACTTTCAGAGATTTGAGATTTTGAACAAACAAACATTACATTTTTATTTATATAGATTATGTTTTCTAGACTGCTTTGAGTTACAACAGTTATTGCATAAGATAGGTAGTCAGGTACATAAAATAAAAAATAAATAAAACAAAATAAAACAAAGGTCCCTTATACAGTATATAAAGGACATATATAGGGCTCAGATTTTCTAGCTGAGATTTAGCATGACATGCACGAGCAGAAATAAACTATGGTTAGATTATTATATCCCTCTTTCATCCTGGGTCCAGAAAATAGTTCAGTTTTCTCTTTCATTAAGTGTTTCCCTTGTTCAGACAATGTAGGTTATACTTATTCACTATCAATTTAAGCAAGTTACTTTCTTCAGTAACTTAAAGTTGGACTTTTTGAAACTAAGTATTATTCACATTAACCATGATTTGTGAAATACGGAGAAGTTGAAAACAGGAAGGGAGAAGCATGCATGCCCAATGATAATTACAACATTCTTGCTTGTTTACAGCACATTGGGATGTAATTTATTGCAACCATTAAAATTGACAGAATTCGTAAGAAAGTGGACTTAAATCACTCAAATACCTTAGCTAGAATATCTCATGTTCTTTTATAACAGTTTTATAATTTTTAATAATACTTACATCATGGATAAGTTCTCCTTCCAAAAATTTGACTGGCTTTAAAGCAAGAAGATGATCAAAAAGAAAGGTATTTGGATCCTTTAGAGCACGGACAATACACCTAAACAGAAAGCAATATGGACATACACAATTTTGATGCTATTATTGGATTACTTCATTTTACTATTTAGAAGAACATATTCCTGTAATAATTTACAGATTACAATCCATGCTCTTAGATCTAAACTTTCTAAAACTACAACTTAGCAGAAAAAAGAAATAAGGAACACTGAAGAAAAACAATGAATTGTACTTAAATTGAAATACTCTTCATGTTTTGGAAGATTATATAGCATATCCTTGTAAATAAATTATTTCCTATTGCCAACATTCTAAATGTCTGGAATCTGCATTATGAAACTAGTAGTAATAATAAGACCCCTGCCTTTTCTACATATGTGTACTTATGTCCTTTTCCCACTCAAAGACTGTTTTAGCTGCATCTCTTTTTGCCATATGTTTAATACAGCTTTACAAAGATACAGAGGAAGTAAACAGTTACTCCTGACCAAAATTCTCCATGAAAAACACATGATTTTACATTACATTACCTGTGAGCATCAACTCTAGCCTGAGATGCATTATCTTCTGTGTAACTTCCCAGCAATTCTACCATGACTTTTGCTGCACTGTCACTACTGGGGAGTAAAAACACTTCTTTTGAAAATCATGTCATAAAGGCATTATAAAATTATTATTCTAATGCAAAGCACATGGAAAGTTACAATTCTGATGTAGAAGTATAAGGATAAAGAAGCACCGTGAAGTTATTCGGTCTCAATTTTCCTTTTAAAATGTGGTTTCATAGTTAACTTTATACAGTAATTTTTTAAAGTAATTTTATACAGTAATCTTAAACTGGTTGTAGGAAAATTGTCTGGTTGTAGGAAGCCCTTTTAGATAGAACATATTAAAACACATCTGTATATAATTGTTAAGAAACAAAGTAAATGCTAATGTTGCTTAAATCTTTTCAATTCCTTTTTGGAGGGGCAGAAATGTTAAGAAAATCATACAAGAGCCACAAAAACAGTACAGAATATTTATATAGTAGTATTATAAAAAACCCACCTCCTATGGTCTGTTGAAAAGTCTAGGCCTTTAAGCCTTTATAATAACACAATATTATCAGGGCCATATGGACTTCAGGGGCAAGGCGGTGCCAGGTGTCATTCCTCAAAATGTCAGAGAGGTCGTTTATAAGACCGGCAGTGCTGGGTGATACTTTTGGAAGATTTCTAAATTTCTCATACCTTAAAATATAACTACTTTGAATGATCTCTTGAGCCTAAAGTTTTAATGATAAACCTTCACAAATTTTCAAATATAATTTTGATCTTAAAAATATATATTTGATACATTATATTTGATTGGCTGAGACTGCAAGGCCAGTTCCTGCATTAACTTGTTCTTTTTTTTTTGGGGGGGGGGGGGAGATCCAAGAATTGCCAAATAAACATTCAAAGTCAAAATTTATTATTTATCCATCCATCCTCTAAACTCAAAAAGGGGAAACATCAAAAAATCCAGTAGAATGAATTTCCACATGTGCCCCTAGAGTCTGTTATAGAATTGCTCTTCAATATTTTAATATCCCTAGAGACTCTCACTCAAGAATCTATTTTCAGATCTTGTAACAATCAATCACTATTATCATCAAATTTGCTTTGAAGAAAAGGCTCATTAAATAGTTTTCTGCAAAAGAACCTGAATGGATCGTACGTTGTATAAATGTATTGGAAATTCACTTTCATAGTGAGAAAAGGAAAACCATTAGCACCACTATCATGTAAATAGAAAAAAAAACCATCAATAGAAAAGTATGATCACCCAATACAACACAATGATGATTAATTCATATACTCATTAATTCAGCATAAATAACTCCGGTATCACTTTAGGAACGGGAACGCAAATGATATTTAATATATCAATCTGTGAAGATGTTGGATAACCATTTGTCGGAAGTGGTGTAGGGTTTCCTGCCTGAGCAGGGGGTTGCACTAGAAGACCTCCAAGGTCCCTTCCACCTCTGCTATTCTGTTCTGTTCTATTCATCTAAGAACAAGAAAATCCAAAATAAAATCCAGATTTTTCTTCTTCTTTGACTTTTCCCTTAGGTTAGAAGGGGTTAATAAAGGTTAGAAGGGGCCCAAACTAGGAATTTTTCCTGTTGCTTAACCAATAGATGGTATGTGGAAATTACCATTTATTCTAATCCTGAAAGCCTAATACCTTGCTATTTAACATTTGAATTCATCATTTCAAATGGAGCTGAGAGAGTTCACTGTGCCGCAGACATCCGGGTGTGAGTCCCTTGTCGTGAGATGGGGTCCTGGGGGGCAGTTGGGCCTGCTGATAGAATACCTGGCTCCTCGCTATACATCAGCGGCCCTGCCTGAACTCAAGGTGATCGCATCGGTGGCGGTTGAGACCCCCAAACTTTTAGTGATGGGGGATTTCAACCTGCCGTCGATGGGAGAAGCGTCTGAGGGGGTTCGGGAGTTCATGGCTTCCATGACAGCCATGGACCTGACCCAATTAATTCAGGGCCCTACCCACGAAGGGGGCCACACGTTGGACCTTGTCTTTGTCTCTGGCCAGTGGACGAGTGATCTGGGAATAGGGGATTCAACTGTTATTCCCCTGTCATGGTCAGATCACTCACTTCTCCGACTTGACTTCTCTGGTGCTACCCCCCGCTGCGGGGAGGCGGAACCGGAAGGTATTAGATGGTTCCGCCCCAAGTGCCTGATGGAACCAGATAAGTTCCAGACGGAGCTTGGGCCACCTCCTGTAGACCTGACCCGCCCCCGGGTGGAGGACCTGGTAGACGCATGGAATAGTGCGACTGCTGGGGCCCTAGACCGAGTGGCGCCTTTGCGGCCTCTCCTGCGGCGACGAACCACCCTGGCCCCTTGGTTTACCGAGGAGCTAAGGGTGATGAAACACCACAAGAGACGCCTAGAGAGTCGTTGGAGATCCTCCCGTTCAGAATTTGACCGAGCACAGGCACGAGCCTATTTGAGGACGTACCTTGTGGCATTAAGAGCGGCCAAACGTCAACATTGTGCCGCCCTTATTGCGTCCGCAGATAACCGCCCTGCTGCCCTGTTTCAGGTGACACGCTCCCTCTTGTCTGAGAGGCCGCGGGAAGCCCCTTTACAGGGCAGAGCAGAGGAGTTTGGGAAATATCTACAGGACAAAGTCGCTCAAATCCGGATGGGATGGGCCCCTTTCAGTGGTCCAGTGGGGGCGCCCGAGGCGAGTCTTGAGGGACCATTCTGGGAGGAGTTTGACTCGGTTGCCATCGAGGATTTGGACAGGCTGCGTGGACGCCTGCGACCTACCACATGTTTATTGGACCCGTGTCCCTCCTGGCTTGTACTGGCATCCTGGGAGGTTACACGCGACTGGCTCCTGGGCCTAGTGAACGCTTCGTTGGGCAAGGGGTCTCTGCCGGCCGCCTTGAAAGAGGCGGTTGTGAGGCCCCTGCTCAAGAAGCCTTCCCTGGACCCAACAGAGCTAGTTAATTATCGTCCAGTCTCCAACCTTCCCTTTTTAGCGAAGGTTGTAGAGAGTGTGGTGGCACAACAGTTCCCACGTCACCTGGAGGAGAATGATTATCTGGACCCGCGCCAGTCCGGCTTCCGACCCGGGCACAGCACGGAGACGGCCTTGGTCGCGTTGGTTGATGATCTCTGGAGGGCCAGAGATAGGGGTTGTTCCTCTATCCTGGTCCTATTAGATCTCTCGGTGGCGTTCGATACCATCGACCATGGTATCCTGTTGCACCAGCTAGAGGGGCTGGGAGTCAGGGGCACCGTTCTACGGTGGTTTGGCTCCTACCTCTCTGGCCGAACGCAACGTGTGTTGGCAGGGGAGCAGAGATCGACCCTGAGCCCCCTCACATGTGGGGTGCCACAGGGATCGGTGCTCTCGCCTCTCCTGTTCAACACATACATGAAACCGCTGGGCGAGATCATCCGTGGCTTTGGGGTGGGATATCATCTGTATGCTGATGATACTCAGCTGTACATTTCCACCCCGAACCACCCCAACGAGGCCGTCGAAATGATGTCCCGGTGTTTGGAGGCCGTACGGGTCTGGATGGATGGCAACCGACTAAAACTCAACCCCTCCAAGACGGAGTGGCTGTGGCTTCCGGCCCCCCGGTTCAACCAGTTGCTTCCATCTCTGGCCATCGGGGGCGAGCAACTGGCCCCCGTGGAACAGGTGCGCAATTTGGGCGTCCTCCTGGATGCCCGGCTGTCCATGGATGACCATGTAACAGCCGTGGCAAGGGGGGCGTTCCATCAGGTTCGCCTGGTGCGCCAATTGCGCCCCTTATTGGACCGGGATGCCCTACGCACAGTCACCCATGCGCTGGTGACGTCTCGCCTGGACTACTGCAATGCTCTCTACATGGGGCTTCCCTTGAGATGCACTCGGAGACTGCAGTTGGTCCAGAATGCGGCCGCGCGGGTGATTATGGGGAGGACTAGATACTCCCCTGCAACACCTCTCCTGCGCGAGCTGCACTGGCTTCCTGTAGTCTATCGGTGCGTTTCAAGGTTTTGATTACGATCTTTAAAGCGCTTCATGGCACAGGACCTAGTTACATGCGGGATCGCATCCTGCCCCATACATCCCTACGACCAATCCGCTCACACAGAGAGGGACTTCTCCGGGTGCCGTCCACTAAACAGTGTCGGGGGGCGACACCCAGGAGCAGAGCCTTCTCTGTGATGGGCCCAGCCCTGTGGAATGACCTCCCCCGTGACATCAGGATGACTTCCGATCTCCGCTCCTTCCGTGTACAGCTTAAGACCCACCTTTTTCAATTATCTGGCCTGGCTCAACCGTAGTTTTTTCTTATTCCTCCTGACAGTCCTTTTAAATTTTAAATTGTGTTATTATTAAGGGGTATTTTAATGGCTGATTTTTAACATTCTTAATGTGATGTAATTGTTACCTCCTCCGTGCATGTATGTCTTTGTATATGTGTGGATTTGTTGTTTATGTGTTTGCACATATGTTTTTATGTTTTATATGTTTTATTGTACGCCGCCCCGAGTCCTTTTTGGAGAGGGAGCGGCTAATAAATTAAAAATTATTATTATTATTATTAGTAATAAAATTACTTTCAACTATTCTGCTATCTGCCCCTCAATCCTACCCATCTGTTTTTACAACCACATATCCTGAATATTCCAATTGACTCAATCAATCTCTTTAAATGAAGAAGTTAAAGCAGTCTGGAGTCAATCCTATGACTAGGCCAAAAAACCCTTTACCAGAACATTGATCCAGATCATTCCTTCCCAATTCCTCTCTGTGTCCTGCTGAATATTTTCCTATACTATACCATTCTGGGATGGATTTAGCACTTCCCGCAAGAGTTTTGTCCAAAAAGGAAGAAGACCAAGATGTCCCAAATATAATAAAATATTTATTATAGACTTAATGAATTCCACAGGAACCAAATTAGTCATGACAAAGGTAAACCAAGTTTAAAACACCTTGTCTACATATGTTTAACTGTGGATTCAACATATATTTTAAAAATTGATATACATGTACTTTTTCTTACCTCTTCTTGCAGTCCACCAATACATCATATAGCAGTCGAAGAACAGTGTGTTTTTTCTCCGTGGTAAGATCCCAATCTGAAATCCATTTTCGAACCTATATAAAATATTTAAGATAAAAAGTATGTTTTTACTGTTGAGCAACATCATTCAATAGTTTGGCTTTTGAAATGAAAACATGTCTAAAATAAGGTTTAAGAATGTCAGATATTATCTAGTTTCAGACATCAGATATTAGCTAGTTTGTATGTCTTTGCTTACCAGTGGTAATTGAGTCTGGGAGCTCCATCAGTACGTAATAGTAATAATGTGATGTCATATGATTTATGATAGAGTTTCAAGCAGGCTCAGTTGCCACTGTTAGGGGAATCCTGCATGGTCGCAGCATACCACAGTCATGCGATTGGCATTTGCAACCTCTGACCAGCTTTCCCATTGATTTTGTTTGACAGTGACAGTCACACATTACGATCAGGTGACCATAGCATGCTGAAATGCCATACACAAGCCAGTTGTCCAAACAGTGATCACATGATCATGAGGATGCTATGATAATCACAACTAAGAGGACCTGTCATAAGTACCCTTTGTTCAGTGCAGTCATAATTTTGAACTTGCTGAACACATGACCATTAAGAGAGAATCAGTACAATTTTATACTTATTCTTCCAGAAATAGTAATATTACCACACATAATTTATTTGAAAGCAGAAAACCAAACTCCAATTGAAAAATCCAACATAGTACCAAAGAAGTGGATTGGATTTATTTCTACCTATGGAAGGCACCTGACCCAATGGCAAAAACATAGCAGCCCTAATTCTAATCCACCAACTGCCAGTGTTCTAGAGTCCATCAATCCTCTCGAATGTGTTTTAAAAGAATCAGTGGAACACTGGAAGATGGTGAAGTTAATAAAAATCTTATTTACTCTCCATCTTCAGGAAGATGGACTGCCTGAACAGTTTTCTCAGCATATGATCCTGCTACTGAGAATGATCTCTGGATACAAATTAATGCCTTTTTAAAGAATAATTTTAGGAACTCTATTTTAATTGATAATTTTGTATTAGTTAACCTGCCCTCAAATTGCTTACCTGTTCCAGTTCAGTTGGAATGTACTGTACAGCACCACAACTGGAAGCTACTTTAAGAAGGCTGCAGTAGACTGTATACCTTGCAGGGGTATTTTTATCCATCCCATGGAAGAGGTTACTCAACCTAAACAATAATGGACAATCCATTTTCACCAAATTTTTAAGTGTACTAAAAGCAAACATTTTACCATTACAATGAATTCTGTGATACTCAATAATTTTTTTGACCCTTACAGAATATTATTCCCATTTCACTACTCATATGTGGAAGTGTGAAAAAGGTTTGTAGAGTCTTACAAGACATCCAGAGATTCTTACCAGAGATTCTTTATGTAATGAAAAACATACTATTTTCTCCCAAACAAGACACTTACAGCTGAAGCCTGAGTGAAGGCCGTTCACCTTCCCGAAATTTGACTAGTTTCTCACACAAACTTTCAATCAAAGCCTCTTGTTTGTCAGGTTCCAGAATAAGAAGCAAAGATACTACACTGTTCATCACACTTTCAACATCTATGTGGAAAACAAAAATACACATTAGAAAAAAGTTCTTGTCTTGCAGATATGTATCAAGTATTCCTTGATTCATCTCTGATACTAGAATGGCAATAAATTTAATAGCCTCACGTAAATCTGAGCGCCTCATATATAATTTAGCTGGCTTGGCCAGTATAGGCTAGTCACATTAGGTTATGAACTGATACTTTTTGATCTTGATTAGATAAATGAACAAAAGTTTGTCAGCTCCATTGTTCAAGAAATATTCTTCCAGAAAGAATCAGAACTATAACAACACCCACTAATCCTAAACTTCCAGATACTACAGAAAGTCTCTCCCAAACTAATCCTGCCTGTAAATGTAATGCAGCTCTCAATCTCCATGCACTTTCCCCCCCTCATGTAAAGGGTAACCCTTAGATACTCATATTACAGAAAAATACATCAATGTTGTTCGGCTTCTATTCAATTCCCACTGTAAATTATCCACCAGTGAATTGAGTTCATTTATATGTCCAATCTAGGCTAAAAACTGTATGGAAAATACAATTAATTTGTAATGTTCCTGGTCTTTACATCATTTCTATTTCTTTCATTTTTGAAACATTTACCAAAGCATCTGTATTGTACAAACCTTTGTCGTCATCTTTTAGGCACACATCACATGCTTCAATAATCTGAGCTAAATCAATATGAAGTCCACCTTCTGAATTCTCTTCCGAGATTTCTGCTCCCTTGGATTTTAGATAGGCTCTAAGTTCTGCAGCCTTTTAAAGAAGAACATTGCCTGTGAAAACTGCACATGCTCAGTAGCTCTAGAAAACTTAACAATTATAATCATTACTTGGTTAAAATAAAATATAATTTGTTACAGTACATAGAGTAGTGTAACTGGAACTTAAATTTTACTACAAAGACTTGAAGTAGTCAAAATTATCAATTGAAGTCAGCATGGCTGGAGAACAAACTGATCAGCTGAACATAGTTTAATATATAAGAATAGTAATGGTGTTGGTACTATGTACAACCTATATATTGAATAAACACACGGCGGTTTCATGAAAAAATTTCTAGTCTATTTTAAGCTACACATAATATTTGACATTTAGTTTTTTTTAACCTGTATTTTATTATTTCAGGCATACAAAATAGTATATAACTATTATTTCAGGATATAATAGCCACAATCATAATTGATTCCATTTTACTATCTGCAGTGTCAAAAAGAAAATCATAAGGGCTCAAATGCCTAACCAGAAATACCAGAAGGTAGGAATGATGCAAACCAGGATCTAGTTACTGATAACTGGGAAAAACTTCTCAGGGCCTTTTGAATTTTCAGTTGTTTTAATAGCACCAACTTTACTATGAACATGAAAGGTTCTGCAAATGGTTAAGCAGAAGTGAACTTTGCCTTCAGTTCTGACACTGAAAACAAAAATCCTAGGCTCAAAAAACTATTTAGGACTTTCTTCTTTGCTTCAGTCCTAAGTCTTAGGGGTGAAGTGCTAATAGGGGTAAATAGACCCTGGACTGCATGTGAAGCCAGAACCACATAATTCCTGATCAATGAAGCATTGTCAGAGCAGGCAGACCGACTTTGTCAAACTGGTAGTGGGGGGGGGGGGAGAGGTGTGTGTGTGAACCAGGAAAAAAAGGCAGCTGGATGCGAAGCAAGAAGAGGGACGAGCAGATTCTGGAGAAAAGGCAACTTAAACGGTTATCCTCCAGTGGGATAGATCGGCAGGTAGGTAGACAGGTCCTGCTGCACGCTACTAGCAAAATATCCCTGCCTGCCTGCCACGAGCCAGCCGGAGCTGTAGTCCTGTTTTACATTCATTCCTGAGTCCCAAAGGTGCTTCTCCGCCACAACTGGACTTGCTCTGTTTATCGTCGGGGATGTTTCGCTTCTCATCCAAGAAGAACTGAAGAAGCTCCTTGGAAGAGAAGCGAAACGTCTCCAAGGAAAAAACAAAAAAACCCTCCTCCAGTTGCCCCCCCCGGGGGGGGGAGCCATGACCTGGATGACTGAGAATCTCCATAGACATTCATTCCTAAAGACTGGGGAATAAGGCGGGGGGGGAGGGGAGATGAAAAACGGAAGGCGCCAACAGCCTCAGGAGAGAAAGCAACCGCTTGGTAATCCCGACCTGATCTTCCTCCGTGATATCGATAAAAGCCGGCACGCTCATGGCCACGACAGTCCCCACACCTCGCCTCCACCGCACTCTCCGGGCGGAAAAGGCCGCGCCACTCTAGAGACGTCATTTCCGTTTCCGGGGCATAGATCTCTCTCCCTCCCTCCCTCCCTCCCTCCCTCCCTCCCTCTCCCTCCCTCCCTCTCTCTCTCCCCCCCCCCCAAATCGCCGTTTCTCAGCGCGCTTTTGCCTTCGGCGGGCCCTCCTGGTTCTGCCAGTCTCTCGGGTAGTTGCGCTCGGCCGATTTTTCCGGCACTTCGGTTAAAACAACGCGCGCGTTGCCCATCGCAGTGCGACAGGGATTGAACGCTGATGATGATGATGATTAGTATTAGTGCTAGTGTTAGTATTTTAATTTTATTAATATTATTTTGCCTCTAATAAACAACTTTTGGAACGGTTTTTTTTTTGAAATGGGGAAACAAGCCTCGTTTTAAAAGCTTCAAAGCATTGCGGCTAGGCCGATTTTTTCTTCTGCGGTTAGGAGATATTTATTTTATTTATTAGTTTGTCAAACCTGTATGTATAGGATAGCAGGTATAAGTATGAACATGGGCATGAACAAAGGAAAGTAATACAAATAAATGGGGACAGTAGGACAGGGACGGTAAGCACGCTGCACGCCCCCTTTGATTACACAAGTTCAGAAACAACGAGCCTTGCTCTCAATTTCGTGAATTCATAAGCAATAGTTTCCCATCACATTTATCGTTAGCTAAAGCAAGCCCTACTCCCCCAGTACCGAAAACCATTTTTGTGCTTTCTGCTTAAGCGTGGAGATCGGACATGTTGATGGGGGGGCGGGGACCGCCCTTCCCCGTTTTTCATCTAGTCAATTCTGGCTGGATTGTATATTTTGACTTCGTTTTTAAATCTATTTGAAAACAAGTCATTGCTGAAACAAAAAGTAAAATTTGTGTGGCAGGGTGTTACTGTTTTAAAAGATGGAAGGTTGTCACACTGAAGCCTTGAGGGGCATTCATTTGCTTTGGCATACAATGAGGTACTTTGCTTTGTGACTCCAGTACTATTTTAGAAAAAGTTTCACTAACTTACTAATGCTTCCTCTGCCTTCTTGCAGGTGCTTACCTGGAAGCAAGATCCATTTAAGTACAATAAAGATAGAAAAAGAAGGGCTGGTACTTTACAAATGTGGGGTGTAAATCTGGGCCTTGTTTTGAAGTGTGAATTCCATCCCTGAACCTTTTTCCAGGGATCTGTGAAATCATTCTTTTTCATGTAATATAGAAGAATGAAGGTAAAGGAGGAAAAAGAAGAAACTTTCCTGCTTCTTCCTTCCAGTGCTGCGACCAATGAAACTAAAGACGTGAAAGAAGCCCCCATACCAGGGAAGGTTTTAATATTTCACTCTCTTGACAAATTAAGGCATAAAGTAATAACTCTGAGTTTTCCCTAGTGATTGTTTACAGCAGTCATCACTAAAACATATTTACCAATGTTTAAATAACAATAGCATTGACTACTATTACAGAAAATTAACTATTAATTAAAATATTGTTATTTCATTTTCTTAAAAAACTGACATTTCTTATATATTGTTTGTAAACCACAACGCACCTTTTCTGATTAAGATCTGATGCAAGATCCAATATTAGAACTGTTTAAAAAAGTTTCTCCCTTTCTGCCTTTGTACTTAGGATTTTTTTTTAAAAAAAGCATTGTACAATTTGAGTAAATAGGGGAAGTTTTGTCTCTCTTTTTAAAGTATGGAACTGTAGAACATAAAAAGAAATAGCACTTGAGATAAATGATTCTGGGGGACAAGGTTATGTGGAGGATGGACATTTCATGTAAGTAGCAGGCTGAGAAAGGGTAAAAGGGTAAAACTTTTGCTTAGTGAATATGAAGGAATCTAGTACAAAACCCCAGTCTGCTGTTTTCCCTTAATATCCCCATATTCCGTTGTAATTTCCATTCTGTTTAATGTGTTTTTGGAGAAAATGGAGATGATACTGCATATGCATTAAGTATCCTATTTTATCATTTGAAGCAGCCTTAAATTATGTCAATTATTATACAATAGTTGTAGTGGAATAACCGTAATTATAAAATACAAATTTACCATCAGTTTTTTGTTAATGATTTTTATGCTTTCATTGTTGTTTGTGAGTCACCAAGGATATACAATACAATATAATAGTAGAGTTGGAAGGGACCTTGGAGGTCTTCTAGTCCAACCCTCTGCCTAGGCAGGAAACCCTATACCGTTCCAGACAAATGGCTATCCAACATCTTCTTAAAGACTTCCAGTGTTGGGGCATTCACAACTTCTGGAGGCAAGCTGTTCCACTGATTAATTGTTCTAACTGTCAGATATGCCAAATAAGAAGGGTGGCTGCAAAAAAGCTTTTGAATAAGTGGGAAACAGTTATGCTGTTTTAGTAACAGCAAAGATGAAGACAAAGACATGTGGAAGTTACTCTCTCATATGTCTTCTTTTTTAATGACTTTCAAGAAGCAAAAAACCCTCTCAGGTTGGTTTGTCACATATGAGAATAATGTTGAGAAGCAGCCACATATTTATGCTTCTGGAAAAGCAGTTTCTTAGGACAATGATGAGGGAATTCAAAAGAAATATCGAAATTATTAGAGAGGGTTATACTGTCAAAATGTAGTAGTAAATCTACAAGCTGACTAAATAGTTATATCTGACTATATATTTGGCTATAGCTTAGATTATTCCCTTCCTGATCTATACAATTATTGGCTTGCAAAGTGGTAGGCTACTTAAAAAGCAAAGCGTGTGCATAAAGCTTCCTACAAGGCATTAAAAATGGAACTAGGAAACATAAAGGCACTGGTCAACCAACATTGATTCATTTCATAATCATTTATTTCCGTCATGCTCCTTGAACTATACTGGAAAAGAGATGTATAAGCATATTACATTACAATAACATAAATCACCATACTTGTATTTGGATTTAGAGCCTGTGCTATGAGACAAATAAATTGTTTTCATAGAGGTATATCACTACAAAAATCCACTTCAACGACTTTGTTTGGTTCTCATTCTTGTTACAAAATAGCAGTTTCTATGGATTAATCTTCTCACCATGAATTCATAATTTATATTTAAGTTACTACAGACCAGTGATTTCTAACATCAAGACCTAAAAATAAAAAAGCACAGAAAGCACTTGATATTCTTGCCACCTAATTCTTACATATTTGCAGCTGGCAACCCTCTCAGAACATAATTACTATTATCAAGCAAGAGCAATATATGCTCCAGTTAATTTCCTTTCAGGAGTTGTTCCTCACTTTATTTATAGTATGCTTGTATCTTGCACTGATTTCAGTGGAGCCCAGTCATATCTGTTGTTCTAGTTTTTATTATTTTTATGAAGATGTCATTCCTTCTTGTCCTTCATTGTGCTGTGTGCTTTGCTTATTTTGACCTTAGGTAGAGAGAACAAATAGGATGCCTGGGTTTCAAAGAAATGGTCCTTGGTAGTCACCCCCTTTGTTACAAAACTAGAGACTCTACAATGACAGTAGTAAATTTTGAAGGTGTGCAAACATTATATACATGGTGATAATGACCAGCTTTGATTATAAATGAGATGTGTAACAGAGAAAGACAAAGATCATTGTTCTTCCAGAACTGAAAAAAATTGAGATGTTAAGAGGATAAACAGCCCAAAGGTGCTTTTCTCAAAAGGCAACTGGACTTTGTTTTGTTTTTTCTTGAAAAAACAAAGTCCAGTTGCCCTTCTTTAAAAAAAAACACCTTTGGATAACCATGTCCTGGATGACTGAGAATCTCCACAGTCGAGGATAAGCAGCAAGTCAAAATGTTTCCTTCATCTCTTCCTCGATGAAAGCTGATCACCTAAAATACAAAAGCTATGTATTTTTTTTATTTAACCTGAACCAGCAGAATTTTTTTGAGTCTTTCATAGATTTAGTAAAAGTGAGACATACTGTTCTTGACCACCAAGATGGATTAAGAAGAAAATAGACTCATACTTTGGAAACAGGTATCACCAATGTGCAAAGCACACATAAGAAAATATTATGGTGGGAGCTCAAGTAGTAAAAGAAGAAGTCTGGTGCTTGGGTTTATAGATCACTGCAAGATTTACAATGCACAATAGGTTTAGTTGCTTTGAGATTCTGCTCATGATGGGACAGGCTAAGGATATCTACAAGAGGAATAAAAACGAAACTTTAATGAAGTTTTTCAAATCATAATAAAATTTCCTTCAGTGCTTTAGAATGTAACCACAAACATGATATGGAGAACAAATTGGTTTGTTTAAGTGTTGTATAGCAGTGCAATGAAGACATTGTGGAGAAAAGTATGTGCACACTGAAGAATGGCTATGGGATGATTTTGTAGATTATTTTGTGAAAATTCCTGCAGTTACTTAGTTTAAAACTGTTTTGTTAGCAAGGTAATGCTAAAAATAAATTGACCTAGCTTCTCAAAAACTCCAGGAAGAAATCATATTCTTTCAAAGAAGATCAACAAAACCCTTTTCTGTAGGCCCCACATGCCTAAAATTTAATGCATTTTTATCTCTATATAATTTGCTTGGTTTTAGAGACATTTTCATCAGAAGAAGCACCTTCTTACACTGAATAACTCTTACTAATTCTTTTCCTCAATCCTGCTGCATTAACTCTGTTGGCCTTATCACACACCATTCTAAAAACATCTTTAACCCTTGAGACACATTTGGGAAATTAGTAGAACCATGGTAAGGAGAGAAGATACAATAATACAATACAATACAATACAATAGTAGAGTTGGAAGAGACCTTGGAGGTCTTCTAGTCCAACCCCCTGCCTAGGCAGGAAACCCTATACCGTTTCAGACAAATAGCTATCCAACATCTTCTTAAAGACTTCCAGTGTAGGGGCATCAGAAGAGAGGCATCAGAAAAGCTTTGTGGTATGAACATACTTCTGTTCATTTGTTCAGCGACTGTTGGCTCTGTTTTATGTTTTCTCATTGAAGAAGCACTTTCCTGTTTTATTCAAATAGTGTTACTTATATTTGTTTAGCATCAATAGATAGAATGGGTTTTGCATTTCAGAAAGGAGAAACCCCTTATGTAAAAGAGCAATATGTGGAGTTCACGACCTTACAATAACTTTTCCCAAGCAGCCGGGCAGTCATACAGTGGAATGCAATAACTTGATAAGTTGTCAGACTCTACTAATGCTAACAAGGTTGAGTGGATCAGGAAGACTTTTATGATGGAATGCGGCTGCTGAAAACAGCCCTCCCCTGAAAACTGGGGAATATAAACTGGAGAAGAAAGAGTGCACCTTCTGCCCAGTCAGGTTTCTTTCATTCTTTTGGTTAAGTTTAAAGACAGAATGATGGCATTGAATGAATATGCGAGCTCCACAGTAGATAACATACTTTTTTAAACAAGAAAATGGTAATAGTGGTATTCACTGATCCTGGTCTCCTATATTATTTATTTTATTATTTTATATATTTGTATGTCTCATTATCCAGAATCATTAATAAGGTACGTTTTACTCTAATTTAAAACAATAACTCAAGATGTAATGAAAATACAATTGCTGTATAATATATTAAAATAACAAAAGATCACAGTGAAAATTCTTGCTCTTTATGTCATTAGGGCAGCAGATGATTGCATTTTATTTTAATTTTGTGAACATTCAAAATAGTTTTCATTTATTACTTAAAATAAAATGCTATTTTACTACGCTCTCATTTTACTTCTTTAAAATTATTCGATCTTCAGTCATTGTGAGAATTGTTCTTGCAAAACATTGAGTCATTCAGGTACAACTGAATTTAAAAATTTTAAAAACTTGTGGACAAAATAAAAAAAGATAAGCATCTATTTTTTCCTCCTCAAAACATTTCTACAACAATCAAACATATTAAAAATGAATTGTCTTGGTCATTGTCCAAGGAACCCATTCAGATATGTGTTTGTTTGGGTAGCAACATCTGGAGACCAAATTCATCCCCAAATAAATCCCCCCCTTTTTGCCTTTTCCTTTGGAATTCCCTTCTCTATAGTCTCTGAAGCTTAACAATGTCCAAGTTAGATGTTGTCCTCTAAACTAAACTAGATTCTTCATCTAGGCTTCATTGTAGAATTAAATTCTCGTCTCTTTGATGATGGTGGCAGGGAGGAGGACAGATGAGATTGATACAGAAGGGGTAAGGACACTTGCCCCCCCCCTCAAGGCATTCAAGCTCTGAAATGAAGCATTTTATAATTATACAAAGTCTAGATTGCAGGGGAGGATGATTTTTAAGCACCCAGCACACATTTCTCCCCTGCCCCCCCATCATTTTAAGCAGACCAAAAGCTGTCTGTCCCTCTTCCCCTTCCATTGTCTCTTTCAGGGGGAGAGCATTGTGCTGTTTTCATTCTAGGGGAAATCAAGCCTGAGTGCACACTGGAAACAAGCATCAGGAAACAACAAGCCCCCTCACTTAGAACACATCATATGAGCTGGAAAAGTTTATAATGCTGCGCTAGGTAGACAAGAAGAAGAAGAAAAGGTCAACAGCTCATGAAGTGAATAGCCAGCGTATTTATTAGAAGCCACAAGAATACGCCTGCAAGATTTCTGTGTTGCAGAGCTTTTGTCCACAGAGATGCAAGGAGCTGATTATGATTTGAGGGATTTTAACAACATACCTGCATGCTTTTAGTTGGTATCCTAAAGTTCCCTTCTGTCACCATCAGCTAAATGAACAATGGGGGCAGGGAAAGCAAACCAGTATTTTAAGTGTTCCATTTCAAACTGAATATAGACCATGTACCTTTTGGAATGATTTCATAAGCAAAGCACTTACTGAGGCAGCAAAATCAGCAGTGAAACTACTTTGTAGACTGATTTAACATGACCTGATGGTATATGGAACATTAGAGCCTTGATTCAGCCGCGTTTGGACAGAAGGCTTTTCTTTCACAAAATTGGTACCCATTGTATGATACATGAGAGAGCTACTATCCATCGAGACCCTGAAAGTTCCTGCAAACTTCAACAATTCAGATTCAAGGTCAGTGTGATCTGAGTGAGAGAAAACACCTCTTTCCAAGATGTAGCTGTTCTTAATCATAGCACCTTGTCTGGGAAACTCAGCTGGCATTACAAACTGCCATTTTATTTATTTTCACTAAAAGTCAAGTTGTCTTCAAATTAAGTTCTACTCATGTCGATTTCTTGAGCATGCCCATTTACTTTTCTTAACAAAATGGGAACTGTTTGTTTACTATTGCCTCGGAGACATTTCTATTTCAAACCTATAATCATGCTACCAATAAAGAAGAATATTTATAACTCAGGGATGAAATGAGGGATCCTTGGTGCTCGCTTTGCTTTCTAGTTTTCTTGCAGATGATTCATACCCAAACTAAGTAACATAGGTGCTAGTAAGGAGTGAGGTTTGCTTTCTATTTCTCAGTTACAGTATGTTCTAATGGTTTGCCCTGTCAGTGTTGGGGGAAGTGGTCTTGGAGATTCTTTGTTTGGGCTGCTTACTGTTAGCTTGTTTAACAATTCCTTGATTGGGGTATTGTTTTCTTCTAATGTTAATCTTGGAGGTAATCAGCAATCAATGCCCAGATAAGTATAGATTCAAGAAGTAAATATCCTAATCAAGGACCTGCCAAACATACCTATACTAAACAGCCCAACCCAAGAACCTCCAGGACTACTTCCACCAATACTGACAGGGCAATCCACTAGATCAGTAGTTGCGAACCTATGGCATGGGTGCCAGAGGTGGCACACAGAGTCCTCTCTGTGGGTGTGTGTGCTGTCAACCAACTCTGTTTTGGGTCTCTTTCACACATGCGCGCGTGCCTCCTGCTGGCCAGCTGGTCTTTGAGTCTCCGCCATGCATGTACAGAGTCCGCATGCATGCACAGGGTGTGCACACATGTGCCCACACCTTGCAGTTTAGCAAGAGACAGGTGCATGTGCAATGTGCATGCAGATGGCACCCATGTGCATTCTCCCACACCTTGCAGTTTGGGCGCATGCACGAACTTTGGGCGCTTGGTGCCTAAAAGGTTCTTCATCACTGCACTAGAATATAAACTGAGAGCAACGCTCCCTCCTTACTAGCACTGATGATGTTACCTAGTTTGGGTAATGAAACATCTGCAGGAAAACAACCAAGCTTGGAGAGCACCAAGGACTCCTAGAGCCATGATTTTCCTTTTTCCAATTGCTATCCAAGTCAACCCTGCTTCAGTCAAAGTCGACTAGGGGAGCAAAGGGCTTCTTATGAACTGTTAGAAGGCATACATATGTAGATTATTTAGATCCTATAGTTATCAATATGAGAGATTATATGAGACCATATAACATGGTCTCAACAATTTAATAACAAGCAAAATACTTAGGTCATTCTTAGGTATCTCTTTGTTTCTAATATCTCATGACGTTCAGAATGAAAATATATTTCATGAAAATATAAGCAAATTGGCACACCAGCCCATAATAATCTTACTGCGTAAAATTACTGGTAGTCCTCATTTAGTGATCGCAACTCGGACTGGCAACTCCATCATGAAAAAAAGTGGTGTCTAAGTGAAACTGGGACTTTGTCTTCAATCTTACTTCAGCTTTCCTCTGCTTTACAGACCTGAGGTCATAAATGTGAGGACTGCAAGCAGTTGTTGAATAAAGCTGACTCTAATTGAGGATTACTTGTATGGGTAAATTAGTACTGTTAAATGTTGGTAATAATAATATTAATATGATTTGTTTTCAAGGAACTTTGTGTTTTCTAGATGTTTTTTTCTCAGATATATTTTGCTGAGACTACGAATATACTGTTTTGTAGCTTTTGTAGCAGGTGTTTTTCTTAACTTTTTTCTTGTGTGGCAGGAATCTCAAATTGGAGGAAATGAGCCCTCTTTTATTTAAATGTCCTGAGATTAGAGGAAGGACACTTGCCAAGCAATGCCTCTTCACTTCAAAACCTCTCCTCATAAATTATGTCAGGCGAACTTATTAAAAGTCTGTAAAAATTTCCTATTAAAAATAGTTGATTGCAGCCCAGATCATGGCAGTTTTTTGCTTGCTCTGAAATTCCACGGCTGTCCTAAAGAAATATATTCTGAGACAAAAGGTTTTGTTTCCTTAGTAATAAATTATTTTTGCGATATACAAAGGAAGATAAAACTTTCACTTATATTTGAGTGAAGGAAGATTTTAGCGATAACTTCAAATAATCTATAAAAAGAATATGAGAATGTAGATGTAGACAGCAAATTAAAATCAGACTTCCTGTGTGTTTTTGCAAAGCAATTGCTTTTCAAGCCATTGAAGATTATGACCAAGGATAATGGAATAGCTTACAAAAAACATATAACTGTAGGCAGCTTAATAATTTCAGTTATGATCTCATGACGGTATATGAAAAAAAGATATTGCAAGACTCTTCTCATGAGCCATGTATTCGTTCTCTGCTGCGTATATTATGGAAGTCAACCCAAATCAATCCACTGCAGGATAAAAGGTTCTACGCTGAAGGTCACGGACGATAATCTACCATGCTGGCCAAGTGTGGCCTGGTGGATAGGTGGTTCTTCCCAGTCTATGAGTGTGAGAGAGATCACTGGGCCTAAAATCACCCATTTGACTCCTATGCTTCAAGGAGAAATAGAACTGGATATCTTTGACCCTAGTCAAGCATATGACCATTACCCCTCACTGGCTCTTGTTATGTATGGGCAGTAAGTGGGTATATGTATTACATAAATACAAACATATATATATGATATGTACATATGATCAAAACTTCCACATAGGAAATAGCATACCTCTGTGATATGTACTAACACGAGCAATGATTATACTACATTACATTGGGATCAATTTTGTATTAAAGAAATAATTGAATAAAAGAATAAATAAATATTTATTGTGAAGATGAACAATAGAAAATTTTCATAGCTTGCACACCAAGTAAAATAGACACATTGTG
This sequence comes from Natrix helvetica, assembly GCF_964273705.1. Taxonomy (NCBI): domain Eukaryota; kingdom Metazoa; phylum Chordata; class Lepidosauria; order Squamata; family Natricidae; genus Natrix; species Natrix helvetica. The sequence continues at coordinate 98,567,659 of NC_138548.1, read as the reverse complement.
CCTCTGCACGAAGTAGTTAATGCAGAATATGTAGCATTTTCTATAAATATCTAATGAAATAATAAAATTTGTCTTTTATGAAACAATTGACTTGGAAATTCATAATTATTGGAACAAAAAATATATAAAGAATGTCTAGAGATACGTGATTAAATCAATTTGTTTCTAAAATATGCACATAGATAAGAATGGAAAAGTCCAAAAGATCCCTAAAAGTATGCCTTATAAAACAGAAAATATTTATGAAAATTATTATTCATGACTAATCAGCTCATAGAGCTTTCAATGTGTATAATAAAACATTTATTCTTATTAATTTTATAGGGACTTTAACACTGCAATTTTATTTTTAATTTGGGAGTAATTTAGATTGAACTCACTAGAACCTGTATCAAACTGTATTGTACAAATATGATCTACAATCAAATGAACCTCAACTCATGTTTTTATTTAACTAATATTTACTCAGCTTTAGGGAAGTTAATGAGACTCAGTTTGTTATAGTGATTAAGGTACGAGGCTAGAAGCTAGAGGACTGTGAGTTCCAGTCCTGCCTTAGGCACAAAGCCAGCTAGATGATCTAGGGCCAGTCACTTTTTGTCAGCTCTAAGAAGAAGGCAATGGCAAACCACTTCTGAAAAACCAGTTTGCAAACCAAAATCACTTGCTTGAAATGGGTGGCTATAGAAATTAATTAATGAAAAAAATTGCCAAGAAAACTGCAGGGATTTGCCTAGGCAGCCTTTGAGAATCAGACACGATTGAACAAAAGAAAAAAGAAAAAAAGGAAGAGTTACTATGACCAGATCTAAATAATTAATTAGAAGAGATGAACAATATTCTACCTGCATTCCTCCATATAGAGTAAAAGGAACCCATTTATTGTTTTCTTTCCTCCCTAACATCTTCTGGAGGTATGAAAGATCTCCACAAAAGCTTTTCATTCTGTATGTAATCCAGTATATGTGAAACATACTAAAATGTGTTATTATAAATGTTGATGATTATCAGGCCATTTTAGTTTAGTGATGTATTTAAATGTATGTTAAGTCCATTGATGGTTAATTCAACTCTTTACAAATTTTTCATCTATAGTTTTGCAAGCAAGAATGGTGATTATATTGTTTATCGATTGGAATTTATTTGTTTATGTACCTTCAAGATAGTTTTTCACATGTGCTGACTGCCTAGACCAGCGATGGCGAGCCTTTTTCACCTCGGGTGCCAAAAGCACATGCTCACATGCAATCCCGCTTGCTTGCGTGCCCCCCCCATCATTTAATAGCTCCCATGCTGTGCTCTCTGCGCATCCGCATGACACCCCTCCACTACCCCGCGCATGCGCACACTGCTTTCTTGGAGCCTGGGGCGAGTGAAAACGGCCTCCCCTGCCCCCCGGAGGCCTTCCGGAGGTTGGAAATGATCCATTTTCTGACTTTCAGTGGGCCCAGTACGTCCGTTTCTCACACTCCCCAGGCTCCAGAGGCTTTCTAGGAGCCTGGGGAGAGTGAAAATGGCCTCTCTCACCCCCCAAAAGCCTTCCGGAGACCAGAAACAGCCCATTTTCCAACTTCTGGTTGGTCTGGTAGGTCCATTTTTCTCCCTCCCCAGACTCCAGAGGCCCAACACGCAAAATGGCCCAACACGCAAACCGGAAGTTTGAGAACGGACTTCCGGGTTGCCTGTTGGGCCATTTTTCACCCTCTGGAGGCTTCAGGAGGCTCTGGAGGGGAAAAATGGCCAAAACTCAAGGCCGAAAATCAGCTGGCCAGTGCACACATGCACACCGGAGCTGACAGGGCAATGCCTCGATTGCCCTCAGAAATGGCTCCATGTGCCACAAGTTCGCCATCACAGGCCTAGTATTTGCTAATGCCATTTCTATCTTCTAGAGGGCACATCTTGTCATCTAACCTTAATAGATTAACAGAGTTGGAAGGAACCTAATAGGTCATCTAGTCCAACCCCCGCTCAAGCAAGAGATCCTTTCTGACAAATGGCAGTCCAATCTCTTCTTGAAAGTCTCAAGTGATGAAGCTCCCACAACTTCTGATGGCAAGCTGTTGTATGAGAGAAACATGTCTCATATACTGGGCTACTTTTCTCGAAATTAAATCTCATCAAAATGCAGAAGTTGAAGTAATTTCTATAATGCCACCTCTTTGTCATATAGCATAAAGGTGCAATGACTAGAGAATTTAGCCTCTTTCATCTCCCCAGGGAGAAATGTAAATCACACAGGATGAACAAAATCCAACTTTATTATTGAATAAAAATAAAAAATGTAAAAAGTATTTTTAAATTCCATTGATTTAAATAATAGACATTCAACATGAAAGGAAATCATTATTGTACAAAGTTGCACAAAAATTAATACGGGAATTTGCAAATTAGTTTTCAAAAATCAAAAAGAAAGCAAATGTTCTAGACAGACCATAAGATGGTGCTAGTCTGCTACAAATGAAGAGTTCTCTACCCAAAGTCTCTATAAATAGATTGGAGAGTTTTCAAAATATTTTTATAGATCACAATTGATTCTAGAAGAAAAATATTGTTGTCACGAGCACAAAGTGAATTAGGAAGATTGAGATTAAACATCCAAGTCTATAATTTTTTCAGAGAAATCAAAGATTTGAGACTTAGTCCAATAGCGCACAGAAAAAAATTAAAAATAAAACATGCACATATATTCCTAATTCTATAGAAACACTGTTGGCTCTGGACTCAATATTTCATTTATCATTGATTCAGGCCATTTTGTAGGTCGTTAAATGTAAGTAAACAATATCTCTTTGCAGACACCATAGTGACTTTTGAGGGTTGGTCCATGGACATGATTTCAGGATCAGAAGTGCAATGAAAACGTACTTTATGCATGAAAATGTACGTGTTTATAATGTGTAAACATGCATAGTAATTTGTCTGTATTCCACTGACATTTTAAATACTTGAGACCTGGATGCTACAAATACCCTAATATCAATATCACTTAGACTTATACACCGCTTTCCAGTGCTTTCCAGCCCTCTCTAAGCGGTTTACTGTGTCATCATATTGCCCTCAACAATTTGGGTCCTCATTTTGCCCACCTCGGAAGGACGGAAGTCTGAGTCAACCTTGAGCCGGTGAGATTTGAACTGCCAAATTGCAGACAACTGGCAGTCAGCAGAAGTAGCGTGCAGTACTGCACACTAACCACTGTGCCATGTGGTTCATTCAATGTTAAGTGAATTGATTCTCCTAAATATTTTAGTATCTCTTTGTGTCTCTTCACATCATGAACTGTGATATCCCATTGAGCTGAACATGGCCAGACTATGAGGCACTGTCCTTGTGGATCCACTTTTAACTACAGCATTAGACCCAGGTAATGGCACTAGGGAATTCTGTTCCCATTGCTGATAGGGTTGAGGAACCCTACTCAACCCTATCAGGTTTGAGGTTTATTCTATTATTTTTGCTTGTTTATGACTATGAAGCCTTGAAGAAAAAAAACCCATCAAGGGTTTGGGAGTGGTTGTCCTGATCCTCAGTTCTATATCTTCCTGTCATCAAAGTCAGGTGAGGTGGTGCAAATATTGTTGAAGTGGTGTTTGGATTCTCATGAATCATAAACTGAGCACTAAGAAGCTGGGGCTTGTGGTAGGACGTTTGCTGTCTGCCTGCCATGTTTTTAGATAGCATATAACACAATTCCTAAGAAACTGCACCGGTTGCTAATGTTACTGAATACATTTCAAGGTTTGATAATGCCTGTTTAATACTGTTTAGTACTTAATAAGTATAATAGGTAGGTCATATTTTATTAGTTTACGCAATATCTTTATGGATTGTCATCCATCCTAAAGTTGAATTAAATTAAATTATTTTATTAATTGCATTTAATAAGTTAATATATTAATGTAATATGTTATAGCTAAAAGTAACATAATATACTAATACATTTTATTTTCTTAATTTTATTAGAGTTAGGATTAGGATTTTTAGATAATAATTAGAAAAAAAATCTAATTAAGAATACACAATGTAAAAAGTAGATCATATCAAGTTAATATTTCCAAATATTTTGCTAATCATAGCAAAAAAGAAAGTGTGGATTCTAAGAGAAACACTGATGAACTGGAAGATAAGATGTTTTAACAACAAATGCCTTACTTTATAAACAGTTTTTTTTATATCAGAACTTTAATTCCTATATTTTGTTATGCCAGAACCGAAGCTGTTTGTTTCTGCCAAGAAGAGAAAGAAAAAAATAGAATGGAGAAGAGATTTACACAGCTTTATTTAACTAACTTCTATTGAGAAGAAATTTCTATTTGTGCAATGCAGCACTTGGATTTCGTTCAAGCTGTCTGCATAAACTAGACTTATTTATTAGCAACGAAGTGCCAGAAATGTGCCTGGCCACCACACAACAAATAAAGAAGACAAGAACTCTCTTTTTAAACAAAGAACGATATGCCAAATAAGAGACAGGGCTAAGTGCATATCCACATAGTTGTAGGTTCTTTGACTAAAGTTACAATACAGGTGGGGATTGTTTTTAAACAATTTTGAAAAAGTACTAAATTAAACATCAAGGAAAAGTTAGACGAGAAAGAGACAGTAAGGCTGTAAGAACAAAAGGTTGTTATGAGAAGGAGAAAGGAAATTGATTATTATATGGGGTATTACAGGGAAAAAGTGGGAGGGAAGTGGGATGAAGGCTAGTTAGGAAGTGGGCAGGGCTGAGCCAAATCAGCATGGTAGAAGATGACACATGAAGATTGCAGCCAAGAACAGAGCGAGGGAAAGAGAAGAGAAGTAAATGCGGTTGAGCCATGAGTAACTTGAAAGCTGTGCAGCCCTCAGTACTTAAAAGTTAGCTTTTGGATGCAACCAGAATAGAATAGAATAGAATAGAATAGAATAGAATAGAATAGAATAGAATAGAATAGAATAGAATTCTTTATTGGCCAAGTGTGATTGGACACAGAAGGAATTTGTCTTTGGTGCATATATGCTTAGTGTACATAAAAAGACAAGATATATTCTTCAAGAATCATAAGGTACAACACTTAATGATCAGAGGTTGCCATTTATTTCAGGAAAAAGTGGCGAATGGAGACTATTTGAAATATATATTTTTCTGGCTGCAAAGTTTTGAATAGAAATTACAGATCACAATATTCAAAAAAAGAAATGAACCTCTAATTTAGAATAGAATAGAATAGAATAGAATTGAATTGAATTCTTTATTGACCAAGTGTGATTGGACACACAAGGAATTTGTCTCTAGTGCAGAAGTTCTCAATATACATACACACACATAAGTGATAAATCATGATCATAATGATAATACAATCATCACAAATCATAAGACACAACAATATGTATGTAAAAACAATGTGTAACGATGTAAAAATGGTTTAAGTAGATAGGGCACTTAGTAGTTTTGTGAAAGGCAAGTTTCAGTGCATTGGAATGTCATAAAAGTATTGAATGCTCAACACACTTCACTCAGATTAAGCACAACAGTCTTGTAAAGTGGGTATTATTTTTATAATGTTATAATAGTAAAAAGGCTATGTAAGCCAAGTAGAGAGTTTCCAGATATGATTCTGTAACAATTGGACCTGGCATACTAGTCTTTATTGTATGAAAACATTTCCTGCCACCACCTCTGAATCAAATGGTACGTGAGAATCTGCAGGCCTGCTCTTTAAGGGAAAGTGTGGCCTTACTCAAACAGGCAGAACTTCAGTCCTTGAGCTTTTTCCGATTTACCATTAGCAACTCTGCTTGATTTAGCTTTAAATTCAGCTAGTTTTTTCTTACTCCCGCTTAAGAAATTATTATATTGACATGGTGGGTGGGCTGGAACATCAGCTGTGAGAAGCATGGAACAAGGACAATGTAAAATTGATAATAATTTTAGCCACAATTACCCCAAACACTTAATGAATGGATATTGCCCCATCTTTACAAGAGAAATAATTAGAACAGGGTGTTGGCACCTTAGACTGCCTATACATAATTTTCTCACTTAAAATAATAGTCATTATCTTCTGCTTAAAAGGTATTAATTAAAATCCCAAGATATTTATTCTTTGGATCAACTGTTTCTTGTCTAGACTGATTGATGTATAAAAAAAAACTTGACACTTATCAGAGAAAATGAAATGCTTTAAGAAGAAGAGAAACTGGGTGCATTAGAAAGAGCCATTTTAACTCAAATGACTACATGACACTATATAAAGAAATGGAATGGCAGTGATACTCTAAAACATCACAATGCCTGGGAAATTCTGGGAGTTGAAGTCCATAAATCTTAAAGCTACTGAGATTTTAAAACATTGTTTAAAGCAGGCCCCCCGCAATCCCCGGTCTGAAAACTAACATCAGTGTGCCACGTGCCAGAAACTGGGCCATGCAAATAAGCAAAGCCCCATCTGTGGGATGCAAGCAGCATGCAAAACCATGCCCCTTTCCAGGCCACGGAAAAATCTCTCTCTACAGAAGTGGTCCTTGGTGCCCAAAAGATTGGAGGCCATTGCTTTAAATCACCTATCTAAGTGTATGCTTAAAGGTAAAGGTAAAAGTTCCTCCACACATGCATGCTAGTTGTTTCCGTCTCTAGGGGCAGTGCTCATCTCCGTTTCTAAGCCAAAGAGCCAGCGCTGCTTGAAGACGTCTCTGTGATCATGTGGCCACCATAACTAAACACTGAAGGTGCACGGAACATTGTTATCTTTCCACCAAAGGTGGTCCCTATTTTTCTACTTGCATTTTTTACATGCTTTCGAACTGCTAGGTTGGCAGAAGCTGGGGCAAGTAATGGGAATTCACTCCGTTAAGTGTTGCTAGGGATTCAAACAGCTGAACTTCCAACCTTCTGATCGACACGCTCAGCATCTTAGCCACTAAGCCACTGCATCCCTAAGTGTACGCTTAGCTATAACCAAATGCACAATATGATTATAGCAAAGAATTAGAAGGTATTATCAGTGTAATGTAAGTGTATACATATACTAAAGATGCACCAGTGAAAAACATCAAGTAATTCAATGATAAATTATAAGAGGCAATAAATGCAACAGCTAGAAAGGATTTGTTGCTATTGCTAGTGACTAAAATAGAAAACTTGGAAAAAATGGAGAAACTTGGAATTGAAGAAAGATTTGGATTAAGTAAATTCAGTAAGGCAAGAGTTAATAAATGCATATAAATATAAATAAATAATTAAAATGGAATTTTGTGAAGAAGCAAATTGTTCATTCCCAACACTTGCTTCAAGCAACATGCTCTGTCCCAGCCTTCGCAGAAGCAAGAAACAGAGTCCTCACAAAGAAAACCCCTTCTTTATTTTACACCTTGTGAACATCTACAGGAGGAGCTTCCGGGGAAATGGCTGCTGACTTCTGAGCTCCATACTACCACGGAGCTCTCTGATGGGGGAGGGGCGCCCCCGGCCCTCTTTCCATCGTGAGGGTCGGGAATTAAGAGCAGCGACCACCCTGGCTTTCCATAGAGCCTTAATTGGCCCTCCAGGGTGGTCAAACAGCCAGGAGAGATGAGGAGATAGCCCCAGCTGGAGCCGAAATGAGAGTTGGAGGTGGAGTCATATTGGAGCTTCAGCTGGAGGTCGGCGATGGCGGCGACGGTGACTGCGGAGATAGAAGTAGAGGCAGGACGAACGGGTGGCGGCGGCGGCGGCATCCCAGCGACCCGGGTGGCGCGACGACGGCATCGGCGATGCTAGCAAGGCCGAATTGGAGGGCGAGCACCGTTGGAAGGCCGTTCGGGGGGTTGCACGAGGCTCGAGACGCTGGAGGCCGAAGAAGGCCTGTGGGAGAGCCATAGGCCGGCCGGAGCAGCGCTTGGGCCAGGACTAACAGCGGGGGGGCCGCTGAAGCAGGGGGAGGCAGGCTACGATGGGTCTAGTCCTTAAAGATCTATGCTGGAGCCTGGCAGAAGGAGGGAGACCTGTGGCACCAGGGGCAGGACGGGTCTGTGCCCAGGAGATTGGCAGGAGGCTCCCATCGGCAGGAGATTTAGTGCCAGGAAGAGAAAGGATTTATCAACCCCTGCCATCTGCCATCTACCTGCCATGGCTAAACCTGCCCACTTGTTATTTTGACTATCTATAACCACTGACTACGGTGCATGCCTGCGTGACTACCCCCCACCATCTTTCACCATCTTTCACCCGTTTACCATCAAATTTACCATCAATTTTACCATCAAACTTCATTAAATATCCACTTAGACTGTCTGCCCACCCACACCACAGATTGCCTCCTGGCCTCCACCATTTACCATCTACTTTCCACCTATTCACTATCTATCTACCATCCACTTATCATCCACGTACTGACTTACCATCTGATGTGGAACCTGGCTTGCTGACTCAATTTAACATCTACAGCACCCTGGCCCTTGCTGCAGCTCCCCCCAGTATATACTCGAGGTCAGACTTGCTCCTGCTGCGGGAGTCCCCCCTCTCGCAGACATGGCCCTTTGCCCTTTCAAGGGCCCACCTTAATGATGGGTTTGTTAACCCCAAGAGGTGGAGGAAGCGAAGACTTAGGGGGTTTTTAACCAGATGTTTTTTATCCATTTTAGGGGGCACCAGGGTGGGTGGGAGGGATAATCAGGCCAGGAGGGGGACTTTTGCCAGGCGAACAGGTGAGGTCAAGGGGGAAGTGAGCGGAGTGGGGGGTGGAAGGGAAAATGACATTCCTATAGAGGGTTGTTTTATTCCAACGGTCGTGGGGAGGGGTGGGTGCGAGGACGGAAGAAAATCTTGCAGTTGGTTGGGAGACCGTGGCTGCTGGACACGCCCGGTCGCTCGTACCAACCCCCGCAGCCTAGGTGGCCAGGGCCTACAGAGCCAGGGCCTGAGGCTGATGCTCTGCAATGCAAGGTCCGCTGTTAACAAGGCCCCCCTCATTAATGAGTTGATCTCAGAGGGGGAGCCGGACCTTGCAGGGATAACGGAGACCTGGTTGGGCCACGAGGGTGGTTTACCTCTCGTGGAGATGTGACCACCAGGCTACCGTGCATTCCATCAGCCGCGGGCCCTGGGTAAGGGTGGTGGGGTGGCGGTAATTATACGGGAGAGTCTGGAACCGAGAGAGTTCACTGTGCCACAGATATCCGGTTGTGAGTCCCTTGGTGTGAAATGGGGCCTCGGGAGGCAGTTGGGCTTGCTGATTGTATACTTGGCTCCTCGCTATACATCAGCGGCCCTGCCTGAGCTCCTCGAGCTGATCGCGGAGATGGCGGTTGATACCCCCAAACTTGTGGTTATGGGGGATTTCAACCTGCCGTCGACGGGTGAAGCATCCGAGGTGGCTCGGGAGTTCATGGCTTCCATGACAGCCATGGACCTGACCCAATTAATTCAGGGCCCCACACACGAAGGTGGGCACACACTGGACCTTGTTTTTGTCTCTGGACAGTGGACGAGTGATCTGGGAATAGGGGATTTGGTTATTACACCCCTGTCATGGTCAGATCACTCATTTCTCCGGCTCGACTTCCCCGGCGCTACCCCCCACCGCGGGGAGGCGGAACCTGACTGTCCCAGATGGTTCCGCCCCAGGCGACTGATGGAACCTGACAGGTTCCAGACAGAGCTTGGGCCACTTCCTGTAGATGTAGACACTGTGCCGCTCTTATTGCGTCCACAGATAACTGCCCTGCCGCCCTGTTTTGGGTGATCCGCTCCCTCTTATCACAGAGGCCGCGGGAAGCCCCTTTGCAGGGTAGAGTAGAGGAGTTTGGGGAATATCTGCAGGACAAAATCGCTCAGATCCGGAGTGGATGGGCCCCCGTCAGTGGCCCAGGGAAGATGTCAAAAGCAAGTCTTGAGGCACCACGCTGGGAGGAGTTTGACTCTGTTGCCCCTGAGGATTTGGACAGGTAACGTGGGCGACTGCGAGCCACTACATGTTTATTGGACCCGTGTCCCTCTTGGCTTCTACTGGCATCCTGGGAGGTTACACGAGGCTGGCTCCTGGGTCTTGTGAACGCTTCATTGGAGGAGGGGTCCTTGCCGGTTGCCTTGAAAGAGGCGGTGGTGAGGCCCCTACTCAAGAGGCCTTCCCTGGACCCGGTGGAGCTAGCTAATTATTGTCCCGTCTCCAACCTTCCCTTTTTAGCGAAGGTTGTAGAGAGTGTGGTGGCACAGCAGTTCCCACGTCACCTGGAGGAAACTGACTATCTAGACCCGCGCCAGTCCGGCTTCCGGCCCGGTCACAGCACGGAGACGGCCTTGGTCGCGTTGGTGGATGATCTCTGGAGGGCCAGAGATAGGGGTTGTTCCTCTATCCTGGTCCTATTAGATCTATCAGCAGCCTTCGATACCATCGACCATGGTATCCTATTGTGCCGGCTGGAGGGGATGGGAGTAGGGGGCACCGTTTTGCGGTGGTTCTGCTCCTACCTCTCCAACCGGACGCAATGTGTGTTGGCAGGGGAGCAGAGGTCGACCCTGAGGCCACTCACTTGTGGGGTGCCGCAGGGGTTGGTCCTCTCGCCCCTCCTGTTCAACACATACATGAAGCCGCTGGGTGAGATCATCCGTGGTTTTGGGGTTGGATACCATCTGTACGCTGATGACACACAGCTGTACATTTCCACCCCAAACCACCCCAACGAGGCCGTCGAAATGATGTCCCGGTGCTTGGAAGCCGTTCGGGTCTGGATGGGGGACAACAGACTCAGACTCAACCCCTCCAAGACTGAGTGGCTGTGGCTACCGGCGCCCCGGTTCAACCAGTGGATTCCATCGCTGGCCATAGGGGGCGAACAACTGCCCCCCGTGGAACGGGTGCGCAATTTGGGCGTCCTCCTTGATGCCCGGCTGTCGATGGATGACCATGTGGCAGCCGTGGCAAGGGGGGCGTTCCACCAGGTTCGCCTGGTGCGCCAATTGCGCCCCCTATTGGATCGGGACGCCTTACGCACGGTCACTCATGCGCTGGTGACGTCTCGCCTGGACTACTGCAATGCTCTCTACATGGGGCTCCCCTTGAGATGCACCCGAAGACTACAGCTAGTTCAGAATGCGGCCGCGCGGGACATCATGGGAGGGACAAGATACTCCCATATAACACCACTCCTGCGCGAGCTGCACTGGCTGCCTGTGGTTTTTCGGGTGCGTTTCAAGGTGTTGGTTACTATCTTCAAAGCGCTCCATGGCACGGGACCTAGTTACCTGCGGGATCGCATCTCACCTCATACATCCCTGCGACCAATCCGCTCTCACAGGGAGGGACTCCTCCGGGTGCCATCCACTAAGCAGTGTCAACGGGCGGCACCCAGGAGCAGAGCCTTCTCTGTGATGGGCCCAGCCCTCTGGAATGACCTCCCCCCCGATATTAGAACTACCACCGACCTCTGCTCCTTCCGACAGAAGCTTAAGACCCACCTGTTTCAATTAGCTGGCTTAACTGATTTATAGTCCCATTTTAACCTCCTGGCAAACATCTTATTGGGTAGTTTTTAAGGGTATTTTAATGTTTATTTGTATTTTATTTTAAATATTGTACAGTCCACATCCTACCTCCTCCGCGTACCTATTTGTATATTTAATGTATATCTATATTTTGTATTCATACTGTTTTAATATGACTGTACACCGCCCCGAGTCCTGTTTAGGAAAGGGTGCGGTTTATAAATTAAAGTTTATTATTATTATTATAATTAACTGCATTCACCCACAAAGTCCAGGCAAGAGTCCTGCAAGGAGTTAACTAAAGCAATAGGCTTTATCAGCTTGTTACGATAATTGCAAGGCCATCAACTCCCAGCCAAAAGGTTGCAAGTTAAGTCAGTTCAAATAAACAAACCTCAGTTCTGGCAAGACAGTCTTGGTCGCAGGAAACACAATGAGAAAAATCTCCAGAAATGCGAACAGTTGTTTACGATGACCACCACTCCCCTTTCCTCCTATTTATTCCCCAGCCACGGAGGGGTCATTCAGCATCCACATTTGTTTTGCTTCCCAAGTTGACTCCTTGTCCTCCGTTGTTCACCTCTCCTATCTGCTCTATGCATATGCACATCTGGAACAGATCCCAGCTGTTCCTCCTCCTCACTCATTTCTGACTATCCGGTGGCTGGGAAATGCTGAATGGCTCTGGTTCTATCTCTGAGTCCAATGCTGAGCATCCACCAGAGCCTTCCCCAGACTCCAGAAATGGCCCAAGTTCTTCCCTAACCTCCTCACTATTCGAGTCTGCCACCAGCTCTGCTGGCAGCTGGTGAACCACAACACAACATAAATGCAAACTCTATACCTGAACAACATCAGAATCAAATTGGCTGCATGGTAAGAGCAGAAAAGTGGAATCCAGATAGTGAAAACACTTCCAGATACTCATTATAGAACAGTAAGTGAATTATTCCTATTAAATATAGGATTTGATTTAAGAAATTCAAGCGAATAAGTGTGCCAACAAAACTTATCAGAATAATAGGAACAATATCAGAAACAGATATGGCATGCTTAATGTACACACACACAAAAGGACCCGAAGAACAATGGGAAGAGATAAGAGACAAGCATTAGATATTGCAAAGACAACCTCTCAGATCCATGGGTGGTATTAAAACTGACTGCTTTCTTGAAGCAATTTCCAAGATGCAGAAGATTCTACATCAACCTTCTGAACTACATAGTGGCCAGGAGTTGATTTAACTCTGCACAAAGGCTTAGAAACATTGGTGTCAACTACCTGGGCTGTTTTTTGTGTTCCACAGAAAGTTTCAAAAATACTCTCATCAGAAAGAATGGGAAATTCTCCAAATACATTGGATTCTTGAGGGTCCTGGCTTGAACCATTTTAATTAGAGATTTTTTTTACACTCCAATGTAAACCTGACAGTTCTTTCTTCAGATTACTGACACTAGATGAGCAGAATACAAATTTTCTGGATGAGATGGAGAAATGCACTGGTGAGAAACTAGTGCAGTTATTCCTGTATCATTGTACATTGTCATTCATGTCCTTGTCTTTTTGCAGATAGACTATAGCAACTTACAGTATTACTACAGTGTCCCAACCAACCAAACGTGACTGGGATGGAATATCTGATTAGTGTGATGGCACACCTATGGCCACAGCTATGGTTTTCCTATCCTTAACTCCCAGTTTATGGTATCATGAAGAAGTGTGGTAGTTGGAGCTAAAAGAACTGAATTCTTCACTTCTCTCATCCAACAATTATACAGGCATTGAAGTCAGGATTTTCAGCTTTCAGGGATTATACTGAAGAATCAATAGTTGTATAGGTAAAGAATTCCCTCGCACATATGTGCTACACATTCCCGCCTCTAGGGAGTGGTGCTCATCTCCGTTTCTAAGCCAAAGAGCCAGCGCTGCTTGAAGACGTCTCTGTGATCATGTGGCCAGCATAACTAAACACTGAAGGTGCACGGAACATTGTTATCTTTCCACCAAAGGTGGTCCCTATTTTTCTACTTGCATTTTTACATGCTTTCGAACTGCTAGGTTGTCAAAAGCTGGGACAAGTAATGGGAGCTCACTCTGTTACGCGGTGCTAGGGATTCAAACTGCTGAACTGGCGACCTTCTGATTGACAAGCTTAGCCATTAAACCACCGCGTCCCTTAATAGTTTTATACTATTTGCCAATTGATAGGTATAATATTATGGACTACTTAACTCTTGGAGTGTTTTGCTCTGTCTTTTTCCAAAAAGGAGTATCCAGGCATTTGTAGAATAACTACTATTTAGATCACCTACTATTTGTTCTTTAAAAAAAAACCTTCATTTCAATTTTTATATTTAATATTTTAGGCATTGATGGTTTTATTATGATAGCTTTATTTAAGGTTGTGTTTTATTGCTCTTTTGTAAACTGGGCAACTCTGGGAGGAACAGTGGTTTAGAAATTAAACAAATCAGTAATCATAATCACTTATGACCATGTAGTCATTCTTAATGCATCGTGTAAATCAAAATATAGCATCTGAATTATTATTATTATTGGTTTTGCACTAATCAGTAATAATACTTATTGGCCATTAATCTTATGCAGAAGGTGCTATCACCTTTAACACACTGGCTTCCACAGAGGGAAATGTATTATTTATTTCAGCAATTCATGTATAAAACAGTTATATATCGCCTTTCAGCAAAACTTTCAGTTAAAATACATTAAACTTTGGATGGTATCCAATAGCACCTTCTGCAATAGAATGCATCCCCAGGGAATATGGTTTTTCTTTTCTCTCTCACTCTTTGCAATGACCTTCCCTCACTCCAAAAAATGTTTAGGAAAATTTTCTGGAGTGAATTTGGGGTAGAGTCAGAGAAAAAAGTACTACTGAAATACATATGTTGTAGAAAGAAAAAAATTTTTCACATACCATTAAAAAATCTGTGGTACAAGCAATATTATTATCAACAGAGAAGGGAAAAAATTAAATTACACTTTAAAGTGAATTCCACTGATTCACACTTCCTGAACCATTACGTAATTTGAAATGGAATTGGCTAGTGATTTTGATATTTCGTTGAACCTTGCAATATAATCCTCTGATTAAAAAGTATGCACAAAAATGTGTTCACACATAAGAGTGTATTTATACTACAGTAGAACAAAAATGTATTATATTCTTATAAAAGTGTTACTCACCATGACTATTAAAAGAAATGTACATGAATGGTAATACAAAGTTTTGAATTTACTTTTTTTTTTTAAAAAAAAAGACCCCTTAAAATCAATACCAATTGGATGTATTGTAGCAGAGTTTTTATTTTTCTGAAAAACTGAAGCGATTTTTTAAAACCTGTTTTTACAGAAATAAATCAGTACAGAAAAAATATCAATGTCCAAAAGCATGGCAAAGTGCTAAATTATGATTTGATCTTCCTGTTATAAAGAATATTATGGGAACAATGCTGCCTAAAATATTATAAGCTTTAAATATTTCCAACTAAAGTCATTTAGCATAAGAATGTATTTCTTACAAATTTTGTAAGTGGATTCTAATATGCTGTATTTATTATTTAAAAAAAAACACAAATTACAAATCAGATATTCTCTCTAAAATGATCAGAAAAACCAATAAACTTTTCCTAACATTTATAATATCAGCTACTCTGATTTAGTGTTATTTATTAGAATTTTAAAAAAATCTCCACATTTTTTACTTCTTGCAAACTCCAGGCTTTTACCAAAAATAAATCACTGTTTAACAAGGTCAAGAGAAATAAAGACCAAGTTAGGTTCAAAGTTTGCAGGTCTTTGCATTTATCAGGTAGAAATATGCTACATTTCCCTATTTCATAAAATGCCCTATTTTAAAAAAAAACATTAATCTTTGTTCTTTTAAATCTTGATTTCTCAAATGAAAGAAATGAATGATGGCACCGAATCAAAAAATTATTTGAAGGTATTTTTTGCTTTGCCTTTTAAGGACCACCAGGACTCTCACATACGTTTTCAATTTCTTTAAGGATGTGATTATCTTGTGGGCATGTTTCACTCCTACAGCCTGTACTGAAGATCACTCAGCATAGGGTACCCGTTTCATGGAGGGATCAAGATAAGTTCAGCATTTCACTATATCTGCTGTGTTAACTGCTGCTGTTTTGTTCTATGATTGTTCACTTAGCTTTAAATTCCATCGTTGCAGATCTTCCCTTTTTCCACAGTAACTCACAGCTATAATAAACTTAGCTGTTTTTTCTGCTCTAACAGACTAATACTGTACAGAAGCAAAAATAACACTTTTTAATCTTATCTAGTATTTTATTTTTCCCTCATTGATTCTTCATATATACTATAGGGTCTACTTGTCAAAACAAATTTCACTCCAAGAATCTATTAGAAGAAAAAAAAATTACATACATAAATAGCATATGACTTTTCTTTGATTCTGAGGAATCTTTATGGAGTTTAATAGATTCCAGTTTCTTTGGGCTGAAGATAGATAATAGAAGCTCTGCTATCTCTTTCTCTCCTTGTAGGTAAGGTAGGCAATCATATATATACAGAATGCAGATTTTTTCACCTTCATCTGTGGAAATACTGGTGTGTGTGTGTATGCATGTGTGTGTAAGAGAGTATGAGTGTGTGTATATAAAAATAGTATGAATGTTTGCTATTAAAACTTAAATGATTTTCTTATGTTTATACATACAGTTTTAAATGTTGCCATTCATTATTCATAGAATATTCACATTTCCTCCATGTAAATAAAATAAAATCCAACTACATGGTTTATTCCAATATTTCCTCTCTCCAAAAAGCATGTGTAGGCAGCTAGATACATAGATACATAGCCAACTATTTAAGAAGAATGTCAGCAACACTTTTATGTTGAGTCCAGAGGCAATGGTACTCATTTATACTCTGTAATCCACCCGCCATCTTTTCTTAGCCTCTGGATGCCATACTCTTGATATAAATTTGGTTTCTAACCAAATGGGAGCTCTGGATGCAACTTTCTTTCACATTTATCAAACGTAACACTAAAAAAGTAATTCTAAAAAAAGTTCCCAGTTCTCTGTTGCAAAACACTAGTTTAAAGATAATTTCTATTATCTTCTGTGAAGCAGTAGATGGTATGAAAAACATGTGAGCAAAAGGGCATTTTCCTTTAAATGTAATGTATCAGTACACATTCCCAGTGGTTCTGTTGCAAATAATGACAAATGTTGATAGGCTTCTTCAAATTGCAGCAACTGATGTCAGCCAATTATTTTTATTATAATACTTTCCCCAAAAGACATCTAAATATTTATTTGATATACTGTATTTACTCATTATCCATCACTTCAGTCAACCACTATTTATCAAAATAGGATACAAATAAATAAAACAATTATTAAAAGTTATCTCTTGAGTTGTTATAGATTTGTTTAGAATTTGTATTCTTGAGTGAATTTTTAATTTCTGAGACTTTAATGCATGTTTTCATACATTCATGACTCACAAATTAAGGAATGATGATGCTTTTATATTTCCCTGTCAATTTTAAATTTAGAATATAATTCCTATAAGAGGGACACATAAGTAAGGCAGAATATCAACAAATAGCCCGAGCCTATAAAGGTGAAGTGAGGAAAGCTAAGGATCACACTTACTTTATGTAACTTTACAAAAGTAAAAAATAAC
This sequence comes from Natrix helvetica, assembly GCF_964273705.1. Classification (NCBI taxonomy): domain Eukaryota; kingdom Metazoa; phylum Chordata; class Lepidosauria; order Squamata; family Natricidae; genus Natrix; species Natrix helvetica. The sequence goes on along the minus strand of NC_138548.1, from coordinate 98,550,521 downwards.
AAAAAAAGCTTCTTCCAATATGTTAAAAACAAGAAAAAAGTCAAGGAAACAATTGGTCCATTGCTGGGGAAAAGTGACAAGAAAGTGACAAGCAACAGCAGAACTACTTAACTCATTTTTTTTGCATCTGTCTGCACAAAGGGAAAAAAACAGTCCAACCTATCAAAAAACAGCATCACAAAAAACAGGCTATGAACACATGTTAAAATAGAGAAGAAAATGGTAATTGAGCATCTTTCTATCCTAGACGAGTTCAAATCACCAGGACCGGATGGATTATACCCCAAAGTTCTGAAGGAACTGGCAGATGAGATCTCAGAACCACTGAACTATATCTTTCAAAGACCCTGGAGCACCAGGGAACTGCCAGTGGACTGGAAAAGTGCTGATGTAGTTCCCATCTTCAAAAAAAGGAAAAAAAATAGATCCAGGAAACTATAGACCTATCAGCCTGACCTCAATACCAGAGAAGATTCTGGAAAAGATAATCAAGCAACAAATCAGTGAACACCTAGAAGCAAACAAAGTAATAACCAAAAGCCAACATGGGTTTGTCAAAAACAGATCATGCCAGACTAATCTTACTGTATTCTTTGACAAAGTGACAAAATTAGTGGATCAGAGGAATGCTGTCAGTATAATTTACTTGGGCTTCAGTAAGGCATAACCTACTACTAGATAACATAGAAAAATGTGGGTTACACAGCATCACCACCAGATAGATTCATAACTGGTTGACCAACCACACTCAATGTGTAGTCCTCAATGGAACTGCATCTACATGGAGGGAAGTATGCAGTGGAGTAATCAAGGTTCTGTTTTAGGCCCAGTACTCTTCAACATCTTCATCAATGATTTGGATGAAGGGATAAATGGGGAACTCATCAAATTTGCAGTTGACACCAAGCTGGCAGGAATAGTCAACAGTCCAGAAGACAGACTTAAGATACAGAAGGATCTTGACAGACTTGAACATTGGACGCTATCTAACAAAATGAAATTCAATGGTGAAAAAAAGTAAGGTTCTGCATTTAGGCAACAAAAACAAAATGCGCCGATACAGTATATCTGGTACCTTGCTCAATAGTAGTAAATGTGAGAGGGATCTTGGAGTCCTAGTGGACAACCATTTAAATATGAGCCAGCAATGTGCAGCAGCTGCCAAAAAAGCTAATACAGTTCTAGGCTGCATAAACAGATGGATAGAATCAAGATCATGTGAAGTGTTAATACCACTTTATAAAGACTTGGTAAGGCTACACTTGGAATACTGCATCCAGTTTTGGTCACCACAATGTAAAAAAGATGTTGAGACTCTAGAAAGAGTGCAGAGAAGAGCAACAAAGATGTTTAAGGGAGTGGAGGTTAAAACATATGAAGAACTGTTGCAAGAACTGGGTACATCTAGTTTACAATACAATACAATACAATAGTAGAGTTGGAAGGGACTTGGAGGTCTTCTAGTCCAACCCCCTGCCTAGGCAGGAAACCCTATACTGTTTCAGACAGATGGCTATCCAACATCTTCTTAAAGACTTCCAGTGTTGGGGCATTCACAACTTCTGGAGGCAAGCTGTTCCACTGATTAATTGTTCTAACTGTCAGGAAATTTCTCCTCAGCTCTAAGATGCTTCTTTCCTTGATTAGTTTCCACCCATTCCTTCTTGTTCTACCCTCAGGTGCTTTGGAGAATAGCTTGACTCCCTCTTCTTTGTGGCAACCCCTGAGATATTGGAACACTGCTATCATGTCTCCCCTAGTTCTTCTTTCTATTAAAATAGACATACCCAGTTCCTGCAACCATTCTTCATATGTTTTAGTCTCCAGTCCCCTAATTTAATAGAAAGAAGGACTAGGGAAGACATGAGAGCACTGTTCCAAAATCTCAGGGGTTGCCACAAAGAAGAGGAAGTCAAAACTATTCTCCAAAGCACATGAGGGCAGAACAAGAAGCAATGGGTGAAAACTAATTAAGGAGAGAAGCAACTTAGAACTGAGGAGAAATTTCCTCACAGTTAGAACAATTAATCAGTGGAACAGCTTGCCTCCAGAAGTTGTGAATGCCCCAACACTGGAAGTTTTTAAGAAGATGTTGGAAATGGCATAGGGTTTCCTGGCTAGGCAGGGGGTTGGACTAGAAGACCTCCAAGGTCCCTTCCAACTCTGTTATTCTATTCTATTCTATTCCATTCTATTATATTCTATTCCTTATAAAATTCTGCAAATTCTTGTATTATTTCCAATCTTGTAGAACAATTTCTCTGCTGCTGTTATTATCCTTCTGCCTCTCTTTGTTCTGATTTGTGCTTCAAATAAACCAGAAAAATAAAACTAATCCTGGTATATTTGCATACTTTAAATTATTTCATAACATTTTTTGAGTTTTGTTATTTCTAGTAAATCTAATAATTATTTTGAGTTTATTTAGCTCTTTCAGTACTTGAGTTGGTTTTGTGGATCTGTTCTGGTTGCTCTATTTTTTTTTTAACAATTGTGATTTCTGTCTATTATACAGAATATAGAAAGAAACCCTTTCTTTTGGTTTGCTGCATGTTTTATGTGCATTCCTTACATGGGAAGAACAATTATTTGAAAACTGACAAATATATATTAGTATGGTTTTCTGAAGAACTGGAGAATCTGTATTTTTCTTTGAACTGTGAATAAAATTGTACCTTCTTTAGCTCATCCTATGATCCTGCAAATGCAATCAACTTCCTTGGAATTGTTGATTATACATTTCTGTTTTTTTTTACTCATATTGTCTAAAACAAAAAGATTTTTGTAGCAGCCAAAGATCAACAATGATACTCACTGAGAACCAAGTAAATCCACTATATTAGAATTCAGTATATAGGCTTAGCATTAGATAAGTCATGTACTAGTTCTAGCTTTAAACTGATAATAATTCCTTGGGCTTTTATGTAGCTACAAAGATTAGGATAGTAATTTAAGCAGTTTGCTGTCCATGAGCATGCTATGAAATATATTCAGTGACACCAGTAAAGCCTCTGGGAAGCTTTACATCCAGGAAAGAGACATAAACAATGTTCAAATGGGCACTGTGGATTTACAAACTGAATGTCTTACCAAACATAAAGATTTGCTTGGCAGTATGGACAAAGGGGTAAGTAAAAGTTACAGTTTTATTGCAATGCCTTGAATTAAATATTGTTAGTATTATATGTTTGAGAAGTTTAGCATTTTAATTTGAATCTGGTCTGCCAACTTTAGATAGCTTAAATCTTTGTAAAATGTATTATTCCCATGTTCTCATTATTCCACCTAGAGTTAAGCCTCTCTAATGGTCTGGTCTATGCCTGTGAATTAAGAATTTAGCAAAAAAAACAACAACCCAAACTTAGTATATGATAGTCACACTTACTTAGATTGGTAGTTGACAGGCAATCAAAGAAGCACAATAAACATTTAAAAAACCTGAAAACTTGTTCATACTACTAGTAGAAGACTAGTTACATCATTAGTAACAATAAAAGCTATCCAAGAAAACTAAGTATCAGAGATATTTTGTATACATAATCCTTAATCTGATAATTAAAAGGACTTGTCAAACCAAATCTAACTAGTTTCAGTCTCATATCTGCTGTCTCTAGTGGCTAATACCATCTGAGTCAGAGACAGATGCAAAGGTGATTACTCTTAGAATACTTTGTCTATCCCAATCTTGCTGTTTTATGATAGGTTTACTAGACCATGTCATCTGGGGATTTATGTTCCTTTTAAATAATGTACCTTTTCGAATAAAGACATGTGTTCTTAATGTTCATGTAGCAGTTCTAATCCACCCTGCATTTTGCTAAAGTGGGAAGTTCACAGATTAATTATGTGTTGCACAAAGCTGGTGCTATTTTATATTATTTTAAGGCCATTAGTTTTAAGACAGGGTGGTATTATAATAAACTATTTGTGTTTCCATGTGCAATATGCTTTTAATGGATATAGTTCTGTCAATCTTTTTCATTCTGGTACATATCATAGGCAAACTGTGATCTAGTGTTCATGTAGTAATTAACATATTCCATTGCCATTGCTTGGAGAGGAACTGCATTTAATGCTTTTTTAAATAGTCTTTTTAAAATATCAATAGCACTTAGATTCATACACTGCTTCACGGTGCTTTTCAGCCCCCTCTAAGCGGTTTACAAGAGTCAGCATATTCTCCCCAACAATCTGGCTCTTCATTTTACTGAGTCAGCTTTGAGCCAGTGAGAAGTGAACTGCTGGCAGTTGGCAGAAATAGCCTTCAATACTGCATTCTAACCATTGCACCACCACGGCTCATACTTTTGTAAATAACTTACAAAATATGCCTTTATTTACTGTATTTAAAAGAGTTCTATGGCCACCTATCTTAGAGTACAAGTCTGGTTGGCTCATATCAACGATATAACAGTAAAACTGTAAAGTCATAACGTTCTACATACTGCAAATCAAAAATTAAAAATCTAACGCCTCAGTCATCTGCTTAGAATGCCTCAACAACCATGCCCAGGATCACGTCATATCTCCCCATTATAGGCTGTGTTAGATTGGGTAATGGATAGGCACACACAGGCTTAACGGTAACAACAGCTCTTTATTAAGTACAAGAAGTGAGAACAATCCAGCTAAGGTTGAGTCTGACAGCAGTCCTTTTATAGGGAGCTGTCAGACCCTTCGACCAATAGGATTAAACCTCTGTTCCCACCAGAACAGAGGACCTTGGTGGAAACCACTGTAGTTAGAACAAATATCTAACATCCCTGCCCTCTTGGATGGAACAATCCTACTTGTTATGTAGTCACGCAGGTAGGCGGGCTTTTGGGTAGCTCTGCCTGATCTGCACAGTTCAGTAGGAGGGTTTTCCTTTGAGGTGTGATGGGTGACTCTGTTGTCGTCCTTTGAGCGCCGTGGTGGTAGCTGCCATGCCCCTTGGTCGGGCCTCTGCTGGCGGTTAGGTTGGCTTCGTGGCTGCCAGGTCATCGGGGGGAGCTTGCTTCGGCAAACCTTGGTGATGTGCCCCTTTTGCTCGCAGCGGTGGCAGATAGTGTCATGGAGATGGCAAAACGATCTGGCATGGTCTCCTCCGCAGCTAGCGCAAGGCGGGAGATGCAGTTTGAATTTGTGCGCCGGCTGGGCGCGGATACTACCCATGCGGCAGCTGTCATCTTCCTCGCCTTCTGAGCTCTCACCCTTCTGCAGCCTTGCGATGTGAGCGTGCACTCTTCCGCGCATCCTGTGAGCGCCTTGGTGCTACAGGATTTCTGCAGACTTAGCGGCTGATTCTGATGCCCTGGCTTCGTCCAAGGCAATTTTCAGAGTGAGGTCAGACGTGGCAAGTAACCTCCTCTGTAGGTTAATGTCCCGCACGCCACAAATTATGCGGTCCAGAATCAGCTCGTCCAGGTCTTGGAATTCACAGTACACAGCGGCCTTGCAAAGCGCCGCAAGATACTCATTTATCGACTCAACCTCTTTCTGGTTCCTGATGTTAAACTCATGCCGGCGAACATGCTTGGATGGCTTGGAGGCATAGTAGGTCCTCAGCGTCTGCTGGAGCATGGACCAGGCGACTGATTGCAGTGGTGTTGGCTCAGAGAGGCCTTTCGCCGTCTTGAACACTTCCCGGCCACAGTATCAGAGGAACATGTTCTTCTTGCAGCCTTCAGAAAGGCCCACGAGGTCGTTTGCTTCGAGAAAGCAGTCAAATAGTAGCATGTATGAGTCCCAGTGCTCGGTGACTGGGTCATACGGAGTCAGTGGGGCGTGCATGGCCATTTTGTGTTCAGAGGGCATTTTGAGTTTGCCGCTCAAAAATGGCTGCTCGAAGCTGCGCTGAGCTCCGGGCTGGATGTACTTGCTGGATTGCTGTGCTCTTTTGGTTCGCCTAGTTGCCTTCCAATCCCACCTTCGTTGCCAGTGTTAGATCGGGTAATGGATAGGCATACACAGGCTTAATGGTAACAAGAGCTCTTTATTAAGTACAAGTGAGAACAATCCAGCGAAGGTTGAGTCTGACAGCAGCCCTTTTATAGGGAGCTGTCAGACCCTTCGACCGATAGGATTAAACCTCTGTTCCCACCAGAACAGAGGACCTTGGTGGAAACCACTGTAGTTAGAACAAATATCTAACAGGCAGTCCTTGACTTACAACTGGTTATGAATGCTCCAACACTGGAGGTTTTTAAGAAGAGAATGAACAATCATTGTCGGAAATGATATAGGTTTCCTACTTGAACAGAGGGTGATAGAGAACCTACACATTTGGTTGATGCTGATGTATCTCTTTCATATTCATAACTATTCAGGAGAACTTATGTTTCTGTTAGTCATAAATATCCAACTGCCTATGATGAAAATATCCACATTTTTCTCTTACTTCCCCATTCCTGCTTTTTTTAAATGGACTGTGTTATTTTGATTGCTACTACAACAACTGGAACCTCTACTTGGGAATGATAGGGATTTAAGATGACAGTAATTACTGGTAATAAAAATGCTTGCTCTTTCAATTTCGTGCCTTGTAAAGCTAATCAATACATCTATGTATAAATTGAGCAATTTAGTTTTACTTTTTCTTCCTATTCAGTTGTGGCTAGTTCTGAGACAAGATGAACATAATTGTGTCAGGGTTATCCATTAACAATTGCTTCTTTTTCTTGTGAGCCCATGCAAACTCATGGGACCTGCCCTTAAGAAGTTGAGCCTGAGAATGAAGATTTAATGTGAGGTTTCAAAGCAGTGCTAGAAAGCTAAAAATACAAACCATGTCACCATCAAATGATTTTAAAGATCTGGAAACATTTGCCAATATTACTTAAAGAAAAGTGGATGTTCAGATTGTTATGGAGAATGTTGTCCTTTATTACTTTTACAAATTGCCTGAAGATAGGATGGGTGACAGAATCCAAGATGGCTGCTTTCTATGTCATCTCTCTCCTTCTAAAACAATAATCAAGGAAAGCATTACAAAAAGATGAGTGTCATATATCAATTTTTCTATCTATGCTCACCTGCTTTGCTTATTCTAAGACTGTATCAGGAATCTGACTTTTGTATTGATCCATATCAGTGCATCTCTGTTTTGTTTTTCTTTTCTTTAGAAGTTCAGCCTTCCTTGTACTTGTATTGCTACCTGTACTTTATATGTCATTTAGGTGGCATGTTCAAGAAATGTTTTCTTAAACTTCAATATGGGTTAGAAGAAAAAATGATTTGATTTATAGCATTAATCAGGAACCCCCATCAAATAAATTAAATTAAATTAAAAGGGTTTAAAAAGAGCTTTAATGGAAGTAACAATTTTTGGCCTACTGAACTTCTAGTTGGAATTTTGTTGTAGACTTCCAAGTGATATGGCTGAAGTTTTATGTTTACTGCTCCCACCTTCCACATTATAAGGAAAGGTCTCTGATTAAAAAGTAATTAAATTGCTATACATATTCAGTGAACTGATAATGCTTGAGGCAATTCTTACTCAGAATTGGCTTTAGTTTGGGGATTGTCAATTTTTCTGACAATTTATGCATCTGGCTTTTGCTAAAGTAAGATGGTGGCCATTGAGCATTTGAGAACACCTATTATTAAACAAAGTTACAAGAGCTATTTTAATAACCATTAAGTTAAGTTAGGTCTTTATAATGTTTTATAAAGTAATATAAAACATTATTTGTGTGATAATTTATCAAATGCTAATACCGTTATTAAAATTACCATTCCCAATTGGTTTTCAACAAGACAAAATAGTGGAAGACCTCTTCACATACCGATTCCCTGATTTCTAGCTCTGTTTTTCTAAGTAATATTCTTGCAACCATCAAGCCATGGTGTCTGCAGATAGGAGATCAAGAGCATTGGAAGCTGTTCTATTAGATATGGCCAAGTTGATGGCACAAAAAGCTGCATGCCAATCTGCCCACCTGCTGACTTTTAGGTCTGCTTAAGGAAACAAGGAACAAGTCCTTGCAGGAGGAAGAGCAAACATTCAAACTTGGTGTAATGAAATAAGTAATGAAAATGATGAATTTAAAACATACATTTTGACAAGTTTTCAATTCCTGGTGCTAGCTACCATGTATATTTAGCAATAGCACTTAGACTTATACACCACTTCACAGTGCTTTACATACCTCTCTATGTGGTTAACAGAGTCAGCATTTTGCTCCCAATAATCTGGGTCCTCAATTTAGGATTGTAACAGTGGGTTTTTTTTTAGTGGAGAAAGAGCAGATACTGTGACCAAGGTGATGTTTACCAATGGTTGAACCTACCCATGTTATTGACGGTGGTGTATATTTCCTGCAATAGATTTTCTTTTCATTCCAGGTTAGACTAGACTCCAAGCTAATTGTAGTGAATTCACTTGTGTCATTACCTCCTGATAAGCAAACATCAAGAAAACCAAAGAGAGAGGGGAAGCATTTATTTAAGAATGTGGGACCATTGTAAACGCAGTGTAGAATTTTCAGGCATAATTGTCCCCCATAAACAGGCAGCATTACAGGATTTGTGGTCAACCGAGCATGCTCTGTTAATGAGTCATCTGTCAGCTTGTCCCACTCCCATGAATGAGATTGTTGAGGACTGTCCCACTAGGGTTTTCTCCTTGATTTTCCACTCTGTTCTGTAAATTTTGGCTCTGCCATACCAGATGAGAAAGTTACAAAGAAAGCCTATATAATTTGCAGTTCCCTAACACTCTTTGTCGTGGGCATCTCTAGTTCGGTTGTCTACTGCTGTTCTTCCTTACAACAGAAGTATAATTAGCTGTGGCAAAAAGTGGAGAGAAGTGCAAATTAAATAGGTTTTATTTATATGCGTATGTTCTATCTTAACAATCCATATAGCATTTGTTATCTTAAAATAAACTATTGTTAACATGCTACTTAATAAAGGTTCATAGTAAGGGGATCCTTTTGAATTTCTCACCCTGAAAGGACATTTTTAAAAATGTGTACCCCACTTTTATTAGTTTTACAAATAACTCAAGGTGGTGAACATATTCAACACAAAATTCTCCTCTTTTTCCCATAATAACAATCCTGGGATGTAAGTTGGACTAACAGACAGTGACTGACCCAAGCTCACCCAGCTGCCTTTCATGGATAAGGTGGGACTAAAACATATAAGGAGTTTACAGATCATGCCAACCCACCTCATATATATCAAGAATCATGATGATGGACTTTTAAATAAAAAAATTTTCTCTGGAAAATTCTGGGCAAATCACAACTCCTCTTTTGCAAAGACATCAATGGGTGTCCATTTCACATGTGTAAGATCATGTATACCAAATGTATATTAAATCTTTAGCAACACCTGAATTCCTAGTTGTCACAAAGAGTTATTAACTGATGTCTGGATTGTATCACTTCAGAAGGCAGGAAGAATCCTGCGATTGAATGCTACTCTAGGGGAAAAAAAACTTTCCACAGCAAACATAATGTGAGGGAGAAATGTTATAGCCTATCCTTCCATATGTAGATGGCTTTATGCAGAAACATTATATCATATGCATTCCCATCACAGTATAAACTATGAATTTTAGTATCTTATTAAAGGAGCTTCCAGTATCCTAGTCTGTCTATACATAGCAGATACAATTAACATTGTCCATAGTTTCTTGCTGACATATTATATTATGCAGAGTTTGGAATGTATCCCAGATCATAAGGTTTGCCAATATGCACACATCAAATATTTCAGGGATGGAATGACATCATATGACAGGAGGAGGCATCCCAGCTCTAAGAGCTTTTTTGGATTCACAGTTGAAGAAGATTCACAGGCACTTTTTGTTTTAATGAGTGACATGCTGTTTGGGGATTTTTGTTGAAGTCTGAAAGTGAGCATCCTCTGTATTTATAAATGCTCTTTGAAAAAACTCTGGTTTGATGGTCTTTAATCTAAAGTGCCTATAGCCTAAATTAGATACAAGAAAATGACAGAGAAAGGAGGTGAAATAGAGGCATCCTTGCTGTTTGATAGTTTAAACATTAAGACAAAATTCAGAGAAGAGCAACTAAAATGATCAAAGGCCTGGAGACTAAACCATATGAAGAACAGCTGCAGGATTTCGGTTTGGCAAGTCTAAAGAAGAATTAGGGGTGAGTGATAGTAGTATTCCAGTATTTGAGAGGCTGCCACAAAGAAGAGGGAGAATTATTCTCCAAAGCACCAGAGGGCAGTACAAGAAACAATGACTGAAAACGAACCAAAGAGAGACCTGGAATCAAGGAGAAAGTTCCTAACAGTGAGGACAATTAACCAGTGGAACAGCTTGTCTTCAGAAATCATATGTGCTCCATCACTGGAGGTTTTTAAGAAGAGACTAGACAGTCACTTATCTGAAATAGAATAGGTTCTCCTGCAGGGGGCTGGATTAGAAAACATCCAAGGTCCCTTCCAGCGCTACTCTATTCTAAATTATTTTTAAATTATATTGGATGGTTGTCTTTCATCATGCTATCTCTTGTCAGCTAATTTGTTTATTATTCCAATAAGATATTTGTTGCAAAGTCAAAATAAAATCTAAGATTCATTATGGATTTATTAATGGTAGGAAATCCATAGGCTACATCCAATATGAGTTTATGCAGTTAGTGAGTTCCTTGGTTTCTTATCCTTTGCATTCTCCTGTGGGATTTTCAGATTTGCTTTGGAAGTTGTCTGAACCATCCAGAGCAGATATGAGTAGAGATTGCAAGAGAGAGACAGCAAGAGAGTCCAACATGTTAGCATTTTATATTAAGTTCGTGGACAATCATAATGTCATAATATGACAATCATAATCCATATTTTACAGTCCTACATATTATTAATTCTGATGAAACCAGGTAACTACATGTAATTTTATATTTCACATGCAGAAACAATTTGGGACTCTCTATATTCTTCATTAAGGATTCTTAATTGATTAAGCTATATATCTGATTAGTGTTGTCCAAGGATTTATAATCTGGATGTGTTTTCCTTTTCTTTGTGTAACTCATATATAGACTTGTTTTCCTTGGCTGTCAGGGAATGCTTTTCTGAGGAGGGGAGTTATAAATAAATGCCTAGTGATTCTTTCACTGCCTTTCTTCCAGATGTAAAGATTCTTGTTGTCCTTGTGGGTGCTAGGCAGGATCCAAAGGTTTATAGTCACTGTCAGAGCCATTCAGCAGTGATACATTGCTTCCCTGAGCCATTATTCTGTCCCATTGCTCTGATTTCTTTTATTGATGTCTTTGTGTTGGGGCTGATAGCACATTGATAGCAAGTAGTTAATTTAGGGCATCAATAAGTCTTTAGACTCACGTTTGCATCCAACATATGAACAGGTTTCTCCTAACTGTAGGTCTTCATGACTATCAATACAATTATGCATCCTTCTGAAGAGAAAGAAAAGTAGTTGAGGAAACGAATGTTTGAGAAGTGTTGGAGAAATATTTGAAGCACTATAGATTTTGACTTGCAAATGTTTGCTATTCTTATCTGAAAAGCTGAATTTTATTCTTCCTCATTGCCAGTAGAAGGGCAATTTCCAGGTCACCAAGACAAGAGAATTTTGCCTATAATTCCAAAACATAGGTTAAAGATCAATAGAATAAAGATTTTTAAAAAATCAGCAGTTTGATATCCAAGGTTTAATAACCCAATTCCATAGGAAGATAAGGGCACCGTGAGTGTTTCAAGTAATTATTTCTCCCAATGTGTACCCTTAGATATGCTTAAATTACACCTTTATATTGGAAATGTTTTCTGCTTCATTCTCCTTGCAACAGTTAAAGTCAAATCATCCTTACAGAATATGTGCTATGAACAAGAAAGTGTAAGAAAATGTAGGATGCACAGTAGGCTTTTCTGACAAGAATGTACAGATGGTCTTCGACTTATGACCACAATTGAGTCCCAAATTTATGTTGTTAAGTGAAACAGTTGTTAAATGAATTTTGCCCCATTTTATGACCTTTCTTGCCACAGTTGTTAAGTGAATCATTGCAGTTGTTAAGTTAGTAATAAGGTTGTTAAATGAAACTGGCTTCCCCATTGATTTTGCTTGTCAGAAGGGTGCAAAAGGGCAACATGACCCCGGGACACTGCAGCCATCGTAAATATGAAACAGTTGTCAAGCATCCAAATTCTGATCATGTGACCCTCAGGATGCTGCAATGGTCATAAGTGTGAAAAACAGTCATAAGTCATTTTTCTCAGTACTATTTTAACTCTGAATGGTGACTAAATGAACTATTTGTAAGTTGAGAACTACTTGTATAGAGGTGAAAAAGATTAAATGCATTAAAATGCATTAGTGCTTGTTCGGTCCTGGGCTCAGCTTTTGAAGATCCTCAATGCTTGATCTCAGTTGCTAGTGAAATGAAATACATTTATGAGTTTGGCCTTTTCTGATTATTTGGAATGGGTCAATTACTATAAAATAGTCTGTCACGATCCAGGAAATTTGATGCAGTCCTATCTGTATCTTATCCTTGAGATTAGTTGGTTTATTTCAAATTAAGTGGATATAGATCATCTTAATGTTATTTCACTACCATAGATGTTCCCTGTATGGGCAATTCATTTGGAACAATTAAAAATCCTGTAGATTTATATGTGATTGGCAAGTCATCTTACATTCTCTTTTTACAAAACAGATGCTGGCCCTTTCTTTGTCAATCTCAGCAGAGTTGGTATTCAGCCGGTTCGGATCAGTTCACCTGAACTGGTAGCGGAAATCACGGTTGTCCTTGCTTGCCCTCTGCCCCGGCTCTATGCTGTCCTATTTAGGCATGTTTTTGAGGCCGGGTGCATTCGTGGTAGGCGCGCGCCAGCACAAGTGCATGTGCAAAAGGACAGGTGCATGCGCAGAAGGGGTGCGTGCATCCATGAAATGTGCACATGCGCACAAAGTGAGCCCACTAAATGTGCACATATGCAAAGCATGCCCATGTAGGGTGAACAAAATGTGGTAAAAAATGTGAAGCCCACCACTGAATTTCAGAATTATGATATATAAAAAAGGGCAGATTAATTTCTTCCACCATTCTGCTTCCTTGCTGTCATGTCGCCCCCAGCACCTTTGTAGATAGTTTGAAAGGGTATTTTGGGAAGGAAAATTGTACAGCGTGAAGAGATAAAGGTCACATCTTCTGATGCCATAATCAATTTGAAGGCTTTGTATTTTCTTTTTTTTAAAAAATATCCCCTTTCCGGTATCTGAACATGAGGAAGATATTACAAAGGTGCTTTCCATTGAAAGCTCTCCATTGCCTTCACCTAAAGCAGGCTATTTTTTTTTTAGTTTTACATGGATGAGATAGTGGAGAAATTTCATACAAACAAATAAACAAATGAATTATCTCACTTGTTCAGAGGAAATGGAAGCCTTTTGGGAATGTATGGGATACTATTAAGTTAACAAAACACTTGGGAAGCACTAGTTTTAAGGCATCACATCGCTGATGTATTTCATTTACAAGAATCATATCCCTCATATATATCTCCCATTGTATATCCCTCATTGATATTTATGAAATTAATTTTCAATAGATTAGGTTCTTTTCTTCACAATTTAAGTGTGATATTTTCAATAGATCTCTCCTGTATTTCATTGCTTTGATTAGCAGATTTCTTGTATACTTAATAATTTCGACTTATATTGTGTATACGTAGTTCTAAATAGAAGGTGGAAGCACATTAAATTAGTTATAGTGCTTTTGAATATATGGTCTAAAAAAAACCCTTAGCTTCTCTGCAATCAGGTTGGAAATTTGTTACCTGAGATTAGAGAAGTGACAGAGAGACAGTTGCTTCAGAGAAGTAACTGGAATTTAAATGACCAGAAAGCTCTGGCTTGTAGCCTACTCCCCCCTCCAAACCTTACAATACCCCCTCCACCTTCCATTAATACACTTGGAGTTCTGCCTCTAGGAAACACTCTACTCCTGGAGCTTTTAGTTGTTCATGGATCTGGTTAAGCAAAGCAGTAGGAGGGTCTGTTGTTCATCAGTTTTGACATCCAGTAGATGTCATTGCAGCAAAAGGGATTATCCATCAAAGAATTTTGGGAAGATTTGTCAAAGTGGGCAAGGGGTGGGGAACAGGAAACCCAAGTTGAAATGTATGATTTTGAAAAAGTGTAAAGGATGCCTTTTCTAACACTGGGATTTCTCCAAACATCAAAATAGTAATTTCTCATAGTCAAGCTCGTATTTTTGAAAATGTTTGTATTCACTTGGGGGAAAGAGGAGAGAAAAATACTTGAAAGAGTATAGATTTTAAAAGTGCTCCATACAGAAGAAAAAGAGCAAAGGGGAACTCTTCATCTATTATTACAAACTTGGATCTGTATTTGACTGTTGTACTGGGTTGGATCAAGGCCAATAAACTGGAGCTGACCTCCAACAAGATTATCCCAATTTATCCCCAAGATTATCCAACTGATGTTGCTGGCTCAGAGGATTGAGAATTAGATACATAAGTGAAATCAGCAATTCCCAGGGAAGGTGTTCAGAGGTCACATGACATCAGACCTAAATTGTTTACATTGACTAGCCATACTCTACTGGTCAATATTCAGAGCTTTTAAAGATTGAGAATGTCTTCCAGATTTGGAGAATGTAAAGCTATTTTAATACCCGACAAATGGAAGAGATGAATCATGTGGAGATGTTGTATGGGGTCTTCTCTGTGATGGCACCATAGCCTTAGAATTCTCTTTTTCCCATGGAGAATAGGTGCTACAGACTGATTGCTACTTTTGCTTTTGAGTTTTAATATCCAGAACTTTCCTTTCCTTTTGTACTTTAAGCACCTGTTATATGATTATTATTGTATATTTAAATTAAACTAAATTAGTCATTACTTTATTTGATTTTTCTTGCTTATTTCATGGATTGTAGATCAACTTGGTAATAGAGAAACAATACATATTTATACAAATATATTATTTATATAAATATAAATAATATATATGTATAAATATATTAACTAGATAAAATATTGATGAAGACATGGACAACAAAATAGGTTAAGATTATGAACTAAAGTATTGTGTGTAGACCTCGAGGGAGAGGGAGAAAGAGAAAGAGAAAGTAAAGATGTCACATGATACTGATGAAGTACTTCCTGACCATTTTAATTACTCTATCTTTATCTAATGTAACCTTGGTAAGAAGATATATGACCTGTTTAATCATATTTTAAGCCCAGCATGCCTTTTTACTACTGTAGCATTTGTTCCTATGGCTCCCAGTGATCAACAGCATGGTTGCAGTAAAACATGTTAACAAGAAAACCGAGAAGAAAAGAACTTTGCTTAATAAATCATAAACAAGAGGGTATTCTAAGTTCAGGGCAAATGTGGTAGGGAGGGAAGAGTTACCACATCTTCTTTGGAATTTCTTATTTGTTGCATGCAATCATTTGAATCACTTGAATCGTTTTCCAACTGGCCTTTTTGACGATAGGGGCTGCAGTAACTCTTTGCCCCTCTTCCTTGACCAGGCGCCTGAAAGGTCTAGTTTTGAATTTGAAGCCAAGTGTAGATGTGAGCTGATGTATCTAGCAGAAGCTATCTTCAAGGCTCTTTTCAATGTCATCTGATTGAGCACGTGTCTGGATTGGAAAATAGCTGTTAAAAAAAAAGATTTTGGAATTAAAAGGAAGAGGCGCAGTAGCCAAGGAATGGAACTGCTGGTACTTTGTGAAGTAACAGAAGATTGAGAAAACCAAGCTTAAAGAAAACCAACTGTGATTCAACTTATATATTTGTGAAAGGTCAATTGAAAAGGAGAAAAACATAAGATCAATAGATATGAATTGAGTGCAAATTTGGTTTTGGTCCAATAACCACACATGTTCCTTAAATAAGATTTAGGGAAGGCTTGTGACAGTGTAAGTAATGCAGACCTCTTCATTTATCTTTTGTCTACTTTTCTACAGTCTCCAGCAAGTAAGAATCTTACTCTTGTTATTTCTTTATTTCACAATGAATATGTGGAATAATTAGTTTGGTAATGAAAATTATGAAAAAGCACGAATTTTGTTTCAAAATACTACTGTGCTGAAAATGTGTTAAGATTCTACATCATTTTACATCAGCACTGTATATGGTCATCAAACAGTTGTTAAATCCTTGGAGCTTTCTCCAGTCCTCCTATAGAAAGTTGATGGAGAGCCATCAAACAGCACAATTTTCTGATATACTAAAACTATAATATGGTTTTAAAGTGAATATAATACTAACTACCTTCCCTGCATTAACTGAAAATGCTGGCTATATTCATATGTGTTACACCAGGGTTGTCAAACTCATGTTGTTACAGCGGCATCACGTGACATATCAGGACTCCCCCCCCCTTCGCTAAACGGCAGGCCGGGAGTTTGACAGCTCTGTGTTACATGGTCTTTCCTGCTTTCTGGCATCACATTATCTATAGTAGCATTCTCATGCTGTCTCCTCCCCATTCTTAAATGTGATCCCTGGCTGCCAAAAAGTTGCATTTCCTTAACAGATGCCAAGATACTAATCACAAAACAGTGGGTAACTATTCCATTTCCCCCACTTGAAAATATTATAAAAAAAATAGAGTAAAGAAAACATTTAGACTCTTTATTTAAACTTCAACAACTCTCTTATCAGGACTCCCTTCCTTTAATTACTTTTCGTATGATGAAGAAAAAAGAAGGTAAAAAAGAAAATGGATGGTTAAGCAACTTAATGAGTACCTAATTTGTGCTCCAATAACTTTTTAAAGGAGGTATGGAAACAGTGTCTCATTGATATCTACGTGTGTTGGCCAAAAATTTTAAACCAAAATGAATATATTAATATTAGAGCAATATGCATTTAATTTGGTCTCCAGAAAGTTGAGAATATACAGGGACATGAATGAAGCTTGTGTCTCCAATACTTCATTATTTTTGTAGGAAAATATTTCCAGGAAAGATGTTACTGTATAGCATTCAATTCAATTCAATTGTGCTCCAAACTATAGTTTAGAAATTTAATCTGAATCTGAAATTTTGTTCAGTCATAATTATCAGTATGTGAAATATACTTGAGACCTACAGAACTTTTGGGGCTATGGGCTTTTAGATGGTATGTCTAGAATAACACTTCAAAAATAGTCAAGATCAGGATATAGGGACATGATAGGACAAAATTATTAGATATATGAGAGACAATCATATTAAAGAATACAATTTGTGGCAACTTTTATGCCCTAACGTGGAGCCCATGCATGGACATACACATGGAATAAACAATCATATTAATCTATGCTGATGAGTGTTAGCCTTTTAAGCATTTATTTAACAAATATGAATGTATTATTTGTACTTGCTGTAATTTTAGCAGTATTCTATTGAAAGTGTATTAATATGTATATGGATATATAAAATACAGTTTTTAAAGTTAAAACATCATGTCAGATTTTTCTTTTCTGCTGTAGTTTAGCAAATCTTATGAACTATAGAGAAAATATCAATTATTTCATGAAACTAGGTACATTTTATAGATTACACATAGCTTCTCCATCATTCCTATCTTATTGATAAAGAGAATTTGTACTCTAGAAAATCTCTTAAGTAAAAGAGTAATCACTTTATTTTATAAAGGGTGGACTGCGAATCTTTCCCTCTGGTGTTTATCCAAGCCAGCATTCTGGCTATAATGATCAATAGTCTATCTCCTAAAACTTAAAACACTTGCCTGATAACTCTAATCCTGCCTTTTAAATAAAATGACTGTCCTAAGACCAGGGGATAAGTTTACTGTAGCATCTTCTTCCAGTTTGCAAAGATTATTTGTAAAATTAAGTTGACCTCATGACCCCATTTTACACTCTTGGCTTAAAGAATTAAGCTTTTTCCTATAGAAGATGAGAAGAATTGGTAGCAGATCTTCTGTCCTGGCTCATAATTGTTAAAAGAAAGATGGCAGGGGATACAGTTGCAATCAATTTGAAACAGCCAATTTTTTCCCCCGAAATGTCATTAAAATGCATTTTAAAAAATGTAGACGTCACCTCTACAATGCATTTCCTATGCTTTTAATAGAGAAGATTGTAATTTGTGTTTGTCAGGTTAGAATTATGTGTTACTCTTGCAAAGGTCAGTTAAATTGCCACTATTGCCAGATGTACAGCTAATTTATTGTGTTCACTACTAGGATTTAATTGCCTTGCATGTTTATATTATTATGGGCCCCAAACCATGATTTCAATCCACATTAAGACAATTGTCCTCTTTAAATACAGTTACGGTACATGCTTAAATTACAACAAAAAGTATAAATGTCATCTTTATCCCTATATTCTGGGGACTCATTTATGGACTGACGTCTATGGCAAATAAGGGGCTGCATTCTGGGAGTCTAAACTAGAGATGTTGATAAGATGGGATATGTCTATCAGGTGTTTTAAAATTAAATAGCTGCCCTGACAGCAGCTGTGGGAATTATTTTTAACACATGACATATTTCTATGTAGTGGGTGGGGGGTGTAGTTTGGGTATGGTCTGGCTTGCTGATCTGAGCCCAAAAACCTCTTTACCTGTTGCATGAGGAAAATATGCTGGCAAGGAACCCTTCTCTTATCAGCTACATGTATGGTTTTTGTTTTCATCACCTTCTCAGATTCTCTTTAATTTTTTTCAGGGAAACTGGATTTGGTTCTCTGTTGTAATTGGCTTCTAGAGTTAGCTCCAGGTTTAAGGGAATCCTGAGCAGAGTAGACACTTTTGTTCTTGATGAGACTGTTCGGTGTGACCTGTAAGATATGGGAGAAGCAGAAACAGCAGAGCTTCAAGTCACATTCATCTCCACATTATGTGGAATTTAATTTGTAGCAAATTGCTCAGGAAGAGAAACAGCAATTGGCCTTCTGTTAAGAACATGGCAGCTACCCAAATAAGTTAGATGTTGAGATATGGATATAATGCTGACTTATCCATCTATTTTATATACAGTGTTTTGTATGTTTATTTCTAGCTTTTCAGTTTGCAGCAGCACTCTCTTAAAAGAACACATTTTATATAAGCTAGTCCTTCGATACTTCACTGTTTGTGACACCATGAAACATTCATTGCTGCAAATGTTGTTAAATGAATAACACAGAAGCCTGAAGAAATAAGTTCCTAACACGTTCATCCTATTGCTATCATCTGGCTAATGGGTTCAAATTATTTAAAAGTTAATTCCACAGAGCAGTGTCTTGAGCAAACCACTCTCTAACTAGCATATTTTACCAAACATTTATGGAGATAATGCAGGATAAACTCTATATATGATACACACCCCAAATGCCAATGCTAATTGAATTTGATGAGTTTGAAATTATTTTATTCATCAAAATGGGCAGTTATGTTAAAGCTAAAATACATGTATGCTCTTTGTAAAAGGGTGGGGATGGAAGTGGGAGAGAGCCAATTTGGTGTAATGGTTAATGTACTGGCCTAAAAATCTGAAATTTCACATCTCTGTTAGGAATGAAAGCTGCCTAGGTCAGTCGTTTTCTCTCTAAGCTCAACCCATGTCATAGGGGTGTTCTGGGAAAAAAATAGGAGGAAGAGCTATTAATTTGTTCTATCTTGAGTTGTATGTGAAAAAAAATGAAATAAAATTAATAATAAAAGATCTCTTCTGCAGAGATGTGATCATGGGGTCATGCAAATAGGGCAGGTGATTTACATTCACACACACCCCCCCCCATTTTCCTTTGCAAATTTTTGTTACATAAGAGTTCCAGGTTTTAGATACTTGCATCTGAAATATCACAATGAAAAATCCATAAGTTATCATTTGGAGCAAGGAAAGGAAGGCTAGAGTAAAGGGGTAGCAATAGAGACTATATTGTAACATTCCATTCTGAAAGCCCTGTTTCAGTTTAAAAGAGGTTTCTCACCAGCGTTATGTGTCTTTGCATGGATTACTTCGTTTGGCATCTCACAACTTTTAAAAATATGTTTATAATAATAAAATCTGAGTTCTACATAAGGTTGCAACAATCTGTTCAGTTTTTGCTTCTGAGGTTGATCTGTAGACCAAATACTTGTGTTGTATCACAAATATACAACAGGTGCTTGTTACAAAAAAAAAAAAAAAAAAAGCAGGGAGGGGAGAGTGTTTTTCCAGGAAGAATTCAGTCTGACCTTGATTGTTTAATTGCAAACAGCAGAAACAAAATGTTTCCTTCTCAGAATCTGGTGTCCTTCACCTTAGAGGTGCAAAACTGCAGTCCTAAAATATGTGCTTACTTGCCTAGTTTCATTTCTTTCTCTGTACCAGTAAGTAAAAAGAATCTTATTATTCTTTTACTATTTATTGTGTCTATTCTCCACCATGCAGTTACAGTGTTTGCATTACCTAAAGGAAAACAAAGAAATTGTTTCTTGGTATAAGACTTTAATGGGGAAAATGGCTGTTTTCTACCATCTCAATAACCATGTTTTATTGTAAGAATGTGCTGTGGCCAATCTTAAATCGCTTTTCTCTGGTTTCTATTTTCTTCCTTCTGGCATGAGGTTTTGGTAAGCTACATCTAAAATAAAACTGGAATTTGGACAACCATTAGTAGATGATAAATCAGTATTTCATATCAACTTTGAACTGTGATTTTGCATTTTGTTTCGTTAAGATACAGATGCTTAAGCCAGATGAAATTAGAAACTTACTGCAAATTGTTTATTTCCCCCCTTATACACAAATGTAGATATTTACTATGTTTTATTTTTTCCTCAATGACCTAAATTTTATTTAGGAAAGTTTGCACCACCATTTGTCCAGGATGGTGTAAGGATTTCTGCCTTGGACAGGGGGGTTGACTACACAACATGGGTGTCAAACTTGCGGTGTCACATTGCCAGTTTGACACCCATGGACTAGAAGGTTTCCAAGGTCCCTTGCAGCCTATGATTCTATGATTCTTTATTGTGAAGTATAAACAAATCCATGTCTAATGAAAAATATATCATTGCACATTTCATAAAAAGCAGCATAAATCTTTATTTCATTTCCGCATGAACTGGCCGATAATAATTTTAACTATTTTAATCCAGTTACCCCAAATACACTGTTAGATCATAAGTATGCAGCTTTTTTATGTTACTCTCCATTTGTGCTGCTGTAGCATAAACAAAAAATAAATCCTAGAATGGCAGTATGGATGTGCTCATTTGCTAAGACCAACCTGTTGGAACTTATACCTGGTAGACACCAGTTCTTGCTTTCCTTCACAACATTCCAATCCTAATATTACTTGAAATAAGTTGGTCCACATAGGGACATTTTATCAATATAAATGCAGATCAAGATAGGTTGTGCAATCACTGCTCCCTTCTTGTTCATTCCTAATAATTATGCCATTTCCCCCGATTCAATTTTATGATAAGTGAGATTGACCATGGAAAGAGAAAACTGTTCTAGCTTTATTTTATTTTTGCTCTCATTCATCACAACTTACAAGCCCCATCTAACATTATAAGGGTGCAGAAATCACACGATCTACTTTCATTGCTCTTCTACTCCCACTCGGGTTGTTGAGGAGTTTCACAATTAAATTCAGTGGGAGCCTCATAGAGACAAGAATGCTTTCCCCTCATTGATAAATCTTTTCGATTATTAAGTGTGTGGATATATCATCTTGAGATTTCAATAATTCTGACAATGGTGATTAGAAAACATTAATTGGATCTGGAAACATTTGTGGATTCCTGTTAACAGTTCTGGGTGGTGAATCTTCAGATTGACAGCAGTTTGTGACTTTAGATCTGCTATTCAATAGGACAAGCAAGGAAGTTGAAATAAACACAGAAGGCAATGAGATGTTCGGTTTTCAAATTGTTCGTGTGGGTTTAAGTCTAAAAATATGGATTAGGCAGAAACATATAGCAAAAGCTGGAAAACTTGGAGTAATATGGAAAATATTTTTTGATCAACAGTAAAGAAATTAGAAAAACAATATCTTGGCTGAGAGCTTAAAAGGATAGTTTGGAATGTTATCTGAAAGAACATTACAAGCTCCGAGTTAGTAGTCAAACCTCAGATAAAGCTCTTTGTTTACATCTTATGCATAGCCATTTAAAATGGCTTTCCTAATTGATGTGCTGGCAATATTTATCTTAGGGTTTGAGGCCCAATCTATCAGTTTAATTAGTTGTTTCTTCATCATCCATTTTAATATCCAGCACTTTACAGATTAAACGTATCTCTGCTAATCTGCAGAATTTATACACAGGCATTATTTTCTATGAGCAATCCAGAGGTACTCTACTGAGTTTGACAGAATGCATATTTAAACCAAGGGTGTTAAAAGTTAACTAGGGGAGCTGCTTGAAAAACAAGATTAGTAAGTAGCCACACACCATTTTCTGATTGTTTTGGTTATTTATTTAACATTATTACTTTATTATTTTATTTGGCATATCGGTATTTTTTGTGCCTTGAGATGTTGAAGTTATTTAGGCTTTATAAGCCACTTAGGGAGTTTAAGGTAAAGGTAAAGGTTCCCCCTGCACATATGTGCTAGTTGTTCCCGACTCTAGGACATGGTGCTCAACTCCGTTTCAAAGCCAAAGTGCCAGCGCTGTCCAAAGATGTCGCCTTGGTCATGTGGCCGGCATGTCTAAACACTGAATGCTCATGGAATGCAAGGTGGTTCCTATTTTTTCTACTTACATTTTTACGTGCTTTTGAACTGCTAGGTTGGCAGAAGCTGGGACAAGTAACGGGAGCTCACTCCGTTACATGACTCTAGGGATTCGAACTGCTGAACTGCCCACCTTTCTGAACGACAACCTCAGGGTCTTAGCCACTGAGCCACTGCATCCCTGGTTAGGGAGTTCAGCAATCTGGTTTACAACATCTAACTCTAAACTTTGGAAGGCCTTTGCCCCATTTTCCTTTTGTTTCCATTACCAGCCTGATACCTAGAATAAGAGCGGAAAGCAAGGAAGGAACACAGATACCTAGAATAAGAGCGGAAAGGCAAGGAAGTTTTTTAAATCACTAATAGCCCTTAGGCAGGGTCATAAACCTCAGCAAGCGCCCAATTACAGTTCTTCATTACTTAGCCCAGAAGGGATAGTCAGTGGCCCAAGAATCATGAGTCATGGTAAATGTCAACTTTCAAACAATAAGGATGTTTTTTTCCTGGATTTGTAGCCTCAAATGAAAAATGACCACATTCAAGTGGGGAAAAAACAAGCTGAAAATGCCACACTATCATTTTTGTGGAATCCCACCAACACTACCCTACTTACTTCAGAAGTCAAAACAAGGACTATAATAAGTATGGCTCCTAAGCCTGAAATGCTTGCTCCTAGTTTACATTTTTACATGAAAAAAAACTATTTTCAGGTCACTTATCTTGGCAGACAGCTTCTTTGTTTTGGGCTATTGTAATTCAGGATCCTGATGATTTCCAAAAAGGTCACTGTATATAGTACTGGAATAAAACTTATTTGTTAATGGACTTCAGGAAACAAACTTCTTTTGTGGACTATCAATGCATGTCAACAATGAATGAGCTCCAGATACTTAAAACTGCAATGTACAAAGAATGGAAACTTCTTCACCTGACATAGGTTTCTCAGTTCTTTTAGCTAGCTTTTGTAACTGATTTGAATTGCTCAGGAGACTAATAAAGTGGAAGAGCTGTAGGAGTAGCCTAACTCATGTGAAATTTTTGGAGACATTTTTCTCTGATTCGCAATAAATGATGCTTGTGTTGACAGACTTTGTAAGATCTGCTATGTTGAAGTAGAAAGGACCAATTTTGAAAGTTCAACATTGTTTTTCCACTTCAAACCTAAAAATAAGTCAATTCTTGTTGATCACAGCAGAACCAGGAAGAACCATTTCCAACTCACTCAGTAAAAATGTTTTAGATCCTTCTCTGATGCTGAAAGCCACATGTTGCACTACTCAAAGAAAAAGTACAATACAATATTGAAAGCAGTATATTTCAATTTTATATCTTGGTTTCTTTCATTGAGCTTATTATTTCTAAATGGTTGCAGAGATCCAGTAGAGTGTATTAGGGATCTCATAGTGCAGAGGTGGTATTCAGCAGGTTCTGACCAGTTCTGGAGAACCGGTAGCTGAAATTTTGAGTAGTTCAGAGAACCAGTAAATACCACCTCCGACTGGTCCTGCCCTCATCTATTCTCTGCCTCCCAAGTCCCAGCTGATTGGGAGCAAATGGGGATTTTGCAGTAACCTTCCCCTGCTACGCCCACCAAGCCATGCCCATCAAACCATGCCATGCCCACCAAACCACGCTCACAGAACCGGTAATAAAAGTTTTTGAATTCCACCACTGTCATGGTGGGTAGCTAGCTAGCTAGCTGCAAGAAGAGAGTTACTGAACAGTTACTTTGTGGGCACTGATATCAGCAGACATTTACAAGCATAACCTCTTGAGGATTCCTTCAGGTATACAAGTTAAAATAGATATTCTCTTACTAGGTTGTTGTTTATCTACCTTCCCAGGGTTTTGAAGGAGCTGTCAGATGTAATTTCAGAGCCATTAAATTTAATCTTTCAAGGCTCATGTAGCATAGAAAAGTGGAAAAGGTTCAATGTGGTTCCAATCTAGGACAAGGGTGGAAAAATGGATCCAGTAAAATATAGCCCATCAGCTTGACATCTATAACTGGGAAAACCCTAGAAAAGATGATCAAATGTAGGATATGTGAGCACCTAGAAACAAACAAGGTGATTACTAGGAGTCAGCATGGTTTTGATAAAAACAGACCATGCCAGACTAACCTTATTGCCTTTTTTTTGGATAAAGTAACTAAATTAATGGATCAGTGAAAAGTTGTGGATATAATACAACCTACTTCTTGATAAGGTAGAAAAATATGGGAATATGGGATAGTATCACCACTAGATGTGTTCTCTATTGGCTGACCAACCTTACTCAGCAGATATTTCTCAATGGAACTCCCTTTACATGGAGACAAGCATGCAGTGGAGTACCTCAAGGTTCCGTCTTGGGGCCATTACTGTTCAACATTTTCATAAATTATCTAGACAAGTGGATAGAAGGGGAACTCATCAAATTTGCAGACAACACCAAGTGAGGAATAGTTAATACTTTGGAAGAGAGGCTCAAGATCCCAAAGGATCTTGGCAGACTTGAGCACTGAGCCCTATCCTACAAGATGCAGTGAAAGAAAAATATTTCACTTAGGCAGGAAAAAAGAAATGCATCGGTATAAAATAGGTGGTACCTGATTCAACAGTAGTAACTGTGAGAGAGAGTTAGGTGCCTAGTTGCCACCACTTAAGTATCAGCTAATAATGCGCTGCAGCTACGAAGAAAGCCAATGCAGCCCTAGCCTGCCTCAATAGAAGGATAGCCTTAAGACAGGGGTGTCCAAACTTGGGAACTTTAAGACTTGTGGACTTCAGCTCCCAGAATTCCCCAGCCAGCATGGCTGGCTGGGGAATTCTGGAAGTTGAAGTCCACAAGTCTTAAAGTTCCCAAGTTTGGACACCCCTGCCTTAAGACAATGAGAAGTCATAGCACTGCTTTCACAGCACTGGTGAGACTATATTTGGAATATTACATCCAGTTCTGGTCACTACTATACAAAAAAGATGTTAAGACCTTGGAAAGTGTGCAGATAATAGGAACAAAGATGACAGAGTCTGGACATTAAATCATATGATCAACAGCTGAGGGGCCTAGATATGTCTAGCCCATCAAAGAGTAGGATCATGTAGGAAACGATTCATTTGACTTGTCTCTCGGACTCAACTTGGTCATTTCCTACAGATCAAAGAGGACATGATAGCGATCTTCCAGTACTTGAGTTGCTGTCACAAAGAAGAGAGGATTGACTTATTTTCTAGGGCACTAGCGGACAAGGCAAGAAGTATTGGGTGGAAGCTTATTAAGAGAGATCCAGCCTAGAAGTAAGGAGAAATTTTCGGACAACAAAAGCAATTAATCAATGGAATAGCTTGCCTGGTGGAGTTGTGAGTGCTTCATCACTGGTTTTCAAAAATAGTCTGGCAACTATTTGACTGAGATGGTATAAGACTCTTGCCCTGAGAAAGGGGTCAGATTAGAAGACCTCCAAGGTTATTTCCAACCCTATGATTCTATGAATATTTGGGATAACTGTATATTACAGATATGCACTTCTTCCCAAAGTTTTGGCTGTTACAGATGCCCTTCGTTATTAACCATTTTAAATCCTGGTAACAACATTCTCTTTTAAGTTATGCAGAACAGATGCACCAATTTAAGGGGTATCAATATAATGTAATACATACAAATACAGTAAACAAGCAAAGATTGGCAACTGGATTCCCTGTTGCTTTATATTGTGTTTGGCTGTTGCCATTTGTTTAATTTCATTGGGGCAAAAGGGCACTATCGTACATTCTTTTACCTTGGATAATCCCTTCTCTAAAATAGAATTTTAATACCATTGCAGCAGTACTGGTATCACAGCGAGTCATAATAAAGGAGATCAAAAACCCCTGTTCTATAAACAAGTTTGCAGCTCACCTTTCAAAATATGTGTAACCACAGAAAACCATTATCTCAAAAATTGGTTGGCCGCTGTGTTGCTGCCTCCACCCCTCCATTCCCTGCTAGGGAACAAAAAGCCACCCAGCTGCTTGTGAAGATTGACAAACAGTGTTGTTTTCTCATCAAGCCTGCCTGGAAGAAGACACAGCAGGACTGATAGCAAGTAGGATCACTCGTGCTTTTTGTTTGGGAGAGAAGAAAATATCTCGTAGTTGAATGCCTAACACATATGCAGATAATTGAGGCCAGGCCAGTCACTGGGCGAGAGGGGAGTGTTAAAAATAATTAAATTGCAGTCATAATCAGATTGTCTCCCTTACTTTGTTAGTCCTCTGTCTGAGGTCAGTATGGTTTTTTTGTGTGGTTCCCATCTTCACGCCCAGTTACCACCAATTTTCACTACGTTAAAAATGTGGTTTTAAAACTAATTAGGTTATGAGCAATGGACGGAAGTGAAATTAACCTGAGGAGAAGAGAGAATTGGTTTAAGAAAAAAAGATTCAAACTCTGAACATGTTTCTTCTGCATACCCACAGTTAGTAGGGGGTGCATCCCATCAATCATCTACAGAGTTCATCAGGTCTAAGATCCCTCTCACAGTTACTATTATTGAGCAAGGTACCACATATACTGTACCTGTGCATTTTGGATTTTTTTGCCTAAATGTAGAGCTTTACTTTTTTCACCATTGAATTTCATTTTGTTAGATAGGGCCCAATGTTCAAGTCTGTCAAGATCCTTCTGTATCTTAAGTCTGTCTTCTGTAGTGTTGGCTATTCCTGCCAGCTTGGTGTCATCTGCAAATTTGATGAGTTCCCCATTTATTCCCTCATCCAAATCATTGATGAAGATGTTGAAGAGTACTGGGCCTAAAACAGAGCCTTGGGGTACTCCACTGCATACTTCCCTCCATTGTAGATGCAGTTCCATTGAGGACTACAAGTTGAGTGTGGATGGTCACCAGTTATGAATCCATCTGGACTAAGCTGTAGGAATATCCGTTTATTGAAATGGTTTTTGGTTTTTAAGGTCTAGCAACAAATCCAAATGGGAAATGCGAACAGAAATAGCGTCTGAAAGGACTCTGAAAAATATCAGTTTCCCACTTGCTTGAATGAACCCTGAGATTTGCAAAAGAATAAAACTGTTACAACCAACACTAAAGGGATAAAACTCCTGCTAAGCCAGCCCAATTTATACAAATATATTGTTGAGGGATTGTAGAGCAAGACAAGTGGAGGGATAGAGGAGAGGGGGGTGGAATCTAACTTTCTGATAGGCTAGCTGGATTCTTGAAGAGGAACAGAACAATATTTCGTCAGAACAATATTTTGCTGCAGATTTTACTTCTTATATTCGGTAAACAAGCTGCCGTTGCACCTAGCCCTTGAAAAGAGCCCCAGAGAGTCTATCCATAGATATTTCTAAGCATAGGTGAAACTAAGCACAGGCTGCCCAAGGACGAATTGCAGAATACCCGACATCTTCTTGATTGCTTCAACATTCTTTTAAAAATAACAAACCTTTGAGCTGATAAAGAAGAGCAAAACAGCCTTCCTGGGAGTCAATTGCAATTTCACTTAATGTAAGGACAAGGGGATTCTCTTTTATCCACTGTGAAATCTTGGTATTTAACTCACTGTTTTAATACCTATTTCTGAGCCAAGACAGATTGCAGATGTTGTGCTGTTACACACATTTTTTTCAAAGAGATAAAGGTAATACAGGCAGTCCTCAATTTACGACCACAATTGAGCCCAAAATGTATGTTGTTAAGTGAGACATTTGTTAAGTGAGTTTTGTTCCATTTGATAAGAACCATGGTGTTGCAGTGGTTAGGAATGCAGCACTGCTGGCTACCTGCAATTTGGAAGTCTGAATCTCACTGGCTCAAGCCTTCTTTCCTTTCGAGGTGGGTAAAATGAGGACCCAGATTGTTGGGGGCAATATGCTGACTCTGTAAACTGCTTTGAGAGTGCTGTAAAGCACTGTAAAGCAGTATATAAATACTATTGCCATTGCTATTTATATTTACTCCCTGCCACGGATGTTAAGTGAATCACTGCAGTTGATAAGTTAGTAATATGGCTGTTAAGTGGCTTCCCCATTGATTTTACCTATGAGAAGGTCACAAAAGGTGATCACATGATCTTGGGACACAATGATGGTCGTAAGGATGAACCAGTTGCCGAGCATCTGAATGTTGATCACATGATCATGGGAATATTACAAAGTGTGAAAAATGCTCATAAGTCACTTTTTTTCAGTGCCATTATAACTTTGAATGCTCACTAAATGTCCTGTTGTAAGTTGAGGGCTAACTGTACTCGTTGTGTCTATATTCTGAGATGGACAAACTCCAGGAAAAGATGCTCTGTAATGTGTAAAGTGCATTGCACTGCCAGCCACGGCTTGGTTTAGGGTTTGGTTGTATTGGAATATACATTTATCTGAAGCTGAGTAATTTTATAGAACCATAAAACCTACATTTTCTCTTGTGTTCGTTCCTATTTTCTTTTTTAAGTTAAATACTCAAAGCTAACTAAAACCTGAAAATAAATCTTCAAATACTACCCAAGGCAGAACATGGCTTTTATTACATATCTCTGCAATTAGAATTAATTTACAGCCTTGGGAGCTGGGGTGAAAAGGAGGAGAAAGCGGTGGGGGCAGTGAGCAAGCTACTTCTTGGATAAATATACCTAGGTAGGACAAGCAGAGCTTCTCTGTAAATGTTATCTCCTTTATTCAACAAGTACCAAGGTCATTCTTACTGCTACATACCTCAGAATTTTAATTAATGGCCCTGCAGCTGGCGGTACCACCTTGGCTCCTCAGTCCATGTTTTTCTGGTACCTATGAGCAGACTTGGATAACATCCCATGACTCGCTCCCCCCTTCCAGCCCTTTCCCCCCTCCCTTCCCCTTCTCCGCTGCCCTAAAGTACAAAACAAGCTTTCGTAGTCTCTCATGGAACAATGCCAGCCGTTCACAGAAACCAGAGAAGAAATTATGTCTATTTCTATTTATATCACTTTATAAAAAGGAACATGCTGTATTGTTCTCTGGGGGGGCGGGGGGGGGCGAATGCGCACCCATCCCATTAGCCTTGCTTTGCTTTATAGCCCATGAGGAAGTGAGTCTTGATATGGAATGATAGAGCTGCCAGAATTAAAAAGGAAATGAGGGAGACTACAGATGGCAGTTTCCAGTGCAGAGAGTGGGCTCCCCCACTGCCCTGCCTTTTCTCTCTTCTCCTTCCATGCAAAAAGGGACCTTTGATCCTAAAATGAGTTAATTCTAGCTGGTCTTTGGATCAGCAACAGCATTTACTTTTTAAAGATAAGATGGCCATTGTAGGACGCCAGGACTCAATAGGGATTATTTGAATTAAGTCTGCTTGAGTTCAGTATGGATTCCTACCCAGCTGCCATTCCACTTTTTGCAATTAAGAAATGGTATAGAGAAAAAGAGTTCAGATCCTGGAATTTGATCACTTTGCATATTTTTATCTTGAAGTGTGAGATGGAGGAGGAAGTAGGATCTTGCTTTAAAACATAGCTTAAAAATTCTACCAGGATTGAAATGCCCATAAAAATATGCAAAAATATCATGTACTTTGTTTTTTTTCTGTGTTCATTTATGTAAAACGTATTATTTACATATTAGAACTTTTATCACACCAGTCTTCCAGTTGTGTTGGAAAGATCTCCCATCATCTTGCTGCTAGTGATTATGGGAGTTGTAGTCCAATATATCTGGGACCTGGCAGACTGAAGAGGACTAACCCACAATGTGACTGTCATTGTTTCAGGTGGGAGAAGGATATATGGCTTACTCTTTGTAAATTTCAATATGTCTCACTGCTAAACAGTGAAACATTTCCCAAAGGTGCTTTTTTCCAAGAGGCAACTGGACTTTCTTTGAAGACGTTTCGCTTCTCATCCAAAAAGCTTCAGTTCATCTTAAAAAAGCATCTTGGAGACAACCAAGACCTGAGCGACTGAGAATCTCCATAGACATTCAGTGAAAAATTTATTTTGCCATTGAGACTTGGAGACATATTTAACATGAGGACTTTGGGTAGAAGAAATTTATATATGCCTTGCTACTGGTTCATCAATACAGGTGTCAACAAATACTATTTCCTAATACGGGATCCTAGAAGGCATTAGGGAATATATATCTGTTGAGAGGGAGGGCCACAGTATTAGATTATGCCAGAAATGGTGTTGGGATATTGAATTTTAAAGTTATATCACGATTGTCGACATGGTGACATAAAGGACATTTCAGGAGTGTTGTCAGGTTCCAGAGGTATGTGGGACTTTCAGCAAGACTGGTGGTAGGGGTGCAATGGGACAGTTCTTCAATTTGGGATCAAAACAGCTCAAGAGGTTCCCTTATCTATACTTTGTAAGAACATGGTGGAGGGAGGGGGAGGAATTCCTCACACTTATAATCATCATAGGGTTCCCATGGTCATGTGATTGAGATTCAGTTGCATGACAACTGAGAGGCAATTACAACCACTGCAGCCAACTTCCAAAAGGGGAGTCAATGGAGATGAAAATTACAAGTCAAGGTCACTTGTTGTCTTATTTAATGACTGCATCTCTTTGATGAAATTGTGTTTATTAAATGAGGACTACCTATTATATTATTTCTTCATATTTCTTCATATTTCTAAACCGCCCCCTCTCCCAAAAAGGGACTCGGGGCGGTGTACAGTCCACAATAAATAACAGATAAAATACAAATATCTATAAATATACGCATATATGTGGAGGAGGTTAAAAAAGAGACCAATAGATGACCTCTTCAGCTGCTGTATAATTTTTAATATCACTTTCTTGGGAAATAACATTCTGGTAAATTCTTTTGATATACTTATCAGTTATTGAGTCTACCATCTAACAACCTCAATATGTCTGTAACTGTTTTGACTTCATATAAATAGCGCTTTGCATAATTCAGCACTACTTTAATTAAAACTAAGATTTTCTATCTTGCAAAATTTAGAACATAAATAAAGTCTTATAATCATTATTTGAAATACATAACTGTGACATTATACAAGATATGACAATATCACCATTTTGGGAGAACTTTTATAGACTAACTTGGAATTTCTTTTGTCTTAAAAGTTAAATTCCAAAGGCATCTTCTATGTGCCCCATGAAATTTTAAAAAAAAAACCTGTTCTTAAACATATCTAGTAATATACTGTATGTGTTCTGTTTTTCGGTGTGTGTGTAAATTTGCATAAATATTCACATTCATTGTTCTTGCTCACTTCATAATATTTAAGGTTACTTGAAATGCTTTCGTTTCAGAAACTTTTCAAGCAATGCCAAGACAGCAGATTAAAGATTTTTTTTCATGTTTGTAGACAAAAATACATTAAAACAACCAAGGGAGCTATTACTCTTCCACATAATTATTTTTAATGTCTCTTTGGACATGTACAAAATGCCTTGTGGCTCCTCAGGGAGAAGAACAAAAAATGGGGGAAAATACTTTTTGTTTTTACATTTTTCCAAGTGGCTTTTATTAAAAACAGTATTTTTTCTCCATTGGTCAACACCCTCCTTCAAAGAACTCAAAAAGAGTTTTGAATTCCAATGGATATTAAAACAAACAATACTTGTCTTTAGAAATGCATTGGCACTCAAGTCTTTTAAGATATTTGCCATGTTCTTAGGGCCAGAATATGTAATTAATTTGGAATAACTAATCTGAAAAAATTATAATTCTATCAATGTGCAGAAAACTAATGCCTGAGAGAAGGCAGAATTTCTGGATCCCAATAGATTAGGCAGATGGAAAGATGAACTAACCAAAGCAAAAGTGTACAGATTGAAAATATAAAATCTGATGCAGAAGTTTCAGGGTATATACCGTGTTTCCCTGAAAATAAGACAGGGTCTTATTTACTTTTGACCCCTGAAATAAGCACTTGGCCTTATTTTTGGGGAAGTCTTATTATTTTTGAGGTGCAGGAGGTGGCGAGCATGGTCACCTCATGGCTGCTGTTGTGTTGCAATATTTTCGGAGAGGGCTTATTTTGGGGGGACGGCTGATTTTAGCGCATGTGCTTAAAAGCCCGATTGGGCTTATTATATGGGGAGGTCTTATTTGGGGGAAAACAGGGTAGGTTGGTTGATCAAATTGTGAAGAGTGGTTTGTTTGGCGAGCTATGGATATGTGAGAATTAAAGAAAACATTGAACCCTAGGCGAGCTTCAATTTCTAGATAACTATAACCACAGCTAGGAAAAATAACAAGCTGCTAAATGTCAACCATGTCAATAACTGAAGAGAAAAGAATATAAACCAGAGAACCATAATACTGGACCTTTAGAGCTGGCTAAGGAAATCTTAATTGTAGAGAGGATAGACTAGGTGAGGATGGTAGAGAAGACTGGAAGTGAATCCAATTGTCAGGGAAAAGGATAGAGCTAATTATATAGATCAAACAATGCTAACACAAGGCATCAGTGTATGTGGCGAGTTCTGAAATATGGCTAGTTTAATGGTATTTCTCACTGAGAACAATTCATTTTTCTCAATGGCTAAGCACGAAATCATATTTAGTGCCTCATAATCTGCAGAAGAGATTTATAAAACCCCATGGAAAAGGAAACACATCCCCAAGGTTGACAACAAAATATGGTATTAACAAAGTGATGACATATGTGCAATGATACAATTGAGTGAATGCCACGGTTTTCTGTTTGCATCACAGCATCTTTTTGGGAGAGGGGGCGGTTTAGAAATGTGAATAAATAATAATAATAATAATAATAATAATAATAATAATAATAATAATAATAATAATAATAATAATAATAATAATAATAATAATAATCTGATGCAAGCACACCAGTGGTGGATTTTGCTCGCTTGCCCTAGACATCTTTTGCCTCCTTTCTCCCCCTTCAAATGTATATGCTTCTCATGTGCTTGTGTCTTCTCAATGTGTGATATTCAATACATAAAGTCACACGCTGTGACCAGTGGTGGGATTCAAATAATTTAACAACCAGTTCTCTGCCCTAATGATTTCTTTCAACAACCAGTTGACCAAACTGCTCAGAAAGTTAACGACCGGTTCTCCCGAAATGGTATGAACTGGCTGAATCCCACCACTGCCTGTGACAAATGGAATATAAAATGACTTGAAGAAATATGCATATACGTAGATGTTCCAAAGCCAATCAGTTTATTCACTGAACTGATTGGTTTTAGGTAAGAGAGCAACACTTTGAGAGCCCAGCTTCAGCCCAAGAAAATAATGCCTTGACTTGGTCTCTCTGTCTAGAAATTCAGAATGTTTTAGAGGGAATGGGGCAGGGGCAGAAAGAGCTGGAGAAAAAAAGCAATAAAAACAAAATTTGGGGGAGGTGATGTATTAAAGATTACCATCTCCTTGTGTGGGTATATACTTTGCTTGTCCATTCCAGTGGAAAGATGGGAAAGCAAGGTGGTTCCCCCCCCCCCCCCCCAGTAATTGAAATATGCATACTTTTCCACTTTCCTTAGTTTGAACACAGGTTAATTCAGGATATGAAAGAGTGGTCTTGCAAGTATGTAAAAAAAACCTTCTGGATAAACATCTTCTAGATAATGATGATCTAGAAAATATTAAAGGTATAAATATTAATAAAACCTGAAGTTTATAATCGCAGTTTAGTCCCTCAAGTCTGTATTTTAAATTTTTAGGGGTGGGTTTTTAGGTTGTTTTTAATTTTTATCACTTTGTACAGCCTATTGTTTAATTCGATTTTATGGGAATTTAAGGGTATTTATTTTGTATACGGTTTATTATTGAGATGTCTGTACACCGCCCCGAGTCCCTTCGGGGAGAGGGGGCGGTCTATAAATCTAATAAAACTTAAACTTAAACTTAAGTGTTTCTTTTGAGTATTTTAAGTATTAAGGATAAATCAATTTAGAAACAATTTGGGATGCTATTTTTTTACATGAAATAGCACCATTTACATGGTGACTGCTGTGAGGATTATGCTTGCTAAGCTCTGGAAAGGAAAGGAAATGCCAACTGTTGAAGAATGGATTTTAAAATTGACTGAATAGGCAGAGATGGCGAAATTAACTACCTTGATTAGAGATAATGGACTAGACAGCCTTCTAAGAGACCGGAAAGGCATTTGTGGACTTTCTCTGTGTTAAATACAGTAACAGATGATTAACAGAGGGATTTGAAAACTAGTGTAATATTTGGGCAAACCTGTTCACTATATGTGTGTGTGTGAGTGTGTGAGTATGTGTGTATATATATGTATGTGTATATGTGTGTGTGTGTGTGTATTTGTGTGTATGTGTATATATATGTGTGTGTGTGTGTGTGTGTGTGTGTGTGTATGTGTATGAAGAACAAAGGGCAAAAAAAGAAGACTATATAATGGAGAAGTAGCAGCTATAGTATGTTATTAAATCGCAAGACCAATGGGACCAATAGTTGCTCAGAATTGAGATTTTACTTTGAGTTCCTCACTAACAAAGTCTGATTGATTTGAGGCTAAAAGGTGCAATTCATGACATAAGTGGACTTCCTCAATCTTATTTCCTAAGGGTGGGATTGCTTGTAAAGTAGCAATATAGCACGTCTGAAAGGATCCAGATTGGAGACAAGAAGGCTCTGCGAAATAGAGACTGGTTTCTATTTCTACTGCTTTTTCTATCCTTGTGAAGCAGAGGATAGATTTTTTTAAAGATGCAAGATTTAAAAATAATAATAAAGTAGAGAAGCTAAAAACACTTTATGTACTTTTCACAATGGCCTGATGAGTAATGGATGCAATTAAAGGAAAGGAAAGTTGAATAAGAAGTTTGTGTGAATGCATTTCTTGGTGAACACATTGGAAGCCCCACAGTGTGGGAAACACAACATGAGATTTGACAAAGAGTTGAAATGTGTACCATGGGGAGTAATCCTGCATTGCCAGATAGGACCTGACCTGCATGGCCTAGTCAGTCTTTTCCACCTCTTTTATTATTGTGAATCTAGGATCATAAGGAGTTCTTTTTGCTCTAGGAGACTGGTGTTAAGAGCTCATGACTGCAGTTCTATGACTGATGCATTTCTAATGACAGATACAAATTTGCTCCTTAAAGTCTACATTTCCAAATATGTTTGGATATAGCTTATAAAAGTAGATAGATTGGAACATAATTAATTATTGTAGAAGACTTTTGTATTATCGACACTTTGAAGGTACAAGTCTTGATATGGCTCTCTGGTTTGTAGTGTCACAGGATATGACTAGTGTGATTATATTAGTAATGAATAATCTTAATTAAAATTGAAGGAGAAGAAATCATATTTAATTCCACAGTATCTCTCTGCCTACCCATCACTTTTGTGTTGATTACCTTGGCATGCCATTCCAAAATCAAGTGCTTCTTTGGCTTTAAAAAAGATAGGCACCTTTGCCTGGGACCCAGAGCCCCCACTCTTCAGGCGGGCCTTATTACCAGAAGCATAGTTGGGGAAATGTAATGAAAAGGAGAGCCCTCTCTATGACTGTAACAGCATACTGTCCCATTCCCAGAAAGAATGCTAGGTTTCAAAGTTACATAATGAGCAATATACCTACTAAGCTGTGCTGAAAAGTTTCATGTAGCACTTTATTTCATAGCTCCTTATTTTTTTCGCTTATTAAAAACTGATCCAAAATGTTAGTTGAATTGATGGAGGTGTGGGAAGAGGTGCTGAGCCTGAATAAGATGTTGTTCTTAAATGCAACTTCTAAAATGTTGCAAAGATTTTAAGAATGATCATGAAGAAGATATCATTAGTCTCTTTCTAAAAGGTTGAAATTAGACGGATTGTGGTTATTGTTTCTTTTGTATTTTTCTTAAATTATTGGCACAACTGATCCATGTATTTTGGAACCAAACAGGAAGCATATGTCCCCTTCCATTTCTTAGACATAAGTCAATAGAATTGGCCACTGAATTCTCCTTCCATCTTAGCAGCAGGCTACATCACCAAACACAAATATATGGAATTTTCTTCCATAACATCTCACTGCTAATTTTTCACATGTCAGCACATGCCATCTAACAGCTTCATCGCTCTGTTTAATGCAGGAGCGGTCATCTTTGGACTTTCAAATATTGCTGAACTCCAAGTCCCATCAATCACCTGGAAATTATCAGGGTTGTATTTCCATAACTGGAAATCCAAAGACGGGAAAGACTGCCTTGTGACTGTATAGACCTCAACACACAACTGCAGGCTAGAGAAGGCCCAAGACAACATGTCAAGGAAAGGTTCCATAAAGTGGAGCCGAGTTGCAAAGAATCCAAAACAAATGTATCCTCTTCTTCCAAGATATAGAAGTACTGGAACTGTCGATGACTCACTTTTAAAGACATTACATAGAAATAACTGTTGGCTCTTATAGGTAATTCATAGACCATCATAGTACCCATCTGATGGACATTGTCAATTTTTAAATTATCAATAGCATTTTATATTTTTGCATCTTATAGAATGAAATGCTTCGCCTGACATCAGCAGACAGATTTTCTAGCAGGAAACTACTTTTTTTGTGGTGGAGGAAAAATGGCAGTGATGGAATAATTTTGTTCTGAAACAGTGGTCACAATAGAAGGCTCAACTGTTAGCCTTCCGGAAAGTGTTAAAAACCTGGTTTTTCTCCATGGCATTGGGCCAAGATGATAGATGAGCCCATCTTCTGAGAGGTGAAGTGTGTGTTTGGTTGACCTCAGCTGTACATTGCTGGTATGCTGGTTTTTGTTCCTTTGTTCTTTGTTTTATTGGGGGGGAGGGGAGTATGTTTTTTTAAAAAAACTTATAATCTTTGCTTTCTGTTTGGTTTTTATACTTGATATATATTGCGGAAGTTGTGGTTACACAAACTGAGTAAACAAGCAAACAATTCCCACTGTGAGAAGAGGAAGTAAATCTACTTTTCAAATTTACTGTGAAGCCCTTATAGCATTTTTTGTGTGCTCTCTTCATCTCTCTCTGTCTCTCTTTCAATCTCCCTCTCTCAATATCTCATTAGCCCACCTTCTTTAATATGTCTAACAAGTAATCACATTAATAACCACTCAGTGTTTTAAACATAGTGGGCTACATTTCCTTTTGTAACTCACATATCTTTTCCAGAAACAGATGATCTTCTGGAATGAATTTGGTTAGATGCAGAAGGGAGAGGGCAACAACAGGAAATCTTAACAAAGCAGTGAAAGACTACTACTTTAATGCTGAATAATGTCATACTTCTTTTATTATAGAAAGGGAGTTGTAGGAGAAAGTGAAAACTGGTGAAAATCCCCCATCTCTTCCAAATTCCAAGGTCTAACTTCTCCTAGGAAAAAAACTGGCTCCAAAAACAATAAGAATAAAAATAGGAACAATTATGTCTCTCCATATTTATGTGCCATAACCTCAGCTTTTGGAAAGACTACAATTTATATCTGTTGAAATAAAATGCTACCACCAGTGTTAGTCTTATATTAATCTTTAAAAAATGCTTTAGAGCAGCAAAAATATATATCTTTTAAAAAATAAAGTAATAAAGTAGGGAGAAGAATTGTGTTTTTTTTTGCCCTAGTGCAAAATTATAATTTGAGGGATGTTATGTTTTGTAGTCTTGATCC
Organism: Natrix helvetica; assembly: GCF_964273705.1. Taxonomy (NCBI): domain Eukaryota; kingdom Metazoa; phylum Chordata; class Lepidosauria; order Squamata; family Natricidae; genus Natrix; species Natrix helvetica. The sequence continues at coordinate 98,512,333 of NC_138548.1, read as the reverse complement.
AGAAAAATTACAGAACATTTATATCTTCTCATCTAACAGCAAACAGCAGGATGATTGCTGAAGAAAGGAAAGATATAAAATCTATCAGCAAGGACTGGAAAATATTTTTGCTGGCAAAAGGGAACTTAGGGAGCTCAAATCTTGGTAGGCAGGCCAAAAAATGACATATTACATTTGCAAAAGGGAAAGTACTTTTACAGTTGGAAAGACAGAGTTTGTGTCAAAGTTTCATTTATAACAAATAACAAATTTATTGTAAATGAAATTTTGACACAAACTTCCAAATAAGGTAGGACTAATTTTGACAGTTTTTTTTATTGTTATGAAAGTACTTTGATCATAGAAATTAAACTGTAAATATTAAATGTGTAAAATTGTCTCCCTAGGATACCACATTGGGAACAAAGAATCCCGCCATTTTAAAAACTATTGGGTAGATTTAATGCTTATCTTTAATCTGCTCCTGCATTTCCCCCCCTCTTTCCTGCCATAAGAGGAAAAAAAACTGCATTGAAGTTTGTAATACATGATAAAAATTATCTTGTGTCCAAAAATCAAGATAAAAAATGTCCTTCTTGGGAAGGGGGAATGAATAGATATATGGATACCGTATTAGGACTCTTATTTGTCTGTAATTGCTTGGAAATGATGGTTAAAGGGGGATTTTATGAGATGTTGTACCCAAAATCTAAAGCTACCAAATCATTTTGAAGATGCACCATAAATTTATTAGTGTGCATGTAAGCAATAATACACCATAAATTGTGGTTAAAAATGACAAAGGAATGTCCATGTAGTTTTCTTAATTACAATATAGAGGCAATTTGCCATGGTGTTCTTGAATGTTTTGGTAACTTCTCAGTGTGCCTTACAGCTTGGTGTTTCCTGATGATCCCCTCTCCAAGAATACAGTCCTATCCCCTTAGTTTTTCAAGCTTAACCAAGGTTATCTAAGTGATGCTACCTAGCCAGTTAATATGGCACTGTATCCCACATCACAATTCCATGTTGCTCATTCTCAAATGGCTTAGTCCAGTGGTGGGCAACCTTTTTTTTCAACTGAGCCAAATCTCGCCAAAACCACGATTAAAATTTATTTGGAGAGCCGCATTTTTAAAACCGAAAATACATAGGATGGTACACTGTTTTTAGTTTCAATAAGTTTTTATTGAGAATATTCCGCATGCAAGTATCCACATAGGTCGGGAGGATACAAATAACACAACTAATAAAACAAAAACTTTAGAACGATATTATTTATCGATAACGTTAAATTCTGTAAAATTTGCCTTACAATGTAGAGAAAATTACATCCTGACAATGACTGACAAAGTCACAACCACTAATGTGAACATTGGCCTTGCATTTCCTTGGATAGTTTGAGTAAGTCAGGTTTGTATGTTGTTGCTTTTAATTTCATCTCCCTCTCCCACTTTCTTTCTTTTTTTCTTTTTCTTTCTCTCTCTCTCTCTGGCTCTTTGTCTCTCTCTCCCTCCCTCCCTCCCTCTCTGTCTCCCTCTGTCATTTTCTCTGGGTGTCTATCTGTCTCTCTCTCTCTCTCTGTATCTCTGTCTCTCTCTCCTCCTTCCCCCATCTCTGTCACTCTGTGTGTGTGTGTGTGTGTCTGTCTCTCACTCACTCTGTGTGTGTGTCTGTCTGTCTCTGTCTCTCCCTCTGTCTCTCTCCCCTCCCTCTCTCTCTGTCACTGTGTATGTGGGTGTGTCTGTCTCTCACTCATTCACTTAATCACTCACTCTGTGTGTGTCTCTCTCTCTGTCTGTCTATCTTTCTCTCCCTCCCTCCCCCTCTGTGTGTGTGTGTGTGTGTGTGTGTCAGTCTCTCTCTGATTCCCTCCCTCACTCCCTCTCTCTGTTCCTCTCTCTGTCTGTCTGTCTCATTCACACACACAGACACACACACACACACACTGTGGTCACCTTGTTGAGTGTTCCAATCACATTTGAAATGTGATTGGAACACTCAACAAGGTGACCACAGTGTGTGTGTGAGTGAGACAGACAGACAGAGAGAGGAACAGAGAGAGGGAGTGAGAGAGGGAATCAGAGAGAGACTGACAGAGACGAATCAGAGAGGTACTTTTAACTACCTGGCAGCGGCGTTTTGCCTTGGGGGGCTCCTCAGAACTTCCCAAGACTTCGGAGGGAAGTTTACAGCTCTCCCTCGGAACTCTTCGGAGGGAAGCTTCTGCAAAAGCCCGGGCGATTGACAACAAGTCTCCCAGGCTTTAATTTGCCGAGCTGTGCGCACGCGCCTGTTTTCCACGCCGTGGAGCAGCGGCGAGATTCTGCGCGGCGAGCGATGATTCCGGGGGCCATCCGGGAAGATGAGGAACGCGAGGGGGGACCCTGCCCCCCCACTGATGGCCCCCGGAATCATCGCTTGTCGCCCAGAATCTCGCCGCTGCTCCACGCCGTGGAAAACAGGCGCGCGCGTACAGCTCGGCAAATTACAGCCTGGGAGACTTGTCTCGCCGGGGTTTTGCAGAAGCTTCCCTCCGAAGCCCGAGAGGAGGGAGGGAAGCGGGCGCCCGGCACACAGAAGAGCCAGATTAAAATGTTTAAAGAGCCGCATTTGGCTTGCGAGCCGCTGCTTGACAACCACTGGCTTAGTCCAATAAGTGCAAAATCACATCACATTCAATAGCGTTTACTCCCTAGAAAATGTGTCCATTTTGTTTAAAAATTAGTCTGGGTGAGCGTTCATTAAATTTTCCTGTTGTTTTGCATTAGAATTAATCTGCTACTGTGCAACTAGCATACTCCTCATTTATTTCCTTAAGTATATGTAGCTTGGTCTTATGAGTTTTTCCCAGATCAAGCTCCTTAACAGATTTTTTTTCATTTTCCTTTAATTTTATACATCCTTGTAAAATGTGGTTTATTTCTTCACCAGTTTGATTATTGGTCCTTGATAGTCTTCTAGTATGGTAAACTTTAATTCTGCACAATACTGAACATCACCATATAAATGTTCTTTCAGAATATTTTTTTATTTTATTAAAATATATAAGCCAAAGAATGAGTTTCAGGTAAGAAAGAGGTATATTCTTTGTGTCCAAATCTGTATTTGTGAAGAAGCTGACCAGGAATTAAGCTGCTCCTAGGGAATAAATTATTGAATCCTCATGATATATTTTACTTATGTTATTTGTATAACAGTCCTTTCCTCACAATTTATGTCCAGTAATACAGTTTAGTCATTTTAAATTCTGACTCTAAAGGTCTCATTGACTCCCATTTTAAAATAGTAATTATTAAGGTAGCAACATCTACCCAACTTTGTTCTAGTCCCAAAGGTGCTTTTCCAAAAGGCAACTGGACTTTTTGGGGAGGTTTCCCCCCCCCTTTGAAAACATATTGCTTCTCATCCAAGAAGCTTCTTCAGTTTAGTCAGATGAAAAGCAAAACCTTTTCAAGAAAACCCAATTGCACTTCCGGTTCCGGCGGCTACGGCGACGGGCAAGGACTTTGCCCGCTCCCGTTCTTCGGTGGGCTTCCCCCGTCTTCGGGGGGGGGGGCACAGGACGCCCCGAAGAGGCGCCCTGCCGAAGGAGCGGCTCCGGGAAGGCTCTGGCACCGGCGGCGGCTGGTGGGGGCTTTTCCGCTTTGCTCCAGGCACCGGGGAGCAGTTTTGGAGGACGCGCCTGCGTCTCACCCCATGCCGATCGGAGAATGCAAAACTGAAGGAAGCAGCGGCGGTGCGGTGAGATGCTTCCTCTCTTCATCCCCTTACTTTTGAATTGATAGACTTTTCAGTAATTTTAAAAGTTAACCTTTCGGATTTACTCTTTGAGGAGCGGCTAGAGGGGAGGGGGATTCCCCCCCCTTGGACAAGCGGCTTGTTAAAATTCTGCTCTCGCCCCCAGGGGAAGGAGGAGGGGGGAGAGCCAACTAACGATGCCTCACCCCAGTAAAAGTGCTTTTCATGGGACTTAGATCCAGAACTTATTGATGACCTGAGAACTTTTTGAACTTTTAAATTTTTTTCTATGCCTCTGAGCCCAAAGCTGGCAGGGCAAGATGGCACACTTCCGTTGTCTTCATGAACTGTGAAACCTGACTCCACCTTTAAAATTCAGGCTTCCGGTCTTTGTCTCCGAGTCACCCAGAGGAATCTCTTGTGGATTGTTATTTTTTGAACTCTTTGGAGAAAAAACTTTCATCTATTGCTAGAGTGACTAAAGAAACTCCCACCTGTTTGGATCCTCTGCCTTCTGGACTCGCCTGCCTGCTCTACTTCTCCAGCTGCCCAGTTTCTACACTGACTGATCTCTTTGTTTTATAAACCATGTCTCCAAAAAGACCACCTCCTGGAAAACCTGGCTTTGCCACTTCTGCTCCAACATCTGCAACATCCAGTCCAGCCACACAGTCAAAGATAACAGAACTGATGCAACCTAAGACTACAGAGATGGACCTTCAACAAATGCTTCAACAAATTTTACAGGGCCAGGAGGAAATCAAGAAACAGCTAAGGGAAATGAAAGATGAAATTAAAGAGAATCAAGTTCAAATTTATAAGAACTCACAGAGACTGGACCTTGTGGAGGGTGGGGTGGCGGAGGCGAGAGGGGGGGTAGAGGCTTTACAGAAGGGAAACAAAGAACTTGATATCCAACAAATGAAAACAGAGTTTGAGAGAATGTCCTTTTATCTTAGATTTCAAAATGTAATAGAAGCAGATGGGGAAAACATAAGGGACATTATGACTAATATTCTAGATGAATACATACACAAAGATAAACAGCAGATGGAATGGGAGATAGATCTGGTCTATAGAGTGAATTCAGCATATGCCAGAACACACAATGTACCCAGGGAGGTTCATATTAAATTCCTTAGGAAAAGCACAAGAGATGAAATTCTGGGTGTACAAAGGGGGCAAACACTGACATACCATGACAGGGAGATAACCATTCTGAAGCAGATTCCCCAAAAAATTAGGGAGAAAAGGAAAAATTATTCGCAATTGGCGAATAAACTATACCAGAAGGGGGTGTGGTTTAGATGGTTGATGCCTGAAGGTATGCTGATATTTTGGGAGGAGACAAGAATCAGAATCAACACACCCATAGAGGCACAGGCCTTTATGGAAAAAAATAAAGCGAACCTAGAAAAAACAGAAGATACCACAATGGTCACACAGGACACGGGAGGGGCCGGAGCTCTGCCAGCGGGGGGTGAAGGGGCAACACCAAGAAAGCTCAGATCACAAAAATGAATAAGAAAACCACAATGTTATAAACAGACCGAAAGTAATAATGAAATTATATCTAGATTATATATCATAACTATATAAACTGATTGAAAACTATTTTTTCTAGAATTAATATGCTGATTTTTTATGATTATGTATTAATGTTTGATATTTAGATGTAACCTATGAGTTTGGAGGGAGGGGGCGTCTGCCACACTTGCAACTGCCAAAATTTGTAACCATTCCACCTACCCTTTTCCTTATAAATGTTTTAAAAAACCAATAAAACTTTTTGAAAAAAAGAAAAAAAAGAAAACCCAATTGCCTTTAGAAAAGGACTTTGGGAACAACTATGACTTGAATGATTGAGAATCTCCAGAGATAATCTTGTTCTTGGCCAGCGACGGCGAACCTTTTTTGGCTCGCGTGCCACAAGTGGGGGGAGCGTGGGGGGGTCGTGTGCAGGCGTGCCGCACCCATAATGCAACGCGCTGTCCCCCAGTGCGCATGGGCGCACAATGCGCCCCCATTTTTACATGCTTTTTTCGCCCTCCCCAGGCTCCATAGGCTTTATAGGAGCCTGAGGAGGGCGAAGAGAGCCTCCCCCGCCCCCCCGGAGGCCCTCCGGAGGCTTCAGGGACCGTCCGGAGGCTTCCCTGATGCCTTCGGAGCGCTTTAAACCACCCTCTGAGCAAACCGGAAGTGACTTCTGGGTTGCTCAGAGGGTCGTTTTAAGCGCTCCAAAAGCATCAGGGAAGCCTCCGGATGGTCCCTGAGACTTCGGAGCGCTTAAAACGACTCTCTGAGCAAACCGGAAGTCACTTCCAGTTTGCTCGGAGGGTGGTTTTAAGCGCTCCGAAGGCGTCAGGGAAGCCTCCGGACGGTCCCTGAAGCCTCCGGGGGGGGAGGCTCTTTTCGCCCTCCCCGGGCTCCTATAAAGCCTCTGGAGCCTGGGGAAGGCAAAAAATAGCTTTTAAAAAGGTGAACTCAGCTGGCCAGTGCGCTTGCGCGCTAGCCTGCTAACAAGGCAGCGCCTCGCGTGCCCTGACAAATGGCTCCGTGTGCCACTTGTGGCACGCGTGCCATAGGTTCGCCATCACTGTTCTAGGCTTAAAACATTAATTCCTGATCTCCTAACCTGAACATCCCCCCACCCTATAAGTTACCAATTCCTTACACTGACTCACTACAATGATCTGCAGAATCCCAAATGTATTTCCTAATTGACAAGAGAAACTCTCCATTACCCCTTCCCCTAGCTTTCAATTGTACCCCTTTACTATGGTAGTTTACCTGAAATTAAGATCTAGGAAAGATCAGAGGGTCACTCTATTATGTTTAAAATGGATCTTTCTCACAGTGGCATTAAAGGGCAATTAAAAAATATGCCCGATACATTGCAATGTCTACAGTGGGGGGGGGGGGGTCCTATTTGGCCCCAGTAACAAGGCCAGGGACTGCTGATAATCTCTCTGTTTTAAGGAGGGACAAGTCAAGAAAAGTGATTGGTGGTTTCTCCAGGGTCTCTCTCCCCCTCCCCCTTAGCAAAATTCACCAGCAGGCAGGAAAGTATCCACCAATTTCTCTACTTAACAGGAGGTGAGGTGTGTTTTGACAGGTAACTAGATCAGTGGGTTTAGCCATCCGTCAAATGTTCTGCTTATGTGAAGTGTTTTGCATGGGTGTGTTTAAAGTCAGCATAGGTTTATGGCATTTCAGAATAGTGCTATTCTGTAATAACATTGTATCAAAATAGAGCTATTCTGAAAGAAAGAGAAATTTGTCTGTATATATAATTTCCAAAGTGGCTGATTGCTTGCAAGATGAAATGGGAAAGATGGGGTATGGAAAAAGATTTTCTGATAAATTTTGGTAGACGGAACCCCTACAGACTGCTAAAAAATATAAAGAAGGAAAAATAACAATAGAATACACACACACAAAAATAACAGCATGATACTGACAAACCACATGATGAAGGCAAGGTATCCCTCTGGCTTTCCTCTGCCTTTAAATATACCAGTAATATTGGCTCCTCCTTTCCCTCTGGAGCCAAAGATTTTGGAAGGAAATAAGAAAGTTCAGTAATGGGTTTAAACTGAGGAGTGGGAAGACCTGTAAAGAACTTTTTTATTTAATGTTTTACCATGTGACTGAGAATACTATGCTGGCTGGGAACAGCATTTTTTTCTCCATTATCCCAGACCCTGCAACTCTTGTCAATTTCTCTGCTTTACTAACAGCCATATATCTGAGAAAATGCTTCTCCTGGTGTTTTTTTTTTAAATAGGTCTAGCATTCTCTCCAAAGATTAGTGAGCCTGTGTTAGTTATAGAAACAGTCTGGTCTAATAGTTTAAGGCACTTGTCTAGAAACTGGGAAACTTGAATTCTAGTGCTGCTGTAGGCATGAAAATTGAACAGAATAGAACAGAATAACAGAATTGGAAGGGACCTTGGAGGTCTTCTAGTCCAACCCCCTGCTCAGGGAGGAAACCCTATACCATTTCAGACAAATGGCTGTCCAATCTCTAGATAGATAGATGATAGATAGATAGACAGATAGATAGATGATAGATAGATAGAGATAGATAGATGATAGATAGATATAGATAGATGATAGATAGATGATAGATAGATGATAGATAGATAGATAGATAGATGATAGATAGATAGATAGATAGATAGATAGATAGATAGATAGATAGATAGATAGATAGATGATAGATAGATAGAGCAATAGCAATAGCACTTAGATTTATATACTGCTCCATGGTGCTTTACAGCACTCTCTAAGTGGTTTACAGTGTCATTTTACTGACCTTGGAAGGATGAAAGCAGAGTCAATTTTGAGCCAGGTAAGATCAAACTGCAGACTGTGGCAGAATTTGCCTGCAATACTGCTCTCTAACTACTGCACTACACTGCCTCAGATAGATGATAGATAGATAGGTAGATAGGTAGATAGATAGATAGATAGATAGATAGATGATAGATGATAGATGATAGATGATAGATGATAGATGATAGATGATAGATGATAGATGATAGATGATAGATGATAGATGATAGATGATAGATGATAGATGATAGATAGATAGATAGATAGATAGATAGATAGATAGATATAGGGAGACAGAGACAGAGACAGACAGAGTGACAAGAAACTTGTACAACTTCAGATAATTCAGAAATTGCCAGTTGGACATCAGATGGGTAAATGCCTCTGCAATGCCTCACGCAGTTCCAGCCAAAAGGGCAACGGAGGGCAGCTCTCAGCAGCAACTGATTTAGAAAAGCATCCTTAGGTCTGTTTAATGTGGCCAATCCTGGCCCCTTGAAAGTGTCATCAGCAGCATGATTGATGTAATGCTGTACATCATGTTCATGACAAGCCTTCTATTAGAAGGGGAGGAAGAAAAATGCTACATTTAAACTGGAGCAGCTAAAGAGGCTACCGAGTGGGGAGGAGAGGAAGGTGGCATCGTGAGAACATGCCCTTTAAGAATAATTAGCATAAAGATATAAAGATGAGCGCGTGTACAATGGGGAGAAAGATATAACAGTGGGATTTCCTTACTTATTCTTCCAATCTGGAACTCAGATTCTTTTTTTAAAAAAATATTTTTTATTGAACATATTTCAACTTTAACACCACATTTCCGCTCCTAACACCGTTTCAATATCACTATCACTCATATTTACATCATGGCTATTTCAACTTTCTTCATACATCATTATTCTATGTACTGTATTCATATATGTACATAATTTTAACATATCAATATTTACAAATATATACAATATCTTCCCTTTTTAATATACCTCTCCAGTAGTCTTTATGTATGTTTTCTACATCTATTTTCTAGCCAATTATACCATATATTCCAAATGATGTAATAATCTGTTTCCTTTCTATCTTTTAATTCCATAGTTATTAGCCTGTCCATCTCAGCACAATCAAGTTCCTTTTTTATTACCATTAGATCTGAAGGAATGCTATCGGGTTTCCAGTATTGAATAAATATACTTCTGGCCCCAGTTATTATGTGGAGTATGATATATTGGATTTTTTTACTTAGGTTTTTTCTTATTATATCTAATAGGAATAATTCCGGTCTCAATTCAATTTTTTGCTTCATAATTTCTTCTATCCATGTCATAATTTTGATCCAATATTTCCTGGCTTTGGGGCACATCCACCACATATGGAAGAATGTACGTTGTTTATATTTGCATTTCCAGCATTCTGTTCAAGATTCTATTGAAGTCAATAATTTCACTAAGACACTTACAACTGAAGATAAGACCTTTACCATTCATTTACAACTGGTTGGTGTAACGCTGAAATTAAACAGGGGGGCAGTTTTTTCTTTCTTTCTTACCTATTTGAGAGCTCTTAATCACGAATGCCTTCTCTAAGCACCCTCAGCTAATCTTTGCACAGCTCCAGTTATGCAGCAGAGACTTTTAAAATGTCACAGCGATCTGAACAATGATCCAGTGCTTACTGGTGTATGAACTCTTGTTCACCAGAGTCTGCGGAGGGATATTTTATAGCTTTACACATCCTGGTGATTTATGGTCAGCTTTGCCCTAGCAATATGCTAATAAATTTAACAAGACCTCTCTAAGACCCTCAGCCTTCACGTAAAATGAAGCTCGGTGCAAGGTGAGACGTCGCTGTGCTGGTGAGGGGGGAAATTTGCCCCCCCCCAGAAATGGAAAAGCACAATTCACTAAACCGCAATGCAGCCAGTTCATGGTTGATGAAGCAATCACGGGAATTAAGAAAGCTATTCATTTATTGTTGTATGGCCTCATATTCCTACACCTACTAGATATGCCTTCTGCTGAAATCAAGACGCATCTCTAATAAACTACAAGGAAGGCTGCCCAGATTTACTTCCAAACTTTGCAAAGTGGATTTGAGTGAATATCCCTTAGATATCTATATGAAAATCAGTTTGAACAAATCTTCCATCTGTTTATTGGCATCAACCTGAACTGCAGGCCTAAACATAGACTCGGAGGTAAACTAGTCCTGTTTCCATGTCAATTTGCATAGAAGTGGAATCCCTGCTGAGCCAAGGTGGAATCGGCTTTCTAGTTAAACAGCACTGGGTCCAGCAAGAGTCCCATTCCAGCAAGTAGACCTGAAACTTACATCCATGGACAAGAATAACACAAAGGCCAGCTCAAATTTGGATAGTTCAGCCATCAAACCTTATACAGCATGAACACTCTGGGATGCCCAGTTGCATGTTCCAAATTAAAAGGTGTGTGGATCACTGCCTCCCCACACAGCAATTAACAGGGATGAGGAGATGTCATAATTAAGAACACCTGAACTCTGAGAGGATTGAGTTTAAGAGAGAGGTTCAGAAATTCTTTCTGTAAAATTCCTTTATTTCAATATATATGGATAATATAAAGACATGGAGATAAGCACAGGTAGATTAATTTCAAGGTGAATAAAGTTATGGGAAAAGAGACATTAGAAAACATTTATTTCCTACAAGTGCAATGTTACTGTAAATAATTTTCTTTTATTCTTCCTTCCCTTCCCAAATTTTTCCTTTCCTTTTTCCTTTCTTTTCCTTTCCCTCTTTTCTTCTTTTCCCTTTCTTCTTCTTCTTTTCCTTTCTCTTTTCTTTTCCCTTCCTCGTTCTTCCCCAAAGTTGAATCTGGGGTCAGAAATTCTCATTGTAACCTCAGACTGGAATTCCAGATGGTGTGCTGAGGACTTGGAGCAAGTCTCAGTTCATCAATTTCATGTACTCAAGTGTCTGTTCTGGCTGTGGCCCCGACTCCATTCCCAACGTGGCATTAATGCAGAACAAATTGAGACATATCCTCTCGATAATTAGTTCCAGGATTGCCCAAGATTTATGGTAACATAATAGAGCAGCAAGTTCCACAAAGCGGGTTTCCCCGTTGGCCTCCTTCCGCCCAACCAGAGGAGGAGGAGGAGGAGGAGGAGGAGGAGGAGGAGGAGGAGGAGGAGGAGAATCATGGCAAAACGCTGGGCCAGAAGGATGCTCTGCAGTGAGGACACAGGAGCAGAGAGAGGGAGGGGTGGAGGGGATGCTTGGGTTCAGTAGCCCATGGAAGGGGAAAGGTAAATATTTGAGAAGGGGGAGAATGAGAAAACCCTTTTGGGGGCAGAGGGGGTCGTGAAAGAGATGAGAATCCATTAAACGCCAGGGCAGCAAGCCTGTGAGCAAATCATATAAGAAAGATCTCTATTTTATTTAAATGGCTAGTTATTAATGCGAACTCCCTGAGTAGCTTAAGAAAGAGGAACAAAAGATCACTGTAGAGAAAGTGTTCCTAAAGGTTTTGCCTCCACACCTCCCATTGCGGCGGTGTAATCTTAAAGTAAACAACTCCTCTAAAATCTAAACCTCAAAGCAAATAATGAAATAACAGAACGAAACACAGGTTAAGGTGGATGAATTAGAATAATGTGATTATTATAACAGAGGGATATAATGATGTGATAACAGAGGAATAGAATCAAGATCGCTAATCAAGTTCAAGATTAGTACCCCTTGATAAAGCCCTAGTAAGACCACACTTAGAATACTACATTGAGAAATGATATCAAATTATATTTGGGTTTGTGGAAATACCATCCCAAGAAAAGGTAAACTGAGATTTGAAAGAGACACCTATAACAACAGAAAAGGAAAGGGGGAAAGGAGGAGAGAATGAGAGGAAGAGGAGGGAAAGAAGAAAGAGGTAAGGAGAGGAGAGAGGAAGGGAGAGAAAGAGGAGAGAGGGTAGGAAGAGGAAGAGTAGGAGTAGGGGAGAAATACGGGAAGAAGGAAGGAGAAGGAGAGGAGGAAGGAAGGAAGTAGAGGAGGGAGGGAGGGGGAAAAGAAAGAGAGAATAAGGAAGAAGGGATGGTAAATAAAGCAACCCAAACTGCATATTATAACCTATTAAATGGAATAACAAATGTATAAGAATGACAAATTAAAGAAGAATAACAATTATGTGAATGTATACTTACAATGGTATGTAAGAGAATAAAAAATAAACAATTTTGGAACTGAAAAAAGAATACTACATTTAATATAATAGAAAAGAAGTAGAGATTCTGGAAAGAGTGCAGAAAAGAGCAATAAAGATGATTAGGGGACTGGAGACTAAAACATATGAAGAACGGTTGCAGAAACTGGGTATGTCTAGTCTAGTGTAAAGAAGGATTAGGGGAGACATGATAGCACTGTTCCAATATCTCAACCACAAAGAATAGAAGATCAACCTATGTTCCAAAGCAACAGAAGGCAAGACAAAAAACAATGGCTGGAAACTAATCAAGGAGAGAAGTAACTGAAGTAAGGAAAAATTTCCTAACAGTGAGAACAATTAACCAGTGGAACCACTTGCCTTCAAAAGTTGTGGGTGCTCCATTACTGGAGGCTTTTAAGAAGAGACTGGCCACTCACTTGTCTGGAAGGGTCTCCTGCTTGAGCAGGAGTTGGATTTAGAAGACCTCCAAGGTGCCTTTCAACTCTGTTATTCTGAATAAAAGGTTCTTCAGTTTTCTGCCTACACCTTACTGTTTGGGAAACCCTGTTTCACTAAGAGCCTCAAATACTGCTGAGGGTATGTTCCAGCTAGGAGACCATCACCAAAACATGGTGTTCATCTAGTAATTTTTGACTATGCCTCATTTGGCAAAGCATTCTAGAAAGGACCAATGCAGGAGCATCATAACATTTGGACACATGCAGAGGAAGACAAATCAATATTTAGGGCTGCTGGACTTGGAATTGAGTCCTACTGATCTTATAGGAATGGATTTTGAATAACATTAAATCATAATTCCAGTCGTTTGCTTTTAGAAGTGTTTGGGGAAATAAATGGTAGGAGCTTTGTCTCCTAACAAGATAGCTAAACATCTCCCATACATCCAACAATCCCCATCTGATTAAACTGTAGCGAGGCACCACAGTTGACATGGAGACATTGAATGAAGGATACAATTTCATTTTTAGGATGGTAGACATTATTATTTTTTTTGCAAGGAAAGCAGAAAACATAGAACCTTAAAGAAAAGACTAACTTATTATGTAGACCACACTTCACTGAATTAAGTTCATAGTACAGTGATGCAGAGATGTTGTGAGGAGAAGGAAGGTGTGTGTGTGTGTGTGTGTGTGTGTGTAAATAAGAGAAAAAACAAAGTTGCTTTTGAAATAACAAATATACGTAAGTCTGATAAAGCGAATGTGTTCACTTAACATAGTTAAGCAGATCAGGTAAATGCCTAATGGCACTCTATGCATAATCCATTAAATTTGACTAACTTTACTCTTGAATATGCCTTTCTAATGAATTAATACATTGCACAAAGCCTTTTTATTTTGTGGTTCAATGTATTGTGCAAATCCAAATGATATATTACTTCAATAACCTGCTCAATTTATTTATGTATTAACTCAATTTACATGACCATCCATCTCTGGGCAGGTAGCAGAAAATAAAAACAAGATGAAAATATCCAAGAAAAAAATAAGTAACAAATATAGGGGCCAAGATGAAACATGATTAAGATATAGGCTGAACCAGATGTCCATAGCCTTCTCCAAACGAAATAGCAGAGCTTGGCTTCTCTGTTTTCTTTGGAATTGGAAGAAAAAAATGCATTGGAGATGAATTGAGGGAAGAAAAAAACCTAGTGGAGGATGGCTAGTGATGTGGGGGGGGGGGAGATCATTTGTGCCTCCCAACATTCCCCACAGATGCTTATATTCTCTAGAGATCAGGTGATTTAACTTCCAATCTCCTAGGCAACCTGTCCAGGTTGGTGTTAGAGAACTTTCTCCACCAGCAGCTTATCAAGACCAAACATTCCCCTGTCCCATTGTTTTCATCTTACGTAATTTTTTAAATTGATCTACATTCACCTTTGTGGGTTTTTTTTTTTTTACAAATAGTTCAATAGTTAACTCAAATAGCTATTCCACTCACAAAATAGAAGAGTGAACTGGGCTGAGAGAGAGTGATTGGGTCAAAGTCACCCAGTTGGCTTTCATGACTAAGGCTGGACTTGAACTTTCAACCTCTCACTTTTTAGCTTAGTGTCTTAATTTCTAGACCAAACTGGTTCTTGTTCCCAGTCTATGCGTGAAATGTATTTGAATCATTCCCAGCCATAAAAGCATTCAACAAATATTTCCCCTTGTCCTGCACAATCCGAAAACGCCTATTACTTTGATGGAGGTTAGATGTTTGCAGAGGGAAAAAATCAGAATGACAACTATAACCGTATTACCAGAGCTCCAACATATGTGCATGGGCAAAGGTCCCCTGCCATGGTTGTGAGTTTTGACACACGGATGCCCCCAGTGGGCACCCCTGAATTGCAGTCACATGCAATGGAGGCAGGATAGAACTTCACACTGCTTTTTTTTTTTTTTGGCTGATTCAAGATTGGGTGGAGAGCATTTCAGCTCAGGTAGAACATACTATTTTTAAAGTGGAATAATGTAGAATAACATGGAACATACTATTTTTAAAATGTGGCCAGTAATGGTGACACAATAGGCTGCATCTGAGCTCAAATTGACTTCTATGGGGCAAGGAGAGGACATTTATGTCATAAGTGCATGGTGGTACTCTGGTTAAGCGCATGAGGAGACAAGGCTTGAATTTGCAGCTGTATACATCATTTCTCTCTAATTTTGGCACCTTCCAGATGGGTTAGTAGGGGCTCCATTAATTATCTGGTTCATTATCTTGGCTGTGAATGATGGGAGTAGTTGGCACCAGTTTGGCTATATAGGCTTATGTAGGAAATCCAGTGGGAGTTACTTATGAGTAGCTCTGCAAAGGATTGCATGGTTGGACTGTTATCTTTCTGGATCAAACTGAGAGCCTGGGTCTTTGGGCACTTCTGAACTCTCCCAGCGAGATGAGAGTGAATCCAACCCCCCTCCATCTCCCTCCCATTTTTAATTGGTCAATATCTAGAGATTGGCAGAGTGTTGCAGTCCAATTGCATTCCTGCCCTGGGATCGCATCATACATACTTGGGCGCTGGTTGAGGCCAAAGGGAGGTCACTGGGGCTATTTATTACTTTGTTAAGTTCCAGCACTAAGGAGTTCACGAATCTTGACAGATAACTCGTCTCTTGTCTGTTTTTACAGTTGTACATTGCTGCTGAGGTTACAGAGGAAGCGGGAAGAGACGGGCTCAAAGTACTTTTAATTCCCTGGCGAGGATGAGCTAACAGAGCGCCGGCTCTTCTCCCCTCCCCTCCCTTTCTCCGCTTAGATGTTGACGACAACATGCCAAAAGTTTAAAAAAGGGAGTTTGGAGGGCAGAGGGAATCCCTCTCCCTTCCAGCGCCTTCCTTTTGATCTCCCAATAATATACACAGATCAGCTCGAGTGGTGATTTCAGTTTATCAAACGTTCCTTTTACGCGGCGGTTTCCTGCCTTCGCCAAATTCATTGCAGGAGGGACGTTTTCACCTCCTTCTGCCGTGGAGGATCGCTCTCCCTTTTCTGCCTTAGAGGTTCGCGCGGGCCGCAAGGTTTATATTTAGAGGGCACCGTGCGTCGCGCATCTGGCAACATTCATTCGCTAGTAGATTTGGCGAAGAGCTTCAGTGTGTGGGTTGGGTGCGCGCGCTCGCGCTGGTTGTTTGATGGAACAATTGTTTTCCAACCAGCGCTGCCAAAACACCGCCGCGCTGGTTGAGGGCGAACTAGAAGGAGGTGCAGGGACTCTTCACCTTGAAATTCATTTAGAGGCAACGGGGCAAACATCCAAACCCTGTTTTGTGGCTTGGGAAAGGACGGAAAAGATAGGTTAGGTACCTCTGTCCTCTGTTCTCAACAAGGTAACTTTAAAGTAGGTTGTTTGAATTTCATGTGAAGTGGCCAGAAGGAGAGGATCGGAGTTTAGAAACATGGTTTGGGGGTATAGAGCTGAGGCGGTGCAGTGGTTAGAGAAAACAGCAGTCTGGCAATCCAAATCTCACCGGCTCAAGGTTGACCTAGCCTTCCATCCTTCCGAGGTCGGTAAAATGAGGACCCAGATTGTTGGGGGCAATAGGCCGACTCTGTAAAACACTTAGAGAGGGCTGGAAAGCACTATGTGGCGGTGTATAAATCTAAGTGCTATTGCTATATTATAAGGACTTCCGCATGCATTCCAGGGATCTGCTGCTTTGTTGATTAGTACAAGATAATCCCAACAGTCTGGAGTTAATTCCTCAGGCTACATTGCTTTTCTATCCTGCATTGCATTTCAAAGCTAAATCTTGTACAGGTAGTCCTCGAGTTACAACTGAGCCCAAAATGTCTGTTGTTAAGTGAGACATTTGCTATGTGACTTTTCTTGCCACTTAAGTGAATCGCTGCATTGATAAGTTAGTAACCTGGTTGTTAAAGAAATCTGGCTTCCCCATTGACTTTGTTTGTTGGCAGGCTACAGATCAGGTGACCTCCGCACCACAGCTACGGTCATCAATATGAACCCACGGCCAGGCAGCTGAATGTTGATCACGTGGTCATGTGGGATGCTGCGAAGGTCGTGAAGGTGAAAAACGCCCCAAAAGTCACATTTTTTCAGTGCCATGTAACTTTGAACGGTCACTAAATGAACTGTTTTAAGTCAAGGGCTATCTGTATCCCCCCCAACCAGATCGTGATTCACGATTGTGGTGTCTCTCCTTAATGAAGAGATCTGGGCGACCAATAGGTGTGACACACCTGCATTTATTTATTTATTTGGTAATGCTTAGAGGAGAATGGGATGGCAAGCCATGCCGGTAGGGAAGAGTTTCGCGCTCTCTCTATCTTCTCTTACTGGAAAAGGCCGCTAAACGTTGATTTTTGCTGCAAAGCAGTTCTGGGGAAATGGGGGGGGGGGAATAATTTGGGGTAGCTTGGCCGAGTCTGACCGTTCTTTCCCGGAAGTTTCTGCCATCCCAACCCTCATCCCGCCCACCACCACCGCTGGCCCAGTTGCTCCTGCCTCTGCCTAGGCGGGCCCTTTCGGAGCAGTTCCCTCCAAGCTCGCTGGGTGACAGTTCACGCCTGGGAACGGGGTGGGGGGGTGGGCGGGAGGTGGCAGGAGGTGAGTGGGGGGGGGGGCAATGGAGGCCGCCTGCCAGTGATTGATTTTCTTTCGCTCAGCTCCTGCCTGAGGCTGTTTCGCAGCTTTGTTTCTCCTGGTGCTGGCACTTTAAATAATCAAACTCTGAACGCAGTGAGAGGAGACAGATCTTCCGCTTCTTTCAGAGATTTAGCACTGAGGAATAAAGGATCTGAAAAGAATCCTCTCTCTCTGTCTGTCTGTCTCTCCTCCCCCCCTCATTTCGCTTGCAGGCTGCCCTAGGCTTGGTAGCGAGGCCTTATAAAAGAGGAGTGACTCGCTCCTCAGTCAGCAGGATTAGATGGAAAGGCGATTTCGCCTCTCCGATCAGCTGGTCAGCAGGGCAGGGTCTCAACTCGCCTAGAGAGTGCGAAGGAGAGAGTTTCAATCGGTCAGCACCTTCTTGCTTCCTTTCCCACGTTCATTAGCGAATGGGTGCTGTTCAGTTGGGCGAGGCTGAAATCTCTTCTGTCGAAGAAGGCCGATTTGCTTGCTCAAGTGGCCTTCCAAAACAAAAGGCGAAGTAGATAAACAAATAAGGGGTAGATTTATCCCGATGTTAACACTTCCCTACTTTTGGCAGGAATGGGTGACGGTTCTTACGGCTGCCGTTCCTAATGCAAAAGTTTCTTTCCCCCCCCTTTTTATTAAAACAAATTCCTTGAAACTCTGGAGGTGGGAGAGAATTGAAGATAACAAGCCCCAGAACTGCTATTGCTGTTGGGATTTTAATTTACTCGACTTGTTTCTGGATTCTTCTTTTCAATTCAAAGAGTCCGGAGCACCTCTGACTTCTTCGCTAACCCAACTGGGTGATCAATTTGGGGGAGGAGGAGAATCGGAGTCGTAATGTCACATTCTGAGGACAGTACTCTGTTAGGCATGACCCACAACTGAGCCCCACAAGTCATCCCAACTATTTCCTTCCACTGAGTTCTTCTGGCTAGACAGAAGCGGCCAACATGCCTGGTAGTTGGTTGTTTTTGTACCCTGCTCCTTTTTAGGGTTGAGGAAAGAATTACTCCCCTTTGAAAAACAGAAAAAGAAGAATTGCCATTTTCTAAAATGATAAATGGTAGTCCCCTTTATAAGGGGGGATGGGGGAAAGGCAACAGGAAACGCTAACATGGGGTTAAAAGCGACAACAGCTGCAGTTAAACCTTGTTACGATCCTGGGTGAATTTGGGGAAGAGGCGATCTTGAAAATGGGTGGATTGACAATCTGCAACAAATCCCAGCCTTTCCAAATTATCTAGAAAAGGACTTTTAATGACGACAATCGAACAAAGTCTAAAACTTATGAAATACTTTGGAAGTGGTAAATTAAAAGACATGAAACCCACAAAAGTGTCCTCCGAAGGTAAAGTCAGTTGTTAAGGCCAGCACTCACACTAACCAGAGAGAAACAACTAATAAAGGGTCAATGCAGGTCATCTCCAGGTGGGGCAACCGTGCTATAGCAGCCTGAGCCTGCCCTTCAGATTGGGTGAAGGATGCTTTCCTAACATCAGCCCTGCTAACCACCGCTAAGTGACAGAGCAGTGGGGTATTTTTCTTTATGGGGAAAAAAAGAGAGGTTGTGAATATTTTGCTTCTCCAAAAGTGCCGCAATGTTTTGGGATACCCCTGTCAGCTGGAATGCCTTACCAAAGTTGCTCACCTCTCTAAATGTAAGTGGGGTTGCCAGAATCCACTTGGTTGTCTATTTGTGTTCAAGGTGATCATATCTGAAGATATTTCATTCTAGAAAGAGTATTTTTTTTTGCTTGTCAATAAAATATTTTAGAGACAGGACCATTGGGCAGTGAAAGGATCTATACTTTAAAAAACATTATCTGAATAGATAAGAATTTGAAGCACAGGTGAAAACTAAGCTGCTTTGCTTGTGTTATTTTATTGTTCCGATCTGAATGAAACGTCTGAAACAAAGCCTGCTCAAAAATGAACTGTCGGAAATCAGATGTCTCTTCTTATGTATTTCCAAACTACCCATACAATTTTATAGAGTCAGAAGCAGGCTATGCACTTATTGATGTTATTACTATTAGATTTACCTATAGAGTTGGCAATAGGAACATTCTCTACCATTGGTTTCAGCTTATCTACTCAAATGTAGCAATTCCTTTCAAAATTAATGTCACCACCACGAGGAAAAATGTGTCCAAAGCGCATCTTTAAAAAGGCAAAATAGGAGGTTTTTTATTTAAAAAATCCCATTTTGCAATACTAATAATTGCTTACTTACATTTTCTGAACGACATAGATTTCGCTGGCTACTTTGTTTTATATTAGCAACCTTTCCCAATATTGTTGAGATTTGAAATGAATTTACTGTCTTGCATCAAACAAAGGTGTCTCATTTACTCTTAGTTTTAAAAAGAAAACATCAATGTTATACATTTGACATTACGCATTGTGCTATTAAAGAAATACTGTGGCTGAAATTTTAGATGTTGCCCTTTTCATGTACCAAGTAACCTAGTCCCTCTTGGGAGCCCTGTGTTAACTAGGCTCTTTAATACTTGCTGAAAAATTCCAAGTGACATTAGAAGAGTGATTTGCAACGTTTTGCTTCCTCTCCTGTAACATACACCAGCAAGTTTATTGCACTAAATTTCATCTGTTAAGAGCTGTCATCAGAGCCAGATGTCAGAAACATCTCAGGCTGCCATCTTGAGGCTCTGAGAGCATGCACTTAAACTCCATCTGCCTCAATTGGGCTTAATGACTTAACTTTTAGGTGTAGTCTGTTGTAGTGTGTGTGTGTGTGTGTGTGTGTGTGTGTGGAGTGGGCATATACAACAGCAGTTGTCCATCTGGATCCTTCTTTGGGGCCCCAGTCCACAGTATCAGTCAGCCAAAGGAGCTGGAGCATCATCACCCAACATAGGAAGTCTGGCTTACTTGGAGTGCATCTATCTATCTATCTATCTATCTATCTATCTATCTATCTATCATCTATCTATCTATCTATCTATCTATCTATCTATCTATCTATCTATCTATCATCTACTTGTCTGCCTGCCTGCCTTGCCTGCCTGCCTGCCTACCTATCAACCCTCCAAGTAAGCCAGACTTGCTCTATTGGGTGATGATGCTCCAGCTCATTTGGCTGACCGATGCTCTGGACTGGGGCCCCAAAGTAGGATCCAGATGGACAACTGCTGCTATATATGCCCAGTCAAAGCTAAAAGCTAAGAAATTCAACAGGTTTTACTTCCAGGTAAATTGTTGGTTGCAATTTAACTGTTCCCACTGATGGGATTTATTTGGAGTCAATTTACTGCCGTAGGGGTTCACTTGGAAGAAAATCCCAAATTGCCCCAAGGCATTAGCATTTTGGAGCGAAGGTGGGAGGACCCAAACGTTCATTGGTTACCCAGGTCAGTTTAATGCAGAGATAGATATGAGCTTAGGGAAATAGAAAAAGCACACGGTAAGATTCAAAGATGTGTTTATCTTATTTCCCAAGGCGCTGATTAAAAATAATCCCCAATCCAGCCCTCCTCAAACTTTTTTTAAACATATTTTTTTTTGAAAAAGGAAGTGTCCTAGAAGGGCTACTGTTAAACCCCTTTTCGGCTTGTCCTGTTGCAGCTCGGCCCTACGTTAAAGAGCAAGAGATCACAAATCATATATAAACGATTTTACAAGGAAGACTGAACAGGCATTGCTACTCGTCTAAAGACTGGAAACTGAGTCCCTGGCCCCTCCATCACTCCCCACCCCCACCCCCAGGTGCTCCTCGGAATCGCTACGAATCCGCCTCTTCAGCCGAACGGGCAAGTGGGACTTTGGGAGAAAGTGCTTCCTCCGCAGGCTTTTTCCTTACCCGCCATTGCAGGCTCAAACGAAGCCAAACCGGCGAAACGCAGAGGAATCGCGTGATTTCCCCCTTATCCGCAGGCTTTAGACTCCTGCGGTTCTTAAGATTGGTAACGCCGCCAAATTGGTAGGAAGGAAGGCATTCTCTTTCTACAGAAGGGTTCGCCCAGGGCTGCAGAAGGGAAGGGCTGCAAAACGTCACGAAGGAGCGCGGTGCCAGGATTAAAAATCGCGGCGGAAATTGAGGGTTCAGCCCAAGCCCATCCACGGAAGGCTCATGGGCAGTTCTGAGCCAGCCAGCCACTCACTCTCTTTCATCCCAGCAATTTCCCTTTAAATTAAATTATCAACGCGTGTGTGTATAAAATATAGTTCTGCAACACGAAGGTTGCCCTGCAAGCACTTGCACTGGGGTTCGTAAAGTTTAGGGATTCAGCCGTCTGTGCCTGCTCGTTGGATTCCCCTTTGCGCCCGGGCAAGGGGAAAGCCGGGTGAGGAGATGCCAGGTGCGCCTGCGGCATCTCTTGCGAGCGAGTCTCTCATTTGCCCCATTCGCTTTCTATCAAGGGGCAGGAAAGCGCCTCTTTCCAAACGCGCGGGACCCGGGAAGTGATTCCTGGAGAGATATGATGGCTATTTTACCAGAAAATGGCTGGTGGAGGCTTTAGGGAGGGATGCAGAAAAGAGCAAAAGTGCATTTCAGGATACCAAAGAAGACGTGGAAAGCGTCCCGAGATAGCCGAGACTTTGAGGAGAGTTGCGAAGTTTCGGGTGGATCTTTAAGTTTAGTAACACGTGAGATTAGGGACCGTCTTTCCTGGATCTGCGCACAAGATTAATCCATGAGCTCTCAGAGGTGGGAGCCGTCCCGGGAGGGTTGCGGACAGAACTGCCTTCTGTGGAAAGCAGTTCAAGGCTAAAGGCTGGAAACGGAAGGGGACAGAATAAAGCTTTCCATTGCCTTCCAATTCGTTCAGCCCAGCTGTTCGGAGCAGCGAGTTTACTGTGTGTTGGCGGGGAGCATGGAGCACCCGCGAGGGAAAACTCCTGAACTATATTAAACTCTGCTGGAAAGCCCCGAGTATGCGTTTCTTTGGGATTTTTGGCCCAAATTCCTTCCTTCAGGCCGAGTTCGCCGTCTAGCACAGTCAGACGGCGAACTCGGCCTGAAGGAAGGAATTTGGTTCCTTTCTTAAAACGCTTTTTTTCCCTTTAAAAAGTCTCCCCTTCCATCTTTCCTGCGACAAAGGCATCAGATCACCTCTACCTCTCTGCCCCCCTCCCCCGAGTTGGCCAGCAAACGATTAAACCCATAGATCTCTCCCCCAGTCCATTTAACTAGATGCTGACCGCCAACCTGGACCGCTTTGGACAAATCCGGTACCGATGGCTACCGAGAGGTAGTTTGTGTGTAGCCACCCACATCGAAGTTTATGTAACAATGCTGGCTAGTGGCCCACCATAAAACCCCTATGCTTCTGTAGGCCTGCAGCAGATGGCAGCAGCATCGCCGCTCAAAGGCTAAAAAAAGGTCGGACCAGATTAGTCCGCGGATGGGAGACCATCAGGAGTTCTTATAGCTAAAGACTAAAGACCAAGCCGGAAAATAAGTAAATAACAAACCACAAACAATCTTGAAAACATAAATGATATATCGCTTTCGCGCCAAGCAAAGTGTGTAAATGTTTCCATATAATCACTAGGGATCAAGTTTGATTCCAGCTAACACTCCTTTTTTGGGGTGTATGTGGAGAAGGTGAAAGCAGAAGAAAGACGAGATGGAGAAAAAGTGGGACAAAATTGGGTGTAGTTGGTCCGATCCCTCCTGATGTTGCAGGGAGTTCACCAAAAGCATTTTGACCCTTTGTTTTTGTTAGTTGTGAAGTCGTGCCCGACCCATTGGGACCCCATGGACAACGTCTCTCCAGGCCTTCCATCTATCATCATCTGGAGTCCATTTAAGTTCACGCCTATTGCTTCGGTGAGTCCATCCAGCCACCTCATTCTCTGTCGTCCCCTTCTTCTTTTGCCCTCAATCGTTCCCAGCATTAGGCTCTTCTCCAGTGAGTCCTTCCTTCTCATTAGGTGGCCAAAGTATTTGACTTTTAACTTCAGGATCTGGCCTTCTAAAGAGCAGTCAGGATTTATCTCCTCTAGGACTGACCTCAGTCCAAAGGATTCGCAGAAGTCTTCTCCAGCACCACAGTTTAAAGGCCCTTAGTTCTAACTAATTCCAGAACTAACCTGTCAGGCTCCCCATTATTGGAGGAAGGGTCCCGTGCGCTCAGAGGCGCGAGCCAAAAAGATTTCGGGTCAGCTCAGCCGCTTGGCAGAAGGTTAGCCAACCTAGCTCCTTTCTTACCAGCCAGACCTTACCCAACCATCTCGGAACTGAGGTCCATCTGGGCGGCTGAGTTGAAAGCGTTTACGGGGATCCGGGTTCTTTTTTCGAGGTAGTGCAGGGAAGTTTGGGAAGCGGCCCTGGCGACGGGCTGGAGGAATTATTTCACATTTCAGAAGGTATTTGGGGGGAAGGGTTAATCTTTGCCTCCTTATGTAAATCGGGCTACATTTCAAGTAGCCACTGACAAAGTTAGGCACCCCTCTCCAACGCCTGTAAGCTAAGGAGAGGGGCGGAAAACCCGTCTCTCCTCGCCATAGAAGCCCCTTTTCAGAAGCAGTCACTCCTGGGGAATGCCTTCCCCGTTATCACCTTTCCCGCTTCATAAGACCAGCAGGCAAGAAAAAGAAACAATGGCTGGACACTAATCAAGGAGAGAAGTACCTGGAATCAAGGAGAAACTTCCTAACGGTGAGGACAATCAACCAGTGGAACAAATTGCCTTCAGAAATTGTGGAGACTTTTAAGAAGAGACTGCGCAGCCATTTGTATGAAATGGTATAGGATCTCCTGCTTGAGCAGGGGGTTGGACTAGAAGACCTCCAAGGTCCCTTCCAGTTCTGTTCTGATTGATTGACCCCGAACGAAGAGGGCTTTGCCAGGCGAGGGGCGGGTGGGCGCGCCTTGGCCTGTGTGGGGGGGGGGGGGAGAGCTGCGGGTCCCTTGCCCCTCCCGCCCTTCGTCCTCCCCCCACCCCCAAGTCGCCTGAGCGTTCTGCGCCCGGGGAGGCCGCCTTGCTGCGGGAAGTGTGAATGGAGCGGCCGCGCGCGGCTGACTCCTCCTCCGTCTCGCGCCGCCAGTCGCTCTCAATTAGCCCAGCTTCGGGGGCCGGAGGGCAAAGCCGCGGCTGAAGGAAGAAAGTTCAAGTGCGGCTTTGCCGATCGCTCCTGCGGAGCCTCCGCCGACCGTCTTTCGGGGAGCCAGCCAAGCCAGCAAGCCAGCCGGCCAGGAGCGGTCGGTTCCTCGGGCTTCTTCCACTCCGGGGCTTCGAGCCTTTCTTCTTCTTCTTTCTTTTCATCCCCGCGCCGGTGGGCGGCCAAAGGGCGACCCTGGAGACCAACCTGGCCCTCTCGCTTCTGCCGGCGGCCGCAGGGCTGGAGGCCTCCGCTTGCCTGCCCCCCGCGGACCCGGTCTCTCCGAAAGGACTGAACCCGACCGCTTGGTGTCTCCAGCCGGACCCGAGCCGGGCTCAGAGCGCCTGGAACAAGTGCAGCGGCGCCGGCGGGGCCCGCGACTGGTTCCCGGCTCCGCGGAGGAAAGTTTGTGCCGGCGACCAGATGGGCTCCGACGTCCGCGACCTCAACGCTCTGCTGCCGCCGTCGGTGCCGCCCCTGCCGGGCAACGGGAACTGCTCCATGCCGGTGAGCAGCGCGACGCAGTGGGCTCCGGTGCTGGATTTCCCGCCGGCGGCCTCTTACGGCTCGCTGGCCCCGCCGCCCTCGGCCTTCATCAAGCAGGAGCCCAGCTGGAGCTCCGGCGAGCCCCACGAGGACCAGTGCCTGAGCGCCTTCACCGTCCACTTCTCCGGCCAGTTCACCGGCACGGCCGGCGCTTGCCGCTACGGCCCCTTTGCACCGCCCCCGCCGCCCAGCCAAGCGCCCTCCAGCCAGGCGCGGATGTTCCCCAACGGCCCTTACCTGCCCAACTGCCTCGAGAGCCAGCAAGCCATCCGCAACCAAGGTAAGACGAAGGGAATTTGAGGGGGGCGCTTTGGGGGCGACCCGCTGGCTTTCACCCAGCCAGGGGTCCCCTCTCGCTTTCCAGGCACCGCCAGCACGAGGGATAGGGAGAGGCTGGAGGACGCTCAAAGAGCCTTTCCTGGGACCAAGCGATCCCTGGCAAACTCCCGAACTGAATTGTGATCCGAGGCAGCGGTGGCAAGCCGAGGGTGGGGGGAACCTAAGGGGCCGATCCTGAGAAAACTTTTTAATATTTAAGCCAAACAATTATTAAAAATAATTAATAACCAAACAATTATTAAAGGGGAAGGGATAACTTCCAAAGGCGTCAAATTGGTTTAAAGCCACTGTAATGAACAAAACTAACCACGATAGCTTGGACAAATGGTAGGATGGTTGCTAATAAAGGGTGCAAAAGACTGCGACCCTTGAGACTAGGAATCAGTCAATATCCGTGTAGAAAATCGAACCGGAATTAAAGTTTTTCAATGCATGTGCATAGGTCTGCTAGGGTGTAAAATTAGCACATCCGGAATGTTGCTTTTCAGAATACTGCATGGCTCAATCAGTTTATGGCTTTGAATAGACTGCAAGTTAATGCTTCAGAGTTTGTCTTGGACTAAACGGGTGTGGTAGATTAACATACTTCACGTGCCTTGAAAGCAAACCTGTGGATTAAAATGTAAACTTGCAAGACTGCCCTGTTAAATTGAATAAATCTAGTTTCCAAATAGATTTATTCAGGGATGTGCCATTAATTTACGATTTATGTTATAGGTTCCTATGGATAGACATATACATGTATCAAACTTTATGCTGATTACCTTGTGTATTATAGTGTTTGTGTGTGTATTTCAAATACAGATATTTATGGATTAAATGGGTTTGCTGCTTCTAAACACAACTCTCCCCATGGAAATCCCTGAGAAAACTATTTGGGAAAAGAGGGCTAAGGATCGAAATAAGCTTTTTCTGTTGATGCAATCCATATCCATCCCAATGAGTGGAACTGTGGGCAAGGATTTACTGTATGGTCTCTCCTATATGGTAACATCCTTTTGTAATATTATGCTTACTGGGTTTTCAAACATTGAATGAATCATACAATCGCTCCACCTTCTCCTTTCATAGTGGTATATATTTGTTTCAGAGCGAAATTCAGCCAAGCTTCAGGAAAAGAAACTCTTAACATTTGCAATTCTGAATTAAATCGGACTTGCTTCATTCCAGAATTAAAATCAGGAATGTCGTGCACATACAACTGTTAAAAGTACATTGTCTTCCATCAGGAGTATCAACAACTCTAAATTAGCAATCTGATTATTCTCACTTATCCAAGAAAAGAACCTATTGAGCTACATTCCCCAGATTTCGCCCTAAAAGTGCATGGAATTAAGCACTCAGTGAGTTGCTATTACAACTTTAATGTGTATGGAATTTACTTTTAATAGTTGTTTCACATATGGGCTTTCCTGTTAGTTTTTGTTTATTTGCTAATGTCTTTATGAATTGAACTTGATATTCTCTTGCAGATGTTATTTTAAGCAAGCAGGTACTACTGTTTGTTTATAACTGGGCTGGAGATACAAAAAAGCTTTTTTTAATGTATCTAACGGTTCAGTTAATGTTATTGCAACCAACTGTTGGAATGATTTATTTCAACACGATGAAAGAATTGATTCCTGTGGAAATAAAATTTCAAAACTTTATGGTGCATAGGTACTCATATATAGCAAATAGTGCTAAATGGATAGTGATGGGGGTAGGGAATATTAATAATTAAGATCTAATATGGCTTTTAATGCATCAAATGTACATTGAAGGAGCACAATCAAGACATTATGTTAACTCATCTATATATTTTAGGAAGCTAAAACTGCACAGAGGGAGTTATATTGAAAGGAGGAAGGGGATATCATTTTTTTTAACCCACAGTAGTTGCAAAAAAATCACATGCCAACTTAGTTTTCTGAAATACTGTTATTTGGCTCCCTAATCCTATAGAGCTATGGTGCAAACTGAGAATGAATGCCATTGATCTCAGTAAACCTAGGCTGGAGATATACACAAGACTACACTGCTACATTTTCAGAATTCATTTATTGAACAAACCCAACAAACCAAAATCCTTTGTGTTTGACACTTGGCATCACCATGCCTTAGGCAAGTCTATGCAAAAACCTAAAGATATATGTTTCTTAGGCTGTAATGGGACATTGCACCCAACAAGTACACAGTTATCAAATGACATTCCCAGAGTAGGACCTTCTTGAAGAAATGATCATTGCTTGATAAACGTATGATGAAATATATTGCTTATTCCTACACAATAGAAACAACTTGAGATAGTTGTGTCCTAAAACATTAGTTTTTATCTTGATATTTTTTGTATGAACCAGAAAAGAATATTTTTGTGAAATTCATGAAACCACAAAATAACTGATCTTAACAAAAAGATAATCTTACAAATAAAAAACAAAGGATCTTTTTTGATGGGGCATATGCAAAAGAATGACAATATCATTAGAATATAATTCTAGGCAATAGCTTATTACATCAGATATATACCTAGTATTATTAGGCAGAAAACAGTTAATGATAAATTCCATAATTGTTTACATTTAGTTTGTAGTTAAGCCTGTTGCAGCAGCTACTGGTAGATTCTGTACTGCTTTGGAGCGGTGTAATTGTGGTGAACAGTTTACAGCAAGAGAGAGAATAA
This sequence comes from Natrix helvetica, assembly GCF_964273705.1. Lineage (NCBI taxonomy): Eukaryota > Metazoa > Chordata > Lepidosauria > Squamata > Natricidae > Natrix > Natrix helvetica. The sequence goes on along the minus strand of NC_138548.1, from coordinate 98,484,369 downwards.
GTCATTTTAATAGCACATTTATTTTAATTATTCTTAATGCTGCACTTTAATATTCTTTCCATGATTTTCAATTCTTTAAAAAGGAGTTTATTAAACTTTAATGAAACAACTTTACAGATAAGTTTTATTGCATCTAAAATAGTGAAATGGTCAGTGTTTTTCAATACATTGACCTGTCTTACTAAATAAGATGCTAAATTGTGAAGGCAACTTCTTCTTGGGAACACTCTTTCAGAATTTAATTCCATTCATTAAATTGCTTTTTCTCTTCTTAATCCCATTTATTTCTTGCATTTGGTTAATGTATTATTTTTTTATGCAACACATTGTTGGAATTCTGGAATTTAGCTATGTACCCAGCTTATATTTAAAACAATGAAATATCTTTATTCCAGATGATGAGGACACTGAATAAAAATTCACGTGGTTTTATAGTGTGGGACAAGAGGAGATATCTCAAGTCAATGAAATCAGCAAAACTATCAAAAACCTAAATTGCAATTGGAAGATTTTTGATATCTTTAACTACTATCCAACTGAGTTTAATATAATGGAGCTTCAAGAGTTTTCTCTTATAATATTCATGTGTGTAAAACACTCCTCAGCTCTTCCAAAGGTATGTGCATGTTGTATGCATGCATAGAAAGGACTGACTTATTGAAAATCTCCCATTTTGCATATGTAAGTAACCAACCTTACAGAGTTGGTTTGTATTTATTTTATTCTCAATATGTTATTTTATTCTTATGACTAAAATAACATTTTTCAAAACTCTTTTTTGTTTAACTGCATCTATTGATTGTTCTAGTGATGGAGAAATTAGCAAAAAACAAAAAAACAAAAAACAAAACCCCACCCCGTGAAAAAGGTTTATCTTCTGCATTTTCTTAACACAACGCTTGGCAGTTGTGCCCAAAGTAGAACTTTAATCAGAAGACTTCGAGATTTAGTTGATGCCATGTATGCTGTTGTCATTTAAGAGCTGGGACTTAGCTTGATTTTAAATTTGAAAACTTGGTCTTCCGTTCTTACTCCAAAATCAAAGGAAAACTCCCGTGTTCTTGATTTTTAAACGGATGGACTGAGGGATCTAAACGACTCCTGTGTGTGGACGATCAGCTCCTGTTGTGTGGACAGGTCTAACCAAACACAAGTACTTTAGAGTAGGCTGCGATTCCTAAAAAGCGGGGAAAAGGATCGTTTTTTTAAGTTGCTACTTCGGAAGAATAGCAAAGGGTGAGAAACATGTATAATTTTTAAAAGTCGTGAAAAATGCTCTGATGACTCCAAACTAAAAAATGGGCTAGGGGAGGAGAGGGAAAATATCGGGTACCATACACAGCACTCACACACACACACACAACTTTGTTATAAAAAGGGGGAAAAAGAGACAGAATTTGAGGACGTCGATGAGTATGAGTAATGAATAAAAGATCCTGTGCTTTGAGTCTTATTACATTTGAACGTTCCATTGGAGACGGGTGGATTTTTTTTCCCACCGTGGGAAATAAGTTACATTGGCGTTTTTGCCAAGTCTTCTCCGAGAGAAGGAAGTCTTCTGCTTTGAACTTTTTGCTAGGCCTCCTGGCCCCGTCTCCGTCTCCTCCCTCTCTCTCTCCGCCAGGCAGCTAGGTCCCCTAACAATTGCACCCCTTTCAGAAGAGTGGCCTTCTCCGCCAGATGTCCACGTTTCAATTATTTTCAGCACATTTTAATCAGCTCAGCCTCTGATAAAGCCCTAATTAAAGAGACCTCGCTATCAGGGGGACGGCTCAGAACTCCAACCTCCTTATCGCATTCTTGAAGCTTTGGGTCATGCAACACCGGAAAATGTGGCCAAAACACCACAATTCTGCTCCGGGCAGCCTTTTGAAGGCCGCCGAACTGGTGGGCAAATAAGAGCTCCGGATCCAGAGCTCTAGTGCTTTGAGGAGCGATGGGAGAGCAAAGAGGAGGAGGAGGGAAGCCTTGGCTTTGTGTGTTATGAGCTGAGATAAGGCGGTTCGGAGCGCAGCTGATGCTTGGGAGTGAAGGGGTTGGGCATCGGCCTGTCATCACTGATCGCGGCCGAATAGACAAGGGACGCTTAAGCACCAGAACGCGCCAGGCGCATGCGGCAGCTTTGAAGGCTCAGGCCTCGCCAGCTCCTAGTTGCCTGCCAAATAGACGACGGGTGGGAGGAAAAGAGGGAGGGGAGGGGAGGGGAGGGGAAGGGGACGACGACAATCTACTGGGCAAGGTGTTTCTAGCCACCCCTTTCGCCTTTACCTTCAGGTCAATGCACTGGGAACTCCACTCCGTGGAGATGGCAAGGTAGAAAAACCTGGAACTTTTCAAAAGACTCTCTTCTGCGGACGCCAAAATAAAGTAGCCCATTCGCCTTTTCTTCATTTCTTTGAACGGACCTGTTCTGGCTTGAAGCCCATTTCCTCCCAGGCTTTTGGAAAGTTTTGAGTCACAGCAGCCCAGCCTTAGGAGGACAGAATGAGTCCCCTTCGGCACAGCGGCTCGGGTTTTGTAGCAAAGGAAGAGGTTCAGAGATGAAAAGGGCTGATTGATCCCCGCTTTCTTGACAGCAGGGTCCCCTGAACACGACAGAGCAGACAGACTGAAATAAATTGCTTTCCCCCAAAAAGGTCAGGATAAATACACTTAAGATCAGAGGTGCTGACTTGAAAACTGAACGGTGAAATGTCTATTTAAAAGAGTGAAGCGTGGTGACAAAGGAGGGATCCTTCAGAAGCGCCTTGAAACCGCTATGTTCTAGGAAGCAATGAAACTGCAGAACGTAGGAGGTGATCCACAGCTTTTGGATCAGGCTTGCACGAACCCCTAAACTCCATAAATTCCCGAGTCCAGGAACCTTTGGAAGAAGAATAAAAAATTACGATCCAAGCAACTTACCTGGAAAGTAAACCCATCGAAACAGGCAGATTCCTACATTCAATTTTCTTCCTTTTAGAAATATCTACAGATGTGCAGATTGGATTCACTTCCGTGTGTTGAAATTCATCCGGAGAGGCCCAGACTTGGGGAAAAGTGATGTAGGCAAAACGGTTTAGAGATTTCAGACAATGGAATTCAGGAGGCTTTACTTTGAAAGTAAAGAAGTTAACTTTGAGACGTCGCCGGTATTTCTCAATAAATAAAGACGTTTAAAGAAAAGCGAGTTTCTGAATTGAGAAGATTCATAGCTTTTTATTTCCGAACCCACGCCTGGGAACCGTCGCCCCATACCAAAACTGAGACTAGATTACAAAACCAGAATAAAGCAAACAGCGAAACGTTTTCCTGCTGTCACCCATTAAAATATTTGCGCGGGTTTTTTCTCCACAAGTTTTGGTTCATCTAGAAAAGTCCAAAGTAAGAAATTTGCGACCTCAAGATGAGAGTACTAGGGCTAGTAACATATTAGCAAGAGGAAGTGGGGACGTTTGGAATGAACGGGCAGATGATGAATTAAGGAGCGCAAGTCTACGTCTTTTAGCGAAGTCTTATTTAGTCTTGAGTAGCTGGTGAGCTAAATTGCATTTCCTGGGTATTCAGCGATACATTTATGCGAGGGATCCTCAATCCCTCTCCCCACCCCCAACTTCTCTCCCATTTCTTCAGTTTTGTCACAGTCCGTTCGCGGTTCTGTGCAAAATCCGATCCCTTTTTCTAAGCACCTAAACGTCTTTTTGGACAGTGGGAATTTGTCCGGAAAAGCAGGTTGTAGGATTGCTGCAGGGAAAAAAAAACATTTGTCGTTTTTTTTAAAAAAAAAATTCTCCAGCAAAACTACGACTTATTGTTCCTCTTGAAAAGCAACGTTGGTATTTTGAATGTGCAAACCATGTTCTCTAAAGAGTCGCGAGTTTAAACGGAACTGCGGAGTTCTAACTAAACGTCCCGGAAGCGAAGCTCTCATAAAGCGATTATTTACTTTAAAACAAGCGGTTTGGTGCGGCATTGGGAAAGCAAGGGAAGATTTCATAAGGACTACCCTAAACATTTCACGGTCTTAGGGCAAATGCTGATGCGCTGAGAAGCCTTAAAGATAATATTACTTTGTAATTACTTTTTAGCCGAAGTTGTTTAACTGGCTCCACGTAATTAATGAAAGTTGGTGTCTAAACGCCTGATTTACGATTCGGTCTCACCTTGAGGTCACGATAGGTGATTTTTTTCTCTCCCTCCATCTGAATTCGCTCCTTTCTTTTTCTTTTTAAAATAAGCTGTTTATTATTATTATTTGAGCGGGTAATTTTCGGCTAAAGTAGGAGGTTATTTTTTTCATTTAATGGGCTGCCATCATTATGGCAGGCTCTTCAGAAAGTTACAAAACAAGCGAGAAGCCAGCGAGAACGAGATTAAAGGGTAACTTTAACATGTAGAATGGCAGACAAGTTTGTTCAGCAGATAGTTGTTTTTTAAAAAATATCTTGTAGATGGGGGACTATTAATGAAATCGTTGCTCAATGGGGGTGGGGAGACGGCTGGCACGGGCTTTTAAAAAATAGCCAACCCCCTCGTATTCCGAAACTGGAAAAGTCCTTTGAGACTTGTTGCTCCCAACTCTTGCAGGCACCAAAAGTTTTAAACACTGGAATCAACATCTAATGTGCACCAGACAAATTCCTTGTGTGTCCAATCACACTTGGCCAATAAAGAATTCTATTGTATTCTATATGCTCCGGATCCAGCAGTTTCTGCAGCTTTCATCACTTTATCCAAGGAAGGCAGAGACACTCATACAAACCCCAATTCCACGCTTTGAGTAATACTTTTATTGGGACCAATTAGAAAATGGTGTTTTCGACTTCCCCAGAACTTTTCACTGCTGGATGAAGAGTTTTGGAGAACTGGAAATCTTTTCCCTACCATCTCGGGTTGGTGTAATTTATTTGTTAGTCTTTAAATAAAAGTTATTTATGTACCCTTATATGAATTTTGACTTCACGGCTGATGGTTGGAAGACGCGCGGCTTGTTCTCTGCTTTGAATTGACATCTATAATCCACTTTTTATCTTTTTAATGGGCAGCAACAGCCTCTTTGCCCAGGCTGAGTTGGATGTAAAGGTAGGAGGCACTGCAGGAAAACAAGACCGCCCTGAGAACCCTGCCGTCCACGCAGAGCGGAGAGGGTCCCTTCCTTCCCCGCTTGGGTGGTTCATGGTTTTGGCCCTCTCTTTTACAGAAAGAAGCCATCTGCTGCTGTACAGAGTAGAGGCTTCCTATTTCTGGCAGCTTTTCGCCTCCTGCCTGTCTTGGAGGGACGTTCTTGCAGGAAGAAAGTTCAAGGCCAGGCGTTTCAGCCCCTGATTCTGACCCTGTTGTTCTCTTGGCAGGTTACGGCACAGTGGCGTTTGATGGAGCTCCAAGTTACGGCCATACTCCCTCTCACCCTGGGGCGCAGTTTACAAACCACTCCTTCAAGCACGAGGACCCCATCGGCCAGCAGACGCCTTTAGGTAATGGTAGCGGAAAACATCTGTGCGAAGAAGAACCGATCCGGTGGGAGAGAGGGAAGTTGTTTGCTACACACACACACACATCCATCCTCTTTGATACTGCGGCCCGTGCCCGTACTAACAATTGAGAGGATTTGGTGTGTCTGTGTGCCTAATCTGGTTCATCCTAATGGCAAAGAGCAGTTGGATAATTGGGAAGCTGGGAACGAAGATGTCAATAAAAGTGTAAGAATTACAAACCTCTGTGGGAATATTGTAATACTGTTCCACCCTCCTACCCCCACCCCGCAATGAGCCAGCAGAGTAACTTCACTGGTACTGAAGACACCTCGCTCCAGCATAAACCAATGATAGTTAAATACAACCCGTGGAGTTGTGTTAGTAATTCTTCACCTCAGATGAGTCCAATTTTATTCAATCCCCTCCAGGTTTTCTATTGGGGCCTTGGGCTCTCAAAATTTCTAGTCAGTATTGATAAAGATTGGCTGAGGATGGCAGGAATAGTTGTTCAATATATCTGGAGGACATCAGAGTGGGAAAGGAAGACTGAATTAAATTAAGCCAGTGCAAATGAGCTCTTGTCTACCCAGAACTAAGACGTCTACCATGGTATTCTAAACTTTGCAACTCACTTACCTAATAGTAATATTTTGTGTCCCTCTCTGAGTGAACCTACTTAAGACTGAGAATCAACGACAATATCTACAAAAAGTATTTAGGGTTTCTAAAGTGTAGGTCTAGAAAACTCATAACTATGTGAGAATCTTGTTGGTTTTGACATTGCTACTTTATTATAATTATATTTATGCTCCAGCCTTTCTACCTTAAGGCAGTAAAATAATGTTATTTTCCATGTGAATGCTAAATCATTTGAGCACAGATCTAAAGATTCAGCATCAGTTTCAAGTACTATCAAAAGCAAATGGGACTTCTAAGGTATGTTCACTCACGCATTCAGTTAAAGTAGTGTTCTGGTTTGCAGGATGCTTTGAGCCATGGCCTAACTATACTGGGGATGGCTGTGTTTGCATAGCGCACCAAGTAAAAAGTGGCAATTTGTTATTCAGTGTGTGGTGGAAACCCAGCCATGGGGAATATGGTGCACTTGCTAGGCTTGGTGCTCAGGATTTCATACAAAGGAAAAACTGCAGCTTTACAAAATTGGTTGCCAATATCCCTGCCCCCATATTAAAAACAGGAAACAAGTGCTTGGGGAAATAATAATACAAAAATGGACTGAAATCTGAAACAAGGCTCACTCATCAGACGGCCCTCCAATCACCTATTAACGTTTAGTCAAACTTTTTATTATCCCCACAAATGCATGCTGCAACTGAAATAAAGATTTGATCGTCGAGTGAAGAACTCCTTGCTCTTCAAAGAGGAACTATAAAACATAGTTTTATAAGCAGATGCCCTCCATAGGAATGGGGACTGTAGTTCCCAGAAATCCTTTTGCTCTGTCTGGCCACCCTTTAAAAGGCAGCTTGAAAGTGGCTAGAGAACACTGCCTCCCCACCCCCAACATTAATCAGCCGTGCAACGGGATTGTGATTTTTTTTTTAATGGTTTGTCTGCAGGGGACCAGCAGTATTCGGTGCCTCCCCCAGTGTATGGCTGCCACACTCCCACAGACAGTTGCTCCAGCAGCCAGGCTCTTCTCCTGAGGAACCCTTACAACAGGTGAGAATCATTATTGTATCCTCCATCTTCTTTTGCCTCCTGAAATTTGGCAAATCAGTTTTTGGGGTTGACCCTAATGCAGGGGTGTCCAAACTTGGGAACTTTAAGACTTTTGGCTGGGGAATTCTGGGAGTTGAAGTCCACAAGTCTTAAAGTTCCCAAGTTTGGACACCCCTGCCCTAATGCCTTGCTGAAGTAAAGAGCTCTCTTTTCTCTTCTTCCTCTTTCCTTCCACTTGGCTTTATTCTAACTCTGAGAATAGGACAAAGAGTTTACCATGTCACCACCTCTAGTTCTCTTTGAGGAAAAGGAAAGAAATAGAAAGAAAGAGAGAAAGAGAAAGAGAGAGAGAGAGAAAGAAAGAAAGAAAGAAAAAGAAAGAAAGAAAGTAAGAAAGAAAGAAAGATCATCAACACTGGGGAAGGAGAATGATCACGATATAACTGGCTTATTAAAGGAGTCTTCTTTGTGCCTCCAAGTTGTCCTCCTGACTATAACCAGATATTATTGATCCCATCAGACTAATAGAGGAAACTAAGAAAAAGAGATGCAGTATCCAAACATAAATAGGACTTGATTTTTTTTCTGAATAACTATCAGTTGCAATATAGGCAAGGAATGATGGACTTTAGAGTCCTAATCCCTGCAGGGCACTAGGCTGGAGAACTTCATTGCAAACTTTACCATCCCCATGAACAGCTCTCTTTGGTGTCAACTTTTATCATTAACAAAGGCTGAAAATCTGCACAATATTTATTTTTTTAAAACTTTCCCAGTGGAATGACTGCCAACAATAGATGAGTTTTTTTTCCTCTTCTTCTCAGCCCTTCTTTTCAGATCTGCTCTTGTACTCTGGTAGAAACATGTGACTTTTTGAAAGAGAGAATGACTTTTCCCAGCGTATTCACTCTTTTAAGTGTTTGCAATATATCATCCTGGTCTGCATTGAAACGCATGAGACTAATCTGGTTTAAGAGAAAAGTATTAGTGATGGAAGCGTGATAGAAAGTTATAGAATACATTCAACGGCTAATTAGTGAGCTGGAGGGCTGACTACTTAGTTCCTTCATTTTTCTTCATTCTAGCCAGTGGCAAAAGCCCATCTCCTGACATATGGGAGAAAGGGAACAATCTGATGTCTTCCTTTCCACTAATACAGAAGGACAGAAAGAAATAGAGGTACTTAAAAAGTGTTAAAGGCATCTCTGAGGAGAAAGAAAAATGTCCCAGAATTCTTGGGTTTTAAAATTAATCAGGACAAATGGCCTCTTCCTGCAGTTCTCACCAACTGTGAGACAAGAGAACACTGCTATTTTAAGTTTGTAGTTTGCTAGTTCAGAATGCACCGTTCTTCTTTCCTCTTTTGGACTGGGCCCAGCACATTCCTGAAACCCTCATTTCAGAGTTTATATCAGAGAGTTGTGGGGTGCATCTACTCTCCTATAACCACCTGGGTCTTTCAGGTGAATTTTAAAGAGAGTGATGGCAACTGTGGCTGAGAATATGATTAAGAAGACTATTCATTGTGTGTCTATCTACCAAACTGAAGGTGTCAAGCAGTTAGCTTCTATCCTCAGTGAGCTTTAGGATTTGATCCTCATACAGTTAAAAAAAAGCAGCAGCAGTTTGTTAGTCCGTCCTTGGGGCCAGCAGCCTTTGCTGTTTTGTTGGATAAGACCATGGGGGAAGGAGGGGAGGCAGCTTTTCATTTATCTTGAGCTTGCTTACCAGCCAGAACTAAATTCTCTTCTCCCCCTCCCCTTTCCCCCACCTATTCTTCAACTTTTGGTGAACTTGGAACAATCCTATGTCTCGGAAGCTGCTGAGAAATATTATGCCCCAAACAAAGGGGAGCTCTTCAAAGAGGAACTATAAAACATAGTTTTATAGGCAGATGCCTTCCATAGGAATGGGGACTGTAGTTCCCAGAATTCCTAGTCAGCATAGAAGTTATAGCTGTAAGCACATTGATACATCCTAAGCAGGAAAGCTGCAACAGGACTTAATTGTACTGTAGAAGAGTATGCCTGGCTATATAGTTGTGCCGACTGACAAATAGCAAAAAAGTCAGCATCTCTTCTGTTCTCAAAGCCTACTCTTCCTGAACTATAGTGATGCCAAGCGTAAAAAAAAAAACACCAATCAACCTTATTGGTATGGAGATATCAACGAATAAGAGAACAGTACAAGACAAATATGTTGAGGCAAAAGCCCTAAGGTATGTGTAGATCTGGACTTGACAATGGATCTATTACAGGGGTGTCCAAACTTGGGAACTTTAAGACTTGTGGACTTCAACTCCCAGAATTCCCCAGCCAGCCATGCTGGCTGTGGAATTCTGGGAGTTGAAGTCCACAAGTCTTAAAGTTCCCAAGTTTGGACACCCCTGATCTATTAGATGTGTATTTGGCATTTTAATAACCCTGTCAATATTTTCATAGTATCTTTAGACCATGGTCTAAAGCATGGTCCGCTTCAAGCTTTTGAGTTCTTTAAAACCTTTAATCGGGAAAATGGTTACAAATCAGAGATGATGGGGAAAGGGGACGAGAGTCCAAAAGTTAGAATCAGAACTTTACATCTTATCAGAAGTAAGTCTGAATTAAATGACCCTGTGCACAAAGCTGAATATCAGGCCAAAGGGAGGCAATTCCTTGTCCTATTATGATCAAGGACAAGCGAGACCCCAAAAGAAGATAAGAGCACAAAACACCTGAGATCAAAATGACTGTTTAGGCAATTGCAGGCAGATCCAAGGTCACACTGGGCTTTGCTTCATTAAACTTAATGAGCAACAGCTGAGCTGTGGAGTTATCAGTGGTCAGCTGTGTAATAAACTAGTATCCCCAGCGTCTACAGTTTGGTGCTAAACGCAATGCTGCAACAAATAGACTGGAAAAAAGATGTTATTTAGGCAAAGATCTGGCCTTGTCATATTCCACCTACCCCAAAATGGCATCCTCCAGATGCATTTCAATTGTTGCAATTCCTAATCGCCACCATGTGAACTGAGAATAATGGGAACTGTGTCTCCCAGAGCAGGAAGTCTCTGCTCTGGTCATTAAATGATCGTTTAAAATAGCCTTTTACTTGCTGGAACCTCATTTTGTCCAAGCAAATTTTTATTTTATTTTAATTAATGTTGGTTCATTTATAGATATATCTTCCTGCGTATTACTATTTCTTAGAAGCTGGTTTTGCAAACCTCTCCAATCGTAACTGGAATCTTTTAATGTATTCATGCATTCATTCTAAAATATGTATAGTCCCCTTTTCTCCATAAAGTGGAGAAAAGGTGGTCACTACAGTTACATGTTTACTTTTTCAGTCTTATATATATTTTTAGTCTGCATTAGTTTTTTTAAATTTCTATTTATAATCTTTAAAACATTGTTTAAAATAGCCAACAGTTACAAACTTATAGATAGTATAGCTAAAGATAAATAGCAGAGAAACATAATAACATTTTAAAGATAATTTATTTTAAAAAAGCAATATTATATGTGAAAATAAATTATTTCACCAATTCCTACAAGGTTGCTAAGCACAAAAGGCTCCCTTGAAAAGTTGTTCCAGAGGTTTAATATGGTGACTGAAAAGATCCTACAACTTGGTAAATTCCCTGAGCTCAGTGGAATTTATCTACTACATATTTATTATCTGAATATTATGGTATTGTTATTCTAATGGTGCGGTGAAGATAACAAAATGTTTAGGCCTTAAGAAGTGTTGTAGAGAAATAAATCTGGCTTTTCTATCTAATTGTAACCTATTGTAAAAAAAACTTGTGAGGATTTACTGAAATTCTTTGCTATGTATTAGCAATAGAATTATAATCTGTAATCCCTATTTAATCTGTGGGTTGACAGAACATTGATTCTGCGGTATATTTAGCTGCTTCTCTTATCTGCTCAGCAGCACATCAAACCAGACTTAAAATTTCTTAAGTCTATAATTTAGAAGCTGATACAAATATGTTTCCTTAGTCTGATTTGTTGCAAAAATATACTACTACCAACCAGTCATAATTTTTAAAAGTTACATTTTTTGACATTTACTGTACTCTTCTGTGTCTTTCTATTTTAAATTTCTCCTATTTTAAACCTTAGTTTGTAGAAATAGAATTCTAATTTTCAAGTCCCAATTTCAGACTTCTGATAAAGCTGAGAAATGTATCTTGTATACATTTTGCAATCTGGGCTCCAACTGGAACTCTTCAAACCTTAGCGTTTAGTGTTATTTCTTTAAGTATTTGTTTCCTCCATTGCAAAGTAAGAACTCCAAAAAGCATTGATGTCCCAGAATCCTGATTGAATGAATGAAAATTATTTTTTTTCAATGTACAGACCTTAAATAACTGACTTACCAGTAACTGTTGAACCTCCATAGTGCCTACTGACTTGAAGTTACAACTTCAATAATTTCATAATATAGATTTCTAAAGATAATGATGCTAGACTGTGATACAATAAAATTTGGGATATTTTTCTCAATGCTTTGCTTTTTTATTTAAGTTCAAATAAAAAACAGGATAATTTTTCAGTTTATACATATTACTGCAAAGGACTCCTCAATAAAATTGAATGTGCAAATGAAACTGTATAGATTAGAACAAGGTGGTGAATTATATTGTAAAAATGCTCAAAATACTATCCAAGAAGGTTAAATCATAGCAACCAGACCAAAGTTCATTAAACTTGTGAGAGGTTTCTTTACTCATCCAAGTAACTTCTTCAGTCAAAATGAAAAAAAAAAAAGTTAGGCAGAGAATCAGATGCACCAACTCTTGCCATAACAATTGCAGGGGTTTCTCTCTAAAATGTATTGCAAATGTAAATGAAGACTCAATCATTCAGGCCAAAAATGCCCCAAAAGATTACCGTATTTTTTGGAATATAAGATGCATTCCCCTCCTCCAAAAGAGGGTGGAAATGTCGGGGCGTCTTATACACCAAATGCAGCCTCATTTGGCCCCCCAAAACCCTGTCCCACGTGTCCCTTTTTTGCAAGAACGGGGTGTGCAGAGAGTTTGGGAAGCCTGCAGAGTGCTCCTGTGGGCTGGGGAGGGCCAAAATGGGATGCATGGGGGGGGGGGGGTTGGAAGGCCAAAAACAAGCTCGTTTTTCACAAAAACAGGGTGTGCAGAGGGTTTGGAAGGCCTGCAGAGTGTTCCTGTGGGCCAGGGAGGGCAGAAACTATTTTTTTTCTTGTTTTCCTCTTCGAAATCTTGATGTGTCTTATACTCCATTGCATTTTATAATCCAAAAAATACAGTTAATCATGGCAACTGTACCCCAGAGAAACCCCCGCAGTTGTTATGGCAAGTGTTGGTACATTCCAAGAACTCTGCCTCTCAGTTTAACTTAAATTTTTCATTTTGACTGAAGAAGTTACTTGGATGTATAATGAAACATCTTAGTTTAATGAACTTTGGTCCAGTTGCCACGGTTTAATTATTTTTGGACGCTTTTGGCTTGGATGATTGAGTCTTCATTTGCATTTATGCTCAAAATGCCAGTTTCTTCCCTTGATCTGCTCTAACTCTCCCTAAAGACTCTGAGCAAAAGACAAAATTGCCATTCTGATCATCAGTTCCGTATTTCTCAAGGCTATTAAGATGTCATTTCATATTGCCTTTCAGGAAGAAATATTGATCCATGTCCAACTATAAGCTTTTCTATGAAAAAGTTTGTTATTGTCTCATTTATTTTATTTTATTTATTTTGTTACTTTTATAGCATTCAGTTGCCAAATGCATTTATCTCTCTCTGATCATGCCACAATTTCCCTTAAATATCTACTCTGACTTCGAACGTATCCCTTCAAGAGATATCTTGCTTCCCCACCATTTTCTTGCAGTTATATCCCAATGTAGTTATACTCAATTTTCTTTGTTCACTTTTGCCCCTGGCAGAAGATAATGGGAAGTTTGAAGATTCCACCTTTCTTTCTTGCTACCTTATATTGCTGAATATGAGAAACTCCTTTAATATAAATTTCCTCTCTATAGCTGAAGGAATAAAGGGATAAAAAACTATCTATAAATTAACAAATTTAAAAAAATTACAGCAATAAAGTAAACTCAAATACAAATCTTGATTTTGATGCCCGTGAGCATGCTGGAAATATTGGAACTCAGCCAATAGTATTGATTTTTCTAGATTGCATTGGCAAAGACTGTGTCTACTGTAGGCATTACTGAGCAGATGGGATCAGGTAGAAGTCATCTGTGCCTTGGCTTGATTTCATCATTATAATTGATTGTTATTGTGCACTGAAAATCTGCATTGATTGCTGACCGTTTCCCAACCTTTAGGCTTATTTTTTTAATGGGATTACTTCATCACAGCTTAAATTTACATGCCAAAGAAGTTGCTCTTGTTTTTAGAATGTACTTTCAGATAAATTAGAAGGGGCATTGTATGCTACCGGATGTTTCAAAGTGGTGGTTAAATAGCAGTTGTTTCCCTTTTTATACAATGATATTATTGGATATTATACAAACTGAACAGTATATCTAATTAAGCATAAGCCAATGCAACTACAAAATAAACCTTATAGATTACGACTCTGTTTATCTCTGCTTTCATTCATCCTCTTCTCTATTGCTTTCTCCACATCAGTTTTTAGATTTCTTTTGGAGAACATGTTGCCTTGTATTTTGTCAAACAGTAAATGCATTGAATGGAGGTGTAACTCTTGCTTTTATAATTTATTATATCAGCAGAATGAAAAGGGCTTCTTCCTCCCCTCTTTTTCAGTCCTGTGTATACTTTGTGGGATGGGGGAGGGGCTTCACTCCAAGGTCAGACAGTATCAACCTAGAACTAAGGATAAATTTCCTGACAGTTTGAACAATTAATCAGTGGAAGGACTTGCCTCCAGAAGAGATTGGAAAGCCATTTGTCTGAAATGGTATAGGGTGTTCTGCTTGAGCAGGAGGTTGGACTAGAAGACCTCCAACGTCCCAACTTTTCTGTTATCTATCATATCCATCTCAATTTCTATTCTTGGACTTTGTTTATAAGGTTTAATCCTTCTTGTTGTCCATGTCTGCATTTGTTTCTGTTTGCTTGATTGATTCTTTAAAGTATGATGTGCAGAACAAGACACACTGTATACCATTGTAGAATTATTGCTGACACAATAAAATTGTTACTTTCTGTAATTTGAAAAAGAGGCTTTAGTTGGCACAGCCTTTCTTGCAGGAACAAGGCTTTATTTAAGTCTTTAAAGTTTTTTTTGAACATCTTAACTTTCCACGTATATGTTCCTTAATCTCACTTGAAAAGCTTGTTTATTAAAGTCATTAGAATCCAATGTTAAATAAAAATATCTAGGAATGAGATATATAAAACTGAAGCAACATTGGATAACTTCCTCTCTTTTTTCTCTGATCTTTGTCCCTGAAGACATCTGTTTGTTTTTTGTCTTTGAGTGTGGAATGAAAGTATAGTAGAAGTACTACGGATAAATTGTTGCTATTGCCAAATATTATTATGAAATGAGACAGACCTTTTCCTGCTTGTTCTTTAGCAGTGGTGATCTCTGTTGTAAGTTCATTAATAATTCAAAACTTTTCTGCCTTGCTGAATGACCAAACATTTATATCCTTAAGATTGCTGTTTTAGACAAATATACTATCACTCATTAAAGTGATTAGAACTGAACCAGATGTAGCCTCTCTTGTTACAGTGAGACAGCGGGGGGCGGGGGGGTGGGGGGGCGGGGGGGATGTCCATGGTAACATCTTTCTTACATATGTAAATGAAAGAACACTGTAAATTAGTAGAATTTACTAATAGAATTTACAATTCTACATTGATAAGATGGCTTGTGAAACCATAATCGAATTTGCACAATATGCTTTACAGATCAATAAAAGTTCAGTGTGCTTAGTTGATTTATTAACCCAGATAGATATGAGAGAAAGTCAGCCATTTTTTGTGATATTTCAAAAATCTAGTCAGCTAGATTTTCAAGGAAGTTAAACAAAGGTGCAGACCCAGCTGAAACTGCAATGACTTCTTATTAACACTATTTCATTTTATTCTATTAAAATGACTTTTACCTGCCAATACCTGGAAACTAAAATATCTCTCTCAAACACTGATTGGTCACAATCCTCGAGTCATGCCTACTGTTGTTTCCTTGCCTAATGAATAAGGGGTCCAAAGAGATCCTGCCATTATTCTAGTGCTGTGATGGTGAACCTATGGCATGTATGCCATAGGTGGCACGCAGAGCCCTCTCTTCAGGCACGCCAGCCATCGCTCCAGCCCAACTCCACCATGTATCCATGGCAGAGACCCGATGACCAGTTGGCCAGCAGGAGGCACGCATGCGGGGAACACGCATGCATGCGTGGGGGCAGGGTAGGGCGCATTTGTGGGGGAAGGGTGCATACATGGGGGTTGGAAGTATGTGCAGGGGTGGGGCGCTCACATTGCATTTTGGGGGTTCATTTTCACCTGCACACGCTTTGGGCACTCGGCACCAAAAACGATAACCATCAATGTTCTAGTGTAAGGATCATACTGTATCAGGCAGAATTGGAGGAAGTAGCTGGGGACTCTGCTTTTTTTCAAAATGGTAATTCTTTGCCTAACCTGCCAGATCCGTCAAAATAGAGGTATGACTTAGGTAGCGGCTCATTGAATTAAATTTAAAACACAGTCTTCATCTGCTGGGAATATTATATGGAGGTAAAATGGCCAGGCAGAGAAAAGCAAAGCAGTACTGGGTTTACATATTCATTGGGTATGCTCTATTCAAGTTACACTGTGAACATTTCTGCATTATGCATTTTGATACAGTAAACATGTTGGAAGATGAAAATTTACTATGAGTCACACTTGCAAAGTCTTTAAGAGTGGAGGAGTTGTAGTTCAGATTATAGCTCTTTCTGCACCAAGGTCAAGAACTCGTAGGCTGCAATATAGGCCAAAACAAACTTTTAGTGATCTACTACTGGCTTCCTTTTAAGATATTTTCCCCCTCAGTTTTAATTTCCTTTTATTTCACTCCAGCTAACATTAATTCTGCCTGCACAAATGTTTTCTTCTTATTTTATTTCTTTAAAAAATCAAACAGTTAATCTCCAGTGATTTGAAAAATTCACTTCAGACAATTGCAACAATTTTCTTTTGAATTTAGTTCTTTTGAATTTTGCTTTAAAGCAAATATTTGAAAAAAGGGGCATCAGTCCCAAGAATGTATTTTTCTGTACCGAGAATTGTAAGACAACTTAAATTATATATGAATAAGTTACATAACAGTTTTTAATTCCTCTGAGATGCCATCATAAATAACCTCATGCAGTTATTTTCTGATCCCTCATGAATTAAAAGGCATAGTAATCTGGATTTTTCAGATTTGTATTTCAGTTAATTTTCATTAATTGCAGTTGAAATATATATATGGACTTCTATGCATGTTTATTCAAAAGTAATTCTACTGCTTTAGATTTATAATGGAAACTCATAGTCCCAGGAAATGTTTTTTTTTCCTGTGTAACAAAATACAGCAAATATTTTTTGCTGTTCTTCTAGACATGGGGATTAGGAGATTAGTTGAGCAGATAAAGTGCTATCAATTTATCTTTAATAGGTTTTCTTGATTTCCATTTTCATTACACATTATCATTTTTAGAATTTTAGGATTTTTCACACTCATTTAAATGGATTGAGAGATTGTAGTTTATGAAATCTTGTGACTGATTTTTATGCCCGATTGAATATCTATTTCAGATATTCAGATGTTCTAAAGGAGATTTAACCTTGTAATGGCCTTGGAGCGTGGTCTGGCTATCTTGTCTAACTCACTCATAGTCAATGTACTATCAGGAGCTGAGAAGTAAAAGTAGTCACAATTATGGATTAAAATTTTTTAAACTATACACTTATATTTTAAGTGGCTTTATATCCATCTCCAGAACAGGATACTGTTTAACTAAACAGATGA
The DNA here is from genome assembly GCF_964273705.1 of Natrix helvetica. Taxonomy (NCBI): domain Eukaryota; kingdom Metazoa; phylum Chordata; class Lepidosauria; order Squamata; family Natricidae; genus Natrix; species Natrix helvetica. The sequence continues at coordinate 98,467,270 of NC_138548.1, read as the reverse complement.
ACCATCAATGGTTCCCATTTTGCCTAGATGGAATTTATTGATCCTCATTCAGTCCATTACTTTACGTAAGCTTTTACGTAATCATAATTTTGATTATGAAAATATAGTATATCGTAATTTAGGATAAATTTTGAATAAGCAGATATTTTGAATTCTATTACTCTTTTGAAAAAGGATAAGCATTATCTGCATCTTTCAAAACTGCAGTTGTTCCTGTTCTTAAAACAAGCTATTATTTTTTAAAATCAAGTCTGCCCTTATAACAACAATAACAACATTTTCTGTTCTTGAAAAAAAATACCACTACAGTCCTAAATGAGTCAATGTATCAACAGCTATATTATGTGCTATTTGCAGTTCATGTATGCAATGTCTCCCTAAAAGTGGAATATAGATATAGAGACACTGAGCCTATATAATTTTTGTTTTGATGAACTGGCTATGCTTGGAGATTATTAAAATGCAGCAGTTTTTGATAGTACTATCAGTCATGATAGCTATATCAGAGGTGGAATTAAGCAGGTTCTGACCTGTTCTGGAGAACCAGTAGCAGAAATTTTGAGTAGTTCGGAGAACCAGTAAATATCACCTCTGACTGGCACCGCCTCCATCTATTCTCTGCCTCCCGAGTCCCAGCTGATCGGAAGGGAATATATATTTTTCAGTATCCTTCCCCCAGAGTAGGAAGGGAATGGAGATTTTATAGTATCCTTCCCCTGCCACTCCCACCAAGCCATCCCCACAGAACCAGTAGTAAAAACTTTTGAATCCTACCACTGAGCTCCAAAAATGTATTATGCCTCTGAACCCAATGGCCTCCAAACTTTGGGAGCTGGTGGGCATTTTTGGAATTTTGGCCTGTCTCATTAAATGACTACTATGATATGCCATTCACAGAACATCAATTCTCCAAGCTTGTTACCAGACTAGGTAACATCTTCAGTTCCCCTAAATTTAGTTGAAGATGTTACCGAGCCTCATAATGAAACATTTGGAAACTAACCCACAAGCTGGCAAAATGAGCCTCCACCCTCATCCTCCACCCAAGATACAGGTATTTGCCTCTGTCACAAACATCCATTTATCTTAAGACAGTTTGATGAGATTATTCCCCAACAACTTTCAGAATCTTTCCATGAAGCGTAAATTTAATTGGAAATGCAGATTATTTGAAGTTGATTTCTTGAGACCACTGGGGTAGGTAGTAAACAATCAATTTTGAATCAGCAAATTAAAACAAGCATGTTAGCCATGCATTCAAAAAAAGGATCTAAAACAAAAATGAGTTGGAACATCTCATGGGGTATAACAGAGGTGTTATTAGACTTATTGATGTACTTGAACTTAAAGTTGGCATTCAGATTCTAAATAAACAGCTGCTGAAAACATTGTGGGAAATGCTTTTGTACCTATATCCCCATTGGCATTGCAACTGAGCCCATGTCTGAGGGAGATGGTTGGTTTAGAAATAGGATAGGTAGGTTAGATAGATAGTTAGGTAAAAGGTAAAGGTAACGTTTCTCTCACACATATGTGTTAGTCATTCCCAACTCTAGGGGGCGGTGCTCATCTCCGTTTCAAAGCTGAAGAGCCAGTGCTGTCTGAAGATGTCTCCATGGTCATTTGGCCGGCATGACTAAATGCCAAAGGCACACAGAGCGCTGTTACCTTCCCACCAAAGGTGGTTCCTATTTTTCTATTTGCATTTTTACATGCTTTTGAACTGCTAGGTTGGCAGAAGCTGGCACAAGTAATGGGAGCTCACTCCTTTACACAGTGCTAGGGATTCGAAAATAGGTAGATAGATAGAATTGCCACTATGGATTGCTGGTTTTGGTCTGATTTAGCAAAGTTCATTTTATGATGAATGTACAAAGTAATAATGCTATGTGAAACTTTACTTACGGTATGCTGAATTTCATTGGAACTTTTTGGGAGCAGATTATTTTCTATTTTGAATTAGACATGAAGAATTGACATAATTCTATGTGTATTCTTTAAGATTTAAGCTAAATGTTTTGATTTGCAATCAGTAATACAAAGTCTAGCTATGCATTATAGCTGTGTTGGTCTTCTCTTCCTTTAGTTTCATTAATCCTTCCTTGTCCAGTTATCATTCCAAGACATCCTAGGGAGTGGAGGCAGAAAACAGTTACTAAGGAAAAGGAAAATAGTTACTATTTTCTCCCCTAAAGGCTTCCCAACATTATCATCCTAGTTTGTGCCCATTGGGTTACTATAGAAGATGCTTTCTTTGTGCTAGAAAAAAACATAACATTCATACCCATGTTGAAGCTTGAGGAAAGAAAATGGTATCCACATTATCCTTGGTGTTTTGATTGAGAAGGTCTTACTGGCTCACAGGATTTTATAGGTTCTGGAGATAAAAATCTGAAAATGAAATACATTGAAGTTCAAAGAAAGGCAAAATAGGAGAAATGAATTGATGAAAATATGGAAGTAGGCTGTAGAGTGTTAAAAGCAAATTCTGAAAATATTCATATATCAATAAGAATGGATGTTGTAAATTCAGGTGCAAAATGTCACAAACAGAAGCAATCACATGCAGCAGCATATACATAGAACCACTGTTTTACACACAAACCTGCACATTAGGAAACTTCCTTAAAATTTTCTAAAATTCGGACTGATTCATGCATGTAGAATTGGGGTGTCCTATAAATTATATAACTAAATGAAAAAAAAACCAACCCAGAATTCATTTACACAAAGATGCATAGCTGTATTTCATACAAAACCTAAAAAAAAGTATTAATTGAATTACCGGTACCAGTTGCATGCAAAGCCAAAATACATATAATTATGTCACATATGAATATGTGCAAAGTATTGCTATAAATACATAACTGCAGCAAAACATGACATGGAGGCATGTTCATATATTTGACATATTTCACATACAAATAATTGTATCAAGACCTTGGCCAGATATAGAGAATGGAGCATCAAACATAAATTTATGGGAAGACAAAGCAGCACTCCGTGTACAGCAACTAAAGCATCTGTCTTCGAGGAGAAAATACCCAGCAGCTCTTCATAAATGTGACTGATGAATCACCTTCGTTTTTCCCATATCTCTCTCTCTCTCTTGGCTTGCTTGATGTATCCTGAACATTCCAACAACTGTTTTTCTTTTAAGAAGTAAGTACTGATCTGATTTTGGCATCTTTCATAATATTTGGCCTTAGGTAAAGGTTACTAATTAAATTATAAACAATGAATCCCCCCCCCATAACATAATACACAGGATTTTCATAAGAATGACAAGAGGCACGTTTCCAGAACTTCCAACAGGATACACTTAAGAAATATTTCGGACAAGACCCAAAATATTTGTGAACAATGCAAAGTCGACGGGGTAAAGGAAAAGTTAAAATTAGTATATAACCTTTTGTTTTTCTAATTGCTTAGATTATATCTCTCACCAAATAGTTTCTTGGTGCTGAAATTCATACTGACAGATAATAAAGGAAAGTATTTGTAACTCAGGGTTGATATGAGGGGTCCTTGGTGCCCTCTGAGCTTGCTTATTTTCTTGCAGATGTTTCATTATCCAAACTAGGTAACATCATCAGTGCTAGTCAACAGCACATCTAAGCTTTTGAAATGATTGAATGCTGAGAAAGTTTATAAGTATTACCGTTATTAATACGTAATATTACAGACCAGGAAAGTCTGTAGCAGTGAAGGCTAACCTTTTGGTGCCGAGTGCCCAAAGTGTGCGCCCACCCCCACCCCCCCGTGCATGTATCCTGCCCCTGCGCATGTGCCTCACTTTGCGTTTCCCCCTGTGCATGTCCCCTGCCCTCCTCTCCCATTTTTGGCTTCCAGGTTGGTGCAGGAGGCTTTCCAGGCCCAATATGAGGCATGAGGGTCCTTGTGTGGCCCCTATGCCCCATTTTGGCTTCCAGGTTGGTGCAGAAGGCCTTCCAGGCCCAAAATGGGGCATGGAGGGCATGTGCACACACATGAAGCCTCAAAATGCAATGCATGCACAGCAGAGACCTGAAGACCAGCTGGCTGGCAGGAGGCATGTGCACGTGCATGGTGGAGCTAGGGTGGGGCAATGCCTGGCATGCCCACAGAGAGGGCTCTGCGTGCCACCTTTTGGGGTCTGTTGTAACTTTGAATAGTTGATTGACTGCTCTTAAGTCAAGGCCTCTCTGTAGTACAATTTATTACTGAATTAAAGATTATTCTGTTTTCTAACTTATTTGTTCCACTTCTCTATGCCATATATATATACACATACATACATGTGTGTGTGTGTGTGTTGTATTTGTGCTGATAAATAAATAAAGGGAGACTAGTATAGATCTATTTCAAGCTATTTAGCTCTCATCAGCTAGCCATACCCTTACTGGGATTTGACATACATACATACATACATACATACATACATACATACATACATACATACATAATTACATCAAATTTCTATGTTATTATGAGCAAAAAGTTTCCCCTATAACTGTTCAACTCTAGATCTCTTCTCAGACCTGACCATTTCTGTTGTCTTTTTGTTGATGACAAGATGAGTAAGTATATGACTTGATGAAAAAGCAAATTAAGGAGGAAAAAAAGAGGTTTTGTGGAGGAAGCTCTTATAAATGAACTGTCAAATGAAGTGAAGTTAAAGGAAAATCTCCTGCAGTAAATGCAAGGTCTGGCTCTTCTAATAAAAATCAAGGCCCTTGAGGAATTAATTACATCAGCATTACGAAAAGAATGCATGGAATTGCAAAATGTGGTGGCACAGACCAGCACGAACTTCTGTTGCAAAAAGAAAACGGCAGGAGTGTCTTAACAATTTCTGAACTGATATGCAGGTCATTGTAGTCACATAATAGTAATTCGGACAGTCTAATGAATAATAGTATGCTGAGGTAATGATAAATGGTATTACACATACCTTGCAATTTAAGTCATCTAACTTTACTTTCTTCAGGTGCATCTGTGTGTGTGTGTTTGTATGTCCCTCTCTGTGTATCTTTGTATGTGTGTGTAAAAAGTATTTTGTCAAAATTCAAACTCCTGATTTTTGTAGATAAAATTATTTAAAATATATTTTGCTATGTTTCGCTATTATAATTCCGAAAACAAGCTACATGAATTTGCAATAAATGGATGATTCATGTAAGTATGTTTTTAGAATAAATTAAACACATTAAGGTTTTTACAGAAATATTTTTCTCATAATTAAGAGCATGATACAAACCAGTAGAGCATATACATCAGTGGTGGGATACGACCAGTACGCCCCGGTATGGGCATACCGGTGCTTGCTGGGAGCACCAGGTACTGTTCTGATACGGTGCTCCAGAAGACCTACCCGCCCACCCGCTCTCCTTACTACTATTTGAGCCGATTAGGGCATTTGTGCATGCGCATGGAGCATAAGGTGCCTGTGCGATGCTCCACCGAGCAGTTGGAGCATAGCGGGCGGTAGGCATGCATGTGTGAGCTGCACGCATGCTGCATGCATTCACGTGGTGGGCGCCCGGCTCCATTGTACCATACTGGTTGCCCTGGGATCTGGAACCCACCACTGATATACATATACATACATGCACACATACAAATATGGTATTCTTTTTTATCTGGACTGCGTATTTATTTAGAAGCTTGTAAATACATTTAATTCACTTTTTAGCTAGCAAAACATTTTTTTCTGGAAAAACGCCATGGAAAGAGAGAGATTTTTCAAATGATAATTTGTCTACTCCAATGTTTGTAATTATGTGTTATGAATATGTATTTGGATAATTTGAGCATCACTTTATCAATCTGTCTAAAATGTTGTGATTGAGGGACATGTTCAGTTAGAGATGCAGAAGAGGTCAGCCTGGTGAGAAAGAATGAAAAAACAACAAAAAAAAGAGAAGTCTCAACTGTTGTTATATGGAAAAAGTATTTAAAAAATAAATCTAAATCCTTCTTGCTTCTCTTTGACTAGTATTACTAATTTTCTGACGATATTATATCATAATTATATGATATTGTGTCAAATTAACTAAATCAGCTAATTACTTATGTAACTCAGTTTTTGATAAAGCTTTAAACAATATGTTCTAAAACAAGGAAAGATGTTACAGATTTAGAAACAATGAAACTAGTTGGGAGTAAAATTATAGAAATAATATTACAACTGTATTCAATTTAATAAAAGTAGAAAAATATTAGAATATGTTATCTGCCAAATACAGGGAATTTGTCTCTGGTGTAGAAACTCTCAGTTTACACACAAAGCAACAGAGTAATAATCATCATAATAATACCAATAAGAGGAGGTAGTAAAGAAAATAAGAATATGGTTTTCTACAACCAGCTGGACTGCCTAAGTGATAATGAAACACTTAATATAAATTCACAATGTTTCAGTAATAATACTTACAAAGAATTGTACAAGTATAGTATAATCTGTATATGGCCATATAAACAAAAATACTGGATTTAAACAGGGCTTCTACAAGTTACATTTTTTTTTAAACCAAGCCAATAACTTTGGGTCTATCTATCATCTTTCTATCAATCATTTTGTGGGCCTTTTCAAAACTCCAGTTCTTCATAATAGATCTTCTCTTGATATTTTCTCTTTTTTTCACACTTATCTTGTTTTCCTAAAATTTATGAACTATAAATTATTTTTATAAATTTGTCTACGAATTTATAAAGTATAATTACTTTGTTCCTTTAGATTGCTTTTTGTTTTTTTATAAAAGAAATAATGTTCTTGAAATAGATTATATAATTTTAGTACTAACTGAAAATATTTTCATAACAGTGACAATATATACCAAATGACTTCTCAGCTTGAATGCATGACATGGAACCAAATGAACTTGGGATCCACACTTAAGGGGTAAGATTGCTATTTTTTAAAATCTTACACCATAAAATTATGAAAAATTATGAATTAACTTTTATAACAAATGAAACAAGGAAATAATACAATCCTCAAAGAGATTTGTCACTGATTATATTAGGCATTTTCAATTATATAAAATATTTTTATTCTCAATCTTACTACATTTATTCCATTTTCTTAAGGAAATAAAAGGACACAAACATACTATTTTCTATTAGTTACCAATATCTTCTCTGAAGCATACATTTTTGAGAATGTACCAGAACGCTATATTCCATTTGTGTTTTTTTTTAATATCTTACTTATGTTGCTGTCATAATGTAATCATTTTATTGGAGAATAACAAGTTGCTGCAATTGATTTTAAGTGGCTGTTGACTTACAATGCAATTTTGTGTATGTTCAGAAATAAATTCCATAATTTTTGTGTTTCCAAGGTTTCCTGAGGGAATATAGATTAATAATCTGACCATTTTGGTTTTTTTGTAGTTTTCTGGCCATATGTATTCATGACAAGTCATGATGATGGAAAAATTATTATTTGCAAGCTGTGATTTTATTGCACAAACCCATCCTTCAATATATGTTTCTTGACATTTGAGCTTTGCATTAAATACATAGATAAAACAAACAGCTCTGAATAAAAACTGACATTACCACACCAAATGAAATGGTCATCTCTGTTTGTTTCCTTAAAACAGTGTTTCTTAAATGTTTTTCCCTCAGGACCCCTTTCCACTTTTAAAAATTATTTTGTTTGTATGGGTTATATTTATCAATATATAACATATTAAAAATTAAAATTGAAACATTTGCTGTCACTACCGCTTTTCACATTTTTGGTGGGATTTTAATATTACATTATATTTCAACATGAAAAGTTGACTGCCTATTCACATCTGTTTCATTGATCTCTTATGCCACTTTGTATGAAATATTCTTTGTATCATGATTTAGCTTGGTAGCTTTAAAAACTAGATGTTTTTCTAGGCATGGGAATCAGGAGGTTATTTGTACTTCCTGAGGAGTTGTCAATTTATTGTTGATTGGGTTTTGTCTATCTGCACTAAATGTTTTTGCATTATTGTTGGTCATTTTGCATTCACTTTTTATGTGTTGTTGCTCTAATGAAGTGGGGGACCATATAAATCAAATGAATGAATGAATGAATTTCTCCCACTTCCTCATAGTAGGATGAGTCACATAAAAGAAGTACATAATAATAACAGTTTATTTAAATGAAAGACTGATGTCTATTTTATATCATGCTAAATGATGACTTTTCTGCAATATATTTGTGGGATGATACTCAGATATTTTCCTTGAGTACAGCTGTTCAGTTGTCACCTTATCAGCACATTTGGAAAATTGGCTTATATTTATTTAATTTATATGCTGCCCCTGTGTTATGACTCTAGGTGGCTTACAAATGAAACAGTAAAGCAAAAAACTGAAATCAGTAATGGCACTATTAAAAAGGAAGATCCAGGAAAAAAAACATTTCAAAAGACAAGAGCATTACCCACAATGCCTTGGGCAGAGGGGTCATTTGCATGCACTATGGCTATTCACTTGCTTGTTTCCTTCCATTTTGGGGGGGGGGGACTTGGGAAACTATAATGCAAAACTATAATTCAAAGTTAATATCCTGTAGCAAATATTCACTGATTGGTCAAGTTCTGGACTATACCTAGTTCAAAGGTTGATCACCTTAAAACACTTTTCTTAGCTGTTTTAAGAGTCAGCACATCCCTAATCCAGCAACTATTTTTTTTTAGAAATGAAGGAAAAATAGATATGCTATCCTAAGTATAGTTGTAACAGCAGCATCCTAGAGCGTTAACAGGCAGGTAGGGTAAAATCATGTGAAATTTCATGTGAAAAGTCTAAATTATAGAACCTTAGCTTAGTCCTTAATTCTGGTTTGGGTTAAAAACTGAGGTTTCAGGCAGAGGTGGTATTCAGTTGGTTCTCTCCAGTTTGGTCGAACTGGTAGCGGTGGCTGCAGGAGGCTCTGCCTACCCGCCCCGACATAATGCCTGAGCACTGCACATGTGCAGAAGGTCACATTTGCGCTCACATTTGTGAACTGGTAGGGAAGGTACGTGAATCCCACTGCTAGCTCCAGGGCTGTCCAGGTCCATCAGTTTAGAATACATCTGGAGGCAAAATTCTCATTTTTCTAAAGCTTTGAGAAAATTCTTCTCACTTCCTTTTTCAACTAACTGATACAGAAATAGGGGAGGCGGGAAATAGGAGTTGAAGGGTGCCCAAAGGTTTTTATCTAATCTGGAAAGGTGTTAAGTAGCTCAGTGGGACAGTCATGATGCTGCAGCTGATACCCTCTACATCCTTCCCAATTTTTGTGGTAATCTTCCTCTAAGCCAGGGGTGTCCAAACTTGGGAACTTTAAGACTTGTGGACTTCATGCTGGCTGGGGAATTCTGGGAGTTGAAATCCACAAGTCTTAAAGTTCCCAAGTTTGGACACCCCTGCTCTAAGCTCTTTATTGTCTTTATACCATTCACATCCTTTTAAAACATTGAATTCTCACCACCCATGTCTTTGGCATATACTTTCCCATTCCCTCGCATTTTCCTCAGCTTCCTCCCTAAAGGGCTTTGATCTCTCTCATATCCCTTCTATAGGGAGTGGACTTCAGACAAATCATTATTTGTCCAGAAATGTTTCCTGTTACCTTGGAAGCAGGAAGTTCTTTTTGAGGAAGCTGCATGATAGTTGAAATATTTGAGTACAGTATGTGGGAGCTGTTTTGCATAGGATTCTTTCTTCTTTTATGAAGTTTGGACCAAATGGGAAAATGAAGGTCATTGCAAATATAATTGTCAACAGAAAGACAATACAATTTTATTCTGGGCAGTGTATTGATAGGGAGCAGATTTTTTGTTTTGAAATATTTTATTTTTGTTTTCAAAAGTTAAAAAAGAAAACTGCAAAAATATTTAAAAATGTTATGGAGCAGATTTTTTTAATTTAAAAAATGTGCAATTCCAAAAGGAAGTTTATTGATAATAAATGCATATTGGCAAATATATTGTAGAAATGATCACTTTGAAAAAAATACTCAGCTTCATATTAGTAATATTTTTATGGCAATGTTTTGTTCACATTTTTAAATATTTATCTTCAGTAAGAGAAATCTTCCCAGTTATAAAAGTGTTTAGCAAGTTACATGCCTCAACATCATAGAAGAGCTTTTTCTAAAGCTTGTTTCAGACAATTGGACTCCATGGTAAGATTTCATGGAGTTCCATTTGAAGAAAGACTGGACATTTGAGGAGCATCAAATGAAGAAATTGAGTATATCCTTCTTGACTGCAAACTGTACTCTATAGAAAGGCCTGCTTACTTAGATTTTTATTTAAAAACTAAAAAATACTGCGGTACTCAGGAGAAACAAACTTTCTGAAGAAAAAGGAACCTGCACATCACTAGTAAGACTGCAGTTCTTAAGTTCAAAGGTCATTTCGAACAGGACAGAATATTTAGGTTAGATTGGGTTATCTGAAGGGTGTTGATTTACGATTGTTTTCTCATTTGTATTTTTGTATCGGTTTTATATAGTTGACATGGTCAAATGACAGTAAATTTTATCTGTCCTCCTCTCTCCCTCCCCTCCCCTGCTCCTCCCTTCCCCTCTCCTCCTCCTCCCCTCCCATCCAGAGGTGGGTTTCTCCCGGTTTGGCCCAGATCAGATGAACAGGTAGTGGTGGCAGGAGGCTCTGCCCACCTACCCGGATGCTTCTGTGCATGCGCACGAGCAAACCGTTAGTAAAATAATGGAAACCCACCACTGATCCCCTCTCATCCCGTTCTGTAATTTGGCATTCTAAATTAGTTCAACATTAATTGGTAAAGTTAATATGTTGAAAATATCAGTTGAAGAGAAGAAAGTTCAACATTGTAATTTATGAAATCATAAACATTCATATGGACCAAGATTCCAGTCCCAAGAGTTAGGCTTCCTCCTATTGAATTCAATAGCATGTAACTCTTTCTTTGTAAGTGTTTCCCTGCCTGTTGTCTCTTTCCACTACCTCTGTATTAAATGGCATGGTTTTAGTTTGCTTCTTCTGATAGTGCTTGGTTGATTTGTTGATATTCTTTTCAAGGATAGAGAAATTGCTTTAGAATAAACAAATATGCAATAATTGTTAGACGTCCTTTAGAAATAAAAAAGAAATAGAAAATGTGGGTAAAAGAAAACTTACTTCCATGGTTAGTTATCTCCAAGCAATCAATCAAGCAATGAGAAAAATCACTCATTCTCAACTTTCAGATGTTTGACTACAACTTCAGATATTTTGGAAACATAAGCAACATTGAGCTAAGCCATGATATGAAAGTATACTCTTTGTAAGTATTCTTCTGAAAGAAGGAGTATTTATTTATTTCCTCACTACAAGTTTGTACTCTCTGTAATCAACTGGACTTGTAGCAGCTCAAAACAGATGTAACTCCACAGTAAAAATACATAAAATAGATGATAAATAAAACACTAAAATAAAATAGCAGTAAGAAACATAGATTATCATCATCATCAATGAATCATCATCACCAACCAATGGAATGGAATGGAGTGGAGTGGAATGGAGTAGAATAGAATAGAACATAACAGAACAGAATAGGAAAGGACCTTAGAGGTCTTCTAGTTTAGCCCCCTGCTGAAGCAGAAGAATCTTTATCATTTCAGACAAAGTGACTGTCTAGTCTCTTCTTAAAAACCTCCAAAGATGGTGTGGCCATGATTTCTGAAGGCAAGCTGTTCCACTGCTTAATTGTTGTCACTGTTAGGAAGTTTCTCCTTAATTCCAGATTGCTTTTCTCTTTGATTAGTTTCCAGCCATTGTTTCTTGTCCTGCTCTCTGGTATTTGGACAATAATTTGACCCCCTCTTCTTTGTGACAGTCCCTCAAGTACTGGAATACTGCTATCAGACATAATTCTTCTTTTCTTTAGACTTTAGAATTGCTAAAGAAATTGCTATAGGTATTCTGAAACAATTTGATTTAACAGCTTTTGGAAAACCAGCAATGGAGGTAGTGTGTGTGTGTGTGTGTGTGTGTGGAGGCAGTCTGAGGTAATTTAAGAGACAAGGTAGATGGGTGGCCATTGAAAAGAAGTGCCTGCAAGCCTCAGCCTTTATGTTGCAGTAGTGAGGAATTATAGACAGTCTATCCTGAATCAAACCATTCAATTCCAGCAGAAAAAGGTTGATTTTTTGCCAACTCATATGGGGATTTATAAATAAAAACATGTCCCCTCAATTATGCCCAGAGCCAACAGAAGCCCAGTGTAGGGCCTGAAGTACCAGTGTAACATGCTAATGGTAACAAATGCTAGTCAACAATAGACTACTCAGACTGGTATTCAGAAACAGTTTCATTAGAGCATATTATAATACTGTAAACATATAATGATAAAGATATAAATGACTGTTGTGATTAACATAATTGTAATAAATAATGAGTGTGACTTGTTCCCAATTTAACTTAAAGACTTTTATGAAGTCATCCAATTGCAGATTATTTGGGAAATCATTGTTAAGGTAACTATGCATTTGGGCAATGTACATATCTAGTTATCTATTGTTTATATAATTAAGTTTTGATGGAGAAAGAAGTGAAGATAACGTGGTTGGCTGTTTCACAATGAACGATTTGCTAGGAACTATGCAAGTCAAATTCTCTTTGTGCTAGATGTTGGCAAGTCTTTTGATGCCCTTCATTCAATGTTTTTTGAGTTGTGACCATGCCACTGGCATTATCAGAGGGTCAAAATCTGCAAAATGGTAAATGGAACCATTTTGTTGTGCCACTTTCAATCATGGCTTTGATAATAACAGTGCATTGCACCTCCCTCCCTCCTCCCTCTGAGCACATCCATGGACAATATAATGCTGCTGTTCATATATTCTTGCCATCTCTTACAGAGCACATGCACTATGTGGATTTGATTCAGTATCCTTTTAGAACAATTAAATAGGAAGAAAGTACTGATAGTTACATATAATCCCTGTATTAGTTCTGCAGGGTACTTAACAATTTTACTTTAAAGGAAGATATTTTTTTTCCAAAGATCTGTGTCTCTTATATTAAATAAAAGAATTTAAATGTAATGGAGAAAATAAATGGTATTCCAGCATCTGTAAATGCTGACCATTAGTGCTGATGACACCTGGGATGCCTAGATAGGAAAAAGGCAGAGAGATGTTTAAATCAAGATATATTATCTTTGGAGAAAGAAATTTAAATATTTTGGCATATGTCAAGATTATAGAATCTGTGAAAAATCGGTGCTAGATGTAACCTCATTGCCTGTAATATATGCCAAAATAGCTATCTATCCTCTCTGGTGAAGAGAGTTACATTACACAATGCCTTCAATTTCATTTGTCATGGTGATAAAGCTAGTTTTCAAAGATATACATCTTTTAAAAGACATTGATGGACTGATTATCAAGGATTCCTGGGAATTTAGTGTTTCACATATTCGTTTGCATTTTTAAAGTAGTTTTTGAACATTGCCATCTTCTTTTATATTGAAATATGTAGTTTATTTTTTTTCCTTCCAGAAATTCTCCTCTCCAGAATTGATATCTTTTTTTCATACATGATCTTCCCATACACACATAAATCATATTTTAAAAGTCTTTCCCTACATGGTGGACATTTCTGTCTGCAAATGGCCTACAAAAAATGCCATTAGTTGGAAGCAGAAAATATAGTTTTCACTATCTTTTTGCTGCCATAATTTTTGCACTCTATATGCCTCACAAGCTTCTCATAGACCCAAAGGCAACTTTTCTCAGACACATCTTTTTAAAATGAGCAGCAGTACAATTCTTATCAATTGTTGGGAAGGTGGATGGCCATTGGAACAATACAATTTGCAATGAAGAAATAAATGCTTGTGATACACGATGGAGAACATCAGTTCTGTAAAATGCCAACTATTCTGAATGCAAAGTGATGTTTGCAGTTCTCATTTAAATCAGTTGGATCAAACCTCTGTTTTTGACAGAAATATATGTACAAATCCTTATTATTTTTAATTTATTTAACATATTCTACTAACTATATTAAAAACAAAACAAAAACTCTTTCAAAATAAAATATTTTTGGCTGGTGTCTTAAAATCTAATGGTAAATAAGCAACTTTTTCAGCAGTGGTCAAACAACTGGAAGCAATCTGTTATTCTCAGAGAAATTTCCCACCCATCGATTGTTATTCATTATATTTCTCATAAACCACACATTAATCAACTTCTCCCTTGTGCTGCCCATCAAAAGAAACTAGGTGTAATAAACATCCAGCTGCAAATACATATATACACATATATATTTATTAATGGAATTTCTATTCTTTATAAACGTCTTTCTTAATTTTATAAATTTGAAAATGTGATAAATTATGGTACTTTTAATGACAGTAAAGTTTTAAGCAAGCTATTCATAAAAATCTGGTGTAGTGCTTAAGGCATTAGGCTAGAAAGCAGAAGACTCTGATTTTTGGTCCTGCATTAGGCATGAAACCAGCTGGGTGACCTTGAGCCAGACACTTTTTATCAACCCTAAGGAGGAAGCAATGGGAAACTATTTCTGAAATCTTCCAAGAAAATGTAGAGGTTCATTCAGAGAGTGGGAAAAAAATGAGGTAGAAGGAGTATTTAGTAAGTTCTCTGGCTTGAGTATTTATAAAAGCATGAAAGGCAAAATTAAAGTAAATGAATAAACAAATGAACAAATGAACAAACGAACAAACAAACGAATGAATGTAACAAAGTTGTGCTGATAGAAGAGAGGAAAAACATGCCTTCCAGGGAACTTTATGTATTGTATTCTGTTTCAAAGAATTGTTCTTGGAACAGTTGAATGTTTGTCTGAAATGGTATAGGGTTTCCTGCCTAGGCAGGGGGTTGGACTAGAAGACCTCCAAGGTCCCTTCCAACTCTGCTATGTATTGTACAGTTGGAAAGAATAAAAAAGTGAAATTGCTGCTCCATTAAGAAAATAGCAACCCAGCAGCCAAGATGAGATGACCATAGGGCAATGACCAGCCACCGAAGAGAGGGCGATGTGCCAGATGCTGTGGCCAGTCAGAGCTCGGTATGTTACAAAACTGGAATCAGTGAACTAACTGCTTGGAAGGGCACAAGTTGATTCAAGATGGAAAATAGTACTTTTGAAACAGAGTTTCAAAGCATAATATATTGCTCTCTGTAAGTTGTCTTTCTGCTTACATAGAAATTACAGTTGCTGAGTATTGTGATGATTATTCTGTTAGAACACGGGGTCACCAAAACCATCAGTAGGTAACACAATAGAATATTCAATTCAAGTTGAATCAGGGCACTGCCGAAGAGCCAGTAAGCCTAAAAATAACAAATGCTACAATAACAATGATTTGCACCCTTAGTTGCATGAGAAGAATTCTGCTCATACAGTAACCACCTTCACCCCCTCCTTGTCCTTGGGGCCCTTCCTATCCAGAACTGTCCATGAGGATTAATGAAGGAATGGAATGAGGATGGAATGGTGATGTAGGTCTTCAACAGGAGAGGACAACCTGTATTAGCAGAAATGCCACCTCTTCGTACAAAACGCCTTGAGTTAACTTGATTTAATTTAATTCACATGCTTAAAACTACCCAAAAATAATGGATATTCTGTAAGAGCATCCTAACCTTAACTCTCTTAGGCAAGGAACAACACTGATCTTAACCAATGAGGATATTTCAACAAATGTTTTTTTAAAAATAACTCATTTTGATAATATAGCTGCTTTAATAACTACACACATACACACACACACACACACACACACACACACACACAAAGATGGTGGATATTTTCAGTATTCCAATAAGAAATATCTTAAGTAAACTGGTAACATTAAACTCTTTTTCATTTGTTTCTAAACGAAAATGGCATTTTTCCTGTGCCTCACATTTTTTGCCTATTTCTATATGCAAGCATGCCAATTTCTTCTTTAAAATGTTATAGCTTAATGTAGGGTCTGTTCTATGTAAACTCTTCCCACCCCCCAACTATTTTTAAAACATTCAATCTGATTATGATGAATTGTTCTGTATTCATATTTCATGCTGATGTTTGCTAACTTGTCACTGTGTTCTTCAGAAATGCTTAGTGTAGCTTTATTAACTTGGGAATGTAGGCTATGAATCACACGAAATTTGCCAGTGTAACAAAATAACAGTGGTGTAATGAAGTAATTGAAAGTTTCATACTTTTCAGATCAGAAATTAATCTTTCAAGATTTTTTTAAAAAGCACACTAAAGTGATTCTTCAGAGCTGCTCTGTTTTTCATCACACGATACATTCTGCTTTACCAGTCATATACACACTATATAACATTATGATTAATTAATAATTTTAATACCTTATGTCTTGACTTGAAAGGTTTTTAAGGGATTTTCAGATAGCTAAATAGCCTTTATTTGACATTTTTCAGGTATTGTTTTTGTTTCCTTGTTGCATATTCATTGATTGCTAGGACATGATATATATATATATATATATATATATATATATATATATATATATATATATATATATATATATATATATATATGTGTGTGTGTGTGTGTGTGTGTGTGTGTGTGTGTGTGTGTGTGTGTGTGTGTGTGTGTGTGTGTGTGTGTGTGTGTGTATGTGTGTGTATATATGTGTGTGTGTGTGTGTGTGTGTGTGTGTGTGATGTATTTGTGCTGATAAATAAATAAAGGGAGACTAGTATGGATCCATTTCAAGCTATTTAGCTCTCATCAGCTAGCCATACCCTTACTGGGATTTGAACCTGGGCTGTGTATATATATATATACACATACACATATACACAAACATATATATATATACACATATACACACACATATATATGTTTGTTTTCGTAGATTTTCATGGGTGTCGATATGCTGGTCTTGTTGTATTCAGGTCTTTTCCCATGTAAGATTGAGATTATCTTGGCAACGTTTTGGCGAGGTCTCACTTGCCATCTTCAGGCTGGATTTGGGCTTAAAGCATGGTCGTCTTTCTATAAACCTTGGTGTGTGTGTGTGTGGAGAGCGGGCTTTGTTTCAGTAAGTGGAATGATTGGTTGTGTGGTTGTATTAATCTCCAATGGATTCCAAAGAAAAACAATTACCAACCTAATCCAAAGGGAGACTCCCCCAAAAAACCGAGACACAGAACAGGGCAATGGCATCGTCCTCCTCCCTTACATCAAAGGCACCACAGATAAAATCAGCAAAATTCTCCACAAACACAATATCAAGACAGCCTTCAACACTGACTAAAAAATAGCCAACATCTTAAGAAACCCCAAAGACAAAATCCAGCTAGAAAACCAAGGAGTCTACGAAATACCATGCAAAATCTGCCCTGCAACATACATAGGACAAATGAACAGGAGAATAAATGCACGCATCGCAGAACACAAGAATGCAGTAAGAAAAAAAGAAAAAACTTCCTGTCTTTTCCAGCACCTTAAAGCTACAGGACATGAAATCAATTTTGAAGGAGCCAGGTTAATCTCCAAAACTGAACACTTCAGCAAGAGAATAATTATGGAAGCTATCGAAATAGAGAAACACCTTCACAACATGAATAAATGTGATGATACCTCCCACCTACCAGACATCTGGAAACCAGCCCTAGTCAACAAACGAGCCCCACCCACCACCCAGGCTGTTACAACATGAAACAACAACGGACACACAGCCAGCACCAATCAGCACCAATCTATCAATCATGATATAACCACACAACCAATCATTCCATTTACTGAAACAAAGCCCGCACTCCACACCCACCCACCAAGATTTATAGGAAGACGGCAGCTCCGACCACGCTTTAAGACGAAAACCTAGTCTGAAGATGGCGAGTGAAACCTTGCCGAAACGTTGCCAAAATAAGCTCAACCTTACATGGGAAAAGACCCGAATACAACAAGACCAGCATACCTACACCTGTGAAAGTCTAAGAAAACAAATATATATATTTGTAAAAAATATATATCTTTCTCTTTCATTTTCTTTCTCTCTCCTTCCTTCCTTCTGTCTTTCCATCTTTCTTCTTTTCAAAAGCTTGATGCTAAATATCAGAACTGGGAGCATGTTATGTTAGCATTATAAAACTAAATTGTCTGGGATTTAATCACTTTCTTTTTTATGAGTCTTTAACCA
Source organism: Natrix helvetica (assembly GCF_964273705.1). Taxonomy (NCBI): domain Eukaryota; kingdom Metazoa; phylum Chordata; class Lepidosauria; order Squamata; family Natricidae; genus Natrix; species Natrix helvetica. The sequence continues at coordinate 98,449,156 of NC_138548.1, read as the reverse complement.
TGACTCACACATATTTGAATGTACGAGCTGTTTAAATTGGTGATGCATCTAAAAAGTTTATTTAAAATGGAGCACTTAGACTGGTTTAGTGCAAATTATTAATTGTTACTTTCACAAAGAGGCATTGTTCAATTGTTAATTTTCAATCAAGAGTTTGGATCTGGAAATTATTAAATCAACTGATATGTCTAAGACAAATTCGACTCCCTAAATCTTATCCAGTTCTGTTTATCTGGAATAGACATCAGTGGTGGATTCTTTCTACCTTGTGAAGGATTATAAGGTCCCCATGTCATTGCTCTGCCCCTCATCCATGCAAGATTTAGACAGTTGTCTGGCTAATATTAAAGATAAAGATAATGGATAAATATGTCAATTCTATACCCTATAATAGAACTGATTTTAAACATGCTGTAGATAAAAATGTAAAAATGAAATGATTCTACTTTGTCATTCATGACTGTAAACAATATAATTTGGGGTATATAGTTTAATGCTTTGACAAAATGTAAGGTTTCTCAGTTTAAATTATGGAAAAGTCACATAGTTCCTAGTTAAGGAGGAGCTCTATGTGACAAAAACCATACACAGAACCAACTTAACATAGTTGGCTGAATAAAAGTTTAACTCTTCATCTAGTTCTGTAATTTCAACACTATGCCATCCTATGAGGCTGCAACCCAAATGGAGTCAAACCCCATTTGAACCCAAAATGCCGATCTCATTTTCGGGTAAATAATTCTTATGCTGGGCATAAGCTGGTCCAGAATGCGGCCGTGCGGGCAATTATGGGGAGTACCAGGTACTCCCATGTAACACCTCTCCTGCGTGAGCTGCACTGGCTACCTGTGGCTTTTCGGGTGCATTTCAAGGTGTTGATTCTCACCTTTAAAGCGCTCCATGGCTCAGGACCTAGTTATTTGCGGGATCGCATCCTACCCCATACATCCCTGCGACCAATTCGCTCTCACAGAGAGGGACTCCTCTGGGTGCCGTCCGCCAAACAATGTCAGCGGGCGACGCCCAGGAGTAGGGCCTTCTCTGTGATGGGCCCGACCCTCTGGAACGACCTCCCCCCTGACATTAGAACCATTACTGATCTCCGCTCCTTCCATAAGGAACTCAAGACCCACCTGTTCCAATTAGCTGGCCTGACCCAATCGCAATCATGATCTAATCCCTTGACTTTCCTGGCCGGTTATTTTAAATTTTGGGGTATTTTAATTTGGTTTTAATCATTAATTAATCTTTACACTATTGTACAGACTTGTGTTTAATTTGTTTTTATGGGGTTTTGTAATTGTTGTATATAATGTTTTTTATAATGTTTTTACTCTGTCTGTACACTGCCCCGAGTCCCCTTGGGGAGAGGGAGCAGTTGACAAATCCAATAAATGTAATGTAAATGTAATGTATACACATATATAAGCCCAACTGCGAATAAGCCAAACCCAATATTTAAGGTATATTTTTGGCACTAAAGTTCTTGGCTTATCTTTGATTATATAAGGTAAATCATATGAAATTGAAAAGAAACTTTGACTTTTAGTTGAACTAAAAAGTGTACCTCATTTATTTGCAATTCAATGTCATAGAAGACAAATAAAAGTCATATAGGTTAGGAAGTCAATTCCTGAGGGTATGACCATTTCAATGGTGTACTAAGTGGTATTCAGGCTCAGATGGAATTCCAAAAAGTGCTTTTCAAAAGGCAACTGGACTTTCTTGATTCTTTTCTTGAGAACGTTTCGCTTCTCATCCAAAAAGCTTCTTCAGTTCTCTGAGCTTCTTCAGCTTCTTCAGTTCACTTCTCATTCACAAAGCTTCAAAAATGTTTTACTTGAAATATTCTCAAAACAAACAACCAAACAACCCAATAAAGTCAATTTACCTTTTGAAAACACCTTTGGGACAACCATGACCTGGATGATCAAGAATCTCCATAGACTCTTAGATGGAAGGTAAATGGCTTGGCATAGGGAAGTTAAGGCATAATGTTTTGCCTTGGGAACTATTACAAGAGAACTATTTTAGGATCTCATACAAAAAACAAGCTTGCCCACGGAACTTCAATATTGCGGTATTCTATGGGATTTCAATATTCTATTCAATTTCAATATCAATATCCATTGAAACACTACTAAAAGGTAAAGGTTCCATTCGCACATATATGTTAGTCCTTCCCGACTCTAGGGGGCAGTGCTCATCTCTAAGCGAAAAAGCCACCGCTGTCCAAAGACGTCTCCATGATAATGTGGCCCGGCTAAATGCTGAAGGAACACAGAACGCTGTTACCTTCCCACCAAAGGTGGTTCCTATTTTTCCATTTTCATTTTTACATGCTTTAGAACTGCTAGGTTGGCAGAAGCTGGGACAAGTAACGAGAGCTCACTCCATTATGCGACACTAAGGATTCGAACCGCTGAACTTAGCCATTTAGCGACTTAGCCACTGAGCCACCGCATCCCTTATGAAACACTACTACATGTGTTATTTTACTATGGCATCCACAGGGATATCCACAACACTTACATTTTATCCTTGTTTCCTCTATGAAGAAAACAGATGACTTTCATATGAGTATACTTTTTTTCCCAGGCTTCAAATCCCTTCTAATCCAAATTGTAGCAAAATACTAAGCAGCAGCAGGAATGAAAATGAAGCACTAATGCAAAGTGTCCCATAGTTACAAATCTGTTCATCTGTTATCCATCTTGATGCCCTCCAATGTTTTATTTTATTTTACCATCTTCATTGATGTTTAATATTTCTGGACCTGGGCCATCATAAATTGTTATAATGATCATGATTATTTGAAATTTGGGGAGCATTGTAGAACACATATTAATAATGTTAAAAAGATTTCTAGCCTTTGGGATTCAAACTTTCAAAAGTAAAATAAAATAGTTCGGTGTAAGCCACAATGCATCTTCTAAGCTGATGTGTGAATAAAATAGTTAGGACACTGATTTGTAATCCTATCCTGTGGCTACAACTTCTGCTCGTCTTGTAAATGTCATCACTTTTTCTGTCCTATCTACTTATATCTGAGTCATGAGGTGCTGACAAAAAACTACTGCGCTTAATGTGAAACCTGAGGCATTTTGCTAATTCCAAAGATATTCGTAATTACCAACTTGGCATTTAACTGATAAATAACTTGCACATATGCAGCATTACTTTTTGTGGCTCTACTCTTTTTCTCTATTATATTTTTTAAAAAATATTTCAGTGGTCAATTGTTAAAATATAGATTACCGAAGTCATATTTTCTTGGAAAAAATAAAGGACAAACCTGAAAAGTGGGCAAGGCTGGAAGAGGTTCATAAAGATTAAAAAAAATATATGTTTATATCTATTTGCTTAATGAAAGAAAATTTAAAAAAAACTTTACAAAAACACACATTGTAATAAAAATATCGAAAACATTTAAAAAACAATTCAATGTCCATGTTTTTCATATGAATTTGAAAAATGGTACATTAAGTGTATTTATACAATACAAGTAAAATGACCAAAATAAAAGTGAGTTTTTGAAAAATAAATAAAACTAAAGGACAGCTTTTTGAAATAATGAACTGTGTTAAGTGTGAAAAATCAGGAAATCCAAGCAGTTCAAATGAACACAGAGGTTTATTGCAAGCTTAAGTGTTTTACAAGAATTTGAACTAGTAATGGTCAAATTGATGGTGATAGATAAGAGTCAGTGGAATCTAAGGTAGGCGGGACTTAGGTATCTTGTGAACACAAAGGACTCAAGACTGATGATGCATTTGACCCCGCCCTTGGGCTCAGCCTGCTCCTCACCCACAGACCATACTTTGTAATAAAGGACCTATGGTCATTGTAAGTAAAGGTGACCAAAATTATCTTCTTTCTTTGCAATCCAAGTTTTTGCCAAAATCAGGGTATCTTTCTGAACTTTAAAGCTGTTGAAATGTTTTGAAACTGTTTTAGCATAAATGAAGAAATATTGCAAACATTTTCTTATGAGATTTATAATTAAGCGCTTAACTTCCAACCTTTGACCTCTTTTTATTTTCAGCCATGGAACAGGATATGAAAGTGATAATCACACAGCCCCAATGTTATACAGTTGTGGGGCCCAGTACAGAATACATACCCATGGAGTTTTTAGAGGAATTCAAGTGAGTATATTAAGGAAAGTATATAATTTTGGACTGATTACCTAGCTGCTTTCATAATACCAAGGAAACACTATATTTTCTTTTTATTAGACTATGGTGTTCACTATATAATAACTAAATGGAAAATGTTTAAGTTATCTATTGCTGACAAATTCTAATTTGCCCCCTTTTGCGGAGAAATCTTCCAGATATATTGAGTTACAACTCCCATGATTGCCAAACCACATTGGATAAAAATCATGGTGGAGATTTATGGGTGTTATTGTAGTCCAATACTTGGAGGGCTTTCCTGCAAGCAGAAAATCAATGAGAAGGAAAAATGAAGGACCAAGCATTTTTCCTTGTGAAATGCTACTACAGCCTTTGGGATTGTGAAAAAACAGTATTACAATTTCCTTTATGACATGAAACAAATAACAGTTTCAGGATTTGATGCAACCTATATTTCGGGGAAACTGAAATGTCTGTAGGAAGCCTACTTGAAGTATAGTGGGGATGCGGGGGGGGGGGGAGGGGGAAGGATGAGGCTTTTCCCAACCTTGACATCTTTAAGACTTGTGCACTCAGAATTTCCTAGCTAGCCATCCTGGGAGTTGAAGTCCACAAGTTGCCAAGGTTGGACACCCCTGCACTATATTTTTTAGGTTCTCTGATGCAGTGACGTGCGGTGAGGTTTATGGCTGGTGAGGCAGCAATTTTTTTAGGCTTGTGGACGTCAACTTCCAGAATTTCACAGCCACGCATGCTCAGTTCCAATGTAAAGCAACAGCATTTGTTTTCCTTCTTTCTTTTTCTTTTTCTTCTCCCTTGCCCTCCTCCCTCCCTCCCTCCCTCCCTTCCCCCTCTCTCAAACACTCAAACACACACACACACACACAAAAGTTGGATTGTATTGTTTAATTCCATGTAGCTGATTTACAGTGCAAAAGAAGAGTTATTTTTGCCCTGTCCAATCAGCTTTTCTCTTGCATTTTCTTTGATAAAAGGGATGGAAAGATGGTCTTTGAGTTCCCTCTTTGAATGAAAGAATCCATTTAAATCAGAACGTTCAAATGTAATAAAATGATCTTCCTGTCTTGATCCATTTCATTGGAAAAGATGCCCGCCTGAGGAAAGAGCCTTTCACGTCTCTGAAAGCCAGCCCGGGGTAGGATCCCTCCAGGATGGGCGTAAGTTCAGCTTCCAGAGTGGGCGGTGCGGGCACCAGTGGGCTCCTCCGGGCTCCCGCCTTCCGAAAGCGCGTCCCTGTTTTTGCGGAAAGCAAAAGAATGGAGAAGAAACGGAGAAGCTTCGGGTGTGAAATGAGGCCACATTCATCAGCAAAGGGCAAAACTCTCTTCCACAGCCTCATTTCATACCCGAAGCTTCCCCGTTTCTTCTCCATTCTTTTGCTTTTTGCAAAAACAGGGACGCGCTTTGGGAAGGCAGGAGCCCGGAGGAGCCAACCAGCGCCCGCACCGCCCACTCTGGAAGCCGAACTGCTGGCTGGGACTCCCCAGCTCAGCTGCTTCCCGGGCCGTCAGCGCCTGCCAGACAGGGCAACGGGAGCTGTGAGGGAGTGCTATGCTTGGCGGAAGGGCTCCCGGGACTCCAAGTGTCCACCTGCCGCCACCCGCCTTTTGCTCCGCAGAGAAGAGCCAAGTGGCATCGGCCCGGCTCCCCCAACCACACCCTTGGCACCCGAGCCCTCCGGTCGGGATCAACCAAGGCCGGTCCGGCTCGGGGGAGGCCAGCCACCCTGTGAAGAGTCGGCCCGGCCTCCCTGCCACCCTCCGCCATGGGATTCGGCCATGGCACCACCTGCCAGAGCTGCACGGCATCTGGGGCATGCTTGTCGAGTGAGGGCAGCACAGGTGGGGCACAGACAGAGCGGAAGAAGCCTCTCCCCCCCACTTCCCCTGCCCGAAAGAACAAAGAGAACCTCTGCCACCGCCCGGGCAACCTGGCCGGCCTTTCTTGTGGCGGCTCTCTGGTGCCGAGCCTGGGAGTCCCTGGAGGAGCTGGCGGAAGCTGCAAGTGCCGCAGGCTGTACTGGAGCTGGAGGCGACACCCCTCTGGCCAGGTAAGGTGGGCTGCCCTCCCTGCCTCTCCTACCCCTTTCCCTCTCTCACTCAAACAACCTCTCTCTCAAACAAACACACACGCACGCACACACAAAGCTTCTCTGAAGAAGCCCCACCCAAACGAGCGCCCACTACTAGGAGGCAGGAAAACTGGGTGCCTCCCCTACGTCAGGAATTTTTAGGCTTTTAACCCTTGCTTAACTTAAGGGTTAAAAGCCTAAAAATTCCTGATGTAGGAGCAGCCCACAGTTCTCCTGCCTCATAGAAGAGGGTGCTTTTTTGGAGGCTTTTTTAAACAGTTAAGCAGTCATTCACGGTGAAGCAGGCTCAGGCAGCAACTAGCTCAGTCTGACCTCAGCTCTCGCCTTTTTCCCTTTACATTTTTTTTCTTTTCATGATGACAGTGGTGAGGCTGTGCCTCCCTGCCTCCCCTGCCTGCACGTCACTGCTCTGATGAGCCCAGAATATATTGTATGTAAAACCCTCCCCTTTATGCCATCATAGGATATGCGGCGGATGTCTGGGGTGGCTCCAACAATTGTGAGATCAGCAAGTGACACAAATGAAAAGCGACCTTTCATGTGCGTGTATCCCGGCTGTAACAAGCGATATTTCAAACTGTCTCATTTGCAGATGCATGGTAGAAAACACACTGGTAAGTATCTTTTGATAACCTTTCTAGGCCCAAAGATTCTCGGAGCCTTTGGCAATAGAATTGTCAACCTATTACTTCAGTGGGGCCATGTACTCATGAAAATATGGTGCATGCAGTTCCTTCCCCAAGAAGATACAGGGATAATTGTATATAGGTAGTCCTCAACTTACAACTCATTCATTTAGTGGCCATTCAAAGTTACAATAGCACTGAAAAAAAGTTATTTGTGATTATTTTTCTCATGACCGTTGTCCATGGATCCCATGATCAAGTGATCAAAATTTGGATGCTTGGCAACTGGCATATATTTATGACATTTGCAGTGTCTTCATGTGTGTCAGTCATGTGATTACCCTTTATGATGTATGAAGTCAGTGGGGAAGCCGGATTCACTTAATCATGTTACTACTATAGTAACTTAACCAGGGGTGGGTTCCTGTACTGGTTGGTACCCCTTCGCTTCACACATGCTTTGCTCGCGCATGTGCAGTTGACTGTAATTTGTTCTGCACATGCACAGAAACATGCCTGTAATGGCAGAAGAGACCAGGGAATCAGTTTGGGGGCGTGGCCAGCCTTGGTCACTGCCGGTTCTGCGACCCAGGTCAAATCACCACTACCAGTTCAGCCAAACCAGGCCAAACTGGGAGCAACCCATCTCTGAACTTAACCCTGCAGCGATTCAGTTAACAACTGCGGCAAGAAAGGTTGTAAAAACAGGGCAAAACTCACTTAGCAACTGTTTTGCTTAGCAATGGAAATTTATGGTTCATTTCTGGTTGCAATTTGAGGACTACTGGTAATTTCACATTTGAATGTTACAGAAAGATGTGGCATAACATCAGGAAAGAATTAATGTATATATAAAAAACTTTACATATTGCAGTGAAGTGAGCTATAATTCACAGAAGTCTGCATCATAATACATCCTCTAGTCCAGGGGTGTCCAAACTTGGGAACTTTAAGACTTGTGGACTTCCGGAATTCTGGAAGTCCACAAGTCTTAAAGTTCCCAAATTTGGACACCCCTGCTCTAGTCTTTTGGATACCTCAGGATTTTTTATTTTAAAGGGATTTGTGTATCGTTCGGAATGAGTGAATAATATTTGCTTGTAGTGTTGTCATAGTGTATGGTTCTTAAAATGCAGCTTAAAATTTCATGGGGTACAGAAGTGGAGCAGCTGAATAACAATTAATTTTTAAAAAAGAAGAAAAAAGAGTGGGTCAGAAGATTTCCCTTATAAAACAACTGATTCATTACACTTCCTGAAAATTGTTATTTTGCATGGTGTTACTATCTGTGGAACTCTGATGCACAAAGCTGGAATTTGTATCCGTGCTTATCACTGTTTCAGCAGAAATTTTGCTGATATCTCTGTTACCATTATGGTTGTTTACTGTCCCCTCTTAGTATTAATACTGTTGACCCAGATATAAAAAAGTACTATTTTCTTGGAACACCCAAAATAATATATTTTAAAAAAATCTTTATCAATAATATTGCATCCACTTTCACCTATCATTAACAAGAAGTAGCAACAATGATTTATTAGTTTGCAAGTGATGTATGACTGGAGGATTTTTTTCAAACACACAAAATGATACTTAGTTTCAATGAACTTTTTCTTCCCAGCAAAAATGAGTTGTAAGCAAACCGAGTACAATAAGTCATCACTTTGAAGATAAAGTTTTCGTAACAGATTATCTGTGGTGAAAATTAAAATTTCATTAAGTAACAAAATTTATATTAATGGAGGTTTTTAAAAAAATTATAACAACTCTTTGAGGAAATAGAAAAATGGCTGTGGAGTATGCAAGTTAAACAATTGTAACTTACTTTCTGATTTCTTTTATACAAAAGTAAAATTTGAACTTACTCAACTCATTTTATACAGACTGCAATTTCTTTGTTGACTTTATCACAGAGCTGATTTGCTGCTAAGAGGTCAGATTCTCCCATTCAGGTTTCTCCAGATATATTGTAACTACAATTTTAATTAGAACTTGGTTTATATATTTATTAGTGAATTACATCTCAATATGACCCACAAAAAAGATGATAGCATTATAATGCAATTGTTTCTGATTATCCAAGATGGGGAACTAGGTTAAAAGTATAAATGCCTAAGTTAAGTCTAACTACATCAATACAGTTTTTTTGGCAGTATTATGGAAAGTGCTTAGCCAACAATCCTCAAATTCCCAGGCAGTTTCTTCATCCAAGTCCAACTAGGACTCACTCTGCTGAGCTTCTAAGATCAGCCAAGATTGTCTGGGTTCACCATCTGCTGAGACCACAGACTAGTAACTACTGATGAGAAAAAATACCAATACATTTAACTCTTGAAAACATGCTAAACCACAAACCTAATGCTCCTTACCTTGCTTGGGTTCTACAGTATTGAGATAATTTGTTAGGGGTGCCAACTTTTCAGCTGCTGCTAACACTTCCAGAACTATAACTTGAATGCAAAAAACCCACATTTTGTAAAAACTTTCTGTTGCTGGGATTTAATGCTGCTTCGGATTTTGGATCAGCTAAGCTAATGGAGGAATTCGCTGTGAAGCTGAATTTCATGGAATACATGGGAAATTCATGAATACTTGAATTTTCCATGTATCGATACATAGTAAGGATGAAAAGAGCACATGATCAGGCTGCGGAGACTTCATAACTTCCATAACTTAGCTGGAGACTTATTATGTGATTTTTCTGAATTGGTGTTTATTCTCAGAAGAAGTTATAAATAGGACTGAACAATCTGTTGTTTCCTCAAAAACCTACATTAAAAAAACCCCACATATTTCCTTAATTAATAAACAAGTGTCTATAAAAATGTTTCTTTATTATAACCACAAAGCAAATAAACAAGATACTCATGATTCCCTTTGTAAACAATGTTCAATTCCTTCCTTGAACCTTTCCCTATTTTTTCCAGGGTTGATTCTTTGTCACAAGTATTCATTGCTCCATATATGCATTCTAGCAATGGAATTGTTTACGTAGTTGCAAATGCATGGATTTTAACTGTTTCCTGAATAACCTATTCTGTCTCTTACAAATATTTTTTAAGACATTTTTTTAAAGACTTTGGCTAAGTTAATAATAAGCAGTTAACAATTTAAAACAATTCATCCATTTCTTTAGTATATTTCTATAGCTACTGATTTCACAAAAATGTGACTCTGGGCAGTATACAATATAACAGTTAAAAGCTCCATAGCAATCTAAAAACTAAATAAAATAAACATAAGACATATAAAAAGGAAGTATCAAATAAACTTGTAAAACCAAGGAAGGTGGGAGAACAAACAACACTCTCATATAGCCACCTTGTGGGCTGCCCCTTGGATCACCATGGATGATTAAAAAAAGAAAGAAGAGAAAAGAAGTTTTAAGGGTCTTCTGGAAGGCCAATAGTGATGGAGATAACATCAGGTTCCAGAGGGGAGGGGTTACAGCAGAAAAAACATGCCAGATAGAACTCCTTTGGAGATGGGACTTGTTGCCTGTCCTCCCTGCCTGATTTGGTGGGATAGGCAAATGCAATCGGGAAGAAGTTATGCAAGAAGTTGTAAGATACCACAACTACAAAACTTTTACAATAAATACAGCCCCCCAAAATCATACCATCTTCTTTTCACACACTCAGAGCCTAGGCCTTGGCACAATAAATCGTTTACACAATTCCAACCATTTATTTTTAAGTTAGAAAGTAGAAACATCATTTTTCAAACATTTATATTATCTTTTCTCTAAAGATAATCCATTGCGCTATCTCTATATTACACGGGAGAGTTGTTGTAATGTGTTAACTGAGGTTTCCTTTAATGCCTTACAATGCTAATTACTTCCTTCAAATAACCTTTTTTTTTCTAAGGAGAAAAACCGTATCAGTGTGACTTTAAGGACTGTGAACGAAGATTCTCTCGTTCAGATCAACTCAAAAGGCACCAAAGGCGACATACAGGTATGTTGCATATCTGAGCTTTTGAAATTTGTTGCAATTCGTGGTTTCCCTTATCAAGGGTATGTGAAATGGAGTTGTAATTTTTTTGCTTTTAAGAGCACTAAAGGCTGGCACTTTGTATAAGTTTGTATAAGTTCAGAAATATACGACAAAGAAGCAGAGTGCTGTACCTAGGTTGCAATTAATTATATGCCCCTTAAAAATATAGTAATGTTAGTACAGATCAGTTAGAGTGTACCCTGAAAAGGGCATTTGTGCCTTAGATGTAGTTAGATGTCAGATAATTTGTTTATGTATAACCATATATGCTGAGCATAGGCGATCCTGAAAACTAACTTTTTGGCCTGAAACGCTGGGAAGTAATTCTTTCCCTATGCTTAATAAATAATGTGGGAAGCAGAGGTGATATTCAGCAGGTTCTGATCAGTTTTGGAGAACTGGTAGCGGAAATTTTGAGTAGTTCGGAGAACCCGTAAATACCACCTTTGACTGGCCCATCTATTCTCTGCCTCCCGAGTCCCAGCTGATCAAGAGGAAATGGGGATTTTGCAGTAAACTTCCCCTGGAGTTGGGAGGGAATGGAGATTTTACAGTATCCTTCCCTTGCTATGCCCACCAAGCCACACCCACCAAGCCATGCCACACCCACCACACCACACCCCCAAAATCGGTAGTAAAATTTTTTGAATCCCACCACTTGTGGGGAGATGATTATACTCCTTGATAATTGAAATAATAGCTACTTAATGAGGTTTAATACTTTTTTAATGATACGGGTGATCCTTGATTTACGACTATTGCTTTAGCAATCATTCAAAGTTATGGCAGTGTTGAATGAATGGACTCACAACCTGTCCCTGATGTTACAGTGCCCCATGGCCACGCGATCAAAATTTGGGCGCTTGGCAGTCCATCTGCACTTACAACCTTAGGGATGCTGCAACTTTTCTCCCGCCACCTATCTTTCCTCCATCTTTGCTCTTTTGGCCCTCTGCTCTCTGTGGCCCATGCCACCCTAGCTGACCTTTGTAGTCTTCTTTCTGCTGCTTCTGCTGCTGGTATGCTTACCCAACCTGGTTCTTCGCAAGGCAATGCTGAGCTTCCTGAGATGGCAGCAAAAGCAACAAGAGAGTGCAAGCAAAAGCATAATAAAAGCCAGCCAATCGTCATTTCTGACATTATTCCTTAAAAGAATATTAGTAATATTGCCCACAAAAAAAAAAACCATTCAAGTCAGAGCATTAGGATAGGAAGGTTCCCATAGTTCCTAAAGCATGCAAGCAAATTTGTATCTCAATTTTAATAAATGTCTCCTTCCAAAATGAAACAGTGCTGAGCATATCCCAGTCCTGTCACTCTACACCAGTGCCCCCCCATCTTTTGGGCACCAGGGACTGGTTCCGTGAAAAGAGGTTTTTCCATGGACTGGAGGGGGCTTGGTTTAACGTGCTGCCTACATCCCTTGGATGGGAGGACCAGTTTCTGGCATGGTGCTGGTCCATCGACTGGGTTGGGGACTTCTGCTCTATTTCATACACCCTAATCCCATCAATTTCCTATATGTTTGGAATCTGCAGAGAAGTTGTCAAACTTTATGAATTGGCATCATCGAATCCTTGCAAAAAGTCCTATTCTGGTGCCACCATCTTACAGGATAATTACAAAGGTTGCGATCAGTTCCTCCTAGTCCCACCATTACTTTGTGAAGCAACTAGAATTATTCAACGTACTCTAATTCGGGTCATCAATCCTAACCCAAATACATTGGGCAGTATAAACAAACATATACCTCGTGTTTTACAGCTTACTTTTCAGTGCAGTCTAATGAAAGAAAAGCTCTTGTGCATGTGTAAAGGGTATAGTGAGTGACCTTGAGGGAGAGAGGGAACATCCATTATCAAAGCAACAAAGATAAATGTAGCTTAAGCCCAATGCAAAGAGGAATTCATGACTAAGGACTTTCACTTCCCTAATTCTCAAAAAGGGAGGAGGGAAAGAATATTCAGAATTAACGTGATTCTGATACTATAGTCACTCTAATAAAAATAGGACAAATGGCATTCGTTTCTCACTCTGGTCTACCTTACAGGACTGAGAGTTTGTTTCAAACAAATATTTTGAAAGTTGTATTTAGTTTTAATAAACTATATAGTTGTACATAGTTTTAATAAAGATCACAGCACTGGATAAATATCTAATTGTTCAAACAGAAATACAATTCATTAAGTTGAATAGGGTTTAGGTAAGTAAATATGTCTTCAGCCTTAGTATTTTAAAAAAAGTTAACATCTTAAGAAATAAGGAGAAAATATTTCTATGCAATGACATGCTTGCATAGACATCTACAGATTAGGAATACTTTATGATTTATTTATTTATTTCATTGTATTTATATAGCTGTTCATATTTTAAAATGCCTAATTCAAATAACTAAATTAAATAGTACACTAACAGAGAATTGGAGCTCCTTTATGGACAATTGTAAGTAAGCTTAGAAGAGAGGTAATGGAATACTGTTATATATATTATGTGCACAGTTAATTTTTAAAGCGTCTTCTAAATACAGGAAATAAACTCTTTTTTTAAAAAAACCACATCATGCGTATAGTTTTTAAAAAGCGCTTGGATATGTGAAGAATGCTGTACTGAACTGAAATGGAAAAAAGTGCACATTATTAAAGGACAATTTCAAAGTGAATTGAGAAATAACAACCACAATCACGTGATGTTTCTTATTTCCAATTTTTCAAGTTTTCACTCCAAAGTGAATTATTCAGTGGCGTAGCGTGGGGGGTGCAGGGGGGGCCAGCCGCACCGGGCGCAACATCTGGGGGGGGGCATGCTCGCACTCGCAGCTCTCTGCTGTTGACTTGCATGTATTTCAAGGCTGAATTTGAATTGAATGAAGCCGAGGAACGCTTCCCACATTTAATACAAAAGAGACGCGAGCAGGTCTTCCCCGGGGTCGAGAGCACGAAAGAGGGCCAAAGTTTTCTTCTGCAGATCTGGGTCTCTTGAAGACTGCTGGGCAGGGCGAGGGACGTTAATAACGCGATACGTTTAAATTAGAGCAAGTGAAGACCTCGGGCGGCTTACCTTTTCCTATTTTCCCAGAACCGAGGGAAGAAAATGATTCTGCTTCGGGCCTATAGAGGGCGCTGCGAGCTTTGCTAAGGAGGACGGCTGCTTCAGAGCTCCCTTCATGTCCCGAGTCCAGTGGCGTAGCGTGGGTTGCCACGGGTTAGCGGGCGCAAATTACTTGCCTTGCCCCGGGTGCTGACAACCCACGCTACGCCACTGGAATTATTGCTTCCATTTTTTGCCAGAAACCAAGGCATGGTAAAAGCACTAAATTGAGTGAAGAAGGACAAAGAGACGGAGAAAGGTCAGGTAGTTGAGTTGCTTGATTAACGCTACTAAACATGTGAAATTTTGTACTTAGGGGCAGAAATGGCAATTGTCAAATAGAAGTAAAAGTCTATGTTTCTGAAATTTGTAAAGTTACTAGATTCCAAGAATAGATTTATTTTATGTATTTAGGTGTAAAACCATTCCAATGTAAAACCTGTCAGAGAAAGTTCTCCCGATCTGATCATCTGAAGACTCACACTAGGACTCATACAGGTAAAACAAGTGCGTATACTTTTTTCCCATTTATATATTCTTATTTATTTTATTGAAAATTAAATTATGGTATTTCTAGGAAATTATTCTGGGCATATGTGATATTGATATGTCTTAGCTATTACAGAGAAAATAATGCGTAGGGTGGAGGGGGGACGCACAATCAACTTTGGCAACTTTAAGACTAGTGAACTTCAATTTCCAGAATTTCCCAGCCAGCCATGGAAATTCTGAGAGTTGACATCCACAAGTCTTAAAGTTGCCAAGGCTGGATACACCTGGCTTAGAGCAAAATCAAGAGTCATGACTATTATCCTTTGGCAGAAGAATTACGTTCAGGTGACAGTTTACAGTTGCCCTAATCTGTCTTTTTAACTCAGCTTAATTTGAGGCTGCAACTTCTAGCCAACATTCTAAATAGGACATACAGACCCAAACCTTACAGTGTTTCTCTGAAAATAAGACTCACCCTGAAAACAAGCCTTAGCCTGATTTTTAGGGGGTGGGTCTAATATAAGCCCTATCCCAAAAATAAGCCTGGGGGGGATGGGAGGGCCAGTGCAAGAGGTGGCAAGTGCATGGGGGCTGATGACGTCTGGCAGCAGCCACAGCCCAGTGGCCTTTTGGTGCAGCACAAGGACTCATGGGAGGCTCGTGGGAGGATTGCGTGGCACCACCGGCAGCAGGCAGAGGCAGAGGCATGGGGAATGGGAAAGGCAGGTGACCCTGATGCCCCACACAGGTGCTTGTATGGTCTGGCCATAGGCAAGCTGAGAGACGATGGGATGGAGTGGGCTCCGCATTAGGATCGCCTCTGCCTCCACTTGGCTTTGCTGCACACTTTTTGTCCCGAGGGAGGTAAGCTTTGTCTGCTTGCAAAGGGGAAACATAGATGCTGTGCTTGTTTGGTACAGATTTAGGGCTGAGACTTTTTGTTAACCACCCCCTGGATCACAAGTTCATTCAACTGAGGGATTAAATAGGGAATTGAATCCCTGGCTATGATAATTAGTATCATAAAATGTAATGTAAAGCCTTGTTGGCCATTTTTCCTTTAAGCAACCTTGTGAAACTTGACTATTCTCAGTCAAAAAGGGACGTTTATGTATTAATTATATTAATTATATTAATTATATTAATTATATTAATTATATTAATTATATTAATTATATTAATTATATTAATTATATTATATTGTATTATATTATATTATATTATATTATGTTATATTAATTATATTATATTATATTATATTATATTATATTATAACATTATATTACATTATATTACATTATATATTATAATATCATATTTATTACATTACAATATCATATTTATTACATTATATTTATTACATTGCATTACATTGTAATGTATGTATACATTGTATTGTATATAAATGTATGCATAATATAACACATAAAATAATATACATGTTCAAACTATGAATAGATATAATACTTAAGGAAAACATCTTAAACATCTTAAAGAAAACGTCGTTTTATAAATCTAAAAATAGTGGAAGGTTTAACTGAGAAAATAATCTACTGAGCACCTTCTATACTGGATGCTCTATGAACTCTTCAGAGTACAAAAATGTTGCAAACATATAGAACACATTTTTATTTAAAAGCAGTAGAAACTGAGAGATTAACTCAAGTTCTATTGGAATATTTGGAAAGTTGAATGTGAGCTTAATGAAGCACCCTATTGTCAAAAGATAGGCATCTACTTCAACTCTAAGGTGTGATGGTGCAGTGGTTAGAATGCAGTATTACAGGCTAACTCTGCCCACAGCCAGGAGTTCGATTCTAACCTACTCAAGGTTCCAGCCTTGCAAGTTTGGTAAAATGATGGGGGCAATCTGCTGACATTTGTAAACCACTTAGAGAGTACTGTAAAGCATTATGCAGCAGTAATATAAGTCTAAGTGCTATTGCTGTTTAACCAAAATTCTAGGAGGGGATAAGGCAATAGTATGTATTAGGAATATGATGATAATGTATAACTGTACATTTTGTTAATAGGTGAAAAACCTTTCAGCTGTCGGTGGCCCAGCTGCCAAAAGAAATTTGCTCGTTCTGATGAATTGGTCCGTCATCATAATATGCACAACAGGAACATGACTAAACTTCAACTTACCCTTTAGATGTTTCATACTTTTTGCACAACCCAGATGGAATACTACGAACTGTTGCAAACATTTTCAGCTATCATCTCTTTGCTCGTAAGGAAATCTTCAGATGCCTTCAGCTTGGACTTTGGAATTTTCCATCCCAAACCTCAAATGGTTTAAATTTGTAACATTATTATATAACTACATTGGCTAGGTTACACTTTAAATTTTGCTATAGACTCTAGTTTATGTATATTTGTTCTTTCCTTCAGAAGATTTTGTACTTATTTTTTACTTGAAATTTGTCACAGTGCTCAGTCATACTCATACATAATGAATGGTATATGCAAACGTCAATTCATACTGCAGTCCTGTACAATATATATCAGATTATCCAAGGCAGACAATTTTATTCTCTTTGGAGAATTTTTACATAAACAAACTAATCCAAATCCTCACTTGCAACTCTCAGAACTGTGGATGTAATATTTTTATATAGATAAATAGATATAAACAACACATTTGAGAGGTGAGGGTAAATGCATCTCCCACTATGCAATGGAATGTTACATCTCACAATTATTTTGTGATGTTCCCACGTATCTCCACATTGAAGGTAGGGGATGTATAGGGAGAATTGCCTATCCTGCGAGGCCCCTTCAAACTCCATTGAATATTTGTTGTGTGTATGCTTCTGTGCGTCCATGTGTGCATGTGTTTGTGTGTGTATAAGTCAGATTGTGCATGCTGTTAACATCTTGATCTATACACAGTTATTTATCTGCATAGAGATGATAAGCTTATACTATGTATGTGTATTCTTTCTCTGTGTAATTGGGAATTTTGCCTTTGCAGGGTTCCCTGTCATATGGGGACAGCCTAATACACATTGTCATGCATTCATATGTTGTGTGCAAATCCTGATTATGCATTACTTCTGACCAATTGCCACGATGATCCTATGTATGTTCAGTAAACATGTTCTAAAAGATCTATATGATGCCAAGACTGATAATGAAAGACTGATGAATTTCTAGTTTATCTTATTTTTGGAAAACCTAGGAGCTGAAAGAGATTTTCTAGAACTTGCTTATGGAAGAGCAACAGATATTCATTTCTAAAAGTTAAGGAGGGATCATCCCTATGTCTGATTTTTTATCTTAATCCAGCACCTTTGCATTTAGATATACAACCTATCATTCCTTTTTTGCCCTGATTTTTAAGAAAGCAGAAAGTTACAATGTATGTGAAATCTTGACAATGCAATCCTGTCCTGAAAATAACCACCACTGAACTTAATTAGACAGATAACCGAGTCAATATACATAAAAGTGCTGTGAAATAGGTCCTTGCACAACATATGGTCATATAATTATAGAAATTTAGGATTTCTTTACCATGCAGCCATGCTGGTTATATGGCTAGCAAGTTGTATAAAATTAAAATTGAACTTAAGAGGCTGGTCCAGATTTTCCATTAACATATGGCTCTTACGCTTAAACAAATAGCTCTTAAGTGACTTAAACCTCATTTACAATTATATGTGCAAGAAACCCAAAAATAAAATTTAAAAATGCCCAGTGTGAGGAAATATATTATTTCAGGATTTGAGGTTTATTATTTACTATGAATTGATTGAAATGGTGTATATATCTCTATCTATAAATATATATATCAAGTAATGTATTTGCTTTTAAATAATTAAATTTAGAAAGCAAATAAATGTGAGAATTCTTAGGAATCAGAAATTCCTGAAAACTCTGGATACCACAAAGGCTGTACCTGTGTTGTTCATTGAGCTTTTAAATAAAGCCCATTTAAAGAGTAACAAATAAGAGTCCAACAGATGTCTTATTTCATGGCATATTAGGTTTCAAATTTCTTCAATAGTGTTGACTTCTTTTGTATATAAAGGAAAATCTAGAGTGACCACTAGTTAACCTGTTTAGGTCTTGACCACAATCTATCCTTCTCACTGGGGAATTGTACTGACAACAGTATCACATTTCATATTATGTTGTAGAACTTCACTTTTCCCCCAGACACGGATAGGACTTCTTTAAGAAAAAAATCCCAAAGTCACACTGGTTTCATTTGCCTTCAGTAAATTATTTCTGCTATTTTGGTACAGACTTCCAACACTTTTGGTACAACGTAATGTAGCTATGCCGAGGTAGGCATTTCAGTTTATTCCCTTTAAAATCATAACCTTATTCTACAATCCTCACAAAGCTGCACTCTATATTGTTAATCATAAATACATTTTTATTACAAAATTCTTCTAGTGAAGCTGTACTGTCACATGAAAAAGGAATGTACCGTGAATTTTATCATACTAACATTTCTTAATTATAGTTTGATTTAGTAAGAATGCATAGATCAAGATCTCCTAATCATTTTTATGGAGAAAATTCGACTGTCTATTAGATATTAAGATAGATAGGAAGTTGTAACTTCCATTACCCCAAACAACTTTGCCCAATATTCTAACCTACATATTATCTTGATACACGTATGTGACAAATACTATAGTAATTTGATGACATGAATATTCTTGCTGTAGCTAGTAAGGTATAAAAATGAGCAGAAAATATATTTGTAACCAAACCATTGTATTTTACCAAGCACCGAAGATATGTTTGGGCATATGGCTTTAATTTGTTTTTATCTTAAATTTAACCTGTATATTTTTTTTCTTAAAAATATGATGACAACATTCACTTTTTCCATATTCAGATATAAAACAAAAAGCAGTAAAGTGAAGTGGCTTAATTCCCTTCATTGAGTACAGCTGCATCTTCTAGGATAACACAACAGTTAATTCTTCAAGTCATCTTTCTTGCTTGGGAATTTAATCACTATTTCAAGGGAACTGTGACTCATTTGTATCAGTCAGTTTTATCTTTTGCTGTCAAAAGACAGCGTGCCTCTGGAGAAACTCATAGCAAGAATGGCAAAAAACGGTTTGGAAAAAGTAGGCTATCTATGCACATATATTCATTTTCATTATACACCTTTTTATTTAAAGTTACTTCCCCCTACTTTTCAGCCAGCATTATCTATTAAAACTGAATAATCAGATGGTCCCAATCTTCATGGTCCCTATCTAAAAATTTAAAAAATCTAAAACAAAAAATAAAAATAAGATATAAGGGAAGGGATATTGGGAGGAAAAGATTCTCCCATACTAATACAGTTGCCTAGGTAGACAGAAAGCGCTTATGACAGTGTTTACATACCTATACAGTATACAAACACACAACCTAATTGCATACTCCAGGTTAAGTACCTATTGCTTCAACATTAAACATCTTAATGAAAAGTTCTGACTTCAAAGGAATGTAGAAATATTCAAAATAATATAGAAGGGGCTTATTTTACAAAGCACCAGAAGGCAAGACAGGAAACAATGGATGGAAATTAATCAAGGAGCGAAGCAACCTGGAATTAATGAGAAACTTCCTTAACAGTGAGATCAATTAGCCAGTGGAACAGCTTGCCTTCAGTAGTTGTGGATGCTTCATCACTGGAGGTTCTTAAGAAGAAACTAGACATCCACTTGTCTTGAATGCTATAGGGCAGAGATGGTAATGAGCAGGTTCAGTTCTGGAGAACTGGTAGCAGAAAGTTTGAGTAGTATGGAGAACCGGTAAATACCACCTCTGACTGGCCCCACCCCCATCTACTCTCTGCCTCCCGAGTCCCAGCTAATTGGAAGGAAATGGGAATTTTGCAGTAACCTTCCCTTGCCATGCCCACCAAGCCACGCCCACAGAACCGGTAGTAAATGTTTTTAAATCCAACATTCTCCTGCTTTTTTAGAAGACTTCAAGGTCCTTTCCAGCTTTATTCTGACTAAAAATAGTGTCATGTTTAGTATAACGCAAACCTTCACCATTTGTATCCCATAGGAATATTTGAAAACATTTATACAATAAGCCAGACTTATATAAATGAAGTCCATTTTTCCAATTCAACTTGATTTCCCATCAAAAATCAACCACATTTTCAGATCATGTTTGAATGCATCCCTTTCTTGAGACACTCAAGACAATTTCAACACATGATCCTCTAGAAGGAAGAGCAAAAAAGATCTGTCTTTTCAAAAACAGATGTATGCAAGCATTCACTGCTCCAACACAACACAATTAATATTAAAACTTACTGCATCATTATCATTTGGCACACATTAAATCAGTTTTGTGTGTGAAATAAACCACTCCATTTAGTGTCAGAAGTTGGCAGTGGTCATGTCAATTATTTGCAGAGTGGCCATGTGTCCTATTTTACAGAAGATAGTTTTCTATTTGAAGACTGCAGGGTCATTCACAGGGAAGGCAGATTGGGAGTACTGATTGTGCCAAGTCCCTCCCTCTCTCTAATAAGGGATGATATCATACCAAGTCCCTCACATTTTACATGAGTGAAAAGGGATGTGGTTTTAATTAAATAGTTGGAAGTGCCATCTTGATGTTTTTGATCCACTCTGCAGGTGTGCGTGTTAAGTGTAAGAAGTCACAACTTCGTTTGAAGTCAGGTGTTCAATCCATGTCCATTAGACAAGGAAATATAAGACTGAAGTGCAGACTCTTCGGAATGGTCTAACAATAATTAATTCATGATTGGCTGAGGCAGCACAGGCAAAACTCACATAGACGCAGGGAAAACATCTTACTAATGCTGCATTTTCTATAGTTGCACTGCAAATATAAAATGGGATGTCTGTACTGTATGTTTACTTCCTTGTTCTCTCTCTTTTACATTATGCATTTCTTTATGGTGATCCATAAGTAGTTCCTTCTTATAGTGTGATATCCTGCAGGCAATAGTTTTCCTCCTGATATTCCAAGAAAGTGAAAGCTGGACATTGAAGCAACAGCCCAGAAACAATATTGATGATTTTGAACTTTGGTGTTTTGAAGAAGACTCCTGAAAACTCTATAGATAGTCATGAAAACAAACAAAGGATTCACTGAATGAATCAACCCAGAGTTCTCATTTAAGGCATACATGATCATGTTTAAATTGTCATACTTGGACATGCTATGTTGAGACTTCTCTTGTGAAATCTATAGTGCTGTTAAAGGTGGAAGGAAATAGAATAACCAGCAGCAAGACAGATGAACTCAGAGAAGGATGCAATGTTGGAAGACCTGACAAGACAGATTGAAGACACAGCTTGTTAGAAAACTTTCTAGTTAGGTAATCACTAAGAGCTGAGATTGACTTGATAGCAACAGCAATATGCTTATATACTGCTTCGCAGTGCTTTAAAGCCATCCCTAGGTGGTTTACAGAGTCAACATATTGGCCCCAACAATTTGGGTTCTCATTTTACTGACTTCAGAAGGATGGAAGGCTAAGTCAACCTTGAGCTGTTGAGGATTGAACTACTGGCAGTGAGCTGAGTTAGCCTGTAATATTGCATTCTAACCATTGCACCATCATGGCTCTTTTTGGCTTGATAGCACATAAACAATCAATCAAAACTTTTTTCATATAGTAATTTTATTAAAGATTATAATTACAGTAATAAAAAACTATTGCAAACTGAAAAAAATAGAAGAATAAAATTATTAGCAACTACATACAGTAGCTATTTTCCCCTCACTGAATACGTGGGCCTGCGGTAGCTGCTATTCTGCCAAAAAGTTATGAAAATGAATGTTGGACTATATAAAATGTTGGTTCTAGAAGCCCAGTCAGACTTGGATCATATTAGGAGAAAAAGAGTTAAATCCTTAGATAAAGCTCATGATATAATTTTACTTTAGCTTAATTCCATGGTATTTAAAAATATACTTGGGTTATTAACATGATACATTTCTTTGCTTGCAAAATAAATAACATATTACAATTTCTTAAGGATCGATGGGAATTACTTCAGCGAAAATAGGATTACAGGTGTCAAGGAAATGGAGGACATTCCTCCTTTTTATCCTCATGTCCACTTTTAGCAACCAAATCCTTACACTGTATCAAGGGTGGGTTTTTGCTGGCATTACTACTGGTTCAGTGCATGCGCTTGACTCAAGCGCACGCCTGACGCATGCTCTGTGAACATGCGCGGTTGCCTATAAATAGGTCTGCCCATGTGCAGAACATTTAAAAAGATCAAAAAAAGATATTGCGTCAACCGGGGAACCAGTTCGGGGGAGAGGGGTAGCGAGCATGTCGTCCCTACCAGTTCAGAGACCCAGTCGCCATTTCCACTACCGGTTCCACAAACTGGTAGGAACCCACCTCTGCATTGTATGGCTCTTAGAGTACAGGTATCTTAGGTTTGAGGTTTTTTTGTTTTTAGGGGGGACTGTTTTTACAAGAGTGGTCGTTCAAACGTTCATTTTTGAAAGTAATTGTAAATTATCTGCTTCCTTCTTTCCTTCACCTGTTAACGGACACAGTGGCCTAGATTTACCTTATTTTCTGACTCCAGCAGTCAGCTCCAATCCAGTCTCTTCAAATCTGCAGCTCACATGACTCATCACACATTTCTGTGGTGAGTGCATCATAGTTGTGTAGTAGAAATCATTATTTTCGGTTAGTAATTTTTAACCACTAGATGGCTCACTCCCAAAATATTTTATTTAACTGTACATTGCTAAAATTGAACAAAAAGGATTGCTTAAATAGTAATATCAGCAAAAGAGTCTTGATGTTTTCACAAGAATGAAAACATTGAAAAAAATGCAAGTGTGCAACTTCACTAAATGAAAAAAAAAATGAACAAATTTTAGAGATGAAGTAACTGGATTATTTGCAAGTATACAAAAATATGGTTAAGACACTGAGCTTGTCAATCAGAAAGCTTGGCAGTTCGATTCCCTAGTGCTGCGTAACAGAGTGAGCTCCCGTTACTTGTCCCAGCTTCTGCCAACCTAGCAGTTCTAAAGCAGTTCTAAATGTAAGTAGAAAAAATAGGAACCACCTTTTGGTGGGAAGGTAAGAGCGTTCCATGTGTCTTCGGCATTTAGTCATGTCAGCCACATGACCACGGAGATATCTTCAGACAGCGCTGGCTCTTTGGCTTTGAAACAGAGATGAGCACTGCCCTCTAGAGTCAGGAACAACTAGCACATATGTGCGAGAGGGACCTTTACCTTTTATACAAATAGAATTATGACTTGTATTGGATTTTATGCTGTGATTTCTTGAAATTTAAATAAAAGGGACTGAAAGAGAAACAAGTGTTGTTTCTTTCTACAAGATACCTAACCAATAACCTTAAGTAAAGCCATTTTGGTTTGTATCAATGTTGAGAGAAAGCTTGTTTGAACTTGAGGATTTTTAAAGAAAGAATCAGAAAAAGCAAAATTTGGGCAAAGGCTAACTTGTCCTAACTAGCCATTCAATCTAACATTTTCAGAATTCAGTGAAAGTCCTAATGTTATAACAATGGGGGGGGGGGAGAAACCCATATTTCTATACAGAATGAGACTCCTGTGAGATATTCTAGGCTGGTTTTCATCTTATCCTCATTATGATTTAGAGTTGAGCTGTGAGAGGTGACTCCATTGAAAAATATGTCAATTAAAATAAGACTAATTAATTTGTACACATAAATTATTGATAGGAAGACAAGCAGAAACAGGATTGAAAGTCTAGATGTAAACCAGTTGTTCTAATTCACTTTGAAACTGGCTACAATGGCAATAGAATGAGTTATATAGTAAATATAAGGGAGTTTTGTTGGCATTTAAAAGTTAGAATTATCCTGATTTAAATAGATAGGGATATCATTCAGAATGTGTTCTATCATATCCATCTATATACAGTAACAATTTTATCTATCTGTCTGTCTGTCTGTCTGTCTGTCTGTCTATCATCTATCTATCTATCTATCTATCTATCTATCATCTATCTATCTATCTATCTATCTATCTATCATCTATCTATCATCTATCTATCTATCTATCTATCTATCTATCTATCTATCTATCTATCTATCTATCTATCTATCTATCATCTATCTATCTATCTATCATCATCTTTCTCCCCTCTCTCCATCCATCCATCCATCCATCCATCCATCCATCCATCCATCCATCCATCCATCCATCTCTATCATTTATCTATCAATCCTCTCTCTGATAGTTCACATAATATGCTAAAACAATGATAGGGAGATCTCAAGAATTCATGTGTCTTTATCCAAGCCTGTAACCAGTGGTGGGATTCAGCCACTTCGCACCACTTTGGGAGAACCGGTTTGGTGAATTGGTTGTTGGAAGGCATCATTAGGGCAGAGAACCGGTTGTTAAATTATTGGAATCCCACCACTGCCTGTAACCATTGAGGGGCTTAAGCTGTGCCTGACCTCACTATATTTTTCGGTCCTTTTTTATTCTTTTAAAACAAAATCTGACACCTGCTCTTTGTTTTTAAAAGAGCAAATAAACTTTCATCTACTTTTTTTTGGGAAGTCCTCCTGAATTTTTAGACTGGATACGATTCTCCATCATCTTATTGCCTATTACACAAACCTCTTCAACCATGGGTCATGGGGATCTTTATTATTACTCATGCCATCTAAATATATAGTAGGTGCCATTTCCAGTTACTGCAACTAGCATTTAAAATCCTAAATGGTTTACTTTGCCATCTATAAATCAAGGTAAAAGTAAAGATGTCCCATGTCCAGTCATTTCTCGCTCTAGGGGACAATGTTCGTCTTCGTTGTCAAGGGAGCCAGCATTTTCCAAAGACTTTTCTGTGATCCTATTGCCAGCAGAACTATACACTGAGGCACACAGTGGTACATTACCACTGAAATGGTACCTATTTGTCTACTCACATTTGCATCACTGGTGGATTTCAAAATTTTTACTACCGGTTCTGTGGCTTGGCTTGGTGGGCATGGCTTGGTGGGTGTGGCAGGGGAAGGATACTGTAAAATCTCTATTTTCTACTTATTTCCTCCTGATCAGAGGCAGAGAATAGATGGGGGTGGGGCCAGTCAGAGGTGGTATTTACCAGTTCTCCAAACTACTCAAAATTTCTGCTATTGGTTCTCCAGAACTGATAAGAACTTGCTGAATACCACTTCTGATTTTCATGCTTTCTAAGAGCTAGATGAGCAGGAGCTGGGACAAGTAATGGGAGCTCACCCTTTTGGACGCCACTCAGGTCTCGGACTCGGGTGACTGACAAGCTCAATGTCTTTACCCGCTGAACCACCATGCCTCCATCTATAAAAACATGCATAAAAAGCCCAATGTAATCTATACTAAAGCATCATGAGATTTTTGCAATATGGAGAACTTCCTGTCCATCCTTCGCCAACACAGATTTTCCATTTTTTACCCTTCAATGATTGGCTTGATCAGCATTTTTCATTAATTTAAACCTTTTTAGACTTCATTGAGATCGTTGGAGCTCCCTCTTGCGAAGGGTTTTTTTTTTCTTTTAAAGGTTAAAACATTTCCCCCCTTAAATGTCATGTTAGATATCAATCTAAGTTGAGGGCAAGATAAAAATTATATCATTCTATAGTCTCCTCCAAATGTTTCTGCAAATTGAAATGTTTAATGTGAAAGAAGGGGTATCCTGTAATACATGGGAAGCAATCTGGGCAATATTTCAAAACTCTTAAACTCTATTTAGAAACCAGATCTGGTCTTCATATATTCCCCCTTTCATAGAACAACCTGAAACTCACTTTGCCCCGAGTTTCAGAGTACAACCAATATTTCTTTCCCACATAATACAGAAGAGTCATTCAGAAGACCAAAGTCTTGCTCTGGTTGAAACAGACGGTATCATAAGAAACCCTGAACTCCAGTTTTGGTCCGGGGAGAGGGGGCGGTCTAGAAATCGAATAAATAAATAAATAAATAAAATAATTCTCCTTTAATTAGTCCTTGTCAGATGTCTGCAGGAAGGGCAGAAGTACCCAGTAATAAGTGCACTGATCTCTTGTCCTGTTTTGACCAAGACGCAGGAGTTCCGTGCAAATCTGTTGCTGACTTCCCTTCGAACTGTGATCTGTGACACTGCAAGTCAACAACCAGGACAAACAACAGTCTAACTTGCCTGAGTTCTATATACATTCCTGATATCTGTTCCAGGCAGAACTCAAGCTGCATTTGGAAATACTGTACCATGCGCCAAACTGCCATAAATCGCTTGCATGTAAGCTTATTTATCTGAGCTCCATTGCAAGAATCCGTCAGGACAATATGAGATCTGGTGCTGAAAAAGAAGGCTGAGGATTTTCTGGCCAGAGATGAGGAAGTCTAGTCCCTGCTGAACTTTTACAACTGATAAAAGACGATGTCTGCTGGCAGTATTCATTTTTTAACTAGGCCATCTGCATCCAGTCAAGGATAACTTGACTTTTGGCAAACACCATTCATCAGAATTGGCCCTGCACAACTTTCTCTTGAGGAGTAAAACAACACAAAAGACACAAAGATGGTTAATATACTTCTCCTGGAGTCGAAGGTCAATGCTGGCATAAACAAACCAGTGTCATAGTAACACACAGAAGCATTGAAGTTCCCCCCAAGTGTTTATATGGCTGATGCCCCATCTCTTTTTTTTATCAGTAGTTGTTATTATTTATTTAGCTCTGCTTTAGCTGCTCCATAAATCTTTACAGCAGTGGGTTTTTTATTTTTGTATTTTTGTCATCTTTCTTATCTGCTTTTATCACCTGTTTATGTGCACTACATTTGCTGCTTCTGCTGCTGCTTCTGCTGGTGATTAAAGATCTTGCGTCCCCTGTCACTTGGTCAACTTTAGAAAGCCTTCAGTGAAATGCACAATGGGAGATGCCGTTAGTGTTTTGCATGGAAGAAAAAGTTTGAATAAATAATTCAGAGGGAAATAATGTTGATGAAAATGTGCAGAATGTAGGAACATCTATATATAGAACACAGGAAAAAATCATTGTTTTCTATTCTACATCTACAGTATTATGTCCTGGACAATTATGGAATATCCAAATAACCACATTGATTTGTAGTAAATTGCAAAGGGGCAGAGTTTCCTATCTCAATGCACCAAGGTTAAGCCTGTGAGAGCCTCTCATTCAAGCCCGTTGAATTATTCCTATGTAGAGCCTCCTTGAAAATATTGCAATGGTTCTGTTGACCCTTTCCCAGATCCCTTCCTCACATCTGTTCCTTCACCTGCTTGTGGCTTTCCTTTCCCCATGTTGAGACAAGCTACTTTTCAGAGCATAGAATATGGAATATTAGAGTTGGAAGAGACCTTGGAGGTCTTCTAGTCCAATCCCTTGCTCAAATAGGAGACCCTATACCATTTCAGACAAATGATTGTCCAGTTTCTTTTTGAAAGCCCCCAGTGATGGAGTATCTACAACCTCTGAAGGCAAGCTATTTCATTACTTGATTCTCTCCCCATTTGGAAATTTGTTCTTAGTTCTAGGTTGCTTCTCTCCTTGTTAATTTCCATCCATTGTTTCTTGTCTTGCCTTTTAGTGCTTTGAAAAATAGTTTGACCCCATCGTCTTTGTAGCCCCTTAAATATGGGAACACTGCTATCATGTCTCCTCCTGTCCTTCTTTTTCATACCTAATTCCTGTAACTATTCCTCATATGTTTTAGCCTCCAGCCCCCTGGTCATTCTTGTTGCTCTTCTCTGCTCTTTTCCACTCTCAATATCATTTTATATTGTGATGACCAGAACTGGATGCAATATTCCAAGTGTGGTCTTACTTAGGTTACTTAGGTTACTTACTTTTGTAAAGTGGTATTAGAATTTCATTAAAAATATTTGTTATTAGAATATTTTCTAAAGTAAAAAAAATAAAACTTCTCCAACATTTGAGATAGTTTTTCAAAGGCTGGTGACACTTTTGTCTTCTGTATAAAGGGTATTTTTAGTGCATATATGATTCTAGGACTGGGGCCAGTCAGTTTTTCTTTAATAGCAAAAGATAGGACACAACGCTTCTCAGCAGTTTTATACATGTCATAATGTTTTTGGCATTACTGAACACTCAATTGTTCATTCGTTTATTGGATTTATGTTCTGTTTTTCTGCTCTGGCAGGTACTCAAGTCAGCTAATTAAATTAAAAAAGAAAAACAGAGGTAGAATGTTTAAAAACATAGATTGAAATCAACAATAAAGTAGGCATTAATGTTAATTAAAAGCTTGATAAAAAAAGATAAATATCTTCTGAATGTTAAGAGATTCTAAATGCTTACTTAATCTGTAAGCAGAGTAGGAAAATGTGTTCTCCTATATGCCAAAAAAGATGGGTTTTTGACAAGAACATCTTCAAAAGAACTTTTCTTGCAGATCTTAACAGCTTGACAGGTTTACAGCAGGACAGATGGTCAGATAAAATCAGGCCATAAGCTGTTAAGGCCTTAAAGGTAATATCAGCACCTTAAACTGCGCCTACAAATAACTAGTGGCCAAAGCTGATCTTTTAGCCGAGTAGCTTATGATTTTTGGAAAGTTTATTTCTTCAATTTATATGGCAACCCATTTTGCACTAGTAACTGTGAGCAAGAATAAAAGCATCAATTTAATCGTAAATAAAAGTGCACAAATATTATTATTATTATTAATCCACTGGTCATTATGTAAAAATATGATTTACCTGTATCCAGAAAGTCATGGGAACATAAAATGGAAAAAGTTATTGAAAATGAAAAGGTGAAGATCTTGTGGGACTTTTGAATACAAACGGATTGTCATTTGGAGCACAACACGCTGGATATCACGGTTGCAGAGGGCCGAAGTGTACAGTTTATTGATATCGCTGTTCTTGGAGATGCCAGAGTCGAAGAAAAAGAACTAGAAAAACTAATGAAATATCACGACCTGGCCATCGAAACTACATGGCTATGGATGAAGCATGTAACAGTCATACCTATTGTCATGGGGGCACTTGGCACCATGTCCAAGAATTTCACAAGATACATCAACAAATTGCAGCTTCCTGCAATAACACCAGCAGAACTGCAAAAAAACTGCGCTACTCGGGACATCTTATATTTTAAGAAGGTACTTGGTTGATACCTAGGACTCTGGCAGCAAACCGTATCTACCATTAGCACCAGTCACTGGTATTTGTAATGCATTTTTGAATGTTCAGTTGGCTGAGTTTCATGTTTAATGAATAAAGTATATAATAATTATTGCAAGACGGTTTAATTTGAACATTCTGCAACAATATCTTTAACACCCTCAAACAACAACATCTGGCTTATTCCTTGGGATGGACAAAATGTCAAATCCAGTCTAAGTATCTGCCTGACTATGCAAGCAATCATAAACAAATAATTAAAAAAAAACATGGTACCTAAAACCATCCCTGTGCCTTCAGCCATTTAGTGGCTTAATTGCTGCAGTATATTTTGCTAAGTGCAATTTCCATATGCTTTTCAAGGTAGCCTCACATGTAGCAAATTGACACGGTCAAGACTCAGTGACCGAGATCAATGCACAGAGTTAGGACTTCTCTACACAGGTTTTTTTTTAGCAATTCAGAACATCATTATTCCTGCCCAGTCATAAGATGCTGGCTGATTAAAATACCTGGGATGCAAAAATCCAAAGATTACTAGATGGCAACAAAGAGCTACAGAAACGTCTACCCCACTCAGACATTTACCATGCAGTCTGGAAACTCGGGTAAAAAAATACAACCAAACATCCCAGGCATGATGTATGTGTCTGAGTGAGACGGAGGAGTAAGCAAACAATGATTATGTATGAGGAAAATATGTACAATTTAGATAGAATATTCTTAGATAGAATAGAGCAGGAAGGGACCCTGGAATTCTTCTATGCCAACCCTCTGCTCAAGCAGGAGACCTCATTCCATTTCATACAAGTGGCTGTCCAGACTCTTCTTAAAAACCTCCAGTGATGGAGCCCCCACAGCTTCTGAAGGCAAGCTGTCCCACTGGTTAATTGCTCTCACTGTTAGGAAGTTTCTCCTTAATTCCAGGTTGCTTCTCTCCTTGATTAATTTCCATCCATTTCCTTCTTTTTTTTTGCCTTCAGGTGTTTTGGAAAATGTTGAGCCCCTCTTCTTTATATCTGCTTCTCAAATACTGGACTACTGCTATACTCTGTGTGTATATATACTGTGTTTATGTGTGTAAATAGAACTGTGACCTCAGAATTGGTAAGGTAAGGCTTCAGAATTGCCTTCGTAAGGCCACACTTGGAATACTGCATTCAGTTTTGGTCGCCACGATATAGAAAAGATGTGGAGACTCTAAAAAGAGTGCAGAGAAGAGCAACAAAGATGATTAGGGGACTGGAGACTAAAACATATAAAGAACGGTTGCAGGAACTGGGTATGTCTAGTTTAATAGAAAGAAGGACTAGGGGAGACATGATAGCAGTGTTCCAATATCTCAGGGGTTGCCACAAAGAAGAGGGAGTCAAACTATTCTCCAAGGCACTTGAGGGTAGAACAAGAAGCAATGGGTGGAAACTAATCAAGGAGAGAAGCAACTTAGAACCGAGGAGAAATTTCCTGACAGTTAGAACAATTAATCAGTGGAACAGCTTGCCTCCAGAAGTTGTGAATGCCCCAACACTGGAAGTCTTTAAGAAGATGTTGGATAGCCATCTGTCTGAAACGGTATAGGGTTTCCTGCCTAGGCAGGGGGTTGGAGTAGAAGACCTCCAAGGTCCCTTCCAACTCTGCTATTGTATTGTATTATTGTAATTAAGATAAAGAAAAGGGTGCATTGTAGTATTTGTAGTATTTGCATATGTAGTCTTCCTTAGAAACAGCACTGGTTAGCTAACTTATCCAAAATGCATTAAATAAAAGCTAGATTCCTGTCACCCTCATCACTACCATTACCACTACCATCCCGCCCTAGTTTTTCTGTTGTGATGAGGGACAAGCTGCACACCAGAGGTTGCTCTCCTTTAACCACACGTTTGCTTGCTGTTATTGTAGAAAGGGAAAGAGGAAAGAAAAAAATATATGCATTCTTTGACCATTATTGGACAATGTAGATATGGTATATTTGTGCTTAAGAAAAAGTCCCTCACCAAAAGCTGTTGAGGAAGCTCAAGACATTTGAATTTATAGATATGTCCACTACTGTTTAAATTAATTGACTAAAAGACAGGAAACATTGTAAAAATAAACAGATGCCAACATATTATTTTTAGAAGCCAGAAGATTCTGTCCAAGTATTGGACTTCTTGTTCTGCATCTGAAACATAACTGATCAGTTAAGTAGAAGAATACAGGACAGAAAGCAAAGAAAATAGCGTTTAAAAGCTAATCAGTTGAAAGAAGACTGTCTTTTTAAGTAAAAGGAACATTTGGATTTTATGAAACTTGTGGGGTGCGTACTTACTGTTATAGCTACAGCAGATTCAATTATTCTGGCAGGACAAACTACCGGTATTAGATCTAAATAGAGAACAAACTCTGCTCCTTTCTAATATTGAAGATGTTATTTAGCCAGTGACGTGCGGTGAGGTTTATGGCTGGTGAGGCTGGTGACATCATCAGCGTGAGCCGCGGTCCCCTTTATGTTGACTCAGGAAGTCGGGGAATGGGACCACGTGTGCAGGAGGCTGAAGCTGCCTCAGCCTCCTGCACATGTGGTCCCATTCCCCTCCTTCCTGATGCCTGAGTTAACATGAAGGGGACCACGGAGCATGCTCCGCGGGACTGCGACTCACACTCCGCGGCCCCCTTCATGTTGACTCAGGAAGGCGGGGAATGGGACATGTGCAGGAGGGAGGCTGAGGCTAGAGGAGCCTCCTGCACACGTGGTCCCATTCCCGGACATGTGCAGAAGGCTCCTCAGCGCCTTTTCCCTTTTCCCTTTTTTTTATTTTCATAATGAGAGCGGTGAGGCTCTGCCTCCCCTGCCTCCCCTGACCGCACGTCCCTGTATTTAGCTAGGTAATAAAATGTCTGCAAGAAAACAACCAAGTTCAGAGAGCACCATTTTAACCCTGAGCTACAAATATTCTCTTCTGCTTGTTTACATTAATATTTGTTATAGGAATTTTTCTTATAAAAATAGGAAATAGTAATACCTTTATGAAAGTCCTTCAGTGCTTTCAAGGTAAAGCATTTCTGTGGTCTAAAAATTAACTGTGCTTTTTTAAAAACAATATTCAGTAAAATTTCCTTGATGGCTAACTACTTTTAAAGGTATTAAACACTTTACATAATTACTTTATAACTAAATCTCACCGTATTGAGATTCTCGCAAAAGGCTTAACAGCTGTCTGGGAAAAGACACACTGGTGATTCAATTGCTTTTCCTTTCCCCTGAAATGTCATAGTAATTTGTGGGAATTAGACTCTAGATAAGATAACAGTAGTGGACATAATGCAAGAAAGTCTATCAAGTACAATTTGCCATATTGTTGATTCTTTGAGATGTTGTGATGCAAATTACCTTTAAGGGATAAGAGCTTTACTGGATGAGTGGTTGTATAGAATTGTCTTACTAAATCACTGGAATACTAGGTCATTATCACTGATAGTGGAGACAGTCAACATCTGCGTCCAAATGCCTAGCCAGTGAACTGAAAGAAAGCATGTATGTGCCAGAGAGGAACACAAACAGTGAAGCAATGCTTTCTAAGTTCTCCAACTTCCGGGTCAAATTCCCTCTTCCCTCCAGCCTGCTTTTTGACATTAAAAAAATCTATTCTGTGCTTAGTATCAGTATATTTGGGATGATGTAATCTATCTCTACTTCCTTTCCTGCTTGCAAAGTCTATTAATTTTATATGTACTTGCAAACTATGTTAGTGTTGGCAAACTGAGGTTAAAAATAACAACAAAAACATTCCCAAGTGTACTAAACAATTTGCCTTCCAGTTAAAGAGTTTATGTATAAAAAAAGGTTAGATTTTTTTAAGGCCTTCAAGTCGAGCTCAGCTTTATGATGTCTTCATGGCCTTATCGATGTATTGTTTTTCCAGCTACAAAATGGATGTGGCTTCCATTGGCTTCCAGGATGCTTTTTCAACTTCCTAGTCTAGCCAAGATTTTTTTACTGCTTGTATGCTCTCTAAGAACTATTCAGTCCATCTCTATTGTGGAATTTTGAGAGCACTAAGATTAATATCTTATTGTTAGATTTTCTATTTATTTGGGGAAAATTGACATTGAAGAAACTTTATTTTATATAAAAGCTTGGCATAACTTGGGGTTTGTTCTTGATCTCATCTCTCTTGGCCCTAGGAAGCAGACAATGCAGGCCATCCCTGAAAAGCCTTACCAAGAAAACTGCAAGAACCTGTCCAAGTAATTGCCACATGAAGTCACACGCATAGAAAAGAAATAATAATTATACACCTCTTGAGTTGTGTTAAATGTCTAACACAGACTGAAGCAGCTGCTGGATTAGTTCCCATATTTGTCTGCTGACACCTAGTCTTGATATGATGATTAGAAATGTTTTAGATCATGGAAATATTATTTTTCCCTAGTACAGTAAAATGGAGTTAGCAGGATAGATTAGAGATAGATAGATGATAGATAGATGATAGATAGATAGATAGATAGATAGATAGATAGATAGATAGATAGATAGATAGATAGATAGAACCTTCAACTGTTGACCCCTAGATCAATCCCTGCATTTTTCCTGGCAGATTTTTTGCCATTGCTTCCTTCCTAGGTCTGAAAGTAAGTGACTGGTCCAAAGCCACCCAGCTGGCTTCTTACATAAGGCACAATTAGAATTCCCAATTTCTCAGCTGTTACCTTAATCATTCCACCAACTGGTTCTTACAACTTTATATTACTTGCTTTTAACCTGTTTATAAATGACTTGGGGTTCAAAGTCAGTAGTGAGGTGTATATAAAGAAAATAATGTAATTCAGTATAAGGAATGATCTGGACTGTAAGGAATGCAGTGTACGTAAGTTATGCACATCAGAAAAACAAATTCAATTTTCATTTATATGACAATGAGGTTTAAGGTGGCAGTGACTGATCAGGAAAAGATTTGGAGATTGCTAAATGAAAATATTTTCGTTGTGTGGCAGCAGTAAAAAAGCAAATTCTGTAATCAGAATAATTAAGAAAAGGAATGAAAATGGTTGCTGAAATGAAAATTGGGTATGTCTGATCTAATGAAAAGAAGGACTAGGGGTGACATGATAGCCATGTTCCAATATCTAAGTGGTTGCCACAAAGAAGAGTGAATGAACCTATTGTTCAAGGCCCCTGAAGACAGAACAAGAAACAATTGATGGAAACGAATCAAGGAGAGAAACAACTTAGAACTAAGGAGAAATTTCCTGACAGTTAGAACAATTAACCAGTAGAACAACTTGCCTCCAGATGTTGTGAATGTTCTAACACTGGAAGTTTTTAAGAAGAGATTGGACAACCATTTGTCTGAAATGATATAGGATTTCTAGCCTGAGCAAGGGGTTGGATTAGAAGGCTTCTAAGGTCCCTTTCAACTCTGTTATTCTGTTATTCTTAAAATAAACATGCCAAAATAGTTGTGATCTTATGTACTTTAATAATGCATGTGGCATACTTTTGTTACTGCATCTTGAAGGGGATCTAGTATGACTGAAAAAGATATAGAAGACGGTAACAGAAATGATTAGGGATTGCAGCAGCTCCCATATGAGAAAAGGCAAAGGTGTGAGAGATTTAGAAAAAAATAGATTAGAGGAAAGATTTAATGCATTCATATAAAACTAGGCATGGCATAGGAAATGTGAATAGCATTGGTTGTTGTTGTTGTTGTTGTTGTTGTTGTTGTTGTTGTTGTTCTTCTTCTTCTTCTTCTTCTTCTTCTTCTTCTTCTTCTTCTTCTTCTTCTTCTTCTTCTCCTCCTCCTCCTCCTCCTCCTCCTCCTCCTCCTCCTCCTCCTCCTCCTCCTCCTCCTCCTCCTCCTCCTCTTGCTATATAACCCAGAGCTACCCAGTGAAGCTTATATGGAGAGATTCCAGACTGATAAAAGGATCTTATTTACACAATGCATAAATAAACTTTTATCTGATGTGGAGATGACCACCCACTCTATTGTTTTAAACTAGACAAATTCATGGTAGGTGTAGCTATCAATTTATATTAGTCTTGATAGCTGTTAATTGCCATCTGGATCAAAGGTAGCATATCTTAAATATCACCAGATTCATAGGATGCAATGATAGAAGAAGGCTGTCACCGTCGTGTCTTATGAGCTTCCAGACTATCTGTTGAACACAAGACAACACAGAATGTTTGATTAGATAGATCTTTGGCTTTATCCAGTAGGCTTTTTCTCATGTTCCTATGATCTAAGCAACACAACCCTAGTAAATTTAGAATATATGTGGAGAACACCAGAAGCATAATGGTAGTGTCATTCTTTTCTAATGTTGTTAATTATCTTTTTGCAATCTGGAAGAAAGACATGTTTTACATAAATATTGTAAGATTTCAGTATCTTCTGTTTTGGTCACCACACTATAAAAAAGATGTTGAGACTCTAGAAAAAGTGCAGAGAAGAGCAACCAGGATGATTAGGGGACTTGAGACTAAAACATATGAAGAACAGTTATAGGAACTGGGCATGGCTGGTTTAGCGAAGAGAAGGACCAGGGAAGACATGATAGCAGTGTTCCAATATTTGAGAGGCTGCCACCGAGAGATGGGGGTCAAGCTATTTTCCAAGCATCTGAACGCTGGACAAGGAATAATGGGTGGAAACTGACCAAGGAGAGATTCAACCTAGAAATAAGGAGGAACTTTCTGACAGTGAGAACAATCAACCAATGGAAGGCTTGTCTTCAGAAGTTGTTGGGGCTTCATTACTTGAGACTTTCATGAAGAGATTGGACTGCCATTTGTCAGAAATGGTGTAGGGTCTCCTGCTTGAGCGGGGGGGGGGGGGTTGGACTAGATGACCTATAAGGTCCCTTCCAACTCTGTTAATCTGTTATCTATTAAATAGGTTTCAGTCATGTTTAGGAATGCTGAATTGTAGTGATAACGTAATTCATAGAATCCTGAGCTCAGGAGCCTTCCCATCCATGCTGTATACAATCACACTTTGATTAAGAAGACTAGCTGATCCATAAATTCAGTGCTAAAATTATTATGGAGATTTAGCTGTACGTTATGGTATATAAGGAAGTGTTTCCCTTCTTGTTTACAGAGTTTCCACTTCTGGAATGAAAAAATGCACCAGCAAGTACCATGCAATGATTTCACCTCTTGACAGAAACCAAAGAGATTGAACGGAGACATGATACATCTGCTTTATGACTTTTAATTGCCTTTGTGTGACCCAGTTCATACCAAGCTCTCTCAAAGCAGAGGCCCTTGCTATGCCCCACTGGAATAAATCTCGATCAGAGATGCTCTGCTTAAGAAAACACCACCACCTAAAATAGCAGCACTATTTCTTCTTCACATAAATCTTGAAGTGCTTATGGGTGACCTGAGAATGTGAGATGGTGAGAATTCCGCTGCCTGGTCAATGGTTTGTTAAAGTTTTTTGGGGAAAGAAGAAACCTATTACTAGACACAAGATTCCTTCAGTAATAAATTACAGGAACTTCCATCTACAAATAGCTTTGGGGGCACTATTCTCATTCACTTCAACAGATTAAGTCAACTGAAGATAGGGTTGCAGAAGGCCATTTATTGCAATCTGCCAGATTGGTTCCCAGAGTGTATATCTTGATAAACTTGATAAATGAAGTCTTTAATAGTTTTCTAACCAGAGGAAAATGTAGTACTGGGTGTGTATTCCTAAATTTTATATCAATACCGAGTATCAGGTAGCATTCATATGGCTTTGCATGTTGTAGTTATTGTTTGAAAGGAAATGATTGTAGATTGTATTTGTGATTATTAAGGTTTGCCACTTGGTTTATTTAAATTTGGTAAGCTGGTAAAGAAAATGTTGGTAATGAAGCAAAATTAATAGCAGCTCATAGCGCTCAACAGAAGGTTTATTTAGGGTCCTTAAAATAAAAAGCTTCTCTTTAAAAATAGGAAGCCTTGTCAAAATTTACTCAGTTTTAAAAAGCAAATTACCAGTTGAGAAGAAAGGCTGCAGTTCAAGAAACTCAAGATGGGCATTTGATTGAGCACAGAACTAAATGAGAATTTCATTCAATCTCAACTTCTCTTCTTAAACAGAACCTCTTTCTCTCTCTTTGCACTGATTTAGGATTACTATCACCCCAAAGTAGAATAATGCATCAGCCTGAGATGATACCTGATCCCAGGACTGTCAATTCAAGTTATTTTTTGACAC
Organism: Natrix helvetica; assembly: GCF_964273705.1. Classification (NCBI taxonomy): domain Eukaryota; kingdom Metazoa; phylum Chordata; class Lepidosauria; order Squamata; family Natricidae; genus Natrix; species Natrix helvetica. The sequence goes on along the minus strand of NC_138548.1, from coordinate 98,411,376 downwards.
AGAGGGAACAGAATGTAGGAAGCTAATTTAGTTTATCCTTGATTGAAAATACTCCATGAAGTTTTTCCTGCAATACTTAGTTCTTGATGTGTATAAAAATGATGTTTCCTGTTTAAGTGCCTTTCTGAGTGACAATGCTCTCAAAAACAACTGAATTATTTTAATTTTAGCACATTTTAGCTGACAAAGTGTAGCCTGAGCATGCATGTGGTAAAACTGGAGTGGTGTTGCATTTGTAGCATATTGGTACAACAGATTGATATTGTTCATTCAAACAAAAAGTGTAATTTGTTAAGCCTGAAAAATATTCATAAAGGGTAGTGAGTGGACTACAGAGAATAATGAATATTCGTTGAAAGAACAGGAAATGGCTATATATAGAAGCATGCTTCTGTCCACTTGCCAATAGGATAGGATAAGAATAGAACAAAACAGAATGGAATGAAACAGAACAGAACAGAACAGAATAGAATAGAATAGAATAGAATAGAACAGAACAGAACAGAACAGAATAGCTTAATTGGTGAATTGATTGAACACACCAGGAGTTTGTCTCCTGTGCATAAGGTCTCAGTGTATATGCAAACAACAAAGTAATGTAATCATAAGGTACCGATAGGAGAAGGTAGTAGAAAAGATGAGAAGGATAATAGTAATACAGCCATACTATAGGGGCAAATATCCTTAGACATAAGACAATACTATGGTGTTCAGGAGAGAACATTGGCTATGTAGAAGTAAGAGTTGGGGATGTCTAAAAAGCCTAAAAGTTGAATATAGAGGGAATGAGTAACTGGGGAGAGTGCATGGCAAAACAAGGAAAGACAGATCAAGAATGAACTGGGTGCTGAAGGAATGTGGATTGAATACAAAAATTAGCAACCAATAATAAGGAAATACATTGAACTGTTTTGGTCCGATAAAGAAGGAATGTGAGTTAAATAAAAAAAGAAATATAGGAAGGAAGGAAGTTAAGAGAAAATACTGAGAATGTTATGGTGGAATGCAGTTGATGAGTCCTTTAAAAAGTGAGAAATGAGTTTAAAGAACAAGAGACTGTGTATATCCATGCTAGAAACAAGGATAGATAGAAAAAGAGGTATAGTCAAAAGCTAGGTGCAATGTATGTTTCATTCTATTTTTCTTACATCAGTTCTTACTTTCCTTAAACCTACTGTTTCTTAGGCCTTTTCTACACTTTGCATAAGGGAACAGTGTGCTGGGAAAGTATTTATCTATGATGCCAAGTACCCTGAGGCTACCTTGGAGTGAAATTGTCAAGTTTCTGCAGCACGATTTTTAGCTTTTGATGAACAGGTGAATTGAAGCTAAAGATATGAGAAGCACAACACATCCATTTCCACCTTAAAAATACCCTTTCTCCCAGCCCTGAAATAAATCTACACATGCATACATACATACCCCCCCCCCCCGCAAACTAGTACTTACATTTTCTCCTTAGTTGGTCTTAGTTTGATATAACTCATTGGCCTCAAGAGTGGCTTTTTTTAAACCAGTTAAAACCATAAATACATTAATTACATGTATTTCTCTTCTCTTTGTGTTTTGTAGCTCATTAAGCTACAAGGGAGTGTGCAAATTAGTATATTAGGCAACATCATTGGAGAGTTTGGAAGGATACAGATCAGACCAATTGCTCTGGCAAGGAATTCCTGGGAACTTTGAGAATGTTATGCAAGTAATCTATTTGTGAACAACTGGTTGCAATGATTAAAAAAAAAAGCTTGTTGGAAACCTCTGCACAGATTTTGCCACTGAATTTCCCAGGAAATGTCATCCTGTTCTTTACAAGTCCGTCATGCCTTTATTAGAGATGTGTATGAAGTAGAAAGCACAGTTTGTTCAGCACTTGTAACAATTACCATATTTTTCGGAGTATAAGACGCACCAAGGTTTTGAAGAGGCAAATTTTTTTAAAAAAGGTTTTGCACTCTGCAAACCTGCTGAAAGTCCCCTGTTTTTTGTGAAAACGGGCCTGGTTTTTAATAGCCCTTACGAGGCTTGTAGAATGTTCCTGGAGGGGGGGAAAACGAGCAAAAAAAACGGACTGTTTTTCGCAAAAAAGGGCCCGCTTTTTGTCATAAAAGGGGCATTAAGAAACTTATAGAGTGCTCCTGGAGGCTGGGGGGGGGGGCAAAATTGAGCAAAAAACAGCCTGTTTTTTGTTCATTTCTGCCCTCCCCAGCCCCCAGGAGCTCTCTGAAAGCCTCCTACAAGCTATTCACAGCCATTTTTGCAAAGGGGGCGGGGTTTCAGGAGGCAAAAAAATGCTGTATTCAGTGTATAAGATGCACCCAGATTTTCAGCCTCTTTTTTGAGGGAAAAAGGTGGGTCTTATACTCTGACAAATACGGTAAATTGTAACTCAGAATTTTGGGTAAAATGAACTTGTATCATCTCAATTGTTCTGAGTTTAAGCTGTGGGAAATTTCTGAAGGGTCTTGTAACCGGAAGCCTGCTGCATGTCTCTCTGCTCTTCTACACAGCCTGGCCAGCAACACTCACAAATTGTGCCCTTTTTTTCTCAGACTCTTCATCCTCACCACCAATTCTTCTCCCTCATTTTCTCAGTAATTTCATTTCCCTATTTCTCTATTCTGCTATCCAAGAGACACATAAAAATATCTTAACCTCATCCCATTCTTCCCACAGTTTTCTCCTATCTCCCCACAATTGCAACCAACAATGATGTTTTCAGCTGTATTTTTCATCACCTTTCAAAGTATCTTCATGGTAACATTCATATCTTGGGTCTGGGTCCACATGGAACACCTGTACTTTGATTGAGACATGGTCTACCTAAAAGGATTATTCCTTGCATGGAACATATCCATGAAATGTTTTGAACATCCTGAACATTTATGTTTTTTCCTCATGTTACATGATGGGAGTGAGAGCTCTGATGTTCACCTATATAAGAATCAGAGTTTATTGGTATCAGTTCCACTAAGTAAACTAGACAAAGAAATCAATTCCACTAGAAGGCTAAAAATATTTTTATTGAGATTGACTATAATAACATATAGAGCAGATAAACCCTGACTGCCCTTTAGAAGGCCAGATCCTGAAGATGAAACTCAAATACTTTGGCCACCTAATAAGAAGGAAGGACTCACTGGAAAAGAATCTAATGCTGGGAAAGATTGAGGGCAAAAGAAGAAGGGGACGACAGAGAATGAGGTGGCTGGATGGAGTCACCAAAGCAGTAGGAGTGAGCTTAGATGGACTCCAGAGGATGGTAGAGGATAGGAAGGCCTGGAGGAAAGTTGTCCACGGGGTTGCGATGGGTCGCACATGACTTCACAACTAACAATAACAACATAATAACATAATCTTGCATGTCGGATTGTTCTGTACTCCTTCCTTCTTATAGTTTAGCAATTTCGGAAGGTATTTATTTATTTATTTATTTATTTATTTATTTATTTATTTATTTATTTATTTATTTATTTATTTATTTATTTATTTATTTATTTATTTATTTATTTATTTATTTATTTATTTATTTATTTATTTATTTATTTATTTATTTATTTATTTATTTATTTATTTAGTCACTCATGTACAAGATAACAGGTATAAGAATAAAAATGAATAGGAACACAGGAAATAGGTACAAATAAATGGGGACAGTAGGGCAGGGACGTTAGGCACACTGGTGCGATCCTTTTGCTTGAGCTCTTGGAATGTCATCTCATTCCAGATTTTTTAAAAAAATGTTTAAGCCTTTTTTGCCCAAGAAAAAAACCCATGCATATCAGCTCTCTTTAGAGAATGAAGAAGGTAATGTTGAGTCACCACAGACACATACATGGGAAGCGACTTTCAGAACTTTGTAAAATTGTTTGTAAAATTCATCATGAAATACTTGCAAATTTACTTTAAACAAAACACTGGAGTGTCTTCTAAGACATTCTATCACACATGCTGTTTTTCTCATTTGGGGAATGTAATTTATACGATAGGAGATAGCAATGGACAAGAAACTAAGTGTGATAGTCAGTTGGTTTTGCTAAAATATGATTGATGGTAACTGAAGCGTCTTAAAAAGAACTGTTTCCATTTCTCCTAAATACTTCCTTAATGTCATGTGCTATCTTAGGAGATATGATTAAAAATGTAATGTGTTTATCCAAAGAAATAAAGTTTTTTTTATCCCCAATGTTATCTTTGGTGAATAAAAGCTATTCATTCCCTTTAATATAAAGGGAACAAGCATGATTCAGCTATCAAATATGTACTACAAGGCAATAGAAAAATATGTATATTTTAATGAGAGCCTGCAGTAATCTTTCATCACAACATTTGCTCTTTCTCCCGTTATGATATGTACAATGTGTTCTCAGTTTTAGTGGTGACTCCCCTACCTTTTTTAATTTCTTTGTATGCATTTGATTACTGTACTGTACTATATAAACCTACCAAACTTTTAGGATCAGACTTTATTTTGTGTGCTGTATATCTTGGCTTCAGCAACAGATTTGACAGGATATTCCATGACATCAATATAGATTGGATGGCAGGACACTTAAGTGGATATATGGCTGACTTGAAAATTATGGTTGAAGAATATTAATCAATGGCTTCTCATTGAATTGGAGAAATGTGTCAAATGAGTGTCACAATTATTACTCCTGGATCTTCTAATGTACAAGATGGTATTAATGGTTTGGATGATGGGATTAGGTGAGCACTGAGGCTAGACGAGCAAAATGTTCTTCCCTAGGAAACAAAAATCAAACACATTGCTTTTAGAAAGCAATGGTACTTGAGGCATGATTAGATTGCTTTATTCATGGTCAGAGACCAAATGTCTTTTATACACTATCTACCATTAAAGTACAAGAAAAGGTAGACAGGAAGGATAGACAATAGTAAAAAAAAAAAACCTGAATGATGTACTACAATTAATGACATAGGTCCAAAGGATATATGCAGAACATTCTGTGTGAGGATATTAGGCCACCTTTCCCATTATCTATTATCAGGATATTAGGCCACCTATTCCCATTTTCCAGCAAGCCGGCCTGGCCTGTTAATTTTAATTTTAACTTATTTTAAATGTATTGTTTTTTTTTTAATTCGGTTTGGTTTTTTTGGATATGGATTTAATCTTTTTTAACTTTTGGGATGTGTGTTTTTTAATGTTGTATGCCGCCCTGAGTCCTTTTGGAGAAGGGCGGCATATAAATCCAAATAAGCCAAACCAAACCAAACCAATCTGTATTCTGCCATTTAGTGAAATTATTTCCCTTTAAACAAGCATTTGATATTAGGTTTTTGTCTATCCATTGCTTTTGGCTTGTAAATATATTCTTTATAATTTTTAATGCTTTGGTTTCTGAACCACAAAGCATTAAAGTACTAAAATAAAATTCTAAATTCAGTTTTGTTATTAAATTTTACTCCAATGTTGATGTTCAGAGAATATCCTCAGCACATTGGGGCAACCATCTATTTTTAGGTACACATTGTTGACTTAAGTTGACTTGGCTATGGTCCAAATCCAACATTATGTGGGCAGACATCCACTGATATAATTGGAGTTTCTCTTCTTTCCTGCACCCTTTGGGAATCACAACTTTTGAAGCAGAAAGGGGAAAGGCAGGAAGAAATGACATGTAATTTGAGTATTTCATTGCTACAACATTCTTTGCCTGGAATGGTTGGGTTTTCCTATCCAGTAAGATGGGTTGATTCTTACAAGGAAGAGGTCTGTGTGTCTCATCTCCAAAGCACCTGAGGGCAGGACTAGAAGTAATAGGTAGAAGATCATTAAAGAAAGAACCAACCTAGAACTAAGGAAAAACTTCCTGGCAGGGAGAACAATTAATCAATGGAACAATTTTCCCACAGAAATTGTGAGTACTCTAACACTGGAAATTTTCAAGAAGATATTGGACAACCATTTTTCCAGAATGGTATATAAGGTCTCCTACTTAAGCAGGGGGTTGGACTTGAAGAAACACAAGGTTCCTTCCAACCTTGTTATTCTATGTTCAGCATGGGTGCAAAATTTACTCTATGGAAATCAGCTGTTCTGAATCTAAGATTATTCTTGAGGCAAGCTTGTTTTACTTGAGTATTTACAGATGCAACAATACAAATTGTAGTACAAAGAAACCTCAAGGACAAATGAAAACTAGGGGTTTTAGTACTACTCCTTGGAGTGCTTAGTCAAATGAGGGTGAGGAAATGCCACGCAATTTCCTAGAAGTTCATGAAAGAATGAACATTATGGTATGTACAATTCAACCCCAACTCAATTTGTAATTTAGTAAATTACAGTGTAAAATATTTTGGCCACAATTTGATCTAGAAAACCAGGCTGTGGCTATTTCCCCCATTAAATAATACATTAAAAGAACCCCATCACTTAGGTTTTGAAACTTGGTGTTCATCGAAGTGAAGCCAGAGTCAGTTCCAGGAAGCATATACTCTTGTTATTAGGATATAAATCACATGTTTAATGTATGTGCCTGTTATTTTTTCCAATGCTATTGCAAAATACAGTAAAAAGGTGATGCTTCAGAACAGGGAGGATATGCATAATATATAGAAAATCATACTTCAATACAAGCTTCTTTACCTTACTGTACCTCCAATGGATTGTATTGCACCCTGATCGTGCACAACATTTTGAGAATTTTTTCAAAACCAGTGTCCAACAGATTTCGAGGGCAATTGGGTTGTTACTTCATTGAGTTATATCTTGGATAAGTGAATATGAGGAAGACATAAAAGATGAATGTAGCTAGCATTTTTATTATAGAGTTTAGCTGTAGGGAAGGCAGCAGACCCTTGGCTGACTCTACAGTTGCAGTGTATTGAAAGGGAAAACTTTTATTTCAATTCCAGAAGTTGTTTTGAAGGAGGTGGGAGAGGCAGAGAAAGGTAATTAAAAAGTCTTTTCAGGAAACAACAAACCCATATTGTCTGAAGGAGTTGTGCTATGCAAACTTGAGTGCCACCTGCTGGTATTATAATGCCTATTTACTGGAGATGTTCCCAGAACCTTTTAACAAATTTCTTTTCCCAGAAATTGGATTGGATTGTCTGAGAGCTTTCTCTGTGATTTATGAAAGTGCTCAAATTGTTTTTATTACTCTTATTCAGATCAAAACTCTTACTAAAAGAGCCTAAAATACAAAAGAGTTCACTGAAAATATTTTAAGTTACTCCCATTGATTTAGTTTCAAATTTATCCCATTCTTCATTATATTTTCCCATAAATCAATGTAATGTAATTTAAACAAAATTAAAGCAAAAGAATATTACAAGCCACTCAAATACATATTACAGTACATAGTTGGAATGAAAATTAATATTAAAAAATATAAAAGGGTTTCCAGTGTTGTAAAATGTTGTGTCCTCATAATTTTATTTAAAACCATTAAAATGCCTGAAGAAATGACCTGCAAACCTTCTGAAACTGGCCAGCCAGTCAGATCCTTTTCCATTATTCAGGGGCCCTCTTTCTTCTAAAGCAGGCATCCAATGTTCATTGCAATAATCCTAATTCTTTTTTTCAATGTTGCGCTCATTTCTTTGGGAAAATCTTACATCTTTATTACCTTCCAATTTAGTAGTTCTAAAGGAACTCAGGATTGTATTTCTGTTTTAATGCTGCTTTATATTGACAAGACTCCATTAAGAAAATAAATCCATCAGTGTTATGCTATTGGGCTACACTGTTCATAATATATAATATTGATGATGTCCAACTCCTATTTCTTTTTCATGTATGAATACCAAAAAGGTATGGCATTCCTAAAAGGGGAATGAAGAAAATAAGATTAACTGCAATTTAAGGTAAACTGGATGAGCGTAGTGTAGGGAGACAAGTATAGCTAATTGGAGCAGTGAATGTGGCAAGATGCAAATAATCTGTAAAGTATTTGGATTGTGGGTCTGAGCTGTCTGTGAAAGTAAAGCAGAAGTGATGGTTAGGATATCATTTAGCAGTTCAGAATCAGCAGTATTTTTCTGCCCTCATTGGATTGTCAAGACATTATACAGCAGCACTATTTAAGGTGCATTGGAGATGATGGGTAGGAGGATCTGTGATGTATTTGGATAATTTTTTGTTAATACATTCTCTTAAATATTCCTGAGTATTGACTCGGTGGGGCTGATGGGGATAGGGAAAATGTCACCACACTCTGGACAAATAAATAAATAAAGCAGATAGGTTGCTTTCTAGCATGAGTTCCACCACTTGTGGCTTGGACTCACATCAGACTTGGCTTTTTCAGAGAGCTCTCTGTAGGTGTGTGTGTTTGTGCATGAGAGATGGGAGGTGGGGGAGAGAAAGGAGAGAGAGCATATGAGTAAATAAGTGCCTGGATCTGGGAATGATTAGTCTTTTCTTGAAAAAAAGGGTCCTCCCTCCAGTGGAGGCACTGATGCAGACCCTCATGATGGGACCTTCCATGAATCCAGCTGTTTTGAACAACTACAGATGTGTGTCCAACCTTCCCTTCTGAGGAAAAATTCCCTTCCCTTCTGCAAAGAACACACTAGGCTCCATTTTCATGGTGTCCTGACAAAGTGGATTATTGGGACCCCTTTCAGTCAGAATTTAGGCCTGACATAGGATGGAAGTGACTTTGATTGAGCTTTATTTTGGAGGGGGTTGGGTTTCTGTGTCTCCTGGTCTTCCTTCTCAGTGCTGTATGATCAGAGTTCACTCACAGGGGTGGCTTCCTACTGGTTCGGCCCAGTTCGGCCTGGTTCGGCCCGGTTCAGCTAAACCAGTAGTGGTTTGGCGGCTTGGGTCACTAGAATTGGCAGCGACCCAGGTCTGCCACGCCCCCGAACCAGTTCTCCTATGGGGCCGCCATCTTGATTTTCAATTTTGCGCATGCACAGAACAATTGTAATTGCACAAATTTATTTTTTCCTTTTTAAAAAACATTTTGCGCATGTGCAGACCTATTTTTGTGCAAATGCACATGTGCGCAAATGCACGCACTGATCTGGCAGTAATGCCAGGAGCAACCCACCCCTGTGTATGATGCCATCACCCATAATGTCTTTCTGGACTTTCTGTAAGATTTGGGAATAGAGCAACAGTTTCTACTCAGTTTTAAGTGGGCAGTGCTATTTGGTGTTGATGAGGGATGAGAGGCCATTCCTTGTAGGGTATAACAGGGTTTGACGTTTTTACCCCCTTTTTAAATATCTATAAAAATCTGCTTGGGAAAATTATTCATCAATTTAGGGTGAAGAGACTACTCTCAAGGTGAATAGGCCTCGGAGTGATGTAAAATGAAGCAACATGGCTGCTCTGTTTTATATAAGTAGTGGACATGACTTCATGAAGGGGTGTGAGGGATGCTGTGCACAGACCTCTGTTCCAAAGAAGCATTCCTTCAAAGCTTTAAAACTTTTGAATTTTGCAACTCTTTCAATTGGTTTTTACTTTCAAATCAGATTTTTAAATGATCTGAACTTATGAATTTGTTTGTATGGTATTTTTTGGCCTGGTTAATTGCTCTGGTAGCTTGACAAAGACTGAGAGAACAGAATGCCAGCCCCTTTTCCTCTTTGTCCCATGCTCCGTTGCAAGATCTTGGAATCCATGACTGCCTGAATGCAAATTTACTATTGCTGGTACTCTATGTGGATGCAATTTAAAGCCAGAGGATCTCAATAGTAGTAGAAAGAACAGACCAAAATGTAGCATTGACCAGAAGACACCTGGTTATACTTTCTTCCACTTAATGAATTTCTGGACAGAGAATGAGTTTGGGCTTTAAGCCTTTTTCGCTTGCACTCTTCAGAGAAAGAACTGTAATTCATATCTTTATCTAGAGCTTGAAAATGAACATCCTTCTATTCTTATCATAATGTTTCTGTTTTGTAAAACATTTTTGATCCTCAGCCATATCCCTCTTGGCAATTGCAGCCCTGTTTGGTTGTATGCTGCAATGGATTACCTTTGGACGTCTCCTTCTTTTCATGATTACATGGCAGAGGTTCTCTTAACTCGCAGAGAGCCCTGCATGTTCTCTTCCAGCTTAATTGATAGCAAAGGAAAATTCTGGTAAGTCAGCTTTAAAAATAACAGGAAAATCTGGTCAAAATATTATGTTCACCCATTCAGATATAAACCTAGGAAATGATGCATCAAAGGAAGCAAGGGCTAGCCTACACACTCTACTGACACGCTTGATGAAGCTGTGGTTGAAGAAGTCACAAATCCATCCTGCAGCACAGGAGAAAACACAGCTGGCAGTACATGCTACTTTCTTTACAAAGTATGCAACAGCTCACATATATAGAAATATACAATCCATCTCTATATGCAGTTGGTTGTAGCTCAGAAAATCTGAGAGCTAAGAATAATCGATCACTTATTCTGAATAGGGGGAAAGTGATGCTAACCCTTTGCGAAAAACCCCAAATAGCTTTTTGCAAGAACTGCGTGTTCTTTGCAAGGCATGCTTGTTTGTATTTGTATCTCTATGCTATCTTGCCTGGAAACTGCAATCAGTGACTGCAGGAGAGGCTGTTAAGTGCATGCATATCAGAGGTGGTATTCAGCAGGTTCTGACCAGTTCTGAAGAAATGGTAGCAGAAACTTTGAGTAGTTCGGAGAACTGGTAAATACCACCTCTGACTAGCCCCTCCCCCATCTATTATCTGCATCCTGAGTCCTAGCTGATTGGGAGGTAATGGGGATTTTGCAGTTACCTTCCTCTGGAGTGAGGAGGAAATGGAGATTTTACAGTATCCTTCCCCTGCCATGCCCACCAAGCCATACCCACCAACTCAACCCAAAAAACCTATAGTAATTTTTTTTAATCCCACCACCAATGCATATATTATATAGCTGGGTTCATGTTACACACAATATATTGTGACCACATTTGCACAACATGCTATGTTGTGTCAGTTTTAACTATATTGTGGCTCAGTACATTGTACAAATTCATCCCATTTGGTTAGAGGATTGACTATAGTATTTGACCTAGAAAATGGATGAATTCTGCAACCAGAGTGTATTGTGTGAAGGAATCTTGCTACTCCAAGCAAATATCTACTTAATGTAACATTCTGCTTCTTGGATAACAAATCCAAATCTTCCTGAAAACCCATGTTTCCAAGAACATGTTGGGTTTGCCTCAGAACCTGGAAACTCTGTCTCAATAAACATTGATGGAGTTAGTTTTCCATGAATTAGTTTAAGATTCTACAGCCTTCAACAGGGTGTCAATAAATCTTAGCTCATCTCTTATTTTTTTCCCAGGTGGTCATCAGGTATTCAAAGTTTGAGAATTTCTAATTCAGACCAACACATTGCAAAGGAGATTCCCAGCAGTGTTAGATCATGCTAAGTCTGTCTTTGAGCACCAATTCTTTAAACTTAGTACTTCAGAGTGATCCGCCGCATGTGTTATAGTTTCCAGTGGTGGAGGTCAGCATTCTTCACAAAACATGTTTTGTTTATGTTGGACAACAAACACAAAATAATTCAAAATTTGGGGGTGGGGTGAAAATTAGAGCCAATTCAAAAAGAAATGTAAGGTTTATCTGAGCTGGATGAAATAAGCTTGCTGGCCCATCAGTAGAAGTGAAGTTATTGGCAAGCTGGACTTTCTCAAAGCTTTCCTCAAAACTTTGAAGAGTGGATAGTTTTGCACTGAAGATCTTAAATCTTCAGACTTCTTTGTGTAAGCCATGAAAAAGAGGGAAATACAAAATATTTCACATGGAAGGTGGCTTACGATAATCTATAATAATAAACTTCAAAGGTCATAACTAAATCAGCAGTTTGGAGCTGAAGTTATTGGAGAAGAACATTTCCTTGTTAAAGTTACATGACTTGGAACATTGGTTTCTTTCCCTGTTTTGACTGCACATTCATATATCTTTTGACAAGATGCCACGGTAAACTATCAAAAAGTACAGCCCTCATGCTCTCCTTAGTTTAGTTTGTGAAACCATTTATAAAGAAATATAGACAAGCTACACATTTAAATTTACTTGAATCCCAAGAATTGTAAAGGGGAAAAATGCCTATATTTAATTTTGGAGGATTTCTCTGTTCCCCTTGTTCCAGGCCTGCCCATGTTATTCCAAAGTCTCTAACCTTTCAGAAAAGCTTCTTGCGATATGATATTATTGGGGATGGAGATAAGATGATTCCTTCCCGTGAACTTCTTTCTACTCATCATTCCCACTGGCTAAAATCTAAGGGTGAAGCCTAATAAATCCAATAGCATGAATTCATGCTTTCTTTAAGCTCAGCGTGAGCTGTTAAGAGGAGGACAATTTGAAGGAAATTACAGTTATGATAATTGCTACGAACCACTAGGAGGCACCACATGGCCAGTTTCATTCTTGTTGGAATTTATCAGGCATAAGTAGGCCTCATATGTTAGGCCTTTCATATTGCATGTTCAGCCAATAATGGTTGGTTGTTTCTCCTCAGTTCTATACTCCTCTCCTGAATTTTCCATGAAACTTCTGCTTTTTGTTTTCAAGTTCGGCTATCTCTGTATACAGGGTAACCATTAGAAAAAGCTATTTGAGATTTTTTTCTTACAGCAGCTCAGAGCAGGGCTGCTGGTTATTACTATTTGTTTACCAAGATTTAAAAAATAGGAATACCAGGAAGATTTCCTCAGAGGTTTCCCATTGAACCAATTCATATATCTTAATTCAAGGCATTTCTATATTGCCCATATCAAACAACTTTTGATGCTTTACAACAAACCTTCAGCAATCAGCCTCTTGTTGCCCAGTCAGAAAATGCCATTTATACCACTGTATCTTACAAAAGGCCAATTGAGAAGGAGGACATTGTACATGATTATTTATTTAGCACATTTATAAAGCTTCTAGCCCATCTTCTAATCAACTCTGGACAGCTCTCGATCAAAAGTTAAAACAACATGTAAAACCAGTTTAAAAGTAAAAACTAAACAGATTAAAACATTAGAAACTAAAAAGACGGTGCCCAGTCAAACTTCTAATGGATTATTATCCAATTCTATTTCAGTGCTTGGAGGAAAAGCTCAAAGAGCTTAAAGGCCTGCTGAATTTAGGGGCAGTGTTGCATAAGGCAGAGATTGCCATTGAAAAGGCAGGTTTCCTATCTCCCATCAGATGATAGTATAGATAAACTTATTTCCCTTTTGAAGTGAAGTGCTATAGCATGTTTTTTTCTTCTTCTGAGAATAATATCTAAGGAGCTGAAAGAGGCCTATTCTGCTTACGGCTGCCAACTAGATTTTTGCTGATTGCTTTTACTTTGCAGAGATGCACGGTATACTTTGTATTTGTGCCGCATAATAAATTATATTAATATATTGAATTAATTTAATATATTTTAAAAAGTATTTGATACTTCTGAAACTGACACTTCTTATCATTTTAAATGGGCTTAAATCTGAAGAAAAGAACTCCGAGAAGTTTACATGCCACTTCAATTTATATTTGTTACACTTAATTGGTTTGGCCTATGCTGTATTTAAATAAAAACATTTGGAGAACTTTGTGTAGCTTACATACAGTAGCTTAATTAAAATGAAGGGGCCATTTTCATGGTTCATTCACTTCAAGTAGCTTTCAATATTTTTCTTGTTAAATATATTTTAATATGAATTCTGGGCTGCCTCGTCTATCCCCACATCCTTGTACCAAAACCAAACTATTCAATTCAATGGGGCATCAGTGCTTTTTAATGACAACTCATAAAATTTACAACCACTTTTGCTCAAGTGATGACTGTTTCATGTTTCTGAACTGTATGTATTCAGAGACTGAATGTCAAACACCAAATGGAAAATGCAGATAAGGAAAGATGAGAAGCTGGAAGATTAAACTAATGCAGGGGCTACCATTTATAGAAGGAGATATAAATTTAGAAATATACTTTAGGGAGAAACTCTTAAACAATAAAAATAATCCTAGGTTTAACAGATGCAAAATATTCAAGTTTTTCTACAGTGATTTAGTCACTTTTATGCCATATAAAGAATGGTTGCTGGAATTGGGTATGTCTAGTTTAATGAAAATAAGGACTAGGGGAGACATGATAGCAGTGTTCCAATATCTCAGGGTCTGCCACAAAGAAGAGGGAGTCAAGATATTCTCCAAAACACCTGAGGGCAGGAAAAGAAGCAATGGGTGGAAACTAATCAAGGAGAGAAGCAACCTAGAACTAAGGAGGGATTTCCTGATAGTTAGAACAATTAATCAGCGGAACAACTTGCCTCCAGAAGTTGTAAATGCACCAACATTGGAAGAGATTGGACAACCATTTGTCTGAAATGGTATAAGGTTTCCTGCCTGAACAGTGGAAGACCTCTAAAGTCCCTTCCAACTCTTATTCTGTTCTGTTCTATTGCTCTAACTATATTTACTTTGAAATTACACTGTTGCTCCTCTTATCATTATCATCAACTTGCTGTTCATGTTACGTAGAATAACACCAGGAAAGCAAATCCTTATTCCAAGGGCTGAAAGTTTTGACCTAGGCATATAAAGGTCAAGTCACCTTCAAGCCAAGCCTGACACTTAGTAACTTTATGAACCCAGATAACAGTTTTCTTGACACAAAACAAACTTACAGCTGTTGGATTTCCTGGAGCTCTTTTATCCTTGTAACAACCAGTTCCAACACTAGATCAGCCAAAATTAGTTAGGTAGTTATTTAGCATAACCTTTGAAACTGTTCCATTAGAGTTGTGACCAGAGAAACCTCTTCTGCTCAGAAGAACAATTTCTGGAACAGTTTTAATAACGGAATTCTGCTGTAGAAATTCCAGTAACATCAGTATTAATTATTTTGCTGTCAGGTTTTATTTCCACGATCCCAAGGTCTTCTGCAAGATTAATAGAACAAGAGTTTGGGACTCACTTGTGGCTTGCAGGCCACAGTTTGGTTGCTTTTTAGGGTACCATATGTAGGCTGCAAAAATCTGGACTGCCATGAGATGACAGCCAATATATTTGTGATCCCATCTGGTAGTCATCTAGATTCTGGCAGGCCAGGTTAGGAATGCCTACCTCCCTGTGCATTATGGCTTAAAGAACTGGGAGGTTTCAACAGTTTGAAAAAAAAAACAAGACTATAGGCAAATATAGTCACACACACATTCCAATTAGTTTAGCTTTAGCAAGGAAGGAAGATCAAAACCACTACAGGAAAGCCAGAGATTCTGTGAAAAAGATGAGCTGGAGTTTGACAGATAAAATAATACTTATTCAGATATTTAGGGAGAAAGTTTCAAGTATAAAGTTTAGCACCAAAAAAAAAAAAAGCCCCATATAAGTTGATAAATCTTGAGAAATCATTACTGTTCTTGTGCAAGGGCCAGATTAAGGCCAATCTGTGCCTTAAATATAGCCCAACAATGGTGCCCAGAGGTGGTATTCTGCTGTTTCAGACTAGTTCGGGTGAACCGGTAGCTCTGATGATCAGTTGGCCCCGCCCACCCAGTCCCACCCTAGCCTGTCCTTTATTTCCTGTTTTCTAGCTCATCTCAATCGCGCGGCACAGCTGATTCCCCCTTCCTCGCTGTTCTACTTACCGTTGCTGACTTGGAAGGTAAGCCGCTGAGCTTCTAAAAATGCTCCATTTTCAGCGCTGCGCGCAAGCCCTTTATAACCAGTTGTTAAATCGGCAGAGGTGGGTTCCTACCGGTTCAGACTGGTTCGGCTGAGTATGTAGTAACTCGGACTGCCACGCCCCCGAATCGGTTCTCTTGGCGGCACTATCTCATTTTTTGCTTCTGCGCATGCACAGAAGCAATTTTTAGTACTCTGCATATGTGCACAATGCGCATCAAGCGTGTGTGCGCGTGCAGCGCATCCCTGAACAAACCAGCAGTAGCAGCAGCCGGAACTCACCCCTGTCCCACACTGATGGTGCCTCTTGATGGAAGGAAACTCTCACAAGATTAAAGGAAATGTTGTACCTGATGCCATTTTGAAACTAAACTTTAGCCACTCGCCACACCAAAGAAAACTTCTAAAACAATACAGGTGAAAATTAAATGTATGACATACAAGGTCAGTTGGGGAAAAAAATCAATTAAAGTTGACTATGGCAGTGCAAGAGTTAAAGGCATGATAAATGGGAGGAACGCCCCCCCCCTCTGTAGTGCCTCTTTTTCCTTGGTGCCCATAGCATGTGTTTATTTTACTTAATGGCTAATCCAGGGCTGTTAATCCAGGGCGGTAGGAGCTGAAAATGAAGCAAACAAAAAAACCTAATTACCCTTGCAAGTGAATTCAGGTCAGTGTAGTTCATTGGATATTTGCCACAGTAAGTTCTTCTCCTCATGCTTCCATCATTATTCAAGTCTGAGGTTGAAAGAGTTTCAATAGATTTGATACACACACACCCCTCAAAAGAAAACCCATTCCCCACAAATCATTTCTTTGGTGACTGAAGAGACAAATGTTGATGATAATGTGGTATTAGTGGTAAAAAGCTAAAGCTCTTTTGTGTTACTTTGGTAAAAGTGACTGGTCTGGAGGTCAAGTTATTAACTTTAATGGATCAGCTTTAATGGCTGTGTGGATGCTATGCTGCCTTCCTAAAAAAAACCAGACTGACAGATAAAAACAATCCATACAAAATAGAGCATATCATTTCTGAGAATTGGAAGCTGATTTAACTTTTGCTTCCCTTTAAAATGCAATGTTCCTTGCGTGGTAGTAACCTCTAAGACAAAAATAATGCAATCTTCTAGGCTTATAGCAGGCTGGCACATGTTATTATCAAAAGGAAATACATCGCTATTATCCAAGGAAGAAATATTTGACAGGTTTCTCAAACACATGACTAGAAAACAATTCAGACTGACCAATTGTCTTGTTTTGGTTGTAGTTGAATGAGAGAAGAAGGAATATATAGAACTTCTATATGCCGAGTCTATCCATTGGATTTGCTAGTCCAGTCTAGTAGACTTTGATGGATTTCCTGCCCACTGCAGGACTTTACCAGACATATCTAGAGACACTAATGACTTTTTTATGTCCAAACCCATGTCCCCTCTTTAATCTCCTTGCCCCAGTAGAGAAAACTGGTATTGTACATTGCAATCACAAATCTATACCAACAAAATGAATAGGCAAATGTCTTAGGCTAGTGAGACTCCATCAGGACAAGAGTGAGAGGAGGCATGAGGCATAATAACCACCACCACCTCCACCTCCTCCTCCTCCTCCTCCTCCTCCTCCTCCTCCTCCTCCTCCTCCTCCTCTTCTTCTTCACATATTTCCGCAAGTGCAGGGTCCACTTTTCAGATCATTAAATGCCACTTTGCCTGGTCAGCTGAATCTCCAAGGCGCACTGCCACAGCTTG
The DNA here is from genome assembly GCF_964273705.1 of Natrix helvetica. Taxonomy (NCBI): domain Eukaryota; kingdom Metazoa; phylum Chordata; class Lepidosauria; order Squamata; family Natricidae; genus Natrix; species Natrix helvetica. The sequence continues at coordinate 98,394,028 of NC_138548.1, read as the reverse complement.
CATATCTTTGTTGATGGTGTCTTACCATCTCTTTTGGGTGCTCGCAAGGTCGCCAGCCATTGACTTCTAGTTGGTAGGCAGTCTTGGCCACGGTGGAAGGTGCTGCTCTCTGGACATAGCATGATAACCATATCCAGGTATCTAGAAGCTAGAACAAAGAGAACGACAATTCTTTGATTCTATTTTTAGTCCTATCATGAATAAACCATTAAACAAAAATTGAAAACTACTCCAAGTTAGTGAAACAAGCACTTCATTCTAAAACTTTGAACCGAGGTCAACTGTGGCCACACTAATGAAATATAAGAAGCATAATCTTCTAGCAGGGGGGAAGGAAGTGATAAGACAACCAGGAAGCTATCCTAGAAAGTTAACACAGGCTTTTCAGATTTGAAAGAAGTCATGTGCTTCTAAATTACTTTTCTGGCACTTGCCATTTGCAGCCTTGAAAAGATGTACTTGGGGAGTAGCTATATAAGTAGATTTCCTCCTGCTCGACCCTTATCAGTAACTGAATGTCTTAAAGCAATATTTGTGTTCTCCTTAGATGTAATTTTCAGTTTTGTCTCTTTGTGTTCTTTCCCCCATTGCTGGAGAGATTTATATGTGGAAGCCAGGATGCCTGCAAGTTCACTTGTCCTCGTACAGATTTCTCAGGGACTGCTACTTTTGTTTTACAGAACCATAAAACATAAGGGGAGACACTTGGGAATAAACAAATGCAAGATCATTTGAAGTTGAAAAAAAGACATGACAAATAGGTAAGACAAAGCTTTTCCGCTCATGAGAAATGAAGGAAAAAAACAAGAAAAAATTAAAAGAACTTTATATATGAAATGTGAACCTCTACAGTATTGATTTCTAGTTCAGAACACAATGAATTAAAAATAGTTCTCACATTTATTTGCCTTTTGTTCAGGTAATGTTTTAATTATTCCCCTGTCTTAGATATGTTTAGTCTGATGATTAAAATTTTGGACTAGAAATTAACCTGGGATTTCCATGGAAAATCTAGCAATTATATAAATAAAATAGTGACTTAAGTGCCTCCATTTTTGTGACAAAGATTAATTTTATCTACCTAGCCAATGTGTATTAATTATGCAAAATATTCAAATTCTGAAAATCCTTTCCTTTGGTCCATCTTAATATCTTGCTATACCTTAAGACTCAGCTCTATTTTTTGTAGCCTCTCCACTCTTAACTTTTAAGATTAAAATGCAACAACATTGATCTTATTTCCTTTCCACCCTCCTTTTGTTTCCAAAGATTTTTGATCACCTTAGCTGCTACAGAATTCTTAGAAACTTAAAAACCTTCAAATACTTAAAGCTTTTTTGCACCCAAGAAAACCATGTTGGCATTTCTATGATCTCACAATGCCAGCTGTATCTGAGAACTAAGCTGGCTTAGTTGCAATAAACTTTTATTTCATTATTTATTCACTTATTATTAAGAACTTATTATGGTTTGTTGCATAGTCAGCAAAATGTTTAGACTGGATCTGGCATTTTTATTCATTTACCGAGTACTTCCCAAAGAGCTGGGAGAGGCAGAGGTTGTTGTTTGATGGTATTAAAGATATAATTACAGGATGTAAGCTGTTCCAAGTAAATCTGCTTTTTGCAATTGACTGGTAATGATTTTGTCTATGCCTATGAGGTTCAAGTGGTGCTCCAGATGATTTGGGATTGTACCCAATGTGCTATTAATATTGGTACAGTTGGTACTATCTTTATGGGATTTTTTTTTTTTGCCAGAGTTGTCTTTGTATTTTATGATTTTCTCCAATTCTTTCTCTTCTCTTCTGCCGTGTCTGTCTCTGTGTGTGTGTGTTTGTTTGTTTGTGTGTTTACTTGTTTATTTAATAAAGTTTATACAGCTGCCCTGTGACTCTGGGCAGCTTACAAAAATATTGCCAGATCCACTATCCAGACTTTTTTTGTTATCCAGACTTTTTCTTATTGACAGTTTTTAAGTCTGGGTGTTATGTGGCAGGTGCTTGTCTGTTTGAACTCTAAGGTCTCAGACCAGTTCAGCTTCATCATTTTCTATTCTTTTATCTGTTTTATGGTCCCACCGGTGCTTTCTTGCAGGAAAATTATATTTATCACAGATATTCCATTGCACCACTTTAGCTACTTTGTCATGTCTTGTGACTGGGCTGCTTTCATTACCCAGTAAAATATAGTAGAATTCAAAATAACAATACAATAATACTACTACAAATGAATACTACTATTAAGAATATCACTACAGATAACACCCACACCTACATGCAAATTGATATTACAAATATAGGAGGAGCATCTGCTTTGGGTCTTTTTTTAACAAGCATGTGATTTGTCATACAATCTGGATTTTAAATCCAGATTAATATGAAAATTGGATGAAGTCATGGATCTTCCTAGATTACTGGATCTATCAATTTCAGAGAAAGCAAAGAAAGAATCTATTGTAGGCTGACTTTGCAGGGGAACTTTTAAATTCAAGTTGCAGAAAAGTGCACCCTCTGGTGTTCATTTGAAAAAATACATACGGATTAAATCTCAACTGTTTTATTAATACAAATTTAAATTGGCATTCATCAATGGAGGAATAGACAAAAATAAAATTCTAATCATAGACAAATTACCATTGTTATTGCTATTACCAAATTGCTCTATCTGTTAACTGCAGTGTTTCCAACTCTAGCCGAAACCAGTCTTAGAGACTTTCCCCACCTACTCAATAAACATATCTGACACACTAGCATGTGTCACATATATGAGCACCTATCTATATACAATTAACAGAAACACCACCCCCAAAGTACAAGGCAGGGTACAAATGTCCAATTTTTAGCTGAACTAATAATAATTTATAAAACTGTTTGTTGGGATATATGATGAATTATTTTTATTTATTTTCCATTATAACCAATTTCATTGTATTTATTTTTTACAATGACAATAAAGACTATACTATTATACAACCATTCTCTTTCATACATAAACAAACTGTGTACATGCACAAACAGAGTGTTGTGTTCCACCAGGCTCGGCCAGCAGATGGCGTTAGAAGAAACACCTCTGATAGGTCCAGGCACGCCTGCCAGCCGGCGGGAAAAAAGCCAGCCACCCATTGGTTCCCCGTCTGACAGCTACCCATATAAATAGCTGTCAGACAAATTCAGTGTTGCTTGTTCCTGTCAGTTGTTCTGCTTTAAATAAAGAGTTTCGTTATTGTCGCCTCAGACCTTAAAACAGAGAGAGACAGATAGATGCAGTCTCTCTCTCTCTCTCTCTCTCTCTCTCTCTCTCTCTCTCTCTCTCTCTCTCTCTCTCTCTCTCTCTCTCTCTCTCTCTCTCTCTCTCTCTCTCTCGGAAGAGAGGGGAGAAATACCAGTTTCCAGATGAGGTAGGTCTGTCTGTCTCTATTATCCATATCCATATCCATATCCATATCCATATCCATATCCATATCCATATCCATATCCATATCCATATCCATCCATCCATCCATCCATCCATCCATCCATCCATCCATCCATCTATCTATCTAATCATACCTATCTACTGCTTAAGATACAGAAGGATCTTGACAAACTTGAACATTGGGCACTATCTAAAAAAATGAAATGCAATGGTGAAAAAAGTAAGGTTCTACATTTAGGCAAGAAAAACAAAATGCACAAGTACAGTATAGGTGGTACCTTGCTCAATAGTAGTAACTGTGAGAGGGATCTTGGAATCCTAGTGGATAACCATTTAAATATGAGCCAGCAGTGTGCAGCAGCTGCCAAAAAAGAAAACACGCTTCTAGGCTACATAAACAGAGGGATAGAATAAAGATCACATGACTTGTTAATACCACTTTATAATGCTGTGGTAAGGCCACACTTGGAATACTGCATCCAGTTTTGTTCACCACGATATAGAAAAGATGTGGAGACTCTAGAAAGAGTGCAGAGAAGAGCAACAAAGATTATTAGGGGACTGGAGGCTAAAACATACAATGAACGGTTGCAGGAACTGGATATGTCTAGTTTAATGAAAAGAAGGACTAGAGGAGACATTATAGCAGTGTTCCAATATCTCAGGGGTTGCCACAAAGAAGAGGGATTCAAACTATTTTCCAAGGCACCTGAGGGTAGAACAAGAAGCAATGGGTGGGGACTTCCTGTGGAGACGCCATCGTGCTTGGAGTGGAGGAATGGGAGCTCTCCTAACCTCTAACTCTAACTTCTTTGTTTGGGCTCATTTTTGAGTGCTGTGGATCCTGAAGGGGCCACCAGATTAAGGGGGAAACTCTGAAGACGCTGGAGTGATAAGGCAAATCCTCCAGCGGGTAGGAGAAACCCACTAAACGGACGAGGATCTATCCTGCCACTTTGTCAGGACTGGAGCGATGACGACCGCATAAGAAGGAAGCAGAGAGAGAAAGCAGTTGAAATAGAGAAATCTGTTACTATTATTGACAACCCAAAGAAGAGGAGGACAATGCGAAATTGGCAGGGAGGGTGAGCTGGAAAGAAGGAGGCTCTGGGAAGGAGATTTTTCAGATTTTTGCCGAAAAGTTGTGAGAGCAGAATCACTGAGTTGGAATTGACAGCATAAATAACTTGAATTAAAGTGGCCAGAGACAGAACAAAAACCCGGCATGGACAACAGGAGTAGGACACAGTAACTGCTGAGAAGACCTGGAAAGCACAGAAAAGGATTATTTAACAACTGGGCTGATTGTGACTTTTTTCTTCTTGCTCTTTTGGAATGATTTGAGGGCTTTGTTACCCCCCCCCCTCTATTTTCCACTGCCGCTGGACTTGTTGCATTAACTGATTGACACTAACAGTGATACTGAAGAGAGGGTGACACCTAGTGGATCAAAAATTTGAACCGTGCGATCTGATGCAAGAAACCTTAACGGTGACATAAGCTGATATATATGCATAGAGAGAAACTTATTACTAGAATTGAATACCTATATAATTGATACAATTGAGAGACATCTATTTGTATAAGATAACAGTGTGATATATAACTCTAGGATATATAATTAAGGATAAAAAAAGAATAGAATAATACATAGGAATGTGTAGATATTGAAACATGATATTAAGGAAGGTTAATTATTGCTAAATATTGAGATATATAATTATTGATACTATTGATATTGCTGATAAAGTAGAAGTAAAGTAGAATTTATATGCAATTGTGGGCAAGGATAAATAGGGGGATAAGAATGGCAACTTCAGCAGTTAGTAAAAAAAACCCACAACCAATATGATTTCGGCAACACCCCCCTTCTCAAATCAAAGATCAATTGAGAGCGCATTGGGGCTGGAGAAAGTCGGAATGATGGCAGGAACAACGGGACCAGCACCAACAATGCAGAGTATGCAATTGATGCTCCAGATGATACAAGAGACACTGTTGAAAAACCAAGAAGTGACGGCTACAAATCATGAAGAGACAAGGAGGAATCATGAAGAAATGAAAAATGAAATGGGAGAATTGAAAGGAAATATCAAAACCGTGGATGACAAAATTGAAAAGATACAGAACGCCTTAGCAATCAACGAACAGAAAATCCAGAACATCGAAACAAAAATAGAACAAACAGATCAGAAGATGGAAAAAATGGAGCTGGAATATAGACAAGTTAATAAAGAATTAGAGTTATCAATAATTCGACTTGAAAATGAAAGAGCTGCATTCTACCTAAGATTCCAAAACATACCGGAAGAGAAGGAGGAAGACCTGAAAGGAAAAATGAACGGAATCTTCACTGAAATTCTACAGAGAAAAGAACAAGAGTTGAGAGGGGATATCAATGAAGCTTACCGTGTGCATACTAATTATGCCAGAAGACATAGGCTCCCGAGAGAAGTGCATGTAAGATTTGCCAAAAAAACAACTAGAGATGAAGTATACAAAAAAACCAGAGAAGGGATGATTACATACCAGGGAAAAGAGTTGATCACGCTTAAACAGATTCCACGGAGAATTCGTGAACGACGTAGACAATACCAATTTTTAACAATTCAGTTAAATAAAAACAGAATAATGTATAGATGGTTGGTACCAGAAGGGGTACTGGTATCTTGGCAAGGAAAAAGGTATAAGATAGAGAATATAGAAGAAGCGCAGGAATTCTGTGAGAAATACTGCACAGGGAAAGAAGAACAAGGAGGTAAAGAGGACCTAGAAAGTAGAAGTCAAGAGGAAGAAACATCAGAAGATAAGGAAAGAAACAGGAAAGAAGAACAGAGGCAAGAAAGAGAGAGAGCAGAAAAGGAGGGCACGAGAGGGAAAAGTCAGATACAAACCAGAAGCAACAAAAAACACCCCATCTAAAGATGACCAGGAAATAACAATTATTTCAATAAACTTGAATGGACTGAATGCACCAAAAAAGTCTGAAATTAATTCAAAAATTAGAAGAATATGGCAAAGTGGCAGGACTAAAGATCAATAAAGACAAAACAAAAAGGATAACCAAGAACATGACAAAAAAGCAAGAAGAGGAACTGGAAGTAACAACCAGAATGCAAATAACTAAGAAAGTGAAATACTTGGGGATCTGGGTGTCGGCAAAATGTTCCACAATTAAAGATGATAATTATAATAAATTAGTGACACAAATAAAAAAAGATTTAGAACATTGGAAAAATATTCAACTATCACTCATGGGACGCAGAGCGGCAATTAAAATGAATATTTTACCAAGAATCTTATTCCTGTTGCAAGCCGCACCTATTAATCCGGGTAAAAAAATCTTTCAAGAATTAAACAAAATTACCACTAGGTTTATTTGGCAGGGACAAAAAGCGAGGATTAAACTAAAGTCAATGCAAGACAGCAAGGAGAGGGGAGGTTTAGCATTACCAAATTAAGATCTATAAGCATCAGCAGTAACAATAACATGGGTGAAAAACTGGATAAAGCTAAAGAATAAAAGAATTTTGACCTTGGAAGCCCATGATTTGCAAGCAGGCTGGCATGCATTCCTATGGGATGATAAAAATAAAGCGCACAAATACTTTCAAAATCATTTAATTAGAAGAGCGTTATTGCAAAAATGGCTGAAAATTAAAAAAAATCCACTATGTGAAAATTCCGAATTGGCTATCACCGACAGAAAGGACGACCCATCCAAATTTTATAAATTTGAACAAAATGCTAAGATATAGAGACTTAATTGATAGACAGGGAAACATAAAAACAATTGAAGAATTGGCAGAACAGAACATGAAAGTTGATTGGCTAACTTACCTTCAAATCAAAGCAAAATACAATAAAGATACCAAATTATATGACATTGAAACAGAACCACACGAATTGAATAAAATTATTCAAAGCTCAGATAGAAAGATGATAGGGAGAATATATAAATTTCTCCTAAAGTATAAAATGGAAGAGGAAATTGTGAAAGAACAAATGATAAAGTGGGCACAGAACTTTGGATATAATATTGAATTAGACAAATGGGAAAAATTTGGGGGAACAAACTTAAAAATGACATTATCAGTTGCATACAAGGAAAACCAGTACAAAATGTTTTATAGATGCCACCTAGCACCAACAAGGTTAGCTAAAATATCAACAAATACCTCCCCAAAATGTTGGAAATGCGAATTGATACATGGAACATATTACCATTTATGGTGGACCTGTGAGGAGGCTAAATTTTTTTGGAAAAAGATCAAAAATTGGCTGGAGGCAATAACAGGGGTTAAAATAGAATGGAAACCTGATTTTTTTAAAATTAGGAATAATGTCTGCGAAATACAAAAAAGAAATCCAGTATTTAATACTACATATAATTACGGCGGCAAGGATTGCTTTTGCCCAGAAATGGCAAAACAAACTAACTCCAAGCGAAGATGAAATAATAAGAAAGGTTATGGACTGTGCTGAAATGGACAAATTAACTAAAGAAATTCAGGGAAAAGAAAAATCAAAATTCTATCAGATATGGGATAAATGGTATGGGTGGATGGAGGAAAGAAACAAGAATCAATGAAGGAATATAACAAAACTCAAAAATAATAGTTATGAGTAGAATAAGAGAGTTATGAATGGTGAAATCCAAATGAAATACAATAGAAGGGGAAATAATATAAGGTGAGCGGTATCGATTGATAATTGCTATTAGAAAGAACAGGAAGCTCCTGTTTGTATTGCATTATGTAAATATGTTGTATGTCTAAGTTTTGTGTGTGTGTGTATATTTTACATGTTTGTTAATAAAATTGAAAAAAAAAGCAATGGGTGGAAACTAATCAAGGAGAGAAGCAACTTAGAACCGAGGAGAAATTTCCTCACAGTTAGAACAATTAATCAGTGGAACATCTTGCCTCCAGAAGTTGTGAATGCCCCAACACTGGAAGTCTTTAAGAAGATGTTGGATAGCCATTTGTCTGAAATGGTATAGGGTTTCTGCCTAGGCAGGGAGCTGGACTAGAAGACCTCCAAGATCCCTTCCAACTCTGCTATTGTATTGTATTGTACTATCTATCTACCATGGTAGCCCATTCAGCATGTGACTCTCGATGGTTTATAACCAGTTAAAATTATGGGCAATAATAAAAATAACAAAGCAATACTATACAAGCTTCTGTATGAATAATTAATAAATCCTGCAGTCAACTGAATACATAATCAACAGAAAATGAGCTCCCTTAACCACCTGTTCCAATGTCTGGGAGACTAGCCAGGTCTTCATAGCCTTACCAAAGACCAGGGTAGGGACTAGCTGTATCTTGGGAGATAGGCTGTTCCGCAGGGCAGGCACAGTGAGAGGGAAGGCATCACTCCTGGATCTCACCAGATGGCACCGTTTAATAGATGGGATTTAAAATTATCCTGACCCTATCAGATCTTATGGGATGGGTGGAAAGAACAGACAGTTTCACAAATAACCAACCTCTTAGGTAACAATTAAAATATTGAATTGCTCCTGGAAGTCAGTGCAGCTTGCAAAATAATTGTATTACATGAGTGTGTCGCTGTATTAACATTTCTGGTAGAAAGAGTTGGTATACAGCTAGCTAACTGGTTTTACATTCTCTTCCTTCACTTTTCTTGTCACCAATCACTTTTCTTTGGGAATGTAGCAATAACCAATAAAGGAGAATGTTTGTAGCTCAGGGCTATATGATGGCTCTTCGGCGCTCTCTGAGCTTGCTTGTTTTCTTGCAGATATTTCATTACCCAAACTAGCACTGATGATATTACCTAGTCTGGGTAATGAAACATCTGAAAGAAAACAACCAAGCTTATTAGAGAGCACTACGAACTGTAGTAAGCTTCTGAGATAGTTTAATGGGAAAATATTTCTTTTGTCCATCACAATTGTTAGATATTAGCATATATCGCTGTAAGTCTCCACTCAGGTCCGCCGCTAGGCCGGGAACTAGGGATCACTCTGATTGGTCGAGAGGCGTACCCGATCCCTATAAAAGGGGAACCCTCAGACCACACACTAAGCTGGATCACTACTACTACTAATAAAGAGCTGTTAAGTCACTACTTGTCCGGAGTCTGTTCTCTCGTTGCCCGAATCTAACACTGGCGACGAAGGTGGGATCGAGAGACAGATAGGACGAAGACGCTACCTCCAGAATCCAAGGATTCGATCCAGCCTAGGAATTCGGCGGGAATTCCGGCAGCCATCTCAGCGCGGCAAATTCAAACGCAGACAAGATGGCAATGCACACTCCTCCAGCTCCGTTCGACCCAATGAACGATCATTGGGAGTCCTACATGATGAGATTCGAGTGCTTTCTCAAAGCAAACGAATACACGGGAGTACCTGACTCTCGTAAGAAGAACATATTTCTGAGCTACTGTGGGCGAGAAGTTTTCGAGACGGACAGAGACCTCTCTGAGCCAACACCTATACAAGCGGTATCATGGACGGCGCTACAACAGACTTTACAAACACACTACGCACCAAAACCTTCCCGCCACGTTCGCTGACAGGAATTCAACACGAGGAACCAGAAGGCGGGAGAATCAATCAACCAATATGTTGCAGCGCTACGGAAAGCGGCCACGCATTGCGAGTTCAGGGATCTGGACGAGCAAATCCTGGCAAGACTCATATGCGGTTTGAGAGACATCTCTCTACAGAAACGTTTGTTGGCCAAGCCAAACTTAAGCCTACAGATTACACTCGATGAAGCAAGGGCGTCCGAATCAGCAGAGAGATCATCCGAGACTATACAACGCGGATACAGCGCGACCCAGACCGGAACCAGACACGCCAGAGTTCACTATGAGGACACCGATCAAGAAATCGATGATCCCGAGTTCGAGGACAGTCACCGTATGCGGAGCAGTCACATGAGACCGGTGGGTAAACCCGAATTCCGTTTGCCACCATGTGCAAGTTGCGGAGGGAACCACCCCTGGTCTACCTGTCGGTTCAGAAACGTTGTTTGCTCGCATTGAGACAAATTGGGGCACATCACAAGAGTGTGCCGGAGCGAAGTCCCTGCCTCACAACGGCAGCCTCCGATGTACCGCCAACAGAAGCCCAACCCAGAGGCTTGGCGAAAAAACAAAGGGCGCCCAGAGAGAAATCCAAGGGAGTTTGCCGAGAGAGAATACACACAAAGAGCTGAAAGAGCGTATTACCAGAAAGCCGAGAGAGAGTATTCCCAGGATACCGATGCCGAGAGAGAGTTGACCCAGAGAGAACCATTGCGAACCTATCTCACAACGATAGGTCAGGTCCGCACCAAGCGGCCTAAAAAGCTGAAAATCACTGTCCTCCTGGAGGACTCACCTTGCGAGCTGGAAGTTGACACTGGATCGTCCCTGACGATCATTTCATGGTCCTCCATGAAAAAGGCAATCCCTAGCCTTAAAAAGCGCCAACTGCGCACACCAGACATCCTGCTACGAGACTACCAGGGGAACAGGGTCCCCATCGTGGTGTCAAGGCACGTTTCGGGTGCAGTTCAAGGACATCGTAGCTCAGCTGCCTGTGACCATCGCCAGCGTGCCATTACAGAGCCTCCTGGGATTAGATTGGTTTGAAGCCCTGGGGCTAGAAGTCACCGGAATCAATGCCGTGGAGAACAGCAGCGCTGAACAGATATTTAAGGAGTTCGAGGATGTGTTCAGCCCTGGTCTTGGTAAGTATGTGGGTAAACCTATATCATTCAATCTAGACCCCAACGTGGCGCCAATCCGACTCAAACCAAGAAGAGTGCCTTTCGCACTCCATCCCAAAATTGATAAAGAGATAGATAAATTAGTAGAACAGGGGATCCTCGAACCGGTGGATCACGCGCGCTGGGAAACGCCCATCATGACCCCAGTAAAACCAGATGGGTCAGTCCGCATCTGCGTGGACTATAAATGCACAATTAATGTCGCCCTACAACAAAGTGCGTATCCGGTGCCAGTAGTCCAACACCTATTGCACTCGTTGGGGCCAGGAAAAATATTTGCTAAATTAGACATGGCACAAGCTTACCAGCAACTGCCAGTGGATAGCGCCACGGCGGAGGCCCAGACTATAGTGATGCACAGGGGAGCATTCAAATGTAACTGGTTGCAATTCGGTGTAAGCATCACTCCCGGTTTGTTCCAGAACATCATGGAACGGCTTTTGCAGGGAATACCAGGGGTCGTCCCGTATTTTGACGACATCTTGGTGTCAGCTGCAAACGAGGAGCAACTAGTAAAAAGAGTTAGAACTGTTTTGGCCAGAATTAGAGAAAAGGGTCTCCGCCTTAAGAAGGAAAAATGCCAAATTAATGTGCCTAGCGTAGAATTCCTGGGATATAGAATCGATGGTTTGGGCATACACCCAACATCGAAGAAAATTAAGGCGATCCAGGACGCCCCCACACCACGAAACCAGACCGAGTTGCAGGCATTCCTCGGACTACTTAACTTCTACATCGTTTTTCTGAGACAGAAAGCGACCGTTGCTGAGCCGCTACACCGACTCCTCGCCAAGAACGCAACATGGACATGGGGATGTTCCGAGGCAGCAGCTTTCGCAGCAGTCAAGCCCCTCCTCACCACCGACTCGCTACTTGTTCAATACAGCCAGACGCTACCACTGGTATTGACCTGCGATGCATCACCTTTCGGCGTCGGCGCAGTTCTCAGCCACAGAATGCCAAACGGGAACGAAGCACCCATAGCATTCTACTCAAGGACTCTTTCATCGGCCGAAAGAAACTACAGCCAGATGGAGAGGGAAGTGTTAGCCGCTGTGGCAGGAGTCAAACGTTTCCACGAGTACCTCTACGGACGCGATTTCGAGCTCATCACAGACCACAAACCACTGCTTGGTCTTTTGGCGGGAAACCGCCCCACACCAGTTTCACTCTCCCCGCGCATGACCAGCTGGACTGTTTTCCTGGCTGCGTACTCCTACAAATTGATACATCGACTGGGTTCCACACTAGGGCACACAGACGCACTCAGCCATTGCCCGCTTCCTGAACTATTAACAGACCCCACTCCCGAGGTACCGGTTTTATTAATCGATTGTTTGGACTCAGGACCTGTTTCTTCTTTGGACGTTGCTAGGTTTTCGGCTAAGGACAATGTAATTAGACAAGTGCAAACTTGGGTATGGAGGGGGTGGCCAAAGGGAAATGTGGGACCCGAATTCAAACTGTTTTGGTCAAAACGTGATGAATTGTCGGTTTTACAAGGTTGTTTATTATGGGGGGATCAAGTTGTTGTTCCGTACGCATTGCGGAGAAATGTATTAGAAGCGTTACATGTTGGGCATCCGGGGATCGTAAGGATGAAAGCGTTAGCTAGGAGTTACGTTTGGTGGCCAAACATGGACAAAGAAATAGAGGAATGGGTAGCCACTTGCGATCCATGCCAAGAGTCTAGACCAGCACCCCCTGAAGCGCCCGCCACAGAATGGGACAAACCAAAAGCACCCTGGTCGCGAATACACATTGATTTCGCGGGGCCAGTCCAGGGACAAACGTTTCTTATAGTTGTGGATGCATACTCCAAATGGTTAGAAGTAGTCCTAATGACTTCAATCACGGCAGAGGCAGTCATTAAGGTACTACGGCGACTTTTCGCCACTCATGGCTTGCCCGACCTCCTGGTCTCCGATAATGGGCCCCAATTCACGGCCATGCAATTCGAGACATATTTAGCAAGTCAGGGAATTTGGCATACCCTCGTCGCGCCATTTCATCCGGCCTCGAACGGACAGGCGGAGAGAATGGTGCGATCTGCAAAAGAGGCCCTCGCTAGGATGGGCCCAGGTGATTGGCAAACACGTATAGATCACTATCTTTTAATCCAGCACATTACCCCCAGCGCCACGACGGGTAGGAGCCCCGCTGAACTCCTCATGGGCCGCCGTCTACGGTCTCACCTGGACCGACTTCACCCGAATTACTCTGCCACATCGCCCCCAGACTCTACAAGCAAAATTCGGAACTTTAGCATAGGGGATTCAGTATACGCCCACAACTATGCAGGGGGAACACTGTGGATGCCGGCAAAGGTAATTGGTATCACGGGTCCACGATCATACTTGCTGAAACTAGAAGATGGTAGGAACTGGAAAAGGCACATAGACCAACTCCGGGGTCGCCTGGCACACTCCAACCTGCGTTCTGCTAACGAGGACTATATCCCGTCGGAAAGTCAGCAAAACGAGAGCCCAAACACAGAGGATTACAGCACCCCGGAGCCAAGAGTGGAACCAGAGATTAACGACGGAGCGGAACAGCATCCGAGCAAGGAAAGCCTTCAACCCCCCGACCGCAGAACGGAACTAGCTGAACAAGCCGATCTCACACCCACTCCAACTCAACCCGAACTCCGACGATCCACTCGCATGAGACAGAAACCAACGTACTTAAAGGACTTTATCACTAACAGGAACACTCCGTCTAAGAAGGGAGGGGTGTTAGATATTAGCATATATCGCTGTAAGTCTCCACTCAGGTCCGCCGCTAGGGTGGGAAGTAGGGATCACTCTGATTGGTCGAGAGGTGTACCCGATCCCTATAAAAGGGGAACCCTCAGAACACACACTAAGCTGGATCACTACTACTACTAATAAAGAGCTGTTAAGTCACTACTTGTCCGGAGTCTGTTCTCTTGTTGCCCGAATCTAACAACAATAGTTCTGCAAGATTTCAATTCACCAATGGCATGATGACAGATGCATAAAACAGGCCACGTAGAAAATATTTAGTATTTTGGACTAGTTAGAATTAGCAACAAACATTTGAATCAAATTACTGGGTATTTAAAATCGTAGCTTTTGAATTTCCTTTAAATTCTGTTTTGCATATTCAGGATGGAGTAGATTTTAAAGGTATGATTTAATGAGAAGGGAGTGTGATTCCAGAAGTTCTTGAAACTTCAGAAAGTTCTCATATTCAATTCACTAACACCTTTTAAAAATGGTTGCCATTTTGTTTTATCCAAAGAGTTTAAAATTAGATTCAATATTGGCTTCTATAAGGGAGAACATTTCAAACAATATGTTCACTCTGACTGTTCATTCTTTTCTCTGGAGTTGCCCCATTTAGCCAGAGTCCCTTTAAGGATAAGTGGGATGCAGATTACAGCTTTTGTTTGTGAAAGGGGCAGCCTGTTAAAAGAACATAACAGTATCCTGTTTCAAACTGACATCCATTCTAAAGCCAGCTGTCATTGACAGAGTGTTTTGTGGTGGATACATCAATGTTTTTCTAGCAGAAAGGGTAATGAGCAGGCTGTTAATTCATTCTTAATAGCATGGAATGTGAAGGTGAACAATTAATCCCAAGGAAGTGACATCAAACCCAAGAGAAGGGTGAGCACTGTAGATGGAACTAAAAAAAATATTTCAGGGGCAAAGGTATATTTCAATGGGAATCTTTTGTGTGGCAACTCTAATCTGAAGATATATTTTTAAAAAACTAAAAATGGCTTTTTTTATAAACACCTACCGCAGAATTACATGTTTCTCTACTATTTTAGCAATGTTGAGTCTCTCATAAAACCAAAAAGAGTAAGTAGCCACAGGAAAAGTGAATTGGTGATAATCGAATGCTGTGTAGACCAAAGCATTATGAGCAAGAAAATCCTTAGCCTGTAGTAAATATCCATCAGATTGAAAAGAATCTTGGTTACTTTGGGCAAACTGAATAGGAGAATTATTATTTTTTCTTTTTCTTTACATTTTACTATATTTTTTAATCATCCCAGTCTATCTAGAGGTTTATGAACGTAAATATTTGAAACATTGCAAATTAAAACAAAAGAGATAAAAATAAAAAAAAATTAAAATGGTGGGATCCATAAATTCATTGGGAAAAACCATTAAATCTTAAGACTATCTAACAAAATACTTAAGAGACCAGTCTGAGATAAACATTTGAAAGTGTGTTTATTCATTTCAGAGGCTTTTTAAAAGAAAAAAAAATATGGCCTCAAACAATTGAATTTATTTGACCAGACATTTCTGCATATTGACGATCGTCATTTGACACTTGAAAAAGAGATTTGAGTAGAGGCAGGACAGAATGTAACATTCAGGCAAATCCGAGAAGATGCAAGTCCTTTGGGTACTTGGTTCTAAAGCTCCGGTCCAACTTTAAAATGAGGCTGGGCAGCTCACAGCTCTATGACTGCAAGTAGTTCCAAAAACTTGTATTTATTAATTCAGAAAATTTACATAGCCGCCTACAGTACTTGCTCATAGGGACTCTAGGCAGCTTATAAGCAACAAAACACAGTATAGGGAGGAAAAAAACAATTTTTACTTAAAGTGTTCTGATGGCATAGTAGTTAGAATGCAGTATTGCAGACTCACTCTGCTTACTGCTAGGAGTTTGATTCCTTTGATCCTGACTAGCTCAAGTTTGACTCTGCCTTCCATTCTTCCAAGGCTGGTAAAATGAGGACCAAGATTGTTGGGGGCAATATGCTGACTCTGTAAAGTGATTCAAGAGTGCTATAAAGCACTGGATTCCACTTCCGGTTTCTGTGGACGACGGACATGCTGTCTGCCGCTTGCCGTCCTGGTGGGCTCCCCCTGACTCAGGGGGGGGCACAGGGTGCCTTGTAGGGGCGTCCTGCCGAGGGGGCGGTTTGCTGGAGCCCCCTGGAGCGGCGGCGGCCACAGGGGGGCTGCCAGCTTTGCCCTAGGCACCGGGAGGCTTTTGGGGGGTGCGCTTGCCACGCGTGCCTTTGTCCTGAGGAGATCGGAAGAAAACGCTCTATGTGAAGGCAACAGCAGAAATGCGGTGAGGGGGGAATTCCCCCGGGGTCTTTTTCTTGCTTTCTTGAACAACTAAGTAAATAAGGATTAGCAGTTTTCTTAAGACTCTTTGATCTTGGCAAAGTGTTAAGATTGGAGAGGGGTTTTTTTCTCCCCCCCTTCTCGGAAAAGCGGCTTTATACGATCTCACTCTCGGAGGAGAGAGAGAGAATTGGAAAAAAAACCATTTGATATTCACTTCTTTCAAGCAATGGGGTAATGACTCCTTTGAACAATTGCGAAAGAAAGAAAGTGAGCTGACCTAATAAACTATGAATGGAAACTTTCTGAATGGTTGCTCTCCGATCCCCTGAGAGGGCTGAGCCAAAATGGCGTTTCTTCCCCCACTTTTACTGTCGTTACAAATGAACTGTCGTCTTTGAAAAATCTTCTGGGTTGGAACTACAAAACCCCAGTGAACCCTAGAGGAATCTCTTTGTACAATCTTCCTTGGATTGGGAAAAATTGATTACAACTAGAGGGGAGCTGTATTGAAGACTGATATCCCACACTGGACTTTGCCTGCCTGTAGACCTCGCCTGACAGCGCGCTCCTATAGACGCCATCTTTTCTGTCTAGACTTATAACTTTCTCTGAATTTCGCAATGCCTGCGAAAAAGCCCCCCCTTCCTAAATCAGCTTTGGCTCCATCTTCTTCTGTCTCAAGTCCTGTTCCCCAACAAACACAACTATCTTCCTTTTTACAACCAAAAGCCTCCGAGGGGGAACAGCAGTCTCAAGAAATGTTTCATCAAATGTTCCAGACACTCTTAAAGGGACAGGATGAAATAAAAAAGCAGTTGGCGGACTTAAAGGAACAACTCAGAGAGAATCAACAACAGACTTTACAAAATAGCCAGAAAATAAATGCCCTGGAGGAGGGTGCTGTGGGGGTGGGAGAAGAGATGAAGGCTTTACAAAAAAAAAATGCTGGGATTGAGAATTATATGGAAAAAATGGAATTTGAAAGGATGTCTTTCTTTCTTAGATTTCAAAATATACCTGAAATGGAGGGTGAAGACTTAAGGGAGACTATGATAACAATGCTAGCAGATTATATTAAAAGAGATAAACAACAGCTAGGGTGGGATATTGATCTGATATATAGAATCAACTTAGCATATGCTAGAACACACAATGTTCCAAGGGAAGTTCATGTTAAATTTTTTAGAAAGACTGCAAGAGATGAGATTCTAGGAGTTCAAAGGGGGGAACCTTTAAGATATAAGGACAAAGAAATAATCATTCTGAAACAGATACCAAAAAGAATAAGAGATAAGAGGAAGAAATTCTTCTTTCTAACTAAAAAATTGTATGAAAAAAACATCTGGTTCAGGTGGCTAGTTCCAGAAAGCTTGTTGATTTTCTGGGAGGGTGGTAGAGTGAGAATTAATACAGTGGTGGAGGCAGAAGCCTTCATGGAAAAACACAAGAACCTCCTAGACGAAACAAGAGACAGTGCACAAGACATGAAGGGGGGAGGAGCCATGGCTCAGCCAACAGACAGGGGAGAGGAGGCAGCAATGAGACTTAGGTCACAGAAATGAATTAAAAGTACATTGCAATTGTTAATATAATGAAATGGTTAGAAGTGATATAAAGTATGATTGAAGATGTTAAAGAATTTGAAATAAATCTGAACTGCTAATATGTATGTAATAATGATATTCTGATATATATAAAATAAGAGAGAGATGTAAGATCCCGGGGAAGTACCACCTTCCATATGATGTAGCTGTCAAAAAATTTCTCCACACTTATGTACCCTTTTCCCCAAAATATTTGAAAAAACCAATAAAACTTTTTTTAAAAAGAGTGCTATAAAGCACTGTGAAGCAGTATGAAAGTCTAAATGCTATTGCTAATGCTACTTGTTGCCCCTGAAGCCTCCTTGGGAAGGTAGAAAAAACCCATTAAAGGCCATAGAGGAGGAAGGAATCAGAAGTTAAGGAGGTATTTGGAGAAGAGGGATACAGTCCTAAAACTGAAGCAAATGTGAGAAAAACACTCAAGATAACCTGTCTTGATTTTGTTTAGTATAAGATGTGACAGAGGAAAACTTGTTATACTTTCCTACAACAAGTATTTCTGGAATCTCTGCAATGTCTGTTTCTTGACCTATCTTATCTTGAAAGGGTAATTCAATGATGCATTGCTTAAAATTGTAGCAAAGTTTATACAAACATTGTATTGTAAGTATTATATATGTTACGGTGAAAGACCGAAATCTGGTGAATGTCGACATTCACCGGTGAAAGACCGAATATTTCATTACATTGTTTTACATTCGGACCTTCACCGGTGAATGTCGACATTCACACAGTCGCTTGGTGTATGTCCGAAAATACCCTTATCCTCTCGACACCCTTACCCTAATACCTCGGCTCCTCGCTTCCTTTTAAGCGTCTTCTATTCGCGGAGTTTTTTTTTTTAAACCTGCGATCCTTAAGAAGACGCTTAAAAGGAAGCGAGGAGCCGAGGTATTAGGGTAAGGGGATTAGGGTAAGGGTGTCGAGGGGATAAGGGTAATCCTCTCGACACCCTTACCCTAATCCTCTTATCCTAATGCCTCGGCTCCTCGCTTCCTTTTAAGCGTCTTCTATTCGCGGAGTTTTTTTTATTTTAAACCTGCGATCCTTAAGAAGACGCTTAAAAGGAAGCGAGGAGCCGAGGTATTAGGGTAAGGGGATTAGGGTAAGGGTGTCGAGAGGATAAGGGTAATCCTCTCGACACCCTTACCCTAATCCCCTTATCCTAATACCTCGGCTCCTCGCTTCCTTTTAAGCGTCTTCTATTCGCGGAGTTTTTTTTTTTAAACCTGCGATCCTTAAGAAGACGCTTAAAAGGAAGCGAGGAGCCGAGGTATTAGGGTAAGGGGATTAGGGTAAGGGTGTCGAGAGGATTACCCTTATCCTCTCGACACCCTTACCCTAATCCCCTTACCCTAATACCTTGGCTCCTCGCTTCCTTTTAAGCGTCTTCCATTCGCGGAGTTTTTTTTAAAAAACCTGCGATCCTTAAGAAGACGCTTAAAAGGAAGCGAGGAGCCGAGGTATTAGGGTAAGGGTGTCGAGAGGATAAGGGTATTTTCGGACATACACCAAGCGACTGTGTGAATGTCGACATTCACCGGTGAAGGTCCGAATGTAAAACAATGTAATGAAATATTCGGTCTTTCACCGGTGAATGTCGACATTCACCAGATTTCGGTCTTTCACCATAACATATACATGTAATATAAAGTAAGAAAAAAGAAAAAAAAAACAGGAAATCCTACCATCATCGATGAAGGTCCCATGGTCCATACAGATTTCTGCCTGCTGTTTTCTTTTTCTGTATTCCTTACATAATTACAAGACAA